>NC_071312.1:1271250-2542500 GCF_027563975.2 Plodia interpunctella
TGATGTCAACCCTGCTAGGGAATGCTATTGTTGTCTATCAGCAGCCACAGCTATGTCTTCCTTAGTATTATGATATTCACGTCGAGTCCACACGTTACTGTGGTGAACATAAAATTAACGCTTGAACTTTGGTACATAAAATAAAGCCATAATTCTTTCACCTGTTGCCGATATATAAAATGGTCTCTCCATCCATGGCCGAGGAGGCATTACACCTCGCTCCTTCATCTTCTGCCTAATTCGTTCCTTAGACATGCTATTAAAGTCTTCGTTCATATCTGGTAAGGGAATCTTCATATATTTTTGGGCTCTTAACTTCTTAAACTTTGGATTGTAATGTTTGGTTGTCGTGGTTCGTACTGGCGTACAGAATACGGCAGGGATCAGCCGCATAGCGCCCAACTAAGAAAATAAGTTATGTTAAATTTTAATCATATAAAGTAAAATAAAAAGACAAGAAGATAATAATACTGACCTTTGTCAACAAAGAGTTTGCCATAATTTTAGGTTTCCTTTTAGAATAATAACAATAACAGCTTGCTTGCCAGTAGCAGCAGTGGCTATATATAAATAACTAGTTAAGGAATTGTTTCGTGAGCCAAATATGATAATCAACTTCCATTTCCATTCCTAAGTTAGGAATTAAATTTTTAGGTTAGGAATCCTAACCTAAACATGTAATTGTTGACACCTTAAAGTTTGACATTGACAATATCACATTGAAAAAGAAAGAATAACCTACAAAATATTCGATTTATCAAATCATGCCATACTAAATTCATATGGTAATGTTTTTTTTTATTTTGACAAAAAAATTCAGAATTTAATTTTAAAAAATCTTTTAAGCAATATGATAAATATCGCTTAAAGGTTTTTTTTATTTGTTTTTCTTCTATACTTTCGGTTTATTTTCTTGAACGCACGCTTAAAAATGAAAATTGAAACGTCAAAAGTGTCTATGGTGTTTTGTTTTTTCTGCCATTTTAGTCAAATAATTCCCATTCTATTGTGGTTTTTGTTAATTGTGTCGAAAAATTTATCAAATTTATTGTTGTGTCTTTAAAAATATTTTTACTTTTATTGAAATAAATACTATCCACATATAGTGGGCTAAATAAATTTGTTGTGGTTTACTCAACAACACATTTCTCCCTATTGGAGTGCTTTAGCCCGTGTGCTCTTATTTTCCTTTAAATTTCGGCCATTACCTATTCAGAAAATAAGTTTATAAACAGGGATCATCGTAGAAAATATTTTTAAAAAGAAAATTCAGATCCTCTACATTTGAATCGATCGTAGCGATTTACCGGAAATCCGGCGACTCCATACACGTTGTCTCTACCCAAGGGAATAGAGATTGTCGCTAAGCGTTTCTTTCTTTTCTGAACAGGCGCAGTCCAAGAGAACTCGCAAAAGGAGTAAAAGGCTCCTACATAACCTGTCACTACGTAAGTATCAGTGCATACATAAGTAAAATAGCTTGCGCAGCGCGATTTGCTTTCTACGTCGGGTCAAGGGACATTTGAGAGTCCTTGCTGAGTCACAGATAGTGATCCTTTTGTCTGATCGTGTAACTTTCTTTGTTGAACGTTGCGATCTCAGCAGACCCATCAATTTCGCAGTAAGTAGAGCAAATGGGCCGCCATAACGAAAAGGGGCGAAGTTCTAAGTTTGATATGAGCTGCGTGGCGCAGCGCGGCCGACGACCTCCGCCTAACGGGCACCACCTTTCGTGCCACTCATTCATTATCCTAATTTGCCACGTGTTTTTGTTTCAGCAATATATTGTATGAGTCAGAAGGTAGAAAAACCAGTATTATCGGGTCAACGGATAAAGACCAGAAAAAGAGGTGAGTTTCTATTTTTCTCGAATTTTCTTGCATAACATGTGTGTACAAAACAAGGTTGATGAGTTTGCTAATTTGGCACCTTGACCATGAATAGGTAGTTTAGAAATGGTGGTCTAGGGAAGCTTCAATTCAATGCAATTAGGTCACTTAACACAACACTATACATATAATTTAATATCATTTTATCACAAATTAACCCCTTTGTTTGTTTGCTTGTGATAATTTCTCTGTACCTAATATTTTTGGGCACACTTTACAAATCAAAATTTGTGAAATGCACTAAAATGATAAGTTTAAAGATAATTTCCATAAATAGGTACATTTTTTTTGTAAATTCTACATATATCTGCTAATGCTTGTAGGTGGAGTATACCTACTTCAAAATTCTTTAACTGAAATTGGCCATTTTAATATAGGTATTTGTTTAGATTTCCATTCTGATTCAATAATTGGAACGGAAAAGCCGGTTAAATTGAATATCAGCAAAAAACTATTTTTTCAGTGATTTTCCATCGTTGATATTGCCTTTAGAATGATGAGACTAACAACGAGAATTTTTTATTTGTCTTGTGGGACTAGCAAAAGTTATTATTTTTAATGATTGATTTTAATATTTTTGTTGAGTTGACACCATCATAAACTTTAAGCTGAAGATATTTTTTTATGACAATATTTTCAACTACCATTTGGACTCGATTTTACATAAATATGTTTTTACAAACAAGTTTGAATGTCTGTTCGGATGTCTGTTGCTTAATCACTTGGTTGTAAAACAAATTTGTAGGTATGCTATGTAAATATCACGAATTTCCTACAGGTGTGAACCCCTGGAATACTACTATGGCATACTAGCTAGTATGGCCATATGTTAATCAAATGACCTCACCATATGTTCTTGAGTTTGTAACCAAAGACAACATTGGTTCTGTTGCTAGAGGAAAATGTTTAATGAATCTGTAAGAAAAAATATTGCTATTTATGGCAGATCTGGTTGTAATACTGTTTGAACATTATTGTTGTTTTAAACTGTTGTAAAATCTCCAAATATTATTGTACAATTAGAAAAGATTATTTTAGATACCTACCTATATATTATTTACTCTAGATATAGTTTCATTGCACAACACCAAAACTAGTAATATTATTGAAAATTCACGTAATGTTGACTTTATTTTCTGAAATGTCTGCAAGAAATATGCCACAATTAATTATGAAATACTAGCTGCGTCCCGCCCGGGGTTTCGCTCGCGTGGAAATTATCGCGGGATAAAAAGTACCCTATGTTTTATTCCTGGTTATATTCTATGAGTGTACCAAATTTCATAACAATCTGTCCAGTAGTTTTTGAGTGAAATAGTATTACATCCTCACAAGCTATTACATTTATAAAATTTGTAGGATTTTTATTATCAACAGTTTAGTTTTTTTAGGACCCCTAGTCAGTTGTTACCTGTGATTTCTTCTTTATCCCTGTATCAGTGCTAATGCTGGATAAAAACCTATTTTTTTTGTTTTACATTATAATATTATCTACTTCATCCTTAAATAAAAAATAATGTAGGTATCTCCAAATAAGTTCAATAAATTCTATACATTTATAACTTTAAGTTGTTGCTTGCCTATGAGCATGAGCTTCACATTTTAGGAACAATGGGATAAATATTACCTCCATTCAGGTATATATGTTCCTGCCAAAGGTATTCAGTAATTACCTTGCTTGCATTTTTCAAAGAGATAAGCATTATCTTATTGAAAAAAAAAGAAACCTTTTCTTGTCGTAACAAAGGCTCCAGCATTTGCGCCGCAAACTGAGGCAAAGATCAACCGCTACACAGCATTCAGGCCTTTGAAAGTGGCATGCAATGGAGAAAGTAATTTCACACATTACCATTGAGATTAACACTAAAATGTACTCGTTAAATGTTGTATAATTTATAATTTACAGCGATACTTTTAATGCACTCTTCTTGCAGTCGGTGTGCACCAATCTTTAAAACGAATCTTCTTATTCATAAAAAATAAAACATAATATAAGCTAGTGTATGTGTATGTGTGTAGTGCTATATTGACATAAAATTTACAGTATTTTATGATAGCACTATACAAAATTTGCCATTGGTAGAACGAGACAAAACATACTTTAACTTAAATTAGGTACGCTTTGTCTTATATATATACGTTATAACGTTACACTCTTATATATATATATATAAGAGTGTAACGTTATAACGTATATATATATATATATATATATATATATATATATATATAAGAGTGTAACGTTGGTACAAAAATTACAATGAAATGAAATTTGGGGAAAGTTTTTACCTAGCAGTGGGCGGGAATCTGGTATGTTTACTTTTTGCAAGCATCTTCAGCTTCATGCCGTGGTTCATATTTTGTGAATTTTGGGATAAAAATTCCAATCCGTGCAAGTTTAATATGCCCCAGTTTCGACATCTACCTATGAATTCCATTTCTTCGAAGTTCTGCTCGGTTTTATCTTATCTTTTTTTTTTATCTCTTTCAAGCATTGACTCGTGTCCAATGCCAATCTTCAAAAAATACGGAAATAGTGTGCCTGATGATACGCTTTGCGCTAATTAAATAAAAACTTGTTATTTTTGTCACAGATTGCACATCTAGTTAGCAGCATCTCATAGTTACAAAAGGAAAAATATTTTTCCATACTTCCCTGTCCAAGTTTGCGAAACCCCACCGTCCTAAGAAAGACAGACTACTATGTACTAAAACATGTGGGACCATGAGATTTATGGCCAGGTGGTAGGGCTTCCCAAGGTCTTATAAATTGTATTATGCTAAAATTACCAGCAAGCGGTATTATCACAACATGGTGTGAGACACACTGTAACCTTATAAAAAGCCTTCAATAAAATCTATTTTTAATTTTTTATCTCGTAATGTGGCAGGTTTCAACTATCATATCTATAGACTAGTAGTTTAGTAAACTTTTTTTATGAAGATTCATAATTTCCTTTATAACTTTACTAGCGGCCTCGGTTTCGCTCTCGTAAAACATAATAAATTATACCTCTAAAACTTCCTCAGGAATCACTCTTATCTATTGGTCAAAACCGCATGAAAATCCGTGCAGTAGTTTTTGTGTTTATCGCGAACAGACGGACAGACGCTGTAGAGGACTTTGTTTTATAATATGATTAGTACCTACCTATATTAATCACATAACATTATGACGTCAACAGATCACTTATGATGCAATAATGCACGTACGCATGTATGCAAGTGTTAACAATGCGTACGGCTGTCCCACTTGCATAAGCTGGACGTCGACAATGCTAAGCCAATAGTTGTTTTTTATGTACGGTCAGCAATATATCATCCTACCTATTATCATTGCAAATTCACCTATGTTACCATCGTATCGAGTCCTGTACATACTATATACATGATATGCAATGGATTGCACATATGTATTTTAGTATTTGTAGCGTATAATATACCCATCATATAATATGAAGAAGAGAAAATTGTATTTTGTTGAACACTTTATGTCATTGCAAATTGGATTAAGATTGGTTTGGAGTATTTCCTTAATTTACAAATGCAAATATATTGTTTGATTGATTCCATGTATCAATTATGATATGATTGGGAAGGGAGTGTCGATTGAAATAGTAAATGAGAGAAATTCATGCCAGCTCCACACTGTCGTCGAACAGTTTGCTAAACTAAGGGGGATTGGGTATACATTGCTGGTTTTTCGGGTAGATAAAAGCACTGATACTAACTACGCAATGTTCACTACACTGACGCATTGTGTCTGAATTCGGCCGTTCAGGTCCCGACCTGGCATAACACATACTGTGCCGACCCAGTTTAAGCAGGAAATTGTCAAGTATAAGAATATATTATTCTGATCGTATCCATGATTTAATTTATTCAATCGTCCCCACCTATTTACAACGTTTGAAATATTTCCTTGAGTCTACATAACAAATGTCACAGGGAAAACAATAAATTCAAATGCTTAGGTAGTAGGTGCTGAGTTGATAAACACTGCGGCCAGCTGTTTACCTCAAGACATGGTGAACATACGAAGGTTTGTTTTGTTAATATTCTATAATGAGATTCAAATTGCTTTGGTATAAAAGCTGATTAGTTACGGTACACGACAGAATCGAATTCTCTGACAAAGCGAAGAAAAAGTGCTAAAAATTAAATCTCAATTCGATATCCGGCCGACCCAGATACTATGCAAATTATAACAAGTGTGTCGCACTAAACTAGGGTTGCCACCCTACGTAGAAAACATGGTATTTATTTTAAAATATTGCAAAAATATAGTATTTATGTGGAAATTAAGAAAACTTTATTAAATTTTTATACTTATATAATGTAATTTTTGGGGTTAAGCCTTTAATGACACGTGGAAATGAGAATCAATTTTTTTGGTTATAACAAAATTCTTATTCATTATTATTCACAACAACAACTGTGGCGCACAGTAAAGTGCGTTATTGATATTCAAGCAGTTTCATTTCTCTCTCATAATGCTACAATTCGCATGGATTGTGACTACAATGTGTAATTAAAAGATTCCTGGCAATTATATCGCAAGCCAGCCCCCAACAATCTATTTTACTGAACAGCGAAATACCTAACTAGATAGATTCGGTTGTGGTCAAGTGCTTAAGATCGTCCGCCTGTGTTGGAAAATTCCCAGGTTCGAATACCACTCGTGCCTTATTTATCTAACTCATATATATATGTATATATATATATATATATATATATATATATATATATATATATATATATATATATATATATATATAGCAGTTTTGATTGACCACCACTTGCTTCCGGTATAAGACTTATATTTGTTAAATGACGTCCTTGGAGAAAAGGCTGCGGTGAAGTTTGTTTCGCCGCTTCTTCACCCGATTCTTCGCTTTCGAAGCCGGCAGTAGACGTCAATAAGTGACGTATATCATCCTAAATTGAAAAGATCCTAATTAAAGAATTTTGAATTTGAAGGAAAACATCGTGAAGAAACCTGCACATTAGTTTACAATTTAAGTTCACTAGTGTGCACTATTTGCCACTAGAAGTCTGCAGGTTTAGGCGACTCGATTAAAAATCTGACATATGAGTTTCATTTCGAGTGTGTTATCAATAACACACTCGAAATGAAGAAGACAAGATGGATTGATAGCTTAAACTATTAGTTTTCTGGCATCAGATATTCAGTTTAGACCTATAGTACGTCTACTCATAATAAACTTTAACGTACGTAATTTAGTGCCTTTCTCATATATTGAATACAACTTTTAATAAATTCATATTCGCCACACTAACTTTTAAACGGTAGCTTTACCTTGTCGTTTGGGCCACGTTAATAAATGTTTTCTTTTTAATTTTCTTTCTGCATTTGCCTTGGTACAGTGGAACGCGTGTCTTCATGTTGCGGTAATAGGAGCGAATTTACCATGAATTTTGATAGGTGTTGTCCGTAAGTGTAGTCTAGACTCTAGACAGAATCCAGACAGACAGTGCGAAATTCAATAACTTTCAATAGGTATGTACCTGCTATAATGTAAGGGAGTCTTCACACTTATATATATTTTTATTAACGTTTCGGAGACCCATTTTGTTAGTAACGATATAAATTAAACTACCTACTTATAACATTTTAAAATCTTGGGGCGGTGAAAACCGTTGTCTATGAAATAAGGGTCTAGGGTAACAAGTAATCTCTGATCTGAGTATTTTCCCGGTTCCTTCCGCCGTCATCGAGCGTCTGAGCCCAGGGTCCACTTTTCTGTTTTTCGTTTCGTTTCCTCCACTTTGCAAGGTTCTCGTCTACTTTAGTTATTAGACAGACCAAGATTGTCACGCATATAATCCTTGACGATATTAAACCAGGACTTCTTGTGTCTGCCCCTTCTGCCAGGGCCGGGCCGAAGCGGCTAAACATTTGCTACGTAATTTTCTGGTTTACGTTACGTGGCCGTACCAGCAAAAGCAACACTCCAGGAATTTGTACAACGCCAAACACAGTCATCGACATTGAGCGATAGTTTTGTAGTGTGCTTAGACTACTCGAAATAAAATGCCAATGAGAAGAATGGAAGTAGAATAATTTATTTTACAATATTTACATATATTTATAGTACAACATTGATACTGCACACGTAATTCGCATCACGGCACAACTCGCGCGGTGGTGGGGAGCGCGCTGAACGGAGCGCGCGTCGCGTCGCGTTGTTTCTATTCCAACTGTTTGTGGGCTCCACATTATCCCCCTTCAAGCGAAGCGTACACAAGGTTTGATTACTCTTCCATGTCTTGATATCTTCGGCATAGTTGTTGTTTCCTGTTTTCCCGGCTTGACAATACGTGGTTGCGGCGCACTCGGCGTGTGAGCAGATAGTGAGCGCTGAGATGTACTCGTTGCTGGTGCGGGTTTCGAGGAGTGGGGATGGCTCGGTTGCGCGTTTGCCGCTACGTCGTCATCTTGCTTGATTATGTGTGCCGGTTTGAGTCGATCTATGGATATATTGGATGCTCGAAGTGGCAATTCAATCTTGAAATATTTGTTGTTTCGCTCTATCACTCTGTATGGACCGTCATATGGCGCTATCAAGGGGCTTCTCACAGTGTCATTGCGGACGAATACATGACTGCATGTTGATAATTCCTTATATACGAAGAGGTTCTTACTCGATGCGATTATTCTCTGTACAGGTGATAGAGTTGACATTGTTTCTGTGAACTGGCGGATGAATTGGGCGTCTTCATTCTTTGACTTTGTAGGTACAAAGAAATCGAACGGGACTCGTAGCGTAGAACCATACGTCATCAGTGCAGGACTAGTGTTGTCGTCACGTAGTGCAGTGCGTATGCCAAGCAAAACTGTAGGTAAATCTTCTATCCACCTTGTACTGGCCTCTCTTGCCATCAATGCCGCCTTCAATGTGCGATGGAATCTTTCCACTTTTCCGTTGGCTTGAGGATGATAGGCTGTAGTTCTTATGCGCCTTATGCCACATTTCTTCATTAGTGCATTGAACAATGATGACTCGAATTGCCGTCCTTGGTCCGTGGTGATTCGTAAAGGACATCCAAATCTCGATATCCATCCTTCATAGACTGCTTGAGCAACAATCTCGGCGGTGATTTCTTTGACCGGTATCGCTTCCATCCAGTTCGTGTTGCGATCGATGATTGTGACGAGGTAGCGGTATCCCTGCGAGATCGGTAGAGGTCCAACGATGTCTGTATGTACATGTTCAAATCTTCTTGCCGGTGAAAACTCGCCTAAGGGACTGACGACATGTCTATGAATCTTCGCACGCTGACAACCAATGCAGGATTTGGCCCATGTTCCGACGTCCTTGTTTATAGACGGCCAAAAATATTTTGAAGTCATTATTCTTCTCGTCGTGCGTATTCCTGGATGGCTTAATTCGTGTTGCGCTTTGAAAGCGGCATAACGAAAAGCTTGTGGTAGATACAGTCGATTTTTCCCTGTCGATGTCTCGTACGTGATAGGTTGAGTGACGCCTGTCAGAATTGTGTCGGCAAAAGTTAATTTCGGATGATTTTTCAAATCTTGTAGGGTGATATCTCTTTTCTGTTCTTGTGATAATTTTTCGTAATCTATGCATGTGAGTAGATCTATTTCTTCTATGCGTGACATGGCATCGGCTGCTAGATTTTTTTCTCCTTGTATGAACTTGATTCTTGAACAAAACTGGCTGATATAATGTAGTTGTCTCTCTCTTCTCGGTGTGTCACTGTTGCTCGGCGGTCTTGTTAAGGCGTTTACTAGAGGTTTGTGATCGGTGTAAATGGTCACTTCGCTCCCCTCTATAAGACGTCGTAGGTGTTTGACAGCGGTGTACATAGCTAGTAATTCGCGATCGTACACGCTGTATCGCCGTTGCGTCTCGCTCATTGACTTCGAGAAAAATGCGAGTGGTTTCCATACTTCATTTTCTTTTTGCTGTAGCACTGCGCCCAAACTGCAGTCAGACGCGTCGGTCAACAAAGATAACGGTGCACCGGGTACTGGATGTGATAACGTAGTAGCTTCGAGAACGCTTTGTCGGCATATATCGAAAGCTGTTTCGGCTTCAGTTGTCCATACTATCGGTGTCTTGTCGTTCTTCTTGGCGTTATGTAAGTATTTGTTTAATTCGTGTTGATGTTCGGCTTGATGAGGTAGGCAGTCACGATAGAAGTTGACCATGCCAAGAAATCTTCTAAGATCTTGCACCGTGTTTGGTTTCGGATAGTTAGAGATGGCGTGAGTGCGCTCTTCGGTCGGTGTTATCCCTTCCACTGAGACTTGATAACCGAGGAATTCAATCTTGTTTCTTCCGAATTCACATTTCTCGATGTTTAACGATACTCCATATTTACTTAGGCGTTCCAGGACAAGTTCTACGTGCCTTCTGTGGTCATCCGGATTATTTGAAAATACTAATAAATCGTCGATGAATGAGTAGACGATGTCATCCAAGCCTCGTAGTACCTCGTGCATAAATCTTTGGAATGTTTGGCTAGAGTTTCGTAGGCCAAACGTCATGCAGTTGAATTCGAAGAGTCCGAACGGTGTAATGATGGCTGTCTTTGCTTTATCTTCGTCTCGAATTGGGATCCAATAATATGCCATTTTTAAATCTAATTTCGTAAATATTTTCTTATTGTGCAATCTGTATGTGAAGTCTTGAATTCTCGGTATGGGGTAGCGATCGGGTACAGTCACGGCGTTAAGTCTTCTGTAGTCTCCACACACACGAAGTGAGCCATTTTTCTTTGTGACGACGTGTAATGGACTCGCCCATGGACTTTTGGATGGTTGGCAAATACCCATCTCCATCATTTTCTCAAATTCAATCTTGACCGCTTTGTACTTGTCGGGTGGGAGGGGTCGAGGCCGGGCGAAGAGTGGGGGGCCGGCGGTTTCGATGTGATGTGTGACGCTGTGTTTTGCTGGTTCCTTCACTGACATCGGGCGTAGTACTTCGGGATATTTTTTTAAGATATCTTGATATATGTGATTTTGGTCTATGATGTATACTGTGGGCTGATTGCTTGTTGTTTCTATGACTTCTATCTTCAAATCAGTGACGCTGTCTATGAGCTTCTTTTGATGTAGATCGACGAGTAACTTGTGACTTCGTAAGAAATCTGCGCCCAGTATGGATGTCTGTACGTCTGCAACGATGAATGTCCATTTGTATGTGCGACGAAGGCCTATGTTGAGATTTATAGTTTTCTCTCCGTAGGTTCGTATCGGCGTATTGTTCGCTGCGTACAACTTGTAGGTGTTGCTCGGAGTTTGGTTTCTGTTTTTCGCTGCTAATACAGATATGTCTGCGCCGGTGTCTACGAGAAAACGCTCTTTCGTGTTCAGCTCCCTGATGCAGAGGCGGTTACTCCCTTTAGTAACACCAACGCCCGCCACCGTCGATGTTGCTTCTAGTTTTCCGACCGTCGCCTAGCGCAGGGTGACTGGCATTTTCTGGCCTTATCACCGAAGCGATAGTGATACGAGCATTCCCATTCTGGGTCACCTGGTTTTCTTCCGTTTCTCGACTTCGATCTGGTTGATGATCTGTTCTGGCGTGGGTTTCTAAAGGGTTGACGACCACGAAATCTGGACCGACCTTCTTTGAGAGCGGCAATCTCAAGTGTAAGCTTTTCTATTTGTTTGCTTAAGACTTGAAATTGCAAGTTGTTTTGCGTTTCGCTGCTGCTTCTAGGGGTTGAATCTTCACGGACTTCTGCTACCGCTTGTTCTGTGTGCTCCATCATCTTGTCTGCCATCGTAGCCATGGTGTCGAGCGAGGATTCTGTGCTGACAGATAGCACGGCTCGTACTTGCGACGGCAAATGTCCCATCCACAGAACTTTCAGGGCGTCATCGGCGACTTTTGTTCCGGATAAATCTCGCATTACACGAAGAAGTTGAGAAGGTTTCTGTTCTCCCAGCTCTAATCCTCCTAGCAGCTTTTGGAATTGCTTGGATTCGGATTCTTCGTACACCGACAATAGTCTCTTCTTCAGCGCTAGATATTTTCCAGTGGATGGTGGATTGCAGATGATATCGTTCACTTGTTCGATGTCTGTTCTCTCTAACACGGCGACAGCGAGATTATATTTTTGATCTTCACTGGTCTTGTATGAAGATACCACGGCTTCAAATTGTGCGAACCACAGCTTAGGTTGGGCTCGCCAAAACGGCGGTATTCTTGACTGTAGAGAAATAGTTGACACTTCCTTTGCAACCGCTTCCGGAGAGGAGGACGCGTCAGAAAATTCTTCTTTCTTTTCCATTTTTATGAGATTTCTTCTTTTTTCGGGGTCACCAATTGTAGTGTGCTTAGACTACTCGAAATAAAATGCCAATGAGAAGAATGGAAGTAGAATAATTTATTTTACAATATTTACATATATTTATAGTACAACATTGATACTGCACACGTAATTCGCATCACGGCACAACTCGCGCGGTGGTGGGGAGCGCGCTGAACGGAGCGCGCGTCGCGTCGCGTTGTTTCTATTCCAACTGTTTGTGGGCTCCACAGTTTAATAACATGCCACATAATCTAGACTTTCGTATGTTTGCTATAAGTAATATCAATAAATAAAATGAACATAACACGACACGGCTAATTAAGAAGATAGCGCACAATGGCACGTATTTGATAATGATTTAATTGTGTAATGAAGTCTTTCCGCAATATAGATAATTTATGTTTAACGATGAGAACAACTGACAGTTATCTTTGAACAATTATTAATGCTAAGCAAACTTTAACCCAATCATTATTCCAAATTCCAATAGGCGCTTTTAGGGCATTATGTATCATGTAAGAAAGAAAAATTTAAAAGGAAACACAGGTAGTACAAATTGATGTTTAAAGAAAAAGCCGTGATGTGTTTGTTTTACCGTCTATGGGTATGCAAAAATCGATAAATGAGATGCAATGCTATCTACTAAATAATAACAAATCAGTAAAAGGTATTACAGTATAGGAAATTACAACAATTTTATCTATGTCTATCATTATAGAAAATCATTTAAAGTAATTTTCACAATTTCTTTCGAAATTTTATTTTCACATTTGTAACATTAGTATGAATGGACAACAAACCGCGCCTCAAGTTACCCCTACATAGAACTTTATGTAGGGTAACTTAAACGGTAAATTTGAAACGAATTTGGATAGCTACTTGCTGTTGTTGCCTGCACATTGTCGTATTTTTAGTCTGAACTATAATATTAAAATTATATACATATAATGTAAGTAGGATTATTTTCACGAGAATCAACTTAAATGTTTCTTTTCCGCCCATAGATGAAAAAGAGAAGTACGACCCGAACGGGTTTCGCGATGCCCTCGTGCAGGGTCTCGAGCGCGCCGGGGTCGACCTGGATGCGGCTTACAAGTTCCTAGACGCGGCCGGGTCCAAGCTGGACTACCGCCGCTATGGGGAAGTCATCTTCGACGTCCTCATTGCCGGCGGTCTGCTTCGTAAGTATTTTCAATTAATAATTAAACATATGGAACACTCACGTGTATTCTCCGCTTGCCAGTAGCTAGTGAAACTGTTGGATAAATAAGACGTGTACGAGCGAACTCCTACATTTTCATTATATTTTTAATACGCTGACAGCGGCGAATTGTTTTGCATAAACAGTGGCAATAAATGAGTCTTACGACATACATGCGTCACTCGTTTCTTTTAACATTTCTTGATATCAAATGTGGGGGTTCTGATCTCACATTTTAGTCCGGCTCGAAGGACCAAAGCTCGCTCGTACAGGACGATAGCACGTTAAGTCCTTGGTCCCGGTTATATTTGCAGTAGTTAAAACGGAGCCCATTGCGAATTAACGCGCAATGGGCCAGCGGTGGCGCAATGGCCCATACTCCTTATTCATCCATGAGGAAGGCCTGTGCCCCAGCAGTGGGGACGTTTAAATGGCTTTTGATGATGAATAATAAACGATTTTGTTCAAAATTCAGGGCAAGTCTTAGAACCCGATATTTTCCAAATATTCACTAAACAGTATCTAGAAGGTAGGGTCAATGTATCACGGGTCCCCGTCGCGCCGAGTCGTCGACCTCGGCATGACGTTAATTAAACCATTTGAATCTCTCGATGAGATGAAATTGATCTTCAACACATGCCAATTGTTGCGGGTTGTGATTAATTAGCATATATGTAAGCCTATGTGTTTGTTTTAATTAAATAGTTTAGATAATTATTTATTTCGGTCAAAAAGACACCACAGTACAGACAGTAAGTACAGGAGTCTTAAAAGTTTTGTTTGTCCCTATGTATGCTTAGATCTTTTGAACGAAACGGATTTTGATGTGTGGTTTTAATCGAGCAAAGCCTGTAGGGGTCGTTAGTACTGTATGAAACTTTTAAAATTCAATTAAATTCTTTAATAATAAATAAGTAGCTTTTAATTGAAAACTAGAGATGTTTGGATGACACCAAAGAAAAATTTTTTGTTACTTATTCACGCTCAAACGGCGGGGCCAATTTTCATGTTATTTTTTTAATGATACATTAGATTACCATATAGGGTATTTTTTATCCCGAAAGTACGCGATTCCTATAAGATTTGGTAAAAAAAATCTGATAGTCAATGGCGCTTCATGAAGTAAACATGAATAAGTTTATGAAGTGAGCATTTTTTAAAAATTCACATGGAAGACCACAGAGTGCAATAGTTAAATAAATTGGACAAATTGTTTAGATGTACTTGACCAAATAGATTTTTTTAAATGATGAAAAAATTAGGCTAGAGTCCTGAATATTAAATGTGGACAAAACATTCGTTCGTTCATATCTGAGTAATCGTCTTATTTCTCCTTAATTTATCAACTTGTGGACATAAACTTAGTTTTTTTTTTCTTGTCTATTGCCAGTGCCTGGCGGCTCGGTGTCTATGGACGGCGAGTCGCCCAAGACCAACACATGCATCTTCGCGGCCAACGAGGATATGGAGACTATGCGCAATTTCGAACAGGTATGTACTAGATATACCATAGATAAACTATACTATTATAGATAACTCGTCTTGTTTTATCATGATGTATGATAGATTATCATGCATCATGAGAGAACAAGACGAGTTCATGATAGAATGTAGAAGGTTTGCCATTGCCTTCTCCATTTCACACACAAGTTAATAATCAACAAGTGTGCAGGTTTCCTCACGATGTTTTCCTTCACCGGAAGCAAGTGGTGGTCGATGAAAACTACTTTCAACGTTTTTTAGAAAAACTTTGAATATTTTTTGCTTAGTAACTATATACACTAATTGGGTCCCTATGATTAGTTACTTATTAAAAAATATATTGTTACTTTGTTACTTATACTATACTAGCTCTTGTCTGCAGCTTCGCCCGCGTTCACCCGTTTAGGAATCGAATTTCGAAAAATCCATTCTTATCGGACGTATCTTAGTCAATAATACGACAGATCGCTGTAATATTAAGTTGATTTAAAAATAGAAGAATATTTTTATGGCGTCTTGGTGAGCCAGCCCGAATTATCATTTATTTATTCTAAATACAATGGTAATCGTCATTACATATTGCATATAATGCTTATATAATTATTTGTCTGTCATGAAAACCTTTATTTTTATTTAAGCTGTTTTTAAATGATGAAAAAAATGGCTAGAGTCCTGAAACTCATGTTGAGAATACCCTTTCTCGTTCAATTTTTGCTGATAAACCATTATTATAAATATTATCTTCTTATTTATAACACAATTGTGATGTGTGTCTGTCCGTTTACAGGTGTTTGTGAAGCTGATGAGGCGTTACAAATACTTGGAGAAAATGTTTGAGGAGGAGATGAAAAAGGTATGAAATTTCTGTAGATTTTTGTAGCAATAAAAAAATTGAACTTTTTCTAGTGTGTTCATTAATTATTAACATTAGTAACTTTTTCTATAGTGTTCATTAATTATTAACATTAGTAAATGATATTACGACCACCGCGCCATCTAGTAGTCGACGTAGAGTTTGCTGATAGTGTATTTCCGGCTTAAGATGGCGCTACAGTCAAATCTTTATTGATTACTTTCATATGTAGCGGAAAAAGTGGTAATACTTTAAGGTCATCATCATCATCATCTCTTTCTCTCTCTTTTCGTAGTAAAAAAACTGTTTCACACACTATTTTAGCATATTGTTTTGTTATTTGCAGGTCCTGGTTTACCTTAAGGGCTTCGAACCTCCGCAACGCATCAAGCTAGCCCGTATGACTGCCCTTTGGATTGGTACATATGGATTTCTGTTTTCTCTCTCTCTCTCTCTCTCTCTGTCTCTGTCTCTGTCTTATACTCGCGTGGTGTCGGTCACATTCCTGGCCGTGACTCCGCAAAGTCGCAAAGCAGTTTTAGTGAACGCTACTGTTTGGGTGAATGAGCATCTGTTGAAGGATAACCTGGCTCTGGACTTTAAAGGTGGCTGTGATGCCTCAAAGCCAAAGATCCACTTGAATAAGCCTTAAAAATTCGAAGATTGCGCTGTTGAAAATAGCTCCATATAATTTTTCTTAATAGCATGTTTACGTGTCCCACTGCTGGGCAAAAGCCTCAATATCACCAAATGATGAAAAACACGGCTAGAGTCCTGAAACTCAATGTTGATAAAACATACTCGTTCAATCTGCGCTGATACCAAACAGTCACACACAACATACAAGTTACAACATGAATATGTCTACAACCCTCTCATGTGTCCACAGGTAATGGTTGTGTGCCCCCCTCAGTGCTGCTGGTCCTGGTGAATGAGCACCTGCTGAAGGACAACCTGGCGCTGGACTTCGTGCTGGAGGTGTTCTCCACCGTGAAGCAGGAGAGGGGCGTGGCCTCGCTCGTCACCGCTTTGAAGAAGGGGCAACTTGAAGGCAGGTCTGTATCATTTGTTATAACTAATGAAATATTTATTAATTCGAACAATATGAATGGTGTTATGGATAATAGTTATATGTGATGGTTGACAATTCTAAGCCTTAGAATATAGTAATGTTATATACCCATATTGAATCTAATTCAAATTAAAAACTTTTATTCAATTTAGTATGATATACATCACTTATTGACGTTAAAAAATACTTAGGCTTCCAAAGCGCAGGTGAAGAAGAAACGGCAGAACAAACTTCACCGCAGCCTTTTCTCCAGTAGCTCTTATACATATATTAAAAATTAAGAGGACGAATTTACATTATTACTAAATGATATACTGTTTGCTAGATTTGCTGTACATTGAGATAGCTTGAGTCAGTTTCCTTATGAAATTTACCTATATTTTATAATAAACAGATAATATTCCTCTGCATTATATCAACGTCCACATCTTACATAGATTGATGTATAAATGCGAGGATAAAACATCGCAGCATTGTACTGGCCCGCCGTACCGTTGCGGCGACGTCATTAATGTCGCTACATATAAAATTATATTTAAAATTATGAATACGAACTGTATGTACTGTTCCAGTATGGGAGGACTGATCATCCGTTTGGTGCTTCCCAAAAAGTAGTCATTAATACTTCCCAAAATGAATTCGAATATTGTATGTAAGTGACATACAATTACTGACAATACGGGATTGCATTCTTTGCTTCAGTAGAATCACAGGCTTAATATATCTAAATGAGATAGATTTCTAGACCCATATCATGTAAAGCGACATATTGAGTCTTGCAAAATTAATGGTATGTTATGATGTATGTTTGTCCTTCACCGGAAGCAAAGTGGTGGCCTATGAAAATTACCATACATAAGTCACGTTGACATCCGTCTACGGATGAATGTAGAAGAACGTAGAATATGTATGAAGTAATGTTTAAACTTATAGAAAACATGTACAATGTAGCTACACATACTCGTGTCATCGCAACGCAGCACAACCGAGCAATGGGGCATGGCTCTAAAGAATTTTGAATTTGAGCTAGTATTGCCAAATTATCGATAGTTTAACAATACTATTGATATAGAACGATAGTATTGATTTACATAACTAGTACATCCGTTGCAGACTGCTGGAGTTCCTGCCGCTGAACCGACGCAGCGAGGACGTGCTGGCCAGCATGTTCGCGCTGCGCGGCCTCGCGGAGCTGCTCAAGCTGCATCGCGCGCAGGCCAGCCAGGTCTCTTTGTGTGAACCATCATTATTGTGATTCCAACATCATATGATTCAACATTTTTGGAATTTAACATTAGTTCAGAAGGTTTTTGGAAAGAAGAATATTGGTATTTAATAATGATATTTAAAAAGCCGTGCATACTATATATGGTGTTATGAGCTCGACCCAAAGTAAATTCCGAAAGTTATGAAATACTAAATCGAAGTTATAATATTTTATGAGTATAGAAAAACATGTAGAACCCAAGTCAATCTTGAAAAAAAATGACTTTCCATCTCAATCATAATTATTTTCTCCATATTCTGTGTTATGTCTGCATACGATTAGAGCCGGTCCGAGTAGTGTGCTGGGCCCGGTGTCGAAGTGTGCTATAATAACGTACGGCTATTGGGATCACGGTTTGTTGTCACTGATACAGACTAGCCCAATTTTTGTACTACATTTGAATCCGAGTCTCATTTTAAGCACTTGGGGCGAAGATATAAAATCCTGAACCTTAGTCACCTGAATTACAGGTTTATCTGACACCTATTGTGGATGTCAATCTCCGATCTAACAATTTTGTCTATTCTTATATTTTTAGCCAATATTTACGGATTGTTACATAATATCTATATATATATCCGAAGTGGTGAGATACTGTATGTTGGTAGATCTTTTATGTGAAACTTCCAAGTGAATTTTAACATTTATTGATTTTGTATGGGGACACTTGTACCAGCACCAGACAGGTGATCAGTACTCCTATACTGGGACTGTTTCACCCAGATATTAACATTTATAGAAATGTTTATATTAACTTTGCATAAAGGATCTACCACAAACACTGTACTATGGGTACTTAATTTGAAGTAGGGATGAGCGTCGAATGGACCTATAGACGGTTAACAATGCATCGACGATTTGACGTTCCACCGTCCTTGCGTCGACTAGTTGAATTATTCGCGGCGAACGATGAACGAATTAACTTCAAGCGACTTTGAACTTTACTTGCGTAGAAAAACAGTCCAGTTTTGATTGATTCGTAGAACTTAACATACCGTTCAATTTAAACGTGGACTGAACGAAAACGTGACGTCGACTAGTTGATAAATTCAACTATAGTCGATGAACGTTCATAGACTGTCTAGTCTCGGAAAGTGCGTCGACGACCCACTCCTAATTCGAAGTTTATTTACGACTTCGAATGTATGTATACGTATTTTGTAACACCTTGTATAACGCTTGTTACTTCACTTCAAAACCATAATCACAGTCCTACTTCCTGCGAAAGTTTGTGACACATGTTCGGGGAGTACGCGACCTGCAATGTGGTGGTGTTTTAAAATGAAATAAATAAATATATTAGGACAAATCACACAGATCGAGTTAGCCCCAGAGTAGTAAGTTTGAGACTTGTGTTGTGGGATACTAACTCAACGTGTGGGTGAATGTTTGTTACTCTTTCACGCAAAATCTACTGGACCGATTGTTATGAAATTTGGTACACGGGTAGAATATAACCTGGAATAACACATAGGGTACTTTTTATCCCGAAATTGCCCCGGGGCGCATCTAGTTGTCAATAAAAACGTCGTTATTGATGTGAGTGACATCAGGAGGCGCGGCGCGAGCTGACGCAGGCGCTGCTGGACGAGCTGGCGGACGACAAGCCGGTGCGGGATCTGATCCAGGAGCTGCGCGACATGGCGGCGCGCCACGCCATCCCCGACCACGAGGTCGTCGGCATCGTGAGTATGCCGTGTGCTACAGGGGGCCCTGGACTTGCTTGGGTGCAGAACAAACTGGAAAAACTCTCAGATGAGAAACATGATAAAGACACTTCACTTAGAGGTTACACAGTAGAAAAAATAATTTAGATAATATAGAAAAATAGAAAATCAATATATAGAGTAACCATTTCAACTAGTATCGTATCAGAAAAAAAATAAATTATTCTAAATTTGATTTGAAATTCTAATTTCAAAATGATGATACCCGATGACGAGTCAGAGAGTGGTCAGTTACGTCGCGACGACTACACGGCAGAGTGTTTCTGCTGTCTGGCCGATCGCCTCTTACGCTTTCAACTCCATGTCGACACGGCAGCCTGATAGAAAACCCGACCTTATTGCCGTCCACAATAGTCTACAGTTGGTTGACGAGGGTATATTTACAGATATGGCAGTGCGTGATGTCGCGCGGAGAATGGAACAAGAAGGAGGAGCTGCTGGCGGAGCAGGCGGCCAAGCATCTGCGGCACTACACGCCGCTGCTGGCTGCGTTCGCGCAGAGCGCCAAGGCGGAGATTGCATTGCTCACCAAGGTCTGTTTTACTTTTATTTCCAACTGATTATATTCTACCCGTGTACCAATATTTATTACAATCGGTCCAATAGATTTTGCGTGAAATAATAAAAATCTGAATACACTGCTCACAAATTTTGCATTAGTAGAATTCTTGTCTTTTTCAAAATTCTCCTTTATTAGCAAATTTACGTGCATTTATTATATATTCATTTAATCCTAATTTGATACTGTGTCTTGTGAACCGAAAGGTCATTTTTGAAGGCTGGTTAGATTCACATTTTGAGAAATGCACATTTTACGTCAGTTACTTTTTGTATTGGATTTCCTTCATCAGAATCAAGTACACTTTCAAGTACTATTTCATTCTGATGAAGGAAACCGGGAAAGGTGATGTATTAATGTCCAAAAATTAAAAGCTTAGAGCCATTTCGTGTCCAAGTCGTTTCACACGTCTTTCCTACTTTTGAACCTCACGCCATCTTAACTTCTAGCTCTATCTTTCTCTAACCTTATCTCTCTCTTCCTAATGTTGTCATCTTACATTAATATCATTGTCCATTAATATCATTACACGTTAATATCATGTCAATTATTCATTAATATCATTACACGTTAATATAATTACAAGAAATTACACATATAATTTAATATCGCCACACAAGTCCATTCTCGGTCACTAAAATTACTTGAAGACATTTGTACCCCTTACAGTTAAAAAGATTCATCGAAGAAAAGCTATATATGAAAAAAAAAAACATTTCAACTATCTGTGGCAGATTTCTCAATGTCCTTTTAAAAATTATACTTTAAGGTGCAAGAGTACTGCTACGAGAACATGAGCTTCATGCGCGCGTTCAGCAAGCTGGTGCTGATGCTGTACAAGACCAACGTCCTCTCGGAGGAGGTGATCCTGCGCTGGTACCGCGACCCCAACTCCAGCAAGGGCAAGCTCATGTTCCTCGACCAGATGAAGAAGTTCGTCGAGTGGCTGCAGAGCGCCGAGGAAGGTGCGTCTGCGTCTCCATATATTCTTATAATGGCTCCATATAGAGGATAACATATTATAAAACAAAGTCCTTTGCCGCGTCTGTCTGTCTCTCTGTCTGTTCGCGATAAACTTAGAAACTAATGCACGGATTTTCATGCACTTTTCTCCAATAGATAGTGTGATTCCTGAGGAACGTTTAGGGGAAAGGAAATAGGGCTTCATGGAAGTTGATTATATATGCGAAAGTAAGTTTGTTACTCTTCAAGTTCCTCTACTCAACCAATCGTTTTGAAATTTTGCATACATATTATTTAAAGTATGGAGAAGGACATTAAAGTGCCTTTCGTCCCGGAAAAATAACTGTTCCCGTTGGAAATTCATGCAGGCGAAGTCGCGGGCCAAAGCTAGTATTATTATATTAAAGAGCAAGAAGAGTAGATAAAAGGTTGGAAGTACAGTCAACATGAAGTCACTGCATGAACCTCTATGAAGCGTAATAGCAGAGTTTGCAATGTATTTGGGTTGATGTGCTGTTGTCTGTACAAGCGGCCTTATCGCTAAAGCAGTTCCTTACAGGCAACCGACAGGTTGGACTTAACATGTAGAAAGAGAGTAGATATGGATTAGAATTAGCGAAACTAGAGCTTACGTCTACCAACAAAAAACTATATATGATATGTATTTTATATTACCTGCAGTGTTTAAATGCATACAACATCTTATGCACTCGATAGTTTAATGGAGAGTGTAAAGTGCCTGTGAAAGTAATTTCAAAAAACTTGTAGCTAAAAATACGTTGTCTACACCAAGAAATTAGTTAACCCTAGCTTTTTTATTATTTGTTAGTCTGTGAACCCTTGCATGTTAGGGCTGCACACGATTAGAGCCGGCCTCAGCATCCTGCTGGGGTCGGTGTCGTGGTGTGCGACAGTAGCGTGTGGCTCGTCCGCGGTCTAGTGTTCTCACTCTGACTGTTCCCACTGACCACACGACAATATTAATCGTATAAAAGCAAACACAGCTATTCCATTCGGGATCTCCGTATCAAGTAAAAAAAGGATATCCTTTTTTGTATTTGTTGTATTTTTAACAAAATACAACGTGTATAGGTTGTATTGTGTTTCTTTATTGCAATGACACGAAAATGTATGTATGTTAGAAGATCAACTGCTTTATTATCGAGGTTTTTAAACTGAAAATTAAATTTAGAAGGTACATTCGACAGCATGCGGTAATATGAGTGAATTTTTATTTATGATGAATTTGGGTAGGTTGGTATGCTGTTGACTGTACCTATAGAAACAGAATATATCCTAGATATTTGTTAACCTATCTGTATGCATCAATTCAGTAATATTGTCATTATAATAGAAATGCTAATATGATATTGTAATTTCAGAATCCGAGAGCGGCGAAGAAGAGGATTAGTGTAAGAGCAGCGAGTGAGACTGACAACAACCGCGCCGTCCACACACACACACACACATCATGTTCACACACACAACACTTGCCAGCGGTGGACCTACCATGCATATAATTGTAAAGTTTGACTTGAGAATTGATCGAAAAAAAAACATAAGATTTTTCCATTTTCGTCAACACCTACATACTCGAAAATTAAAAAATTGGATCTCAAGTCGAATCTTGATTAAAATATCGTCGTATTTGATTAGTCACAAATAACAGAATGTCTAGTTTTAATAATAACAGCTGGTTGGCGCCGTAATCGCAATCTCAATAGTCTAATGTGTATTTTGTTTGAATGTATGAATAATTGATACGAATGATGCAAAAAATAAATGATTGACAGAGGTGCTAAGTTTCTGAAAATGTGCATTTTTGTAACAGAGTTGTGCGAGTGTGTCAGTTTATATGGAAATAAAAGAGCACCCGATTCACAATGACGTGTACATTGAAATAATGTGACAATGGCGCCAGCTAGATCAACGTAAATCTCTAAACATTACAAGGTTTATAAACACTGCCGATATTAACTTTATTTTACAGTAGAAATGTTTAGTTTTCTTTTTTAATCCCGTGGCTTTGTATAGGTTTACAAATCTTGTTTATATTAGTATAACAAATGTAGACAATATCTTATACCAAGTACCTAGTGCATAATTTCATGCAAGAAACACCATCACATGTTATCATTTCATACAAAAATATCATCAACAGCATGTTCGATCGAGACTTGTCTACCATTTGTGATGCGGTTTAGAGATTGATTTCATCGGCCAGCGCTGGCAAGCGGCAGACTCCGGACGGACGGCGCTGCCCGCGTTCCGCTCACCAAATAATAAGTGTACTTTAATAAATAATAATAAACAACACGAGCTAAGCGGGCGTTTTTTTCTACAACTATATAATATCATTTCTAAAGTAACATGTTGAGGAGATACAATATTTTTTATTCAATTTTTTTAGGAAAATTCCAATAAATAGTGGTAACACGCACTTGGTGTTTTATTTTCACGCATTTTCCATTTAAACTAAAAAAATGAATGAGATTAATGAGTACAAATTGAACACATTTACCGCTTATAATGCCAGATTAAAAATTATGAATAAAAATTATAATATTAAAATATTAAATGTAGTAGATATGACAGACCAATTTTATGCAAGGCATTTTCTTTGAAAGAAACTATTATTATTTTATTACATGAGGGTACTCATCCATATTGTTGAGTTGACACGTACTACCATTGTCTCTACTGACACACGAGTTAAAAATTTAGATATAGATATTTAGGTATGTATCTATAATTTATATTACATAAATGGTGTCAGTGCCGTCATCTTTCGATTTTCAAAGTGGAGAGTTTTATAATCGGGGCGGTTGGTATTACTATTCAATCTCAATTCTACCAAGCCCGCCATACAGCTAAACGTGATGTTCCTTACTTTAGTAACTCTGTCAACCCCATACCGTACAAAGAAGTAAAACAGAATATGTAAAAAATATTGTCGTTTTTCACACTAGAAATGTTATTGCTCTCATTATTTTAGTAGGCGCAAAAATGTCGTTAAATTCTAGACTTGAACGACAGTCGCTCCATTGAACACAGTCCGGTTTTAGCACAATGACAAAACATGAAAATGGTCCAACCGCCATCGAATTGCGAGGGGATAGGGCTTCCGGGGCATTGAAGACTTGTTTAACGGCTCAGCTCCCCTCGTTTCGAATCCCAAGGCCACTTCAAGGCCAAACTTGGTCAGGTGTTCGAAAATACTAGATTTCTAACTGTTAGCAATTTGGTTACCGAATCTTGGGGCAGCTGCGATACTGCGCACACCTGCGTGTTCCCAGATGCTCAGATACAATGGATGAATACGGTCTGCGTTAGTGATATGGTCAGCAAAAAAAGTCTTTTCAAGTCGTTTGAGTGTTCTGTACGTCTATTGAATCTGTTGAGTCTATAAGCTGGAAGGTAAAATTATAGTGAAGTTCAGCCTATTCAGAGGTACATTTAATGCCATCATGATTGTTCATCTTATTACCTACTAATCATGCTCATACATAGGTCATGTTAGCTTTTACCCACGGGTTGTTGTGTTAATATAATAATGTTGTCGCCAACGGATTTCTTTCAGAATTCGTATTAACCCAATGTATAGTCTACTGAAAACCTAACATTTAAATTATAAGTATTTTATTGTAATTAAACGATATTACGTTCAAAGATCATCAGAATTTACTCCACGACAAGACATAATGAGGTAAGTATCAACATGATATGAATACACTTCAATCTTACTGTTTAATATTATAAGAACCTACTATAAACAGTGAAAATATTGCAAGGAATATAACCCTGCACTCCCTTTGTTTTTATTTATATTGCAAGTTCGTGCGTGTGTTTCATTCCGCATAATGATGGCAGGACCACCGGCAGGAGAGATAAAGGCACAAAGAAGCATAAACATGTTTTTATTTATTCATTCATTCATAACTTCAATTTGATTCACAGTAAAAAATAATAAAAAAATAAAAAATAAAACTCTTTAAGACGAAATTTAGATTCATTTAACTAATTATATGATGAAATTATGCAAGCAAAAGTATTTATTTGTGGGTGTAGGAATTCAGATAAGATTTTCACAGCTAGCATAGTTGGGTTTGACGCTACAGCGCAAAATGCGCACTTCTCATTCTAGTAAGTAATATAATATATTTCGCAACTAACATTTTGAATTATGAAGACTTATAAAAAGAAAAAATACATTCCCATTACGGGGTTTATATGCAACACATACCTACTTAATCATGTTAGACACTATTATTTACTTAGTTATCCATGTACTTACCGCATTTTGCGACAATAGCTCATTTTGCGTAGTGTAATTAGGCGCCAAACCCGCCATGTTTATCGCGTAAGGTGACACCATAAACATGGGACACCTAAGAACCGTACATAGTCTGTAAGATAGAAAGAAATCATTTATTCGGCAAACACATAAAATCCAAACATTAACACTTAAAGGTAAAGTAACGAATATAGATCGAATACAATAATGTACAGTGTTTGTAATGTACAGGTTACTGCAAATCAATGGATCCGTAGAAAATTAGAAATTATTACCGTCACACAAAGATTTTGAATGTTCAGTAGTTAAAACATTACATAGTTCTATAGAAATAACAAAATCCCTATCCCAATTTCATACGAAGAAAAAACTGTTCCCGAAGAAATTTAAGCGGGTGAAGCTGCGGGTGAACAGTTAGTGCTTAATATTTCACCCGTACGACGCCGGGGCGGGCTACTAGCAATTAATTTAATAGTCTTATCTTTAATTATTACCTTTTCCTCATTTTTATCATGATTCCCAGTTTATCAGTTTTCCAGTTAACACAGCAGGGTCGCACAGTTATTCCATCAATCAAAGCTAGTAATTTTCCTACACAACAAAACTATGTGATAGAAAGTATTTGAATGTGGTCAATAATGTGAAAAAACAGGTGTGGCGTTTTATAGACTGGTCCCAAACTTGGTAATTTATTGTCATCATCAGCTGACATAGAAAAATAGGGAAATAATGGAATATTTTGTACCTCATTTATGTTTTATGTATAGGCTTTTTTGTTAGAATCAGCGAAACTAACTGTTTAACACGGTAAAGTTTAAACTTTTGTTTCATGTATAATTTTTTATAGATATGTATTTTTAGTAGTAAATATCATTTTGTAATTTAGTAACATCTTCTCTTCTCCATGACACATACTTAATCGAGAAATTAACATGGAATTTTTCAAAAACGCGCGTTAGGATTCATTCAGGGCCGGCTACCGTAGCGCTGGCTCCACATTAACGCGGACGAGTTCGCCGAACTTGGCGCTTCGACATACATTACTGATGATTGCTGGTTTTTCATTCCGGTAAAAAAAGCACTACGAATAACGCGAGATCGGCGATCGTGTGAAGTCGGCATTAGAATTTTAGGATCTCTTTTATTTCTTCTTCTACCCGTAAGTGCCTACACCGAAATTCATAAAAATCCGTCCAGTAGATGTCGCGTCAATCTGTTGACAAACTTACATCTGACATTTCGCGATTAAGTATAACATTAGGTATTACAAAGTAAAATTAAACATTATGGTGTGGTCAGTTCTTTTACTGTTAAATTAAGGAAATTATCCATAATCCATTTGAAAAAAAAAACACGTGCTATTCAATGATTTTGTGGCTAAACATACTTATTACCTGACTTCACAGGAGAATATATTTTTACACATAAGTATAACCTAACAATGAACCTAAAATCGATCGCCTGCTTGTTTCACACGATCATGCTAAGTACCTACTTATCTACCATTCATCCATTAGTTTTACCCATAGAATTCTTATGGTTATATCAAGTGTTCCGTGAGTGTAACGTATAATTTATTTAAAGGAACTTTACGACTTGAACAAACATAAAAACATGATAACTACCTCCTTAGACATGGTTGTGACGAATAACATGTATCGTAAAAATATAATCCCTTTATAATTTACATTCTATTGTGACCGTTACACGTGCGTTAAATGTTTGTACGTCCTTGCTTCTCATAATTTAAAAACCAATTGTATACCCCAATAATGTAGGTAGGTACATTATGCTCGAAAAACTTGGAGCCTTGATCTCATCCTGAGGATGTGAACTGAGAAGGGTGAATTTTAAATCAGTCGCATTATTCATCGTCATACTACTTGCGTAGTCATTGAAGCCTGGGTTTTGTGTTATCAGTTTTTGAGGGATATTTATATGTGTATATGTTACTGTATAAGCACGAACTACCTTAAATTCTATGTTCTAAATAATTCTAATGTTATGTAAAGTAATAATGTTAAATAAAATAATTCTAATGTTCCAGTAAAACCTAAGATTTACCAACTCTCAATGGTAAAAGTCCGAACTTGGTAAATCTTTACATCAAAGGCACGGTAAGATTTACATCAAAGGTACGGTAAATGTTCAGAAAATAATTTTACTTTTGTTATTTTTTACTATTTAGAAGTATTTTAAAGGTTATACCTTACCTTTAAAATATATTACCTTTAAAAGTTAAAAACATTTATAAATAAAAATACTTACCAAATGAAAATAATTTAAAATAGGTAAGGATTCGACTAATTAATTAGTTAATTAATTACTCTCATCATTATGATACCTACATAAAAATATGTAAGGTTTTGACTGAAAAATAAATGATTAATAAGAATTAATCATTGTTTTATTCCCAAAACCAACATTTACCAGCCGTCAGTAGCAAAACCTAGCATATACTAAATTCCAATGGCAATTATTTAAAAATCCTTACATTTACCAACCCATGCCGGTAAATCCTATGATTTTCTGAAAAAAACCTAAGATTTACCTGTATACGGACTTTTACAGTAACATATATTTACTTTGTAATCTTATATCCTATAACACTAATGGCCCATGCAGGGAAACATTATATAAGTACGATTGATCGTGCTTTACAAAGAGTAGAATCATTTTGAGATATTAAATTCTCACTCTCACCTGAGCGCTTTCTCAGTCAACCGCATAGCGTCGCAGCCCAGTGTCTTACACACTTTTCATTTCCACATCCCACAGTCTTCGACATCCTTAGTACTCAGACCATATTGGCACGCATATCATCCTTGACAACATCAAGTTTTTGGGTTTGCCTCTTCTGCCGGGCCTAATTTTTAAGGTATTCAACTGATGGTGTATTTCAAACGTAATCCAACAATCGACGCGGTGTTTTATTTATAGCGGACTAGATGTTGCCCGGGGCTTCACTCCCGTGGGAATTTTGGGATAAAATATAGCCTATAGGATCTTGGATAATATAAAAGATATTTTGAAATCGGTTCGGCAGTTTCGGAGATTACCCGCCTTAAACATACAATCTCACAAACGCTTACCTCTTTATAATAATAGTATAACGTAATCCAACAATCGAATCCAATAAGCGGTGTTTTATTTATAGCGGACTAGATGTTGCCCGGGGCTCCACTCCCGTGGGAATTTTGGGATAAAATATAGCCTATAGGAACTTGGATAATATAAAAGATATTTTGAAATCGGTTCGGTAGTTTCGGAGATTACCCGCCTTAAACATACAATCTCACAAACGCTTACCTCTTTATAATAATAGTATAGATAATGAGAAGAATTTAACCCCTGACAGATATTGATGGCTTACAAGCTTAGCCGTTTAACTATTTCGAAAAAAATATTTAAGTGTGTAGCGATAATCGATTTTGATCAATAGGCTACTTGACAAATTTTTGTTTTGATGACTATTCGAAGGCCGTTAAATTAATAGAAACATCAGTGAAAAAATTACTGTGAAAATGACATGCTTTCAAATATATGACAAAAATAAAATCACACATTTTTAGACTTGTCCTAACGCTCCATTTCCAAACTGCAGGTATCCCCTCACGATGTTTTCCATCATGTCAGATGCCTTTAGACGACTAGAATAAAATGTTGTATTATTGCTGTCATCAGTGTTAGCAGTAACACACTAGAAAAGAAAGAAATATTAGTTAATTAGTAAAGCAGTGTGCAAAAGCTAGTTACAAACAAAAAACATAAAGCGAAGATTTCCAAAGCCACCATATGCCTGACTAGTTAAACAAGTCCATAACAAAAGCTCGGCTCCGATTGTTACTTTCTCCCTGAATCAATGCCGCGTTTCTCCACGCAAGAGCTTTGAGCTTTATGCACTCGTAAATCATAAAAGTTTACAAATAATTAGGCAAGAACGAGCAAGTTTCAAGTTTTGATGGTTCCATCCTCATCTATATATACTTCTAATTACACAATAAAATGGGAATATTTTCTTCGTCAAATCGTTTCTTCCTCAGCCGTTGGGAGCCCAGGAATCCAAGGCCCGCTTTCCTACTTTTTCGTCTAGACAATATAATAAGAAAGTTTTTGTAAGTTTGTGTGTAGAGGTTTATCTTCGGATCCAATCAACCGATTCGCCTTTTATTCCTGAGTGACATAGAAAATTATATAGACGCATTGCTAATCATACTATAATATTAATAAATGCGATGTGGGCACATCCGCACAGTCTTTCGCATTGTGTATATTTGTTACAATTTCACGCAAAATCTGCTGGACGGATTGTTATGAAATTTGGTACACGGGTAGAATATAATCTGGAATAACACATAGGTTACTCTTTATCTCGAAATTCCCACGGGAGGGAAGCCCCGGAGCGCTGTATGTAAGTACATATTTTTTGTTTTCATCATCAAAAAGTGGTCATTCAAATAAAACTTGCGATGTAAAATTACATAGGTAAGTCTAAACTTTTCTGCTACCAAATAAAATCCCACGTGGCTATCGTTATTCTACAAGCGAACCCTAAAACCCTAATGTTAAGGCATTGAATATAAACACCGACAATAGCACAGTTACCTGCTTTTCTAAGAATAATGTACCTTTTACAAAAATCCAACCCATCTTTTGTATAATTCCCTTTCCGGTACTTTCCAGACTGCAATAATGTCCAAAAATTTTTCAATTTAGTTTAACGATGTTGGATGTTTGAGTAATTCTTGTAAGTTGAAGATCCAAAAGTGTTTTGTATTGTTATTATAGTTTTACGTTAAGCAAGTATGAACAGTACAAGACACTTTAGGTGTTTCAACTCACAAGAATTAATTATTTGTGTTTCTCTCTTACAATATATAACAGATTTGAACTCGGGAGGTTTGAACAGATTTGAACCTAGGTGCGTACTTACGAGTTAAAATTATAAAAACCTAAATACATGGAGAGCAGGATAAATTTTGTATTTTTTACAAACAATCTTTTTGTAGAATTTTTGTGTACCTATAAACAAACAAAAACAAAACTTTAAATAATAAATGAAACTAAAATATGCTAAACTTAACTCGTGTGGATCCTAGATTAGGACCACTCCATATCCCCCCGTGGATATCGTACGAGTATGCGGGCCGGTTGTAAAATCACTGCCGAATCTTGAAAATTTTAAAATTTTTTTTTCGCTGACCCCGGGCTTCGCGGCTTCACAACCCCGAACATGCAGAGATGAGATAGAGAGAGATGCTAAACTTACCTAAAAATAGACTAAACCGAAAAAGAAAAAAATAGAACATGGCGGGACGATTTCCACAAGCGAAATGGCCAGAGTTTACAATAGAAAGAGACGAGTGGAAAAAAAAAGGGGGGTCTTTGCCCAGCAGCGGAACACAATATCCACAGGCTAGATTTTAAAAAATCGTCGCGACAAAGGGGCACTCCAAAAACAGTGCTGGCAACTGGCAACACCAAGTCATGGATAAAGTAAGGTATCTAAGGAACCGGGAATACGCTCAGATGAAAGGAAAAGAGAGAGATCAGAAATTCGCACAAAATAGAGTTTCATGCCTTGGTCTTGATTTTTGAATCTTTCTCCTGGGACTAATCAAAACATATCGGAAATGGCTAAGTGTATATCTAAATATAGCGAACAAAGACGCGCGCTCTCATAATATTTGTATTCGTTCTTTGTCTGCGCCTGCGCAAGGTCAGCGTTACCATAGCACGCGTCATTAGGCACAGGGCTGTCTCTTCTAGGAATCTATTAGTTTTGTTTCAGAGAGTTCTCCTTCACCCATGCTTTGGAAGTCGGCAGTAGACTTCTTAGTTTTAAGTAATAGGGATCAACACTGTTCAAATGAGTTTTTTTCGGCATTTCTTCTCAGCAGTGGTCGTTCCGAAATGCCAGTAGTTTGTAGCTTGTGAGAAATAACTATAAATATTGACGAGAAAAAGTGCCTGTGAAGGTCTAATTTCTGAATAAATGATTTGAATTTGAATTTTGAAATTAATTTTTGACGTCTATAAGTGGTTATCATCCTAAGTTAAATAAACAATTTTGTTTTTTTTTCTAATCAATTATTTCCCTATAATTTTTTCTTTGTTAAACTGAATTTTATTTAAATATACAATAAGTATTCACATTTTTTCTAACCTAAGCATTTTAAAAATATTACATTAAACAGTGACAAGTCTGATTTTCTGAGCTTCAATTTCAAAATCACACACACCATACACACAAAATTAATGTTTTCCTACCGTTTAATTGGAAGAGGTCCCATCTAATGGATAAGTCCGCCGTTGTTAACCGTGTTTCTGGTTTTAGTGTCTTTTTGGTTTTTTTATTTTATTAAAGTTATATCAAACAAACACTTTAATTGAAATATATTTAATCCCCTATTAACAAAATATATATAGACAAAATTTTTTAACTTAGGTAAAATATGTATTTCGTAAATGGAATCCTAAATCAAGAAATTATTTAGGCACACTCATAATATTTTTTTTTAATCCTGGCAAATGATTTATTTATTCCTCGAGGTATAATCGAGAAAAAATCATCCCCACTTTAGGTGTTGGGGACAAATATTATATTCGAAGATTTTAATATAATTTTGAACACGGAGGCAGCCCTATGGTATGATTGAGATCTATTGAACTGCAGACGGTATATATGTGGGGAGGAGCCTACAATTTTCTGGCCGAACGCATATTCAAATTGATATCAATGACTACTTTTTATAGGCTTTTATAGTTTTTGGTATTTTACATCTAATTTCACAAACATTAGTAAACATTTAACACGTTTTTTTGTATCGAAAATTATATTCTAAGATTTAGTTACATACGCGAAAAATTATCAAAATTCGTTTATAGATAGGCAAGGGTAGCAAGCAACCCATAGATAAAAGAAATATATATTAATTTTATCTAAGAAGCAACCTATACCACAAATAAAACAAAATCCTCCTTTACACAATAGTATTAGAACAAAGGCCTCTGCCGGTTCTGTTTATCTGCGATAAACTCAAAAACTAACTACTGCACGGATTTTTATTTTCACCAATAGATAGTGTGATTTCTGAGAAAGGTTTGGGTGTAGCATTAATGTTTTTACCCGAGCGAAGTCGGGACGGGCCGCTAGTTATATACATTTGAAATTTCTGCACCTATACATAATTTGCAAATTGTTTTCATACCCTAGGTATTTCGGTACATTGAATTCGTCATGAAAGTTGCACATATAATATTTAGAAGAATCAATCGCAAAGCATTTATATAATACCGATGTATATATATATATATATATATATATATATATATATATATATATATATATATATATATATATATATATATATATATATATATATATATATATATATATATATATACATATAATTGATGTTTCCAGTGAAAGTTATTTACTTGGGACTAGTCGTGATGTGTCAAAGGTGGCACCTTTAAGCTTTCGACCCTTGCTCGCCTTGTTATACACTACTATATAAACTATGATCGTACGTTGAAATTTAAGATACACTTGCGATTTCATTATATAGTAGCTAACTAGCGGCCTTTTCCGGCTTCGCTCGAGTAAAACAACAATAAATTAAACACCTAAACCTTTCCCAATAATTACACTATCTATTGGTGAAAACCGTACCAAAATCCGTCCGGTAGTTTTTGAGTTTATCGCGTACAGACAGACAGGCGAGACATCGGGACTTTTTTTTATATTGTAAGGAAGATTAAAGGCTTGTATAATCTCCTGTTGGCACTGTCTGATAAAATATTACATTGTAATCTGACAGATGAAACTAACCGCTAAATAAAAGTGCCAGATTTGATTGGCCAGTTAACTATCTAACTAAACTATCGAAAAAAAACCGTTGAATATTAATATTAATGGTTTGTACACCTCACAATTTCTCGACGATTTACAATCTCGGAAGATAAGTCTATTAAATATACTAACGGTGTTTATATTAACACTGACATGTCGATAAGTATTGTTGATAAATAAATTAAGTACGATCATTAGCCCTTTAATCTGCAATATCGATGTAACGGTGTCGACAGAGTCGCGGCACTCCGACACTATGCAAATCTAATGGTAAATGATTTCATTGATTAACTGCTTACTAACAGACCTTAAAGTCAATACAGATAATGTTTGTTTTCTCAGTGAGTACTTTTAGGATTTGATCGTACGGAACACTGTAAAAGGGTAGGGATTCTAACAAATATTATGCGAAAGTACGCTTGTTACCTCTTCACGTTTTACCTACTTAACCAATCTTCTTGAAATTTTGCATAAAAGTTGAAATTGAGAAGGACTTTGGGTACTTTTCATACCGGAAAAAAAACTAACTATTCCCGTTGCAAATTCACGGGGGCGAAGCCGCGGAGTAAAGCTAGTAAGGTATAAAAGGAAATTTTCGAGTAAGTATTTTGATTTTTCGCGCCGCACCCGCAGACTTCGTTAAACATCGTAGTGATCTATCATTGATCGAATGCTTTTTTGATTACATATTATGTACAGGACAACAGCGCATTAAACACAATCTAAGTTATCTGTGGTTAGAGTTGAATTTTAATAATGTTTCAGGACGATTTCTTTTTTATAAAGGATTTTAATGCTCGAATTTCTGATCCTGAATTTTGATTATATACGAAGTGAAGTGTCCCTTATTCTGAAACTAGCTGTTGCCCGCGGCTTCACCCGCAAAAGTAGTAGTTTGTCTTATGTCCTTCCCCATACTATAAACTACATGTATCCCGAATTTCAACAAGATTGATTAAGTAGATACAGCGTGAAGAGGTAACAAACAAACAAATAAACTTATTTACTTTCATTTTTATAATATTAGTTAGGAATATATAGGGTGCTATTTTTTTCTCATTATTTTGTATGCAATATTGTATAATTGTTTTGTGATTGGTAAACATGATTCTGCCAGTATAGTTGTGAGTGATTAAATTAAAGGAGATGTTTGTTGAGATATTTGATGTTTTTATCATTAGTTTCACTAAATATATTTTTGGCCCATCACGCATCAGACATTAATGAACCAATGAGTAAGAATTAGTGATAAATAACTTTAGGTTAAATAGATTTTGATAAAGCGATCACCTGTCGTTTCACATACTTTTACATAAATAAGATTGAAAACTGTAGGCTCTAAGTATGTACTTTAATTCTCTCGTTATATAATTATTTTATCCTATTTTTTTAGTTGAGACAAATTTAAGTTGTCCACCGCTTTTACGGCTAAACCGCTGTACCGATTTTCATAAAATTTGGTATTTCAAAACCTTGTTCAAATATAGGCTACATTTTTTCAAAAATCAACTCCGTAATAATTATAATATTGGGGGTGAAAGTTTGTTTCAAATTCACGCGGAAGGACGCAGGTAAAATCTAGTTTAAGATAAAATAGCTAAAACAACGATTTGTCACAGTCGCACCACGCCAACATCGGATCTTGGTTCTATGTACCTATAATGATCTTGTTTTATAATATGTTATCTTCTAATTTTTTATTTGAGATAATCATTTAAGAAAATTTTTGTTGTAATATATAATTAAAATTTTATCTATCATCTTATATTTGTACATAGACAAGCAAAAAAAAATGGAAAATCGAGTTTCCGCCTAAAATTATCTGTGATTTTGATTCGTGTTTAATACAACTTTCTTCTACGGGTCGTATATTGAATGAAACTCACATTTGGTTGAATTTTTAAACTATTTAATATTCACACGAAGCCCGAACAAATAAACTTTCACTATAGCACCATTAATAATACCGAAAGTTGTTAAATGCTCAACTGATTTTTTTAACGACATAAGTTCATTTTATCTATTAACTGTTGTCTGTTGTCATCAACCGTTTATATTTAATCTTCTAGACGGAAATATATATTTATCTTCAGGTCCTTCGCGTGCTTGGTCTGCGATAGTGGAAATTAAGTCACTTTCGCCATGGACTGTTGTTGGATGGGTGACCAAAAGCGCATTAGACCCACCAATCTGAATTGGGCTTTAACTATTCCTTCGCTCTCGTGTGATGGGACCTGTATTCTTGATACCCAATTTTATTGGAGCTGATAGCTTTTTATATGAATACTTATGGCTCGTAGTCTGATTTTGATGAAATTTAAAAGGTATGTAGGATCTGTCAATAGAATTTTTGATTTCGTGGGCCAACAAAATCGGTTATGTCGTTTTTGAAATATTCTCAATTTTGTAAAAAAAATATTGTGGTCGTCTAAGGAGGTCTAAGTTCGCGGCGAACAACTAGTTTTTCTAATCGATCTGATAGTTCTAAAACTCTAAAACAAATATTTTATTGTTGGAGGGCAACAGTAGCATTCTTAAGGAGGGTTAACGTAAGATAGGCGACTATGGTCATAAAATCACAGCCGAATCTTCAAAAGTTTAAGGTTTATCTTTTACGCTGACACCGGGCTTATTCGCGGCATCGCAGCCCCGAATGCTAACGTGAAAATGAGACAGACAGACAGTATCAATATATTGATAGTCATTGGTGAAATAAAAATTAAAAGCTATAAAGTATAACTGTGTCAAGTGACAAAAAAATGAGTTGATTGACCACAGATAGGAAGTTCCGGGTTGTCGAAACTAGTTTTGAGTATTTAGACCATTCATTGACTGGACCATTTGGGCCTATAAAAATTAAAATTAAGTTAGTTTATATTCAGTATATGTGTGTTTGAAAACCAGCTTGATATAATCTATCGTTGTATAAATAAAAAGACACGCGTTTTTGTTTTTCCATACTTTCTCGTTTTGAATGAGGGCAAATTACACTCTCATTACTATACATTACACTAGACCCCCAAATGAATATAATAATATGATAAAAAATAAATATTATTGTAATAACAATCGAAGTAATAAAGTGATTTTTTATTTATTTATAAATGGGTAATGGTGGGGGCTCTGGGCCCATGACCCGGTAAGGTCAATATGGAAATTTTGAGCGATTTGGCACAAGATTATGTTTGTTTGTGGCAAGATATTATCCTATTTAAAGCCTAGGCAGTTGATAGCAAGCAATAAATTTCCCAATGGATGTTGACAACAGTTACGAGGCTTGTATCAAAATCACTGTCGAATTTTCAAATAATTTAATAATATTCAATACAATATAATAATTTTAAGGTCATCGTCATATCGAGTGTGTTATTGCTAACACTGGTGTTAGAATTTATACAAGTCACCAAAAGGCGTCCGATATGACTTTTACGACTACTTACCGCCATCTAGTGGCAGGTAGTCGCATACACACTGGTGAACTAAACTGTCCACCAGTGTGCAGGTTTCCTCACGATGTTTTCCTTTACCGGATGCAAGTGATGGTCTATGAAAAGTACTATATAATTTATGGTACTTCAAAAGGTTTTACAGGCTTCGCAGCCCTCTCTAAATGTTAGCGGGAACACGTATGAAAACGCATGAAACAGAAGCAAATAATATATGTTCCATGATCATCAGATTTGGCATTTTCCACCCACTCAGGCTCCGTTACATGATGACGAAGCACATATAAATCCTAACAAGCAACGCTATAACGTAACACCGATGTTTACGCTGACTGTACCCTGTACAGTTATGTGCCGAACGCTTAATTGGAGTGTTCGCTGCCACAGAGTGAGTTATTTCAGTTGGTCAACAACACTTGTCTGTATAATTATACAGATTTTTACATTAAATATTGTGAAGTGTTTGGGAGGAGTCTTCGAATTTTGTGAATCATTTCGTGGAACCCGGGCTTCTGAGCATCACAGCAGCGGATGAAACCGGGAACTGTCTCCAGTCTCCAGAAGTGTTGATATTCGATACTCCAACTATCGATAGCGTTTCGATATAACTATCGATAGTTTGAGAAGAATATATCGATAATATCGGCGCAGTCGTTTTGGAACAATACCTACTATTGATAAACCAATAATGTCGAAAGTGTAATCGTTCAAGGATGGATAATATCGATAGATATTCATAGTTCGGCAACACAAGTCTCCAGTATCCTATCTGATAAAGATTTACTCCGTTATTTGGAAAAAATTAAAGCTTACTTCATAGTCGCATTGCTCATGGCTCAGGGTCGTGGTCATTACGTGGAATGAAACACACACAACAACTTTCTTGGCATTAGTAATGGAGTGGTTTGCCATTACCTTCCCCATTTCACACACAAGTTAATAATCAACAAGTGTGCAAGGTTTCCTCACGATGTTTTCCTTCACCGGAAGCAAGTGGTGGTCGATGAAAACAACTATACATGAGTCAGATTGGTATACAAACTCATGTGGCACGAGTAGGATTCGAACCTGGGACCTTTCGATCCACAGACGGGAGTCTTAACCATTACACCACCACCGCTTACTTTTCATTAAAGCATACTTCAAGCTAAAGTCTCGTCTCGACTCGTCTCACTTTACAAAAGTTGGCATAGACAAATCATACTTTAGCTTAGTAAACTTAATAACTATGAATAATTAAGTATTTGGGTATAATATTTAAACTGCACTTTCGCAATAATTTCTAACTTTAATGGTAGTAATACGATGATGAAACAAATTATATAAATAAGAGGGTTATACGTTATGTATTTTTTAAACCCCGACGCAAAAAGAGGGGTGTTATAAGTTTAACGTGTTTGTCTGTGTATCTGTCTGTGGCATCGTAGCTCCCAAACGGATGAACTGATTTTCGTTTTTTTTTTGTGTGTCATAGATAATTTTATCCCGAGTGTTCTTAGCAATGTTTCGTAAAAATCTGTTCTACTGCCGTTCAAAAGATATAGCGAAATGAATATTGATAGTCGGTGGTTTTTTTTTAAATTTGTATAACAAATAAACTTGTTAGTCTGTGGCATTACGTGGCCGTCAACACCGCTTCACTCGACACTGAGCCGTCGCTCTTAGATGAACGAAATTGTACACCATTGAAGCATAAATAACTTATTTTAATGTTTCCTTTTGTTAATATAAACATGTCTATGAGTGGATTGTACTGTGGATTGTGACCACACATTCAATGTGAATGTGACCAAAGCCATACAAAATTTTCATACACAAATTTCACATAGAAAAGACATAAACGCGATCTACCTATCGTAAAAAAGCTAACTTTTTCATAGTTGCCTCTCCATCTGAAGGTCCCGGGTTTGATTCCCATTGTGAGAAAATATCCGAGCAAATATTTCATACAGGCCTTGGCCCGCGGCTTCGCTCGCGTAAATTTCCTGCGGGAACAGTTGTTTTTCCGGGATGAAAGTAAATGTCCCCCTCAATACTTCCAAGAAGGTACATGGTTTTAAAATTTCAAAAATATTGCTTGAGTCGATAGAGCGTGAAGAGGTAACAAACAAACTTACTTTCGCATTTTAACTAACCTAACATAACCCAACCTAAAAGTTAATTATGCCACATTTAACCGTATGACAAAAATAAATTATGCCTATTATGCCAAAATCGTTATGATATAAAGTCACTTAACACCACACATTTAAAACAAAGGGTGTTTATTAGTTAAGGTATTAATCGCTAATTTATCGGTCACTTTGAACATTCCGAACAATTGTTTATAAGCAATAATGTCAATGGTTTTATTGTTATAAATGTCACATATGCTTTTTAACTAATTTTGATAATAATTTTGAAATGAAAAAAAAAAATACGGGAATCGAGCGATTGAACCCGTCCCTCTGTCTAGGACTATCCAAACATATGCAGGCTCTCAGCTCATTGCGACTTGTTATTAATAATTGTAATATTTTATCTGTTGCGGGCAATATGGTTTATATTCGTATAATTATATCTATTCGTGTACGTATATCTATATCGACTCGAATCGCAATGAGACTTTACTAACCAATCACACGCGCCATTGTGATTGGTTCGCTGCGTCTCGCTTCGAATCGACTCGATGGTGAGAAGTGAAAACCCGCACTTCGCCCTCTGTTCTCTGTGGCTCTTTCCAAAGACGAATATCACACAAAAATATTACTCATAGAAATTATTAATCTGGTATGGATACTCACAAAACAATAATTATCAGAAGTTAATTCAGAAGTAATTGACGCTGACGAAGCCGCGGGTAAACAGCCACACAACAGAACAGTAACCTATATAAAATCAGAATAACATGTAAAGTTTTTTTGTTCTTGTACATTTAGGTGCAGGTGTCTAGTACACCTAAGTGTCACCAGAAAGACCGGCTGAATCTGGATATCAAACCTAACTTAGGTTTAGCTGTAACATATAATAGCCAGTATCTGTAAATCCTGTAGGAAGTGAACCCTGCACGAGCCGGTCGACTAACGGTCCAAACCGGTCGGACGGAATCCAGCTTTGGAACTGACTCACTAAATGTTTGAGCCTTTAAATCACATTTTAGACTTCCATATTTTTTCATGTATAACTTAACAGGGAAACAGACAATCGGCCGACATTATAGAAAGTGGTTACTACATGCAATGGACGCCTCCAATAGCAGAGGTGTCAATTTGCCGAATTATACTGAATCTTTTCAAGCCATTTTTGAAGAACCTTTAGGAGAAACCATTGTATGGCTCATTCCACGACCATTCATTTGACGAACTCGGTGGCGCAGTGGTAAAGTGCTTGCCTCTGAACCGAGAGGTCCTGGGTTCGATCCCCGATTGGGTCATGATGGAAAATGATCTTTTTCTGATTGGCCTGGGTCTTGGATGTTTATCTATATATGTATTTGTTATAAAATATGGTATCGTTGAGTTAGTATCCCATAACACAAGTCTCCAACTTACTTTGGGGCTAGCACAATCTGTGTGATTTGTACTAATATATTTATTTATTTATTCCATATCATCGGCATTGTCCATTTGAGTGACGCATCTTTCTTCGTTCTTTTTTACATTTATAGTAATTAGTTTTGATTAATTTGACTTTTTCTTTAAATTCTGCTTGTATAAAAATATAATTTTTACACAAGCACACTCAGGGCGCCAGTTGAAAATCGGCTGCTACTCCCGGTGGGTAGCGTTTAGCTGAGCCTATTTGTGCACTGTGTGCCACACAAATGCATGTCAGTTTTATTATATGTTTAGTGCAGTTAGTTTTTTTTTTATTATGTAAATTGTGTGTGTTACAGCAGAACAAATAATTTATCTATGTATCATATCATCAGAATGTGTTGGAGAAAGTTATGATTTTTTAAAGCTACGCGACATTTAATTTGAGGACTCAGAATGTGTATGTGTGGTGTGTGTGTGCGGCTAGGACGCTCTACGGCGGCGGAAGAAGCCAAGACAACGCTGAAGGAAACAAGAGAGAGAGAGAGAGAGAGAGAGAGAGAGAGAGAGAGAGAGAGAGAGAGAGAGAGAGAGAGAGATAAAATCACCTTGTTTTGCTATCTCAGTAGATTCGTTCGATAGAAAAATTCCAAGCCTTTGAATATCTTACTTATTGTTATTCTTTCACGAAAAATCTACTGGACGGATTATTATTAAATTTGGTACACGAGTAGAGAATATTTAATTGGAATAACGCAGGGTACTTTTTATCCCGAAATCCCCACGGGAGCGAAGCCCTGGGGTGCTACTAGTAAAACATTAAAGTAAATGAAGACGGACAGACCATGCAGACTTCTTTAGTCATAATCATTATACTCGTATATCCCCTTCTACACACAAAAATACTATAATCTTGAATAATACGTATTATTTGTTGTATCGCCAACAATTCAAACCTAAATTACTATTTATCCATCACTCATTGTAAAGGCATTGTGAAGGATCACGTGGGGTGTACATTCAAAGGGGTATGAAGGGTCTTGGTCAGGGTCAAAATATAACACGATTCAATAAAAAGGACACGACAGAATAAATATTTTATTTGCAAAAACACGTGTAAATTGATACATAGAATCTTAAAACACTTTAGACACAACTTTCCTTACACCAAATAATGATGTGCAAATGTCGTTACGATCGTTGCTACACATACTTAGGTAAAGAAAAAAAAAACAATTGAACTACGATAAACACCAAAAAATTGTACATACATTTATATTTAAAAAATGGTAAGCCCTGCTGGCATAATAGGGACTAACACTGTTTGAATGAGTTTCTTTCGGCATTTCTTCTCAACAGTGGTCGTTCCGTTATTTAATTTAGAATATGACGTAAAAAAGTGCCTGTGAAGGCCTAATTTTTGAATAAATGATTTGATTTTGATTTGATTTTTGACACGAATGCTTCTTAATCGAAATGTCCATAAAATTAATTTTTAACTGTCAAAATAATATCGCTAAAATATACCACGTCGATACTAATATCGATTTTGTAATTATTTAGATAATATTTTGTAAAATGTACTAAGTACAGTCAGCAGCACATCGACGTGCTTTCAACTGCACATTATCGAGAAAAATAAATAATTTATTTTTTATCTTAAATGCTAGTAGTTTGTAGCTTTGGTAAATATCATTTAATATATTAATATATTATGACAAATAATCACACAGATTGAGCTAGCCCCAAAGTAAGTTCGAGACTTGTGTTATGGGATTCTAACTCAACGATTATATTTTATAACAAATACATATATAGATAAACATCCAAGATCCGGGTCAATCAGAAAGAGATCATTTTCCATCATGACCCGACCGTGGATCGAATCCGGGACCTCTCAATGGACCTACAAAAATGCCAGTCCAAAATCTTATTTTATTATTACAAGATTGAAATGGAAGCCGAAATTAAAAGGAATGCACTTTTTATCATCAGTAAGTACTAAAATGTTATCTATCCATTCGTATTTATATATAATTAAAATTGTAACAACAATTCAGAATTTAATTTTAGTTTTGACCATTGGTTTCGACAATTAGTTTTTTAAATTTTCTGATATCTACATATTAGGTACAACATTAGGTTTTGACAATTAGTTTTTTCAATTTTCCATCTACGTCATTCATTTTGTCATTTCGTTTATAGGGACACAAAAACAGTACGATTCATTGAAGCCTTTACGACATCAAAGGTTTTAAATTATATCGCAGACGCAGGTAGCATATAAGGTGCGTATGTGCGAGCGCATCGGCGCACGCGCAGCTGGCGAGGCAGCTGCAGGATTGCAGGCAGATTGCGCTGTCCTATAGTTTGAGGTTAGGCTGTGTTGGAAATTCAGTTTAAAGTAGATTCTTTATACATGCAAATTGAGTCAGAAATTTCGTTTGGATGTCGTTAAGTTTACACGTGCGGTTCATCCGTAGAAATAGTAATATTATGTAAAAGTCCAGTATTTTATGTAAAAGTTCTTTATTGAGACCCTTCATATAGGTACATATATATACTGTAAATATTTATTTAATCCCAGTAATAGGTATATCTTTCACCACCAATCACATTTTAAATGAGTATAGATAAGATAGGTACAATTTCTATAAAATTGTAGTTATACTTCCATTTTCCATAAATGTAAATACTTACCGCTATCTTAAATTGTTGAAGCACGTTTTCCTCAAAACAAATGTGTAGGTTAAGTTAAAGTTACTCTTTCCAAGAATGAAGTTATGAAATCTAAGAACTTGACCTCCCATTCAGTTTTCGGTTTAAAACTATTTTTTGGTTTAAATTACATGATTTATTGTATCATTTTATATCTATTTTGATTATGATATTAAGTTTCGTTTATGTAAATGTTGTATTTTGTAGTAGGTTAGTTCAGACGTGTGTTTAACTGATGACCTAAATAAATAAATAATTAGTAAATTTAATAATTACAACAGACAAGTCAATAGAAAGTTTTTTTTCCAACCGAAATGACGGGAGATAAACTAGATTTAAGAATTCGAGACCTTCTCATTCCATAGACTCAAGATAACTTGTTATTAATGAATAATATTGGTTGTATTGTACATGTCGTGTCGCCGTGAAAATATTTTATTAGTCCATTTGTTCCAATCAACACAAAAAAAGAGGACGCTGACAAAAATGTCGTTGGAAAATTACTTACACAACAAACAGTTCTATTACGCAAAGGTGCATAGCTCAAGCTAGTTGAATGATATTTATACGTTTACATGAAATTTTACGTGAGTTTAAAAACATGTACCTAGGCAGCTATGTGCTCAATTCAGACTGAATGAACTGATCAATGATTCAATATGATAAACCGCGCCAAATTTGACAGTTTATTACAACAATTTCGTGACATAGGAATCAATCTCCTCAGAAAAAAAAACAAAAGGACAAACTACCTAACTTTTTAAATTAAAAAGAGGCGCGCCAAAAAGTGACAGTTTATTACAACAATTTCGTGACATAGGAATTAATCTTCTTAGAAAAAAAAACAAAAGGACAAACTACCTAACTTTTTAAATTAAAAAGAGGCGCGCCAAAAACTGACAGTTTATTACAACAATTTCGAGGCAAAGGAATCAATCTTTATCGAACAAAACCAAAGGTGCATAGGCGGTGAATCTGGCGCGTGCCTCGCAGCTGCACGACCATCTGCCCAACGTTGGGCTTGGACATCCGCCATCTGGGTTAGTGGACTGACAGGATAGATTCCTGAACATATGACGGGTTAATTTAAGTTAGATTGCTTGGCGTATGTTGTTGATGGTTTTTGGATTCGAAAAACATGTCGTAATCGTAATTTAACGCATGACGGCCATTTTGTTTTCAAATCATTTACAAAAACTTATTGAACCTTATACTAAAAAAAACATGTTTTTAAATTACCTATACAGTTTGTATCTGTTTATTTAACGTATCTACAAAAAAATAATATGTAATTTTTGTTGAAATCGAGGATTTTAGCGATAAAAATAGTTCCATTCCCATTTTTCTAATGTAAACAACTTAAACTTACATTTGTTAATTGACGTCTTTATAGAAAACGCTGCGGCCAAGTTTGTTGCGCCGCTTTTTCTTTAATAGTTGAATAAAGACTTTAGAATTTTAATTTTTTAGATCACAATATGGAAACTGATCACTATAAGCCTCTCAACAGTGATCACTTTCCCTCCTAATAATATCCTAAATATTTGAATTCAATTTCATCATGTGTGTGTAAAAGAAACTGTTGTATACACTAAACTAATACAAAATAGACTTCAAATGCCCACAGCATGGACAAAGCCTTGGATATTTACGTATGTGGATACGTCTTTGCCCACTATTACTACTACAAACTGCGCTATCTTGCTGATTTGTCGCTACACAGGATGTTTAGACTAAACACTCGCTGAGACAGCCCACGCCGTTATTATAATATAAATTATATTAATTAGTGGCGTGTTGACATTCCGCTGATCACAGTTTGCGCTTAATTTCAGGCTAGTGTTGCCACAACTGGCTGACAAATTTTTGATGAGTATTCGAAGGCCCCTTAAGAGAAACACCAGTGAAAAATATACTGTGATAATGACTATATACTTTTAAAGATATGACAAAAATAAAATCATACATGTCCAATGTCGTCCAAACGCTCTTTACTAAATGACACGAACAAGTGACGTCACAACTTGGTATATATGTTCGACAGCTGCATTATTACGTTTATGGTGATTAATACAAAATTTTAGTTTTTTATGATGGTTAAGTTTTTTTTTTATAATTTCATACTTTTTGAAAGTGGACTTTCAATCCTCAGCCGCTAGACGTGTGGAAACCACTATAAGTAGGAGGGAGGCTGTGGAAGGAGATGACTTAAGTACCTATGCCCATAACACAAGTCTAGAACTAACATTTGGACACTCAATATGTGTGATTTGTTCCTCTTTATTGAATATTATTTATAGTGTGAAAAACTAAATAAAACTAAATAATTATAAGTTTCTAGTACAAAATATTGGAAACACAAAGTACAACACTCTGCGTGTACAGTATAACAACGCCTTAAGGGAGCTGTTGGGGTTGCTGCGCTATTGCTGTGCCTCAGCAGTTTGCTCACGCACAAGTTGATAGTTTTTCAGCTATTCTACGGAAGAAAGCTGCGTCGCCGCTGCGCAGGGTGCGCGGGGGCAGCGACAGCGCCCTGAAGGCGATAGCTGATATTGGGGATTGTCCTCTAATCGGCCATTTAATAAAAATTACTAAATCCCTAGTAGAATATAAGTACTAACACAATTCGTTTTTAAGATTACTAACACAATGTATTCATATTGTCCGAATATAAATATTTTTTTTAATTTTATTTATTGGCAAGTCTAGGTTAAGACATTTCATTTTTTAAAGAAACATACCTTCTTTATAAATAAAATGTCTCAACCTGTCTTAACCAATTTACTTTTAAGATTACTTTAGCTTGTTAGAGCTTGTTACACAGCGTCTTCCCCATGGGACCACCATATATTCAATGACAAGTCCACACTTTTTTTTTATTTAGGCATATCCAAAAAATAAACAAGTAAAATTGTATTTACCTAATACCTATGTTATGTATGTACCCACAGAAAAATATTATTTTGGATGATCAAGAAAAACATGATTTTTATGTGGGTACATACGAACACCGTCACAATTTTGCAGGGCGTAGAGGTTCAATTCCCGTTCGAGTCCTGATTTTTTCATCTCATAATTTAAATTCAACTTGTAATAGTTAAACAATCGTCATAATGCTTCGTGCATGTATAAAATGTGGGTTATGGTTAAGTTCATTAAGTGGTTGCCATTGCATTGATTGTCGGTAAACAGGATCGATCCCGAGGCAGACATGTGTCAACCACATGAATCGTACGTTCACTTTGTAAACATATAATTTATGCTGTGATAATAACATGAAACATATGAAATAAATAATTGTTTGACCTTGATTATTAGTCATGAGAAAGTTGGGTTTACTGCCCACGACTACGAATTTTTGCTTAGCCTTGGGGATTGAACCATAGACATTTTTTTTTAATTCGTTATTACTTCGTAGTTCGTAAGTACGATTACTTCTTTTCAGATACTTTTTTCTAAAGTAAAAAAAAAAATATATATATTGAGTTTGAGTGTAATTTATTGTGACGTCACGGATTTTGGAGTCAAAAAGCATTCGTAATTAAAATAATATAAATATCGTAATAAATACACTGCTTATGATGTAAATACCTTCATACGTTTTATTTTTTACCCAGACGAATTTAAGCAATTTTGTAAATGTATTATTTGTAATTTATTCAAATTAATAATAATTAAATTTCCATAAATAGTAATATTTGGATGTTGAAGACTAGTACATGTAGCAAGGAAATAAACTTTTTTTTTACTTACGAGTAACTAGGTAGTTTAATCACGTTTTAATAAAATAAGACCTAACTGAAATGGCAATTTGAAATGGCAACTTTTCCATTGCCCATCCTATACATGGGTGCTAACAATAGAAGTTATAGTTGCCGCGCAAAAATTTCAATGGACCGACACTTTTATGTTTCTCAGAATACGCGAGGCCACGCTCAATCGAATTTTGCATAAATTAAAAAATAAATCAGTTCCTAAGTCATAGCCGTAAAGTTCAAAATAACTTTCGGGTTATTATCAAGAGCCTACCTTTGCGAATCTTTAGTCCCTTTCTTTTGTCTATACGAAATCTCGAATGGCGGCAAAATATGATATTGTCTATGCTTTGTTCTTTGTTACCTTTTCATTGATAAATATCTAGGTAAGGATCTTAAGTAAGGCGCGTTCATTGTCGAGTACATTTTAAATAATAGGTTTTTGTGTATTCGAACACAAAGACTGGTGTCCTATGTTGTAATGTTATAAAAAAGTATTTCTTCCAAATTCAAATATGAGGAAAAAAGAAAATGAAACGATAATAACGTGACCTAAAATAAACACGTGTGCTGGCTTCCTCGCGTTCATCCAGCCAGTGTCATTGCAATATTTAGTTTTTATTACTTCTCGGGCCTCACATAAATTAAAAATTAAATGGGAAACGATTAAATATTAAAATGAAGAAATACTTTAGTAGCCATTTTTGAAATGTTGACTTCATAATAAAATGACAAGTTTCCTGAAGATGTTTTAGGATATCGAATTCAATTTATTCATATATCTGTCACAAGTACTGACACCCACTTATTGGCTAATTTTACTTAATCAAATTAAAACATGACAAAATACTACACACAATAACCTTAGATAAACTTTTTTATTTGAAGTTGGTTAAGCAAGTTCGGGTGTGTAGAACTGTTTGTATTGGGATTTTCTTGTGACAAATGTCAATCACCTATGTAGAGATAAGGACTCACATAATAGTGATGAGATGAGTAACTTGGTCGTGACCTTTTGTTTATTTTTATTTGTCCCTTATCTACTTGCAGTATGTAATTATGAGGTAACAAATGGAAACAAAAGTGAACTGTTGTGATATTAGGAAATTTATATTTGTATTTGAAAAATAATTAATTAATCATAAATCTAGCTGGACCTTTATAATAATCATACGTATATTTTTTGGCGCCTAAAAAAATGTTGTGACGCTGTCACATACAGCCATAAATAATTCCCATCTGATAAAAAAAAATTATGACGTCACGACGTCTAGGGAATAACTAATCATTTATTACCACGTGGCTCGTGCGTGTATTTACAATAGCATAGGGATTTTTATATCATCTGTGGATTTGTAGTCTATGGTCGATTGTCGGCGCGCAGGCGCAGGTAGTGGAGGATTGGACGGTTTGAATTGAATATCGAACGCTGGGCTGCTAGATTATGGGTTCTCAAATACCCCGAATTAAAAAAAAAAGTAGAACATGAAAAATAATGTTTCGATGAGGTCTGGAAAGTTACATGATCCGAGTATACATATTGTTAGAAATTGAAGAATTTAAGAATTGATAGGTAACTTTATAAAATGACATTTTAAAAATGATGTTTTATTACGAGCAATATGGATTTCTTAGAAATTAGAATGCCATTCAGTGTAGTCAGCTAATCATTATAAGGCTAAAGTTCGTTTGGTTTCATTTAGATCTGGCATTTTAATGTCACTTGAAATACAGTCCACTTATATGTATATCGACCACTTATATGCAATAGGTTGTTTTTTTCTTTTAGTGAATAATTAAAAAATAAAACTCCTGTGTTTTAAAACTAACTATATAAATAAGTATATAAATTTTCTAGCATAAGTTTTGAAGAGGAAAACAATTAGCAACTTTCGAACACTAAACTTGCGTTCAAAGCTCAAATAAACACGTCATCGGAGTTGTCGAGCAACTATGTGTCAAGGATGTCTTGTACTTTCACAATATTGTACTTTGAATGCTATAAAATTTAGGACAACACATAAATTGGGTAGATATTAACCTGGCAACCCTGTCGGGAAGCTCAGGAACCACTTCCCAGAAAGATAAAGGGCCGGGAGGGGCGCAAAAGAGGCGAGGGGGCCCGGTCGGCGCGACAGCTGCGCGCGAGTCGGCCTCCCCTCGCCTCACGCCATTCCGTCACCGAACGCCGCGCGGTGCAGACGTGTGCTCGCTCAAGTGAAATACGCGCGTAACATTCCGTTGGACTCGAGTGTGCGTTTAGTTTACAAAGGCAGCCATGGATCGGGCGCGGCGCAGGAGCGGCCGCTTTGTTCAGGCCCGTGTGGTGAGGCGGTGATTGGCGCTATATTCGGTTTTATGTGCGATATTGCACCAGTCCCGGCCTATCCACGCGGGTCGGGTCTTCCAACACCGCTACTCGGGCGCAGCATCCGCGCGGTCCCGTTACACGGCCGGTCGTTCACTGCGGCGACCACGCATAGGACGCGGTCGGTGTAAAAGTTGTGCCTTGTTCGAATCACATTGCACCAATCCCGGCCTGCCTGTGGTCGCCGGTCGACAGGTTTGCACGTGGTAAAAACTGAAGACCGGCTGAACGATTCCGACTGGACTCTTTGGGACCGTTTCCAATGTCTTTGTTTGGTAGGTACCTATGTAACATGCTCAGAACAAGGATTCATTAATAATGTCGTTATTTTTATATTGACGATCTCCAGTTTGCGGGTATTTGTAATTTCTTGACCCCGTTGGTCGGCGTCATTTTCTTCAATGTGTGAATGTTGTGAAATTTTGACTAATGGCTTGGCATTATAAATACTATTTCCGGTAAATATTCACCTTTACAATGGAATTAAAGCCTAATTGACCTTTTGAACTTTGACGACAATTTCACTGGGGGTAGGGTGAAATTTTAATGTAACGGTTTTTTTTCAATCTATTGCCAGTGTTGAAATTATTTTAGTTTTTGTAACTTTGATACCGAGCCGTGGTCATTGTTATGAATGAATCACCACTCGCACGTCATCTATAGCTTCTTATATTAGTCACGTTTAATTGGGTGTAGAAAGTACTGCAACTGTGCAGTATACGTTTTAAAAAGTTGAAATTATTGTCTATGATTGGCGGTAAAATAGAAAGTCAGTGTGTGCCCAAGTATCCACGATTAGTATGTATCGTCGAAAGTTCAACATTGGTATCGGTTGGACTGATAGAGACCGGTTTTACACTTAAATCTAAATACTTACCACTGCAGTCTTGTATATGACGTGCATAAGTACGTATTGGTATGAGGGACCGCCAAAATGAAGGACTTTTGGTAGAGCGCCTTTCAGATTGCCAAGATGGTTGAAATGCAAATTTAACGTCTACTTATGTATTTGCGATAAGGATAATTGTAATTTTGTTTTGTGTTAATTTTGCTTTTAAAATATGTTAATATTACTTACAAATTACCTACATGTATAGTTATTCAATTCGCAGCGATCTCGATCTACAATTTGCTATGGATTAGTTCATAACGAATGTTATAACTAATATTTATTTTGCGGGTAGTTTTGAAATATTCCATAAATTCATGGAAGTCCGTTAACTTCTGCTACACATACATGGCGGGTAATTTTTTAGATCTGTTCCTGAATTATCATTATAAAGGAATTTAAGAGTAACCATACGTTTTTTTATCATAACTTATGAAGTTTTATTATAGATTCATAACTTATTTTTACTATAGCCGCGAAAGTGAGTTTGTTTTGCTTTTACGCCTAACTACCCAGTTAATTTATGATAATAAAATGAAGTTAATTAACTTAAACCTAACCGTGTCAATTAAAAACATAAATAAGTTTTTTTTTATGGCCAGTGGCGCCAATATCTGTATTACGTTGCTTAAAAATATTATAAATTTAATTTGAAAAATTATTCGAAATCAATATTAAAAATCTTCCATAGCCGTGGGCATTTTTCTCAGACAGCCACAGATTAGCGCAATACTTGGCGTCTAGGAATGCAGTAAGCTGGCTCAAGTTGACCGGCCACTGGCAGAAACCGTTGCTGGCCGACTTTAGTTATTGATAATCATTTAATTGAACTTCAGCTGTACAGTCAACCGCATGAAGTTACTCTGCATGGTCCTTATGGGGCGGTAATAGAGGCGATTTTTCAATAAATTTGAGGAGTTCGTTATTACATGTACTTATGGCTAACGGTTCGCTAAGCCTGATAAATGATCAGAGTTTCTGGGTACTTTTCCTTGGGAGACTTTAACATTTTTAAGTAAATCAAAGTGTAAATCCCTATAAGTAATCATAAACACTTAAAAACCACTTTCAAAGGGATTTCAATAAATAACATGGTTGATTCCGAAGGGTATCGATGCGAGAATTTTTTTACCGTTATAATTTAACTTTGTACCTACAGACAGACAAGGATACTCCTATTTGACGCAGCATCATAACTGGTAGGTAAATTTTGTAAAATTAATCTTGAAATTTCATGTTCTTGTTATTTTTATTTGCCAGTTGCGTCTTCCTAACCATGGATTTAGGATAATAAAGTCTCTCTCACTCTGACACCAGCTCTGATATCCTTGCAATGATGTTTTTTCTAATTTTTGGATCAGTATGTTCAAGCAGGAAATTTAGTTTACACACTAGTGGCAGTGTTCGTTTCACAAGTCTGCTTGCCCAATCAACTTGCATTCTTGTAGTTTGATTGATGTCTTGTTTATGAAGCGGAGATGGCATTTAAACCAACCTAAGCTTCAACATTATACTTCTCATTCCACGTAATGATCACCTTTTGCGACAGTATTGCTGTTTTGAATACGTTGACTTTGTATAGGCTTTGATATAAATTATGATCGACGAGTACAGTCAACAGGACTGCAATTTATCCAAATACACAGAAAATTCTTCTTTATTTACCCGCAGACAGAGAGGGCGTCTCATCGAGACCTACAAAATATTAACAAAACATTACGATGTACCTAGTCTGCATCATCTGTTTAAACTCTCGGAAAATAATAAATTAAGAGGTCATTCCTTGAAACTGTGTCGCACATCGGCAAAAAGAAAACCAAAGAGTAATTTTCTATCCAATCGTGTGTGGTTCGAGACTGGAACAAACTCAATGAGAATGTTGTCACTGCACCTTCAGTCAACAGTTTTAAGAACAGATTGGATAACATCTCCAAACTTCAAGACGCGCGCGCATCAGCTTAATGAGCTGCTAGTGTGTTATAAATATAATAAATAAATAAAATTTACACTGCATTGAGGTTATATAGTTACTTGACGTGCAGTTGAGGTTGAGAAAATTATAATAAAATTCATTTAGAGGGACAAATCACATAGATTTGTTTAGCCCCAAAGTAACTAAACTAGTGTTATGGGACACTTAACTCAACAATACTATATCCTATAATATACATATAGATAAACATTCAAGACCTAGGTCAATATGAAAAAGATCATTTTCCATGTTGACCTGACCGGGGATTGAACCCGGGACCTCCAGTGTAGCAGTCAGTCTTGATGACCATTAGGCCACATAGATCGTCTTAAAACGTGATTGTTCTTTCGTCAATATTTCCAAGTTTTATTTGGGTCAGTAATAAATAAAGTGACACGGTCTTGTATTAAAATAATATTTAGATTGAAACTTTATGGTTTGCTTAAATAAGGCTTTCAACAAGTATTTCAAACTTGGGTAACTAGCCTACTAGTTACCATTGCATTAATACATTTTTAAAGCATTGTTTATAACGTGCATTTTCTGATGATGTTTATTACAACCACTCACGGCCTACCTGGAACAGCATACAATACTGAACAATTTAAATTCCATAGACCATGCTCTTTTTTCTCACTCAAATAATCCCAGGTACAGAGTAAAAAGGGTCCATGCAATTGTATAGAGACGACATCTTGCAGGTAGCTCAAAAAGACTGCAACCGGAAAGGGCTTCACTGAGGTACCTACTCTAGTTTTTATTGCGATTTTTTGTGCTTGTTTAAAAGGGTGTACGCAAGCTGCACGAGAACCTGCTTTGCAGGAAAGTCTTATTATGCTTCTGTCTGAGCCTTGAGTTTCAATAGAATCGAAAAAGACGGAGCGGGACAGGGATCGAAGCACCCTTTTCAAGACAAAAAATCGCGTAGAATTACGCGTATTTTGTTACTCACTGACATGGCGTACAGTCTGTCAAGAAAGTGAAGGAATTACGTGATGGCAACACTAAGTGATTATCACCCAATATAGCCATTCTATTTGGTATTGCAAAAAATGTAGTAGTTTTTTCTTCACTTCCTTCACATATTACTACACACAGAAACCCAGAACCATATTAAAACGTAAAGAAATATTGAAGTAATTAAATAAGTATTAGCTAGATATCCTCTGATCAAATTTCGTAAATAATTTATTTTTACTTGGTGCTTAGGCACTAGCTGAAAATCTGCGCTTTGGCTCGTCGCCATTGCCATTTTCGGCTGACGTAGCTTTGTAAATAAATAAAATAAATATATTAGGACAAATCACACAGATTGAGCTAGCCCCAAAGTAAGTTCGAGACTTGTGTTATGGGATACTAACTCAACGATACTATATTTTATAGCGAATACATATATAGATAAACATCCAAGACCCGGGCCAATCAGAAAAAGATTATTTTCCATCATGACCCGACCGGGGATTGAACTCGGGACCTCACGGTTCAGAGGCAAGCACATTACCACTGCGCCACCGAATTATAAATTTTATATTAAGTTAATTTTATAGTAACTCAAGTTTTAATGTTTCGATTTTACGTTTTGCCAAATAAATGAATTATTTCTTTCTTTCCGGTGTATTCTTAATATTTATCTAACATACATACCATTTAATTAAAACACTATGTCAACTACAACTATGTGATAGTTTGCCTAAGCACTAATTGCACATTAGATTTAAGAAAACTTAACGTTAAAAGAAAAAAAAAATCTTATGTATTTTTTTATGTAGTCACTTGTTTTTTTTTGTATCCTCCTAGTAATTTAATTTGTAGCATCGATGTCGATGTATGCAATATTATTGTCGTATCGATGTCGATTAAAAATCGTACTGCTTTAGAGGAGTGGAATTCGAGTAAAATTGCCGCTAAAATAATATAAAAATTGTTTGTTTACGGCTTTCGTTTCGTCCATATTTTCCAAAGCCAATGGCGGCCTCAAAAATGGAGACTTTCATTCGAAAGTGTTCCTTATTTCCTTAACATAGAGTTTATTTTATACGGCTCACCTGTCCAGCCAGGTGCAGCAGATGGCATGAATACGCCTTTAGATATAGTATCAACTTCCTGTTCTATTGAGGTCTTTACATGTGATGTCTCGGGTCATTGCTTTTCGTACGTACTTAACATTAATTTTAGATTGTTTCGAATATTCAAAAATTTAAAAAAAGACAAAAGCACATTTTGCAAATAACATTTCAAAAACAAGCCTTTATCAAAAGTGACAGTTGTACTAAAAGGAAAATATTATTTTTTTCTACGGTAATCTTTGACTACTACTACTACGGTAATTTTAGTTTTGATTAAAATTAAAAACAGATTTTAATTTTGTTTGTTAATTTTAAACCAAAATATTAACAGTAAAAAGAAAAATATCGCAACACGATTCGTTACAAAAGAAATTTCTTTAATATATTCAATTCAAATACTTATTAAGGTATAAATCCACCCCCGAGAAAACCTGAGAAATGATTCCCAACCCCCAACGCAAAAAGAGGGGTGTTATAGGTATAACGTCTGTCTGTGTCATCGTAGCTCCCAAACGGATGAACAGATTCTCGTTTAGTTTTTTTTTATATCATAGATAATTATGTCCCGAGTGTTCTTAGCCATGTTTCATGAAAATCGGTTCAGCCGTTCAAAAGTTGTAGCGAAATGAATATTGAAAGTCGAGGTTTTTTTTAATTTGTCTGACAAATAAACTTGTTGTTTTCACTATAAATTCCTTCGAGTAAGCAAAAAGACCACAATCCTAACTATAAAATTTTAAATGCGAAAGTCAGTTTGATTGTTACTCTTCACGCTTTATCTGCTCAATCAATCTTGAAATTTTGCATACATGTATGTTTTGTACCTTTCATTCTGGAAAATTAACTGCTCCCGTGGGAAATCATGCAGGCGAAGCTGCGGCAAAAGCTAGTTGACGATAAATGCGACAATTCATTTGTTATCACCGGTGGACATTTCGTGTTTGTATGTTTATTTCAACTTTCTAGACATAATCATAAATTCATACAAACTTCCTATACGATTCATCAATCAAAACTATTCCATAATAACTTTAGATAAATATCTGTAAATACGTACAAACAAATCCGGTTAATTTATGTAAATTGAATGCAAAGAAACGATTCATTCACAAAATTTTTGAAGTTATAACTTGTTAAACTCACTATCTTCAACGACTATGCTAATAAATATAACAGTTCCGTGTTTTATCTAAGTATGGGCACGTCATTTCAAGGTTTCAACTTACCTAACTACTTGATTTTGGCCATAGAGAGATATTATTTAAGATAGTAGTGTTAGAAACAATAAATAAATATTGTATTAATACATAAATAAATAAATAAATAAAATATTAATTGTATAATTAATTCGGACTGATCGCATTGTGTAAATATATTTTAAAGTAGTTGTTATGACCGGTGATAGATACATTTGCCGCTATTTTTGTGAGCGATCAGTACTCTATGGTGAAGAAAAGAAAGGAGAATAAAACCTGTTGAAACGTAAGTACCTACGTTTTATTATTAAATTTATCTCTATTATAATGAATAATTGTTTATCATCACGCTTATTCATTACATAACACTCGTTATTAGAAAATTCAAGTAAATCTATGTATATTTCACGTCTGTAACGCGGGAATAGTTGACAATTTCAAATATGCCCAATGAACCTATAAATTTATTTGCCATGTTCCCGGCTATCCTACAGTAGAATTCACCAAATATTTATTAAACATCTATTAGTATTATTATAAAGAGGTAAGCGTTTGTTAGTTTGTATGTTGACGCGGGTGATTTCCGAAAGTACCGAACCGATTTCAAAAAATCTTTCACCATTAGAAATGTACATTTACCTATCTAAGATTGCTATAGGCTATATTTTATCTCAAAATTCCCACGGGAGCGAAGCCCCGGGCAACATCTAATAATTAATAAAAACCATATAGGTATATAATATGTAGGTATGTATGAATTAAGCTCTGTCATTTTCGTACAACTTTGGTGTTGGTTCTATTTCTACCCTAACGTGGCAAGTATTCAATTAAGTATTTTTACATTGTTGTCATGACAATAAGTAACTAGGTAACTAACGTTAAGAGTTGTACAAATCCTTAAATGAATAAAGAATTTTTATTATTATAATAGTGTGTGAAAAAAATGGAGGCAAAATTATAGGCTTAACGTTAGAATCGCCACCTAGATTTGTCATTCATAACCTATTCATAGTGTGCAAGCATTCTCGATAACAGTAGTACGTACCTATTTTCCTCGAAGACCATTCTAAAAATAAATTCTATGCGTCTATGTGCTTGCGTCGGATTTTTATTGTGAATTAATCGATTAAGTATGTAATTATGACGTCGTATTCATTGGGATTGGATCAAACCGCACACTAGCGCCACCTACTTATTTTTCTCAATTTCTTTTATTAATAACGAAAATTTAAAATTTATTACCCAGAGATTACGCTACACTAGTTAACTAATTTTATTAGAAAGTAGGTATTGTAGTTTTATTTAAATATATTTCAATTAATAGGATAAATAGCAAAATATGCTCGTTATAAAACAATTTATATAATATTTATGTCTAGAGAATGTGTGGAATTTTTTAAATATACAATCTGTGAAAATCCATTTTTCTTTAATAATACTAAGTATCTATTTTTTCCTTTCATGTAAAAATAATCTGAATTTATATTCTGGACTTGAATTTTGTGTACTGGTATGTACTTAGGTAACTATCTATGTTAAACATAGTATTTAAATATACCTTATAATTATAATTGTGGTTTTATAGTTATCATCACTGACAGTATAATTAAGTAACCAGATCTTGACAATGATTTGCAAAAGCGTATGAGTTTGGTTTGTATAATGTATTCCAATGCGTAAATATATGAAACCTAGCGTATCTTACTTGTAGTAAACAAACGTTGTATGGGAATTAGAATTTCAGGTTTTTGTACTAAAAATATATTCAAACGCCAAAAAAATACAGTTAACAGCACATCAAGCTATCTATTTATTTTAGCTATTGTGGTCGCCATAGAGTTCCTTGCATGCAGGGTAATTTTGCGAAAGAGACGTTTCGCGCATGAGCCAATTTGACATTATTTTGACAGTTGAAGTACTCGTATTTTATTGTTTTTAAAGATGAATAAACACAAACTTACGACTTTACTTTTTGTAGCAAGCAGGCGACATAGGTCTTCTGGCGTCCCGTCCGAATTTAGCCCTTCCTACAGTTGGATAAAAGTATATTTACTTATGTTACTGTTTAATTTGGAATTTACATAAACGTAATGTATCTAATAGATACACTCCGTTTTTTTCTTAATCTTATTGTGTAAACAATCTTACTGATCTTTTTATGATTTTGCAGCAATATAAATTAAAATAGACTTTTTAGGGAATTACTTTTGCTATAGGTTTGAATTTAAATATTTGATTTATTTAAAAAAAATACAACAATAAGCACTGTGAATGTTGTTTACATCATAAGAGAAAAAATTATGATCTAATGGTAAAAAAATAAACGTACAGAGGAAAAGAGAAATTAAATTTTTTTTTTCAAAGAAAGATTTAGGTAACTACCAGAGATATTTTTATTAATTTCAGTATTAAATGTACGGAATAAAAGAAAACAGATTTTCCTACATTCACACGACATAGTGTGGCGAATCGACGGAAGGTGACTCATCGGCCATGTTGAGACGTAACCGTTATGATTTAAATTGCAACAGTATTACAGACAGATGTACAAACTGTACTACGGTACTCCTGACGTGGTGTAAGGTTTCTTGAGTACAAGGTATTTGAGAATTACGCGGAGTAGGTATGTTACTAGCTTTAGCCCGCGACTTCGTCCGCATCATTGTTCCTTCAGTGAAATATTTGAATTCTTTCTGGTTTCCCCATAAAAACTTTGAATATCCTTTTTATGATTTTTGAAAATCCTTTCATCATTCAAACATCAGAGTAGCTATCTACATGCCAAATTTCAGCCCGATCGATCCAGTAGTTGGACAGTGCGTTTACGTTTTATACCTATATAAGTATGTATAGAAGATTGTAAATGTCAGTTTCCTTTCTCTCTCACTCATCTGAGCCTGTTCTAGTGTTTCCGGTCACATTCACGGGGTTCGTTTAAAAATAAACCATTCTTAGCGTGTCGACTCGGCGAATCATATTGGTGAAGAACAATAAGACGCCGACTTATTAACCTCAAGGACGTCCTCGATACAGCAGTACCTATCTGTGGCGTCATGCAGATCCAAGATGCAATAATATCAAGTGTTCCTGGTTTGAGGAGATGCACTTCACAGTTAAGTAGTTTCCGAGTTGTAATGATTTGGACAAATTTTCTTTGCTTGTGTAAACGCAAAAATTTGAAAATTCAGATGTGGTTTACAAAAGTTCGCCTGCCTCACGTCAGTCCTCCAATTTAGGGAATGTTTTCCTGTTTTGTATTTAAGTAAATACATAAGTAAATACTTGTGGCACAAATTATATAGGGTATTTTTTATACATTGCACATATGTTCATAATATATTTTCCATACTAAGTCCGATCAGCTGATTAGCCAATTTGTGCGTGGGAGACCAAAAAATAGTCATTTGATTGATTTTGCGTGAAAGGGTAACAAAGATACACACGTATATTCTCACAAACTTTCGCATTTATAATAATAGTATATAATTAATGTATGGTACATATACAATACAGTCAACCGCATGTCAAACTTAGTCTTCATTGACCTCTATGGCATGGTTAATATAACAGCCAATTTTCATTGACTTTGGGTAGGTTGATGCGGTCGACTGTACTAAGAAAAACCACCCAACGTACGAATAAATCGGCTGAGAATAATTTTATGTTGTATTTATACAAATTGCAAAATAAAATTTGTTGAACGTATGTTGAACGTCACTGATTGGGTTCTTAGAAACATCTTGGAACTTGATGGAAAGTTATAGGTTGTGGTTTTTAGGTTGAAAATCTGCCAAACATAATAATGTGTAGTTTAAGTACAACAGAAAGAAGATATCATAATAAGTCAATCGTGGGCCCTGTGGCTGAACATTACTATCGACTAGAGAAACAACAATAGGTATAAAGAATTATCGCTCGCGACTCTGACCGCGGCAAAAAGTAGCCTAATATTACACTACAACTAAATTCACACTTCACACCTATACCAAAAATTAAATCAATCAAGAAGGATATACAAATATAATCAAACCGACTTTCACATACTAATATTAATAACGGCCCGTCCCGGTCGCTTCGCTCGTAAAAACATAAATTATAATATAACCTAAACCTTTCTCAGAAATTGTGAAAATCCGTGCTGTCGTTTTTGAGTTTATCGTGAACAGACAGAAAGACAGAGGACTTTGTTTTATATACGTAAGGATTAAGTGTGAAAACTTTCAAAATTCATTTGCAAATCACATTTTCTTGTGAAACACAGCCGCGCGCCGAGACGTCAATGCATCCTGTTTAAACGCCAAAAGTTAGCAGTACCTAGCTAAGTAGGTACCTATATTTTCTTATTTTTTTGAAATAGAAGAATAACAAATGGCCGTTACGAAATACCTCGTTATGTACGGAAGCTCACCCACAAATCGTCTTCATTGTTTTCTTTTAATTGTGTGCATCTGTTAAATAAAAGTGAAATATCTACGGTCTGATGATTTCATGTCAAGGTCTTGGCTCCCCTACCCCAAGCTAGCGTGAGTTATAATTTTTATTAACCTTATGCAACCGTGGATAATATTAGTTTTGGCTGTCTCTAGGTTATGCCTTTGCCAAACCGGTCTGACGACCTAACCTACTTTTTTTTATGTTTTGTTTTGTTTCGCGCGTTTCGATAAAAGTCGAAATTCGATTTTGTAAATGGTACAAAACAATGTAAAAATTGTCGTTTATATGTTTTATTTTAAAACATCTATTTACGTACGTAATTGGGTATTGGTTTTGGTTGGTATCTATTCGAATGTAATTATTTATTACGTAATTACAAACATACTTGGACATATTATTTACTGGCTGCGTCCCGGGGCTTCGCTCATGTGGGAATTTCGGGGTAAAAAGTGTTATTTCAGGTTATTTTCTACCCGTGCTACCTAATTTCATAACAATCGGTCCAGTAGATAAGGCGTGAAGAGGTAACAAACAAACAAACAAACAAACAAACAAACAAACAAACAAACAAACAAACAAACAAACAAACAAACAAACAAACAAACAAACAAACAAACAAACAAACAAACAAACAAACAAACAAACAAACAAACAAACAAACAAACAAACAAACAAACAAACAAACAAACAAACAAACAAACAAACAAACAAACAAACAAACAAACAAACAAACAAACAAACAAACAAACAAACAAACAAACAAACAAGGGTGGCGTTACGACCGCTGCGGTCGCGCTGTCATTACAATTTTTCAAATTTTAACAAAGACAAGAATGGTTTTACTATATAAGACTTTACATTAATTACTCTGTACTGTAGTAATGTCAATTTTATGAATGATTGATTTTGGAAATTATTCCTTCCTCAAGAAAATTTTCGGATTGTAATGACAGCGCAGCCGCAGCGGTTGAAACGCTCTGCGAACCACCCAAAAACTTAGGTACTTTTGCATTTAAAAAATTAGTTAGGATTGGGATAACCGATGTATTTGTATATATTGTAGGCACAAGTGACGAGTCAAGAGCGTTTTAATAGGTATATATATGTAAATGTTACAATAAATAAAATTGATCAATTAAAGTGACATTTTATTTTATACACAGGCAACTACCTTATTGCTAAAGGTTTGTAATCATTCATTACGTTATACATATGCCGAGTGAGTATATTATATTTCGATGTATGTAACACATTTAGCAGATAGCAGAGTTATCGACTCATGACGAGAAAAAGTGCGAGTCTTTCGTCATAATTACCATTAAATAAGTTAGCTTTACGTAATATTGCATGTAGTCATGATCGTATCGCACTGTAGTGAGGACGTAAGATTTTAAGCCATAGATATCAGAATATATATGTATATTTTTTGTGTGACAATTTTCAATAATTTTATTGGAAATACAACTTTTGTTTTTCTTTATACATTCATTCAAATTTTGTCATTTTTAATAATGATGTAAATTCGCCCTCCTAATTTTTGATATATGTATATAAGACTTATATTTATTAATTGACGTCCTTGGAGAAAAGGCTGCGGTGAAGTTTGTTGCGCCAATTCTTCTTCACCTGCGCTTTGGAAGCCGGCAGTAGCAGGGACCGGACCGCTATCCCTTTCACGGGTTTTGAAGGGGTTTTTGGAATGGGTTTGCTTTGGTAAGCGCAATATCAATCAAATATAATTGGTAGCACTACAAAACCCTTTCTTTGAGGTAAGTCATACGAAGGGGTTACCCGTTCAGATAGCAGGCTAATTTATGCTTTAAGCTCAGGGTGGCTCAGGCCATACGGTCTTAATTTGAATAAATTGCAATGCACAACAAATACCTACTAAGCGCGTTATTTACACGATTCAATGTGTCGTTTCGTGTCTTTTAGGCTCTTCACACACGGAGCTACGCAAATTTGAACAGAAGCGGAGTGTGATGAAAACTACACCTCTCTCCTCCCGCAGGCATTTAAGGAGAAAGCCAAACAGGGTAAGCGCTAAACGAACGGGTTACCCCTTCGAAAGAGTTAGCCATATCATATGGGAAATCCTTTGAAAGGGTTAGCCTCACCATATGGGATAGTCATTGGATTGGGTTAGCCATTGAACAGGTTACACAAGAATATGGGAAAGCTTTTCAAAGGATTAAGCAAACGAACGGCTTGTCCGGTCCAGGGCCCAGGGGCAGTAGACTTAGTTTAAGTATTTTTTTTGACGTCAATAAGTGATGTATATCATACTAAATTGAATAAAGAATTTTGAATTTTGAATATACGATTTTAAGCTCACACAGAAAGGTTCAGTCGCAAAATTTGCAAATAGTTCGCTGAAAAAAAGCTATCACTCTGTCAAGTGAAGAAATTAAACGTGGGCCGGCTTTTGTTGGTTGGCAACACTATTTGTCTTGATCTGATTATTTGGTATTGCAATGGCAAAAAAAATGTAGTTTGTCAAAAATATGTTTTCTTTACTTTCTTGGCGGAACACTAGCTTGATGGGAAGATCTTAATTTTGTGGCAGTTGAGTATTACCTATCACCTCGCTTCCGCTACACAGCATCATACAACTAGGTACGTACATATACATAATTTACCCGTGGAATTAGTATGTAAGAGTAAGTAGGTACCTACTAATTCCATGAATTTACCTTCATTTGCGCCGACATCTACCAAATTTATCAGTCTTAAGCCGGCTACACAGAACACTTTCTTCAGTTTTATTTTGTGAATGCTGTGTTTTTAGTCTGGTTTACAAATAAATGTTTTATCTATTGTAGATGTTTATCTACACAAAATCGCTGAACTTGGACAGATGCCGCCGACGCGAATGAATGAATGAATGAATGAACATTAAATAATAAATAAATATTAGGATGAATCACACCGATTGAGCTAGCCCCAAAGTAAGTTCGAGACTTGTGTTATGGGATTCTAACTCAACGATACCATATTTCACAACAAATACATATATATATATATATATATATATATATATATATACATAAACATCTAAGACCCGGGCTAATCAGAAAAAGATCATTTTCCATCATGACCCGACCGGGGATCGAACCCGGGAACTCTCGGTTCAGAGGCAAATTTACCACTGCGCCACCGAGGTAGTCAAAACATTGTGTAGTTTGTGTGAGAGACTTTATTTATCGCTATAAAAAGCCAGCAATGTATTCCGGATCCGCGAAAGTTTGGCGAACTGATCAGCGATAGTGTACCTACAGCTGACATAACAAACGAGCAATATCATTTATTTTCACCTTGGTAATAAAGAATATTAATCACGTTTATTTGCAAACCGATTATCTACTAATCAGATTACAAATGCAGTTGATTATGCTCAATAATAATCTACACACATTACCGCGTGCACATCGGACAAAATGGCGCGCGCCTTCGCGACTTCCTGTTACAAGCTTCCGTCCCATTTCACGAAACCGTTTACTTGCGGAAAGTTAAATTGTATTTGGAGTAAGTTTTCGTCAGATCTCTCTCATGAGCATATTGTACCTACTTTTTTTAATCTGCCAGGAAGAGGTGAAAATCGAATAAGTACTGAGTCAGTTATTCAATGTTAATTCATAAAGTGACTAAGAATGGAATATATTAACATGTAGCCATACTAGAACATCAATTAATTTACTGATTGTTACATTGTATGAATACGGCACAAATAAAGGCGCGTGCACACCGAATGTGTGTCCAGCACGTGGACAGCAAAATTGTATGGAGTTTAACGCAGGCGTTACAATCAGGCGTGCATCAATTATCAAAAACCAATAAACAAAGTCATCTGCCTAAAATTACTGCACGAATTTGTCATATGGTTTTAACCCATAAAGTATTTTCTGAGGAAAGTTTAGGTGTAAAATGTATTATGTTTTAACCTGAGCGAAGTCGGGATGGCCCCTTAGTATAGAATAATGTGATAAAATATGTATCATTTAACAAATTGCCAGCATATCGGTGTGTACGGGCCTTAATGTTGTTTTGTTAGCCATATTAAGTCACAATACATACATTCATTGAATTCCAATGAAATACACGGTGATAGTAAGTTATCGGAAATTTTCTGTCATAAATTCAATATTTCGGTATAGGTACTACCTATAAAACAAGTCTCGTTTGGGACGAATTCAATCTGTGACATATTCTTATTTATTGATTACTAGATGTTGCCTGGGGATTCGCTCCCGTAGGAACTTTGAGATAAAATAGCCTATAACAATCTTTAATAATGTACCTTTCTAACGGTGAAAGAAATTTTGAAATCGGTTCGGTAGTTTCGGAGCTCACCCGTCTCAAACAAACTCATAAACGCTTACCTCTTTATAATAATAAGTAGTATAGATTAAAATATCCCTTATCATCAAAAAAATGAACTTATTCCAAACACGCTTTTTCTGTCTCGTTTTAATGTGTCAAAAATTACATGTTTAGACTAAAATTGTTTCAATTGTTCTATGAATAATTGTCTATATATGTGTAACAGAAGCATTACAGTTAACATTGTCGAAAATACGACAGTATGTTTTCGTTTCGAGCATTATCGAAGATTAAACAATCAACAGTGTCTAAACTAACGGCAAATTACGTAGGTAGAGAACAAATTGCTATGCCACTCCCGCCTGGCCCCGGCAGAAGACTGCTGGCTTGATGTCGTCAAGGATGATATGCGTGACAATGGTCTGACAACTAGGACCGCCGACGACCGTGCGAGTTGAGACGAAAATGTTCCTACATTTTCGTCTCTACTCGCACGCGAAAGCGGACTTTAGGCTCCAATGTTCAACGACTGAATAAGGAACCGGGAATTAACCCGTGCAGATGAGAGAGAGTTAAGCTTTAGGCTTAGAATTCTTGATAGTTTATTATTACAACACAAATGCCAAATTCAAATTTCTTTATTCAATTTATGATGATATACATCATTTATTGACGTCAAGAAAATTACTTAAACTAAGTCTACTGCCGGCTTCCAAAGCGCAGGTGAAGAAGCGGCGCAACAAACTTCACCGTAGCCTTTTCTCCAAGGACGTCAATTAACAAATATAGGTCTTATCCATATATAAAAAATTAGGAGGACGAATTTACATCATTATTAAAAATGTCAAAATTTGAATGAATAAATAAAATAAAAAAAAAGTTGAATTGAAAATAGTCACACAAAAAAAAATTGTAAATAAAAAGCTAAATGTACAAAACGTACGTAATAATGTCATAAATCAATTACATATGTTATGAGGATACTGCACCATGCTTGGGCCAAACATTATTGTCGTTCACATAATCATCAGACTTGTAATATGCCTTTTTACAAAGTACTTCTTTTATATAATTTCTAAATTTTTTGTCCGGCAAATCAAGAATCCATTTAGGCAATTTATTATAAAAACGGATACAGTTCCCAACAAAAGACGTTCTAACCGATGCCCGGGGACAAATAATTTATCTTTATTACGTAAGGCTCTATCAGTGTAATCACCAAATTTAAAATTTTCCGGACATGCATAATGTCAAATATTGCTTATGCCAAACTATCGATTCATAGTGGTAGCTTTGTGTAGTAGTCAACAAGGTTGTGGAGGACTGTGCTATTGAACGATCGATTTTGTAGTTTAAATACTGAGGAGTTGAAATTAAAATGAGTTTTCTAAATGAACATTTTTTATTTTAAATCTCCTACCGAGCTATCTCATAAATAAAAACGGACATTTTTGAAAAATAGCCAATATTATATTATTTGTTTTCATTACAATATTGTATAAGATTTTCTACAAAAAGAAAATAAAAATATATAGGTTATAACTACATTCTTCAACGTATATCACTGCACGTTAATACAATGTAAATAATTTAAAAAACTGGACACAATACTTGATCAAAACTTTCACATTTCATCAAAATACGACACCATTTTTAAGTGCAAAATGCAACTTTTAGTCTGATTAAAAAGGTCGTGTTATATACCGAGATATAATTAAAAACATTGTTAAACTTATGCGGTAACCTATAAAATATCATTATAACACTATATTTGTATTAATCTACAACTTTCATTCCAAAAAAATCGGATAACGATTTTATTTATAAACACAAAAGTATCGAATATTAATTACACTGTTAAATAACACCATCTTGTGAATTTTATGTATTGTGTATATTATTAATGTATCTTCTTGTAGTTCTCATTCTAGCCGCGGCGACACTGTCGAAAACCCATTTGGAACTCACTTCGCCATTTCTTACACCAACTGTCAAATCAAAATTCTGATGTCCATTTTGGGCGCCATTTCGAGTCAACCCGTCATTTTGTTGTAAAACTCGGCCGCAATTTTGTGTTAGTCCGACGTTTTGTTGCATTCGCCCGCCATGTTGAGTCAATCCGCCATCTTGTCGAACTATATCGCCGCCATTTTGAACAACTGCGCCGCACAACGTCAAGAGTTGGATAACCGCGTCTTTTTGTTCCGCGTTCGTTGTAACACGAACTTTTATGCCATAAAAAACATCGTACGCGTATTCTGAACGCATTTTGCCAAACGCTGTTCGTTCTATGCGCGCTTTCTGAAAAGATACGAGACAGTACAATACAATAATACTTTATTGCACAAACAAGATAACAGTTCTCAAATACATAAATAGTGAGAAATATTTAGTTACGTTTCGAAGCCAGATGGTCCAATGGTTAAGACGGTTCTGTGATCGAAAGTCCCAGGTTCGAATCCTACTCGAGCCAGATAAGTTTGTATATTAATCTGATTCATACATAGTGATTTTCATAGCTCCAGTGAAGGAAAACATCGTGACGAAATCTGTTCACAGGTTTACTATTAAGTTCACTAGTTTGCGACTATTTGTCACACTAAAAGTCCGTCAGATACTTGGACATAGGGTTGGAAATTCACGCGGGCGAAGCCGCAGAACTCTTTACATTAAGTTAAGCTCCTGTTTTGCCGCTTCCAGATAAAGTATCTTATAGCTTACATGTAACACAATATCAAACAAAAAAATTGTGTTCCACAAGTGTTGGGTACGGCTAACTTAAATCAAATCAGGCAGATTTATCAAGCGGTTAGTTTGTCAGTATGACAATTTATCAAAAAGCGATAAAAGTACCAAAATAATATATAATACCTGTGAAATTTTCTTCAGATGCGGCACCTCATATCCATGATGATGTAACCAAGCGTTATTTTCCACCGAATCCAACGCCCATTGCGCGTTCAGTACCCTACAACCTCTCACGGCCCCTAACAAAGCGTTCAATGTACGCGCTTTTTGCAATTCACTCCTGTGTACTACCCTCATTTCGTTACTCACAATACTTGTTACGTTATTCACGTTATTCATTGCTCTGGAACAGGTATTTATTGGATTACTTGTCACGTTATTTACGCTTTTTGGGCTTTTTAATAGATGTAACCTGGAACAGGTGTTGAACCTAGTATTTTTTGGACTAGTTTTGGTGGAACTAGTATTTTTGTTTGTGATGTTTAGAGCTGTGACGCCGGAACAGTTACGGTTGGGGCTCTCTGAACGGGTGCATGAGCCTAAAAAGAGACAAAAATATATTTACATATTTCGCAATGAAAAGAATATCGCTTTATGATAATCCATTTAAAGTATAGACAGAAAACTAGATTCCATCATTTCTTACGCTCATACAAGAATGAGATACCTATATTAGAAATTTACGAGAAAAACGGGACACGGCGCAATTATCTTTTGTCCCGTTTTTGTATAAGATTTATCGTTTTACAACACCTATCTTGCCGCTTTATATATTATTGAAATTGTATGGAAATCTGTCTCTCATATCCGCATGTACCAGGTTACGTTTGAGGCGGTGACGCCGCGAATCCCCTGAGTCAGCTGCCTTATGTCAACCCTCCTTGGAAATGCTCTTGTTGTCTATCGGCTAGGCTATGAGTCCTTTAGTGGTCTCGTGCGACATGCACGGAAGGATCTGACGTCTTATTCTAGGGTGGAACCCCACGCTACAATTAAATTGTATCTATATACTGTATATATATGTATGTCTGTATCAAAAACCAAAGAAAATTATATACAGGGTTACTGGCATCAAACGCAAAACCTCCTGAATACTACTTGGGTACATCAAAACAAGCAACTTTTATTCTACGACTTTTCGTGATTCGTAGTTCTTTTTTTTCATATTACAAAAAAGCAATCTAATTTGCGATTCTACACACCTTAACTCTATGTAATAGCCAAGCAATACGAGTCAGTATGTATGTAGCGGAATCGAACATAGATTTAACGTTTTATAGAAACGACATTAAAACTAATTCTCACAAACATAGACGAAATGACATCTTGCCAGCCATATATGAAGAAACACAAAATTTTGACAATAACATCTATTTATATTTTGGAAATCTGTAAATTTGTACTATTGGTATTAGTCGCGACTAGTCCTCACCATGTGGCTATAAAAGTATATAATCATATATCAAATAGTAAAAAAAAATATTAAAAGAAATAATTTATTTAATAACATTCTCAAAGCTTTCCTTTTAGACAAATGTTATTATAATATCTCAAGAGCTTTTTGATGATAAAATTAATCAGTGAAAGCTTCGATTTCCGGAAATTACTTACTACCATACCTGTATGAAATTATATTAAATAAATGGCATATAGTAGCCCCAATGTCTGCTGTGCCCTTGCAGAGCGTCACCTGAACTCTATATTTATGTGACATCTTTTAAACCTGTGACTTGCAATAAATGACCTAAATCTGAGTAAAAAAAAGGATTTTTTTTTGTATTTATTACGTTTAGACAAGTTTGTAAGTCGTAGAACAAAAGATGTTAGTCTCTATGTACCTTATGCGCCTTTGGAAGGTTATGCGTTAGATTACTAATAACCAAATGACATTTTAAGTGTGATTATTTTTCTATATATATTGTATCTCCTCTATTGAGGGTAACTTTAACATCTAACGAAGGCCGTGGCCAAGCGTTAGAAGAAGAAGAATAATATTAAATGGAATAGGCAGAGGAAAAGCTAGCTGAGGTTAAACATTTTCTTGTAATTCGGCAAGTGTTCAGTATGGTAATTTTTTGTATGAATTTTTGTATGGTGGGCATGTTCAGTGTATTTAAGCTGTGCGTTAATGATTTTGGTATGATTCCTGTAGATGACAATACAATAGGCGTACCAACATAATAATATTTCTTATTATTATGTTGGTACGCATTTTCAGCCACGGGCCCATTGGGACCCGGTCCTTTTAGGCATTCATGGGGCCGAGGCCAACATTGAAGAGGCCTTTTGTACCTTTTTATTCTAAAATGAGATCCCTTGGTGTACCATCGGGGAACACCAACGGAATTATTATTATTATTATTTAAATAAGTTTTGGATACAAACCCAATAAGACGTGTGTAGTTTTCCGATTGACATGCGATTGTATCCGCCCGTTCAGTTTTCGTATCGCTTCACACATAGCGTGTCGCTCTGTGCGATCCATTCCTGTTAGTACCTGGAATTTGAATAAATAAATACATATAAATTCAAATTGAGCCAACTCACATTTTTCAAAAAGAGAGGTGTTATAAATTTAACGTGTAATCTGTCTGTGTATCTGTCTGTGGCATAGTAACTCCCAAACGGATGAACCGATTTTGTGTGTCATAGATAATTTTATCCCGAGTGTTCTTAGCCATGTTTCATGAAAATCTGTTCAGCCGTTCAAAAGTTGTAGCGGAATGATTAAAAGTCGGGGATTTTTTAATTTGTCCAACAAATAAACTTGTTATTTTAATATTCTCAATTTTAAAGAAATATCCTATTACTATTATAAATGCGAAAGTTGTTTGGATGTATGTGTGCATATGTTTGTTACTCTTTCACGCCAAATCTACTGGACGGATTGTTATGAAATTTGATACACGGATAGAATATAACCTGGAATAACACATAGGACATTTTTCATCCCGAAATTCCCACGGGAGCGAAGCCCCGGGGCGCAGCTAGTTGGACATAGTTGCCAACAATTTACTAATTTATTATGATTATGAATGGAATTTATTTACATTATATTAAACTGCTAGATAAAATCCAAAACGTAGGTAACATTATATGTATCCAGGTCTATATCGAACATAAGCATTTAGGTGAAACCAATTGGGACCGGTTGAACATAGGTGTATACAGCTAAACCGCACTTCGATGTTTAGCAATAACATTAACGTTAACTGACCTTATGGCGGCTGGCACTTAGGTCTTTATTGCCGTTGTTCCAATACAAAACAACGCCAATAATAGCGTTAGTACCGGGCGCCATAAGGTCCCTTTTGATTTCGCCCACATATAATATATATTATTGAATATAGTATCGTTGAGTTAGTATCCCACAACACAAGTTTCGAACTTACTTTGGGGCTAGCTCAATCTGTGTGATTTGTCCGTATATATATATATATTTCTTAGTCTAAATACTCACAATCCTAGGCCTCAAAGTGGTACGTAGACTGACGCCCTGTGCGGGGGCGGGGGTGGAGCAAGCTGTGACAAGTTTCTTCGCCATTCGTTCCGCGCGCGCGAGTTGCTTGCGATCCCTTTGAGTTACAGCTGTTTTGGCGCGCTTTCCTGGAGTGTCTCCATCTGGAATTGGGCAAACATCAAGAAGACTACATACAGGGGGGTACTATATACAGTAGTTTGTAGCTTGTGAGAAATAACTATATAAAATTGACGTGAAAAAGTGCATGTAAAAGTCTGATTTCCGAATAAATTATTAGAATATGGGGGAGTGTAACTGAAACAAAGTGGTGGCGGTGTAATGGTTAAGACCACGCCCGCTTGTGGATCGAAAGGTCTCAGATTCGTATCCTACGCGTGCCATACGAGTTCGTATACCAATCTGACTCATTTACATATATGTATATAGTAGTTTTCTAGACCACCACCTGCTTTCGGTGAAGGAAAACATCGTGAGGAAACCTGCACACCGGTGGGCAGTTTAGTCCACTAGTGTGTGCGAGTACCTGCCACTAGATGGCGGTAAGTAGTCGTAAGCCATATCGACTTGAATAAATTAAGACACCAATGTCAGCAATAACACACACGATATGAAGAATGTAACTAAATGTGATAGATTTCCATACAATTTGCGGCCCAATCTATTTACTATAAAAGAAACTTGATCCGACATGTTACATCGGCTCTCTCTCTCATCCTCCCAGGGTTCAGGTGAAAAACAAAATAAAAATTTTGGAGATTTGGCTAGGCTTTTATAACCGGCTTCCTGCTTGACGTCAACCCTCGTTGCTATTCTTGACTAACAGATGTTAAGACATGTGTCCCTTAATCGCCCTGTATGACATCCGCGGGATGATTTGGAGTGGTTTTATTCTAGGGTGGGACCACACGCCGCAGCACGGATTTTCATAGATCATGATCATGCCCTGTGCATCAACTCGTGAACGGGTGCCGCCAGAAAACAATAATCATAAGCCCTGCTGACATGATAGGAATCAATAATGTTTAAATAAGTTTCTTTTGTTATTTCTTCTCAACAGTGTTCGCTCCGTAATGCCAGTAGTTTGTAGCTTATTAAGAAATGTTTGAAAGAGGTAATTACAGATGAACTGTTGCAAAAGATCCTAGGACACAAAGTACACAACGCGAGTGCGACGCCCCTGGGCTTGCAGGCTTTGATAGGCTGTGGTGACCACTTACCATCAGGAGAGCCGCATGCCTGTTTGATAGTATAAAGAGAAATTTTTAGACCCACCTGAATCATCATCAGATTTCTTCAGAAGCTCGGCTTCTCTCTGCGTGAACAGTTTCCTTCTTGATTTGCTCGGTGGAGGGCTGCGCGTGCGCACCGATGAGTTAGGTAACGCCCTACGCGGGGCCGTGTTCACGCGGGATTCTATATCTGAGATGTTAAAGAAATAAACATATAAGAATCTTAATCTTTTTTATACTAGTCTATGTATTCATCAACAATCCTTACATCTTTACGTGGAATGAAACACACACAACTTTCTTGGCACTTTTAATGTAGTGGTTTGCCATCCTCCTTTTTACACACAAGTTAAATATCAACCAGTGTCCAGGTTTCCTCACGATGTTTTCCTTCACCGGAAGCAAGTGGTGGTCGATGATGAAAACTACTATATATGAGTCAGATTGGTATACAAACTCATGTGGCACGAGTAGGATTCGAACCTGGGACCTTTCGATGCAGGGCGTCTTAACCATTACACCACCACCTCCTCAAACAAAAATAAAAAACTACCATCTGAGGGGATTTTGTACAGTTTTTATCAATTGATAGTGTGATTCCTAAACACTTTACACGAGCGAAGCCGGGACGAGACGCCAGTTCTTATGAAAAGCATTTCGTTCGGTCAATCATATTTATATCTGATTTTTAAAACAGCACTTGATCACAATCATAATTAAGTTTCCATATAGGGTATATGCTGTAATTGTGATATTATTAGGGAAAAAATATATGTATTAAAAAATTGCAAAACAGTGTGGAATTTGATAACCACAAGACCAATCACCCAGGTGATCAGCCCAGTGGTATGTCAACGGATGATTTCAAGGGAAAAAAAATGCGGTATTTGATAACCTAGGTCATTTCACCCAGGTGTCCAAAGTGGAATAATCCAAGCATATGAGGATACGGAATATACCTACACTCAAGTGTGAATCAAGTGCCATGTCAAAAACACTATTAAAAACAAACTTATATATAATGATATTTAATTTAAAAATGTTTATATTTTACCTGTGGTAGTATCTCTCGATTTATCGTTTGACGTATCCTTCGACGTGTCTCGCGAGGTGTCTGCAGATGTGTCGTGGTCAGTCTCACTAGATAACCGCAGTCTAGCTGGTCTGTTCTCTCTTTCTTCTTCTTTATCTGATAGCAGATCTAGTAGGGGTACGTTTTCCATCTCTGCCTTTTTCTGTCGAAACACAATTACAAAGATTTTATCAACACAAGAAATCACTGCGTACATACTTGGTTATCGACCTCGGCTTCGCGTCGCGTTATAATACCACCTCGTGAGTAACGTTAAAAGTATTTACGTTACGTATTTAAAAAGGAATGAGAATTCTTAAAAATAGTTTAATAATAATAAAACCATTCAAATTGATATGATTTACCACTTATTGTAATATACAAGGTTTTTGCCCGCGGCTTCGCCTGCGTAAGTTTTCCAGGGGAACAGTTATTTATCCAGGAGGAAAGGTACCCTTCTCCACACTTCAAACTACTTGTATGCAAAATTTTTAGATTGGTTGAGTAGATAGAGTGTGAAGAGGTAACCACATTACTTTCGGATTTATAATATAATTTAGTCAAACAACAAAAATGTGTGTAACTTAAAGCACTATTTTTAAATACCCTCTATTCAGTTATTGAAAGTATACAAGTTAATGCCATCTATCGTCGAATATCGAAATCACTGTTTGAACACTGTCTTGTTTCAATCATTATCTACATGAAGTGATATTTGTTTGATATGACATTAATAGTCTTGTACACCATAATCATCTGTGGTATTTTTAGTGATTATTTTAGTGATACAAATTAAATAAATAAATCTATAAATATATTAGGACAAATTACACAGATTGAGCTAGCCCCAAAGTAAGTTCGAGACTTGTGTTTTGGGATACTAACTCAACGATACTAAATTTTATAACAAATACAAATATAGATAAACATCCAAGACCCGGGCCAATTAGAAAAAGATCATTTTCCATCATGACCCGGCCGGGAATCGAACCCGGGGCCTCTCGGCAGAGGCAAGCACTATACCATTGCGCCACAGAGGTCGTAAAATGATACCACAACATAGTCTTCCAAGAAAGTATAAGAAATTAAATGTGGGCACTGTTTTCTGTTTACTGGCAACACTGGGTGTTTATAACCAATCTTGATCACTCTATTTGGTATTGCAATGTTAATAAAATGTGGTTCGTCAAAAATCCATTTTAGGAAATGCAGCTAACCAATCATAGTGCGCCATTGTGACGCGACGACAACCACACCGCAATCTGATTAGTTCGATACGATAGTGAGAAATTAAAATCAAACCCATACTTCGCTTTTGTATTCTTGTGACCATGTTGTATAATATGTAATAATGATAAGGTTGTATACAGTAATTTCTGAAAAAGCTACAAACTACTACTGTGCTTTTTTTCGCATATTTTTTTTATCCTAATTTAATTTAGCATAACGAGTTAGGCATATATTTTTTGACATCATAACATTTTGACATACTTGTTTTTTGGCATACCTTTTCAATAAGCATAATTATAGTTTAGGCTAATGTATTTTACCACAATTTTGATTTGCACAAAGCTATAGTGTAGCAGTAGGTTAGGGTGCGGCGGGGTGGCCCTCTGGCCACCCATAAGTCGCCAATATGCTTTAGAATATTATGCTTATGCTTATGTATGTAGGTAGGTATGCGTGAAAAACATTATGCCAAATTAATATTGTGCGTAACTATTATTATGATAAGTAAAAGTATGCCATGTTTAATTGTGACATAAAATTGTATGCAAAAATTTAGGGAACCCTGTTGCGTGTACTCACCAGCAGCTGCCTGAGAGTCGTGGGCGAGGGCAGGTCGGAAGCCCTGGCGGCGGCGGGGAAGGCCCGCTCGGGCAGACGCCGCGCCGCGCCCGCGCACGCCTCCGCCCACAGCGGGGACACCAGCTGGCACGCTAGCGCTCGAGCCTTGGCCCGGGTGGCTCGACACCCGCCTTGGACCATTATTTAATTATTCGAACTACACAATTGGCTACTCGACTGGGTATTAAATGATATATGTATTTAAATAACCAAATACAATACGAAATTTGACGATCTCAGTGGCGAAGTGCTTGCCTCTGAACCGAGAGGTCCCGGGTTCGATCTCCGGCCGGGTCATGATGGAAAATGATCTTTTTCTAATTGTCCCGGATCTTGGATGTTTATCTATATATGTATTTGTTATAAAATATAGTATCGTGGAGTTAATATCGCATAACACAAGTCTCGATTACTTTGGGGCTAGCTCAATCTGTGCGATTTGTCCTAATATATTCATAATAAATAAATGATTAGTTTTATTAATTACGTGATTTATTATTTTTGAATAGTTTATTAGAAATACTTTTTGAATCCCAAAATATGTGACGTAATCGTCATCTTGTTTTTATAAAACTTTAAATTGTTTTAGATATAGTTTAGTACAAAATAAAATACATTTTGTTATATTCAATTCGTGACAAGAATATGATGTCCGTGCAGCAAAGTTTAATGATCAAAGGTTAATAACCGTACATCACACATAGGCTACCGTAGGCGGATATGCGCGCGATATAGCTAGTAACATTATAGTATGATTTTCACTTCTGGCAAACTCTATTCGTCAGGTCAAAAAACCATAATCCAAATCTTCAAACTCGACCTCGTGCCCGTAAAGCCAATTACACGCTCACATGAATGAGATTTTATTATAATTTTTAACATACACATGATGTTTGCTGTTTTGTAATTAAAAATACAATATTAGTTACCTTGAGCCCACACCAAATGAGTGACAAGTGGGCTCCAACAAGGCACGACAGTAGCCCCCATCGCGGACAGCGCAGCCCTGAGCGGCAGCGCGCGGGCCTCCGCCCCCACATCCACCAGAGCCACCACGCCGTGCAGGACCTCACTATTCGCTTGCATTCTCTTTGAAATATCCTAGACAATTAACATTTTATCACATTTATAACGATTCTTCCTTAGCCATTGAGTGCCGTAGCCTAGTGTCCGCTTACCTACTTTTTCTACTCCACTTTGCAAAGTCGTCGCCATGCCTGGTTGTCAGACAAATGGCACTCATATCATCCCTAACGACTTCAAGCCGACATTTGTAATTTTTGTTAATAAAAAAAAAAAGCAAAATACAGAACAGTATAAAATAAGTATTAGTTTGTGGCAAATGTACAACAACTCAATGCACTGGGGGCCATATCCCATGATGGGATCTTTAATCTAATAATGGGATCAAACAACCAGCCTGAAAGGAAATATATTTACTGATTCTGTATTTTTCACACAAACTTTCTGTTCTTTTTCATTTATGACAGGATAATTAAGGCTTGACTGTTAGAGAGTGACTTTGTGTCATTAAATCCACTTTTTATCTTGTCTTTTATGTTATGTAAAATAATAACAATGAATATTAATTCAGATCCTAATATTAAAACTTACTGAAAACAAAATAAAGGCAGTCACAAATTTTAAAAGTACAGGTCACTCGGGCACCTTTATAAAAAAAAAACTTACTTTTTCACTTATATAGTTATTTTTACACAGTAGTCTGTTTGTCTGTTTTTTATTCAGAACATTCTTAAACGAGTTCTGTTTTCTCAGCACATTGCTCCTGGCATTGTTTGTCTGTGGTTCGTCTGGTGTCCCTTTCAATTCTGACCATTCTTCCCTCAGGCGGATCCTCTCAGCTACGGCTGATCGTCGCTAGAACAACAATGTAATTGTGAATTTTTCATGTGAAAGAGACTGTAGATTAACAAATAAACCACTAACATTAAATTACTGTTTTGCAAATACTTGTGAGACACTGAAGAAAACAGTGACAACAGAGACTAGTTGAACGCAGATCATAGATCCAAATGGGGTACACAGGGCAAAGTAAGATGTCACATCAAGACCTTAGGCAGTGAGGGTATAATGCAAGGGTGGATGTTGCTTTTAAGAGCTGGCTCTTAGCTCAAAAAAGCTTCTTCATGTTGGCATTAGCCACTAGAGTGCCACCCTGGGGTGACCTGATCTTCTGTGGCATTCTAGTGGCTAATGCCAACATGAAGAAGCCTTTGTAAAACATTTTATGTAAATAGCTCCATCTGTTGAGGTCAACACTTTAATGTATAATTGGGATATGCTAACGGACAGATGTCATGTTTATTATTTTTTAAATTTACTTGATTCTTTGAATATTGTTAGTAACAATAATTTATGCATTGAATATTCGCCTTAGAGGGATTCATTAGTATAGGTATGTGTTTGTAAACAAATATGTATGGGTAACATAATGAAAGAACACCTTATTAAGCACAAAAAATTTGAGCAATTGGGCTTTTAAACTTACCAGTCCTGCTGCACTTCTGTTATTCATTGCAATTCAAAGAATAACTTACAAAGAACTAAAACTTCATAACTACATGAATGTTGTGAGTTAAGAAGTTCAATACTTGTATAATGATCGGTAAATGTTGTGATTGTAACGATAATATATTCTACAAAATACTACAAGGTTTAAAATTACTGAGACTAAGGCAAGGTAAGGTATGTAAGGTTTGACATCTTACATTTTTACTCCACACTATAAAAATATATTTGTACAGTCAGTTAGAATACACAAACAAAATAAGTATTAGCACTATGTAATCGTAGTAAATTGACTACAATTTGAAGTAAAATTAAATACAAACACAAAATTGCGATTTCATTTCACTACTTTCTCCTGTCTAATGTCACCTGTCCTGACATATTTTGTTTTGAACTTTTGACATGGATTTGATTGACGTCGTGTTGTCACAAGTGACATTGAAGTTTAATTTTTCAAATACACAATACTGACCAAGACCACGTATGTAAAGGTCAGTTCACATTTGATTAGCGTGCGAGAATGTCGCCGATTGAAGTAGCGACATGAATTTAGTAGTACCTACTAATTCGCATAGTCTAGTTAGTTTTAAATAAAACATAAAAAAAGAAAAATAATTTATTAAATAGTTATTTGAAGAAATAAAATTTACACCTTTAACTACGAATTGGTTTGAACTTCAAAAAGGCTTTTTAAAGTAAATCCTTCTTTCAAAGGTTCGATGGCTAGGCCTAAATAAGAGCTGTAAACAGGCTGTACTTCGTTCTCAGATTTATTCTGAGCCAGTTGCGATGCTAAGTATAGATTAGGCCCCATTTCTCCGCGAGGTTCTCCTATTTCTTCCAATTCTTCAATGTCATCTGTTGTTGGCTTTGTCGTCTGAAAAGATAAACAAAAATAACAGATAAAAAAAACACAAAAAGAAAATCTTCATAGCCGTCATTCAGGAGGCTTTATCAAGTTACGAATGAGTCAAATATTTTTTTCACTTCATCTACAAGTGCAAGGTTACAGGTTTTTAACCATATTGACAGCTTCTGACATGGTTGATGACCAATAGAACAGTTTTTAAATATACAATACCAAATCATATCATTTTTTCAAGTCATCAGTCAAGTCAGTCGACCCTGAATTGAATCGGTCGCACGTATGCCTGGTGTAACGCTTGCCTTACTTATGGATTGTGCTGCAAGATTCTAGGGTTTCACCATCTCACATCTGACGGGTAGAACTGTGTTTAAAATGGCAAAATCACCTCGTTTCCCCAAGTCATCTCAACCCCGAAGATCGGTCGCTCGTTGTACGCCTGGTGCAACGCTCGCAGCTCGGCCAGCAGGGGGCGGAGTCTCTCAGTAGGGTCTGCCCTGAAGCCCAGCACGTAGCCACCTGACTCTTGCCGGACCACGAATACTAGGGCCTCGCCGAACTTTGAGTCTTTCATGGAAATCTAGAAGTAAACATTAGCTGGATTATCATGTTTCTGTCATACAAAAAAGAAATGCGTATTAAAAATACATAATATATTTTCGTGTAATGTTTTTATATCTGTGCTTTTGTCCGTCATGGTGTGTTCATTTTTATAATCCAATCTGCCTTGAAGTTGAATGGAAATGTTGCATTTCATTAGGCTATGTTTGTTTGTTGTCTTTATTTTCTTTGGTTTGAAGCGTACCTACCGTGTACCATGAACAATATTCTGAGTGATCACCAAAGATTTCGAACCCTGAATAATATACACTAGGTATCTACAATAATTTACGCTTATATCAAACCTTAAGAGGGATGTGTTTGTAAGTTTGTGTGTGTGGGTGGGGGTAATATTCGGAACTATTCAACTGTTTTCCAAAGTTCTTTCACACGCTAGTTATTTGGCCCCTTGAGTGACAAACAGTTTGACAATAAAGAGATGACAAAAAATAAGGGCGCTAGATTCTTCGTAGCTGTCACATTTTTGACGTAAAATGCTGAAGTATGGCAACAATTTTGTATGGAAAATTTTTAGTTCCACTTTAATTAATTTCTACTCTTTATGGTCAAGCTGTAGGGTGCTTCCTATCTGTTCCTATCCCTATAGGTTGAGAAACACTTACACTCTCAATAGTGATGTAAGGCATGGATACATTGAAAGCGTCGTTGACATCAGCATGCCAGACTACCCTCACGTTGGTCACCACCATGGAGCCGAGGTTACCGGAGTCACTTGACAGGTTCCAAATGCTGTGCTCGTTCAGGCAAATCTGGAAATTAAACCGGTTTTTTTTATTTACAATTAGTTTTGACCCGTGGCTGCACCTGTGTGATGTTTTCCCTATGTCCTTCTCCGTACCTACCTACTTCGTACCTACACGTATGCAAAATTTCAAACATTAATCGAGTAGAGAAATTTAGTATAGGGAACAAACTTTTGCATTTATAATATTAGTTAGAATGATATGGGACTTTTCTTCCGCGAGTCCGACTCACATTTAGCAGGTTTTATTTAAAATTTCATGCGCTGTTGCTTTACGTATTAGGTGTTATAAAACTGTCAAATTTCAGAGTCATCTTTTGACAATACAATGTTAGTTGCCAGCTACCTTTTCTAAAGGCAGCACTTTCAACTGTTTGTGTTGTATTACGGCCGTTCTCAGCTTCAGGTCGCGGTACATCCTAGACGCTGCGTACGCTCTGAAATACAAAATATAGTGCAGTTGTTAAGAAGCGAGGGTTGCCATTGTTTTAGTTTGTGTTTTGTTTGTTTGGGTTTTGTGTTATTAAGTTTATAGTAGGTGTGTTTAGTCTGGGTAACCCTTAAAATATGTAATAACACGAATAAGTTTTAACTTAATAAATCAAAATTTAAAAATGTTTTGTATTTGTGCAAGTTTGGCGGGAAGAACTATTTCTATCGACAAAATTCATAATGATTATTAATTTATTGTAAATTTACCATCAATCTATCATACCATAAAATCTGTACAGATTATTTAAATGTGCATAATTGTAACTTGTCTCGTGACTTTTCATTGTAAGTTATAGCAGTATTTACAAAAAATCGAATACAGGCTCCTTGGATTATATAAAATATTTTTTTATTAGTCTGTGATGTCCCACTGCTGGGTAAATGCCTCCCTTCTACCTCGCCATCCATCCCGGTTCATTGCGTAAATCTACCAACAAATTGTTACCTACAACAAAAAAGGTAAACCACAAAATGTTGTACAATATACTATCGTAGTTGGACATCGCAAAGAGGGAAACATTTTTTAGCGATGAAAATTTTACGAATAAAGATGTGCATTGTCTACAAGACATTTTATTTTGCACCTAGAAAGGACAGCGAAATTACAGTGGAGTCAAAGGAAACTTCTAGAAGCTAAAATTACAACAATAAGCTGTGATGTCGTTTGTTATTTTTTATTATAATCAAGAAGCTGCCTTTTGTCCATTATGAATCAAGAATATTTGACAAAAACGGATTTTAAATTACCTAGTTTTATGTTTCATTTTTTAATTCAATATTTAACCCTTTAATATGTCAAATTTATATTTTGCCAAATTAAATTAAGGCGAAGTAATTTGACATGTACGTCTTGGCGCAAAATGTGCTTTTAAAAAAAAACTGTTTTAATCAGTTGCTTATCTAAATTATCATCAAAAACACACAAGGACATTTTGAGAAAAGGACATTATGAGAAAAGGACATTTTGAGAAAAGGACATTTTGAGAAAAGGACATTTTGAGAAAGGACATTTTGAGAAAGGACATTATGAGAAAGGACATTGTGAGAATAGGACATTTTGCGCCAAGACGGACATGTGCATTATAAAATATATATTATGTACTATATATATTTGTTCTTTATATGTGAAATAAAAAAAATAATAATAATAAAATAAAATAAACCTTCTTGGCTGTTCTCTTTCACTTTTCCCTTCCATTTTATTCAATAAATAAATCTTAAAAAATAATTTTCACTAGCTAGTATTGCAGAGGAAACGTCGTTGACACTAATTACTAAATTCGGATACTAAGTCCCATTCGGTGGTTAAGCAAACTGAAATTTGGTCTTCATTTTTATGCTTCTAGATATAGCTAGTTTTTTATAGTTCTACGTCTGCCTGAAAAGGCTTTTTTATACTTCTACGTGTGCTTATAAGTGACACAAGCATTACCTATGTACGCCAACGACAGATGTGTAGTGCCTGATGCAGTTAGGAGACAGGTTGGTGAAGACGAACTCATAGCGGCTAGTCCTGAATGCAGCCAGCAGGTGGAGAGCCTGAGTGGTGCCACGTAGACCGGAGTTGACCACTTTTGTGGTTGTAGACAGGACACAGTTGAGGCCAATTGCTGAAGAAGTTTATTTGTTAGACAAATTAAAAAGCGCCAGACTTTTAATATTTCGCTACAACTTTTGAATGGCTCAACCGATTTTGATCATACATATCTAAGAACCAACGCATGCAAATTTGCTATCAAATAAAAAAAACCGCATCCAATTCGGTTCATACGGTTTTTAAAACAAGTAACATTTTTTTACGTGTCGCACGCGTCTTATGTCTAAAGTATTTAGTAAAGTTTATGAAGCGAGTTGACAAAACTAAACTTACACAAGTTGATCCTAGGTGAAGCAAGCGAGTGCCAGATGACCCTGAGATTGGTGACCACCATTCGACCTTTGGTGCCGCTGTTTCCTTTCGTATCTTCTATGGGTTCGATACGGTCGAATATCTTCTCGCTTGGTCTGAGCCTCAAATATCTATAATGAAAGTCAGTATCCATACTAATATTATAAATTTGAAAGTCTGTCTGTTTGTTCCGCTTTCTCGGCTAAATCGCTGGATCGATTCAGATGAAATTTTATGCATGTAGTTAAAGACTCCCGTTCAAATATAGGCTACTTTTTTTAGTTCAAAAATTAAACCCCCAAATGATTATTACGGGGGGTGAAAGTTTGTAGGAAAATCATGTCTGTACCGCTTTCGCAGATAAATTCACGCGGGCGAAGCCGCGGGCTAAAGTTAGTTGTAAAATATTTTTGCTTTTGACCAACTAGCACACTAGAGCCAGCATCAAATTTTTGTTGATTTATTTTAATCAATAGCGTAAACACCACACGTGCGCTGTGTTATACGCATGGATAGTAAGTAATTCGTAGTACCTACAAATTCCATGGTTATACGAGATTGTTAGGAAGTATTGTAGTTTCTACCTAAACCTTCCTGTAGTGTATGTGAACCTACATACACTGTCTCGTGTGTCTAGTAGATGATGTCACTACATCAGTGTCACGGGAGCCGTACGCGAGTGTGGATGTAGGAGACAGTTATCATTAGGACATTGCCGAGCCAGTGACGATGCAGACGTGAAATTCCCAGTAGTTACACTTCCTATTGAATCACTCTATCTATTAAAAATCCGCACGAAAATCGGTTGCGTAGTATTAAAGATCTAAACATATATACACATATAAGGCAGCGGGCAGCGGGAAGCGACTTTGTTTTATACTGTAGTGTGTAATGCTGTCGTGTAAAATTTTAAACGTAAAAATAATGATTTTCAGATTAGCCTTGACTTATAAACTTGAATCTGTTGCAAATTCTGAAAAAAAGGAAACCTATAAACCTTTTTGGTTTTGAATAGAATCGGAGAATATTAAAATTTAGGGATAGAAAAACGTTTTCTTTGAGAAATACTTACGCAAAGGGCAGATCAAAAAGAACTTCTCTATCTTCCCACACTGCTCCTGTTTTTGTTTTAGACATATTCTACAAGATTATATGGTCACAACGAAAACAAAACAATATCAGATTGAATGTTTGATTCATACGTTGTCATGGTTACTTACCACTGGTCTACAAAAGTGCGCCAAGGTACCTATTGGTATGCAGCATTGGCTGAGGGGGCTTTCTCATAATTGAGCATTTTCCTAGTCCCTTCGCACGGTTTTCGATATCCTTAGTACGAGAGCTCAGTCCAATAGTTTACGGGGCTTGTTATCATGTCATTAAGGGACCACATCACTAATTCATATTATTATTTAGTAAGTATAATTAAAGTAAATAGGCGCGGAATTTTCTTTATATTAAAAAAAAGTGTTATTATAATGACTCAATACAGGGATGTCTCAAAGCTTCTGCCATTTAATTGTTGACAATTACCATAAGAACAGCTAAACAGCACTCGTTGAGAGCGCGCTCCGCTCCCTTGCTATCTTCTGTTGAGAGCTAACATTTCTAAGGTCGGCGTTTAATTGAAACCAACGATTTTGTGGCACAGATATACGGGTTTGCATTGAATTTCTTACTATCTAGTCGATTCGAAGTGAGACGCAGCGGACCAATCACGTTGCGGTGTGGTTGTCGTTGCGTCACTCGAATCGACTCGATGTAGATATACGTACACAAATAGATATAATTATACGAATATAAACCTTATTGCCCGCAAGAAGCAAGAAGAGGAAAAGGAAAGCCAAGAAGGGCATTTCTAGATGAAATAAAAGAGAAGGCAGAGCTCGTGTCGTATAGGGAGATGAAATCGGTGGCTGAGGACAGAATTAGATGTAAAATGCTCCACCGACAAGAAACAAAGTTCTTAAATTAATTGATGATGATGTCTGCAACAGATAAAATATTTATAAACATGTACAGTTGAAAACAGATTGAAAAACACACAGATTCAAATGGGTCGACTCTTCTAATAATTTTACGCCATTTTCTTTTTAAAATACTTTTGCTCCATTCTACCGTATCGTGCATCATATCAGAGGTATTAGTCCAAGTCGGGAGAGGTCAGCCTTTGCCTATTTCCTTCGAAAAAGAGAGAGAAAAAAAATGAGACAAAATATTTCTTCAGTATACGTTTGCCTTTCAACTAATAGGCCCCGGTCGACGGTCCATTTTGGCGCCCATATAAGTACAGCGTTCACGGTAAGCGGCCATAAAAATGGCTAATTGCTAACCTTCTTTATTTGGCCGAAACCGTTCCAATACTTGTTACAAAACTCCAAATTGCTTGTTATATTTTTAGCTTGTAATTTGCGATATTTTTATTTCCGGGAAAGTTTAGTATTAGAATTTCATTAAAATTACGATACATGAACAATAAGCATACTTTAAATAAATATGATGTGTCTCTCATTCTTCTCAATTGAACGTAAAATGTTTTCAAAATTCTAAAATTATGATTTCACAGGCACTTTCGTTAGTTTAAAGCTTTATATATGTGCAAGAGCCGCCCATGTAACATGTAAAACCTAAGAACATTTAGATACGATTTTCTTTAATGATTTCGCCTCGAAATAAGCCTAATTGAATGAAGGGTTCACTGCACATGATTCACTATGTAAAATGTTTTTAAAAGGACATATACATAGTAATATATATTTTTTTTGTGTACAAATAAATGGATGTACATTTGTTTATGATTACTATGTGGTAATCTTAAGTTTTTTTTCTCTGTAAATGAAATGTAAATTTCTTTGACAAAATAAAGTTCTTTAACCACACATTGCCACAAGCTTTCATTATCGTCAGAGAGATCTTATTGCATTCAATGCGTGACATAAAATCATACGCAATAAGCCGTTGAGGAGTTGTCGGGAGCCGTTCCTGGGTGCACCATTGGGATTTCATATAACTTAATATACTTATAGACAAATGACGAACTTAACGCTAAAAGCATTCTATGCCAGATACTTAACTATTAGGACAAACATAGAGAGAGAGAGAGGGATTTCTTTTTATAATATGTAAGAATTAGATTGATTGATTGAGCATATAATTTTTTAACGGTTTTTTTAAGTTTTTTGTTTTAATATAATAATTTAATACAATACTCTTTAAGGGACCAAAAGTGAAATTCACAGAAAATAAATATCAACAATTAATATGTATGTAATAAATTAAAAAAAATACTGAAAAATTCTCAAAGATAAGTCTTAGTCAAATAATAAAAAAATAAAAAACTAATTCAAAAGCCATTAGCCCGTAATAGAATTATACGTGTTAATTCACCGAAGAGCGACAATTCTTATAATGTACTTGACTTCACTTGTTTTCGGCAATCACAACATTTTACCCAGCACTTAGTGGCTTTTAAACTGAATGACGGGTTTTAATCGAGTTAACAGTGTTTTAAAGATGACAGCTTGAGATTATGCAGTTCACAGTGCGCGAGCTGTGTGCGTAAAATGTTTTATCTGTTGCAGGCAATAAGGTTTATATTCGTATAACTATGTCACCTGTGTGTATCAATTGATGGTGATCGATCTCATTACGCACCCAGTAGCGCGACTTTGGTATTTACATAGTCGATTCGCAGTGAGATGCAGCTAACCAATCGCAGTGCGACATTGTGACGCAACGACAACCACACCGCAATGTGATTGGTTCGCTGCGTCTCGCTTCGGATCGATTCGATAATGAGAATTGAAATGCAAATATGTACTTCGCCCTCTGATTGGGCGAGTCAAAAATCACACCAACTTTAAAAGCGATTTATACAGAGGTTTCATGAATGTGTTATTATCCGTTAAAGAATTCACTCAACGGGGGGCCATTCTAGCTGTACCACCATGTATATTACAACATTGCATTGTTATCTAAACCAAATGTGTATACAAAATTTCAGCACAATCGGTTGAAGATATTTGTTACATGATTGAGTGAAAACACACTTGGTGTATATATAAATACTGGTTACTAAATATATTGATAAAATGAAAGTCTCGACTAGCACGACATCATCTCGTCCAACGTGATCTTAGCTGCAGAACAAACAAGGTCCACGATGTCATTTTGCGTGTTAGCCCGACTAACTTCAGAGTGCCTAACTGTCACGAGGAATTTGGCTGTCTTGTCCTCCGTTTCGACATCTGAAAATGATTAATATTAGTGAAAACAAATCGTAATTTTAACTCATTTATTTTTTCATTTTTATGTAATTAATTATTTCTATAAAAACATTAACATCTTTTCCATTCTTTTCCACGTTTTAAAAGGTAACATAAAATGCGCTTGCTGTTTCACCTTCCGCGCAGATTGTAAAAGACAATCATGGGAAAGAGCTTGCGATTGTTCTCAAAGGCGATAGACTGACAACCTGTTCATATACATACATAACTTTACTGCTAAACATGACTTACGAATTTCGACTCTGTGGACCTCGTAAGGGATAAAGACGTGACGTAAACAGTGGACCTACCACGAAACATACACGTAGCACGTACCTAGAAGCGATACCAGTACACACATCTATACACACTGCTATTATGGATTTTTTCCCCAAATCAACTTATTTTCCAGTCCGTAACATCTTTGACCGGAAACTTTGTAGCCCGCCCTCTTCAGCTTACGGAAAATTGGCCTCTAAAGGACTTGACGAGTCCTACAATCAGATAAAATTTAATTTGTACCGTTCATTATGGAGCTTTGCGAAAAACGACCTAGATCTATAAGCCACTTTGAAAAAATAAGGCTGCAATGCATTTATTCCGCTCGAGCTGTTTTATTTCGAATAACTAACATTGTTCTCCATAGTCGTATTCCACATGGCTGAGGGTCGTGGTCATTACGTGGAATGAAACACGCACAACAACTTCCTTGGCATTATTAACGGAGTGGTTTGCCATTGCCTTCTCCATTTCACACACAAGTGTCAATCAACCAGTGTGCAGGTTTCCACACGATGTTTTCGTTCACCGGCATCAATTGGTGGTATATGAAAACAACTACACATGAGTCAGATTGGTATACAAACTCATGTGGCACGAGTAGGATTCGAACCTGGGCCCCTACGATTCAAAGGCGGGCGTCTTAACCATTACACCACCACAGCTTCAAGCACCATCACAACTAACATTACATTATTTTAAATTCACTCCATATCTTACCGTGGATGTCGTTTGAGGCGACTAAGAGATATAAATACTTGATTTCTAGGCTATAGCAGCATTCCCAAGGAGATTGACGCCGGGCAGTCTGTCTGTAAATCTCAAAAATCCATATTAAAACTTTATTAAATAGTGAACAAAAAACAACTTTACCAAATTAATTTTGTTATTTTATAAGGATCTGTTTAAGACCTGTATAATACTTTACTAAACAGTCTCGTCCGTATTCCCTCACGTTAAGGTTCGTTTTCAATTTCCAAGCAACTTTTCTTGAACGTCGTCTTAATATTAAGTGGAACTTGGAAAGTAGGTGAACTAGTCTCACCGTGGATGCGTATAATTGACTTAATAGGAGATTAAAATGATTGTTTTAGTTTATTTAGTTGAAGGCTTGTCGGCTCGTGTTTTTTACAAGATTTTATTTGACTTGTAATGTGTATAGGTAGGTATGTTCGGGTGGAACGTTGTAACTCAATTTTGAAGCAGATAACTGCTCAACTTAACTTTACGAGTTTGGATGACATTGCATTATTATGATAAGCATGATCTGATGGTGCACCCAGGAACGGCTCCCGACGAGAGAACTCCTCAACGGTTTACTATAACTTGCTTATAATAATAATGCATTGTCATCCAAACTAAACGTGTATATAAAATGTCAGATTATACATTGCAAGTTATATGAGCTTGTATATTTCTATTCAACGCTTTGACGTTAACTTTAACCTGAGCACAACTACGCAATGTACCCCATTTCATCCAATCGACGGCGGGTTAAATTTGACTAGTGCAACTGAAGCAAACAAATCGTTTTGTAAGTCTTGTAACGATGCTGTACTTAATCAATAAAGGTTAAAAAAACATGCGCAAAAAGGCTAAAACTCCATAATTTCAATCTCCAAGAAGCTGAAGTCGAAATAACAATTAAACAACTATTATACCAAGGGCCCAGGCGTAAAACATCAGGTCTCGAACTTTTTTTTTAATAAAAGAAGTAAATTCTAACAAGAAATTTGAATAGGACGCCACCTGGTGGGCCGAGTTGTTTAAACTCTCTCCGGGGGGGTGGTGTCGGATTTTTGTGAGAAATTATGAGCTTATACCTTTGGAAAAAGGACAGACTGATCGCCGTGAAACTCTCTCTCTCGTTCACTCTCTCATCTTCGTGTGTTCCTGGTTGCTTTCTTTTATTTCATTCATCTCATTCTCCTCCCACTCTAAGATTGATTGGAAGAGACGCTTTAGCTGTAAGCGGTCTTTAGTTGAAGCAGTGGATCGAAATGTCTCAGGTTCGTATACTACTCGTGCCATATGAGTTTGTTTATCAATCTGACTAATATAGTAGTTTTCATAGACCACCACTTGCTACCGGTGAAGGAAAACATCGTGAGGAAACCTGCACACTGGTGGACAGTTTAGTTCACTAGTGTGTATGCGACCACCTGCCACTAGGTGGCGGTGAGTAGTCGCAAGAGTCACGTCAGATGCCTTTAGGCGACTTGGATAACATCTGACACCTGAGTTAGCAATAATACACTCGATATGATGATGAGCTTAAGTCCGCCTTGTTTTTATATCCTTACTATTATAAAACAAAGTCCTCTCTAGTCCGCAACTGTCTACTCGCGATAAACTCAAAAACTACTGCACGGATTTTCATGCGGTTATCAACAACAGATAGTGTGGTTCCTGAGGAAGGTATAAGTGTATAATTTATTATGTTTTTACCCGAGCGAATCCGGGACAGCTAGTTTTTGTATAATTCTCTTTTGTGGATATAAAGAATACTTGTACTGTATTATATTGATCCATTTACAGTTGTGGCGCCCGTAAAAAGTAAACCTTAAAATTGTGGAGATTTGGCTCTGATTTCGTAACCGGCCGCCTGACCTCAATCCTCTTTGGGAATAGAAATAAAATAAAATAAAACTTGTATTTCCAATAAAATTATTGAAAATTGTCACACAATATATATATATATATATAAATAAAAAGCTAAATGTACAAAACGTACGTAATAATGTCATAAGTCAATTACGAGTACATATATTATGAGGATAACGCACCACGCTTGGGCCATCTAGTATAACCTCACTTTCACGTTTTTTTTGTCACTATTTTAAATTAGTACATACTTTTTTTTTGGCACGAGAATGCTATATGCACACTTTCCCGGCTTTACTTTTTTATCAGGGCTGTATTATATTTTAACAAAAGTTGGAAACTGCAGGGTGCGACCGGCCAAATTGTTAAACGTATTTACTGCGGCGCTTGATTGAGTGATATAATTTTAGGGAATGATGCAAGTGATTTTTTCACTTCTGTTTCTTCTTGCTGTGAGTTCATTAATAATTTGAGCCGCTGGGCGGCAATATCATGTCATCTAGAGTATAAAAAAAATGTCGCCAGGAGTTTAAAAAATATTGACTGATATGGACGAAGTAAATAATATGATTTTGATTTTTTATGGTGGTGGTAATATTAACCGCTTGGAATTCGATCTGTACTGTTAAATACAATTTATTAAAAGTTTATGCTCTTTTTTTGTTCCGTATTCAAAATATTGATTCGCATCTAAATGTCTGATTGAATGTTTTTATCAACGCGTGAACTACCGTACGTTTTTATATGTTTTTGCCATTGGAAAACATGTGGCAAGTCTTTTGTTTTGATAGTGCTCATAATATCGCCTAGTTAATAAAAGGTGGTGCAAACCCTCTGGTTAATAAAATGACGACCTCGGTGGCGCAGTGGTAAGGTTCTTGCCACAGAACCCAGAGGTCCCAGGTTCGATCTCCGGGTCATGATGGAAAATGATTTATTTCTGATTGGCCCGGTTCATGGATGTTTATCTATATATGTATTTATTATAAAATATAGCAACGTTGAGTTAGTATCTCATAACACAAGTCTCGAACTTACTTTGGGGCTAGCTCAATCTGTGTGATTTGTCCCAATATATTTCTGTATTTATTTATTAAACCCATCTGTTATTTTTTAATGAGGAAATCTAGAAACAAAAAAATAAAATCTTCCTACAGACAGAAAATAGAAAACAATTAACATTTCAGTACCACTCCTTTGTCTTTGCAAAGGGCAAAGTAAATTATCATCACAGGATCTTTAAGGCAATCGTTGGTATGACGACCCCATCTATTGTAGGGAGTAAATGTTTTTCTTTTGTGAGCGAGGACATTTTTCTAAAGAACTTAGCCTAATCTTGAAATATAGGGAGTCCTACGCTTTTTGAGACACATTCACACGATCCGTGCGCGAAAGATAAAATAAATAAAAGTTATTTTTGTTTGCAAAACTGTGTGAGAGTGTTATAATGTTGTGAAAGTGGAAAAAATGGAGTTTCTGTTGTTTCGTTCATATCTCTATCCCTGGATGTTTTCCCGGCTTCTGCAGATGTAAAGCGATGGAGCCCTGGGTCCTCTTTCCTACATATTCTTACCCATACCGGTGGTGTATATAATTATGTTGGTAGGTGGTATATTATGTTGAATCTTTAGGTGTAAACTATCCCAAACATGGCTGGCAAGCTGATTATTTTTTAATGGCACTCCTTATGAGAAAATGCAGCGGTTTTATTTGTGCTTTGTACACAAAGTAGCGCGTCTCGCATCATAGCGTGCTGGGTTTTTGGAGAGGAAAAATATAATAGTATGAAAAGGAAAAAAAATGGTTTAATATTTCATAGTGTGTTTTCATAATCATAATCGACGACCTCGGCGGTGCAGTGGCGAAGTGCTCGCCTCTGCTGAACCGTGAGGTCCCGGGTTCGATCCCCGGCCGGGTCATGATGTAAAATGATCTTTTTCTGATTGGCCCGGGTCTTGGATGTTTATCTATATATGTATTTGTTATAAAATATAGTATCGTTGAGTTAGTATCCCATAACACAAGTCTCGAACTTACTTTGGGGCTAGTCCAATCTGTGTGATTTGTCCTAATATATTTATTTATTATTGACCCCGGGGGGAAGGTGAGGTAAAAGTATGTTTGTTTGATAATTCATCAGGAGTGATCGATCTGTGACGAGATGATGACAGCATTAGGGTTAACTAAGCTAAATCCTAACTATTATTATAAATGCGAAAGTAAGTTCGTTTGTTGGTTTATTACCTCTTCACGCTTTACCTACTCAACCAATCTTCTTGATTTTTTTCATATATATAGTTGAAAGTATGAAGAAGGATATAGGGTACCTTTCATACCGGAAAATTCGCGCGGGCGAAGCCGCGGGCAAAAGCAAGGATGTTGATAAAATTATCATAATGTGTTAAAATACACTTGAAAAACATTTTGTTTCTTCAAAGTTTCCGTGTACGTGACCCTTGAGATGTAATTTCCCTTCAAACAAACAACCTTTTGTTTTTGCAATCAAGATTTTTTCTTGAAAACTTAACATTTGTATCACTGACATCCCATCCTATTTGTACATATTTGTATGTAATTGATTTTTCGAAAATTACACTAACGATTTCGATATAATTATTATGAAATATAGGTGCTTCATCATCATGGGGTGCCATCTTCGAGTTGGTTTGGAGGTCAGCACACGGAAACCCTCGCGGCTTTGGGCCGCTATTTTCAGTTGGTTGTATCTAAGTCCGGTCCGATCCTTTAAATCAAAATCATTTATTCAGAAATTAGGCCTTCACAGGCACTTTTTCACGTCATATTCTAAATTAAATGATGTTTACCAAAGCTACAAACTACTAGCATTTCGGAACGTCCACTGCTGAGAAGAAATGCCGAAAGAAACTCATTTAAACAGTGTTGGTCCCTATTATGCCAGAAGGGCTTACCATTTTTTAAATATAAATTTATGTATAATTTTTTACCAGTAATATAACAATGTAAGTACACAATAAAGTACATGGTCAAAAGGTATACTGAATCATATTATGATTGTGATCAAGTGCTGATGAAAGGAAAATATATATACAGGTATATATATATATATATATATATATATATATATGCCATGCTATATACAGGTATATATATATATATATATATATATATATATATATATATATATATATATATATATATATATATATATATATATATATATATCTGTATATATATATATCTGTATATATATTTTTTTGTATATATATATGTATATATATACTATATGTATATATATATATACATATATGTATATATATATATATATATATATGATTATTTTATAGATAGATAGATAAACTCTTTATTGCACCATTTACAAAGGTGTACAGTTACAACAAGATATTCAAACATAATGAGTGCAAAGGCGGACTTATCGCTAATGCAATTTCTTCCAGCAAACCTTTGGATGGGAAGAGACACACAAGTAAACTAAGAGGGTGCAGTAAACTTAACATAAAATATTAAAATAAAAAGATATAGAAGAAATATATAAACATACAGACAAGCGTAAATGTTGTTGTTATAGAACAATGAATAATATATATATATATATATATATATATACCTTTTAACAAAAGATCGAGCTGACCAGTTCTCCCTGGCAGCACCCGTTCACGAGTTGACGCGTGAGTCAGCCATCGCGGAGCTCAACCACAATAGAGGGAACCTCCCGACCCGATCCACGATCAACGTCCATCCATCCAGTATTTATGTCATAACACCACTTTATAGGTGCTTACGTGGGCAAAAAATCTACCTCACTATAGTTGATAGATTGAAGGTCCAATGCACTTATATACTAGTCTACTAGCTGCACGCCTGGGGCTTCCCTCCCGTGGGAATTTCGGAATAAAAAGTACTCTATGTGTTTTTAAAGGTTATATTCTACCCGTTTACCAAATTTTATAAATTCCGGACGGAATTTATAAAATTTTTTTTTTTAGTACAAGTTTTGCGTGAAACAATAACATACATACACACATCCTCATAAACTTAATTTCGCAAACTTATCCTCATAAACTTAATTTCAATGTGTGGAAAAATATATTTCAATAATAGACGTAAAAATAACTAAACTAAAATATGTGTTGTGTGTATCAAACACGTAAATTTTAGGTTACTCGCCTATTTTACTCAAAATGTATTTGGAAATTTAACCAATTCATATTCTCCTTGAGCTTGAGCAATATATTTATTTTTCCAAGAATTCATAGTCGTCTAAATAAAGGTCATACCCCACTTAATTTAGGGAAACAGCCTAATAAACAGGGTACGACACAAAGCTGTCCTCTTGCTCATAATCGAGGGCCATTTATTATTTTAATTTAGTTCTTGTGGTGATTAAATTAAAGAATCGTGGCATTTGAGAAAGGAAAATATGGAGAGCGTAGAATGTAGACCCGTTAGGTAACGGTAAACTCGAATAATATTATCATTTTTGAGTTACCGTTAAAATAGATTTTCGTTAACTAAAAATAACATTAAACTATTTAAACATTAACTGTCTACAGGTTTTTGCAACAACGCCTTGGAATCGGAAATGTATCGATAAATTGGTAACATTACGTTAAACTTATAAATGCGAAAGTAAGTTTGTTTGTTACCTCTTCACGCGCTATCTACTCAACCAATCTTCTTGAAATTTTGCATACATGTAGTGGGAAGTATGGAGAAGGACATGGAGAAGGGTTTCATCCCGGAAAATAAACGCGGTCGACGCCGCGTCCAAAAGTTAGTGTATCGATAAATTGGCAATATTATGTGTTACAAATAACGGTGTTTAATTTTACTACCTATATCATTATCAGGTATCTGAATTAAAATCATTTATTCAGTAACTAGTCCTTCACAGGCACTTTTTTACGTAAATTTTTAGATTAAATAGTAATTTCTCACAAGCTACAAACTACTGGCAACGTACGTTGGAAATAACGTTATTTATGTATAATGTGAAATTGGTAACTTTAAAGTTCTGCCGTCTGTATCCTCCTTAACCTATATTCATGGCGTTTCATCTTAATTTCCCTGACATTCGAGAAAAATAGCGTCTTAATGCATTTATTATACTTACAGAGTATGAACTGGGCTTTTGAGGCGAAATAAATTAATTTTGTTAAGTAAAAGGTCGCGAAAGAAACCACACAAGATTGCAATATGATTTTTTTTATAGATAGATAAACTCTTTATTGCACCATTTACAAAGGAGTACAGTTACAACAAGATATTCAAACATAATGAGTGCAAAGGCGGACTTATCGCTAATGCAATTTCTTCCAGCCAACCTTTGGATGGAAAGAGACACAAGTAAACTAAGAGGGTGCAGTAAACTTAACAGTATTAAATAATTAGACAAATAAATAAAATTTTTAAAATAAAAAGATATAGAAGAAACATACAGACAAGTGTTGTTATAGAACAATGAATAAATATATAATATATTAAAGAAGACTAATATAATGAGACTTTACTTGCTTCCTAAAAGATGACAAGGTTTTGGCGTTGCGAATTTCAGCCGGCAATTTATACTAATATTTTTATACTTTTTTATTTACTTCTGGGTCATGTCTGAGGGTTAAGACCTGTAAATGTTACGTTACTAGCTTAGGTAGTTTATTAGACAAACGCATATAGCTTTCATGAATAAAGCTATCATATCTTACCTATGCAAAATGTTCTATTTTGCTTTTACGTCGCGCTCAGGAGAGCTTTATGCGACAAGAGAATCATATTTCATGTTTAAATTTAGATGCGAAAGAATGTGATTGAGTTTTTGAAAATAATTATGTGATGAAAAAATTCTGGAATCGAGCGGGAATGAATTTTCCGAATGGATGCTTGAGTATTTTCAAAAAAAAACATAATTTCTTGCTTGTAATAACTAATCAACATACCACTATGGTGATTCGTTAATAGTACCTACTACTATTTAATGAAAATACTGTACGTTCGGCGTGAGACGTAAAGAGATGAATTAATTCAGCCGAACTGGCACGGTCTCGATAGCTCAGTGGTCAAGAGCAACTGTCCCGGATAGACAGGGGCGCGGGTTCGTTTCCCGCTCGATTCTAGAAATTTTTCATCACATAATTATTTTCAAAAATAAGTTAAAAATCATGTGTGAACGTAATGTGTCGAACGTGAAAAGTTCCGTACAAAAATTATTTTAAATAAAATATTTGTAGCTATGTATTTTATGCTAGTTAGGTTAGTGTTTGAACTAGGTTCCAGAACGGCCAGATTACACCGCCACTAATCCTATGATAAACGCACCTAATCGCATAATTACCTGGCCCGCAACCTGTATTATTGAACATGATATGTTCCCTATTGTCCCGCTAATTCATTTCTACTTCAAAAACTTCAGCTTTATCCAGAAGAAAAAAAATCGCTAAAAAACTAAGGCAACGTGAAGAAGATAGCCGATTAATACCGGTTTCATACTGTCGTCGAACAGTGTGTCAAAACTTTGGCTGGTTCGGTATACATTGCTGGTTTTTTGTTGCGGTAAATAAAAGCACTCATACTAACTGCGCAATGTTCACACAATCGCGTCGGCGTGTGTCTGAGTTCGGCGACCGTGCTGACATAAAATTGAATCCAGAAAGCTGAATGTCGGAAGGAATGGAAAAGGCTAAAGAAGAAGGAGAGGAACTTTATTGTAAGTTAAAGTTACTATTACTAGCTCAAAAAATTAGTTATCAAATCAATACGAAGCAAATTCTTTCTTTTGCTATAAATGCTGTGTGCAATTTGGTTTTAAGTTAAAGAAGCGTTTCGCGCGTTTAACCAGGCTATAGACAATACAAACTATAAATCTATTAGCTAGGTGTTATTGGGAGAAAACTGAGGTGAGTACATATTAATAGTAAATGTTCCCTGAAAATTATGCTAGAATAACGAATTAGATGAATACACCCGCAAAATACCTACACTAGTTTGGGTAAGTGGAGCTAATTTATAGGAGAGGGTAGATGACAAATTTTTATTTTGGTTTATAAGGCTTATATTATAAGAAACATCAGTTAAAAATACATTGTGATATTGACAATGCTTACAAATATATGACAAAAATAACTTCACACATTTTTGGACTCGTCCAAATGCTCCATAAATTTTAATGATACTCTAACGTGACGTCACGATTGAGTAATATCTTAGCAAGAATAGGTACGTTTGTTTAACAGCTAATTCTTTTGGGACATTTTAACGTTTCAATTTAAAGTTTTTTTTTATGATGGTTGAGCTTATTTATTTATAATTTTTTTTTAAAAGACTTGTCACAGTTTACGTATAAATATATATATTTTATCCAGAGCGTTACACATTAAAAAAAAAATGTTTTGACCTTGTCATTTATCAGGTTATTTGTTTTAAATGTGGACTTAATAAGTACGTTGTACGTTGTTTGAAACTCAGAAAACAAATTCTTGTCTTTGATAAAATTGAAGAAATTGTAATGACAAGATGGCAAAAAAATCGAAACGCTCTGAGAATCACCAAGTGTATGGTAAATGTCATGTTTATTTATACTTTTAATAAACATGTGTTGATTGTGATCGAGTGCTGAAAGAAATATATATGAAATGGTTAATAACAATACAAAATTGACAAAAATATATCTTAGTTTAGAAACAAAAAACTATTTTGTTTAATTTACTCGTAGATTTGAGTAATATCCTTGTCTTTACAAAACAGCAAGACCGAACATAGGAATGAATACATTGATTGATGAGAAAAAAATCTAATTTTAACACAACTAATCTGTGAAAGCGCGGCAATTTCTATTTCGTCTAAAAAGTGAAAGGTTCTTAGTGGAGATTTCTTTGTACTAATATTTCTTTTTCAACAACAATAGTTGGGGGACAATGGGTACATTTCACGGAATATATCCGGGGACATCTATCCCGGACAATGGACAAATTTGTCCGTATAGATTTTTCTCCTTTGGCCGAGTGGGTTTATTCTTTTGCACTTCCTTCACAAAATTCTTCTTCCTTGGGTGGAGGCACGGCCTTTAATTTACAATTTATTTATCTGTCCCTAATCTTCGTGTTTCAATTTCATTCTGGGCTGTAACGCCGCGAAGCCCCGGGAGAACGAATATTAAAATTTTATCAATCTATTGTTATTAGACGGCTGCTTGCCTGACGTCAACCCTCTCACTCTCACCTGAGCGAGTTTCTTTCTCAGTTGTGCAGCATCGGAGCCCAAGGTCCGTTTTTCTACTATTTCGTCTCCACTTCGCACGATTGTCGGCATCCCTAGTTGTCAGACTTGACATCAACACTCGCTAACTAGATGTAATTTATACAATTTTTGGTGTTTTATTTCATAAATAAAACCCATTGGTTATACTTTCGAAAAACAGAAGACACAAGAACAGACAGAAGAATCAATGAGCGATCGTCTCATATCGGGTATCTTCGGGCAGTATTGTTTTCGGGCCAACTATTTATACAATCATTGTCTGCGCTTCGTGAAATTTTATGACGGACTTTAAGGTATTCTACGGTGATATATTTAAACTTTGTATGAAAAAGAAGAGCTGAAACTGCTCGAACGACTAACTACTAGGTCAACAGGCTCCCATACACGTTACATTGTAAATTAAACAGAAACAATTTCTCAGTCCCAAATTACTGGCATATCGGAACGACCACTGCTGAGAAGGAATACCGAAAAAAATTGTCTAATTAGAGGCGTAATTATGGCAAAGTTGTATTTTCCAGGTAAATAAGCAAGTAACGATTCCATTCCCGTGAGGTTGCCGGGTTTCACCAGGGTTACTTGATAGCTTTTAAACTGCGTTTTAAATTTACAACACCCTACTTTTCTTGACGCAATATTCCTTCATAAATCAGCTTTTCAACAAACGAGATTTTTTAATTGAATAACTTAATCCGTGCTAAGGAAATGTTTCGCTGAGAAAAATATATTTTAATTTTCGCTTAGCAACAACAAGTATGAAACGTAAAAATTAGCGGAGCCAGTTGCGTAGCCGTCGGTGGGTTAGGCGGTGCCGCGCCTTGGGCACCCAAATTTAGGGGCTCGGATTCTGTATAACCAGCCAGTATCGTTAATTCTGTCTCATCATGCCATGCAAGAGCCTTGCCTCATTGCTCCTTTGTCTTGTTGACGTCCGTTGACGGATCAACGTCGAATACCAAACCACCAACCGAATACTTTACCAATGGTGACTTGAATAAAATCTGACACCAGTTTTAGAAATAACACATTTGACAAAGAATTATATAATTAAATTTATACAGCGGTAAGTATCTAGTTTTTTTTTTGCATCAGGAGCTTGAAAATTGGAAACTATCAAGTCTTTGGAGGCAATGAAATAAATGAATCGAAATGACAAAAGTCATTTTCTTGTCAAATTAATGTAGCAGTAACGACGTCCTCACCAGGCCAAATATCTGTAGGTTATTAAGACAAGCAAGTGGGTCCCCAGAACATTTTTGTCCGAGGGCCTGTAGTTACCTAACTACGCTGCTGAGCCGAGCACTGCTTTTCCATGATTTTATTTCATGAATTTCCCCTTCACGTAATCGCATTACGTTTTGAGATTAAAACTTGCTTGCTCAATCTCCGGAGATTGTGATAAATAACAAACAAACAAACATACTTGCTGATAGTAATCGCTGAGGCGTGTGGTTGCAGCCCTAGAATTGTATCCACTCAATATCGTCTTGAATCTCCAGAGAGATTAAGGGGTAAAAACCAGCTGAATGGCCACATCAACACCCAAAGAGGGTTGAAGTCTGGCAGGCGGCCGGTCATAAATTCAGACCCCATTGTTATTTTATTGCTACGTGTATTCGAGGGGTCACAGCACAGAAGATTAGAGAGAGACAGAGAGGGAGTTGTAGGAATTTTAAAACTTTATCACCGATAGGCATCGACCACCGACACCACGAATTTCACATTCAAGGTTTTTCCGGTTGTATCCGCAGCCATAGCGCGTAGGAGCCCAGTCGCACTGTCTTTGGTATTCATTGTTGTGAAACAATTGACACATATAATATCATTGATGACATCAAGCACATATTGAACAAAGAATATTATTATTATTTCTCCTGTAAAATCTTCGACGTCTGTTCTCACACAAAACGGAATCAGATCGCTTTTTTTTTCCCGGAAAAATACTCGACATTTCCATTGACAGGGTGTTAATCCTACAGAAATACATCACAAGGGAGCTAAATTAAACCGAATACAGAATAAGAAAGGGCGAGACGCAACAAAGGAAAAACATAAAAGTGGGAACATAAAACGCGAAGCATTATTCATTTAATTGAGAGGAGATGGGAAAACACAGGCACGGCTTAACACACAGGTTCTGTATGTTTTTAGTTTATTTCATCACTTGCAGTGGTAAAAATCAATCAATATATATAAAAACACTTGCGTTATTGAGTGACTGACTGACAGACAACGCACAGCCGAAACTACTGGGCGTAGAAAGCTGAAATTTGATGTGTTGGTTTCTAGGACAAATGTAGATGAGGACTAAGAAGGGATTTCCTGAAATTCCTACGGGGAACGGATTTTTACTCGTATACGAAGTTGTGGACAAAAGCTAGTTAGCCTATATTACTCTTCAGCTCTTCAACAAACATAAGGACAAACAAACACACGTTCACATTTATAAAATTAGTACAGTGAAGATGTGTGATCTTGAGGATATTAATGGATTTTTCGAAGGAATTTAAAGGTAAATTAAAATCTTGGTTTCGTCGTCTTCGTGTAATGAATGACAATTTCAACAAGTATTTTCCAAAATTTACTGGCCTTGATTTAGCTACCCTCCAAACGCGTTCGTTCGTAGGTTCGTTCGTTTGTTTGTTACTGATAATATGTGTATCTATTGGACCGATTGTTATGAAATTTGGTACACGGGTATAAAATAACCTGGAATAACACATAGGGTACTTTTCATCCCGAAATTCCCACGGGAGTGAAGTCTCGGGGCGCAGCTAATATATATATATATATTTGTTTTACCGCGAAAATTTCACCCACCGGCCCCTAAATGCCGAAAATCGTCCAGTGACGTCACAACTAGTATTCACAACTGTTACTGGCGCCAATTAGCAGTAACCCTGGAACGGCGTCTCAGGGAACTGTTACAGTAATAGGTACAGGATTATTTTGGTAATAGGTACGAGTATTTTTACTCGCTTAGGTACGTTTGGAGAGGCGCATGTTTTCTATTATAGTGACGTTGGAGGGAATATATTATTATATAAGCATCTATTATTTTTAAATGTACCATAATAATAATTATTACTTATCGAATTATGTATTATAATATCCTTACTTATAAAAAGTATTTTTGTACGATTTTTCTACGGTGTGATTCTTGCTGAGAAAGGTTTGGATATATAATTTATTATGGATTTACACAAGCGAAGCCGGGACCGATCACTAGTTCGTATTAAAAATATAAAAATAAAAGATTTTTTTTTTATAGATGATAGAGATTATATGTTTTAGTCCCACTGCTGGGCAAAAGCCTCCCCTAACTTCATCCACGCATGACATCAAAAAGTTCGACAAAGAATGGCAAGAGAACACAAAGAAAAGAATATAACAAATAAATCTATCTATTGTCTATGCAGATTGAAATGACTTAACTCACTTTGAAGTTTCGGAGAAGATTTTACGAACAGCCGACTCCCTAACGTCAATCATCTTTAGGTGCGGTATTTTCGCCTATCAGCTACTAAGCTCGTGTATCCCTTAATCGGCTCTTCCGATATATATCGAGTTGCCCTCTTCTATAGCCATATGCTTGGTGGAATTAGGTATAAATGTTAAATTTTTTTTATGAGATTAAAATATTCTGGAATCAAGCGGGACACGTACAAGAAAAGTATTTAAATTTATACTAATACTAGATGTTGCCCGGAGCTTCGCTCCCGCGGGAGTTTTGAGATAAAATATAGCTAATAGCAATCTCGGATAATGTACCTTTCTAATGGTAAAAGAATTTTTGAAATCGTTTCGGTAGTTTCGGAGATTACCCGCCTCAAACATACAAACTCACAAAGTCACAAACGCTTACCTCTTTATAATAATAGTATAGATATCGCCACAACGGAACCCTAAAAAATCATAAACCAAACATAATAATCAAGAAAAAAAAAACAATATTTTTCCACAGCTAAATAAGGATGCTCGCACACCTGATGGTGTGCGAGCGATCGATTGTGTAAATTATTAAAATCTTACGTACAGTCCAGTCCAGTGCCAGCACATATTACTTACTCAAATTCATTGGAAACTCGTCTCAAATCGTTAAAGTTAACGTCAAAGTTGTGGTGCAACCCACTCTTAATTGAAGTTAATCAGATTCGTAACTTAACTTCCTATATACTAACCACAATAGAAATTCAACAAAGCGTGTGTAAACCTCCCGGGAATCGAACCCTGGTATGGTAATCACAAGCGATTCCTTTGAGCACAATCCACGCACAGTACGCGGGGCGATTACTACCATTTACAGCGTACGTAACGTGCGCTTGGTGCAGTACACCTGCTGGTTGAACTGGTCATGCCGGTTTCGTTCGGGTAAAAACATAATAAATAAATAAATGTATTAGGACAAATCACACAGATTGATCTAGCCCCAAAGTAAGTTCGAGACTTGTGTTATGGGATACTAACTCAACGATACTATACTTTATAACAAATACATATATAGATAAACATCCAAGACCCGGGCCAATCAGAAAAAGATCATTTTCCATCATGACCCGACCGGGGATCGAACCCGAGACTTCTCGGTTCAGAGGCAACCACTTTACCACTGCGCCACCGAGGTCGTCATAATGAATCATACACCTCAGAAATCACACTATCTATTTGAACCGCATGAAAATCTGTACAGTAATTTTTGAGTTTATCGCGAACAGACAGACTGACAGATGCGGCAGAGGACTTTGTTTTATAATATGTAAGGAAAAGGCACGCTTACAGTGTTACATAATGTTTACCATTGGTAGAGTATAGATCAGTGCCACGAATATTTATATATGTGGAACAGTTTGTCCATATCTTCCCTTTTTACAAGCTTTTATTTAACTTGCAATTATAAATGTACAGGTATCTATAACCTATACACGCCTAACTCAATGTGAAGTCCAACCAGTTGACATTAAGGTTGACTTTGAGGTTAGTGTAAAATGTAAGTGACTGAATTTTTATGAATATTTATAGTTATAATATTTATATCGAACCATAATATAAATAACGGTCCAATAACTCTCAACTTTGCTCATTTTTTATCGGAAACATGCGTGATATTTACCGGGACGCACCCCAAAGTAAGATTATACAAGATATCGCTCCTATCGTCATATATGAACCTTATCTAACTTTATGAATGTTTCAAATCAGTGTCAATGTTGACCTGCGTCTGTACATCGTTCAGGTGCAAACCCAACCGTTTATTTACCGCGTTGGGAACACCGTCCGCTATTGCGAGGACAGACGGACACGACGTGGATTGCAATGTAGCAATTTACTCCTAATTCGAATTTCCTTAGCTCCGTAATTTCCCTCTCGGTCACTCATCCTCGCGTGTTGCATTATGCTTGGCTATGACGCCGAGATACCCGGAGTCAGTGTAAAAGTTGCCTTGAAATTTGGAAGATTCGGCTGTGATTTTATGACTGCCGCCAGCCTGACGCCAATCCTCTTTCGTAATGTTATTGTTGCCTATATATCAGGCAGGCATAAAGTTTAATATATTTATATCGAATTTATGGTCTAGTAACGTGTGCCTATATTGCGTACAAAATTTTACACCTCGCTACACTTTCTCATTTCAATACTTTAACATAAATATTTACTACAAATATTCTATTTGAAGGTTTTTGCTTTAGTTTAGTTATATAGCAGATTAATTTGCGGGAAAATTGAAGTAATATATTTTTTTCTGTGTAAAAATTTTGTATTTGACGGATGATGGGTTATAATATATAGGGTTGCCACAAAATATTCAAACACTATATAATTAAACATTTAATGTTTTTAAATAGATTAATTTTAGTGTTTTGTAATTTTCTCACTTTGAACACATGACTACATAAATTATATTAACGGGACTTACCTTACGAACCTTTTTTATTAAATTAAATTAAATTTAGGTCGTGCATGTTTAGTCATAGACTCATTTTAATAACGAATTTTACTACTTTTGTGTTCTCAGACGATTAAATAAACAAATATGTAGGAATAAACACAGATTGAGTTAGCATCGAACCCGGGACCTCTAGCAGTTCGGTATGATGTCCATTTAGAACACATAAAACAAATGCATTTCACGTAGATAATCTTGTTCACAAGTTCTATTAGGTAGGTACACTCAGTTATGAGATTACAGAGTTAGCATCGAACCCGGGACCTCTAGCAGTTCGGTATGATGTCCATTTAGAACACATAAAACAAATGCATTTCACGTAGATAATCTTGTTCACAAGTTCTATTAGGTAGGTACACTCAACTGTTTTTACGTCTGTACAACATAAACACTTGAATAAATCCTCTTCGAGCCCATGGAGTATATATTGGAGTATACCTACTCTTGATGGATGAGAATCATATAAACCTATTTTAATCAATACAATAAAAAACTGTTAACCAAAGACCGTGCGACCGAATGCCTGACGGTCGACTGTCTTTGAGAATGGTCTTGTTGCCTATAGGGCTGTTTTTATTCCTTGTCGCCTCTTACACTATCCTGGGGGGATATGGAGAGGTTCTATACTAGAGTGACATTTTGTTTGTAATGATTTTGTGGTACGAAAACAAGTACATAACATAAAACAGAAATATATGTGTCATTCCAAGCGTTTAGGTACACCTTTGGTGGTATTGAGTTAAGGAAGGAATGAAGTAACTATCTGTATTTAGATAGTTAAACAGTGCGTTGATCATTTGGAATAAAAAAAAAAAAACAATACTTTATTCACATTCAGTAAAAATCAAATAGTTTGGAGACAGACATTGAAAGTTTCAACTATATTAGCTAGACTTCTAGTTACTAAACATACCTAATAATATTTTTTCTCACGTTGTGTACATGTCAAAATCTATAATATCTCGGAAACTAGAATCTGCCCAGTGGTGCCCTTTTGTTTGGAACGTCACATAACACATAACCTTCCAAAGGCGCATAAGGTACATAGAGACTAACATTTTTTTGTTCTAAGACTTTTGTGTAAACGTGTGTCTTTTTTAGTTTTAATGTGGTTTCTATAAAACGTTAATTCTATGCTCGATTCCGCTACATAACGTACTGTCTCGTGTTGCTTCGCTATTACATAGAGTTAAGATGTGTAGAATCGCAAATTAGATTGTATTTTTTTATATGAAAAAAAAACAACTACGAATCACGAAAAGTCGTACAATAAAAGTTGCTTGTTTTGATGTACCCAAGTAGTCTTTAGGAGGTTTTGCGTTTGACGCCAGTAACCCTGTATATGTAGAATGGACTTATCCAATCTATATTTCGTAATTTTAGGAGGATATTAGTGGCGAATTCATGACAAATTTAAGTATTTTATTATGCTGTCGACTGTACAACTAAGCCGTCTACACACTAAAATATTCACAGTTTGCTCGCTCTTGCCTCGCGAGTGAGCGAGTATGTACTGCGCTTTATCCGATTACGTGTGTGTAAACAGCCTAACCACATTAACCAATCAGCGTGTTTGGTGTAAACATTAGATTTTAACAGCTTTGTCTTTTTTTAGTACAGTATTTAATAATCGACCAAGTCGGGCCACGTATAAGATAGGGTTTCGTATTTTCCATAAAGTTTTTTAGTATAACTAGCTCTTGCTCTATGTGACACGAGTATGATTCTAACCTGGGACCTTTCGATCCACAGGCAGGCGTCTTAACCATTACACCACCACCGCTTAAAATACTTATTTGTATGGATTTCTAAAAAAACCACAAACTGTGTAAGATTTAGGTTTTTATTAACATGTTATACAGATCTCAATAATACTATAGAACTAATAGCAGACTCTTCAAACCTATTGGTGTTGTTAATAGCTAAATTCTGTGGTAAATAGTAAATTTCATTACAACATTATTGTTACAACATGAACACGAACAACAACCAATTATAATTAGAGTTAATAGACCAAAATTATGATAACAAACGTAGGGGTATGAAGCGTTAATACGAACGCATAATTACATACAAACATTGCGTAAAACCTTTCCGAAAATTGCGATCACCATCGAAAATCCTGCATTTTCGTTTCAATTGTCACCCTCATCGAAAATGCATTCACTTTCGAGCAAAATTGAATTTCGCTCGGCATTTCCACCGGGTCAGGTATTACTGTTTATTGTACACAATTGGCATGTTTGTCTTATTATTAATAATGGTATATAAGTTTTTGCTTCCCACAAATTCGTTTGTGAGTAAAATAAAATTTCAGGAAATCCCTTCTTAGTGCTCCCCTACACTGTCCTAGGAACCCACACACCAAATTTCAGCTTTCTACGCCCAATAGTTTCGGCTGTGTGTTGTCTGTCAGTCAGTCAGTTACTCAGTAACGTAAGAGTTATATATATATATATATAGATAGATAGACCAATATGTATGTTATAGACTATAACATATGGAAAGGATTGGGTCAGTATCTACGCAAAAACTACTTTTGATTGACTGAAACTGATTTTCACAGCTGCATATCGAATGATATATCTTAATAGGTTTTAACGTGATACGTTGCTTGGATCCCGAGATATATAGGATAAACAATTACGAGCGGACGCAGAAAATCAACGTGGGTGAAGACGCGGGTAAAAGCTAGTAAACAAATAAACGGACGACAATGTAGCTCAAATTGTGATTTTTTTTTGAATGCATAAGTTTTATCAGCATTAATGTACCAGTTTTATTTAATTTAAATCTTTTACATGAACTAAAATAACTAGTTTAACCGTTGAAAATATCATTCAAGATAATTCAATTTTATTGTAGATTGTAGTATGCAAGCGCGTGCTCAAATTATGGAGGTTACAGAAAAACTTCGTTATTCATTACTAAATTTTACACTTAGGAATAATAGCTACCTTCAAACAGCAAATATATTGCCAGGATACATCTTGAGATACATATGAGACTTGCTGACAAAATACAGCAAATCTCATAGGGTAAGTTTTTTAAAATCTTATTTTCTTTTACGGTATTTTATCATGAAAAGACATGCCAGCCCCATTATAGGGTAAGTTGCAGCTTCAACTTTAACGTTGATTTTAACATGCGCGCCGCTGACGTTTAGACAAAATGGCGTACTTGCCGTTTTTCTGCGCAGGTTAAAGTGAACGTCAAAGTTGACGGTGCAAACCACTCTCACGTTCTTAATTAGGATTGACTATATAATAAATACGATCGCATGGCTGAGACTTGTCTTTGGATAGTGACCAGTTCGTTGGTTATGACATTGTGTCACGGAAAAGCGATGGATGAGGATGGTAGAGGACCGTAGGAAGGTTCACGAGGCTGAACCCACTGGGTATAGACCCAGATGACCCAAATACAATGTCTAGCCATGCGGCCATACTAGATATGTCTCTGATCTTTCTTTTTTCTTTTAAATTCTTTTGTAAGTTGCGAATTTGTCCACAAATAATATGTTAATTCTGTATACACGTGTAATAGGAATACAATCTAGAGCCTACCTTCACTTTAAGCCTATACTTAAGATCTGTTTTGGTTGTAATCTGTTTGTGTATCAACTAAATAAATAAATCGATCTGGGAAATTTCTGAGCAATATAGCGTCGGAGTCCCGTGTCCGGTTACTTTTTTCTTCTCCCTTTCTTATTTTCGCGTGTTCCTAGTGCGGTTAAGCCCAGAATTAGCGTAACAATTGAACTTAATCTTTCGAGATTTAGCTAAGATTTTGTAACCGCTGTCTCACGCCTCCTTGGGAATGCTATTTTTTGCTTATGAACTGCCAAAACGAGTCAGTTAGTTGCCTAGTACAACATATAAGAGAGTATACAGTGTGGACGTATTCTAAGGCGGGAACCACGCGCCACATTGGTAGAACTATTTCTATGTAATCTATGTATTGCGCGTGCGGCTGCATTCATTTTGGGCGGCCATTAGCGGTGGACTTATGTAGGTTTCGACAAAGCCAATTACTGTATTTGTGTTTAAATCATTCTGTTTTTTATGTGATAGTTTCAATTTTAATTTAAAAATATATAATCGCACACAAGTGTAATATATGTTATAAAATTTCTTGGAATTATGCATACATATAGTTTGAAATATATGGAGTGAGACATATTGTACCTTTCATGCCGGACCAATAGCCACTCCCGTGGGATATGAGGTGGGCGAAGCCGCGCGCTAAAGCTAGTAATATTATAAAATTTAGATTAAAAGTGATGAGTAATCGAAAATAATGTTTGTTTGTAATATCTTTATCGTAAATAAATATATTTAAAAAAAAAACCAAATGCATTACAGGAATTAATGCACAATGGCGGACTTATCTCTTATAAATAGTTTAGTTTCCTAATCCTATATGAAACTTTCAGTAAACTGTCGAGGAGTTCCCTCGACGAGAGCCGTTCCTACGTGCACGTCAGGTCATGGTTATCACAATAATGCATTGTCATTCAAACTAAACATGTATACACAATTTCAGCTCATACGGTTAAATATTACTGCTTCAAAATTGAGTTACAAGATTCCACCCGAAAATATATAATACAAAATATTGCAAGATAAATAAAAGTTTATAAAATTAATGAACGGCATACGAACTGTTCTTGTATCCAATTGCAGTATTTCCATAATGGCGGGGTAATGCCAAACAATATTATAGTTTAGGCCACGGACCTTATCTGCCATCTATAAACAGTGTTCTGACCGGAGGCACTAACAGTGATGTCATTTTATGTTTATCGATAAAATTCAAATTATCGACCAAGAAACTAACGTATTATAACCAAATAGCGGCCATTTCTTGCTCGGGTGAAACCATAATAAATTTTATACACTTAAACATTCCTTTAGACATTGTCTTTAAGTAAAAACCGTATTAAAATGCGTCTGGTAGTTTTTGAGTCTATATCGCGTTGATAAACACGGAAAGACGCGACAGGACTTCTTTTTATAATGTACTAGCAGCCCGTCCCGGCTTTGCTCGGGTTTATACATGTAAACATAACAAATCAAAACATAAATCATAACAAATTATACGTTCCTCAACAACCACACTATCTATTGATGAAAATCGTACAAAATAACGCCCAGTAGTTTATCGCGTTCATACAGACTGATAGACGCGACAGGAAGACTTCTTTTTATAATATGTAAGGATAGGGCAGGTTCTCAACATACGAAAGGGCCAAACCTAAAGGTTCCATCTATTAATTAAAATATGATGGTAGCGCTAGTGAGCAAGGAGCGGTCTCTGAAAACAATGACAAGTTTATTTGTTAGAAAAATTAAAAAACCCGCTCTTTCAATATTCATTTCGCTACAACTTTTGAACGGCTGAACTGATTTTGATTAAACATATAAAAACCGTATAATTAATTAGCTTTCAAATAAAAAAAAACCGCATTCAATTCGGTTCACCCTTTGATGAGCTATGGTGCCACGTACACAGACAGACAGACAGACACACACACTTAGCTGTCAAACTTATAATACCCTGCTATTTGCGTCGGGGTTAAAAATAAAAATGAATCTATTTCCTATTGTGTGTGTGTGTGTGTGTGTACCGTAGCGCTATCTACGAAATATGCGCATGTGCTAAGACAGGGAAAGTCGTGACATTATTCGTAGGAACTACTATAATTTTATGTAATGCAAAAGAGAGGACTTCTGAGGATTCTGTGCCCAGAGGGTAAAACGAGAACCTATTACTGAGACTCCGATTTCCATCCGTCTATCACCGGACTGTATCTCACGAATCTGTCAGTTAAACTGTAGATTTTTTTTGCAAATTATGTATAATGAAAGCAAAATAAATATTTAAGTTGCCTTCCATACAACAAACATTTTTTTTTGCCGTTTTTATAAATAATGGTAAGGCACCCATTGTGTTTTCATCGTATAAATCAGTGCGAGTATCGACTCGGTAGTTTTTCTTTCCCATCCTTAGCTTTGTTATCATTACACAAATTTGGCGCGCTATAAAGAATATTTATGGACGTACCTTTGCGGTATAATTATTGAGAATTCCTACAATCTATATGTAAAACAGGCATGTAAGGATGTACATACATACACAACAAGTTGAAATAGATCGTTTTTACTAATTGCCCACAAAGTGTTTTGTTTATTTTAATTGTAAGGAAATTTTCACTAAATCCCAAGCGTAATTTCATAGAATTTCAAGAAGTGGGCCCTCAGACCACACGCACATTCCTTCACAGCCACTTTTTCACACATTACGCAAATTTTACTCATAATAAATATATATGTATATATAAACTGGATTGGATGTACGTGAGTCTTTCATTAACTATCGCCCGATACCATATATGTAATATATATGGTAATGATTCCAATTACTATTACTCCTTATACCATAAATTCATATGTTCCAAAGCTACAAACTATATTGATATTTCAGAACGACCGTTGAGAAGAAATACCGAAAGGAAATAAATTAAACAGTGTTGGTCCCTATCATGCCATCTTACTAATACTATAAAAGCGAAAGTTTTTCAGGATGTGTGTATGTTTGTTACTCTTTCACGTAAATTCTACTGAACTGGGTTTAATAGAAGCCAAAACTATTTTTTTTTTAAATTTTTATCTGTCTGTTTATTCGGGTATCACACAAAATCACTGCTACTGAATGCAATTTGACGTGGAAACCCACAGCTATATAGTTGATAGTCTAACTTAAAATCTGGTACAGGTTTCATCGCGATACCTTGCTTAGAACGCAAGATTTCAATTTGACAATTTGTTAGCGTACGCACGAAATTGACGCGGGTGCTATTCAAAAGTTATAAATATATTTATGTGGCATACACTTAATAATTTATTATCAGACCGTTTAACAAAACATCATATAAAATGTAAACTGATCGTGTAATTAACAACAACTACAAATCCGTCTAGCTGATAGTTAGCTGATAGTAAACAGTAATTGTACATTCGCTTGTTGGCCGCGCCCTGTTGTGGGCGACTGGACAAGAGGCCAGACTCAAAAGGTACCCATTTCAATATGTCCATTCATTCTTGCTTGTCAGGTGTTTATGAGAATTTCAATCGCCTAAACTTTACGCGATTCGTAAAAATCTGGTGACGTCTTGGAGACAATATCGCGTAAAAAATTTTGAAGACAACGTAAACGCAACGAAAACGTTTACATTTTGAAGACATTAATTAATTTTCATTTTAAGTATGATGTTACGTTGTAAATAGATCACTAATAAATCAAAATAAAATAAAATTTTACTGTATTAGATTCCATGGTATTATGTTATGGTTTATTAATCAACAACAGTCATTTATAAATATGATTAATTAATATAAATTTTGATTTATTTACAATATCCCAAAATCAAACAAACGGAAGGAAAAATAAGAATTAAAAATACATGTTTCCCTTAGTCGCCTCGTACGACATCCACGGAAGTATTCGGAGTGTTCCTATTCTATCTCTAATCGATAAGGATACAATTATTGGTATCCTTATCGATTACAAAAGCGGAGCGGCGTCTGGTCTATTCTAAAAAAGTCCAGTCTAACGATTCTTAACAGCACAATTAATTTTGTGCTTTATCTTTCTAATTATAGAGTGTGTGTTTGTGATAAATTCACGTCAATTGTTTATTCAGTGTAAATACATAAAATACTAACTGTTGGCCACTGCTCCGACTGCGGTGACGATAGTCTTTTCTCCAGCCTTTTCAACATGTCCACACAAAAATAAGAATATCACTCTGTTGGATAGAAAAATCCCAGGGCGTTAAGTCTGACATTTACATTTTTTTTTGTAATAAAATTGAATAAATAAATATTAAACCGCTGTCAAACATAAAACAGTAAATTAATTACTCCGTTTTAATGTGAAATAGGTATATTTTTATTTATTTTTAATGTGAAATAGGAACCGAACACACTTTAATAATTACTATACGTAATATTATGGATCATCACATTAGATAATTTGTTTGCAAACCATGTGTAACAAAGTTTGTAAAATTTCGTTTAGTACATACATATAAATGACTCACTTTTTTCAGGCATATAACATTTTATAATCTGTGATTTTTTCTGTTCAAAATCTACAAAAGGCCAAACCATTTTATTCATCATTATATTTTATTTATTCTTGTAATAATCACTATCACTACATAGTATAAAACAAAGTCGTTTCCCGCTGTCTGTCCCTACGTATGCTTAGATCTTTAAAACTACGCAACGGATTTTGTTGCGGGATATTTTAATAGATAGAGCGATTCTAGAGGAATGTTTATATAAATGTAATATGCATAATATCGTACGCGTGCGAAGCCAGGGCGGGTCGCTAGTTATTAATATTTTACGATTGTGAGAACAAAATCAAACCGCGCAAGTTGGTAAAACAAACCGCAGAAACAGAAAATCTAATGAATGCCGATGTTGAACCCGACATTCTACATATTGGAGAAACCTTTTATTAAATAAGGGTTCGCAATCGGATGCCTACAATAAGTACATGATCCCACAAACATGTTTCGATACACTAAATACATATTACGAGCTTTATACGTATGTAGGAGACGTGTAGATTTGATTACAGATAGACGTGACAGTCATCCTTACATCCGTACACATTATAAAACAAAGTCCTCTACCGCGCCTGTCTGTCTTTTCGCGATAAACTCAAAAACTACTGCACGGATTTTCATGCGGTTTCACTAATAGATATAGCGATTCCTGAGGAAGGTTTAGGGGTATAATTTATTGTTTTTACCCGTGCGTAGCCGGGGTGGGCCGAGAGTTTAAAATAATTTTCAGAATAAACGAAGAAAATTTCAAGATAACAATAAGATGTTTCCAAGAAAAATATAAATTATTAAATATACTAGGACAAATATACTAGGACAAATCACACAGATTGAGCTAGCCCCAAAGTAAGTTCGAGACTTGTGTTATGGGATACTAACTCATCGATACTATATTTTATAACAAATACATATTATGGATAAACATCCAAGACCCGGGTCAATCAGAAAAAGATCATTTTCCATCATGACCCGACCGGGGATCGAACCCGGGACCTCTCGGTTCAGAGGCAAGCACTTTACCACTGCGCCACCGAGGTCGTCGAGGTATTAGTTGCAGATGAGTAAAATGATAACCGAATTGTGACCTTAGATAGTGGAAAGAAGCATTGGAAGGACAGCAGTGAGATACGCTGATGATATTGTCAAAGGAAAGGAAAAGGGTCGTTGATGGTGAAGGGATAATCAATAATAATCATGATAAGCGTTCTGGGGCTTTGCATAGATCAATAAAAAGTACCATATGTCACTTCGGTACCATTAGATTTCTACTGCTGAAATAAATAAATAAATAAATATATACGGACAAACCACACAGATTGAGCTAGCCCCAAAGTAAATTTGAGACTTGTGTTATGGGATACTAACTCAACGATACTATATTTTATAACAAATACATGTTATATAGATAAAAATCCAAGACATCCGGGCCGACAAAAAGACAACCTCGGTGGCGTAGTGGTAAAGTGCTTGCCTCTGAACCGAGAGGTCCCAGGTTCGATCCCTGGTCGGGTCATGATGGAAAATGATCTTTTTCTTATTACTACATTATTTTAAATATTAGCAATTGTTCTTTATTGCACAAATTATAGCATAAATAGTTTTTGCCTGCGGCTTTGTCCGCGTGAGGTTCCGGGAATATTATTATTTTTGTGGGATAAAATCATATGTCCTTCTCCACAATTCAAACTATATGTACGCAATTTCAGGAAGATTAGATAAGCAGGTACATACATATCACTTACATTAGAACACAAAATACAAGAAATATTACTATATTCGTTGTCACACTAATAAACTGAACACAACAGACAAGAACACAATAGAAAGTCATATTCTTGATATTAGAGTGACTTATCAGAGATTAACTTACTTTCGGTTTTATAATATTAATTAGAATTAGGATAGAAATTGTATCAATGTCAATACTGTTTACGTTACAACGAAAGTTAAATAATTACATTAATTTAAATAATGTTACCTCTCTAATACGTTGTGAAGTCTACGCTCCCAGAAAGTATTCCAATCTGATGCAGATTCACTAAATGCCGGTCGAGTCTCCACTATTGGCCGACAAGCTTTTCCCTTTTCATTTCCTTCGCCACAATCCTATAAACAAACGTTTGAGGTATGGTGCCACTAATAGCGGAATATAAATTATTTTTAATTAATATCGATTTTATATGTTGACTTTGTTTTGAAGCTGTGGTTGTGTAATGGGTTAAGTCGCCGCCTGTGGATCGAAATGTCTCAGGTACGTATCCTACTCGTGCTATGTGAATTAGTATACCAATCTGACTCATATACAGTAGTTTTAATAGATCAAGTGCTTCCGGTGAAGGAAAATATCGTGACGTAACCTGCACACTGGTGGACAGTTTAGTTCCCTAGTGTGTATGTGACTACCTGCCACTAGATGGCGGTAAGTAGTCGTAAAAGTCACGTCAGATGCCTTTAGGCGACTTGAATAACATCTGACACCAGTGTTAGCAATAACACACTCGATATGATGATGGCTACTTGATTTTGTACAAGCTTTGGCCCGCGGCTTCGGCAGCGTGAATTTCGGAAATTAAATGTTGATATTTTATCACAAAATCAAAATCAAATCATTTATTGAGAAAATAGGCCTTCACAGGCACTATTTCACGTCATATTCTAAATTAAATAACATTCACCAAAAAATTACATGTTTCCTGGGGCGCCAGATATAATTTCATTTTTAAGAAATTAATTTAACGACAGACAACACAGGAATAGTGTGACGACTTACGTCAACGCCAATGACTAAATAACAGTGATACAACAAGCTGAGTTGTTCGACGCAACATAATACGACTAAGCAAAGGGCCATGGCTCGAAACCGCTCCCATTGCGCCTCTCCCAGCTCCTCGAACCTTCAATTTCCTATTTTCAGTATATGATATTGAATTGCTTTTCGCAGAATATAATAGAACACTTATGTCATGTGTGAAATTGCGCGGCAAGAGTCCCGTATTTATTTACTTTACGAATTCTGTTCGGGCTTGTGCCAGACAATTTCAAGCGAAAATTTTGCTTGGCCTTCTTTAAAAGTCGTGAGTATATATCCAATGCTTTCCATTCCTTATGCTGGTTTGGGAAAAAAATAATAAACACAGAATATGCTAGCTGCTTCTCCACCACAAAAGATAAACTTAAGATTCTCTTATAAGTATGAGCTGGCAACCTGTTAGTTTTTAATCTCATTTTCACCCCACAATACAGCTAAACGTGGACTTCGAGTATTGAAACTCTTGACTCTGTTTACCCCGCAACGATAATGAATATTGTGATGAGATGTGAAGTTCTATCATAATCCAAAAATCAACATGAATCAACTATCAAGATACAATATTTTGTAGCTAAAAAATTCTACTAAGTTTTATGCTTGTAATAAACAGTTTTTACAATAAAAACATGAAAGATTCTAGAAGAATATTGTCAATAATAAAAAAAATATTTAATGTATTATTGAAATACAAACCACGTTTCGTCAAAATTAATTAGGTAGTTGGTATATAAATTCATTTTGTAAGTTTGTAAAATTACACCCTAATTTTCAAAATTTAAAACTATTTTTTAGGCTGACGCTTCGCGTTGACGTAGACCTGATGTCGCTGGGTATACGCGAGCATGATGGAAGAGTCGCTCTTTCATTAAAAACGAAATTTAGCCAAAAACATAGGACAAAATATTATACCTGTGACTACATCACATGACTTCATATCCCTGCCATTTATAACTAGCGAATGCACTTAACCATAATAATAAAATCGTGCTAGATCTCACTGTTTATTGCCTCGAGATATAGAAGTCAATTTGCGGGAATTCCCACGACGACAGAATTGCAGCGTCGTCTGTCAAGAAGTTTACGTTTTACACTACGCGAGAGAAAATAGTATCGTGTTGGGCCATGAAAAATGCGTCGCATCCAACGTATTCCTGCTCATACCAACAATCGTTTTTTTTTTATCGAAGCCTACTTGCAGTTGGTCGCTACGTCGACCTTTACTGCTTAACCGGGGGCCAACAATCGTGCGTTTGTACTTCTTATTTTCGAATTATGGCTTATATAAATTAAAAAAAATCAAAATAATTTATTTGCACAAAACGGGGCTTCCTTAGCTATATATCACACAATAGTATTGGTGAAAACCGTATTAAAATCCGTGCAGTGGTTTTTTCAGTTTATCGCGAACAAATAAGCGCGGCAGAGGATTTTGTTTTAATATAATATGTGAGCATTTCGTCCAGAAGTCGTCCTTCTTGAAATCTACGTTCAATTTTCTGGGAATAAGAAAAAAACAGTTTTGAATAAGGAGAACATCTTCCTAATTGAACTAGTTCGTAATAATAAATATGTAACGGTGAAAACTTGTTGTTTGTTGGTGCACTTAAAATGTTATAATACCAAATAATACTATATATTATACTATCATTAATGCCAGATATAATACCAAAGCAATAAAGAATTATGAACTTGTATTTGTCTACTCTTATTGATTCGGAATATATAGTGGAAAAATGCTACTTTCCTGGCCATACACGAAAATTAAAACTACATTTGTATTCGCCGGCCGAGCTCAAGTTTTACAGCCGCGCCAATTTAAATCAATTCCGGAGTTTCGCGCCATAAACCCCGAATCAAGGACATTGTTGGAACTATAAATTAAAGGCAGGTGGTTTTGCCAAAGCTTTTTTGTCTTTTGAAAATAATCCTCTTCGAGATAAAATTCGCGATGCGATACAAAGATTCAAAGTTGGTTGGCATGTCAATTTATGAAAAGTATGAAATTTCAACTTTAAATACTAAAATTTTATAACATCTTTCATTACAAAGTCGTCACTTGTGCGTGTCAATTAGTATGGAGCGTTTGGACGAGTCCAGAAATGTGTGATTTTGTTTTTGTCATATCTTTGAAAGCATTGTCATTATCACAGTATTTTTTCACTGGCGTTTCTATTAACAGAAGGGCCTTCGAATAGTCACCAAAACAAAAATTTATCAACGAGCGTTTTGCATAAAAAGCGTGGAATTAAGTAATCTAGATATAACATATGGCATGGCACTAAAACAATTAGCAATACCGAGATCTGGACACTAAATGATCGATGAGGGTGGGACCGATCACTGCACGCTCCAGTAGGTGGTAACGGTACAAGTCACAAGAGACAGCGGAGTTTTACTTCTATGCAACATGTAACAATTCTTGATTGCACATATTTTTTACAATATACTTGGTATGTGGATTAACACGACTTGGTGATATGTGGTTCCGCCTTAGACAAAAGATAAATGACACCTCTGGTGTTGCGGGCGTCCATCACTTTCCATCAGATTCCACATAACTGTTTGCTTGTTCAATAGTATTTAATAATAAAAAATATAGAGCCTTTACAGATAGAAGATAGTTAATTTGTATGAGAGAAACATTTCGACATTCATTTTTGACAAGATTTCTTTGGTAACCAACTCGCTTTCATCATACAAGTCATATATATATGTGCAATTAAAAAATTTACCATATATATCTAAGTTTAATTTTCCGGGAATAGGAATAACAGTAATGAACAAAACTTGTGAAATGAACAGTGTGTATCAGTGAAAACTTGTAATTGGCCGTATCGTATCACTTTTTAAAATTCTACTTATGTCACTAGCTGTAAGATTATCCATATAGAAATATATAAAGGAAAATAAAAGTATTACAAACAGTAATTATTATTAACAATAATAATTCATAATTCATTTATTCCATTTATTCATTATGAGACATACGTACATGAGATGGTATTAGTAGGTATTAATGAAGACCGCTATGTCTCGCCACTGGGGTTTACAATGTCACAATATAGGATAATAATTAAGAAATAAAACGAATTCAAATAAATGTAAGTATAAATAATTCAAATAATATATTATATATATATTTAATAATATATATTTATTTCACTGCTTTCTTTGTATGTGTTTTCTTCGTGCAATAAAGAGTTTACAAACAAACAAACAAACAAACAATATATAAACAGTTATGAAATGGACTGAAGATAATGAATTAATTTCGATTCGAATGTCGTTCAACGATTCTAGTCCTTTCGCTTATGACTTAGCGCCGTTTCATCGACGTGTGAAGGCAGTGGAGCGGCAAACGGCCCCATCCGGGACGTCGTATAAACAATACAATTTAAATTGTACCCTTTGGTGTTTAATTACCAGCTCGCGTCTTTTACGTTGATGATCTTGTTTGTTCGACCTCTGCTTGACAGCTATGAGTTTTAACTTTATATCTATTTGTAAATATTTGGTGCTTGTTTCACCGCTTTAATTTAAAATATCATATTATCTGACATAACATTAATTGCTAGATAAATCTACCTGATGTGACTGTCCCGTTAGCATATTTTTGACGCTATCTATTCGATATGTTCAGATAGCTAACCCAAAAATGTTGGCTTCTTGTCGCCATTGATGTTATACGTGTAAAAATGTTATTTTTGCTTCTAGCTTTTATTGCCGTCAGAGAGATTTTGTGGCATTTAACACCTGACAAAAATGTGTGTAAACAGTTGAGGAGTTTCCTTGTTTGGAGCCGATGGTGGGTGCACCAACAGGCGATGCTTATCAAAAATAATGTATTGTAATAGAAACTGAAGCGACGTGGTAAATTTCAAGTGCGACTGGAAGTAGGAGAAATTTAACTTGCAAGATTTGATTACAGACAAACAGCAAACATCGGGACAGGCGAAACTAAAATAAAAGCTTGTAAAAAGGATGGCAGCTTGCAAGAGGCTAAGTGAAGTGATAGTAATGCATATTAATAGGATTTTTGAAGTGCAAACTTCTTTAGCGGCGTTGTGCACTTTTTGTGATGGGTAAAAAATGTTAAACTCGCGTCAGGACACGTGACAGGACACGTGACAGGACACGTGACCCTCATGGAAAATTCGTAAGATGTCAAAAATGTACAACGTTAATATTCAAGTCTTCACTTCTGCAGGCACACCCGGAGTGCAACTCAGTTTTTTATATCTAGGTACACGTTTAGTGACATTGTTAAAATAACATTTTGACACAAATATTGACAATTTTGGCGCTCGTTCGCAGCAACAAAACTCTTCGAAGACATTTCGATTTTGGCTAAAAGGTTTTAATATTCCATCAGGTACAAATGTGTTCAGCTCTCAGGAATCGATATTTCAAATTTCATCCGCGTTCCGGTTAGAATAAAATGTGTCAAAGGTCGAGTGTGACCTTTTAACCAACTTCCACAAAAATAAAGTGATATAACCTACTTAGATTGTAATTTATGTTTGCAAATCCCTCGATGTTTTCGCCGGGTGTTCTTCCTAATTTTTTATGTGGCTACGATTTTATGACCGGCCACGGCACGAAAATTGGCATTTTAAAGCTTAATAATTTACAAACGCTTTACTAAACACCAAAACCGTCTTCCCATACCTCTAATATTTTTGAAAGACCTGTCCAACAACCCCCTACACTACACTATAGGAAAGATGAAAATTAAGAAAAAAATCATACCCATATACATAAAATGAGGTATCTTAAAAATTTGGATTTTTCACGAATTTATTTGATCACTTTGTCGGCGTGATTAATGTGCATAACCGTATCAAATGACATCATTCCAGTACTAAATAATAGTTTTTGAGCTGGACTGCGGACGGACATAGCGAAACTATAAAGGTGCTTTGTCTGTAGGAATAGGAATACGGAACCCTAATAACAAAGACAATTTATCAAATAAACGAGCAAATAACTTGTCCTGATCTGAAAACAAACAAAATTTCAATCTTCATTCGTTGAAAGAGGAATTTGTGAGTTTATTTTTAGTCTAAATTATGGTATCATTAAAATATCTGGACTTTTGGTGGTTATAAAATCTAATCCGAAAATAGTATACCAAATGTTTAAGGAATTAAGATCAGAATAGTTTTTTATTAATATATTGTAACAGTGATTAAAGTACGCCTACTTTAATCACTGTTACAATATAGTGTACAATATGCTGATAGATAGTAGATCTTTGAGTTAGATCTTTGCTCCTAACACTGGGCTATCAAAGCCATGTCTAGAGGTACTGCCCTGATAGGCGTGGGTTCGATTTCCGTTCGAGTCCATAATGTTTTCAGGTTTTAAGAATTTATTTCTCAAAGAAGAAATTACATTCACATATTGTGTGAGAAACATATCTATCAATATATACGCGAAACGTGCAGTAGACAAATTCAACTCATTACATATTAAATTTATTTAAAAAGCACTTGTGACATGTTCATCAAACAATATAAATCTAAAGCTTTCCCTTCCATTTTATTGTTAGCCATGTTGCGTAAATAAATAAAATTATTTGGAAGCAGAGCTATTCAAAAGAATAATATATGAAGATTATAAAAAACTAGATGTTACCAGGGGCTTCGCTCCCGTGGGAATGTTGATAGATAAAGTATAGCTAATAGCAATCTTGGATAATGTACCTTTCTAATGGTGAAATAATTTTTGAAATCGGTTCGGTAGTTTCCGAGATTATCCGCCTCAAACATACAAACTCACAAACGCTTTACCTCTTTATAATAATAGTATAGATTGATATAATGTAGTAGACACAACAGCAAAATATGAGAATGGTGGGCCATGTCGTTAGAATGTCTCAAGGCCTATGTGCAAAACGGGTAACGGAGCGAACCTCTCAATGGTAAAAAGCGTCTGGTTCGACGAAAATTGTTCTGGCGAGACGACCTTGATAAGTTCGATAAAGTGTAGCGCCATAAGGTCCAAAATCGAACGGCTTGGAAGAACGGGGTTTTACCTAACACTAAGTCATTAACTAGTTTTTACAAAAATGAAATTTTTACCACAAGTTTTTATTGTCGTCAGTGAGGCGTTTAACGCCTGACAAAAAACCCATGTCCGCGCTGTAAACCGTTGAGGAGTTCCCTCGTTTGTAGCCGATCTAGGCTGCAGTATCAGGTGATGCCTATCATAATAGGCTGCGGTGAAGTTTGTTGCGCCGCTTCTTCTTCACCTGCGCTTTGGAAGCCGGCAGAAGACTTAGTTTAAGTAATTTTTGACGTCAATAAGTGATGTATATCATCCTAAATTGAATAAAGAATTTTGAATTTGAATTTGAATAATGGATTGTCATGGAAACTGAAGCGACGTGGGAAATTTTAACTCTGTAGGACAACTGGAAGTAGGAGAAATCTAACTTGCAAGATTTGATTACAGACAGACAACGGAACAGGTGAAAAGCTTGTAAAAATAACACTTAAAATAAGCATGTTAAACTTACAACACCCATTGTTACGTATACAGGGTTAAACAGCTACCGTTCTACCGCTTAAATAACTAATAACAAACGCTCTGTCCGTACGTCTGTTTACCTTTCTGACCGTAACACAAGCTTATTGACATAAGGGACGTTTATTTTTGAAGCCGTATTGTGCTGCGCTTGTCGAAGCGGCGTATATCTGGAATTGGCTGGATTTATCCGGTTTTGACATTGAGTTTATTGCATAGAGCAGTCGGACTCCGATACATCTAAATATGAAAGTTTTTCAAGATATATTGTAGATTTTACTTGTTTTTAGAATTAAAAAAGAGAATTTATTTATTTAGAATTAAAATATCGAGAGAAAACCTGCACATTAGACTATTACTAGTATGTATGTGACTGTTGCTCATAGTTGCTCATAGATGGCGGTGTTAAAATAGACATGTCACCAATAATAAATTAGATAACCAATAAAGAAGGGTGAAAGACATAGAAAAATGTCTAAATTAAATCTTACGATTTTGTTGAACAAGTAATTTAGACATTTTTAAAAATATTTCGATACCTACATTTGTAAAAATGTTGATATCGACACCGAATAACACAAACAATATGTTCCTTTGCTAAGCACGAAATTTACTTTTAAAACCATCATACATCCATTTATAGAAAACATAAGGCTCCACGCGCGACGTTCCGTGTAAAAGTTTTATTTCACTTCTGAGTATGATCTACACTGCTCTCTCTCTCTCTTATCCTCGCGTATTAAGCCGTGATTTTACGACCGGCCGCCTGCTTGACTTCAACCCTCCTTGGGAGTGCTATTGTTGTCTGTCGCCTTATACGATATCTAAAGGAGGATATGAAGTGGTATTTTTTAGGGCGGATCCACACGCGCCACAAGGTCTAACTATTCTGCTCTTGTAATATTACGTCGTTGTTGTAGACTTAGATTCAAAGCAAGACTGTTTGTGGGGTTATCAACACCACACGGTGTAAAAATATATAATCGAATTCCTGTGTTTCGTTGCATTTCCATTCTTATGAAAGTTGGAAAATGTGAATTCGAATAATATTATTATACGTATATTTGAATTTTCATATGTATGAGATGTTATCTTTTCGAATTCACAGTTGTTTGTTTGTTCTAAACTTCTTTCATACGACGATGCAAGCAAAAAGACATGCGGCCCCACCAGATGGTAAGTGGTCACAGTCTATCAACGCTTGAAACACCATCGGCTGTCAACGAGGCGTTCCCCCGTTGAGAGCCGATCCTGCTCATGTTTATAATAATGCATCTTCATGGAAACTAAAGCGACGTGGGACATTTTAACTAACATTGTAGGACAAGTGGAAATAGATCAAATTTAACTTATTTGATTGCTGACAGACAAACATCGGGACAGGTGGAACTAAATAAAAGCTTGAGCTAGCCCCAAAGTAAGTTCGAGGCTTGTGTTATGGGATACTGACTCAACGATATTTTATAACAAATACATATATAGATAAACATCTAAGAGCCGGGCCGATCAGAAAAATATCATTTTCCATCATGACCCGACCGGGGATCGGACTCGGGATACTCTCGATTCAGTGGCAAGAACTTTACCACTGCGCCACCGAGGTCGTCAAAAGTGCCCATAAAAATTTTAGATCTTGTGCGTTTATTCAGATTCCATATGCTTCAACAAATTATCGAAGTAATACTTTTCTACTGTGTACGAGTTATTTATATGTTTAACTGTAGTGTGTCATCGACAAGATGCTATTTAACGCGGCAGTTTTTCAAAATGAAGTTGTAGTTTTGTAGTGTTTATATCTTGATTATGTTGAATGATGCTCTAAATTCGTTTTCATTTATGTATTTCTGTAATTACCAGCGGGATTCTATAATTGGATTCCTGTAATCCATTGATATATATCTAGTTTTAATAATGCAAGCTATTGGTTCTCCAACATGTTAAAATAACATAAAAATAAATATGAGAACATGTTAAACTAACATAAAAATAAATAAATGCATGTTTATTATTCTTTCACGCAAAAAAAAAATACACACACATCCTCAAAAATTTCCGCATTTATAATATTTGCAGGATTAACGCCAGGTCACGTCAAACTTCAAGAGAGGTTCACAGACATGCAAATCCCAGTCCAAAAGTTACGTTAATTCTATATGTAAATGACGTCTGTTTAAAATGCACTTCATTAGAAAGTTGTCTATGCAGTCAAAAGACCCCAGATGCAAAGAAGGTAATATGATGCACCAGGCCAGGTAAATTATAAATAATCTTCTCAGCATTGGTCGTTTTGAGATGTTAGTAGTTTGTAGCTTTTTGTGATATTACTATCATCAATCAATCAATATTATATGAAACTCTTCCGTTACTGAGTGAGTTACTGACTGACTGACTGACAGACAGACAACGTACAGCCGAAACTACTAGGAAGGCCGAAACTACTAGGGCGTAGGAAGCTGAAATTTAGCATGTAGGTTCCCTGGGGAGTTTAGGTGAGCACTAAGTAAGAGTGGATTTTTGGAAATTCCGAACCGAAAGGGGTGAAAAACTTTCATATTAAAGTTCTACACCGTTGAAGCTAGTGACTTGAAAATTTGAATTTTAGGTGTTTACAACAAATTAATAAATATGTGTTTTAGGTTTTTTTTTTAATTAACCTTCAACCCCTTCAAAAGGGAGGTGAAAGGTTGTATAGGACGTAATACAATTTTCAATGTAAAAAGCTGAAAATTGGTAAACATACTCTGCATCATTTTTCTTAAAGAATGATCGGTCATTCTTATTGACATGCAGAGTATGTTTAACAATTTAGTTTAGTAAAACCTTGGGGTTTTACTATAAAACTCACGCGGGCGAAGCCGCGGCCAAGAGAGATCCTGCCAATTTTCATGGTAAAAACTCGGAATTCTCACGAGAATAGAATGCGGGAGTTATTACGAAAATAATACATATATAAATAAATATAAATATATTAGGCCAAATCACACAGATTGAGCTAGCCCCAAAGTAAGTTCGAGACTTGTGTTATGGGATACTAACTCAACGATACTATATTTTACAACAAATACATATATAGATAAAGATCCAAGACCCGGGCCAATCAGAAAAAGATCATTTTCCCATCATGACCCGACCGGGGATCGAACCCGAGACCTCTCGGTTCAGTGGCAAGAAATTTACCACTGCGCCACCGAGGTCGTCATAATAACATATAATCTCTTCTATTCTATCGTTTTATTCGGGATCGGTTGTGTGTTTCGAGCAAACAAAACTAACAAATCAAACAATTCTAGTGGACACGAGTTGGTTGCACCAAAAACTTTAACTCGCGCAGAAAAACGCAATGTACGCCATTTTTAAATCAACGTTAAACTTGACGGTGCAACTTACCCTTAATGTTTCATCTATTATGGAACAAACATAAATTCAATTATCATAATTTTGTTTGTCCTTATTATCCACGTCAGAAACGGAGCAATAGATTAAAGTAATTATAGTTTAGGGATATTTGAAAAGTTGGAGAGTGATATAGGGTACTTTTTTATTTTGTTCAACGTCAAATTTGCCTGTGCAACTCATCCTAAATACTCGGTGGCCATTTTGACATAGCAACATAAAGGAGAAATAAAAGTAAATTTGGTTTGCAGATCCGAGGCTCGAAAGGTTAAAAAACATTTTATGGAGTCAACTAAACCTCACTTGTGTGCGACGCAGTCACTTTACGGCGAAATTACTGTTATATAAATCTGCAGTTTCGCTTAGTTTGACGACGTAGCGTTGTGGTTACCACCACCGTTCGCGATCTGTAAGTCCTAGGTTTGATTCTTAGCACGTGCGAATATTCATACTTGTGTTCACACACCGTTTTTGTGTGTCCATCGGATTCGTGATACAAGCTAAGCTTGTAGCTTAGTGCACTGAACGTCTATAGACGTTATGACAATGAATCATCTTTTATGTCTGGTTTAGTGGCCGTGAAAGGGTTTATTAATGTGGGCCTAGTTTAGGCTACAGGCTCCTGGGCTCCGATCCTCAACGACTGTGGAAGAACCGAGCATACGCTTAGATGAAATAGAGAATTTAGACAACAATACAGGTTGATTTGAGCTGTGGTGGTTCAGTAGTTAAGACGCCAGTGAGCGAACAGTCCTAGGTTCGAATCCTACTGGCGTGTGCCACACGAGTTTGTGCACTTATTGTCTTACTCATGTATAGTATAGTTTTCAACGATTCGCAAATGCTTCCGGTGAAAAAAAACATCGTGAGGAAACCAGCACTGATTTTTCGGCTAGTGTGTGATCGTGCAATAGAATGTTTAATTTTTTAGTGAAAAAGTGGCAAAAAAGAAAAACATTTGTCATTAATATAAATAAAATTAAGAATTGGTTACAAATTTAATCGATTAAATTAAATTAAATTAATTCAAATCGTATACAGAAAAGTATCCGCCACAAGCTTCGTCAGAATAAAATAAAAATAAAATAAAATAAAAATTACAACTTCGGAAATTTTCAAACCAAATATTGAACTTCAAATACTTATTTAAGCATTCAAATAAATTATTTTTTTTGGAATTATTTAAAATACAAAATAATGTTTTTTTTTTTGCATAATAATTACAAATAATGTGTAATTATAAAATCTAACAATCAACCGACTATAAAATAAATCAGAAAAATTTTTTTTAAAGAAAATATATGTAGGTGTATTTAAATTGAAAAATAAGAAAATATATAATTTTCATTTTTAAATTAAACGAGATTAGCAAATATAGGCTGTATTGAAGTAGTTTAATTGCCACAAAAAAGAAAAAAATATATATAATACAATTTTTTTACAAGGAATATTAAAAAAACGCCACACAGCTATTAGACAGAAGAATACACGTCATATTAAAGTAAGTTAAAGTTAGTCCTGTAGCAGGCACTTAGCCTAATGCGTTGCTGGAAAGTCCTAAAAGCTCCAACTTTCAGCTTATTGCAGCGCTTTGTAAGCTTTTTTGTAATTGAAATTATATTCCCATTTACAAAATTGGTTTATTTTGTTAAAGTCATATCCAATTGTGTTCAGTTGACAAGATTTATTGGACAACTATGTGTCCCGTTCGGGAGTCGTTTATATTTTATTGCTCATCATTTTTGAACGATTGTGTTTGACCCACTGTAGCTTTGCGGTCATACAGCTTTGGAGGTCCGGGTTCGATCCCCGGTCAGGTCATGTATATATACATATAGAATTGTTGAGTTCGTTTTGTTTAATTGTGCCTATTAAACTGAAAATAAACGCAAACAACAATAACTAGCTTTTCGCCGCGAACTTGACCTCGCGAACACAAGAAATTTTTGATGAGTTTTTAACAAAATTGTGAATATCACAAAAACGACTTAACCGATTTTGATGCATCGCGAACTTAAAAACTATTGACAGATCCTACATACTTCATAAATTTCATCAAAATCAGACCAACTGTTCGAAAGTTATCGCGTTACAAACTTACATACATACAAAAACTGTATTTTTGCCCCAAGTAGAATGTTAGACCTCGCTCGCTTTGCTCGATCGGTCAGTTATCTCCAGTTAGAGTATGTTGCGGGCGTCGACAAGTTTATCGTAAATACATATGATTTGAGCACTTCAAATTTATATTAGACGTAGGAAGAAGTCCTATTCGTATCTCTCAATATCATATTAAATATGATTTTGTGTTTCGTATAAAATATATATAAAATAGTAACAAATCCATAATTCTAACGAAATACCTTTTGAATCATCTTCGTACAAATAGTATTCCTATCTCCGCAATTCTATTGCCCGTGGCGTTGAAAATTTATTTTATGTGATATGACATATTTCCAACGCTGATAATATTCGTGTTCCTAAAATGAAATAATATTTTTTATCACAAATTTCACATACAAATGAATGTATTTATCGGAAATCTAAGTATATTGTCGAAGCTTACGAGTACATTATTTACATAAGAAACCATTCGAGCAATAAAAGATATAGACAAACACATACAAGACAAAATGCTTCAGTTAAATAATTTTGTTGACGACATGATTCTTGCCAGCAATACGTGAGCTTTTTAATGCGACCCCAACTACACTTGACATCGCATAAGCTACTCTTAAGCTAGAAAAAAAGCTTGTTTATACCCCGCACTAACGAGCTTCCTAGGCAAAAGTTTCATTGGCTCTATATATCACGTGCGAAACCCAACCAAATTGAGTAAGCCACGTGCCACAGTAACTAATTCTCTTTAAGGTGATTTCTGAAATGGCTGGGTAATACTACGGTAGCAGAGGTGGATATCGCTTCAGGAATTCAGTGCGGAATCGGACGGCAAAGGGGGTGGTCGTTTCGTCCTCTGTCGCTCCCATTTGTTCCCGATCGTAAAACAACTTTTCGAAAAGTGAATTTTATGAAACTTAATATTTATTGTGTGATTTTTTTGTGAAGTTACAATGAACTCTGGATTTTGATAATGTGATTGGACAATTACGTTGGAAGTAAGTTGAGTTTATCACGATTTCGGTAATGTTACTTGGTCATGTTATTTTAGCCCACATAAACATTGATTTTGGCCACAACTTGAGGTACAATGTGATTCAGCAGTTCCTAGGCTCGCCTTTGTGATACGAAACTCACTAATTGTTATAGACAGTATCCACGATATCAGACTCATAATACAAAAAATACAATTATTTTTTTAAACTATGATAGATACAAAACTAACTAAATGTTTATAATGTTTATATCTAAACTACAAAAACGATAATCATTAAAAACCTTCCTCGGGAACCACACTAAATGTTGGTGAAAACCGTTGGAAAAATTCGTCTGGAAGTTTATGAGTTTATCGCTACAGACAACGAAACAAACAGACACGACAGGAGAACTTTTTATAATATTTAAGACATAATTACTCTTCAGACCTATTATGATACACGTAATATAATACACGTAAAATTATAGAATTTTACTTATTTGGGTCAACAAATCTCCCATCTATATTAATGGAAATATAGAATAAATTAATGCACGTTATATTGTGTTAAAAACGTCGTATGAGGAGGACACACGTGTCACTGAAGTCGATAATTTGTGACGTTAAACGTCTATATTTTATAACAAATACATTAAGGTGATATCCACTTCCTTCTCGCCCATTGCAATGTCTGACAAGGTGCGTATGAATATGTTGTTATAAATTGAATTAAGTGAAGTGATTAAAAGACTATAGTGCCGTAATATACGCGCCCACGCGACAACAATATCTCTTAAAAATTGGTGATAAAACCATTAATTCAAACGACGGAGAGGCCAACGAATTCAATAACTTCTATGCCAATATTTCTAAAAATATTACGGGCTCCCTTTCGTCTTGTCCCAGTGCTGCAGATGACTTATTAAAAAGAAATGCCTCAGATCCTAAATCTACCTTCCGATTTAGACATATTTCTCCTGAAGAATTATTATCTGCTTACAAAGCACTCAACATGAAAAATTCCAAGGACCTGTGGGGTATATCTGTCTCGGCTTATGAAGCGAAACCGGCAAGGGCCGCTAGTATACAAACCCAGCTAATATTATAAATACGGAAGTAAGATGGTTTATTATAACGTAGTTTGAAGTACGGAGAAAGACACATGGTTTAAGCCCAGAAAAACAAAGCTAAAGTAATTTATATTCGTCATCGATTCTACATATAAATTTTTAACACATAACAATTATGATAAATTCAAATTATTTTTCAATAATTGGCTTACTGATTAGTAATGAGTATATTTAAATTTGACCTAATTATTTCGTCTACAATTTAAAAAATTATATCTTTCAATTGCCAGGATAATTATAAAGTTAGTTGGGAGTAAATAAAGTTCCAGCGAAAACTACTATTCAGTAGTCTGTAGTTTCCATACTAATATAAATGCGAAAGTTTGTTCGGTTTTATGTTTGTATGCTCGGAGACTGTAGTTCGGGTAATTGTATATAAGGATAAAAATTTAAACCATAACGTAATATAGCATTTTGTATATGACATAATTATTTTTAATAATAACGTTCTTTACGCATAACTATTTGAAGCATAACATGTCACATGTCCGTATGCCAAAAAACAATTTTGCTTTAAACTCAGCTGAAAATCAGTGCTGTGGCGTCCAGTCATGGCACAAAGCTGAGCTGGGATCCTTTCATCCTTTTCGGCATAGACCCCCTAGTTTGTATGTACAAACTATACATACAAACAAATACATGTGTATAACAAATGCAAAAACTGTACATAACTTTATTGTTTTGCCAAATAAACCATTCCTTTCTTTCTATGCCAAAATATGTTATACCAAAGAACAATAGGTTATGCGAAAAAAGGAACCCAATACAGTTGCTTTGCTTTTTGGGGTCATAAATTACTAAGCCGATTTCGATAAAATTTTGAACAACGATCGAGTCTTTTTTCTTACCTTTAGAGTGTGTTATTTCTAAGAGTCAGATTTTTGTTAACACTAATGAAAAAAATTAAAGTCACCGAACGGCATGACGTTTCTTATAACAAATGCCAAAAATCAAGCAATGTCATGATTACATTAAATTTATAGTTTTATTATAGCAAACCATAGATTTCGTAAGTACTTCGTACCTACTAATTCCATGTAGCAAACATATTTTGACATATTCTTGAAACAAAACTGAACCATAAACCAAGTTTCCTTTGTGAAAAACGAAAAGTTTTGTTGTTTTGAAATTAACGAGGTTGAGTAAAATTGTAACAAAATATATAATTTTCAATACACAAGCAAACATTTTTAATTTATAGTATCTATCTATCTATACCTATAACCAACCAAATCTAAAATAGCAGCTTTTCTTGTAATCGGATCAGAGGAAATTGAAAAAGAAATAATTTAAAATCAATTACGCCGTAAAAGATACTAATGTACCCTTTCAAGGGTTCCGTGGACGAATAGTGAAAATAGAAGCCTTATTGATTCATCTGTCTGCCGGTACATCCGTCAGTTTTTTTTTATAAAATCGAAACTACTCGACAGGACTACACATACAGTTGTAAACTTGATAGGTGTCTACGTGTGTTATGTATATGACTTTGTGAGGTGTCTCACTGCTGGGCAAAGGCCTCCCCTTTCTGCTTTCATAGATTTATATCCAGTGCAATATGATGTTACCTTCGCAGAAGTCCCTTTATATCGTCACACCGTCTTTAACGTGGTCTGCCTCGTCTCCTCCTCCCTGATGGCAATGAAAAGGTAGCTCTTGTTGTGAAGTTTTATAAAACAAAAGGGTTATCACTTCATACATAGGTACTACTGAATTTAAATAAAAATTATTTATGAAGTGTGGTTCCAAACAGGTTTTTGTTTATATATATTTTATAGATTAGAGTCGTTTTTATTGACCACCATTTGCTTCTGATGAATGAAAACATCGTGAGGAAACCAATTGCCACTAGATGGTCGTAAAAGTCATGTTATATGCCTTTAGGCGAGTTGAATAGTCTATCACTAGCAATTAATACACATGAAAAGAAGTATGGACTTTAAGAAGCATAAATATAATCCTATTCTTTTGAAATAAATAACTAATATTATAAATTCGAAAGTATGTTTGTTTGTTAGGTACCTCTTTACGCTCAATCTATTCAGCCAATCTCAAGCTCTTCTTGAGAAATTTTGCATACATGTGTTCATCCCGGAAAAATGTTCCCGTGGGAGCAAAAGCTAGTATACAAAAAATAAGTGGACGACCTCAGTGGCGCAGTGGTAAAGTGCTTGCCTCTGAACCGAGAGGTCCCGGGTTCGAACCGCGGTCGGGTCATGATGGAAAACGATCTTTTTCTGATTGGCCCGGGTCTTGGATGTTTATCTATGTATGTATTTTTTATAAAATATAGAATCGTCGAGTTAGTATCCTATAACACAAGTCTCGAACTTACTTTGGGGCTAGCTCAATCTGTGTGATTTGTCCTAATATATTTATTTCATTTCAAGTATTTAATCGATTCTGGTAGTCTATGGTAGGTATCAAAAGCGAAATGGAGCCGGCTTTAAATCGAGTTATGCCCTTATTTCCGTGTGATCAGTAATGCCATGATTGATGGCCCTCGACTTGATATAATGAGACTCGGTTAATCGATTCCGTACTCGATAAATGTGGGAAAGAATACGCTCGTGTGATGTTAACATATATTCATATTTTTATTCTTTCATCTCTCCGTATTCCTATAGCATCTCCTCCCAATTGTATACTAAACAACAGTTATTAAACGCGCAGATACCTCTTTTTATATCCCGGACGTTCCTCCCGAGTAGATTGTAAAAGTCAATCAAGGGAAAGGGAATTGTGAATTCGTCTTATAGGCTATAGTTTAACGTGACGTCACGATAGATTACACTAATCAAATGTTATTATTTCTTTGACTATAAAGCACTGAGTGTAGCCTGAGTTCGTAGCACTGTAGCACTAAAATATTACACGTCTACGAAAGTGCTACGGTCGTAGCCATAAAGTTGATTTATATAATAGACTAGCGACCCGTTCCGGCTTTGCTCTGGTGTAAATATAATTAATTTGTTGAATGGATAAGAGGACTTTGTTGAAAGGATAATAAGACATTCTTCATATTCTTCTTTTTGACGACCTCGGTGGCGCAGTGGTAAAGTGCTTGCCACTGAACCGAGAGGTCCCGGGTTCGATCCCCGGTCGGGTCATGACGGATAATGATCTTTTTATAATCATAAAAAGATCCGGCCCGGGTCTTGGATGTTTATCTATATATGTATTTGTTTTAAAATATAGTACCGTTGAGTTAGTATCCCATATCACAAGTCTCGAACTTACTTTGGGGCCAGCTCAATCTGTGTGATTTGTCCTAATATATTTATATTTATTTATTCTTCATACAAAAATATTGAATATCATGACGAATTAGAAAACGGTAGTCATTTTTTATTCCTAAATAGTGACATCATTTGACAGAATATAGGTACATATAGTTTCATATGTAAAACGTGATACAGAAATTCGATTTGAATTTGATATTGAGTCCCTGGACTCAAAGAAGTATTAATTTATTTATTTATTTAATAGTATACAAAACAGATTACAATCATGATTATATTATACCTACATGAAAATCTAGATTAAGATGGGGATCTAAATCATAATCCAAAAATATGTATGCTGTAGATGAGATAAGATTAATTGACTTACACTAGAAGAACAGTTGACATGAACAAGTTAATCAAATCAAAAATAAAATACTTAGTGTGGTGTAGGGAAATTGTGAATTTTAAAGAAAAAAAACAATGAAGATTAACATCGTTCGTTACAGAATTATTGCGCTGTGAGATGTACATTAGTACATATAGGCTCCAAATGTTATTTTGGCGCCTGAATTTATATAGGGATAAATTGTTTATTTAAAAAGTGATAAATAAGGATAGGATGTTTTACACTGGGGAAAAAATATACTCAGTCTCATATGAAGCTACATATATCGCAATCACTACATTGTGTAAAATAAAGTCGCTTTTGCTTGCCTCTGTCTGTCCTGTGTATGCGAAGATCTTTAAAACTACGCAACGCTTTGATGCGGTTTTTTTTAATAGATAGTGTGATTTAAGAGGAAGTTTTAGTTGCATAATTTGATTATGGTTTTACCTGAGTGAAGCCGAGTCCGGTCGCTAGTATATTATAATACGCTATATTTCATTAAAACACTGCGGCCTCGCCTGTAGTCTCGTAACGTATTCAGTTTATTACCGTTTTTATCTGTAACTATTTCTTTTCAGCCCACGTAATGGGGTTATTCAGCTAATGTATATACATATATCATTACTAGTTATATGTATATACATGCCCGCGGCTCCGCCCGCGTGAAATTCTCTGCGAAAGCGGAATAGACATGATTTTCATATAAATTTCACCCCCCATTAAAGTCATTTGGGATTTCATTTTTGAAAAATAAGTATCGCATACCAAATTTCATCAAAATCGATCCTGCGGTTTAGCCGTGAAAGCGAAACCGCTTTGTCTGTTTGTCTGTCTATTCAGACAGACACTCACTCAAATTTCTAATAAAAATTTTATATCCATTTATATATTTTTTTAAATTAGGTATATTTCATCATATCTATTCTTAATATTATAAATGCGAAAGTCTGTCTGTCTATTCAGACAGACTACATATTAGATATATATATTTTTTTTTAGAAATTTGAATGCTTTTGCCTGATGGGAAGCCGAGATGTGTTCTAAAATGTTACACACACGTTCAAATAATGCCCATTCACTCTGCAAAAGTTTGTGAGGATGTTGTGTGTATGTTTGTGACTCTTTCACACAAAACATACTAGACGAATTGTTATGGAATTTGGTAGTCGGGTAGAATATAAACTGTAATAACACATAATGTACATTTTGTGTTATTACAGTGAAGGCCTGGGGTGCAGATAGTACCTTTGTAAATCTGTTGGATTGACAGCTTAAGGTCTATTGATTGGTCAATTTTATTGGGAGTTTAACGTGTCTGTGTTTCTGTAGGTCTGTCTATATTAAATATAAGATTACATCTGGAATTCTCAGGGTTATTTTTGACATGAATTCGCAGACCAAATCCCGGTGCAGAAAACTTTCTCAGCATATTTTTGCCAAAGGGAAACTTGTTCCATTCAGTTCCGCGCAGCGCAAAATAGTTCCATTTTGTATTTTATGTTGATATGATGATTAATTTTATTATTTTCTATCTGCGCCCCGCGGTGTTCATGTTAATATTCATATATTTCATAACAATAGGTACGATTGCGATTAAAATTTAGTTAGATAAAACCACCACCGTCCCAATAAAATTACACAAATTACAATACTCACGTAAATAACTTATGTTTTATACACAAGTAGCGCCATCTACTTTGGAAAGCGCAATTGATTATCAGGCTTATATGGGAACCACGTACTTTCGGGATATAAAATGCCTCACGTGTTAATCCATGTTATCAGCTATCTCAATATCAAATTTCATAAAAAATGGACCAGCCGTTTGAGCGAGAAGGACACAGATATCTGTAAAGAAGTAACAAACATACTACTTTCGCCTGCATGTATATTATTCGTGCGATGGAATGGGATTGTGGCGTGTGCTTCCGCCTTAGAATAGAACCACTCCATATCCTTCGCGGATGTCACATGGGACTCATATCTAGACAGCTGATATGCAACAAAAGGGTTCCTAAGAAGGCGCCATCAAGACAGGCGGCCGGTCAATCACCGTCGAATCTTTTTAATTAAGGTTTAGGTTAAGGTTATTTTACGCCGAATCCACGCTTCGCAGCGTCACATCCCCGAACGAAACCTAACATACGAAGACAAGAGAGATCATATATATTTTAAGTAGTATATAGGAAATATCAATTTCTTCGATGTCAAAATATTTATCCTGACAATAAATTCAAACGTCAAAATAAAGCTACCAAACGAAAGCGAAGGAAACTTTCGAGAATGAAGAAACATGCGGACGTCAAACTTCGCGATTCGATTATACGACCGTTTGGGTTTAAATTATTATTTAGCGTGGATTTGGTATCTGGTTTGTTAAATAGAAGCTAGTACAGCTTGTAGTTGAATATATAATGATCTTCTTTTTCATTCCAACAATAGGTTACCTTAAAACAAGTGACATTTCTAATATATATTTTTTTAAATATATTAGGACAAATCACACAGATTGAGCTAACCCCAAAGTAAGTTCGAGACTTGTGTTATTGGATACTGACTCAACGATACCATATTTTATAACAAATACATATATAGATAAACATCCAAGACCCGGGCCAATCAGAAAAAGATCATTTTCCATCATGACCCGACCGGGGATCGAACCCGGTACCTCTCGGTTCAGGGGCAAGCACTTTACCACTGCGCCAACGAAATCGAGTAGGTATGTGCTATTTCACTCGAGTCAGTGGTAATGCGTGAGACAGAGGGATATGTTTCGCGTCAAATGTTGCCTAGTGTACCTATTCGTAGCTATAAACTAACAAACACACAAATTCAAATCTAATAATTTATTTTGAAACTTGACCGCGCCTTCTGCAGCGTTTTATTCGTGTGTCCGCTCATAACTTATTAATGTGAATATTTCGGGTTCCAACTAATATATCGCGATGAAACCTATGCAAGATTTTTTATGCGTAACGGCTTGCGCATAACGGCTTACGCGTAACGGCAAATTCAAATTCAAATTCAAAATTCTTTATTCAATTTAATTAAAAAAATACTTAAACTAAGTCTACTGCCGGCTTCCAAAGCGCAGGTGAAGAAGAAGCGGCGCCACAAACTTCACCGCAGCCTTTTCTCCAAGGACATCAATTAACAAATATAGGTCTTATACGAGTACATATATTAAAAATTAAAAATTAGGCTTACGCATATCTATTTGACCCAACCTAACCTAAAAGTTAATTAAGCCACATTTACCCGCAGTAAAATCAGTTATGCCAAAACATTTTATGCTATTATCCAATATGCTACAAATTAAATTATGCGTAAAAAGACCCCAGTATAAATACCGAAAATTTTACTATTACCGTTTTTTTCAAACACTTAACAAATGCCATAAATTTGGGTCAAAGTTTGTATGATAAACGCACCCGACACGTATTGATGCGGGCGTAGCTGCGGGAAACCGCTAGTGGGTAAATTTCACGAGCGATTTGAACGCCGCCGTGGGCTGTCATTAGTGTTTATTAAATTGTTCCATACACAGTAATCAATTTAATTATCCTATTTTATAAATAAGTAAAGTACTGGTAGAATGTTAATTTTATAAATGTTTAATTTAAAAATATATATTCTTTATTTTAAAAAAATGTGCGACTCTAATGAAACGCTACACGCTGCGTTCAAACAGTCGTGAAATTCACCCTAGTTCATTATAACAAACAATACATTCATAAATTTTGTGCAATTTTATAAACTTGGCATTATTCAAACAAAACAACCCAACTTAATTGGCAGACTGCATCACCCTGTTTCATTCAATACACAGAGGCACTTTTAATACGAAAGTAATTACATAAAACTCCATTGGCACTGTTTTGAATACAAATATCGTTTTCCACATAAATCCTGGGATTATATAATAATGGTAGCCATTTTTTTTGTTTTAGGGCGAGTTACACCGTCAAATTTGACGTTGATTTTAACCTTAGATTAATAGATTCTGTGATTTTCCGGCGTGCCTCTGACGTTTAGACAAAATGGCGTTCCTACTTTGTGTTTTTCTGCGCACGTTAAAGTTAAAGTCAAAGTTGGCTGGTGCAACTCACTCTTGTTCTAGGTTCTTGATATGTTGACGAATACAATATTGTAGTATTTTATTCATCGATATTTTTCAATTTTTTTTCCCACCGCCGTCGAGGTGAACAGAATTTGCATCTCCCACTCCCTATACGGATCAAATACACACTCCTTTCCGACAGAGAGAGATACTACTTTCGAAGAATGAGAAGTAAAAAGTCCTTATAACTATATACCATACATGGTGAAGATTTTCTTCAATGTCGAACTCGCCACAACGCACGCCCCGACCGGTTGGTATTCAATACAATGCTAATTTCCATGCCTGCCGGGCTATGATAGTGTGAAGCCGTTAATCCTTCACATATGTGCGAAAACAAACAGATATTTAGCTATCTCGATAGAAAAAATACGTGAGTGTATTTATTTCCACGACCTCGGTGGCGAAGTGGTAAAGTGCTTGCCTCTGAACCGAGAGGCCCCGGGTTGCTCCCCGGTCGGGTCATGATGGAAAATGATATTTTTCTGATTGGCCCCGGGCCTTGGATGTTTATCTATATATGTATATGTTATAAAATATAGTATCGTTGAGTTAGTATCCCATAACACAAGTCTCGAACTTACTTTGGGGCTAGCTCAATCTGTGTGATTTGTCCTAATATATTTATTATTTATTTAAAACTCAACGATATCATATTTTATAACAAATATAATATAGATAAACATCTCAGACCCGGGCCAATCAGAAAAAGATCATTTTCCATCATGACCCCGACCGGAATATACCTACAGACTTGTAAATATAACGATAAAAATAAAACCGGAACCGAAACTTTATCTTCTGTCGTGTCCATTACTTAGTTTTTGTGTCAATGAATAGTTCATATAAAAAGATTAACAATGTAGGTAGTCGTTGTTATTCCATAAAGTTTGGCCATCATGCTACAAACATGTTTGTTTCGTATTCCGTGTGAATTAATTTCGCATAGAAAATAAAGTAAATAAATATGAAAAAATATACTCCTCTTAATGACATAGCAATTAAAATGTCGCAATCGTAATAATCACCTGCCAACAATAGAATCTCATCCATTCACACAATACAAAATGGCCTCCTGGCGGACAGTGATACAACGAAATATAGCATATTTATGTTGTTTATCCTTAATTCACAATCGGATGTACAACTCGACATACATAACTCTTTTTATTAATTGCAGGTAACAATGCCTTAGTGACAGTCACGGGAAAATAAATAAAAATCGATCGCAAAATGGCCGCCCGATAACTGTACAAAATGGGGGACAGAATTGGCGGGAAGACCATCGGCGTCCTAATTCTGAGTGTTTTTGTGAACCACGTCATCTGTCAAGCATGGACAGAGCAAAATGAGGATTTTGGTAAGTGATTTTTTTTGTTACTAACGTTAATAACTCTTGTTTTTTTTTTTTCGGAACTACGATCGTGAAATGGGGAAAATAGTTTTCTTTTGTTCGATTTGAATCGATGTCACGTTATTATTGATGACTTAGGGTGGGTTGCACTGTCAACTTTGACGTGCGCAGAAAAACGCACAGTACGTCATTTTGTTTAAACGTAAGCAGGGCACCGGTTAAAGTCAACGTCGAACTTGACGGTACAACTCGCGTGTTTTACTGGTGTAATTTTTTTTAAAGATCACCATATTATCACGTATTTTATCACGGGATAGACAGAAAAATTGGAAAGCAAATAGGCGTCGCTGGAACATTGTAAAAAGGGTACAGTATATGGCAATGTGTTGGAAAAGAATTAGAGGAAGTGCGTTCGACAGGATATGGCAAAGAGAAATGTATCAAATCGTTTAACATCAGACAGGGAGATGTAGAAGGGGGTGACATGATGTACCGACCACACATATTCGTAAAGTGGGATAAGGGTAGGCTGATGGTGAGACAGAGTGTGAAGAGTCGCAATATTTGCCAAGTCCAAGTTTAGCTGAATAGCGAGATATTTTAGTAGAATTGAGAAACGAAGCGAGCTAATTAGCAAAATTGCAAGTCCTCAAAAAGGCTGTAATACCTACCTATATAAATTTACAATGGACAAATCACACAGACTGGAGTTAAAAGTAAGTTCGAGACTTGTATTATGGGATACTAACACAACGATACTGTCCTAACTAGCATTATAAAAGCGGAAGTAAGTTTGTGTTTTACCTCTTCCCTGCTTATCCATGTAGTTAAGTGTATGGGAAGGACACAGGGTACCTTTTATGGCGGAAAAATAAATGTTCCCGTGGGAAATTCGCGTAGGTACGCGAAGCCTCAAGCAAAAGCTAGAATCGAAGCGAGGTAACTAGCAAAACTGCAAGTTATATCCGCAGTTCGTCACGAAAAATCCCTGTAAACAATAATCAGCAGATACCTGACCACAGCGAGCCTGTCATGTCCCAACTGATCCCCCAATGCTGAGATTGCTTGTACCAGGAACTAAGAATTATATGGATTTGTCTTCGTTGGGAGACAAATTCGCGATTCGTTGGATTTTAAGATTATTTTCTCAATGTTGGTTGGTGTCAATTAGTGAGGACAAAATATACGAAGCCGCTGATATATTTTGAGGCGTCATTTAAGTATGTATATGTTAGTGTGCAGGTGGTAGCACGCAGAGCACGAGAGTAAGTGAGCCATGGTATAGGGAGAGGCACCACATTTGCAGACAGTGCTCCTCAGACCTGTAGTAGCTCCATATAGACATGTTTTTTTTTGGAATTGAACATTTTTGGAATTCAAAATTCGTGGTATCAACATTTCATTTCATTCAAAATTGAGTTGATTCTACCCGAATAGACATAGGGACACACATAGTTACATTGCAAGTTACAAGCTTGTAAAAATAATATATTTTGGTCACCCATCCACCTCTATGTTCTCGTACTCCGTGGTTCAGCGTGATTAGGAAGCTGACAGACGTAACAACGCCCGATTTCTTGTCATTAATATAGTCGTGCTCGTCCCTTTTGGGACTTAAGAGTCTAACAATTGTACGTTTCATGCTTCCTAATTCATCTAAATATAAAGTAAATAGCTCCGGCCCGGGGCTTCGCTCCCGTGAGAATTTCGAGATAAAATTTCAAAACATTTTTGTCCAGTTGTTTTTCCGTGAAAGAGAAACAAACATACACACAAAGTTTCGACCTCATCCTCAAAAAATAGTGTAATAATTTTCTACTAAATTCAATTAAATAATTCATTCAATGATTAAAAATACTAAAGAAACAATATTACAAACAAAGAAACATTATTATAACAATATTAGATGTTGCCCGGTGCTTCGCTCCCGTGGGAATTTAGAGATAAAATATAGCCTATAGCAATCTTAGATAATGTACCTTTCTAACGGTGAAAGAATTTTGGAAATCCGTTCGGTAGTTTAGGAGATTACCCGCCTCAAACATACAAACATGCAAACTCACAAACGCTTACCTCTTTATAAGAATAGTATAGATTACTTAACTAAGAAGACAAATCGTGCAGTTAAAGTAGAGAGCGGTAGAGGGACTGAGAGCGGTTGGTAAACCACCAGATGCTGGTCAATTGACGTTGTTTGGGCCACGGGAAAGCGATGGATGAGACTGGCGTAGGAAGTGGCGCGAACAAGCGAAGCTTATATCAACCCAGCGGTGGGTTGAAACAGAATGGTACCCTATGTCCTCCATATTACATATTTGCAAAATTTCAAGAAGATTGGTTGTGTATATAGAGTTTGAAGAGCTAACACAAATCTTACTTTCGCATTTATAATATTAGTTAGGATACATAAATAATTCAAAGTTGCATTAAACTGAAATGAAAAATAAAAATAAATTTTATATCTTTTCCACTACTGATTTTTTAAAACTACAAAACAGAAATTCAAATATTTAAAAAAAAATACGAAGGAAAACGTAAAAAAATTGATTATCGAAAATATCTTTGCATTAAATAAATATTAAAACACAAAAGCCATACAATTTAATGAGGATGACATTCAATTAAGGTGTTTTTGAAACTCAACCCCCAAAGGGATGAATCGGTTTCAATTTGTTAAAAAGGAACGGAGTTTTCGTATTTTTTTTTTGTTTTATCAAACAAAACAAATTGCACAGGCCAAAGGAAATAAAAAAAATTTGAAATCATAAAGAGCTGTCCTGTGCAATGGGGTTTAACCTATTGTTTTAATTTATATTTATTTATAAGATCTTGTTGTTGTCTTTATGGTGAAATATACAGGATGATTTCTTATACATTGGCATTTTTTTATCTACATACTCAGTCCATGGTACTGAACAACTTTTCATATGGAAGCAACCGTGAAATCGCGAAAAAAAATCAGCCGATCCACAAGTTAGGTAGGTATTTAATTTTGTATAGAACAGCTGTTCGCGATTTCGGAGTTATCCCCATACTAAAAGTTGTTTAGAATCATGGACTGAGCATGTAGACAAAATATTGCCAATGTATTAAAAATCACCACAGGGTGATTATTTACCTCCTTTAGTAATTACGCTACCTCTCTCTTTTGTTCGCATGCTCACATTTGCATTCGGAGCTGTGACATCGCCAAAACAATCAGCGGAAACCATTTGAAGATTTGGCTGTGATATTTTCCGACCGCCTGTCTAACATCACTTCTCTTTGGGAATGTTTTCGTTGTCTATCAGCTTCCAAGACTGTGGTCTCTTAGTTTCGCACGACGTCAATAAAAGTATAACAAAAATACACACATACATCCTCACAAACTTTCGTATTAATAGGAAAAAACTGGCGGCCCGTCTCCGTTTCGCATGGGTAAAAACATAATAAATTCCTTACTCAAATCATTTATTGGTGAAAACCGAAATTCTGTGTAGTATTTTTTTAGTTTATAGCGAACAGACAGACGCGGCAAATGACTATGTTTTATAATATGTAAGGATAGGAAAGCGGATCCTGGGCCCCATCGCTCAAGGGCTGGAAAGAAAGCGAGGAAACGCTCAAATAAGAAAGAGACCAAAGTAAATAGGTAAATCGTTCTTGACCAAAATAAACAAAGTTACAACGTCAAGTATCAATCTCGAATTTGGAATGCGCTGTCAATTTTAATAAGTGGGAGCACGAAATGCGGGTAGGAATAAAAGTTAACTTCAAAGGGGAAAAAAAACAATAAAATTAAAAGATTTGAAGTCGTAAATTAAGTATGCAAGCGGCGGATTTGTTTATGTCCGCGCTACCAGGTTAAACGGAATAACGAAAGTACAGAATTGATCTGCAAAAGACGCAGTGAACCCATCACATTTCGGTATGGTTGTCGTCGCGTCACATTGCCATGTCGTGATTGATTTATGATTCGCTGCGACGCGTATTGAAAACTCTCGACGTCGCATGGTATAGATGCTAAATATCATTATAATCCCACTTCTGAGTCAGTCGCACTATGGACTCAGAAGTGGGATTGTGAGAATGACAATTTAGCATGTATCCCAATCTATCATCAATCTAGTTCCATTGAGTTGTCGCTTAAAAGGGTCTAGTAACACATATATTATCACGCTTTCTATCTGTTCCCAATGGTGATAGGTAGACACTAGATATTTTCACTTGCCACGAACCAGACAAATTTATTGCGCTTCTTTTATACTCACCTCTTTCTTCACACATTATAGCCGGTTATGGGTGCTTCTTATGTCTCTGTTCATCATCATCAACAACCATTTTAATGACCCCACTGCTGGGGCACTGGCTTTATTTATGGCTAAGGGATATGTGCCATGAACTACTACGTGGGCCCGTTGCAGATTGGCGGGTTTTAACGACTGTAAATACAGCCGGGACCAATGGCTTGCCGAAGCACGGAGGAGCTCAAGGTAATACATTTTTGTTCACCCATCTAAGAACCGACCATTGTTAGAGTGTTTTAACCGTCACCACCAGGGCCCGAGCGCGATACAACCATTGCGCCATTCATCATATCGTGTGTCATTGCTAAGCTAAGTCGCCTAAAAACATCTGAAATGAATTTTACGACTACTTACCGCCATCTAGTAGCAGGTAGTCGTGTACACACTGGTGAACTAAACTGCCCATCAGTGTGCAGGTTTCCTCACGATGTTTTCCTTCACCGGAAGTAAGTGGTGGTCAATAAAAATTACTATATATGAGTCAGATTGGTATACAAACTTATATGGCACGAGTGGGATACGAACCTGAAACCTTTCGATTTACAACCACCAATAACCATTACACCACCACCTTCAAATAATTGAGCTTCTACGCCATTGAGTCCCTTAATTGAATTCTCTCTCTATTCTTATCTTTGCAAGGGAAAGCTTGTCAAAGTGTGTACTTTCTATATTTTGCGCCCATAAAAGTAGTACCCGGTTTATTAATTAGGGTTCCGCACCTGGTGAGCGGATGTGGTTACAGAGTTTCGTACCTAGTGATTTATGGTTCGCTATAGTGTTAATGGATTTCTTCGAATTGCTGAGCTGAGTTAGCTAAGGATTTTTTTATCCCATCACTAGCTGCTGCCCGTGGTACCGTCGACGGTAAAAAGTGACTTGGACGTATTTTATACAATCTTGCACACTTCATATTCACGCCAAGGCGGAAACATGAGCTAATATAACGTGTAATATTATATGTAACAAATACTGCGTGAAATTATATATTCCGTTTTTTTTAACGTAAAAAATACATTATATACGGTGCAACCGGGTGGGTTGCACCGTTAATTTTAACGTGCGCAGAATAACGTAAAGTACATTATTTTGTCGCCGGTTATAATCAACGTTAAATATGACGGTGCAACTCAACCTAACAGTTACATACAGTCAAATATATACCTCCTTTTCCGAAGTAGGTTGAGAAAAAACCCACAACACCTTAATCTTAAACCCAGCAATATTATATGCAATAAATACTGAAGTTTTTGCGTGAAAAGAAACGTTCTTTTCGCTTCAGCTTCAGTTTATTTTGCGCCGAATTTGAAATGCTAATGCCACCGCTGAGTTATGGGTGCTGTTTTTTTTTTTTTAAATTGACTGGTCAGAATTGTTCTGGGAAACCTAAGCGAAAATTATGTGATAAGTAACATGTATTTTCGGCTCCATCAAGACATAAAATTTGATATTTTATCATATACTTTCTTTATGCAAACATGAGAGAATCGATGGCGCAGTAAGTCGCGTTGTACTGGTGGTTAAGTCACTTTACATTGGTCGACCACGGGTCGGGTGACTTGAAATTGAATAACTGTCAAGCTCGTACAAGGTTCGGAAGGTATGTCAAAATGATGGCGAAAAAAATATAGATTGTTTAAACTCGGAAAACACAGCAAAATGCGATTGATTTTCAAAAATACTGTTGAATGTAAATGCGCTGCGGCTGTCATTACATTTTTTCACATTTTAACAAAGAAATAATTAATTACTATCTGAATTTAAAATGTGAGAATTATCTAAATGACATTGAAAACTGATTCAAAATCCGTTGCGCGGTTTAAAAGAAGAACACTTACAAATAGACAGACGCTGAGAGCGACTTTGTATTATACTATATAGGTGATAAACGTCAATAAAATTATTTACAGGCGTATAAAGTAATACAGGTAAGATAGGAAAGTGAGCGGTGTCTCAATTAAACAGCAGGCGGACGGTAATGGCTGCGTTATGCGCCGGCGCATATTGTATACTAGCGGCCCACCCCGGCTTCGCTCGGGTAAAATCATAATATATTATACACATACCTAAACCATTCTCAGGAATCATATTATCTATTTGGTGACAACCGCACGAAAATCAGTGCAGTAGTTTTTGCGTTTATCACGAACAGGCAGACAGACGCGGCAAAGGAATTTGGTTTTTAATATGTTAGGATAGCATTAGTTTGAAGTGACTGTGCTGTACTGTGGCAATGACAATTTTATGAATTATCGGTTTTGGAAATGATTCGTTTTTCAAGAAGATAATTACGGATCGCAGTGGCCGCGCGGCCGCAGCGGTCATAAAGCTCTGAGAACCACCCACCTTTATAAATAAAGTAGGTATTATAAAATGTTTTTCGCCTACATTATATGCCTCATAAATTTTTATAACCAAATCAAGCAAACTACCAATTTCGTTGTAATTAAGCAATTGCTGGTTGTTTTAATTTAGGGAAGCAATAAAATTATGGATCCTATTAATTTTGCTTCGAATTATTATAAAATGGCGTTTAAGCATAGATATTTTTATGTTATATTCAAGTTAGTAAGAACATATGAGAACATATGAGAACATATGAGAACATATGAGAACATATGAGATCATATGAGAACATATGAGATCATATGAGAACATATGAGAACATATGAGAACATATGAGAACATATGAGAACATATGAGAACATATGAGAACATATGAGAACATATGAGAACATATGAGAACATATGAGAACATATGAGAACATATGAGAACATATGAGAACATATGAGAACATATGAGAACATATGAGAACATATGAGAACATATGAGAACACATACAATAAATTTGATTAGCGACTCGCCCATACAAAGGAATACCATTACAAAACAAACGTAACGTGCGCATAAAAATTTAAAGTACGCCATTTTGTCTAAATGTCAGATTTGACAGTGCAACCCAACCTTAATATTATTACAATCTGTATCGCTTTCTCAATGCTAATCCATCTTAAAACCGATATTAAATCAAATCAAGTAATTGACGTTTCCATTTCTTTGAAACGAAACGTATAAAAAAATTGGATTATCATCAAATTGAATGGAAAATTCGAAATGAAACGGTGTAACTCCCAAATCTTTAGATGTAAATTCTGAATATATTTGGTTAAATCCAACAATTGATTTCTGTTCTCGAAATTAATTTCTATTCTTGGAACGTTGAATTGCTTTGTTTATTTTAATTCAATTAATAAAATTTGACGGGAATGATGTTACATTCCCGTCAAATTTTATTGAATTTCAAGCGTGATTATTATCATGTTATCTAAGACCTTCTTCATGGGCCGTATCCCAGTCCTTTGAGGCTTTCATGAGGACATTGTGTCCAACATGTAGACTTGTTTATTCGTTGCCTTGTGAAACCTTAAATGGTTATCTTAAATTGTTGATTATTATGATAAAATGATCTTTTTCTGATTGGCCCGGGTCTTGGATGTTTATCTATATATGTATATGTTATAAAATATAGTATCGTTGAGTTAGTATCCCATAACACAAGTCTAGAACTTACTTTGGTGCTAGCTCAATCTGTCTAATTTGTCCTGATATAATTATTTATAAGCTACGTCTATCACGTGCGCTCAGTATTATCGCCAAAATAAGAAAAAAAAAACTACAAATATTGCCCTTGTTTTCCCTTATAAGCTAAGATAAACAAAGCTATAGCTACCACATGCAATCTGGCCAATCAACGGTAAAGTGTTACAAGGTGAACACATTTCCATACAGATAGTTCATACGCCTTTGATGGGACGCGTTAGGGACAAACCCGGCAAAATGTATTATGTGTTTAATATCAAAGGTTGAGGATATGGGTAAACTGGGGACCTTATAGTGGATGAAATTCTTAATGACATTCTAAGTTAACCAGCTGTTCTAATATAAAATACGGGTTAACGATTTTTTTACAAAAATATAATTTTTACCACAATCTTGTATTATCGTCAGAGAGTTCTTATGGCATTTCACGCTTGACAAAAACCCATATCTGTGCTGTAAACGGTCGAGGAGTTCCATCGTTTGGAGCCGACCCGCCCTGCACCATCAGGTCATGCTTATCATACTTTGTAATCTGATTTGAGGGGGTTCACAACCCTTTAAATCTTGCGACAACCTGGATGGTAAAAGTCATATCAGAGGCGACTTAAATAATATCTTGATAATATGAGAATATTATAACGTTTGTTTTCGAATACTGATACGCGTTCGTGTGGGATGTCTTTGTAAATTTATCTTGAACATAATCTGAAGCGAAAAAATAAAATTCGAAGAGCAAAATTAAAAAAAATATATATATTTACACTTTAGCAGAACAAAGGCTTGTTTTTTTTAAACGTGAACAATTTGAAATAAATGTTGTAAATGAATGAATGAGAAAATGTTTATTTAAAAAAGAAACTATTATTTTTTTTTTCGAACTAGCTGCGCAACGATACTTCGCTCCCATGGGAATTTCGGGATAAAAAGTACCTTATGTCTCATTCCAGGTTATATTCTACCTATATACCAAATTTCATAACAATCCGTCCAGTAGATTTTGCGTGCAAGAGTAACAAACATAGGTACACACACTCACAAACTTTCGCATTTATAATATTATTGGTATTTAAAATTGGAACGCTAAAAGCTAATTCTCTATTCTAATCATAAAACGTCGCGTCGTAAAGCTCGCTACTTGCAGATAATGCGGTCAATGTGGACATTAGCCGGGCAATTCGGACACTGCTCATGTAACGAGCTGACGTCCCGTGGGAGCCGGGTAATGTCCGTAGTAGATGAAGTGATTAGTTTATTTGATTGGATTTCGTTTCGACTGTTCCATGTCAGATGAGATGAACAATCTTGCGTTATATTGGTAAATCTTCAAATATATTTATGTCACCAGTGATTTTACGATGTTTAATATAATGGTATCAATTTTTTAATGTTTTTGATGACTGATCATGATTTAATTATGGGAGTGATTTTTTTTTGTTTTTGTTTGAAAAGAGATGAAAATTCTTAACAACAATTGGGGATACTGTTATAGCAAACTAGCTGCACCCCGGGGCTTCGCTTCCGTGGGAATTTCGTTATATATATTCTACTCGTGACTATGTGTTATTACAGGTTATATTCTACCAAATTTTATAACAATCCGTCCAGTAGATTTTGCGTGAAAGAGAACATTCACACATACGTTTCGCATTTTTAATATTAGTAGGATAACCCGTTATCCTTTCCCGGCTCTGCCTATCCTAGTGGGTGTCGTAAGAGGCGATCAAGGTACGAAAAGCCTTAATAGCTTAGGGGCAACAATAGAATTGCTTTAGTAACAAATAGTTTGATGTCAAACAGACGGCTGTTCGTAAAACCATAGCTAAATCTTTTAAATTTTAAAGTTTCTTTTTAAGTGGGTCTTTGGCTTCGAAGCATCGCAGCCAAGAATGTAAGAGAGAAAGATAAGGTAATGATACATTTTCTTGCAGTCCTGTTTTAATTAATTTATTTTATTACTCATATTATTAAAACAAATCATAAATATTACATCCAATTTCAGGGTTATTTATTTACGCGATCGAATCGAAAATGTCAAGAAATGTTTCACAAAAACCCTAACCACAAATAAGAAAGAACATTTTGAATCTGTCTAATCCCCAGCGCGTTCACAAATTCACAGAGCGACGCGGCACGCGCGAGGAATACCGTCGGCATATCAACCGAACGCGCGCTCTAGATAACCAATTGTGTTTGATGTTTTTACACAATCTTTGGTGTTACATTGTTAGTGGCTTATTTATGTCTCAAAGGTGTTTCCCGTGGGAATTCCGGGATGATGGATATCTCTTGTTTATGGGTGTTTATGACAGGAGTAGAATGTCACGAGGTGACAGTTGACAGTTGGGAATGCAAGCTTGCAAGCATCGGATTATAAGTACCTACTTACCCCGTTATCTATACGTCTAATAAAACTGTATGTGGGCTATGTCTGTACGTAGGAGATATTAAAGAACAATAATTATGGGAGGGTATTTAGGGGACTAAAAGAAGATAAAACATTTTTTATAGATTTCTGTCTGTCTGTATGTTTGTTCGCGCATTACGCAAAAATACTGGTTGGAATTTAATGCAGTCTTCAAATTTATATAGCGGATTAAAATCTGGTATAGGTTTCATTGCGATACGTTGCTTGGAACCCGAGATATAGACAATAATAAGAACATGAAATAAACGCGGGCGAATCCGCGGGCACAAGCTAGTTCCAAATAAAGTTATACTTAAAGCTAAAGTATGTTTTGTCACTATATTCACTAACGTACTTCATAATATTTGAAAATGACAGAACGAGACGAATCATACCTTAAGTAGGTATGATTATTTGTATGATTGATTATATTAGCTAAACATACGAACTATTATTTACAATAAGGTAAATATTTTTACGTGTATATTATAATAACGTTTTTGTAAGCATTAGCTTGCTTATTAACATTACCGATTATTTCCACTGACAGCTGTCAACTGTCAGTTTGTTGATGATTCCTTTGCTGTGTTCACATTCATTACCGCAATTTAAGAAGTATATTATTATCTGTGTACAAGCGAGGCGGCAAATTTTTACGTTGTATTGTTGAAATAGAAGTAATTGTAATATTCTAATGGAAAAACTGTAAGTATTGATATTGATAAGATTATGTGAATAGATACATTGTTATTGAGTGACAGCAAATGGATATCTAATGAAAATCTAATGTTTTGATCCGATGCAAACACAACGGAGTGAGCTTTTCATTCACAACAGTCTATAGGTGTTCTATAATTTCTCTCGAAGGCTCTCATAATACTTACCTGCTTTTATTTAGCCAGTTTATTTGTGAGACAAATTAAAAAAACCCCGATTTTCAATATTCATTTCGCTACAAGTTTCGAACGGCTGAACCGATTTTCATTAAACATGTCAAAAACACTCGGGATAAAACTATCTATGACACAAAAAAAAACTAAACGAAAATCGGTTCATCCGTTTGACACAGACAGACACATTAAACTTATAACACCCCTCTTTTTGCGTCGGGGGTTAAAATGAATGAATCGTGGGCCGGTCGTGAGGTTCCCTCTATTATGGTTGAGCTACGCGATGGCTGTCCCATGCGTCAACTCGTGAACGGGTGTGCAGGGAACTGGTCATCTCGTTTCTCATATATTTTTATGTAAGTTAATTGTGTTTCACATCGATATATATATATATATATATATATATATATATATATATATATATATATATATATATATATATATATATATATATAAATTGACGAGAAAAAGTGCCTGTGAAGATCTAATTTCTGAATAAATGATTTTAATTTTAATTTGGATGTTGAAGATGTTCCAAAGCACATTCCCCTGTAGCGCGTCACAAGGTAATTGTTGTTACAGATATTTCCATTATTCCATTTAGATTAGTTTTGTACAATTATTTTTATGACGAAAAGAGTCAAAAGTTTTATACGAAGTTATGAGTATTGGTTACGATATATTTTTGTCTTCTATATTTATATTTTATAGTGTATTTTTATTACGGCGTATTACAAAAAATTCTAACATTTGTTATCTTTTACAATGACCTCCCAAAAATGAAATATTGAGTGTTCAGATTTAATACACTAGTATATTTCTATCATCTGCCATAATTCTTAAAATTCCTTATTCAACCATCTTTTCATAAACCTGCCGAGTTTTGTGTTGAAGAAGCTTATTTTATTTTATTTCAAATAAGAAATATTGGTTTTTATTAGACTTTTACTAGCAATTATGTCCATAAGTGTACATAATGAAAAACTGTCGATTTCCTAAATAGACGTTTTGTTAAATAGACGTTTTCATAGGTAGACATTTTGCTACATGGGCGATTAGCTAGCTATGCAGATTGCTCATTAGTTTTTTAGCTTTGTTGCACGTTTTGCCTCTTAGAATTTCTGATCTCCCGATCAGAAATTCAGGTAGTTTTGTGAATACACAACCAGTTATTATTTGTGACAAATACATCCTTACATATTCCAACAATAAATTGTCACGTCGTCTGTATGAACGCGATAAACTCGGACGGACTGTTGTAAGTTTTTCAACAATTGATGATTATTTTATTGTGGCTTTAGTCGAGCGAAGCCGGGTCGGGCCATTAGTTAACAATAAAACAAATAAAACTACCATCCTAGGTATAGTGCATAATATTACATGTGTTTACATTTCCCTACTATTATTTCCTCTCTTGCTCGCTATACTACCCCTAGCTGCTAAATAGCTGCAAAACACCCATTTATTCAGCTTATAATATTTGAAAAGCCATTTAACTAACATTAATTAACCGTATCGTCGTGGAAGTGCTAATATCTGCTCTGTATCCAGGGCTGAGGGGATCAGAGGGGATGAAAAGGGGATGAAGGCAGTGTTATGTTAATCTCTTTGTCTTTCGGACACTTGCATACGAGTGTTATCTACCTACTGGGCTGTTTCACGCCATTTTGCATAAATTTCAATATTTCTAGTTTGAATAACATTTTGGGATAAATTGTTTTCACGTGGTCTACATAAATTTATGGTCACATAGGGTCTACCTGAAAGCACAGGTATCTACATAGTATAATAAGATCGATGGCCGCGTCTGTCTGTTTCTAAGCTTTCTGCTTTTGATCCGCGCAACGGATTTCGATGCAGTTTTCAATGTTAACAAGACAATTTATCAAAAAAGATTTATACAAGCAAAACAGAATATTAGACAATACTAACGTTGCTGTACGGCCACTCCCCGGCGCCATAAAACGACCCGCTCTTATTCCCTAGACTTAGTACTAGATATTTTATGAAATAATAACATATTTCTATCTGTAATTAATTAATACTTAATTACCTATAATATATGTATTTGACGATAATTAATTTGTAAATATCAAATCTAACTAAGAAAGGTAATTGTTTAGAAAAAATATAAATATTAATTTGATAGGAAGAAAGACAGTGTGCATACTTATGTTTAAAAACACGAATTCAATCAGAATTCCTGTAAGTAGATACAAAGCAAAGTTTTGAGATAAATTATCAGCGTAAAATGTTATGCAAACTAAACATTTTTTCATAAAACTTTCCCTTTGACCCAGTAATAAAGCGCTTAGGAAAAACTTGAGTAAATAAGTAATACTCCCGCCATTTCTGAGAAACCGTTTGAAACAGGCAAGTATTTACATACGACCCAACCTTTTTTGTCGAGAACCTTGCTCTTTTAATACGCAGATAACATCGAATGTCCGATGGAAGATAAGAAGACTTGATAGATCAATCGATTGGGTTGTGGCGAGTTTATCGATATTATCGCATGTAATACACAATATACAGCGGCACAACACGCGTAATATAGAAGGAAAAAGTCAAAAGTTTTTTTTTTTCTAATTTTATTATAGAAGCTAGAAACGCAATTTCTTTTTTTTTTATTCATAGATTGCGTTTAATTCCGTTTCTCGAATTTTTAAAATATCATAAATTGAGTTTTTATATTCGAAATAGGTAACAAATATTATTATTTTTAAATTTGAAAATGGAACAAAGATTTTAATTTAAAGTCAAGCCTTTTATTTATTAGCTTACAATAAAAAAGATACGAATATTTTTTTAAATGTTAACTTTGATTTGGCCAGTATTCAAACCCTTTCAAAGTAATAAATTTCTGAGCTTTCCCTACCTTATCTGTACTTATCATATCTGGATGTTAATATTTCTTCCTTTGAAACTTATGGTCAAAAAACCTTTGAGTACTTTTATAAATTCTGATCGCCATTTTTTACACTTATAGAAGTCTACAATAACGTCGTTATGCAAGACAAAAATCACAATCGGTAATAGTATTCATTACTATTAATTTTATCTATACGTACAGGGTAAAGTTTTTAGGTACATACCATTTAATTAAAATTTGTGAGATTATAAAAAATCTCTTGATTTCGAATGTTTGCTACGATGTTCCTAATTTGAAATTGGTTGAATTTAATTTTTCACAGATTAAATAACTACATGATAAATTAATTATCGAAGAATCCACATCGATATATTATCTAACTATATCAATTCTCATCACTAAAGTATAACGGAATAATTCTACGGGCTCAAGGAAACTACTCGAATAAAATTTCCTGAGACCTCTTCATTTCCGATTTCAATACATCAAAGGATCTTTTTATGGGTTTATTGGTAGTTCTTAATAGTGGGTTGAAAAAGCTCTTCCAATTTTTTCCACGTTGATTTTTTATTGAGAGCGATTTAATTAATTTACTGGGTTTTTACTGAGCGGTTGTTGTTATTTTTCGTTACTTTTGCGGCGTGTGGTTCCGCCCCGGAATAGGACTACTCCATATCCTCACGTGGATGTCGTACGAGGCGACTAAGGAACACACAGCCTAGCCAGCGCTGGTTTGAAATAAATTTGATAGCATTTTTATCTGAATTTAGCAGGAACCAATTAATTTGCATGCTCGTTGAAACGTCAGCTACGTTCAATAAAAAAGACTCATGAATATACACATAACGAAATATTATGTGGCCATTTTAAAACAGCGTCTATTTCATAAATTATATTCGCAAAAGTATTACATTTAATAATTCCTGTATTCGGAAATATCGTATGTTTATTAGTGTACAAAGTTCTCGCGAACTCAAACAACATAATAAACAATAGAAAGTCACGAAAATACACGTAAAACTTTCGTTAACACAATTAAAACTGGACAATATGGATGTATTATGACCCTTATACACCTTTGGAATAGGGGTAGTGTAGTTGTTACACATTGAAGCAAATGGCTGGAAGTTACTTTGGGACAATATCTCTCTCTCTCTCTCTCATCTGATCGTTTTTCCGAATGCTTTCTCAGCCGTTGAGCGTTACATTTATTATATCCCAAGGTCCGCTTTCCTACTTCTTCGTCTCCACTTGGCACGCTAGTTGTCATCTATATTATTAAATAAAGAAGTGTACGAGTTTGTATGTTTGAGGGGTGGGGTTATCTCCGAAATTACTAAGCCGATTTCAAAAATTCTTTCATAATTAGAGAGGTACATTATCCAACATTGTTATATGCTATTTATCTCGAAATTCCCTCAGGAGCGAAGCCCCGGGCAACATCTAGTATCATATAATGGGATAATATTGATTTTGTACATGGACACAATGTTCTATTCCAATCTCTGTAATTTTGATACGGTAGGACTAAATGTTTATTGTTTTTAGAATAATTATGATTGTATGCATCAAAATATTTTTTTAGAATTGACTTACCTTTTATTTTGTGATTTAGAACTATCAGTTATATTTCAATCATTATCAACTCGTCGTGTATAAGTACCTCAATGTGTATATGTCTACAGCTGAACCTTATTTTTCATTCCCAACCCGGTTTCACTCGCAGCTTTATTGCCCCGAAGCCCGGGATCCACATAATGATTTCATGACCGGCCGCCTGCCTGTCAACAACTGTTGTTGTCAACAAGTCGTCGACAGGCAGGCGTCCGATCATAATCCCGTCCTCAGTTGTCAATTAGTGGTCAATTGTGAAAGCGTTTTATCTAGAATGGACTATTCTAGATCGGGGATCGCGCCATTCTATTGTGTCCACCGTCAACTCTTTGCATTTGCCTCAATGTCGACATTCGAACATTATCACATGAGGAATGGCAGTGCTGCTTATTGCAGTTTTTCCGAGCTTGAATACTACACTATACTTTTATTGCTGATAGTGAAAATTTATTGCGGAGGAGATTCTGTCTCGAATTGTATTTTAGTTATTTCTACGACCTCTCTCTCATCATCTTGTTCTGCGTCGCATTCACGGCTGTGGCACCTAAAGCCCGTGGTCTTAAAAAATTGCCCTTGGAAGATTTGGTTCTGATTTTATGACCGCCCGCCTGACGTCAAATCCCTTTGGGTATGCGGTTGTTGCCACGTGGCCTCGTCGTTGGCTACAGAGGACATAGAATAATTATGGTATGTAGTTCCGCCCTAAAATAGGACCACATCATATCTTCTCGTGGATGTCGTACAGGCGAATAATGGACATATAGCATTGGCAGCTGGTAGGCAACAGTTGTATTCCCAAGGAGGGTTGACGTCAGGCGGCTGGTTGTAAAATCACAGTCGAGTCTTTAAACTGTTAATCAATCTTTTTAAGCTGACCCCGAGTTTCTTGGCGTCACAGCCCCGAATGCAATCGGAAACACGAGAGGATGAGACAGAGAGAGAGGTTTTACTTCTTTGTAGCTACGAGTACAAAACAAAAAAAGATTCAATCAAAACGTAAAACTTTTAGGATGTAGAAATAAAAAAAAAAAAAATAAAATTCAAATGAAACTGGGTAATTATTCAAAACTGAAAATAGATTTCTCGATCGAAAACCTGAAAACAATCGAGTTTATTCAGTTGATGTTAATTTGAATCATAACTGACCTCGGTAAAACGAGTTTGGTTATAAAAAGCGGGAGAAATTGTATTTTATTTTCACGCCATTACTTGCTTTCGTCCGCGGCTTTGTTCAACTAAAATGTATGCCGAATCTCAATAGTGAAATTTAGTCAAACTCTGTGAATGTTGTAGTTTTAGTAAAAAAAAATAACTAAAGAATGATTTCATCTTGGCTGTCTACATTCAACCTCAGTGGGTGCGACTTCACACGAATTTACTAGTTGACGACCACAGTGGTGCAGTGGTAAAGTGCTTGCCTCTGAACCGAGAGATCCCGGGTTCGATCCTTGGTCGGGTCATGATGGAAAATGATCTTTTTCTGATTTATCTATATAAGTATTTGTTATAAAATATAGTATTGTTGAGTAGCATGTCTCGAACTTACTTTGGGGCTAGCTCAATCTGTGTGATTTGTCCGTGTATATATTATTTTATATTTACTCCAATTAGCGGTCAATTTTCACGTTAGGATTTTGGAGTGATTCTATTTTGGGCCGGGAAACACACACAAAGGGATCACAAAGTGTCAAATTGGCTTACTTATATGCTAACTTCGAACTTCCGAAAATGAGCTTGACATATATAAAATTAAGTAATATATTTCCTTTTATCTATGGAGCTTCAGAACTCTGTACCTAATTATAATTATAAAAGGTTATGTTGGCATTAGCTTGCATATTTTAAATTATAATTTGAAGACCTTTTTTGTGTGTATTTTTTGGCGGGAAATCTGACCTAAAATTAAAAGGGACTAATACGATTATACATATATTTTTTTAACCTCTGGTTCATAAATAGGGTTTTGATATACCTTTTGACTATGTACATTATGTACTTTTATATGTTATTAGAAAGAAAAAAAAAAACATTGTAAGAAACAATAATGGTAAGCCGATCTGGCATGATAGGGACCAACACTGTTCAAATGAGTTTCTTTCGGCATTTCTTCTCAGCAGTGGTCGTTCCGAAATGCCAGTAGTTTGTAGCTTGTGAGAAATAACTATAAATATAAAGATTGACGAGAAAAAGTGCCTGTGAAGGTCTAATTTCTGAATAAATGATTTGAATTTGAATTTTGAATTTGAATTTGGGTATATATGTGATGTCTATCATTCTGCCTATACTTGAAAAAAAAAAAGGTTTAAATGATCAACAGCTATTTAAACGTCCCCATACTCCCCTGGGCCTTCCTTAAAGATGGATAAGGTGTATGGGCCCATGACCCACCACACGGGCCCATTGCGGATTGGCGGGGCAAATGCCATTGGGACCAACAGCTTAACGTGCCTTCCGAAGCAAGGTGCTCAAGATAATACGTCAATGTGATGAATATAATGCTAAATTGAATGGAGAATTTTGGATTATGACCCATCCTATGACTGACCATTGTGAGAGTGTCTTAACCGCCACTGTCACAGGCCGAGGAGCTCAATAGCGCGCTAACCACTGCGCTTTTGAGTTTATCTTTAGTACAGACTAGATGTTGCCAGGGGCTTCGCTCCCGTAGGAATTTTGAGATAAAATATAGCCTATATCTTGAATAATGTACCTTTCTAATGCTGAAAGAATTTTTGAAATCGGTTTGGTAGTTTTGGAGATTACCCGCCTCAAACATACAAACTCACAAACGCTTACCTCTTTATAATAATAGTGTAGATAGACAATTAGTACAGATTTTATTATGTTCGTTGTAGCGTGTCCGTCCATAGCAAATCTTTCAATGCCAACATTTATGATATACTATATGAACTAGCATTTGCCCGCGACTTCGCCTGTGTTAATTTTCTGTTATGAAAGGTACCCTATGTCCTTCTCAAAATTTCAAGAAGATAGGTTGCGTGAAGATGCCTAACAAACAAACTTACCTTCGCTAATATTAGTTAGGGTATAATTTAAATAAACATATTTATATTCTATTCTATTTATTTCAATTATTTATTATTTAAAACGCCAAAAACAAATCTATTTTAGTCGATTTAAGTTTCGAATGATACTTTTTGTTCAAAAACAATTTCCGAATATAGTAACCGATTTTATCTTTCTTTGTTTCAGTTCCGAAAAGAGTGGAGAGTGTACCAGATTGTGAGTAACATTTTCAGTTTTACGCTTATAAGATTAATAACAAAATTGCGACTGAAATCTGGCAACACCGGGTACGGACGGGACAACGTTTAGACAGAAAAAAAAATAGAGTAGCCACATGAGATTCATGACATGTGTGTTTTAATTTAAAAAAAGAATATTAAAAAAGTTAGTTGTCTCTTTTTGACAATCTATATATACTATATAAACTATATATAAATAAAAATAAACAGACAATAATATAAATAAAAAATATATAAATAAACTATATACTACATAAAACTCTTCCGTTACTGAGTGACTGACTGACAGCGCCCAGCGGAAACTACTGGGCGTAGAAAGCTGAAATTTAGTGTGTAGTTTCCTAGGACAGTGTAGGGGAGAACGAAAAGGGATTTTCTGAAATTCCCACGGGAAACGGATTTTTACTCACATACAAAGTTGTGGGCAAAAGCAACTTTCATACTATAGTGTTGTAACGGGTTGTTCTATAGTGTTGTAACGCTGACCAATCGTTTCTTCTGTAACGCACGTATATGGTACTTGTTTATTCAAATCAGCGTATGGAGCAATGCGAACGAGTATGCAGTCATTATGTCTTATTACGTGATCTATAACTACAGCCGATAGGCGATACTTGGTTCCTGTTGTGCAACGGCAACCATACCGCAATATGATTGGTTCGCTGCGTCTCACTACGAATCGTTTCGATAGTGAGAAGTGATATGCAAATCCGCACTTCGCCCTCTGCACTCTGAAGGATCTGTATGATACCACAGATATTGCTGTATCGGTGGCCTTATTGGGCTAATATGATTCGCCGAGTCGATACACTAAGAGGACCTAATTCGTACGATATCCATGTTAGGATATCGAATAATTCTAAGGCGCGATATCCATGTTATGCTATCGAAATATTCTATTGCCATATTCTAAGACGCGACCACATACCTCAAAGTAAAGTTTGAACATAACGAGTGCATTTTAAAACGCAATATTATTCACAAGAATAATCATATTATTTACAAGAATAATCGTAAAGGTCTCGCTTTCCATAGATTTTCCGCTTGTCTCATAAACGTATATACATGTTTTATACACTGAACGGAATTGTACAGAATATATAATCACATGAGGGCTGGCCCGAGCGCTATCTGCGCAAATACCCCGACACATTTGCATATTCAACTCGTCATTTTAATCTGCCATTTTGTTTTTTACGGCCGCCATTGATAAGCGTTCTGCGAAAATAATTCTTTTTACAAATCCATAAATACGAAGTTCGGCACGGAACCAGTGTCCGGGCAACATCTTGACTAGATGTTGCCCGGGGACTGGTTATATAATAAATTTAATCAACGACATAATCTAATTATAACACGTTGTAAAATGAAATAAAAAAAAAAAACGTTAACTCGCAAAATTATTTCTGTTTATTTCCTGTATGTAATTATCCAAGTTTCATTCCACCAATGCAATTGTCCAATTTATTCGTTCAGTATTATTATTCAGTATGATAATGTTAATTTTTCCGGTATTATATGCTTCGATGAACTTTTAACTACTAATATTATATATGCGAAAATTTGTGAGGATGTGTGTATGTTGTTACTCTTTTACGCAAAACTCGACTGGACCGATTGTTATGAAATTTGGTACACGGGTAGAATATAACATGTAATAACACATAGGGTACTTTTTATCCGGAAATTTTCACGGGAGCGAAGCCCCGGGACGCAGCCAGTTATGTAGTCTTTCGAGTGTGTCGTTTTTACATGTACATATTTCATACATTCGCCTAAAGGCATCTGACGTGTATTTTACGATTACCGCCATCTAGTGGCAATAGAACACATACAAAATAGGCAGCTAGCTTAGGTTTAAATATATTTATTTACTCATCTTTACATAAAAAGAAGTTCCAGCGAAAAACATAAAAAACTACCAGACGGATTTTTATACGATTTTCACCAATAATATAGTGTGATTTCTGAGGTTTAGAAATGTCGAAAAAAGCCGTGATATGAGAACACGATAAAGAATAAAAAAAATATTGGGCTGGGCGGGGCGATGTAGCCAGGTGGAAGGCGTCGACCGAACGTTCTAGATTTTAAGGCACTGTATGTCTGTCTGTCGTTTCGTAATGGATAGCAAATTTTGTCATTTTTACAAGCTTTTAACTTGCAATGTAACTATTCGAATGGAATTTTGCAACTAAATTTTGAAGATCTGATCTTCAACCGATTGAGCTGATACTTTCTACACACATTTAGTTCGGATGACAATGCAATATTATGATAAGCATGACATGATGGTGCATCCAGGAACGGCTCCAGACGTGGGAATTTCTCAAGGCAGGCGGCCGGTTGTAAAGTCACAGCCTAATCTTCAAAATTTTAAGGGCTTTTTATGTTGACCCCAGGCTTCGCGGCTTCACAACGGGAATATATAACAATATATATATATCCGGGACTTCACAATAAAACTGTTGGCAACTCGATTCCTCCAGTGAAAGTTCCGAAGTGTTGATTTAATCTGAATTAGATTATTCGTTGTTCGATCAGACGCGAGGCGGACGAAAATTTATGCTACTAATATTACAAATGCTACTAATATATATATAATTTATGCTACTAATATATATATATATATATATATATATATATATATATATATATATATATATATATATATATATATATATATATATATATATATATATATATATATATATATATATATATATATATATATATATAGGCGGACGAAAATTTATGCTACTAATATTACAAATGCATATATATATATATATATATATATATATATATATATATATATATATATATATATATATATATATATATATATATATATATATATATATATATATATATATATATATATATATATATATATATATATATATATATATATATATATATATATATATATATATATATATATATATATATATATATGCATTTGTAATATTAGTAGCATAAATTTTCGTCCGCCTCGCGTCTGATCGAACAACGAATAATCTAATTCAGATTAAATCAACACTTCGGAACTTTCACTGGAGGAATCGAGTTGCCAACAGTTTTATTGTGAAGTCCCGGATAATTTTGATAACGATCCTCCAGGAGCCGTAACAGTAAATAAAGTAATTAGAAAACAAATTAGTGCCCCCGGGAGACGGGTAATTAAGAATTGTGGTGGACACTTACCCGGAATGGCTTCTTTTACCGGTTAAGTACCGGTAAATTAAAACGGATAGTATATTTGAAAATTCTATAAGCTGGGTTGATTAATAATCGATCTATATATAAAAATCTTGTGTTACTGACTGACTGTCAGACAACGCACAGCCGAAACTACTCGGCGTAGAAAGCTGAAATTTGGTGTGTAGGCTCCTATGACAGTGTAGTGGGAGCACTAAGAAGGGATTTCCTGATATTCCCACGGGCAACGGATTTTTACTCACATACGAAGTTGTGGGCAAAAGCTAGTATTAAATAATAATGTTTATATTGTAAAACTTTAGCATTTAAGTTGTTAATTATCCGTCGTTTCGACTTCGCTAGGGTAAAACCACAATAAATTATATAACTAAACCTTCTCCAGGAATCTCCAGGTTGCGTATTTTCAAAGTTCTAAGCACACATAGGGACAAACAGCGGGAAGCCTTTGCATTGATTGGCTATTTATTATCGATATCTAGGGATCTAAGCAAACGTATCGCGATGAAACCCAGGTGAAACCAGATTTTAAGTTGGACCTTCCGCTGTAAAAACCACGACAAATACCATTCAGTAGATTTTACGTGATGCGCGAACAAACATACTAATAATTCTAAAAAAAATGTTTTGGCTTCTGTTAATCTCCTAAAGCCCCTCAATAATTATTTTTCTTTAATATCAATATACAAACACAGCCCACGCATATAATAGTTTTAAGTACCTATCTTAGAACATTTAGTAAATGATCTATGGTACCTATAGATTATAGATGTTGTATAATTTACCTTATTTATGGTGAAAGAATTTTTGAAATCGATTCGGTAGTTTCGAAGATTACCCGCTTCAAACATACAAACTCACAAACGCTTACCTCTTTATAATAATAGTATAGATACGGTTAAGAAAATAAACGTATATTCTGTATGAAGCGAAACATTCAATAAACTACTATACTCAATAAATACTAAACCAACGTTCAAATAAGAAAACATAGTCACAACCAAATTTGAAACAGATTGTTGAGTTTCGGACGTTTGGCGCATTGAGTCGGTGAGAGGAGCTTCGCGCTCCAATGAATTTATCGAAGGAACAACCATCTTATGTTATGTATTTTCATTGGTATATGTTATAATAATAATTGTTCTTCTCTCTCTCTCTCTCTCTATAATGCATGATTCGGTTGCGCTCGGAGCAGCTGTGACGCCACAAAGCCCGGAGTCAGCGGAAATGATTTACTATTTTTAACCACCGACGCAAAAAGAGGTGTGCTATAAATTTGACCTCTAAGTGTATCTGTCTGTCTGTCTGTATAATATAAATAAATACATAAAATACATATGGACAAATCACACAGATTGATTTAGCCCCAAAGTAAGTTCGAGACTTGTGTTACGGGATACTAATGAGTTACTATTTTCTATAACATATACATATATAGATATACATCCAAGACCTAGATCAATCAGAAAAAGATCATTTTTAATGTTGAGCTGCCCAGGGGATCGAACGCGGGACCTCCAGAGTAGCAGTCCGGCGTGGCGGCGTGATGACCATTAGGCCACGGATGTCGTCAAAATATACGTGGCACCGTAGCTCATCAACGGGTGAATCGATTTTGCTTTGCTTTTTTTATTTGATAGCCAATTTTTATGCGGTGGTTCTTAGATATGTTTCATCAAAATCGGTTCAGCCGTTCCAAAGTTGTAGCGAAATGAATATTGAAAGTCGGATGTTTTTTTTTTTTAATTTATCTAACAAATAAACTTTTTTAATAATTATTAATGAGCTATATAGAATTTACTATTTCGTACAAAGTCGCAGGAAAAGTTTACTTTGTTTTAGTTGTTCTGAATAGAAAAAATATTAACGAAAACATTTAAAAACTCCGTATGAAAGATGTTAATATAAATGGTTATATTCAGGAGTCTTCAAGGCAAGGGTGAATAGGCATTTTTCCATCCTAGACCTTATATTTGCTTTCAAACTACTTTCCTTTTCTAGTTTCAGGTCAAACTCACTCAAATTATTATTTCAAAATATTAAAAAAACATTATATGAATAGTGGAGGAAGCGGTGGTGGCGTAAAACGGTTAAGACGCCCGCCTGTGTGGATCGAAAGGTATCAGGTTCGTTATCCTTACTCGTGCAGTATGAGTTTGTATACTAATCTCTCATACTACATAAGGTAGTTTTCATATACCACCACTTGCTTCCGGTGAAGGAAAACATGACAGTTTAGTTCCCTAGTGTGTATGCGACTGCCTGCCACTAGATGGCGGTAAGTAAAAGTCATGTCAGATGCCTTTAGGCGACTTGAATAAAATCTGACACCAGTGTTAGCGATAACACCCTCGATATGATGACGATAGTAATATTATTTTAAGGAAATAAAAATTTATTTAAAGTTAAATTGAACTAAGCAAGGGCACGATTGGCGCAGTCGGTAGGAAGGAATTAAAATTGTCCACTCCAATGGTTTTATTGAAGTCGAATTGCGCTAGTCATACGTATAAGTTTCCAATCCGATAGAACAATCACTTGTATTCTTCATAGGCGTATTTCTCTTGGCTGAGGGTCGTGGTCATTACGTGGAATTATATACACACAACAACTTTCTTGGCATTAGTAATGGAGTGGTTTGCCATTGTCTTCTCCATTTCACACACAAGTTAATAATAATCAACCAGTGTGCAGGTTTCCTCACGATGTTTTCCTTCACCGGAAGCAAGTGGTGGTCGATGAAAACAACTATACATGAGTCAGATTGGTGTACAAACTCATGTGGCACGAGTAGGATTCGAACCTGGGATCTTTCTATTCATTACACCACCACCGCTTCGTCATTTATTTAAACTTTAATGAATAGAAAGAAAGAAAGAAAAATATTTTATTTGATATCACAAACTTAAGTATTTATATACAGGATTTCACAATTTGGGCGTATTTGTGTACACCAAAAAGGCTTCCTCTCAGCATAATGTTGCGGTGATAACCATAACGCTGGTCTATGGCGGTCAACGGCTGGCGGCTGGTCAACGGTGAATCTATTTGATGATACGCAACAATTTTTACGCAGCAATTTAAACTAAATTTCTGCCACTTTACCTTTGGGACACTAAGAGAAGGGTGCAAGAAAGAAAAATATAAACACATATTATATATATAACTACATAATCTCAACTAATATAATAAATGCGAAATTATGTTTGTTTGTTACCTCACGATTTATCTGCTCAACCAATGTTCTTGAAGTTTTGCATACATGAAATATGAAGTGCTGAGAAAGAAATAAAGTACCTTTCATAACCTGAAAAATAAATGTTTCCGCGCGAAAAGCCTATCGTACCACTACCATTATAGATGCTATATATAAAGTACGGAGTTATCCCATTTGTACCAATACTTATATATTTTCAAAGACCATTTTGATCACAAAGAAGTAAATAAAAAAAAAATATATCGGAAATTGTTTACCGGTGCCGTGAAACGGAACGTCCGGTGCGGGCCGCCATTCCGGCTCACCGGTTTTATTGAAGACTCGCCGGGTCGTTGTTCTATCAGGTTTTACTACGAGCCCGTACTACGGACTTTGCTATTTTCCATTATATAACACACCATCGAGTCGATTCGCAGTGAAACGCAGCTAACCAATCACAGTGCGCCATTGTGACGCAATGTCAACTACACCGAACTGTGATTGGTTCGTGGCGCCTCATTTCGAAAACTTTCGCTAGTTTGCGTTTCACTTACACTAGGTGATATAATACATGGAATATAGATAAGGATAATACTCAGCGAGTGTTATTTATTAATTTATTCAAACTTTATTCACCAAAATGGTACAAATGGCGGACTTAATGCTGAATGCATTCTCTACCATTCAACCTTCCGGAAAATCTGAAAGATTATAGCGATAGATGTAAGTATGTTAGTGTTATATATTTATTTTTATTTATTTATATATTTATTTATTTAATGTGACTACTTAGCGCCAGGTGTCCGGCACACTTTAGTTTTAATTCTTCCTCAAATTTCGCCTGATAAATTGGTGCTCTAAATGGAGCGTATGATGATATTCGGTGCCATTCAAATTAGTGCGCTTCAATATGCTGTCAGTATCAACCAAGCTTAAACCCAAGTTCGCACTAGACGGTTAAAACTAACTTCCAACACGAAATCTAGTTTACAAAATTCTGAGAGCGTAGAAGAGATCACTGTCCCAAGTTATTGGGTTTTGGTTAAACCAGGGTTGATCTAACAAAGAAAGAATGTCTTAAACTTGCTAATAGTTAAATGTTAATCCCTTGTGGTGTAAACAAACTTTAGATTATAATGTGACTTTTGGAAAGAAATGGCGTTACTGAAATAAATTAAGTAAGTACTTATATTGCATATCATAAATGTTAAAAATTGCATTAATGCAAATAGGCATACTGTGTCCTCTGTCCAAGAAACTAGATCAAACTGGACAAATAAATATGTTATCGTCAATTTTATTTTGTTTATTTTGTTTTTTTTTTGTTTATTTCGTTTATTATTTCGTTTATTTTATTTATTTTATTATAGTAAATAAGTTGCACATCACAGAAATCAGAACATGACATTTTACACAAATAAACATAAGTCTAATCCTATATAGGATTATACACAGCATTTTCTAGTAAATACATGCAAACAAAAAAATAATATAAAGAAAAGTACCTAACTACCTAATGAGAACACATTATATAAAAAAATTAAATACCGAGATGTATTCAGTTCGTTGTACAATCAAGTGTGTTATTGCTAACACTGGTGTCAGATTTCATTTAAGTCGCCTAAAGGCATCTGACACCACTTTTACGACTACTTACCGCCATCTAGTGGCATACACACTAGTGAACAAAACTGTCCACCAGTGTGCAGCTTTACTCACGATGTTTTCCTTCACCGGAAGCAAGTGGTGGTCTATGAAATCTATACTATACATGAGTCAGATTTGTATACAAACTCATGTGGCACGAGTAGGATACGAACCTGAGATCTTTCGATCCACAGGCGAGCGTCTTAACCATTACACCACCACCGCTTCAAATAAATATGTATGGTCAAATCACACACATTGAGCTAGCCCCAAAGTAAGTTCGAGACTTGTGTTACAGGATACAAATTCAACAATAATATTTTATAACGTACACATGAATAGGTATAAACACTCAAGGTCCTGATCAATCTGAAAAATCTTAATTCTATATTTACGAAAAAAAAAATTAATATTATTGATAAGATTTATATTTAATAAATCTGAAGAACAAAATTATTTTTCCATTTTGACCTGACTGGGGATCGAATGCAGGACCTCCAGACTATTACGACCATTGAACTAAATGAATCCATTATCCATCATTATCACCTAGGTTCAACCACAAAGACGTTTAAACGAAAGACTTAACTTTCGCTTCATATTCTTCATAGTTTATCTATAAATTATAATCATTAATAGACATATAAAAGAAACTAACGTGACCTTTATAAGAAACTTATTTATTGGATCAGTAAAACGACAAAGCCCACACAATTTACCCTTATTATCTCGGCAACTACTCTAGCAATATCCCAAATAATAAATATTAACTTTTGCTAACCCTAACACATACCAATTTTGGACAAACATTTGGTAAGCAAAAAAAAAATCTTATATTTAGTTTTCTAACGTTATTTGCAATTTATTGGAGATTTTTTTTAAGGATATACGTCTATAAAGTTATAATTACATTAAGTATTTTTTGGGGTCCCTTTTTTTCGCATACTTTTTTTATCCTAATTTAATTTAGCATAAAAAGTTAGGCATATATTTTTTTGACTTAATAATATTTGACATACTAGTTTTTTGGCATACCTTTTCAATAAGCATAATTATAGTTTAGGCTAATGTATTTTACCATAATTTTGATTTGCATAAAGCTATAGTGTAGCAGTAGGTTAGGGTGCGGCGGGGTGGCCCTCTGGCCACCCATAAGCCGCCAATATGCTTTAGAATATTATGCTTATGGTAGGTATGCGTAAAAAAATGATTATGCCAAATTAATATTGTGCGTAACTATTATTATGATTAGTAAAAGTATGCCATGTCAAATTATGTCATAAAATTGTATGCATAAAAATAGGGAACCTTTTTTTTATTTCATTAAATGCTAATTTTATAACAAAATTTAATCTCAATCTTTTGAATATCTCTCGATTCAAAATGAGTTTCAAGATTTCACCAGAACAAACATAGTTCCATTTTTGACCGGGGTTCGAACCCGGGACCTTTAGTAACAACAGACTGTAGCAGTCCGTAAGTTAATAGGTTACAGAGTGATTCTTAAATTTATTATTTTGACAACCAAACATGTTACGAGGTTCTCATTCACAATAATACAAGTGCAGTTTGCGATTTATCGATAATACCGATACACTTCACCTAAAACTCTCAGATGAACAGTTTTAAAGCATAACATTTCAAAAGTAATTCCCAAAGGATCCAGAATCGGAACGAAAGCGCGCGGGAATCGTGTGCGGTTAGCTTTATTTATAAGGTAATAGGGATTTGAATTGTGGAAATGGCACAGAATATATGTTATCTGTTTAATATTTTTGTTTAAATAAAATGGCAGTTTTACTACGGGATACAAACATTCACCCCCTATTTCTAGTATATGGCCAAGTTTTAAAAGATTAGCTTTTGTTTGATCTCAGATCTGTACTTCTATGCATATGAAATTGCATCAAATTCGGTTCAGCGGTTTTAAGTGTGAATGGGTGACAGATATATATAATTTTGACGACCTCGGTGGCGCAGTGGTAAGGTTCTTGCCATGAACCGAGAGGTCCCGGGTTCGATCCCCGGTCGGATCATGATGGAAAATGATCTTTTTCTGATTGGCCCGGGTCTTGGATTTTTATTTATATATGTATTTGTTATAAAATATAGTATCGTTAAGTTAATATCCTATAACACAAGTTTCGAACTTACTTTGGAGCTAGCTCAATCTGTGTGATTTGTCCTAATATATTTATATTTATTTATATAAATATTTCGCATTTTTAATATTAGTACTGTCAGTATTTTGTGTTTTGATTATCAGTAATTTAATTCATTGAAGCGATGGTGGCGTAATATGTATGTTAAGACTCCCGTCTGTGGATCGAAAGGTCCCAGGTTCGAATCCTACTCGTGCCATGAGTTTGTATACCAATCTGACTCATTTATAGTAGTTTTCATCGACCTCCACTTGCTTCCGGTGAAGGAAAACATCGTGAGGAAACCTGTACACTTGTTGATTATTGACTTGCGTGTGAAATGGAGAAGGTAATGGCAAACCACTCCGTTAATAATGCCAAGAAAGTTGTTACGTGTGTTTCATTCCATGTAATGATCACGACCCTCAGTCATGAGGAATACGACTATGAAGAAGAATTTAATTCAAAATTCCGTTCCGACAATTTTAATTGTAATCGAATATTAAGACATAAATCTAAATTCTTTAAAATTCAAGAATTTGAGGAATAATACGCGAATAAAATCAGGCGTTCACTATGTGTTTCTTTATTGACTGGCAGACAGTTATAATAAATCTAACTTAATAAATCGCAGAATTTAATAGTTTTGAGTTTGAGCATCCCTAAAAATTGCACATATACGTCACACAGACTTCACAGTTGAACAGTTGCGAAAGCCCGAAACATTACTGGGAAAATTCCCAATGGACCTTAACGTTCGATGCAGCGAACGGGAATCCACTGACGTATGCATTTAGCCTTATTTATAAGGAATTCCGAAATGTATTCGACGCGAAATGAGAATTATAGTGCATCGGAACGGATTAATTGTTAGTCTTCCGTTTGTTTTACACAAAGATGGACGTTACTCCGCTTTCTGCCTTATTTTTAACATTAATATCAAAAAAGTTACTTAGAAATTACAGTACAAATTCAAATATATTCTTTATTCAACAAAGTATACATTAGGCAACATTTAACGCGCGACACATAATCAAACTCACGCATTGCTATTGACTCGAATGAAATAGCGCATAGTCGATCTCACTCATGCAAATTGTAATGAAAAGGAAAGAATTATATGTTGCGCGTCTCGTTTCCCATAGAGTATCCGTGAGTGGCTTAAAGTTAACAAACAAAAGTGGTGTAACCCACTCTTAAGATGATAAGCATAATTTTTTGACAAGCATAATTTCAGGCAAAGTGCCTGTTACAATGCCCGTAGCAAAAATTTGCCTTGAACGTATGTGACGTCAAATAAATTAAAATTATTATAATATTTCTGAAGGTTACAAACTACTAGCATTACTGTCATTTCATGTGCCTTAAATACTGTGCGTTGATTCGTTACCACGGAGCAGTGAGGCCTCGCACTAACTTATGTTTTTATTCAATAAATGTTGCTTCAATTAGATTCCTTATGAACCTTCCGAGAAGCAGGACCAAAGGACTCGACTAGAAGTTGAAGAAGAGGTTGAACCATGAAGTTTTGATAACATTAATACTTCAGGAAGTAACATTCAGTTATGATAACAACATTAAGAATGTAATATAACGTCTTTGATAAATTGGCAGCGGTCGGAAGTTGTAATTATGTTAGCGAAAACTCGGAGAAGTTACGGTAGAGCCGGTTTTCCATCGCTGCGCGCGAAATATGTAGCGGCTTCGTGATAGTTTTTTTTTTACAAAAATATCATTTTGGGTACATGCTTTTATTGTTATCAGAGTGATATTATTGCATTAAATGTGTGACAAAAATCACGTGCAATAAACCGTTCAGGGGTTCCTGTGTGCACCATCAGGTCATGATTATCACAATAGTGTATTGTCATCCAAACTAAACGTGTGTACAAAATTTCAGCTCAATTTATTAAAGATATCTACTTTAAAATCGAGTTGCAATATTCAACTCAAATAAATATAGGGACAGAGCATTGGAATTTAAATAAAAGCTATTATAAGGTAAAACGAAATCTGCAAGGCTTAGGCAAGACCTTTCCGTCTGAGAAACTTATATTTTTTTGCCAATAAACGCCATTATTATTTCAATGCCGTAAAAATCTTCGTTAAATCAAATCAAATCAATCGTTAAGTTTTACATTACAAGAAAACAGTACGTTGTCGCTCCGTTGTCCTCAAAAGATTTTGATATTGACTTGTGTCGACGTACGTCGAAACTACAAAAATTTAACGTTAAAGCAAGAGACCGCGGTCGTTTTTGCACGAATAGTTGCGAAAACGTAATCGCATCGGCAAACTCAAAAATATATACATATATTAATATTTCCATGTATGTACGATAGAAGCACAGCTCTTTTTTTTCTCACCGAAAAAAGTTAGATGTGCACTAACTGATAACTAGGCAAAACATATATAGCATAGCATGTACTAGCGTATTATCACCAATGGAGCGAAAGCCTAAATCCCTTTGGGAACACGCCATTTTGAATTTTTTCATGAATATAAAAGTTGACGGTTGACAATATTTTTTATGTGTTTTGCTACCATCACTCGTTTGTTAATAGGTTTTGCGTTGGATTCACAATACGGGTAAATAATAACTTCTTTTCACGATGTTTTTACGTGTAGACCAACTGACACTGAAATTTTAGGGTCCACATGTACAGTCGGCTGCTAAAGACCATACACACTCCCAAGGAAAAGATTTAAAAGTTATTACGAGTTTTATAGCCGAGCGTATGTGAATTCATGTATAGAACTGTAGGAATCTTTAAGTTATGTCGCGGAAAATGTTTTAGCCGATGTGCTTTTATCGAAGCGAATGAGGTCTACAAATCAAATTGGGGCAAAAATACATTTTTTGTATGTTTTGAACTTAATTTTGTAAAAGGGTCTAAGTTCGCGGCGAACAACTAGTTAATTAAATTTAAAAATAATAACAATATAATCAGCTAACAAGTATTGTTAAACATAAAATATAAAAGTGCTGAAAATGTGTCGGTGAAGACGTAAAAGGGGGTAACCAAATGCCACATGAAATATCTTCTTGCCATTCAATGACCACCAAATAGATTTTGTTAAACTTTCAAATAAAACCTGACAAATGAAACTTCGGTATATTTTTGGCCACATTCCAGAATAATTGGGAAAAACTGAGACCCGAGTTTGGAAGAGCCTGTTTCAAAACATTGCCAGTCATTCAACTCGCAGCGCGCGCGGTCTCGAAGGAAATCTAAGTTCGCAGAATATCTAAACGTGAGAGTCGTGATCCGTCATAGCAGCTATCTCCTTTGCAATTTATATTTGTTCATTGTTTTATATTTTTATCTCATTGAGAATATTATTATATCAGAATGGAAATATAATTAATAGGTATTAGATATAGAAGACTCCAATAATAAAGTGAATGGATTTCATTGAAGAGAGTGTTATGTGAAATGGCAAGTGACAGAGCTAAATTCTGTCAATAACTTATGTATAATTGGGTTGCATCAGTCTGCTTCTACGTCAGCTTTTACCTAATAACAAACACAAAATACGCCAATTTTATCTCAACGTCAGCGGCTCGCATGTTAAAGATAACGTCAAAGTTGACTGGTGCAATTTGGGTCCAACCCAACCAAAGTTGAATTAAGATTTTCTTATTTGTACCGACTCAACGTAACTGACTAAAATGTGGGAAAAGATAAATGAGAAGAATATGATTGAAACAGATACAGATTTAGCGAATGTTGCCGCCATTTTGAATTTATTCCTTACAAAAAACATATAGATTAGTGGTAAGTATCTGTAACTAGTAAAAGTTACTTTTGTTGTAATAGATTAACTTCATACAAATCATAATACCAACATTAGCACAGGAAACGATCGAGTGTATCACACGTTAGCACAAAGGATAAAGGGGCACTTCCTTTGCTCAATAGATCAGTATCTATTAATAGGAGATGATTCAGCGCCATTTTCTATAGACAGAGTCTTGGTTTTCTATAGACAGTAATAAATTTGGACGAAGTGTATTTTTTTATAAGATAGTATAATTTGAGTGTTATTAACTAGAATTTGATTTTCATTTCAATCTGATTGGATTCGAGGCTGTGAAGTCGCGAAGCCGAGTGTCAGGGTAAAAAATTAACCTAAAAATTTTGAAACTTCGGCGGTCGACAACATTCTTTGAGAATGCTTCTTTTTAGTCGTTTCGTATGATATCCACGAAGTTATGGTGTGTAATGTTGTAAAGAACTCGAGTCATTTATTCCTATATAATAAGCATCGAGTGACAAATTACAAAATTTGATTAGATTCGAGGAGATTATTAAGTCATTTTATTCTACGATTTCTACACGATTACAATGATGTAAAATCAAATTTATGAAGTTTTCCTAAATTACCACGCGAAGGAAGCGGCGCTACGAGTGTCTACATAAGCACACATTAGTACATAGACCAAACGCATTAAATGTCGGAAGGGCGTGTGAATAGTTTCCATATTTCCTGTAGATTAGCTAATGCCCTCCTTCAATCGGGTTTGTTGTATTATACGTGTTTAGTGTTATTGTGAATCACTTAAGGGTTAGGTTTTGACAATGTAATCACTACATTAAGGTGTTATGACTGTACATACGAGACAGATTTACAATGAAGTAACGCTACACCCCTAAATGTAATAAATCAATATCTGTTCTACTTTTTAATTTGTATCGATATATTTTCCCGATACATAATGTCTGTTCAAGCATTGAAACAAACAATGGGAACCTTTGCTCGCCTCTACGTTTATTCGATTCTTTTGTTGCAAGCATAAACGTTGTTAGTACCGATTCCCGATACATTGTTACGTGTTTTAATTCTGGAATTGTTACGATTAGAAAAGTGAAATATCTATGCCAACTCTTCCCTTATGGCATGCGGACTCTCTGATAGTGTGTGAGACAGAGTTGTGGAGAAACATGTACATAGAAAACCTATACATAAAAATATAATAGCCCTTCTGGCATGGGTTATGCCCTTAATTAGGCACGGTATAGTGATGTGTCGGTATGTGATGATGTTACATACTTCATCCATACTAATTTATGAACAGAACGATAAGAAAGGTAGACGAAATCTACAGGACTATAAAGGCTACTTTTTATTATGGTTTTGTCTGAGCGAAGCCGGGGCAAGTCGCTTGTGTGTTACATTTTCGATAAGAAAATATATATCGAATCAATATAACAATTTAAGCCCTTTCGGCGTAATATGGTCCAATAATGTTTGTAGTACTTTCTAATAATAATCAGTGATCTAGTGCAGCATAATCACCTGTGATCATAGATAAAATTCATGTATATTTATTTTTTTAAAGAAATAGAGAAAAATGTGATGGTGCCGGATTGGCCCAGTCTTAAGTTGCGACCACGGCTATAGCAAATTCGCACGAACCGTCAGTATTGTGGAGCGCATATTGTTAACGTGCCCTATGTTTCAGCTATCGACAAGTTCCACGTTCTGTTTCGCCGTCTGAATGCTAAATTACCTCTATTTTTATATGTAAATTACGTTCCTTTTGACGCTGGTGGTAGATTGTTTGAATTTGTTAATGTTTTTTTTTTTTGCTTGTTGTACTTTTTGTGAACTGGGGGACAGCTAAAATGTAGTTATTTTTTTGTTGATTTGGGACTAAAGAACAATATATATGCAGAAATATATGTTAATGAATGAAAATATTAATAGGACTGTATTTAATAGGGCTGATTTAATAAAAGGACCGGAGGTGATGAAATGCGTGTATTCGTCCAGAAAAAAAAGGGGAAGAGAGAGCGAGAGAGAGAGCACGCGGGAAATATAACCAAACGTCATAGACAATGCTAAAATGTGGCTATTTCCAACAATATATATATATATATATATATATATATATATATATATATATATATATATATATATATATATACAAGCTTTATATTTCAATCAAAAACGGAGATTTTAACTTTTTACTATCTTTTATTTTCACCTGGTCCCGTCTGTCTGTCTGTAATCAAATCTTGCTATATATAGTTAATAAGTTATAGACTTCCGCATGTCTATCTGTTAGCGGTATTTGATAGCGGAATCTAAAAAAATATGCTACAAAACAAACGAATTTTATCGAATTATACTTTCTAATACAATAATTTGTATTTGTGGCATTAATTTTTTAGTTTAGTTTAAAAGATGTTTTGTCTCGTTCTGTCAGTGCTAAATATTGCAAAGTGCGGTAGTGACAGAACATACTGTAGTTTAAAGTATGATTTAACTTTTTTTATGAATTATACAATGTACTTAGTCACAATTTACGAATACGAAAATGGTGGTTATTAAAGTCCGCTTCTTCATGGCCGCATTTTCTCATGGCTGATGGTCGTGGTCATTACGTGGAATGAAACACAAACAACAACTTTCTTGGCACTATTAATGGAGTGGTTTCCCATTATCTTCTCAATTTCACACACAAGTTAATAATCTACCAGGTTGAAGGTTTCCTCACGATGTTTTCCTTCACCGAAAGCAAGTGGTGGTCGATGAAAACTACTATACATGTGTTAGATTGTTATAATACTCATGTGGTACAATCAACAGCACATCAAGCCACCCTGCATGAACTATGGCGGCGCGGTTATACAGGCGAGTTTGCAATGAATTTGGGTAGGTTGACGTATGTGTAATGTTGACTGTACGAGTAGGATTCGAACCTGGTGAACCTTTCGATTCACAGGCGGGCGCGTCTCAACCATTACACCACCACCGCTGCAAAAACCGCGTCGAATTTGTTATTTTTAGATCCCTATATAATCTAAATATCCTAACTCCCATTTAACCGTACCTATACCTATAATTTTATTATTCAAAGTTACAATGGTAATTGCCTTCTTTTAGTACTAGACTTTTTATCATCCATTTTTATTTAATTCCGCCTTGTCTGTCCCTCAGTAATCGAATTCGCCGCACAACTTACTCTAACTTCGCCTCTCAGCCTATTGTCGAGAAATTATTGTACTGTTACACCTTTTTTGCTGATTATCTGCCCAGACTTTTGTTGATTAAAAAGTTTTAGAACATAGCAATTTCGGTCGAAGATGTCTTTGTCAAAGATTTTAGAACAATCGTGGAATTAAAGCAGGTACTCCGGTTGTACGGAGTACCTCATCATATCGAGTGTGTTATTGCTAACACTGGTGACTGATGTTATTCAAGTCGCCTGAAGGCATCTGACATGACTTTTACGACTACTTACCGCCATCTAGTGGCAGGTAGTCGCATACACACTAGGGAACTAAACTGTCAACAAGTGTGCAGGTTTCCTCACGATGTTTTCCTTCACCGGAAGCAAGTGGTGGTCGATGAAAACTACTATATATAAGTCAGATTGGTATACAAACTCATATGGCGCGAGTAGGACATGAACCTGAGACCTTTCGATCCACAGGCGGGCGTCTTAACCATTACACCAGCACCGCTAATGGAATTAGTAGACCTACTAATTCCATGAATCAATTGAATCGCCAGTTACGTTCAAGAGGCGAACTGAAATCTCAATCACAAATAAATGCTTTTTCTCTTCTGGACCCCGTATCATTGTCGATCCTTTTTTTGCAACAATTTTCCCATACGATCCTTTTTTTGAAGCGGTGGTGGTATAATGGTTAAGCCGGAAGGTCCCAGGTTCGAATCCTACTCGTGCCACACTTGTTTGTATAACAATCTACCTCAGTGTAGTTGTTTTCATAGCACCACTTGCTTCCGGTGTAAGAAAACATCGTGAGGAAACCTGCACACTGGTTGTTTATCAACTTGTGTGTATTGGAAAAGGATACGGCAAACCACTCCTTAATAGTGCCAAGAAAGTCGTTATGTGTGTTTCATTCCACATAATGACCATGACCCTCAGCCATGAGAAACACGATAATGAATGGAGAGTGTAAGTTAATATTGTTTCTAACATCACATGGACTCCGTCTGAATAAAAAGATAAATCTCAGAAAATATTACGTTTGCGTTGTATAAAATAAAAAACAAAACTCAGGTCAATCTGAAAACAGATTATTTTCCATCTCGACCTAACCGGGTTTGAACCCGGGAATTCCAGTTTAATTCCTTTCTCATTTGACGTATGTAGATTTGCGATTGTCTCGAAAAAAAAATCCTCTTGACATGCAACCAAAAAAAAAACCGAAGGATTCGTTTAAAACACGAGCATTTTATGCAAGCAACATCGGCAACGCTGGCTCGTAACATTTTATGTGGGGCAAAATGACCTGTGTCGAGGCGCAGTACTCAAAAACGTATTTTTGTGAAATCGCGAAGTTACCGCGAGTTATGTTCGGTTGATGTTGTTTGAGAACGTTTCAGCTTCGTAATAGCTATGTTTGTACAGTCAACAGCATTATCTAGCTATCCAAAGTCGTTTCAAATTGGCCGCCATTGGCCAACTTGATATGCGGTTTACAATTTATATGATTTGTTTATATACATATATGCAAAAATTTACTTAAAACACTTGACTGCATTGCTAAATTGATCAATATTACTAGCGACTTAGGTAGGGCGGCTACCTAGGTTTTTTACCTAGGTTGTCCATATTTTTTACAATTGCCAGTTCTTGCATATTACTAAATGCCTACTCTAATTGTCTGTCTAATTAACTGCCTAATTGTCAGACCTTGCCTATTAATAACGGTCGACTCAACCAAATCCTGTTCGTATATGATCTATAGTGTCTTCTCCTTCTGTAGTCGGGGTTTAAAATTAATTAATTATTCCTACCTTCCAACCGTGTTTTTATCACTACAATCACAAACCACATACGTTTGTATGTATGTTTGTACCGTCTCAAACATCAGAGCCACGCCCCGGCAATTAAGGTTACCTTACGGGAGTCAACAACTTGCGACGGGCCACGGTAGGGTTGTCACAATTTTAATTTAATTTAATAATCTGCAAGTATAGCTCGATGATTTTTCGAACATTTTGAACTTCTTTCAAAGTAAAGAACCTTTCTAAAATCTTAAGAAAATTTTACACAACTCCCAAACCAAATCATTATTCATAAATTTGGGTAGTAAAAAGTTCCTCGTCTTTGTTGAAATTGGAAGGAGAATGACGGTGATCAAAATATTCAAAAATTCACTCGTTTACAGAGAATCACTGTTCACAGGGCTCAAATAAAAAGTAATAAAGTATTTGTATAACATACTTATTTAATAAAGAAACATGCAAGCACTGTGATAATCTGTGGAAGAAAACACAGCACGATGTATAGCGCCATCTAGTGGTAACCTTGTAAATTAATCTGCTAATTAATTTCATTATCGATAGTCCAAGATCTTAGGAAATTTATATTTTTAAATTTTGCAGATGCAGCTATGATTTATCAGATGCACAACTCTCTTTGGGAATGCTGCTCAGCTGTAAAAGCTATTCTTATCCATTAGCCTCATTATGCGACAACCACCAGTGGATTTGAAATTGTCTTATTCTAGATCGGTTACCACACGCCTCACACATAATACTAAAGCAAAAGACGATATTTTAATACTGGATATATTGTAATGAATAAACAAATCGAGTTTATTGATTTTATAAACATGTTTTCTAGAGAATTATTTAGCATTTGTGACAGCCCTACCAAAGTCACGCTCCTTCTTAGAATCAAGTCGTAATGTGCCGATCAGTATCACGTTTAGAGGAAAATTTAAGTGTTTCTTTGGCTCTATAGTACCCATTACTTGTCAATAATATGCTTGCTTGTATAATTACACGAAAATAACACATGCTCTTTCATATTAATTTTTCTATACCTGCATTTCCACTATTTATACAGTCAACAGCACATCAAGTTACCCTAAAGGTTCATACCTTTACGGCGTAGTAATAGCGGCGAGTTTGCAATAAATTTGATTGGATTGATGTGTTGATCTGTTGACTGTACATTGTTCCTTTTTTGTCCATAGAAAGAAAAGGCATTTCACCTATAAACTTAAGTGTTCTCATTGTTCAATTTCAGTTGTGACGCCGTCAGATATCAACGTAACAAACCTTAAAATTTTAGAGTCGGCTATGAATTTACGACCGGCCCGCCTGTGATCCACCCTCCTTGGAATGCTGTTACCTGTCAGCTGCCATGGATCATACTCAACGACATCAAGCCAGCTACTTACGTCCGCTTGGACCTGCGGGAAAAGTCTATTAAGTATCTTGTGTAATAATTTTTTTAAACTCCGACACAACGTTTAACGTGTCTGTCGTAGCTCCCAAACGGAAGAACCGATTTTCGTTTAGTTTTTTTTTTGTGTCATATATAATTTTATCTCGAGTGTTCTTAGCCATGTTTCATGAAATTCAGTTCAGCCGTTCAAAAGTTGTAGCGAAATGAATATTGGAAGTCGGGTATTTTTTAAGTTTGTCTAACAAATAAACTTGTTATAAAAAACCCCCAGACTATACAATATTCAAGATTTTGATACAACATTGATTTGATTTGAAACATATCTAAGAACCACCGCATAAAAATTAGCTATCAAATAAGAAAAAGCGCATCCAAACCGGTTCACCAGTCGATGAGCTACGGTGCCACGTACACAGACAGACTGACAGAGACGCTTAGCTATCAAACTTATAACACCCCTATTTTTGCGTCGATGGTTAAAAATATTGAGCACTCAGTCATGTAAAGGTTCAATCTTAACAAATTAATGAATAAAAGTTTAAAAACAAATCAATGACCATATGGTGGAAACTTTTGTCGTATCGACCCCTTTCTTTTTCCAGTAAAAAAATCAATCGAGTGCGAGTCGCTTGCCGCGACGAGGATTCCGTATAATTAGCTTTTTCATTATGCACTTTATATCTTTATACAGAAAGAACTGCGATTAGAAGCGTTTTTGACAAATTTACTTCTACTAGTTCCTGAGAAAAAGTCTCTTAAATGACAGCGAGACGAACAAATCTATACTTTTATTATAAAGAGGTAAGCGTTTGTGCGTTTGCATGTTTGAGGCGGGTAATCTCCGAAACTACCGAACCTATTTCAAAAATTCTTTCACCATTAGAAAGATACATCATCCAAGATTGCTATAGGCTATATTTTATCTCAAAATTCCCACGGGAGCGAAGCCCCGGGCAACATCTAGCAAGTTATAAGTGTGCAGTTTCTATAAGGATTCCGTTTTTATCTTTTTATGTACGGAACTCTAAAGAAATCGAGTAAAAGGAGACAAAAATGAAAGAAATCAGAAAGAGCAAGTCAACAGTTTTTCATCCCGTTCTAATTTGTAATAAGGACAGGTGAAAGGTATACCAAGCGATAAGGTGACCATAGATATAAAACTAAATAGAGGGCGAAGTGCGGGTCTGCATTTCCCTTCTCAATATCGAATCGATTCGTGTTGGTACACAAAACTTTAATTACAATTGGTAAGACCAAAAAAGAACGTATTTTATTTAGCAAAAAACATAGAAAAATTTTACAATCTTTTAAATTGAATTAATAAAATAAACTTTGTAAAAGAGTAAAAGAGAACTCTGTTAAATATTTCATCAAAAACTGATCGAAGAATGGTGCGGTGTCAACACAAGCATATATATGCTGTATCTATATATATGTACATCTGTGGAGATAAGAAATATATGACGGGAACGTGCGATAAGCGAAGTTACCTGTTTGTTTCCTACCGTCTTCAAAACATTACCCTACTTCTAGCGCAGTTGGGTAAAAAGGTTATCAATGCGACCTGGGACGTAATATTTTTTCGACATAGCTCGAATACTCGCTTAAATACATGAGTCAGATTGGTATACAAACTAATGTGTACAAGGGACATATAATTTTTTTGTTTTTGGCGTTTGGAAATATAAATACCCAATTCTACTTGATTCCTATTGATTTTCCTACATGAAAATAGATTTCCTATAATTACATACGCGAGACAGAATCACAGTATATATGGAAAACAAAAAGAACACAGAAATTCAATTCCAAGACATTGCCGGTGTGAAATCCACAACAATTGCAAGGAATAGCAGCAGCTACAAATAGTCAAGATCGAATGTAAATACAAATGGAATACGATAGAATATAAACCTTAAAATAGAGACGGTAAAGATTAAAATAAATTGGTGGATCCAGGGAGATATTTCTGTCAATAAATCGAGGTTAGAGGAATTTGTAACCAATGTGACACACGGATGGTAATAATGATGAACAATTTTAAGTTTGATGATCATTTAACAATCAGGAGGAAATTGAAGACATGCTATACAACAAATTTTTAGAGGTACTACCGACAAAAATCAAAATCAAATCATTTATTCAGAAATTAGGGCTTCAAAGGCACTTTTTCACGTCATATTCTAAATTAAATCATATTCACCAAAGCCAAACTATACAAGCATATCGGAACGACCAAGACTGAGTGTCATCTATCAAGCTACAAGAGCTTATTATTTAATTTTTTTGTCAGTAATATAACAATAAAAAACATGGTCAAAAGGTGTACTGAACCATGACCTGAAACTGAAAGATATACAGACCGAGGTGGTACCTTTTAAAATTAGAAAACAATACTACATTTAAGTAGTTGTTACTTATTTGTATACTACAAAATATATGAAAATATAGTTAAAGTCAATTACGTATTCAAACTACTGCTGTTGCCCACAGGCCCACCAATTCAAAATCTAAAAAGTTAAATATAAATGATATACTAAATATTAGAGATACAACAAATATTACGTATATTTTTGTTTCCCCCTTTATATATATCACATAGAATGGTATTTAGTATGAAATAGTATAAAAGTAGCTTCCCGCTGTCTGTCTGCCCAATGTATAATTACATATTTAAATCTAGCAACGGGTTTTGATGCGGGTTTCTGAATAGATAGTGTGAATCCTGAAGAAGCCACTGGGTCGCTATTATTGTATAGTACAATAAAAGGGGGAAAATAATTCAACAAATAAATTTAAGTTTATTTGCTTGTGGCCATCAATGACCGTGTGTCACACACTTCGGAGGTTCAATCTCAATCGACGGCAGCCTTACACTCACCTGGCTATACATTGATGTAAAAAATCGATGTCCATTGCTTGCTATCCTATTCTCGCTTCAGACTATATAATTCGTTTATTTTGTTGATCAACGTTTTTATTCTTGGTTGTTCTTTTAGTACCTGGTATAGTTACATCCATTTGTATGTGGCCAAAGAAACATACTTTCTTCCGAATAGCGGTCATCAGTTCGCGAAATGAGTGGTCGTTCCGATATGTTTGTATAATTGACACTCAGCTCGTTGCAGTTTGTTCCGCCGCTTCTTCCTCACCTGTGCTTTGGAAGCTGGCAGTAGACTTAGTTTAAGTAGTTTTTTGACGTCAACAAATGATGTATATCATCCTAAATTGAATAAAGAATTTTGAATTTGAATTTGTATATTTCGTGCTACATAATTGATGTAAAACTGGCCCACGGAATCTTGAACCAGTAACCACATCTCGAAGGCTTATAGTTGGTCACAGCTATTTTTTCTAAGAACTCTTCTCTCGCAGTCATACAACACCCATACAAATTTCTAAGACCGATCCTTGAAGGCAAAATCCCTGGCAAAAGACCTCCTGGCCGCCCTCGACGAAAGTGGTTTTATGACGTAAAGGATTGGACCGGACTTAGATACAACCAACTGAAAATAGCGGCCCAAAGCCGCGAGGGTTTCCGTATGCTGACCTCCAAACTTCAACTCGAAGATGGCACCCCATGATGATGATGATAGTTACTTCAGAAGATTAACTGTCACTTTTTAAACATTCTCTCATTTCGGGTGTTTGTGGTTACATTCGGAACTGTGACGTCCAAAAGGTTCGCGTAAAAAAATTTGAAGATTTAGCTATGATTTTACAATCGACCTGTTTGACATTTTGAAGGCTTACCTAGCCTTCAAAATGTCAAACAGATCTCACTAGCACTTAGTCGCCTCTTACGACATCCATGGGAGGATATGGAGTAGTCCTATTGCAGGGCGCGTCCACACCTTTTTGGTCAGTCGGCTAAAAGCACGAAATTAGGGCAAGGGAAATAAAAGAAAGTTTTCGAGATTAATTGTTCAGGTGGTCAAAGAGAGTGTGGGAAACTTTTGAGTCAGTCTTTGTCATGCCGTAACTTTGTTTGACGTGATGAAACTTTAGAAATTCACCACTTATATAACTTCTTATTCTTTGTAATTTGTCGAATTCCTCATGGCTGAGGGTCGTGGTCATTACGTTGAAATAAAACACACGTGACGACTTTCTTGGCACTATTAATGTAGTGGTTTGTGCCGTTGTCGTCTCCATTTCACACACAAATCGGTAAGTAAATAGTGTGTGGTAAAAGCAAGTGATAGTCGATGAAAACTACTATACATTAGACGGATTAGTATACAAACTCATGTGGCACGAGTAGGATTTGAACCTGGGACCTTTCGGCTGATAGGCGGGCGTCATTACACCACCACCGCTTCAAAACCTACAAGGTTATATTCATAGCACTGCGAAATAAGTAATACTATACAAATCTATTCTTAGCTTTTGTGGAAACTCAAAGTAAAAAGTTATTGTAAATGCTTAAGTGTGCCTGTCTTTCTGTCACGCTTTCACGGCTGAACCGCTAAGCCGTTCTGGTTAAAATTTGGAGTAAATATAGGTAATGACCCGGGATCAAACACAAGCTACAAGCAACGCAGACTTAAACACTTAATACTTTTTTTTGAGAAAAAGAGACAGCATGTGTACTTTAGTAACGTGTTACTGTTTGTATTGTATTGTTCCCGGGCATCGGTTGGCCAAAGTTAGAAAGTTTTTTGTTGGGAACTGTACCGAACCGTTTTTATAATAAATTGTCTAAATGGATTCATGATTTGCCGGACAAAAAATTTAGAAATTATATAAAAGAAGTACTTTGTAAAAAGGCATATTACAAGTCTGATGATTATGTGAACGACAATAATGTTTAGCCCAAGCATGGTGCAGTATCCTCATAACATATGTAATTGATTTATGACATTATTACGTACGTTTTGTACATTTAGCTTTTTATTTTTATATTTTTTTTTATTTATATATTTTTTGTGTGACAATTTTCAATAATTTTATTGGAATTACAACTTTATTTATTTTATTTATTCATTTAAATTTTGACATTTTTAATAATGATGTAAATTCGTCCTCCTAATTTTTAATATATGTATAAGACCTATATTTGTTAATTGACGTCCTTGGAGAAAAGGCTGCGGCTTCTTCTTCACCTGCGCTTTGGAAGCCGGCAGTAGACTTAGTTTAAGTAATTTTTTGACGTCAATAAGTGATGTATATCATCCTAAATTGAATAAAGAATTTTGAATTTGAATTTGTATATTTCGTGCTACATAATTGACAGTTTAATTTATCGACACAGGTTTCCAGTTACGATGTTTTAAAAGTGATTGATTTTGTATTATTACAATATCCGCTATGAAATCCAGCACCGTTACAGTCAAAGTTAATATAGGCGCATTAACATAACTCTCCCCAATCTGAGCTCGGTTCTTATACTCTATATTCATGAGCGAGCAGTTATGCACGATATGGACCGTGTGCATGGTTGTTATCATCCGGGCATAAGCTGGACTTACAACTCAAATCTCGAAATCATATTTGATATAATGCATTTTCTAGATTACGTGCCACGAAATGTAAAAACGTACCCATATATAGGATACCTTCGTTGTCTGTCTGTCCATCTGTCAAGTAACAAACATAAACACAAACATCCGCACAAACTTCCGCATTTATAATATTTAGAATGAATAGTTCAAATTGAAACTTTAAAGTTATATTAAAAACAAAATATTAAAAAATGTCCCGTAGGTCGTTGCCTCGCGGTAGCGCACCCAGTTACCAGTACCCAGGCTAGCAGCATTGCAAGCTTTCTATGGCAATTCTCTTTACGCGGAGGATATAAATAGTTAAATATAATATACTTATAGTTAAATATAGGAATAAAACTATAACTTTCAAAATATGGATCTCCATTTTTCTTCCATGTGAAAACTAAATTATTTCTCTTTAGGAAAATAAACCGTAGAAAATTCGTTCAGTATTTACAGAGAGATACGTGATCCAAACCTGCAATTGTAGTAGGGTGTGCACACAATGGAGATAATATTTTTCTGTATACTTTTTGACCTACTTTATAATATATATATATAACCAGCCCGTCCCGGCTTCGCTCGGGTAAGACCATCATACAAGTAAATCTTCCTCAGATATAACACAATCGATTTAAAAAACCCGCATCGAAATCCGTTGCGTAATTTTAAAGAATATTACATCTCTTTGTACTATGTTACAAGTGAATAAACATTTCATTTATTAATATACGAGTATGCCACAGTTTGGACACGCCTGTACCTGAAATGTACTTGTGTATGTCCACTATAGTTATTACAGCGCATCGTCACGTCCTGACACCGCGCGTCCACACTTCGTATTTGTTGGATATTTCGAGCCATTCGACCACCATATGTCCCGGCTAATTTCTCAGCCTTAGAGCGTCGAAGCCCAGGGTTCCTTTCCTTCTTTTCGACCACCTACATAATTACTATCATTCAAATTTTAAGACAAGAATCAACTTCACCACTTCTGTATCTAAATTCTTCGTCTTTTCTTGTGTTGTCGCTTCATCGTTCGCCAAAACAAATATTTTGCCAATGTATAATTTGTGAATAAATTCTATTATTTTCTAGTACACACATAACAAATTACAATTTATTAAAAACAAAAATTAGTTAAATAGACAGTTCCGTGTCATGTCCGATCCAACGGTGTCTGTATTCCCTGCGGCATTAACATGAACATAATTTTGCTGCGGTAGTGTAAAATACGATTTCTGTTCTAAACTATCTAATCTAACATTAATATACAAATAACATTTAATTTAATATTAATATACCTATTAATGTATAATAATATACCTAATAATATACCTATTTTATTTTCGAACTGGAATCGTTCTAAAATTCCTGTGATGGATGATAATGACACTGGGCCTCATGCACACTGATTTTCTCTACAGCACTTTTGCTACACGGTTCTATGGAATTAGAACGTATGTTACGTATTGTGAGTATAGACGTGAGTACACGTGCGTTAAAATTCCAGACAGCACGCGGACGTTAGTATCGAGGTCTACAATTCGACTTGGGGCAAAAATACTTTTTTGTAATGTATTTTAAGTATGTTTGTTGCAACGCGATAACTTTCGAACCGTTGGTCTGATTTTGATGAAATTTAAAAGGCATGTAGAATCTGTCAATAGAATTTTTAAGCACGAAGGGTATCAAGATCGGTTCAGTCGTTTTTGAAATATTAACAATTTTGTAAAAAGTCATCAAGAATTTGTGTTCGCCGTTCGAACAACTAGTTATGCTTCGTGGTAGGACTTCTATTGTAAAGTTATAGTTGGTTATACTAGGCTGTTTACACTGTTCACATCATAGATAAAATTAATAAATATTTCTTTTGTCTATGGTTCACATAAAGCCCAAGAACTGCCATATTAATTGAAATACAGCCGACTTTGTTCCAGTTTCCACCATGGACGTGGAGGCGGTGGTGGGGAGGACCGCCTCCCTTCCCTGCGACATCGAACCTGACACCAACGAAGACAGAGTCTATATGGTGCTCTGGTTCCGGCACGCTGGTGGAAAGCCGCTTTATAGGTTAGTTTGTTATGATAAATAGATAAAACGTTTGTTTATGTTCGCATACATACAAATTTGACAAATGTTTGCACCAAGTTAAAACATACATAATAGAAATAAAATACATTAAAATTACACGACTTGGTGTTTTTTACAGCATGTTTTTGATGGCATTCATATTACATTAGGTTTACACGAACTTATATCTAATATTCAGGAGGTAAAATCCTGTATGTGATGCAGTAGTGTAGGTATGTATGTGCAGATATATGTATGTATGTTTGTATGTATGTGCTAGTAGCTAAAAATTATAAACTTAGCCGATAATTCACAATTTATCGAATCATTTCTGTTAGTTAATAAACTGCCTATATAAATCATTCGATTCTACTGTATTGTGTGGATCAGTTTAAAACTGTTGTTGAAAAAAAATATGTGCTGTATTGCCTTTAATATGATTATAGTTTATAGTTGATAAAATACAATAAAATGCGTTTATTTCAGGTATAGCCCATAATCAAATAAAAATCAAAATCAAATCATTTATTCAGAAATTAGGCCTTCACAGGCACTTTTTCACGTCATATTCTAAATTAAATGATGTTTACCAAAGCTACAAACTACTAGCATTTCGGAACGACCACTGCTGAGAAGAAATGCCGAAAGAAACTCATTCAAACCGTGTTGGTCCCTATTATGCCAGAATGGCTTACCATTTTTTAAATATAAATTTATGTATAATTTTTATCAGTAATATAACATGTAAGTACACAATAAAGTACATGGTCAGAAGGTATACTGAAACATATTATGATTGTGATCAAGTGCTGATGAAAGGAAAATATATATACTTATATATATATGTATAATTAACCAAACTGTTAGTAATACAAAAACTTAAATTATATGTTAGTAATAAACACCATTATTGATACTAATATCTTTGTAGGGCTGGATGCGACATGATGCCCCTATCCACATCATATAAACCTCAGTATTTTCAGTTTTACGGTTTTATTTGTTTATTTATTAGGCACACAAACATATTACAGACAATACATTACATAATTTTATTCGACAATAATTTTAAACTGATCTATAATCAAATACAGGTGTATACAGAATAATCGAATGATTTAAATAGGCAGTGTATATAAAAGTAACTGAAATGATTCGATAAATTGTAAATTAACGGCTATATAAGTTTATAATTTGACGACCTCGGTGGCGCAGTGGTAAAGTTCTTGCCACTGAACCGAGAGGTCCCGGGTTCGATCCCCGGTCGGGTCATGATGGAAAATGATCTTTTTCTGATTGGCCCGGGTCTTGGATGTCTATTTATATATGTATCTATTTATAAAATATAGTATCGTTGAGTTAGTATCCCATAACACAAGTCTCGAACTTACTTTGGGGCTAGCTCAATCTGTGTGATTTGTCCTAATATATTTATTTATTTATTTATTTATAATTTTGGTGCTTCGGGACTTAATTTGTTGTTGAGTAATGTTATTACGTTACATCATAATAGAAATTATGGTGCTACAAAAATATACATATGTGTATTTACTGAAGACTTTACACCCTTTTTTTGCGCATTTATGTATTAATGGAAAAAATTTACCACAAATATTAAATATCCTCTTGTGCGAAATAACAATAAATTATTATAAAATATCTATCAGAAGGCTTTTATCCGAGAAAGTATTAGCATACCCAAGGTAAATCTTTGTTTGAAGTAGGTATTTTACACGAAATGGTAAATGGGTTGGTGTAAATATTATTTTCTGTATTTTTTTCTTGTTCTGACCTAAGACAAGCTGGACTAAGGTGGAGACCTTAGTCCAGCAGTCAGCAGTCTTCACCTTCCAAGCCGCTCTATTCGATGCCAAATCCAACCATTCCTCCTTAAAGCTTCGTAGATCATCACTGGAACGCTTCCTTGGTTTGCCACGTTTTCTGTATGAAAAGAAAAAAATAAATTACGATTTAGAATAATTCTAAGTAGGTACTTATATAAAACTAAAACGACTACTGCGAATTACGCTCTAAAATGTTTGAAACAAGGATATATTTTTTTTAATCTATCAATATCAACAATGTCTTCTTTTGAATTTTACTATTCAATTTTGTAGTCGTGTAAAAATATACAGAAATTCTTTTAATTGAAGTCAAATTATTGATCACAAAATACTAAGGAAAATGTACTAGACAGATTTCTTTGAAATTAGGCACTCCGCTGGTAAGTAAATTTTTTTGTAAATCCCGAAATTCTTACGAAATCATGGCTCCAGATAGCAGTTTCAAAAGACATTCATTAATGAAACTGATAAATTATAGTGTCATTTCAATTTTGTATTTTGTATACTCAGCTATTGCGGTTTGGCGTGGTTTGTCCATAAATTATACAATGTATTTTTATAGCCTGTATTTTGTGTCCCACTGTTGGACAAAGGCCTCCCCTTCTATCCTCCAAAGGTATCCTGAGCCATTTGTTGCCAACCACGCCGGAACCTGTCTACATCATCCCGTAATGATATATACAATGCATTAATTAAAAAAAAAACTCATACCATATTTTAATTCCTATAAAGCGTTAATATAATTTCTATTTCATGAGATCGTGCATACAAATAGCCCTTAATAAGGTACTAAAGAGGAGAACTTTTGCGTTCCGGAATTTTCTTAAAATTATTTTTATAATAGCCAAGAGGCGTGTGAACTCATACTATGAACTTTTTGATGTATTTATACCACTAGCAGTCTATCCCCGCTTCGTTCGGGTAAAAACATAACAAATAATACCCCTATCCCTACCCCTTCCTTCGCACTAACTATTGGTGAAAACTGCATGAAAATCCGTGCCCTATTTTTTGAGTTTATCGCAAACATACAGGCAGACGCGGCAGGGAGTTTCTTTTAAACTAAAATAAATATTATAATATGTTAATCTATGTAATACTAAGGCAATAAAGTGATTTTTTATTTATTTATTGCTTAGAAATCCCTACATACGAATTGCGCTACCATATTACTAAGATGTTGGAATGAAACTAAACTATCCATGTAAAAATATCTGCAGCATAAGATATAAAGAGCTCACCGATGGGCCTTTCATAGAAATTATGAGGGTATATAACATTTATCCATTGTGCTAGCAGCCCTGGATCTAGCGAGGGACAAAGAGGAGACCCCGCCCCGGGCGGCAGTTTAGGGGGCGTCGAAATTATAGTAAAATTTGATGTTAAAGAGTATTGGCCCGTCAGATAAGCTCGCTACATAATAAAAATTATACTTTAATTACTATAGCTGCTATATATGTCTTTTAATGGTAGGTTAAGTTTGGTGAAATAAATAAATGTATGTAAAAATGTTTACTTTTCAATTTAGACATGCTGTAGTTCCATGTGGCTTTAATATTTCGAAATTTATTTAATGTAAACGTAAGTAGTTATTGGCACGTTCTACTATATAGTCAAGTCGTTTCCCGCTGTCTGTTTGTTCCTATTGTATGCTTAGATCTTTAAAACTTATATTAACAACGGATATTCATGCGGATTTTTTTATTACATAAAGTGATTCAGGAAGGTTTAGGTGTATAATTTATTTCGGTTTTACTCAAGTGAAGCCAGGACGTAAAGCCGCTAGTTACAAATATAGCTTCCGTTAACTCGTGAAGCGAAAAAATAAACACGCAAAAATCCGTGTTTATTTTTTTAATATCTTTTTTGAAAGGGGGCGCCCCACAACATCGTTGCCCTGGCTTTAAGCGATCGTAGATCCGCCACTGCGTGCTACACTACGATACAAAATTGCGATAGCATTTCTGAAATGGATATTACGTGTGCCGTGTTATATTTTTATGCGAACGGAGAAAAGGATATATTTCTTACTTATATCTGGGAGTTTTCAATGTTATTTAAGTTCACGAGACATTGACAAGTTAGATCTCCTCAAGTTACGAAAGTACGTGCAACTTTACGCTACTTTACGGAGTTTAAGTTAAACTTCAACATGTACTAGTTGGGCCGTGACGTGTGGTCACCCTAGAGTCCTAAAGTAGGACCACTCCATATCCTCCTGTGGAGGTCGTACGAGGCGATCAAGGGGCAGGATCAACATTGATGAGTGACACGCAATAACTAAGAAGAAATTTAGAGAAACAACATGAAATTCAATGCTAACTTTCTGAACTAAAATAGCGTAGATATTTTATTTCATATTGGTATTGTTTATTTCTCGAATATAAAACGGGGAATTCCACAAGGAAAATATTCGAGAAAATGAAAAAAGTAGAAAAACAAAGTTTCTATGCACTCAACGTTGCACTGTTATTAGCAGTCTATACGGATTTCATCTCGGCAAATAGTCGCAAAAAATCTAAAAACAGACTTCACGCTACGTGACTTAATCTGTTCTCCGTCTCTTTCTATGGTACGGGAGCTCGGTGTTAAATTTATTTACAAATTATTTTTACAATTCAGTTTATAGAGGTTTTACTCAACTTGGTATCCATAATATTATAGATATATATATGGCCCAAGCATGGTGCAGTATCCTCATAAGATATGTAATTGATTTATGACGTTATTACGTAGATTTTGTACATTTAGCTTTTTATTTATATATATATATATATTTTGTGTGACAATTTTCAATAATTTTATTGTAAATACATATTTTATTTTATTTATTTATTCAAATTTTGACATTTTTAATAATGATGTAAATTCATCCTCCTAATTTTTAATATATATATAAGACCTATATTTGTTAATTGACGTCCTTGGAGAAAAGGCTGCGGTGAAGTTTGTTGCGCCGCTTCTTCTTCACCTGCGCTTTGGAAGCCGGCAGAAGACTTAGTTTAAGTAATTTTTTGACGTCAATAAGTGATGTATATCATCCTAAATTGAATAAAGAATTTTGAATTTGAATTTAATTTGAATTTGAATTTGATATAGATATTTGTTTACTTAAAGGTTTACTGGTACAGTCAACACTTAAGCACAAATTCATTGCAAACTCGCCCCTATTATTGTACCCGAACATTACAATTTGAAAACCGATATTTTTTTAAACAATAGTTAGAGAGGTTTGCTTCTATTGAATAAATTAACATTGTGTGAGATATTAGTTGTTAAGTTTATTTTTAATTAATGAATATCCATTTAAAGATCCATAGGCAAACATTGAAATTCATCGGAGTGAAGTGATGAGTACAAAAAAAATTATATTACTTTTACACGTGGAAAAAACAACTAACAACTGATGAGTCAACATTTCTATATCATTAAAATTAATTAATTCATTAAAATTAATTGCCCATTATATTCTTACATATTTTTAGATTAAAAAATACGACTAAGAGTGGGTTGCACCAGTCAACTTTGACGTTAACAATGACCTGCGCACAAAACGCAAAGTACCCACGCCATTTTATCTAATCGGTGACGGCACGCAGATAAATATTTAGTTAATTTACTTTTATTTATTCGATTTTGTTTTGTGGGATGATAGCACGCTCTCCATTTAAATTTGCATACCCGTGGACGGTGAAACATGTAGGATTAAGTTTTTCTTTTAACACCACATTGTAAAAAACTGTAAACTGTCATGTTTTTGCAAATAAATAATCGTTTTATTTGTCAAATTTGACAAAGACAAAGTATTTTTTCTTTACTTTGACTTCTTCTATTTATATAGAGTGTGTTGCATATCCGAACAATGATTATCTACTGATAAATCGGTGTTGCAGACGTTTATAGGCTGTGGTGACCACTTACGATCTGCTGGGCATGTCTGCTGTTGCTAGGTATAAAAAAACCGACACATTGTTCAACTAGCCCCCGTACTACGACGCATACATCACGAGCGATATATCACCTATATCCATTAAACGAGATATTTTTAAAGGATTCTTTTTAATCGCCTTTTAAAAAGGGTTCGATCTGAGTGTGTTTAACAGAATTCTTATTATAGAAACCCTGTGAATTTTAATTGGGTGTCGGAAGTGCTCCACTAAGGATAATAGATTTTCTGTTTAATTTCGGGTTCAGAATTTTTATAATTATCGAGAAAAGAAATGTATAATTTAATCGCCCGTAAAATACGATGAAAGGAGCTTGTTTTTTTTTTTAAATTTAAATAACCAATGTGAACTTAAATTGATTGAAAGTAAATTCAGTAGAAAATCACTTAAGTTGGGCGATTTTATTAAGTTTTCATGAAAGACTTAACACACACAACAACAACACACTTAACAATTATTAAATTTTAATACAAAAAAGGTACAGGTATTATAGTATATTATAGGTATTGTACTATAATATATTATAATACATTACAATACAATATATTATAAATATAAAAGAAATAATGGCGGACATAACCCATGTAGGGATCTCTTACAGTCAATCGGTTAAAGATCTAGATAAAATTATGCATTACTATCGAAAACAATATTTTGTTGTTTTTTTTTTATTATGAACCATTAACTAAATGAGAACAAATCGAATAAAAAAAAAAAACTATACTTAACATTTATATTATACAAGGTTTTGCCCGCGGCTTCGCCCGCGTATATTTCCCAGGGGAACAGTTATTTTTCCAAAATGTAAGGAACCCTATGCCCTTATCCATAGGTACTTTAAACTACATTATATACAAGATTTCAAGAATATTGGCTGAGTAGATTAAGTGCGAAGATATAACAAATAAACAAACATATTTTCACAATTATAATATTATTTAAGAGCAGCTGCACCCCGGGGCTTCGTTCCCTTGGCAATTTCGGGATAAAAAGTATCCTATGTGTTGTTCCAGGTTATATTCCACCAGTACACCAAATTTCATAATAATTCGTCTAGTAGATTTTGCGTGAAAGAGTAACAAACATACACACATGGATATGTGCGTATGTTTGTAACTCCTGTTGTTTGTTCTACATATCCTCACAAACTATTAGTAGAATTATTATTTCAGCCCTCTCTAAATGTTGTTACATTTCAGCCGATTATCATAAAAAGTCTGTCTTTTATCCCTTAATCACACGACACATGTATTAAATACAGTTGGAATGTTAACTAATGTACTAACTGATGGATTGTTTTATAGATAACGATATTGATTTTCGATTACAATACAATTTCAAACAATAGAATATTATGATAACTATCTCAATAAGAAAACTACGATTTAAACGTATCTGTCTGTAAAAATGTATTATTTTATTCGAAAGATTATTAATTCACATAGTTTTTTTGAGGTTACCTACCCGTACGCGTGTGGTTCCGCCCTAGAATTGGACCATATACCCCTATGGATGACATATGGGTTGCCCCATTGCTAAGACACAGCATAGACAGCAGGCAATAACATTTCTAAGATTAATTGACGTTAGGCAGGCGGCCGGTTGTGAAAACACAGCCGAGTCATCTTTATTTTGTGGTTATTTTATACGAATATTATCTACCTACACACATCGAACTTTGTATATTATATAGGACTGGAGAGTGAATTTCACGAGCGTCTTGAACACCGCCGCGGGCTCTCATTAGTGTTTATTAAATTGTACCATACGCAGTAATCAATTTTATTATCCTATTTTATAAATAAGTAAAGTAATGGTACAATGTTAATTTTTTAAATGTTTAATTTAAAATAATGATTCTTTATTTTAAAAAAATGTGCGGCACTAATGAAGCGCTACACGCCGCGTTAAAACAGCCGTGAAATTCACCCTGGAACTAAAGAATTATAATTATTTATTACTAATACTAGCTTCTTCCTCGGGCTTCACTTCCGTGAAAACTATAAGATACTCCCTATGTGCTGTTACAAGTTATATTCCACTCGCGTCAAATTTAATCAAAAACCCATAGTAATTTACGGTTAGTTACGTAAGAACTCCAAACATTACAATTAAAAAAACTATTGTTTTTTTTTACAATCTTCGAGTGTGAATTTTTTTTTTCATTTCTGAATATCCATTTATAGATCCATCAGCTAAAATTATATTATAATTTCGTATTTATAATATAAAAAAAAATCCTTTTAAACCGACTTCAGAAAAAACAAGAGGTTCTCAATTCAAATGAGGTTGATAATTAAGTTCTGAAACAGTGAATGAAATTTCCTTTTTTATAGCCATTTCTGATAATGGACCAAAGTTTAGTGGGATCCAATATCTGCTTCTGTGGAAGTAACTGAGAAATCTTCTGTAAAAATGGGTTATTTTAATCGAAAGATTATAATCGACGTACTTTTTTTGGGGTTACCTACCCGTAGGCGTGTGGTTCCGCCCTAGAATAGGACCATATACTCGTAACCCACCGTGGAAGTAACTGAGAAATCTTCTCATGCCAAATTGAGGTTCCAGAGTATATTATTCAAACATGTTCCCGATATTTGCCGAACAAGGCCGATGCATTCGTGTGGCATACAAATATCTCAAGACATCAACTTACTTATGCCAGGTAATATTTTGTGTTATCTCATGGGTGCACCCAAGTTAGAGGCGATAGCGATCCTTGAATTAAAATAAATAAATATATTAGGACAAATCACAAAGATTGAGCTAGCCCCAAAGTAAGTCCGAGATTGTATTATGGGATACTAACTCAACGATACTATATTTTATAACAAATACATGTATAGATAATCAGAAAAAGATCATTTTCCATCATCACCCGACCGGGGATCGAACCCTGGACCTCTCGGTTCAGTGGCAAGTACCTTACCACTGCACCACCGAGGTCGTCAAAAAGAAAAGCTTATTTTTTTCTCCACATATTAAAATCAATCAATTCAGAAATTAGGCCTTCACAGGCACTTTTTTACGTCATAATCTAAATTAAATGATGTTTACCAAAGCTACAAACTACTAGCATTTCGGAACGACCACTGCTGAGAAGAAATGCCGAAAGAAACTCATTCAAACAGTGTTGGTCCCTATTATATATTACTACTCATAAACAGATTTCGTATTGAAGTTACGGGTATTATGAATAGAGAGAAATATAAGGAGAGAATGGATTGCTTCAAAGAACGTATGAATAAGGCACATGCTATTTCACTGAACACTCCCTGTGTTGAGTGAAATTAAACAGGTATTAAACGAGCACATACCTTTTTATTTATAAATATTTATATTTATTTTACATATACTTTTTATACAGGTCGTTTAAAATTATTATGCAATGCGAATGTTTAAAAGTGGACTATATAATATTGACGACCTCAGTGGCGCAGTGATAAAGTGCTTGCCACTGAACCGAGAGGTCCCGGGTTCGTTCCCCGTCAGGTTATGATGGAAAATGATCTTTTTCTGATTGGCCCAGGTCTTGGATGTTTATCTATATATGTATTTGTTATAAAATATAGTATCGTTGAGTTAGTATCCCATAATACAAATCTCGAACTTACTTTGGGGCTAGCACAATCTGTGTGATTTGTCCTAATATAGTTATTTAATCTATTTCGTCGCACTGCTGGGCAAAGGTCTTTTCCATATTCTTTCATCATGTCATATTTATATTTCCAAAAACGCTAACCTACTATAACTTGGGCACCAAACGAAGGGTCGCATACGGTCACCTTCCCAATAATACCCCGCTCATAACGGATTCCATCGATACAGCAAATTCAATTTGATATTTACGACTGGTTGCCCACTCACCTTGATCATACTGATTCAGCTATGTTACAAGGGTTATAATACCACTATACATAAATGGATTTTAGACATCTAATATACAAAAATAAATATCACAATATTCATTTATTCTTTGAAATAAAATAAATAATAATTAAATAAATAAATAAATATATTAGGACAAATCACACAGATCACTATATTTTATAACAAATACATATATAGATAAACATCTAAGCCCCGGGCCAATCAGAAAAAGATCATTTTCCATCATGACCCGACCGGGGATCGAACCCGGGACCTCTCGGTTCAGAGGCAAGCACATTACCAATGCGCCACCGAGGTCGTCAAAATCATACTTATAAACATATTATGAACTTAAAGCTTAAAGCATTCTGTCCCTTCTAATCATAATGAGAAACAGAATAAAATTATGCGACACAAAAAAGTAACACAATAAAATGAGCTTACTTAAACTCAAATATAATAACAATTATTATTAAATGAGCTACATACAAAACAATAAAATTGACATCAATGTGAATATCTTCATAGTCGTATTTCCTCATAGCTGAGGATCGTGGTCATTATCTGGTAATGAAACACACAACAACATTCTTATCACTATTAATGGAGTGGTTTGACATTTTCTTCTCCATTTCACACACAAGTTAATAATCAATCAACGTCCACGTTTCCTCACGATGTTGTCCTTCACCGGAAGCAAGTGGTGGTCGATGAAATCTACTATACATGAGTCAGATTTGTGTACAAACTCATGTGGGATGAGTAGGATTCGAACCTGGTTCACTAGTGTTTGGCGATCGCAAAAGTCGTGTCAGATACCTATAGGTGGCTTGAATAAAACCTGACACCAGTGTTAGTACTAACAAATTGTAATAGGCAAGAGTAATATCCGTGCTGAAGACCATGCGAAGTTGTGGAGGAAAAGTCGGAATGCGGATTCTAGACTCGGACGCTTTATGGCGGCGGAAGAAACCGGTAACACACATCGGTCGGTCACATAGGAATGACAGAGAGAGATATATAGACAATATTTCCTGCTCTATCTACATTTCCTCACTTAAATCATACCTATATATTTCATTCTTTATCCAATCCGATATACGAATTTCACATAAACCGTTTGGGTATGTTCGTTATCGCGAAACTAACGAACCTGATATCAAGTGACTAAAAATACCTGTTCCAGAAAAACACCAGTTACGGTGACATGAAAAAATCACTCATCTTTTGTATGTGACTAACTGGATTAGTGAATGATTTGAATTTTTCATTCGCCACTAGCGAATTTTTGCCGAAAATTGGTTGGATTTTTCGAGAACGTGAAATTTTGTCAGGACTGAAGCACATCACAATTTTACTATTTCATAAACGAACAACACTCAACGGCCCATACTAAGCATTAAGCATGTATCCGCAGGTCCAATGGATAAAAACACAGTAACGGACACAACACACCCAGAACCGCAGACAAATGTTTATATTTGTACATGTGGTATAAATATTTTCCCGCGCTCGGGAATCGAATCGGTATGGTGGGTAGCTATCGAACAAACAGCTTTTTTGTGAACACATGTTTGTGACGTTATTTTCTCACTCAGCGTATAGAGCAGTCCAAAATTTTGTAACAATAAATCAATTAAAATACTGAAAGAATTGTCATTATCACAGTTTTTTTTTACTAGTGTATAATTGTGGTGTATATGCTTCAAAGAGTCATCGAATCATTGTCATACGATAAATAAACACTCAACAACAGTGCCGGAAAATCCATTTTGACTACTAATCACACATAATAAACGTGAACACGAACTGTTTAGAAGCAATCAATGCCACTTCACTCGGAACAGTGCATTGAATGAGCTAACCAAACATATTGCAGCAAATAGTACATTACGTAAATTGACATTACGTCAATTTGTATCACGAAATATGCTTTAATTTGTCAATACGTCCTTTAACTTAAATTAGTTTTACCTGTAACTTCTCTCTGTCTCTGTCTTTCTCTTCTAAGCGCTTTCCCTATTGTTTTCTCTGTCGTTGAGCATCGAAGCCTAAGGTACACTTTTCTATTTTTTTTTAATACGACCTTATTATCCGTTTTAGTTTCTGACGCCCCGTTCGCACAGACGTAAAAAAGCTGACGTCGGTGGCATGATATTATAGCTTTCGTCATAAATAACATTCGACATCAAACGTACCGTCCAACGCACAGCGCTCCAGTAGCGATGAAAAATATTCACAATAAAACAGGAGCGTTGCCATGAAAGTTTAGTTAACGCGCGTTAGAAAAGCGCCCGTGCGGTATAAGCTTTAGTTACCCAAGGAACCCACGAATCAACGCATATTATCTTTTAATCATGGGTAAGACTGACTTTTCAGGCTTCCTATATAAATTTAAATAAATACTTCATTAATATCCAAATCAAATTATTAAAAACAGAAGTTATACCAACACAGGCACTTTTTCACGTCGCGTATTCTAAATTGATCAATATTTACCAAAGCTACAAAACACTAGCCGTCCGTTTCTTTATTTAATCCATACTGATATTGTAACAGCGAAATATCACGTATATATTACGTTATTTATCACCGCCGCATACGATGTCAAAGAGTATTTATTTTATACAGAAAGAATAATTTATTTGCATACAGCAACGTCATTTCATGTGACCAATAAATGTGATGTGTAAGATTTGTCTTTGAATGTTTGTTTGGTAAAGTTTAAGAAATATATATATACTATGATTTTTTTAAAGTTTATTCATTAAAATTACTAAATATATAAAATATATTAGAAAAAGAGACTTAATTTAAAATTATATGTATGTCGAAACCGAAAACATATCATCTCCACTCAACACATACTCAGACATAGTGATTATTTCTCAAATCGTTGAGACAATGAGTCTAAACTGAAACATAGATGTATATTCACGCTAGATAAGACAACTAGGGATGCCGACAACCGTGCGAAGTGGAGACAAAAATCAGATCCTGGGCTCTGAAACTCAGCGGTTAAAGGCACTGAACTCGCCTGCAGCTATTCAATTTTAGGGTACCATGTGGTAGCGATGAATCGCAAATAACAGAACATTTATATATTTATCTTGCCTGTTCATTAACATACACACACAGTTATTATTTAAAAATTATTAAAACCATGAAGTATGTATACTTTAGATCTCAATCAAAACTTTCAACAATAGATTTTTGTTTTGTGAGCCGCAACAAAAGACGTAGGTATTTTAAAAAGTGACACATTTGGACCTCGAGAAATCTACGTTTACTTTTAGGGTTCCGGTAACCAATCGCATCTACTGAAACTCCGCTATCCGTCCGTCTGTTTCATCAGTCCATCTTTAAACAAGAATCATCATAATAAGGCAGTTGAACTTGCCGTTATAACAATAAATTGTCAAAAAAATGTATAATATTTTTAAAGGGCTCCCATAATACAAACGTGTATTTTTTTTTCAATAATAATGCAACGGCGGCCTTCGTGTGCGAGTTTAATTCTATTCTGTTTAATAATTTTATTTAAGTATTTATTAAATCTGCTGTGTCTATCGGTTTATACATCTATGGCCTTTAGCAATTATTTCAATCTCACGACACGGTTGAAGACGTAAGCTTGCAAATGAGTTTTGTAAAGCCCTTTTGTATTAACACGATGTAGTAATGTACTGTTGTAATAAAGTACATGACGTAACATTGTTAATAATATTAGTCCTTTCAGGCATCCCAACTACTTAATATTATAAATGTGAAAGGTCTGTGTAAGTTGACTCGCAGTCGAGACGCAGCTAACCAATCACAGTGCGCCATTGTGACGCAACGACAACCACACCGCAATGTATCACATTGCGGTGTGGTTCGCTGCGTCTCACTTCGAATCGATTCGATAGTGAGAAGTGAGATGCAAACCCGCACTTCGCCCTCTGTAGTTTGTTACCTCTTCACGCTTTATCTACTCAATCTTCTTGAAATGTTCTTATTCATATAATTTTGAGTTCGGAGTAGGGTACAAGCTATTTTTAATTCCGAGAAAATGTATTTTATACCTAGGTACATATAATTTAGAGTACGGAGAAGAATACAAGCTTACTTTTTATTCCGGGAAAACATATTCACGGCTTCGTTCGTGTCAATTTCCCCCATTAAAAAGACACGTCTTTTTAATGGGGGAAATTCATTCATCCATTCATTCATCCATTCATTCATCCATTCATTCATCCATTCATTCATCCATTCATTCATCCATTCATTCACCTATTCTTTCATTCATTTGACGTATTCCTAATATGAAAACAAAATCTATTATTATACACTTTGAAAGTCGGCAGTAGATTTACTCCGATAATCACAAGTTAAAGTATACTTTAAGCTAAAGTATGTTTTGTCACTGTCGCACTTTATGATATTTAACATTAACAGAAAGAGATAAACATATTGCTCCTACCTAGACTGGTTCCTCCCTTGAGTGGGACCACTCCATATCCTCTCGTGGATGTCCTACGTGGCGACTAAGGGATACATAGCCTTAACAGTTGGACCTATACAGTGTCATAGTAGTAGATTTCACCCACGGGTAATTCTATGCATGGTAAGTAAAAGCGTCAGAATTACATACAGCTGCCAATTTTCATGACGCTATGATCCTTGGAAGATGGCTAAATTAAAGCGAGCGAGGTCTAACATTATACTTGGGGCTAAAATACATATTTTGTATGCATGTATGTTTGTAACGCGATAACTTTCGAACCATTGGTCCGATTTTGATGAAATTTATGCTAATAAAATTTTGAAGTTCGTGGGGCATCACGATCGGTTCAGTCGTTTTTGAAATATTCACAATTTTGTAGAAAAATATTGTGTTCGCGAGGTGAATTTGTATTTTTGGGGCTACCGAACCGATTTCAAAAATTCTTACACCATTAGAAAGCTACATTATCCGAGATTGCTATAGGCATATATTAGTTTTGAAATAAATAGTTTTCAGTAATATCAATGAACACTTGTAAAGCAATCCGAAAAAAAGCGCTACCGAAAATCTTAACGCGCGTGCGTTGGCCCTACGGTTGATTATACATGCATATAATGTACTACAAAAATATAGATATTTAGTAGATCCATAAAAAAATCTCCGACACTATACATCTATCTTTTATAATTAAGTAACTGTAAGGCATTTTATATGTAAAAAGATAATGTAAATCAAAAGTGCCTGTGAAGGCGTTTGATTTTGACAATTATTACACTACACAAGCATATTAATGGATTAAAAGTTATTTCATCATCAAGATAATTTCATGAAGATAAATTTTGTCCTTTACAGCACATAAATTGGATTAGTAGATTCCGATATATCGTGGAATTAAAAAATACGCACGCCAAATGATTTTATGTCTACCTACATAACCTATATTGTTGAACACGGCACGCGCTGCCGTGTGATGCCAAAAGACTGTACCTTTGAAAAAGGTGTTTTAAGATATCAAATATCTCGTATAACGTTATATATGTTATATGTTTATATGTAAAAAAAAATGTATTCGCGAGGTCTTCATTCGCGGCGAACAACTAGTTTTAATCATACTAATAAGTTGGTTGCTGCCATCGACATCGTGTGTCGGGTCGCGTCGCTTGCTTGCATGGCTCGTTAACCGCGGTGTGTCATGACGTGGCCCATGTTACAAGCGATTAGCGGCGTATTCTCTCTCTCTCTCTCTCTCTCATCTGGACTATTTTATTACTTTTTATCGCATAAACTATTTTGTCCTATTGTTCTTTGGTCTAAGGCCTAATTGATTTTTGGCATATGGGTAAATGTGGCATAAATTACTTTTCGGTTGGGTTAAAAAAAAAAAGGTTATGTAAGTTATGGTTCAAATTGTTATGCGTAAACAACTGTGCGGGTGGATACCAAACAAACACACTCATAAGTATAGATCGTCGAGCGTCGCTGAAGAAAAATAATGACTGTAAAACAAAATAATAATTTCAATGTAATTTCAAATTCAGAAAGTTTAGTACTTTATGTAAAATTGATGAACGCTGTGATAGAGAAGATTTCTGGTATGCCTCGTTACACGCGCCCGGAATGTGTCGGAATGTTTGGTGTGAGCTACAGACGGTAGCGATTTTATTAATAAATCATATGTACGTACAAATTACTTACATACTTAGTATTAATGAGCGTTGTAACAGAGAAGATTTCTGGCATGCCTCGGTACACGCGCCTGGAATGTGTCGGAATGAGTGGCACGTGCAATAAGCGGCAGCGTTTTTGTTTTGTTTGTTTGATTTTATTTTATATAATAATGATAACTAATGCTGTTACTGTGTCAAAGTAATGCGTGTTAACAACTACACTATACAGTGTATATTGTGACACATTTATCACAGGCTTTTTAAATTTCATGCCATCGAAGGTAAAAAAAATTAAATCCTTATACGATCATTTTATTGTCTGTCTTTCAAGAATTGTTATTCTTGAACAATTAGAGGTCTTCAGTTGAAATTCACGCCATATACGTAGTTTAAGATTTAATTTCACGCTGTGAAAAAATAAAACACAACAATGAAAAATATATATGGCCATATTTTGTGAAATATTAACTAGAAAAACCACAGACCGAATATATAATCAGTTTGGACATTGATCAAATATTATAACTATTATCTATTGGAAAACTTTAAAATAGGACATCGTGAGTTTGCGTCTCATTTGTTTGCACAGTGGTGCAATTCACGAGCTCCTGGACGGAGTTCAAGGTAACAATGTTATGTTGAGTCGAAAACTTGAACCTGAAAGATAGAACAATTTATTAATTGTCGAAAACTGATTCGTGTCTATGTGGCACTGGATTTTTGGGCTTTGTTAGTGATTTCTTTTTCTTCATATTATTGGCATGCAAAACGCACGCACGGTGCCGGAATAAATCTATTCACTGCAATTTTTGGAGAATTTAATATTGTCAAATCAAATCAAATCATTTATTCAGAAATTAGGCCTTCACAGGCACTTTTTCACGTCATATTCTAAATGATGTTTACCAAAGCTACAAACTACTAGCATTTCGGAACGACCACTGCTGAGAAGAAATGCCGAAAGAAACTCATTAAAACAGTGTTGGTCCCTATTATGCTAGAAGGGCTTACCAGTTTTTAAATATAAATTTATGTATAATTTTTTATCAGTAATATAACATGTTAGTACACAATAAAGTACATGGTCAAAAGGTATACTGAAACATATTATGATTGTGATCAAGTGCTGATGAAAGGAAAATATATATATACTTATATATATATATATATATATATATATATATATATATATATACAAACAAAAAAACTTTTAATAAAAGATCGAGCTGACCAGTTCCCCAGGCAGCACCCGTTCACGAGTTGACGCGTGAGTCAGCCATCGCGAAGCTCAACCACAATAGAGGGAACCTCCCGACCCGATCCACATGTAATCATGTAACATGGTATAATAAATATTACAAAGATTTGTTGGCTAGTTAGAAAACCAAATAATAAGTACGTGTCATTATTGACAGGATAAGTATTGCCTATCAGCTATCAAGTTATCTCATACAACATTCATACGACACTCATCGACATACGTGACTATATCGAGAGATCACTTCTGGGACGGGAACTACAAGCCATAATCTATCTCTTTTATAGCGCAAACCCAGTTTTCCTACTTCGCACCCTCTACAGTATCCTTCATTGACCGTGTTCCACTGGGATTACTTATTTCAATTCCACAGGGGAAAGAAAATCTTGCTGTTCCACCACAATCCCCAGGAAATATAATACCGCCAGTTAATTTACATATCATCTCATCCCTGACATTTCTTGTGTTTGCTTCTTCTGTCAGGAGGAAGCGGCAATTTCAGTCGATTTAACTAAATGCACCATTCGTCACGAATCTAAATTTATATTCAAATTCGCTTGGCGAATCTGTCAAAGACGCTCAAATAAAGCAATCAGGCTGTCTAATACAATCCGTTAGTTCCCGAGATCAGAACGTACAACACAACAGAACAATTGATATTCATACAACTGGAAGATATAGCTCGTTCAATTCTCACACAAAGTGGTGTATGGTCCAAGTTATACAAATATTTCAGAATAGTTCAAAATACAAACATCACAAAATACTTCTTTAGTTGCTTAAAAACTTGAAGTTTAAAAAAATACTATTTTACTCGTTTAACACTTTTTGTATTATATAACCAGCTAATTAGATAATGAACGAATGCGTGGCCCTGTCAATTCCACTTAGTCCTGGCATTGCACTACTGACTTGACATCGTCAAGGATGATATTCGTGCCATTATAGCCTGGCAACTACGGATTTCGAAAACCTTACAAAATGGAGGAGAAAGTAATAAAGCCTGGGCCCTGGGCTCCGACACTCCATGGCGGCTGAAACCACCGGAGAAATGCCCAGATCAGAGAGAAAGTATGTATATGAATGGATAAGGGTATGGATAGTTGATAGATTGAAAGCAATCAAATAGTTTCCGAGACCAAAACTGCGATGCAAAAGTAATTCATTCATACAGCTATAAAGCTTTGTAGGTAATCTGTTTCCCTGCAGTGAGGAGATAGCTCGTTTAATACGAACACACAGTTCTGTTGCACGGTTGGTGTGTGGACCAAGTTAAAAACTTTGCGACCCATATTTTTATTTCTAAAGAAGACTTTAGAAAGAAAAATACGGGTAACTAGCTGCATCCCGGGGCTTCGACCCGTGGAAATTTCGGGATAAAAAGTACCCTATGTGTTATTCTAGGTTATATTCTACCCGTGTACCAAATTTCACATTAATCAGTCCAGTAGATTTTGTGTGAAAGAGTAACAAACATAAATCCTCACACACTTTCACATTTAAAATATTAAATGAATAAATAAATATATTAGGACAAATCACACAGATTGAGCTAGCCCCAAAGTAAGTTCGAGACATGTGTTATGGGATACTAACTCAACGATACCATATTTTATAACAAATACATACATAGATAAACATCCAAGACCCGGGCCAATCAGAAAAAGATCATTTTCCATCATGACCCGACCGGGGATCGAACCCGGGACCTCTCGGTTCAGAGGCAAGCACTTTACCAATTCGCCACCGACGTCGTCGAAATAAATACACTCACGTATTTTTTCTATTGAGATAGGTAAATATCTGTTTGTTTTCGCACATATGTGCAGGATTAACGGCTTCACACTATCATAGCCCGGCAGGCATGGAAATTAGCATTGTATTGAATACCAACCGGTCGGGGCGTGCGTTGTGGCGAGTTTAACATTGAAGAAAATCTTCACCATGTATGGTATATAGTTATAAAGACTTTTTATTTCTCATTCTTCGAAAGTAGTATCTCTCTCTGTCGGAAAGGAGTGTATATTTGATCTGAATAGGGATCAAACAATCAACTAAATTTTAAAATATTATTAAATAAATAAATATATTAGGACAAATCACACAGATTGAGCTAGTCCCAAAGTTAGTTCGTGACTTGTGTTATGGGATACTAACTCAAAGATAATATATTTTATAACAAATACATATACCTATAGATAAACATCCAAGACCCGGGCCAATTAGAAAAAGATAATTTTCCATCATGACCCGACCGGGGATCGAACCCGGGACCTTTCGGTTCAGAGGCAAGCACTGCGCCACCGAGGTCATCAGGAGTAGTAAGTTAATATAGTCTGTGGTATGAAAGTGTGGATGGTTTGCGTCGGACTTTTTGGGAATAAACTGAAGAATACCATTTCTAAAAGATTACTATATTTTCCACATTAGTGTATTCTGAGGTACTTTTATATATTTTATTTCATTTGTCCTTCTTTCACGACAAAAAGGTGCAACAAATTAATGTGAGTTTTGGAGATATTTCGAAAGGTGGAGAATAACACATGCTTACATATCGACGCAGGTAGAGCGACGCGCAAAAGCTAATAATTAAATAAATAAATAAAAAATAATTTACAATTATGTTTTGAAACTTGTACCACGCCTCTCTAGGTACGCATGCAAAGAGCTCCATTCCACATTTAATTTAATTCGGCGATCGCTCGCGCCGTGACGTCACTTCCGGCACTACGTCACATCCGGCCGCTCACAATGCACTTCCTGGATGCAAGTACTTAGTACGTTCTCAATTGTGTGCAGAGAAATGCCTTTATATATAGGCTAATCTATTGGTTAAAGTTTTTGACTATAGTTGCGTAGGCAGTGTTGCCATCTATAATGATGTGCCCCAGCTGTGGGGACGTTAGGTAAATAACTGATTTCGTGGGTATAAATAGTAGTTTGTATATTTAAAATTTATTATTTGATGTGAAATTGTAACTGTTATTATTATTTCAAATTATTGGATGAATATTAAAAAAAAATAAATTGAATGTTATAACGATTAGTGTCATACGTTTTAACTTTCAGTTTGATTTTAAGTTTTATTTATCGTCAGGAGAAAGCGTGCGGTTCCGCCCTAGAATAGAACCACTCCACCCTCCCGCGGATATCGTACGAGGTGACTAAGGGACACACATCCTAGACAGCTGATATGCAACAATATCATTCCCAAAGAGGGCTGTCGTCAGGCAGGCGGCCGGTTGTAAAATCACAGCCGAATCTTCAACATTTTAGGGTTTTTTTACGCTGGCTTGACAACCCCGAACGTAATCTGGAACATGCAGAGATGTGACGGAGAAAGCATCTTTGTTAGTTTCGTAACTCTTGGCTCTGTCTACCCCGTAAAGGTAATACGTAATACATAAATACGTAATACATAGACACAAACTTTTAAATCCTGTTTGACCCTTATACCTTTCAAATTAATTAAATTCATCAATTAAAATTCAAATTTAACAACGAATTAAAACATTGTCTACACGCTAACAAGTTCACAAAACCACACGATAAATAAAATCCACTTACTATAAAGATGCTTATACACGTGCCGTCTGAATTATGAAAATATTCAATTCAAACAATTTTCAATCAATTTTTATTTATATTTCCAAATGTATAATAAAGACCAATGTATAACATTCCTGCATGCAATTCACATCACTATCTGGTTTTCACGTGCCAAATAAGAACAATTTTACAATAAATAGGTTAACTTTAATAGATCCAGTACATTATCACAGCCCAACACACTAGTAACTTAACTAGGCCGAGCCTGTGTCTCTACTACTAGATACTAGGTCCTTCCTTTTGCGTAACACTATAGGCATTATTAAAATTATATGCGTTTGTGAGTTTGTATGTTTGAGGCGGGTAATCTCCGAAACTACCAAATCGATTTCAAAAATTCTTTCACCATTAGATAGGTAAATTATTCAAAATTAATATAAGCTATATATTATCTCAAAGTTCCTACGGGAGCGAAGCCCCGGGCAACATCTAGTAGCAAATAAAATTGGATCTTTATTTTCATAAAGTTTGCACGTGGCCAGTTCGATTTTAAATTAAGAATTCTGTGTTAATCCAAACGGTGTTAATAATATAATGTATAATGTAAAAGGCACTCAAGACTGCAGTAAGGTAATAAAAATAATAGAGTAGAAATTGTAACTCTATACATTGCTGCCTACGGTTCATTTAACCGCTACGCCGTAGCTAGGATGCTACGTCGTAGACGTCTACGAGATTATCTTGTTCCTAGTAATTGCTTTGGATGTATTAGATTAATATAGTCTAAGTGTTTGCAAACAAAATATGATAGTTTAAGTTCGTGTTTTTTAAACTTTTTTATGATTTTACAGTTGATTTACTTTTCGACCGTAAATCTTATACCTTTTGTCTGAAAACTAACGAACAAACAATATTTTGGAAATAGGTATACGCAACGTTCATTATTGCGAATGTCACGAATGTGACAACATATCACAATATCGTAAAACTATTAACAATTTTATTGAGAACTAGCTGCCCGTCCCGGTTTTGCTCGATTAAAAACATAATAAATCATACACAGAAATCTTTCTCAGGAATCACACTAACTATTGGTGAAAACGGCATGAAAATCCGTGCAGTAGTTTCTCAGTCATCAGACAAACAGAAGTAGAATAGGACTTTTTTTTAAAAGCTTTTATTTAACTTGCAATTTAGGTATGGTATGACAAATCACACAGATTGAGCTAGCCCCAAAGTAAGTTCTAGACTTGTGTTATTGGATACTAACTCCACGATACTGTATTTTGTAACAAATACATATATAGATAAACATCCAACACCCGGGTCAATCAGAAAATGATAATTTTCCATCATGACCCGACCGGGGTTCGAACCCGGGACCTCTCGGTTCAGAGGCAATCATTTTACCACTGCGCTACCGAGTTCGTCAAATTTTTACAAAACCAATTATAGTAATAAACAGGGAAACATTACCTGCTATTAGTCTTAAATTTGGCACGAGTCCACGGCGAGCTGTACTTTCTACTCAGCTTAGTTTTATTGGGCGGAAGATATATATCCCAATGCGATATTACTTGCATAATAAACGAATTCTACAGTTGCACACTCTCTCTCTCTCTCAGCCTCGTCGTAGTATTCTGGACTGTGATGTCGCGATGCCCATACGCATATCCGTAGAAAAAATAAAACACAAAAATTTCGCTGTTAATACAAAAAAGTCTGTTATTAATACAATAAAACAGAATGCAACAGAATGCAATATTATATAGTTATAAAATATAGTATCGTTGAGTTGTAGTATCCCATGACACAAGTCTAGAACTTACTTTGGGGCTAGCTCAATCTGTGTGATTTGTCCTAATATATTTATTTATAGATTAAATAACGTTGGCGATACACAGTATTAGGGTATATGCGCAAAGCATTTGGAAAAGTATTGCCTAGCCATTTTGTCAGTTAGCTATTTTGAACTATAAAGTAAAATGGCGTTTCAAAAAATATTTGTTATACAATGTAACGACTGCTTTATCAGCACACACTGCGATAGTAAGACATTTTATTTACATTTTATAAATAGATGTCGGCTAAGCGGAAATTAAAAGCTGCCAGGAAAAGCTTTCATAAAAAGCTCGACTTGAATTGGATGACTTAACAACTAAAAACTTAGAATATTTTTTTACAAACTCGGTTATATCATAACAAAGATCAATAAAAACCCATTCTTTGATAAGCTTCTGTACGCTCTTTTCGAGCACACTATCCTTTTCTTTTCATGTAGCTCTCAGGTCCCACTGCTGGGCAAAAGCCTCCCTTCTCCAAACAGCCCCTCTTTGTTTCCAAACACTTGTATTCCTCGCCAGTTGTGGACATTCCTCATCAAAGGCCGACAGTTCGTCGGACCATCGCACCTTCGGCTTGCCTTGCGATCCTTTCCCATCAGTCGGGACCCGAGTAGTCACATCATCACACTACCCTTACATCTTATAAAAGAAATACCTCTAGTCTGTTTGTTCGCGATAAACTCAAAAAAATACTTCGCGGACTTTCATGCAGTTTTTACCAATAGATAGTGTGATTCCTGTTACTTGTTCCTGAAACTGGGACCGGCCGCTAGTAACTTTATAATACGTAAAATAAGTACAAAAAATAATTCCAAAAAAATACATCGTATTGATAATAAAAGATAAACACAAAATCGACTGATTTTAGCGTTTTTTCACGAAATTGCGAAAAATGAAAAAAAGTAATTAATAACAAGTAATTAGGTATATTGTCGTTGCGTGTGTGCAATAGAACTGTACCGTCCCACAACCAACTTATCATAAGCTAAACGCATGCAATGTTAAGCATAATTAACTGCAACACGTCGAGAATATGAAATATATTATGCTTGTGAGTTACGCAACGACTGTTTCACAGGTTTTAGGCGATTGGGACCACGAGATATTCGGACCACGGTCCTAACCTCCCATATACAGTATACTAGCTCTGGCCCGCGGCTTCGCCCGCGTGAATTTAACTGCGAAAGCGGAACAGACGATATTCAACTTTAAATCCCCATTATAGTCATTTGGGGGTTGATAAATGGCCTATATTTGAACGGAGGTCTTTATGTAGTTAAAGACCATACCAAATTTCATCAAAATTGGTCCAGCGGTTTAGCAGTGAAAGTGGAACAGGCAGACAGACTGATTTTCGCATTTATAATATTATAATGGATCTGAATAGTGTTGTTTGAACTATATAAAAAACACACGCAGATATAATATACAGAATAGTGAACGCAACGGCGGACTTATCCCATGAAGTGGCCTTTTCCAGTCAACTGGTAGGCAAAGATACATGATTTCATTCGAACCGCAATGATTGGAACGGTCCAAAATATATTTATTGGGTTGTTAAAGCTATTAACTATATCCTATTCTATCATTAGCACCACGGTCCTAGTGATAATGAGTTTGGGATTGGGACCGCGGTCCCGAAAATCTCGTAGTCCCAATCGACTGACGACCCGTTTTCATATCAGAAATTGTTGTTTATATAACAATATTTTACCTTGTACAAAGTGGGCGGTTTAGCGTGCAAACATCTATGCGATAACGCTAAGGAATAAAATATCCATGGAAACCAAGAAAATTGGTAAATATGTACTTTCTTAATATTAAAAATCACAATATATATATATATATATATATATATATATATATATATATATATATCGATGTGAAACACAATTAACTTACATGAAAATATATGAAACGAGATGACCAGTTCCCTCTGGCAGCACCCGTTCACGAGTTGACGCATGGGACAGCCATCGCGTAATAGAGGGTAATGAGAGGCTCAACCATAATAGAGGGAACCTCACGACCCGGCCCACGACGCCACCACCAGATTGACCATTTGAGTGAGCATGACACACTCGATTCCCATGACTTCATAATTACAATTCTTATTCGTCGAAATAGAAGTATAATTCAGACACTTGAAGATCACAAATCACGTACATGTTTTACAAATAAAATTTAAATGCCATACGAATTATTATAACAAAATTCAAAATTGTGAATAAAATAATAAAAAACAGTAAAATAAAAATTAGGAGATCATGTGTGGAGTGGCAAAGTTGTCGGGAGGATCCAAGCGTTTTATATATATATATATATATATATATGTATATATATATATATATATATATATATATATATATATATATATATATATATATATATATATATGTACAAGTTAGAGGTTTTTAGTTAGGGGTTAGTATCATCATGACTAAGTACATAAATTCACCTAATCGCTGGAATGACTACATCTGAAAACGACCAAGACTGTCAGAAGTCTTTCTCTAAAATTTACAAGGTACCAAAATGACTGGTTACCTAAATATCATTAACCGACCACATTTCAAAATCACTGGACAGGCAAAATTGCAAGTAACTAACACTCACGATAAAATAAAAAATAAAAAAAAACAAGCACTTATCAAATCTAATACAAATACTTATTTTAATGATGCACTTAATTATTATTTATTTACAATAATTTATGGGTTTACAATTTACTTTATTTATTTTACTTACAACAGTTTACAATTTGTAGTGTCTAATTTTTTTCAGTCTCTAGTGTATCCTTTTCAGCCTAGGCTTAACCCACCTTAAGACGTCATGGATGTGACACATCTTACATTCTGTCGCGCAATGTTTTTCTTTGTTAAATGTAGTGATTTGTACTCGATGCCAACGACACAGACCTGGCCTAGTGTGGGATCATTTGTTATTTTATATGCATGTAATTATTTTCGAGAAATAAATAATTCTTATTCTTATTCTTTATGGGTCAGCACAGCATTTTTATCTTCTCCACTCTCAATTTCGGATCAATTACGGTCAGATCTTTTTATCTATATGCTACTAAACGTACTCCATGTATCTCTACGAATAACATAATTATTTTATGAAATGAAAATAGTTTTTGACATTAATTTGAATTGCTGACATATAAACTACTGATCTTATGCCCATTTGTCTAAGATCTCAGGCTAAACAAATGTGGCTATAATTCAAGCGTGTATAAGCTATTCTACCGGAGCAGCTCGTTCAGCTTCGATCTAAACTGTCAGCAAGCTGATTTATATCACTGGGATTATGTGCTTAATATACACACCACAAGTTGGATAGAAATATTAATATCCAGCTCCTGTCCGCGACTCCGTTAGCAGCAAAAAGAAACCTAGGTATGTTGTGACATAGAAGCATCCAAAGACCAATATTCGCAAAGAGGGTTGACGTCAGATAAGCGGCCGGTTGTAAAATCACAGCCGAATCTGCAAAAGCTTCAGACCACCGCAGTCTGTTTTATGACTACCGCTTTAGCTAGATTGTAAAATTCCTACCTGTGCTAATAATGTCGTTACGGCTAATCACGCTTCACATTTACGTGTTAAGTTATAGGTATCACAGAAATGACACTTCTTATTTTATTAAATATATGTCTACGGTTAGCTAGGTATGTTGTTTCTGTGTGCATTACCTTCAGACCTATGTTTAATTTACATTACTTGGGAACTACGCCCGAATACAACGATATCACGTTAGAGTTTTTTATATAATGCATTCAATCTTGCAAACAGCGACACCGCGATCTAGGTTTGTCAATCCAGCTAGTGGCGCCATCTGTCCGTAGTATTGCGAACTCGGTATAATCGTGTGTTGCATAAGCGCGCATTGTCCATGAGGCGCGGTAGATGACATCACACGTACAATTTTTACCCTTTTCAAAATTGATTCAACACGAAAAAGTGTTGGTTCGTTGAATGAAAAATCATTTGGCTGGTTTAGTCGGAGTAGAAAAGCTGGCGTTATATTGATTTCGTCATTATCAGGTATTTTTCTGTACCATATAATATTTTATAGTCCAGAGCGAAACAGGTATCTGAGATAGGTCTCGCTTCATCGGGTTTAACGCTAACGAACCGAGGGCATATTTAGTTATTAACTAAGCTATAACGTTATAACATTATCCAATAATAAGCGTTGGTGACTTTTGTGGATAAAATTAGTAAAAAAATGTTTCGTAAATATATATCGTGTGACATTAATGGTAAGGACTTCTTTTTGAGAATCTAAAGGATATTCATATTTCTTTAATAATATTATAAATGCAAAAGTCTGTCTGTCACGCTTTCCAGGCTAAGCCGATGAACCAATTAAGCGAGCTGTCTATTAATTTATTGTTAACACTATAAATATTAATTTATAGTGCTCACTTAAAGGCTGGTTCTCAGAGCGTTTCGGCCGCTCCGGCCGCGGTGTCATTACGATCCGTCAATTTTCTTGAGGAATTAATCATTTCCATATTTAATCATTCATACAGTTGACATTGCCACAGTATAGAACAACAATTTTAAAGTCAGATAGCAAAACTAATTCTTGTCTTGGTTAAAATTTGAATTTTTTTCTTGACATGACACTCTTGAAGCGGTGGTGGTGTAATGGTTAAAACGCCCGCCTGTGGATTGAAAGGTCTCAGGTTCATATCCTACTCGTGCCATATGAGTTTGTATACCAATCTGACTCATATAGTAGTTTTCATCGACCACCATTTGCTTCCGGTGAAGGAAAACATCGTGAGGAAACCTGCATACCTGGTGGACAGTTTAGTTCATTAGCGTATATGTGACTACCTGCAACTATATGGCGGTATGTAGTCGTAAAAGTTATGTCAGATGCCTTTGGGCGACTTGAATAAAATTTGACACCACTGTTAGTAATAACACACTCGACTCGATGATGATAACATGACATCCTGAAGATCTCGTGTTGTCAATGCCAAGGATGTCCACAGAAGACGTCTTAAAACTATCGATAAACGTCATCTTACGTAGGAGATCGGTATGGTACAAAATGTGTCGCCCCTCATCCCCCTCATCCACGCTATCACTCATACAAACAAAGCAATATTCGTGCATTAGTGTCTGCATTTATCTGAATTCGCCGATGATGTGGAACTGGTATCCTTATTCTTACATTATAAAACAAAGTCCTTTGCCGCGTCTTTTTGTCTGTCTGTCTGTTCGCGATAAACTCAAAAACTACTGCACGGATTTTCATGCGGTTTTCACCAATAGATAGTGTGGTTCCTGAGGAAGGTTTAGGTGTATAATTTATTAAGATTTTACCGCTAGTTACAATATAATAATAATAACTAGCTTTTGCCCGCAACTTCGCCCGCGTTTAATTCGTGCGTCCGCTCATTAACTTATTATTGTCGATACCATCTCGAGTTCTAAGCAATAAATATATCGCGATGAAACTTATACAAGATTTTAAATTAGACCATCCGCTATACAACTCAGAACACGCATCAAATTTTATCCAGTAGTTTTTACGTTAAACATAGCCCATGCATCAAATTTTATCCAGTAGTTTTTACGTTAAACATAGCCCACGCATCAAATTTTATCCAGTAGTTTTTACGTTAAACATAGCCCACGCATCAAATTTTATCCAGTAGTTTTTACGTTAAACATAGCCCACGCATCAAATTTTATCCAGTAGTTTTTACGTTAAACATAGCCCACGCATCAAATTTTATCCAGTAGTTTTTACGTTAAACATAGCCCACTTACAGTTTTATTAGAATACTAGTTATTTTCCACAAATTCGTATGTGAGTAAAAATCCGTTTCCTGTGGGAATTTCAGAAAATCCCTTCTTAGCTATCCCTTATAATCCCTGCTACCCTACCTTGTCCTAGGAACTTACACACTAAATTTCAGCTTTCTACGCCCAGTTGTTTCGGCTGTGCGTTGTCTGTCAATCAGTCACTCAGTAACGCTAGAATTTTATATATATTATATATAAATGTACAGATAGAAACAATTAAGGACCCCCCCATAATTACGTTATATTGATACAATATAATAAAATTAATTAATTAAAGTGACATTTGATTGTCGTGTTTCTATGTAATTATACATTTAACTGTCCTATTTTCTCACAAGATTCTTCAGTTAGTTAGAAAGGTAACTGACGTCGTGAATTTCCATAACTCTCTGTTTTACCCAATAAGTCCTGTTGATCTATAGGAGCAGTGTAACGAACCGTACTGTAATGGTGCTCACACATGGCACAGAGAATGTTTTTGCATGAAAGAACACTGCTTAAAATAAATTTATAAATTACCAACATATGTATAAGGTCCGAACTCGACTAGTGCTATGCTGTGCTAAGTGAAGTTTCGAATTATCAATTATACAGGGTTACTGGTATCTAAACCTCCTAAAGACTACTTGGGTACATCAAAACAAGCAACTTTTATTTTATGACTTTTCGTGATTCGTAGTTTTTTTTTTCATATAAATAAATGCAATCTAATTGCGATTCTACACATCTTAACTCTATGTAATAGCCAAGCAACACGAGACAGTACATTAGCGTTATGTAGCGGAATCCAACATAGAGTTAATAATTTATAGAAACGACATTAAAACTAAAAAAAAAAAAAAGGAAATCTTTTGTATTTATTACGTTTAGACAAAAGTCGTAAAACAGTACCTTTGGAAGTTTATGCGTAAGATACCAATAACCCTGTATAAAATTACGAAATCTTATTGGTTTAGCTCGCCCTAGTTAGGCGGGGGCTGGCGTGATAATCTGTTTAAGACCCAATACGAAGAGAATTGGCGATTTTTGGTGCATTTCGGACCTAACAAGTCGATGTTTCAATATTAGATTCATCTAGAGATCTGAGAGGATGTATAGGCATTTTTGAGCTTATGTGTAACACCTTAGAACTCATTTTTGCTTGTAGGCTAGATTGAAACACACTCAAACTATTAATAAAAATAAATCTGTCTTGGAGATATTTCTACCTTCCTTGTGAATTATTATTATTGTTTGTTATAAACTGCCTAGTGTCCCTTAATCGCCTGATACAACATCCACAAGTGTATGTAGTGATCCTATTCTAGGGCGGGACCACAACCCCAAGAGTACTGCTACAAATTTTTCGTCGTAAGGAATAAAATAAATGTGTTGTCTCCTTAAAATTGTTAAGAGACGCAATTGTGTGTACAAGCTTTATGCTTGATAAATACGTAGGGATTTACCCTCAGATACTGGCCTTAAAAATGGATTCACTGGTGTCTTCCCTTTGGAACATTAACAATCTCTTGTTAATTAAGAAGCGGTGGTGGTGTAATGGTTACGACGCCCGCCTGTGGATCGAAAGGTCCCAGGTTCGAATCCTATGTGCCACATGAGTTTGTATACCAATCTGACTCATGTATAGTAGTTTTCATAGACCACCACTTGCTTCCATTGAAGGAAAAACATTGTGAGGAAACCCTGGTTAATTATTATTAACATGTGTGTGAAATGGAGAAGGCAATGGCAATTGAAAGTTGTTGTGTGTTAAATTCCACGTAATGACCACGACCCTCAGCCATGAGGAATACGATTATGAAGTTAAATAATTGACAATAATTAATATTTCTAAATCCTTAAAGACAGCATAGCCTATCATCACCTATGTCTCACTGTCTCACATAAAGATTCTTATTGTATACTTTGAGCTGTGGATGGGATACCATTTTATAGTAAAGGAATTTTCTATATATAATTTTTTTGTTTGGGCCAATATCCTTTAATTGGCCCAAGTAAAAAAAAAATATTTTTGATCCGTGCAAAATTTATTTTTGATCTATGGCAAACTGATAGAAGCACATTTTTGTCAGATTATAAGGCTTTATTATTCCCACACATAAATAAAAATAAATAGGTACTTACCTAATTTCAAACAATGGATTTTTCTTGTTACTTTTACTGTCAGAGAAATACTGTCTAGACCAAAATTCCTCTCAAAACAACTGCGTATTTAATTATTTCACTATAAAAAGCTAAACTTTCACGAAAATTACTCGAAATCAAAAATAACAATATTTTAAATTCTTTTATTCTACATTTACAGTTTGCCACAGAGAAATCTGACCCCCCTGGCGATTTGAACACCATCTCTTAGGGGGTCAGATTTCTCTATGGCACTCTGTGCAAGATCCTGGGACTGGCATTTAATCTCTCTCGGTTATTTTATAGAATTAGATAATGGGTCGAATCAACGAGGCTCAAAGGGAACCCACCAATCCTTCGCTCTCGCTCCGTCGTACGGAGATTATTTTGTCTTTTTCAAGGTGTGACATGGACAAATACGGGTTAATGTAAATTTTTAATCTCAAACATTAGTGTTAAACGTTAAAGGGTTAACATTTACGGTTCTCTGGCTTTGCGTACGTGTTACGTGCGACCTTTTTTTATTAACGCGGAAAAAGGACTTGTTTTTGAGCTGTTTGATGTTAATACATAGTTACACGAACATCATAATTTATGAAAGAGCAGCCGTATCAAGAAATACAAACCATCTATTAACCAGTCGTATCGTAGAACGATTCAATATGCACTGTTAATTGCCAAACGTTAATTGCAATGCGGTGCGGCGGAAAATCGCGCACGTGCTGTTTTCTATATGATTGTAAGTTTGTTTATACTTTATTAATAAGTGTGTACGTTGAATTTTCTGTTTACACAGCATTCACAGAACTAACACAGAAATTGCATGCTGTGAAAGAGAAAATATCTTTTGTTGCTTATGTTTTATTTATTGGTATACAGAACTACTTTTGGACTTTATTCCCACTGTTCCCGTTCGTATGGGTTCATACCGACTAAAGTAAATTAAATCAAATCAAGCATAAATACAATAAAGATGTGATGCAATATACCAAATCGGTTCGCATGTTGATGAGCTACGTACAAAGACAGACAGACACACTTAGGGGTCAAATTTATAACACCCCTCTTTTTGCGTCGGGGGTTAAAAAAACAGTTGCAATTCAAAAAACACATCATTAATATATAATGATTTAAAGATATTTCTCTGCCCACATATATTCTACTAGCATTTGCCCGCGGCTTCGCCCGCATGACAGATACAATTATTTCTCTGCGAAAGCGGAACAAACACGATTTTCATACAAAGTTGCACCCCCCCCCCATTATAACCATTTGAGGGTTGATTTTTGATAAAATGTTTGTACGGGGATCTTTAACTACAATTATACCAAATTTCATCAAAATCGGTCGAAATCATCAAAAGAGACAGACTGATAGACTTTTGCATTTATAAAATTAGTATGGAGTAGGTATGTAAATCATATGGATTTCATTCTGCAACAGTTTTGACGTGCGCGGCCGCAGTTTCAACAAGGCACTTCATTGGTCTGACCCCCTGGCCTTCGGGAGACGAGCCTACTTCGTGACGATGTCCCGGCCCTCGTCCCTCACAGTGGACGCCGTCCAGTTGGACGACGAGGGCATCTACAGATGTCGTGTGGACTTCAAGAATTCACCCACGAGAAACTTCCAAATTCGTCTCAATGTTGTTGGTGAGTAAGAACCACTTTGCGGTGTGTGGTTCCGCCCTGGAATAGGACCACTTCGTGTACTCCCGTAGATGTCGTATGACGCGGCTGAGGGATACATAGCCTAGGCAGCTAAAAGGTAATAAAGGTAAAGGTGATAATAGTTCTAAGGAGATTGACGTCAGGCAGACGGTATTAAAACTACAGCGGAATCAAAATCTTGAAAATCAAAATTTTTATGATACGTTATTTTTTACGCTGAACCCGTGCTTCTCGGTGTCACAGCCCCAAATGGCAATGGGAACAGCGGAGAAGTGAGAGAGATATGAAAAAATCTTGAAAAGTGCTAAGTAATTGATGCAAGATGTAGCGGCAGTCCAGTGGTAGATAATGGTGGTAGTCACACACAGCTCTGTCAAAATTCCAACGTAAACATTCCAGGTTCGAATCCTGCTAATGCCACATGGATTTGAATGGCAATCTGACTCATGTCTATTACTTTTGAATCAAAACATTTATTCAGAAACAAAACTTCACGTCCCATTCGAATTTTAATATTATTAATCAAAACTACAAACTACTAGCATTTCGGAACTACCACTGCTAAGAAGATATGCTGAAAGAAAACAGTGTTGGTCCCTATCATGCCAGAAGTCACACCTACATATATGCATACTTGCACTCCCGGGGGTGTATATTATATATATATATATATATATATATACATTTTCTCTCAGTAACATATCAATGTTTAAACACATAACACACATAGAATACGGAAACATTACAATTGCAATCGACTCTCTTCATAGTCGTATTCCTCATGGCTGAGGGTCGTGGTTATTACGTGGAATGAAACACACACAACAATTTTCTTGGCATTATTAATGGAGTGGTTTCCCATTGTCTTCTCCATTTCACACACAAGTTAATAATCAACCAGTGTGCAGGTTTCCTCACGATGTTTTCCTTCACCGGAAGCAAGTGGTGGACGATGAAAACTACTATACATGAGTCAGATACAAACTCATGTGGCACGAGTAGGATTCGAACCTTTCGATCCACAGACGGGTGTCTTAACCATTACACCACCACCGCTTCCACAATCGACTGCTGATGAAAAAAAAACGATTTTAATATACTCCAAAACAAACAAGGAAATGGTGAGCTAACAACGTGAGTAAATCGTCGATCTAACAAAAGATCTTTGAGAAAGCGCTCACGCAAATTAAGCCTAAAACCAATTAAATTGCCCGCCTACGTGATTATTGGAAATAAACAAATATTTTTATACGTTTTTTTTTCCAGTGCCCCCGCACCAACTCCTTCTATACGACGAGGCGGGCCGAGACGTGGCAGGCGTTGTGGGACCTTTAGAAGAAGGTGGCAATTTCTCTCTACTCTGTGAGCTTAGAGGAGGTACGTATTATGTAATAAAGTTTAAAATAACACCGTGGCCTTCGAGTTTCGTAACTCTGCGCTTGTGATAATGACGTCTTTATATCTGTATATTTGTATTAATCGTACGCGCATTACAAAGCTCTCATAAAAACTATGCAATACGTTTGCTCGCGTCGGCATCTGAGTTCGGCAATAGTATGAACCCGGCATAACGAATACCATTTTGAGTCGATTCGAAGTGAGACGCAGCGAACCAATCATATTGCGCCATTGTGACACAACGACAACCACATCGCACAATGTGATTCGCTGCGTCTCACTGCGAATCGACTCAATAGTGTGAAGCGAAATTAAAACCCGTAATTTTCCCGTTGGTAAATATCAAATACAAAATTATCAGAATGATAAAAAAAAAGCTTTACAATATTTTCTGTTACTTGTTTTTATTGCACAGAATATTATATCCTTTCATGGCTTTCCTTTGATATAGCGTGTGGGTTTGAAAATAAACGCGTAGCTTTTACGTCGTTTTATGTGCGACACGTTCTGATAATCCCTGGAGTGGTAAAACAAAATAGGATAGGTAGTTATAATATTCTCTTTCGAATCAAATATAAACAAAATAGGTGTTGCCCATAGCTCCACTCACTCAAAAAGTATATCGGGTAATAAAAAGTAGTGCGTTTGTTATAAAAAAATTAACATGCATTTTTGGTCTCTGGGTGCAGAAATTTGATGATAGTCTGACGCAAAATGAAACTTACTAGTATGTAATATAAGAAAGTTCACATTTTGCGAAATGCACATTTTCCGTAAGACCCGAAAAAAGTAGCCTATTTTTGCATTCATTTTTTTTTTTATACATGGAAATTGAGTTCAAAAATAGGCTGTGAAAAAGCGTGACAGACAAACTTTGGCATTTATAATTGCGCTCGCAATCAAAAATCGAAAAGATATTTCCTGTAATATTTTGACACAAAAAATATTAAAATATTCCTTGTGTCAATTCTAGGTAATGGATTTCAATACAGTACAATACAATACAATACAACACAACACAACACAACACAACACAACACAACACAACACAACACAACACAACACAACACAACACAACACAACACAACACAACACAACACAACACAACACAACACAACACAACACAACACAACACAACACAACACAACACAACACAACACAACACAACACAACACAACACAACACAACACAACACAACACAACACAACACAACACAACACAACACAACACAACACAACACAACACAACACAACACAACACAACACAACACAACACAACACAACACAACACAACACAACACAACACAACACAACACAACACAACACAACACAACACAACACAACACAACACAACACAACACAACACAACACAACACAACACAACACAACACAACACAACACAACACAACACAACACAACACAACACAACACAACACAACACAACACAACACAACACAACACAACACAACACAACACAACACAACACAACACAACACAACACAACACAACACAACACAACACAACACAACACAACACAACACAACACAACACAACACAACACAACACAACACAACACAACACAACACAACACAACACAACACAACACAACACAACACAACACAACACAACACAACACAACACAACACAACACAACACAACACAACACAACACAACACAACACAACACAACACAACACAACACAACACAACACAACACAACACAACACAACACAACACAACACAACACAACACAACACAACACAACACAACACAACACAACACAACACAACACAACACAACACAACACAACACAACACAACACAACACAACACAACACAACACAACACAACACAACACAACACAACACAACACAACACAACACAACACAACACAACACAACACAACACAACACAACACAACACAACACAACACAACACAACACAACACAACACAACACAACACAACACAACACAACACAACACAACACAACACAACACAACACAACACAACACAACACAACACAACACAACACAACACAACACAACACAACACAACACAACACAACACAACACAACACAACACAACACAACACAACACAACACAACACAACACAACACAACACAACACAACACAACACAACACAACACAACACAACACAACACAACACAACACAACACAACACAACACAACACAACACAACACAACACAACACAACACAACACAACACAACACAACACAACACAACACAACACAACACAACACAACACAACACAACACAACACAACACAACACAACACAACACAACACAACACAACACAACACAACACAACACAACACAACACAACACAACACAACACAACACAACACAACACAACACAACACAACACAACACAACACAACACAACACAACACAACACAACACAACACAACACAACACAACACAACACAACACAACACAACACAACACAACACAACACAACACAACACAACACAACACAACACAACACAACACAACACAACACAACACAACACAACACAACACAACACAACACAACACAACACAACACAACACAACACAACACAACACAACACAACACAACACAACACAACACAACACAACACAACACAACACAACACAACACAACACAACACAACACAACACAACACAACACAACACAACACAACACAACACAACACAACACAACACAACACAACACAACACAACACAACACAACACAACACAACACAACACAACACAACACAACACAACACAACACAACACAACACAACACAACACAACACAACACAACACAACACAACACAACACAACACAACACAACACAACACAACACAACACAACACAACACAACACAACACAACACAACACAACACAACACAACACAACACAACACAACACAACACAACACAACACAACACAACACAACACAACACAACACAACACAACACAACACAACACAACACAACACAACACAACACAACACAACACAACACAACACAACACAACACAACACAACACAACACAACACAACACAACACAACACAACACAACACAACACAACACAACACAACACAACACAACACAACACAACACAACACAACACAACACAACACAACACAACACAACACAACACAACACAACACAACACAACACAACACAACACAACACAACACAACACAACACAACACAACACAACACAACACAACACAACACAACACAACACAACACAACACAACACAACACAACACAACACAACACAACACAACACAACACAACACAACACAACACAACACAACACAACACAACACAACACAACACAACACAACACAACACAACACAACACAACACAACACAACACAACACAACACAACACAACACAACACAACACAACACAACACAACACAACACAACACAACACAACACAACACAACACAACACAACACAACACAACACAACACAACACAACACAACACAACACAACACAACACAACACAACACAACACAACACAACACAACACAACACAACACAACACAACACAACACAACACAACACAACACAACACAACACAACACAACACAACACAACACAACACAACACAACACAACACAATACAATACAATACAATACAGAAAATGAATAAAAAACAACTGTATCACTTATTTTTAAATGACATAATTTTGTAGTCCGTTTATAAATTTCCACAATATTCTTACAGTTTTAGCGCTAGTTTAACCACTTTCTGATAAAATATCATATTGTTATCTGACAAATAAACTAATCTACTAGATAAATCTTGTGAAATACCTTTTTTTATACATATATACTATAGTATTTTATTTCATACATACTTTTACAGTTTTTTGGGGGTTGACTTTTGAAAAAAAATGTAATCTATGTTTAAACGGAGTTCTTTAACTAAATTTATACAAAATGCCATCAAAATCGGTACAGACAGACATTCGCGTTTAAGTATGGAAGCAGAATGGATTTATTTAAAATTAGAAAACAAAAAATACACACAAACATTACTACATCGATATATCTTATCGATTGTGAGCAAATTGCTATTAAGCCAAAAAATATTAACACTTTTATGTGCTGAGAAAAATAAAATTACGTCCAAGTAAATTAAGTACCTTCAATTTGGGAAGTATGTTAAAAATAGCTGGCAAAGTTTACTACGCATGGGATCTCCAGTGGTCCAAATGAGCCGTCACCCGAACTTGTCTGAGTTATGAGTTACAGGGGGTATAAATATTGAGACGATGCCTGGTATGTTAGAGCCGGTTAGCTGGCTATAAGGCTAGTTCACACAGATTACTGAACTTGCTTCCTGTGAAGGAAAACATCATGAGGAAACCTGCACACACTAATTTAAGCTTTGCCCACTTCCTTCCTCATCCTTTGTGCGTCGGAGCCGAACACTGGTTGACAGTTTTAATTCAGTAGTATGTCAATATCGGTAGGTAGTGGTAAAAGTGATATCAGATACCTTTAGGCGACGTCTAAAATCTGCCACTAGTGTCATCAATAACATATTAGCTAAGAAAGTTGGAAGACTGCGTAACACGTGCGCGTGCTTCTTGTATAGAATCGTAATGAGTATGCGTATTGCAAACGACATTGGTTTATTATTAAGACAAAATCGTCATTGTAGTTTGTAGAACATTTGACGAGATTGATTTATGCAGTATGCGAATGTCGAATGTGTTGCGCTTTCACTAAACCGCTGGACGATTTTGATGAAATTTGGCTGCCAAATTTTGAAACATTGACACCTTTTTTCCATAAATCAATCCCCAATAGACTATATGATGTGCGTGTGGTCTGAGGGCCCACTCCTTGAAATTCTATGAAATTATGCTTTGGATTTAGTGAACATTTCGAAAGAATTGTGAAAGTTGGAATTAGATTTTGTGAAAGCCAAATAACCGAGTTATGAAGTTTTACTAAAGGCCCTCAGTCCTCATAGTGTCGTCTGAGGGCCCGGAGGGGTGAAAGTGTTTACGAAAATCATATCTGTTCCGCTTTCGCAGATTAATTCGTGCAAAGCCGCGGCCAAAAGCTAGTTGTACTATAAATCATGAGTACCGACCTTAACACAACCTAAAAATACAGCTATTAAGATTACAAATGGCGCTTTCTGTCTAACAACGAAACATTTTTCCCTTAGTTTCATGATTAGCCCTTAAACTTTGTACGTAGCTAATGCTCTCTATATAATGAGCGATATTTTTGTTATGTTTTGTACATACTAGCTCTCAGAGGATTACACTGTCGTGAAAATTATAGGATAAAAAATACCACTGAAATGTACCATTTTAAGGTAATTTCTATCATATTCCTGGTCGCATTCAGGGCGCTGACTACGGACTTCTGGGATTCATGTGAGTCCCAGAAGTCCGTAGTCAGCGTAATTTTAAAGCCTACCAGGTTAATGTCAACATCATTGGAAATGTTATTGTTACCTATAAGCTGTCCTTAGGCACCTCATGTGCCATTCTAAATTTTATTAAATTTCATAAAATAAAAATTCGAACACATTTCTTCATTCACATACACTAGCTTTTTCCCGCGGCTTCGCCCGCGTTAATTTCGTAGTAAAATCTCGGTCATTCTTTAGGAAAAATTATGAAGAGTATATTAACCAATTTTCAGCTTTTTATTTTGAAATTTGTATAATTTCTATACAACCTTTTACCCTCCTTTCGAAGGGGTTGAAGGTTAATTTTCAGAAAAATCTGAAACACATATCCATTAATTTGTTGTAAACAACTAAAATCCACATTTTCAAGTCTCTAACTTCAACGGTGTAGAACTTTCGTATAGTTTTTCACCCCTTACACCCCCTTCGGGGTAGAATTTCCAAAAATCCTCTCTTAGTGCCACCTACACTCCCCCGGGAACCTACATGCCAAATTTCAGCTTCCTACACCCAGTAGTTTCGGCTGCACGTTGTCTGTCAGTCAGTAGTAGAGATTTATATATAAATATCATTATCACATATATTATAGAGAAACATAGATATACGTATAGATCATAAATATAACTATCAAAATTATATTATTAATATGACATAAGTTAGTACGATATTAAAACTTCGACCATGCGTAAATATAAGTTTTTGATGAGTTTCTTCTAAGAGGGAAACTTTATACTCGTAAATTGTCATATGATATACCAATTTATATTATATATAAATATATTTGTTTAATATCCTGCGTCTCGGAAAATCTTGTCACGCATTCCCAATGACGTACATCTTTTATATATATATATATTTTTACTGAGAATATCCTCCTAATATTATAATTGTGAATATTTGTGAGGATGTATGTGTGTAAGTATATTGTATGTATGTTTGTTACTCTTTCACACAAAATCTACAGAACCGATTGTTATAATATTTGTTAGGTACACGTGTAGAATATAACCTGTAATAACAGATACTTTTCATTCCGATATTCCCACGGGAGCGAAGAATATAACCTGTAATAACAGATACTTTTCATTCCGATATTCCCACGGGAGCGAAGCCCCGGGTTGCAGCTAGTATAAATATGTAATTATAGCATTGACGTCAGATAGGCGGCCAGTCGTGAAATCACAATTCAACATTGTAAGGTCCATTTTTACACTGACTTCGGGCTTCGCGGCTTATCAGCCACGAATGCAACGCGAGGATGGGAAGAAGATAAAGATTATTGAACATTTCAATTCATAAAAAATTTAAGAAAAATCGTCGCACGTCAAAAGTTTAGAAAAAGCGGACAAAGACTCGCATAGCCATATCTCCTTGAAAAATTGCTTTACAGACGTCGCGAAAATGAAAATATATGAGCAAAACCTTGGGTATAGTATATATCACTTTGGTTCATTCAGTGGCGTAGCTAGGTTAACACAGGCCCTGGTCGAAAAAGGCCCACCCTAACCACGTTGGTTAAGTTTTGTTAATTACGACATATTCTCACAAATGCCAAAAATGTCCGCGGCGTTCCCGGTTTCGTCCGGAGCGCTATTCTTGATTTGGTTACATACCGAAAAAATCTACAGACTTCTACAGACAAAAATCGACTGACAGATCGATGAGATCAGATGAGTAACAATTTCAAAAATACCGTTATATTTTAAATTGGAAATCCTCTGATTCATTTTTCCTTTGACATAAATTTCGAACTTTTTCAAGTCCTTCTATTTCGAACGATTTGGTCGGCGATCGTTAGCTCTAATGCCGAAAGCGTTGAATGGTTTTATAAGTATAATGAATTCGTTATAATAGTGTATTCATATTATTCAGTATATCGCAATTTCAAAATATATAACACTCCAGTTCGCTCCCAACCGTCATCGCAGACATTTATATACAACCGACATTTTATATACACAGAAACAATTCCCCTTATTTTTGGGCACCTATTTTAATAGGGTCACTGGAGCGTGGGGTGCCCTGGGCACGGCGCTGAATACCCTCCGGTAGCTACACCACTCCTATCCAGTCACTCCCACTAACTTGAACGAATGACTGGAACTCTTCACTTATCATAGCAATTAGGGCGAAATTGGACCCTTCAAGGGGAAGTGGAAAAGTGATTTATTTTTAGGCGTGAATTGATTTGTTGCTCTTGTTTTTATGGCGTACAGTCAACAGCACATCGTGTTACCGGCGCGGTAAAAGCGACGAGTTTGCTATGAATTTGGGCAGGTTGATTTGCCGTTGACACTAGCCGTGCCTTTCTTAAACTTATCTTTACATATTATAAGACAAAATCCTCTGCTGCGTCTGTCTGCCTATTTGCGATAAACTCAAAAACGAATGCATGAATGTTCAACGTTCGGTGACTATTGTATTTGAACAGCGATCACTTTCACGGTTCTATTTCCTAAAGAAAGAAACCAGGGCGCAACGATCGATTGACCTCACTATATGAAGAAATCGCAGTGACCTTAGACTTGGCTTCATTCAACCTAAGAGATTTCATTACTTTTAATAGAGAAACAATAGCTTCATTGAGACTTGGCTAACTTTTTACAGGATGTTTTGGGTGGGATGTTTCTTAGGATATTTTTTAGGATTTTAAATTGAAGTGGACATCTGTACTATTATTATAAGAAGCGTCTGTGAGTTTATGAGTTTGTATGTTTGAGGCGGGTAATCTCCGAAACTACTGAACCGATTTCAAAAATTCTTTCACTATTCTAAATTTAGGTATATTATCCAAGATTGTTATAGGCTATAATTTATATCAAAATTTCCACGGGAGCGAAGCCCCGGGTAACATCAAATATTTTATAAACAGGTTCATAGAATGTTTATAACAGAAATATCCTTAGAAATAGCTAGTTAACGTTAAACAATGTTCCAGGAACCACCTCGCTTCCTTCTTCAAGTCGCTCAGACGTTATAATAAGGTTGGCTTCGAAAAATTCCGAAGGAATAATACCCTCGCCGAATTGCGAGAAAAATGGGACGGGATATAATATATCAAAGTTTTGTTGTCGACAAAACGTAAAATGTTTATAAATAAAACGTAAAATATTTTTTTTTTTATCGATAAATATGTACTTGGACATGATTAATTCATTAGAAAATACTAATACAAATTTATTACAACAATCTTTTCCGTTTAATAATAATTTTATTCAAATTAATTTGCTGTTGAACAAAAACCGATTTACAAATATCTTTATCTAAATATCCTTTAAATAAATTTAATGTCTGTGATCAAAATACGTAAAAGGAAAAAGGCACTTCTCCTAAATTGATCCAACATGTCACTTTCAAATTTCGTATGCATTAACCAACATAAATTCAAACCTGAAATTGTTATTTCACCATTCCGCGCGGCCAAAACAATCGAATCCAATTGGAAAATCGAATTATCGACAGTGTACAATGTCCCAACACTAGCGTATTATCCCAATCGAGGTGCATTTACGTTGGGCTCGTTAAAATTTATAACTTTCACAAAATTTTCGGTCGACACCGAGGGGTATCGATACTGAAAACAAATTTATATTCGAGTGGTGAAACTAACTTAATAGATTGATGAATTCAGCCTTGGAGTTGCCATGGCTTATTCTGATCAATAGGGTGTTTCCCTCTTTATTGAATTTATTATATTGTTTCGGTCCGAGGAAGCTAGAAAAATATCATACCATAAAATATCACTGTGCCACTAGAAAATTAGAAAGTATATGTGTAATGTAAAAACTTTTTATTGTTAAGATTCCTTTCATTTTATAGTGAATTGAAATGGGTATAGGGTACTTATAAGTAATATAAACTTATACTAAATAAAATAAACTTATTTAAAACCCGACAGGTACGCTAAAATAAAAAAGTTCGTCAACTGTACTCGGAATAAAATTGAAATCTGTATAAATTTCATCAATGCCAATTTTTATGCATTCATAATTCAAAGCACTATCGACTCGTCCCAGCTTTGCTCAGGTAAAACCACAATTTACTCTCATCTGACAGTGTCCCCGGTTACTTCCGTATCGTCGAAGCCCAGGGTCCACTTTCCTACTTTTACGTCAGCATCCTTGGTTGTCAGATCATTGAAATGCATACTCTTCTTGACTACATCAAGCCAGCATTTCTTGGGTTTACCCCTTATGCCAGGGCCAGGCGGGAGCGGCATAGCCAGATATTTCTTCTCTACGTAATTTGTGTTATTGTTATTACAAACATCTTATTGTAAATACCTGCACTTAAGGACGTAGTTTACTGATTGTCTTACTTAATTATCTTACTGTAAATGTCTACATTTACATGCAAACAAAGAAAATTTAAATACGAAAGAACTTTGTTTTAGGTCGTCCCCAACCTACCCTAACATGGCTCATCAACAACAAGCAGCTCGACGACCACACGATACTGAAGAATGATGGGAAGGTGATCATCAGCAGGATCGCTGTGGGCGCAGTGGACAGGAGCTGGCTGAACACAAGCATCAGGTGTCAGGCTACCAACACGCCGCTGCTTAGCCCGAGCGAGAGAGCTGCCAGGGTCGAGATGAGATGTAAGTAGCTTATCGTGATCATCAGCTGGATCGCTATGAGTGTAGTGGATATAGGAGCTGGCTGAAAACAAACATTAGCTACCAAGTTACCTACTAGTCGCTGCTTAGCCCGACCGAGACGGCTGCCAGGATCAACATGAGGTGCATTGTAGCTAAAAGACCTGAACATCAAGATCTTCTTTGAGTCGCTAATGTTAAAGTATTATAAGAAAATCTTCTCAGAATGCGGAATAAGGCAAAGGAACTTCCACTACTGTCTTTTTCGATAACTAGAAGAGTAGGACCCTGGCATCGAAGAACAAGATCCCCTTGATACTTTAAGGTTTAGTACGAAAAGAGAACAAAATTACAGAGAGCAGAGGGGTTAGTGCAGATTAGCATTTCACTTCTCACTATCGAATCGGTTCGAAGTGAGACGCAGCGAACCAATCACATTGCAGTGTGGTTGTCGTTGCGTCACAATGGCACAATGTGATTGGTTCGCTGTGGCTTTAGTTATAATTCAATTATAGCTAAATATTTATTATCATTCTATTCACTTATTTTACCTACGCTTTTGGGATACTCATAATTTTGATAGAGAGATTGACCTTTCTTTAAATTTATGAAAAGCAATTTGAACTTGGAATTTTTCACTTTAACGATATAGTATAATTATTGCAGTACGCCCCACATCAGTGATGATCACGAACAAGCCAGTCAAGATGTCTGCTGATGTGGAAACTACCTTGATCTGCGTATCCCACGGGAGTAGACCACCAGCTCAGATCACGTGGTACAGGGAGAACAGAGTTTATACCAGGGGAAAGGTTCGTATAAATAATAATAACTAAATATGCACAGACGTCAGACTCATAGACAATATTGTCTATAGTCCGAAAAAGATCAATGGAACTTAAATATTAATATTTACTTTCCCCAACACCAATTCCGTTGCCCTATTGATAACGTGAAAGATACACACTATTCATGTATACAGGAGGATTGGCGTATATCCCAAACATTCTAATATATAGATCACTTTTTATTTCAAATATAATAAGTCTTTATGTCATATTAATAAAAAATAAATATACATAGACTAAAATTGCAAATACCATATACTTAGTTTACAGCCTTGTCTTCCAGTTTATTCCATATAGTATGTACCTAGGTGATTTAAATCCAGTCTCAAATGTATTCCTGGGTAAATTGATGCCAAGGTGAACAAAGGATTCTGCAAAATCCAATCAATACTCATACAAACTGCGCGATCTTCATGCATTCGCGTCGGCGATAATTTGGAGCCTACACGTACGTTTTCTGCCAACAGGACAACATATTCACGAACGAGACGACCACAATAAGTCGTCTAACGATGCTTCCCCAGCCAGAAGATGATGGAGCCATGATACGTTGCCGAGCCGACAACCCAGTGCTGTCTGTTGCGTTGGAGGACGCCTTAAGGATGACTGTAGTTTGTAAGTAGACTATCTCATCTCTGCATGAGGGGTTGTTCGGGGTTGTGAAGCCGCGAAGCCCGTGATCAGCATAAAAAACATGGGGCATGACAGGAGATCTATATTAGCAATAGGTGACATTATGATATTTCAAAGTAATAGTGATTTAAAATTAATTATCGTAATTTTTATAGCGTTAGAGATTTATAAACTAACACCGCCATCTATCGGCTACCGGGTACAACTTTATTATTCAAGTCGACATTCGAATTTGTAATGAAGCTATTGTTTATATAAATTTTAACAGAGTGACTTCATGAACACCTTTATAAGTTGTAAACGAAAGTCCTCTACATACTGAATTAGTTTATAAACATGAAATCAATCAGGTTAAAAAAAAAAAAACTATTGCATATAAAACCGCTGTGGTCATCGAAAATTCCATCTCCAATTTGGACGCAAATTAGTCCCAAAACGCTGCAACAACTATTTCACTACTGCTTTTATGGATTTATTGCTCGCATATTGGTTACGCAACGTCAATCATATTTGTGCTGGCTCAGTAATATTCTAGTAGTTAATAGGGATTCGGTTCATAATGTCCGATCATCAAAATGTCCAATGTTGTAAAAATGCCGCATAAGTCTAAACGTTTGAGTGCCCAATTGCCAAAATAGTACCAATCACCATAGATTTTTTCTGAAAATCGGATCAAAATGGTACTGCTGCTTTGGTCAATTTCAAAATGATAACTGTTTGGAAAATGCGCAACTGAGTTCAAAAGATTAGCTACTACATAACAGTAAAAGAATATCAATATTTTAGTTTCATCTTACTTTACTTTTAATAATTTCTGTAAGTTTTGTTGTTTTTGTAATTACGTACGTTCATAAATATTTTAAGTTGAATTAGGAAATTACTAAGTATTCTTGGAGTTTAGACATTGAAATATTGGACATTTTAATAATTGGACATTTTGAAACTAAACCGTTGATAATTGTTGGAAATTCAGCAATTTGCGCGCTCCGTTATGTCAATCCGTTGACATTGAAGTTCGTATACCAAGTAATTTGATAGCTTTAGTTCGCTGGTATTTAGACTTAGAAATTCACTTGTCATAGCTAAAATTGTGAGAAGCGGAATTGAAGCAAATTCCGAGAAATTATGTTATATCCAGGTTCGAATATCATTTGTGGCGCATACTTTTTTAACAATCTGACTCTAGTATACGTATGATTGATGCGCTTCATAAACAATATTTCTCTCTATATGCATCACCTTCTATCACGTCAGGTCCACATTGTTAGACTCGTCCAAACGCTCGATACTTTAATAAATGATACACGGCGCCACGATTGAGTGAAAAAAGCTATGTTTGTTCGACAGCTACCTGATATGTGTTTATGGTGATGTCTTCTTAATAAAAATTGTTTCAAAATTTTAGGTTTTTATTATTTTTTAGAAAAGCAGAGGCCGCGTCGTATAGGGAGATGAAATCGATGGCTGAGGACAGAATTAGATGGAAAATGCTCCACCGACAAAAAAACAAAGTTCTTAAATTAATTGATGTTTATTTTTTTAAATAGACATTCCAACCAACTTTAAATCTTCATATGATGATCCAGCTGCATTGTTATTAGTCTCTCATTATTACAATTTTATCTAGACCATATAATTTTTTACAGGGTTTTCTGACCTTGTCATCCTTCCTATTGTAATGACCGATACATATTAATGTATGATTCAATGTTTCTGACCGAGCGAGGTCTATTAAACCAACTTGGGGCAAAAATAAATTTTTTGTATGTACGCAAGTTTGTAACGCGTAAACTTTCGAACCGTTGGTCTGATTTTGATGAAATTTAAAAGGTGTGTAGGATCTGTCAATAGAATTTTCAAGATCGTCAATACAATTTGGTAAAGATGTATTGTGTTCGCGAAGTTTAAGCTCGCAGCGAATAACTATATTTACCCTTCAAGCCTTCATCTTATGTGTTTGTCCAAAGACAAGCCGGTGCTGACCATGTCACTGGGCAGCACGCTCAACCCCAACGACATAAAGGAAGGGGATGACGTGTACTTCGAGTGCAATATTAAAGCGAACCCCAAGGAACATCGAATCTCCTGGTATCATAACGTGAGTGAGTCCCAGAACACTATATATTATTGTTATAAAAATACTATACAGAAAATAATGTACAGTCAACGGCACATTAAGTTACCCTGCATGAACTTCTATGGCGCGGTAATAGCGGCGAGATTGCAATGAATTTGGGTAGGTTGATATGCTGTTGACTATACGTCGGCGTAAGACGTAAAGAGATGAAATAATTTTATAAAACTCATGACAACATGATATTTATGCCTACTTCGCTTTCATGAAAAATAGATATCGTATGTGGCGACTAGGCAACTGAGAAGCAATAGCATTCCCAAGGAGAGTTGACTGTCATGGCTAGACCGCTGATTTTGACGAAATTTGGTACATACGATATATATGCTTATAGTTGAAGTACCCGTTCAAACATAGGCTACTTTATTTCAAAAATCAATCCCCAAATACGAAATAAAAATGTGGGGGTGAAAGTTTGTACGAAAATAATGTTGAAAGGAACCATAAGACCAAAGACGACTTGATTGGTTTTCACACAAAAATATTGGTCCTAGAAATTTGTAATCTAGCTTGGGTACAGAATATAATTATTGCGCTGTCAGAAGTGAATATTCTACGCTGACGAAGTCGCGGGTGAACAGCTAATTTCTGAAGAAATCAGTTGTTCAAACATGAGTTTTGTATACCAATCTGACTCACGTATAGTTATTTTTTTATTTGCTTCCGGTGAAGGAAAACATCGTGAGGAAACCTGCGCACTGGTTGATTATTAACTTGTGTGTGCAATGGAGAAGGCAATGGCAAACCACTCCATTACTAATGCCAAGAAAGATGTTGTGTGTCTTTAATTCCACGTAACGACCACGACACTCAGCCTTGAGGAATACGACTATAAAGAAGAAGAAATCACTTTAACTTATTCGTACCTTCTCCAGGACATCCAAGTGAGCCAGAACATGTCATCGGGTATCTTCATCAGCACCAAGTCGCTGGTCCTCCAGAGGGTCGCCAGAAGAGACGGAGGACTGTACACATGCAAAGCTGCCAACCAGATGGGCGAATCGAGTAGTCAGACAGTCTACCTCAGGGTTCAATGTAATTACGGGATAGGCTTTCTTTTATCATCACCCTAAAGGCAAAAACCAAGGAAACTATTTAGACAAATTGTTGAGAAAGGAATTGGGATAAAAAACGGTTTGCACCCCGGGAGTGCCGGCAGAACTGGAAACTTGAATATTAACGTTGTGCATTTCTGCGTCTTACGTATTTTCGATACATGAAACAATTCGATTCATGCCATGTGTAATTGTTAGCGTACGCTATGAATTACTGTAGTATTCTAATAAGTTTTCTTTCTTCAGTAACTCATGGTAGACATAAGTTTAACATTTATTACCCATCACAAAAACTGCAAAACGCCGCTAAAGAAATTTTTCCCTTCAAAAATGTACAGTTTGGGAAAATAGACCAAATATTCAAAATAGACTAAACGGGCAAGAAGAGTAATCATTCCAGACGGATAGACGATGGACGAGTGTCACCAAATGAGACCTAGAATATTTCCATACAACTTCCCCACCCAATATGTCAAAGTGACAGATTGGGCCGGGCACGTATTGAAGGTCAAAAGATGTCAGCGTTGTCTGTCTCATTTATTTCTAATACATACATATCGTTCTTGTATGAGTGACTTTCTCTGTCTACACTGTTAGGTAATATGTATAAGGGCGTTCAAAAATTAGGCTACACAAGCCACAAACGAGCACACTAGTACGCACAACATATTTGAAGTTTCGTTTCAAGTCGCCATGATCAAAATAAGAAAAAAATAAAAAATCCTAATTCATATATTAAAGTATGTTTCAACTACCAGATGCCCCAGTGTGCGCGCAGCCTACGCCATTACTGATCGGCGCAAGATTAGACGAACCGCTGCGCGTGCGCTGCACGGTGAGCGCGGATCCCGCTGACGTCACCTTTTATTGGCAGTTCAACAACAGCGGCGAGAGTTTCCAGGTTTCTCCTGCCAGATACGGTAAGAAATAAATTCAAATCTCTTTCTATCTCTCATTTTCCAAGGTTGTGACGCTGCAAAGCTGAAGGTCAGCGTCAGTATAAAATACAAAATTCTTGTCCCGGCTTCGTTCGGGTAAAATATAATAAAGTATACAACTAAATCTTCCTCAATCACACATCTATTAATGAAAACCACATGAAAATCCATGTAATAGTTTTCCGAGTTTATCGCGAACAGACAGACAGACGCGGCAGGGGACTTTGTAAGAGTAAGGAAGGTAAGGTGATAACGGGACGCAAAATACACAACCCATATGAAGTCTTCGCTAATATTATAAATGCGAAAGTAAATTTGTTTTTATGTGAATCTTTCATCCCGGAAAAATAACTATTCTCGCGGGAAATTTACGCAGGCGAAGCCACGGTTAAGTTATTTTAATATAAAACTTTATTGGCGTACTGTTGGTTTATCCATAAGGAAACCCTGATGATGATTGGGTTAGATTTTATATAGACAAACTTATGATGTCTTAGACATTTAAGTAAGCTCGTGTGTTTGCATCAAGAAGAGTAAGCACAGGACTGTAATACAGGCCTAGCCTTCTCCAGGCTCCATTCTCCTGTATTAATTACAGTTATTCATACTTATTGTACCAACTGGAGAAAATAAATTTTACTTACGTCAGCCTTTGTTCCCAGTGTCCACTGGTGGTACAGCGAGCGAGTTGAGGTACCGTGCTGCGAGTGAGAGAGACTACGGCGCACTACTCTGCAGGGCTACCAACACTGTGGGCAGACAGAAACGACCATGCGTCTTTCAAATAGTACCGGCTGGTGAGAATTATTCCTTTTTCTTGTCACGCTCGTAACCCTTGAAGCGCGGAGTGTGCCTCCGCCCTAGAGTAGGACCACTCCATATCCTCCCGTGGGTGTCGTACGAGGCGTCCGAGGGAAACACAGCCTAGGCTGCTGAATGGCAACAATATAATTCCCAAGGAGAGTTGACTATATATTGTTTGAGTTACGTCAAGCAGGTTGTAAAATCACACACAATTTTAAGGTTCTTTTTTACGCTAACCGGGCTTCGCGGCTTCACAACCCCAAACGAAGCCTGGAACATGCAGACGAGATAGATTCTAACCCTTAAAGCGATGGCAAGACACCCGCTGGTGAACCGAAAGGTCCCACGTTTGGATCCTACTGGTGCCCCGTGAATTTGCGTAAACCAATCTCACTCATGTGTAGATCTCATAGGCGACCTGTTATGAAGGTGAAGGAAAACATCGTGAGGAAACCTGCACACTAGTTGACTATTTAGTATATTAGTGTGTTGTGTATGCGACTTCTTGTATATTAGTGTGTTGTGTATGCGACTTCTTCTTCTATATGGCGATAGGTAGTCGTAAAAGTCATGTCGTATACCTTTAGGCGACATGAATGAAATCTGACACCAGTGTTAGATAACAATATCACACTCTATAAAAAAATAAGCCCTTAAACGCACACGTACCTGTTAAACTTCGCTCGGTGACCACAGGTCGCTGTAACACGACCCGTAGCGTCCAGAGTGTACGCGTTTAATACACGTATTAAGCAATCCCAACTATATCCCTATCCCAACTTCCTAACGTTACAATTAAGAATATTATAAATGCGAAAGTTAAGTTTGTTTGTTTGTTACCTCTACTGGGCCAATGGTTATGAAATTTGGTACACGGGTAGAAAATAACCTGGAATAGCGCATCGAGTACTTTTTATCTCGAAATCCCCACGGTAGCGAAGTCCCGGGGCGCAGCTAGTTGATAATAAAACACGATAAAAATTTGTGGAAGCTCTTGATTTTTAAATCAAGTCTATTTATAATTATCTAGTCTTCTGTTTCTTTAACTTATATTTTTTAAACATAAACATAATATCAAATAAAAAAAACGCATCCAAATTGGTTCACCGGTTGATTAGCTACGGTGCCACGTACACAGACAGGCAGACACACTTAGCGGTCAAACTTATAACACCCTTCTTTTTGCGACGGAGGTTAATAAGAAAGTTTGAGCTCCGTTACAGCGAAATTTTTTTTCCAACAACATGTTAAGTTTTTTTTTTTTTTACCGGGTGCGAAATATCATGACAGGGGCAAATTAACCGCGCCAAAGTGATTAAAAGCCAGTAATTTCCTGTTGGCCTAGAACTGAAATATGATAAGAGCAATGTCCAAAGGTCAAATGCTACAAATGTTCCTTATTACCCTGTAAGTAAAACAGTGCCATTTGAGGTCCATACTTCACTACATAATGTAAAACTAAATCGCTCCCCGCTGTCTGTTTTTTGTGCTTAGATTATGTTTTTTATAGATATAGTGATTCTGTGTTGTGACGACAAATCCTACGTACAATGTACTCATTATATTGAGAACAATAATCTATATAATGTACCTAGATACACAACCTTGTTTATTCAGTTATAAAGATATCGATCCTATTACCAACTAGTTGTGTTATTGTGAATACGTCATATTACATCATAATTCAAAAGGTAGGTATAGGTGTGTAATTTATTATGATTTTTTTATAAATTTATTTATTTCATTCGGTTTAGGCGTAAGTCTGTATGTCATGCTTTCATGGTTGGGCCGATTTTAACAAATTTTGTAATAGATATATTTAATGACATAGAGCGCGACCGGATCTGCGGGTAACAGCTAGTAATTTATAACCGCACAACTGCGAATACCGCAAGACTCGCCCATCACGACGCCACCGTCGTTAATCAATCGCGAATTTGAATCCCAGATACAAAGCAAACAACTTGCTGTAATAATGAGTACACTTTACACGCAACTAGTGATGTAGTTAACACACGAGTATGTGATGTCGATATTTGCGATTGCCCAACTGTCGATAACATGCGGCTTAGGTACGTCGGTGTTCAATTTTGAAATCCTTCAAATAGCAGCAATCGAGCAATAATAGAATTTCTTACAATTTAAGAGTTGTACCTATTGCCGATAGGCTATTCATATTCTTAATAATTCATATCCTTTATTATCGAGTGTGTTCTTACTAACGCTGGTGTCAGAATTTATTTAAATCGTTTAAAGACATGACTTTTACTACCTACCAACATCTTGTGAGCACCTAGTTGCATATGAACTAGTCAGCTAAACTTTCAACAAATATGCAAATTTCCTCAGAATATTTTCCTTCACCGGAATGAAGTGATGGTCTATGAAAAATACTATACTTATATATGAATCAGATCAGAGTCAACTCACAAACAAATTAGAACCTGGGGCCTTTCGATCACAAATGGACGACCTTAACCATTGGACTCTAACAACATAATTATTATGCATTGTCAGTCATTTTGTCTTAAACTTTAAAAAAATCTTTGAAATCTATGGCGAAATAAAATTAATGTGATACACCATAATTATTACACAAATTAATAAACACGATTTCACAATAAATTTTACCGCTAAATCAGGCGTAAACTTCACAAAGTAATTACTGCTTATCGGGTACATCAATTGCATATTATCGATAAAGATTTATCGATAGCCGGCAGCCCTATTAATTGTCGTTATGTAATCTCGCGAGCAGAATATTTAAAATTAAACTTAATTTTCTGTTGATATTTGTAAACTGATTTAAGTAAAAAAATTAATAAAAGACGCGTGTTTCCAAACGCGTGTTTTAAAATGATAAATTTTCACATAATAGGTATTCTGCAAATTGAGCTGATATAGATCACTTGGTAACATTTTTCCTAATTACGTATGATATCATCATCATCTCATGTGTGAGGTCTCATCATGACGACCTCGGTGGCGCAGTGGTAAAGTTCTTGCCACTGAACCGAGAGGTCCCGGGTTCGATCCCCGGTCGGGTCATGATGGAAAATGATCTTTTTCTGATTGGCCCGGGTCTTGGATGTTTATTTATATATGTATCTATTTATAAAATATAGTATCGTTGAGTTAGTATCCCATAACACAAGTCTCGAACTTACTTTGGGGCTAGCTCAATCTGTGTGATTTGTTCTAATATATTTATTTATTTTATTTTATCTCAGCCACAAGAAGTCCACTTTTGGGCATAGGCCTCTCCCAAAGACGCAAGCTACTTTCAATCTTTCATTCTGTTAGTCTTTGGGAGAACCCTATGTTCTAATTATGTATGTTATCAATTAATCTCACTTTCATCCCGGTCACCTGGTGGTGACCTGCCTTGGTCTACCGGTTCAACCGATTGCGAACTCAGTATGACCGGTGCAGGGACAGTCTAACCAGATGGGGTTTCATAGACAATTCGCTAAACTTCTGCGAGTGTGGCGTCTCACCGCAAACTATGAACTATATCTTGCCCCCAGTGCCCTAACTCATTATGGTAAAGTTACCGAACTTAGCTGTGTGTACCCCGGAAGGCATAAAGACGTAATCCTGTATCTACTATGTATGTATGTCTCACTGCTAGGTAAAATCCTCCCTACCTTTTTTCGACTAAGGGATAAACTGATCGTGCCGGTGAAAAATCATAGGTAAAATCATAGCTCTTTGGGGAGTCACAGCCGAAGATTAAGCTGACGTAAGAGATAGAAGTGAGACAATTTATTAATTCATAGCATAACATTTTCGTAATATATAATTTTTACTTGAAATTGCTATCCAATCCAATCAAAAAAGCAAGACAGAATTTCGCAGAAAATTACAACAGGCATTGACTGTAAAATTAGTAATTTTCGCGTTTTACTCCAAAGCATTTTTATGCCCTGTTTTATGGAGACAACTGTACGTGCCAAGAGTTAAAGGACACTAAGTGATTACAGAAATTTTTAGTGATTATATCTATCTACATAATCACTCTAATCTCAGCTTTCCCGGTTGCCACCGCAGCCATAGAACGTCGGCATCCATGGTCCGTCCTTCCACTGTAATTTTACTATAAAATTTAACGATTTCATGAAGTCTGAACTCATAAATAAAAATCTAGGTACTTCAAACTTGTACTATATCGACGAACTAAAAAAAAAAAAAAACTAAATAAAGTTAGGAATGTCTTCACTACACCTATAAAAACGGGTCGTACTTTCAAAAACCAAATGGGTTAAGTAAGAAAGTAAGTTGCTCAAGTTAGCTCGTTACCGTTCCATATTGGTACGATTTTCCTACCAACTTCTGTCGTATTTTACTACCAGCTTTCCGATAGAACCATGAGTAAATATACGGCACAGAGTCCAGTTTCAAAGAAATGTTTATGAATATATACAGAAACGGTGGTGATGTAAAGCTTTTAAGATGTCGAATTGTATTTCCGATTGTACAAAAAAAAACTATGTCAAGACAAACCTTAAAAAATTGTAACCATTATTGTATTACCTATTTCAACATAAAAGTTTCCGGTTCAATTTTAATTGATTTTAATCTACAACGACGACTGTGCCTATCTATAAAACCTATCCTCATGACGACCATATTTACTCAGTGTCCAATCTCCAGCGTTGAAATCTGGAATGTTTTAATTAAGAAAATTATCAATTTACACATTGATTTAGACGATCGTGTCCCCGTATCTGATTCGGTATCAGATGAATTTTGATTAATATCGAGCCACGACTCGAGTTGTGGTAATTTTGGTCTTAATTTAATTTTGAAGCGCACGGAGTAGTGAATTAGTTTTAGTTCTCTATTGGAATTTGAAATAGTAAAATTGTGTTTTTTCGGTTGTTTAAATATTAGATTAAATTCAATTCTCTGAGCTACTAGTTCATGCTTTACTCTATAACTTAATTGAAATATGTCTAGTGGGTGGTGGTCGTGGTGTAATGGTTAAGACGCCCGCCTGTGTATCGAAAGGTCCAAGGTAAAAAATTAGAAAACATTACTATTTGCACTTTTTATTGGTAAATAAACAAAATAAAAATAAAAAAATAGCGCCGATAAAGAAAGTTCTTGTGTGTATTTCATCCCACGTAAAGACCACGACCTTCAGTCGTGAAGAAATACGACTATGAAGAAGTATATAGTGTGTTTTACGTAAAAGAGTAACAGGAAGGCATCCAAACATCCTGGTTATTCTAAACAAAATACTGTATATATTAATAAGATAGATTGTGACCAGTCACAGTCTATCCCATTAGACTTCATGTGCTCTTTGTACAATATAGGTATTATATATATACAAACAAGACAATAAAACTGGTCTATTTTACCACCAGCCCGCCCCTCACCCCCTCGCAACTGCACCACCGCGCGCGTCGTCCGTCACAGCGAAGCTTACCTCACGGTGCGGTGTACAGCTGGTTATGATGGTGGGTTGAGTCAGCACTTCACACTGGACGCTCTCGGAGACACTAGCAGGGTGCTCGTCAACAGTTCCGCTGGATATCTTGGTAAGTAGACCTCATTAACAACCCTTTGTCAGGTACTTGCAACATCAGAATGAAGCTGTATTATGTTGTGGTTTCTTAAGCGTGTTGTCGCGATGTTGTCGTGTATGGCCAACACTTCGTAGTACGATGAATTCACAGACCATTTAGTATGATTTCTTACTATATCTATCATCTTCCAATGAAAAGTATATCATGTTTCATTACTTAACTTCATTTTGACTGTTTCTGCTGGAAGCGCACGTTGCGTGTTTTCATTATTATGCCAGCAGAGTGTAGACACTGTCGCCGAACTTAGACACGTGCCGACGCGAAAGCGTGAGCAATACATAGTTAGTGTGAGTGCTTTTATCTATCGCAATGCAAAACCAGCAATGTATATCGAATTCGCAACGTTTGGCAAACTGTTCGACGACAGTGTGGAGCCGGCTTTAAATATTTATACGTACCGCATATTGGTAGCAGTATTAAAGACTGTCATTTTTTCAGATCTGACAGTATGGTTAAACGTGAGCTGGTCAGTCCTGGAGACGCTGTCGGAGGACGAAATCCTCGCTGTGACAGCCAGGAACAGCAAGGGAGCTTCCGAGCCTGTACTGCTGAGGGAGCTGGTGTTCAGAGATGCTGCTAAACATGTTGGTGAGTGGACGATAACCTTGATATTAACAGCATTAAATATCAATCAAAATTATCGCAATGTACCCATGATGCAAATATTAGTTTAACGTGTATCTTTGTCTGTTTATTTCTTTGTGAAAACTTGGCCGGCTGTTGCTACCGTTAAAAGGTTAATTGGATTGAAAGCTAGAGAGTGAAAATTTCTCTCTCCACAGAGAGCACAGAACATGAAAGCAGCAGGTTTCCAGCAGCCGCAGCCTTGGCCGGTCTAGCAGCTGTCATCACCGCTGCTGGAGCCATCATTGCACTTGTTTTGAGGAGGTAAGGAAGTGCTAGTGATCCAGTGGTGAGACGCCCACCTAGAAACCGAAAGGTCCCATGTACGAAGCCTACACTTGCCATATGAGTTTGTGCCTGTCTGACTAATTTATGTAGTAGATTTAATAGACTTGCTTCCAGTGAAAGAAAATATCGTGAGGAAACCTGCATCCTAGTTGATGATTTTAGCTTATGTAAGAAATGGGAGACGTTGGAAACCACTACATTAATATTGCCCACCTATAACAATCTGTGAAACTTGGCACAAGCACGAACATGATCTGTTAAATTTTCTGAGTCACTTTACTTACAAATACTTACATTTATTTATACATCATCAATTTGAATTAGTAGATAAGGGTTTCTCCACAACTCTGTCTCACACACTATCAGAGAGTCCGCATGCCATAAGGGAAGAGTTGGCATATAGATGACAGACGTTTCCTTAAAACCGTGAAGTCTAATCTAGATTCCTTTTGTAGACGTAACGATAACTCGTCAACCAGCAAAAGGCCGTCACAGAGCGTGGTCCAAGTGGACGCACAAGGCAGGAGGTACCTCATCGCGTATCCAGCGCCTGCCGACAAACTGGAGACCAAGCCTGACATACTCAACCCTAAACCTGGTAAGATGATAACAGACCATTTAGTTCAACATAGCCCTAAGATTAGCTATAGATAAAGTTAGCACAGCAAAGGCAGATAGCGCTCAGAATCAGAATGGCGACTGACAGAACTGGAGTCCAAACTGGACATAGACCAATAGAAAATCATTGAAACAGTCTGTATGTCTGTGACGCTTTCACAACTTAACCGCTGGACAAATTTTGATGAAGTTGGGAATAGATAAATTTAATCAACTTTTGCCCGCGGCTTCGCCAGCGTGGTTTTCCCACGGGAACAGTTATTTTTTCGGGTTGAAAGGTAACGTATGTCCATCTCCACACTTCAAACTACATGTATGCAAAATTTCAAGAATATTGGTCTTGTAGATAATTCCCGAAGAGGTAACGAACAAATAAACAAACAAACTTACTTTCGCAATAATATTCTAACGAATATTATTGCGAAAGTAAGTTTGTTTGGATTCGTATTACTCGAGGTCAAATATAGGCTACTAATAGCTGTAAAATACTATTCGTGTTAGCTACTTATAGTATCCATTTCAAATTTGCCATCGAATTATGTCTTCGACTGTTATTGTTTTGTTCAGACAGCGAGCCTCCTCGCGTGGTCCTGGAGTCAAGTGACAACAAGACCTTCACCATCAGAGAAGCAGGCAAGGAGGGCATATCCTACAACCCTCCCGTCACAGATAATGAAATGGTACGTACCTATATATGAACCAAAATAAAGGTACTTACCTAATCTCATACCCAGGGGCGCGATTCTCACGCAATCGAAGTTTTGCTCCAACTTAATCAATTTTGCATCCAGACTTTGACGGTGATTTTCTGTAAATTTAGAAATTGTGACCAGAGGGGTTAGTGACCCTTCGCCCACTGACCTTCAGAAAAAATGGATAAAACTGATGAGCATGTGTTTATTTGTTAGACAAATTTTAAAAAAGACCCCCGACTTTTAATATTCATTTCGCTACAACTTTTGAACTTCTGAACCGATTTTCATGAAACATGGCTAAGAACACTCGGCATAAATTATCTGTGACACAAAAACGAAAATCGATTCACCCGTTTGAGAGCTACGATGCCACAGAGAGATACACAGACGCGTTAAACTTATAACGGCCCTCTTTTTGCATCGGGGGTTAAAAACATACTCGTATTATCTTTTTTATAAGTAACAGAGCAAATCTTTACTGAAATTTATTTATACTCAAAACTCAACTAATCTGTTCAATTTTCAGGCCTCCATAATGAAATGTGTTGATAACTATTTATTTTATATCAAAAACCTGAAAGTGATATCGAATATTCTCAGTTACTGACCAAACACACGCGTCAAAACTTAATTAATAAAATATAAATAAATATAAATATATTAGGACAAATCACACAGATTAAGCTAGCCCCAAAGTAAGTTCGAGACTTGTGTTATGGGATGTACTAACTCAACGGTACTATATTTTATAACAAATATATGTATATATAGATAAACATCTAAAACCCGGGCCAATCAGAAAAATGAATGAAAAATCATGGCCTGACTGGGGATCGAACCCGGGACCTCTCAGTTCAGAGGCAAGCACTTTACCACTGCGCCACCGAGGTCGTCAGAAAGAAAATATATGAGTAGAATTCGATTGTATTGATTGATTGATTACGACAGCTTTCAGAAAACATATGGCTTCTGTCAGCAATCTTGTGTAGTATTGGATAAATTCGTGGTACATATTTGTACATAAGTAGACTATATTCGGTGAAGAAGCCGTGGTGGTGTAATGGTTAAGACGCCCGCCTGTGGATCGAAAGGTCCCAGGTTCGAATCCTACTCGTGCGACATGTGTTTGTATACAAATCTGACTCGTATAGTAATTTTCATCGACCACCACTTGCTTCCGGTGAAGGAAAACATCGTGAGGAAACCTTGCACACTGGTTGATTATTAACTTGTGTGTGAAACGGAGAAAGCAATGGCAAACCACTCCATTAATAATGCCAAGAATGTTAGAGACTATATTCGATATTCCACTTTTATTTGATTTCATACAATATATAGGTACATTTTAGATACATTTAATCCTGGTAAATTGCTAGATTGTAGTATAACCAAAAACCAAACTACTGGTTCGATTTCAATGAAATTGGATACAAATTAACTCTATCCCAGAAATCTGTAAAAGTCCCAAAGAATATTAAAAACAAAGTAAAAAATATATTAAAATTTTAAAACTTTAAAGAAAATAAATAATGCAAATCCGTTTTATAACATAAGCTGGGAGTATCACCTCCAAGCGGTGAAGGCGATAACGGATTATTTATCCCGAAATTCCCACGGGAACGAAGCCCCGGGGCGCAGCTAGTTTTGTACATAAGTAGACTATATTCTTCAATATTTTCTGAACTCTGCGCCATAAGTTTTTCCGTATATTTCAACAAAGACTACATTCCATATTCCATATTCGTTTCAAAGATCTCACCGATGGATACGCTTGCAACAAACATGTAATATCAAAGAGCATATTTACTCAAACTTTGTTCATTCCCCTTGTATCCCAAGCTTCGACCATCTATGGTGGTAATTTAAGATTTTATATGCCACTAGCTTTCGCCCACAACTTCGTATGTGAGTAAAAATCACGTAGGAATTTCAGGAAATTCCTTCTTAGCATCTAAACACATTAAATTTCAGCTTTCTACGCCCAGTAGTTTAGGCTGTGTTGTCTGTCAGTCAATCAATCAGTAACGCAAGAGTTTTATATTAGTTTATAGAATAACAGAGTTAAGATTTTTATATTCGACACCCATCGTAATAAGTACCTACCTATAGCTTGTTTGACGAGAAAATTTACTTTTTTATTGCATAGTCCATTTCATAATGAGCCTTCACACTACTGTGAAAGTGGATTTTAATTCTATAAATAAATTAGTTAATTTAAACAATAAATAAAGTGTGTGTATAATCAGCTACATTACAATAAATTAAATTAGAATACAATGTCCGAAATTGTGAAATGTAGTTTGGTATACATAGACGATTTGATTGCTTAAATGTTCCTTTTTTGCTTTTGATTTTGATATTGTTGTATAATTTGACATTTCAATGTGTTGCTGATGATGATGTTTGACTATCACAATATGGGGCCAATCGTAGAAGCCAACGGGAACTTTATAAACTTTCAAAATATTTACAGACGGAATGACTAATAGTCTTAAATCAATCGTCGAATATCGAAATAGTTGATCTCTAACTGTGTAAGATATATGTACTCAGATTAGAACCCACCAGCTTAAATGTGAAATATACACAACTTTAATTAATTATAATTAATTATAATAATAACGCATTAACAAAAATAAGACGAAATTCTAATTCATGTTCGCTACCTCGGGTTATTTGTGCGAAACGATTCCAATTCACAAAATGGAAATGTATTAATTTTAATTTGTGCTTCATAAATAATTGAAATTTTCCTTTCAGATGCCGCAGAGATAGCAGAAAGATCTGGACGGTGTAAATACGATATTATTGTAAATTCCCCCATGCCAACAATGTATGTTTAAGTATTCGAATGTACAGTCTGTTTCTTTATAAACGGAAAAATAACCTCAAATGATGTTTTTGAAAATTATGATGATCAAAAATACGACGGATCCTAGGCCGAGAGAGAGAGAGAGAGAGGTGATAAAAAATCCTTTTTTTATTATTATTTGCAGTTAAATTACTCCTAGCATATAATTTCCCTGATAAACTTTTATGTATTAGAGGAAATAAATGAATATGTGACAAATAAAAACAGTCGTCTCACTAGTTTGGTCATACATTTCAAATATAGAACACTTTAGAACATTTCCGAATCATAGAAAAACATATCACTGTATAAATCATACTTACAATTGCTGTCAACGAATTTGTGCGAGCGAGACGAGAATATATACACCGGCCGATTTTTCGACCTCGTTAGAAACATACTATAGGTGACATTCTTCCATATCAGTTAAGAAATGAAATTGAGTGGATATATTTAGTATTTTATTGTTTACTAGCAAATATTCTTTAAAAATTGAAAAAAATACTAAATTTTTTAATGACTTCAATTTAATTTTACTAAATTAATTAACTCGATGTAAAATTATGTAATGTATTACAGAAGAAAAAAAAATCAATATTGGACACTATGTATATCTATAGGCTATGAAAAAATTTAACACCATACAGTTTACATATTTTTTTTAATGAAAGCTTTACAAAAAATATTGCGTCCCATTTTTTTTTAGTGCATAAAAATGTTATATATAATTTAATTAAATGAAAATATATAAATTTTGTTACAATTTCAGATCTATACTGTACATATACTGTTAAATGCCTAAATTATATTATAGAAGACATTAAAAATAATGATAAAGTATAAAAGCTGGAAGCTCAAGCTTTTTCTAAAAGTTTATTTTAAGATTATATCAATAAGGCTACTAACAGGCTACTTTGGCATCAAATTGTTAAATGGTATAATAAATATATATAAAAAGATCGCATACAACACGCCTTAATGACATAATCTAAATGTACTGAAATTTGTATCATAGAAAATAAACATTGTATGATATTTTAATGTAAATTATATTATTAATAAAATAAACGTTGATTCTTTAATGGAAATTTGATTTTGTTTTGTCTTTTACGCTTATTTTTGGCTTCATGGCATCATAGAAGCCAAAACATATGACACAAGCATGACCTAATAGTGCGCCCAAGAGCGGCTCCAGACGAGGGAACTCCTCAATGGTTTACTCGACATGATTTTCCTGAGTCTTGAATGCAATAAGATCTCTCTGATAACAAAAAAAGCTTTACATTACATACTTACACACTTGAGAACTAAATAAATAAATATTAGGACAAATCACACAGATTGAGCTAGCCCCAAAGTAAGTTCGAGACTTGTGTATTTTATAACAAATACATACATAGATAAACATCAAAGACCCGGGCCAATCAGAAAAAGATCATTTTCCATCATGACCCGACCGGGGATCGAACCCGAGACCTCTCGGTTCAGGGGCAAGCACTTTACCAATGCGCCACCGAGGTTACGTAGCGCATTCATATAAAAATGTCATTTTCGTCTCAAGCACTCATGGTTACGTAAATTTTTACGAATGAGAAGATTCAAATTTACGATAACATATAAACTTGGCATTTTGCATTGCATTATCAACGTGCGAATCATAATCAAATATAATACATCTCCTATAAGATATATATATATATATATATATATATATATATATATATATTGACCGTGTACTTTATTGTGTACTTACATTGTTATATTACTGATAAAAATTTTTATATTTAAAAAATATTAAGCCCTTCTGGCATAATAGGGACCAACACTGTTTTAATTTGTTTCTTTCAGCATTTCTTCTCAGCAGTGGCCGTTCCTTAATGCTAGTAGTTTGTAGCTTTGGTAAATATAATTTAATTTAGAATATGACGTGAAAAAGTGCAATGTGAAGGCCTAATTTCTGAATAAATGATTTGATTTTGAGATACATTAGTTAAACAGATCAATACGTAACCTGTATATTTGATATGGCATGTTATTAGAGGTATAATCGCACGCTATCCAATCGGTTTGAGCCGCATCCCCGCGGGCCAATAGATTTCACGGATGCAAGGAGCGTGCCAAACCTATTGAGTTGTCCTTCAAGATACACGATACCGCACATATACTGATATAATATACGTTTCTCTCTCCCAGCTGCAAAACCCTGAAACTTAGAAGGAATCTTAACATTTCAAAGAAGTTTTCTTTTTGTAAAGCGACTTTTCTCGCTTTGGATTCACATTGACACATTTTTTTTATTTGTGATTGTTAATAAAATGTTGTAAACAACATTTTAAAACTGTTTCATTCCACCGGGAAATGAGACGTACGTGGCTCCAGACGTGTGAACTCCTCAACAACCGTGTGTAAACCACGAATGCGGTAACACGGACGTGATTTGTTTAGCGTTGCCGGACTAATGTTTAGTATCGATACTATCGACACGCATCCTATATATCGATCTATCGACAGTGTTTTCACTGATACTATCAATAGTATCGATACTAGCGATCTTAAGCAATAGTATTAGTTATTTTTATCAATCGATGGTATCGCCCGACTGATTTTCTAGGTTACGATAGTATCACAATACTAGCTATAAAATATCACTATCACTACATTACTAGATTTGTCACATATTGAATGCAATAACATCTCTGACAACAATAAAAGCTTGAGTCAAAAATGTCATTTTTGTAAAAAAAATATTTTCATCTTTTCTTGACTATACTCATATTGTTCATGAAATCTAAGGTAACAGTATCAGACTGTAATAACCTCATAGTCCTTAGTGCGACTTGGTCGATTCGAAGCGAGACGCAGCGAACCAATCACAGTGCGTCACTGTGACGCAACGACAACCACACCGCATTGTGATTGGTGCGCTGCGTCTCACTTCCAATCGATTCGACGATGAGAAGAGAAATTCAGACCCGCAGCCCTCAGATTCTAAGAATGATACTGAAATAGAAATAAATCTATTCATAGCATACAAAATAAACATTACAGAAAATGAACAAAATTACTGTTTAACCTAACTTGTATAATTCTACGCCTATAGGCTTCGAATAAAATGTCTTAGTGGTTCCTTTAGCTCGACGATCTCGGTGGCGAAGTGGTCCTTGCCTCTGAACCGATAGGGCCCGGGTTCGATCCCCGGTCGGGTCATGACGGAAAATGATCTTTTTCTGATTGGCCCGAGTATTGGATGTTTATCTATATATGTATTTGTTATAAAATATAGTATAGTTGAGTTAGTATCCCATAACACAAGTCTCGAACTTACTTTGGGGCTAGCTCAATCTGTGTGATTTGTCCTAATATATTTATTTATTTAGCTCTCTTAAAAAGATGGGTTCCTGACAAAAAGAAAGGTTTCTCTTTACCTTTTTCCTTTGAAGGAAAAGGGTAAGGAAGAACACTAGAGCTAAAAAGTAATCAGAAAGCCTACCACGAAACAAAAACGTAGCACGTTACTAGTACGCATGTGTATGCATAGGAAGATATTTAAACATACTCGGGTCATTCCAAATTCTTTTCCTTCTACAAAAATAATACCCATATTGAAACTGATAACAAATACCTCCATAGCAAAACGCCCTAAGGCGTAAAACCCTAGAAAGCCCACTATCTTCCCCATAAATTGCAATCTGGCAACCCATCGATTCATGTTCCACTAATAATAGCTATCATTTGAAGGGACGGACCTTTCAAATTGTCCTTAGAAGTGGGAATTACGGGACGGCTATAAAAATTCCCGTTTTTTATTGGTCGGTTATAAACTGATGCAATATTGGTTTTGGTGTGTTAATATTTCTACATGGTCATTTTTATTTAACGAGTATTGTTTTTTGGTGCTTAAAGAATGTGTGAGTTGCACACAGTCAACTTTGAACTTCATTTTAACGTGCGCCGTCGAAGATTAGACGCAACGGCGGCGTACTTTGCGTTTTTGTGTTTTTCTACGCAGGTTAAAGTTAACGTCGAAGTTGACTGGTGCAACCTACTCGAAGAGAATCATTTCTGTTCTGTTACGTACATTTATTTTTTGTCCCTTATAGAATAAGATAATGTTTCTTTTGTTCGAAAAGTTTATATTCTGTGGCACATCAACCTACCCGAATTTATTGCAAACTCGCGGCTATTACCGCGCCACAGAGTTTCATTCAGGGTAACTTGATATTGACTGTTAGACTTGCTGTTTACTGTACATAATGTATTTGCGTCCTGTGTAATGTGTCCTTTCTTTTTTGCGTGTTGACGCTCTCCAACGATTTGAGAATTAGTTATACAATTTGTTTATAAATATTAATTAACTATTTAAACCTAAATATTAAAGCTATTTGTACCTACTACCTACTATTAGGTAAAAAGGTCCATAAAAATGTCACCAGTTAAGTATTTTCTTTTTATGTTTCCGGAAAAAATCGCGCTTGTATGTGTCATAATGTTCCCGTACTTATAAAATCCATCACAATTTAAAGAGATTAAAAAATGGAGCATCACTCACTACCTAGAAATCCTTTTAGAGGATTTTTAAACCGAAAGTCCTAAATTTCAGACCAAATCGGTGTCTCATTTGCTATTCGTCAAACGGACGAAATAAAATGCGGGATTAAATTTGTCGACTGCCTCTAAGAGCGGTTTTTCGGCACTCATTTAGCGTCATAGTAAAATTTAATCAGAATGTCATCTCGATGGAAATTTTCCTCAGAGATTTCTGGATAGTGAAACATACAATTCATATATTCATACATACATAATCCGTAAATATTATGATTTTTTGCGGCTCATCTGATAGTGACCACAGGTTGTACCACAGGCCTGCAGCATCAAGGGTGTAAAAACGCGCGTAGCCTACTTTTTGGCTTATTTTCTTTTTCCACAGTACCCTGTAATTACACTGCCCCTGAAACCCAACAATGTACCCTTGTACTCATTTTTATAATGTAATTTATATTTAAACTTTCTTGTGTACATAAATTGATAAAATAAATAAATACAAGCGCTATTGTTTGGCGGCTCAAATAGAGGAGAGTGAGGTATTCATGCAGTATAATTATACCTTTTGATTATTCTTACGCAAACTCACTAGATGGCGCCACCTAGTCGACTAAAGAAAAATAGTTAAAAAAATAAAAACATTTAAGAGTAAGTTGAAAACTTTTTACCTGCCTAAATATAATAACAGCGACCGTATACATGCCACAACTCTCAATTCTCTCCTCTGATCTTTTTTTTTGTATGTATGTAAGTAAGTTTGTAACGTGATATTTCGAACAGTTGGTCTGATTTTGATGAAATTTAAAAGGTATGTAGGATCTGTCAATATAATTTTTAATTTCGTGGGGCATCAAAATCGGTTAAGTCGTTTTTGAAATTTTGTAAAAAAATTTGTAAAACATTATTGTGTTCGCGAGATGTTCTAAATTACTTTCGAACGTAGTTACAATAAATTACTGAATGACAAAGACAAGGATAGTTTACATGGCCACGTTCTTGTCTTACATGTCAACAGCAGCGACGCTCTCACGGATCCATACAAGTTTATTGTTGTTGTTTCCTTAGCATTTTTGTCTTTTTTTTTATATATGTCATTTGCAGATGGTATTCCGTTGTTTATGCACTGTGACATTTCACATACAACCGTGCAAAAGTGATATTAATTTACTGGTTCTGAAATTACAGTGCGGTGTCTCTGTGAGTTGACTCTCTTGAAATTGCACGGGAAATGCATGGAAATATTGGATTTTATTATTTTATTGTGAAATGATATGGTATGGAGGGTATACCACAGATTTTAAGCACATGAGTAGGGAATCGGAACAGAGGCCAAGCTTATTAAGGAGCGTCCGAAATTGTTACATGTTTTAGTAGGGTTGGCAAAAGAGATTTTTAATAAAATAAAGAAAAAAGAATTCTAATAAATCAATTCACATCTCCGAATCTTATTATTTATACTTTTTAACTACATATTTAAATTTTAATCCATTAAAAACAATTGAAAATTCGATTTTTTTTTTACTGAGAAAGAGCGCGAAATATTTTGACAGTCGTAGCGTGGCGCTCAGTTTGTCTACTGGCAGAGCGCGCGTAGGTAAACCGGTTTTATCCAGTTGCGGCGCGTGACGACAAGCGGCTAGTAGACACACACACATATACGCTGAATGATTGTATCAGTGTACCTACGAATACGTAGTTCGCGCATCGCGCAAAAACTACTGAATGGAATTTGATGCGGTTATTACTGTTCTAGTTCTAAGTTAATTTAAAATCTAGTATAGGGTTCATCGCGATACATTGCCTAGAATCCGAGATATCTATAATAATAAATTATGAGCGGACGCAAGAAATAAACGTGGGCGAAGCTGTGGACAAAAGCTAGGTTCTAAATAAATGTTTTGAATTTTAATACTAGTAAAAAATAAAGTATAGGTAATTTTAAAGTACCTACGAATACAAATCCCTGCAAATAATCAAACATTGTTTAAAAGGATTATAACAAATTTATCTAATACTAGCGATCCGTCCCAGCTTCGCTCGGGTAAAAACATAATGAATACACCTGAACTTTTCTCAGAAATCACACTAACTGTAGATGAAAACCGCGTGAAAATTCGTTTTTGAGTTTATTACGAACAGATAGACGCGAACAGACTTTTTTTTATAATATGTAAGGATTTCAATGAATAGAGACGAAAGATAATTACTTAACAATTTCACAGACTTAAAGAGAATTCATTATTAAGTAAATAATGTTTAATATAGTGGTAGTAATAATTTGACAGACAGCATAGACCGACAACCCTAACTACAGAATCTTTAGCGACTATGAATGAATAATGAAAACATTAATTGAAACACAGAATGTGTAAGCCCAAACAGACATGAAGTTAGTACAAATTCATAGACACTAGTACTAAATAAACTCCAAATGCTACCAATTACAATTGTCAAGCGCGAAAATCCTAACACAAATTATGTAAAGTACAGAAGAGAATAAAGATGAGAGTTTTCCTAAAATAAATATGTTACAAATAAATAATCACACGTGTCAAATTCAATGCTTGTAAGTAGTGTTGGTATTCCATATATTTTTTTATATTTAAAATGTCCTCGTCGTGCAATAAACCGACATGATAAAGCACATCAAAGAATGTTTAATTATAATTACCAGCCCACAGTTAACTGATACTATTTTTTTTAATTAGCGAGTCATCACTCAACCACATATATTACACCTGAGCGTTATCTTGTTTGTCTTCCAGGCCAAAAAACTTTTGGTCTTTATCTGGAGACACGGCAGTGCCGGTAAGTCGAGCAAAAAAAAGAGACACGGCCGTACCATCCTTTTCTCGAAGCAATTCAGGCCAATTTCGAACCTTTGATGAATTATGTCATTCAATCGATCTCATGAGATGGAATCCTGTACATCCATTGAGTGTCACTTCTATGTTTTTGTAATTTATCCCGGTAGCCTCGTATGATTTATTCAATTCCCACCGCATATACAAATCAATTATTCGATTTGAGCCATAAATCGTGGGCTTACTCGATGTGGAATCGATTCAGCCGGAGCATTCACAAATTTTATTTGATTTAGAAATGTTACACTGCGCTTTTTACGCGAAGTGGAATCGCAAAATGGTGACTACCATTTTGTAAGTTCGAGTAAGTTCGAGACGAATTCGTACGAAGTATCGTTGAACTAGTATCCCATAACACAAGTCTCGAACTTACTTTGGGGCCAGCTCAATCTGTGTGATTTGTCCTAATATATTTATTATTATTATTTTACAAAATTACGTATGATTTTCAATGTTCGTCAATTTTAAATGTACGTCCACAAATGACCCGGACGTTTTGGACGTTTATCTATTATATGTATTTGTTATAAAATATGGTAATATTAAATAAACATCCAAGACCCGGGCCAATCAGAAAAAGATCAATTTCCATCATGACCCGATCGGGGATCGAACCCGGGACCTCTCGGCTCAGGGGCACTCACTTTACCACTGCGGTCGTCTCAAAAGATGAAAGAGTGCTAAAATATAGTGGAACTGTATTGTGTTGTGTTTGAAGCTATTTTTTGTCACATTTTATTCGTTTTGTTTTATTATTTATGTCAAATAAGAATAAACAAAGTTTTTTTTTACAAAAATGTCATTTTACCAGCTAAGCTTTTATTTTCGTCAAAGGCATTTAGCACCTGACAAAAATCCCATGTCCATGCTGTAAACCCTTGAGGAGTTCCCTCGATGGGAGCCGGGATCCTGGGCGCACCATCACGTCATTGTTATCATAATAATTTATTGTCATCGATATCGAAGCGACGTGGGAAATTTCAACTCTGTATGTCAACTGGAAGTAGGAGAAATGTAACTTGCAAGATTTGACTACAGACAGACAAACAAATGCATCATATGCGGGCAAAAATAAACAAAAGGAAACGCGATTCATCTTCATTTCCTTGCTCTTTACGTTGCAAATTCGCAATATTTTCATCCAAAAAGAAAACTATGAAAATCTTATCTCGTACCAAATAAATAATTCATAGAACCAACACTGCGATCGAAAGGGGCCGTTAAATTATTTGAGTGGGTTAAATCCATTGAACAGTTTTCCCATGACACGTTTTATCTTGTCTCCATCTGCGCTCGTGGTTGCATTTTCGATTGTGACGCCCTGAAGGCCGAAGTCCTCAAAACAAACTCGTCAATGCTCTGGAGACCGTCAGAGAGATCTTTTTACATTCAAACGTGACCTTTCGCGGAGTAAACCGTTTAGGAGTCGTTTCGTCGGGAGCCGATCCTGGGCGCACTGTCAAGCCACGCTTATCGTAATAATGCATTGTCGTGGAAACTGAAACGACATGGAAAAATTTCATTCTGTAGGACATACAACATTTCTATCTATTATATATTCATTTATATCTATACCTATCTGTTGGAAATCCCAACACTAAATTATATTTTTTTGACTATAGCAACATTTACGCTCACATTTAAAAATGTTCTTCTCTTCCTCTTTGTCATTCGTGCCAATAAAAAGTGCTCCGAATTAATCTCGCCATATTTATTTAACCGGCTCCGAAAAGCAATAATAAATTACAGTCCAATGCACCACGAGCCAACATTTCCTCCAATCATAACCTGTTTTGATATACTTTTTGACTATGTACATTATGTACTTTTATATATTATTAGAAAGAAAAAAAAACATTGTAAGAAACAATAACGGTAAGCCGATCTGGCATGATAGGGATCAACACTGTTCAAATGAGTTTCTTTCGGCATTTCTTCTCAGCAGTGGTCGTTCCGAAATGCCAGTTATTTCTCGCAAGCTACGTTTGTAGCTTATATATATAGAAATAACTATAAATATAAAGATTGACGAGAAAAAGTGCCTGTGAAGGTCTAATTTCTGAATAAATTAAATGAATTTGAATTTATATAACATCGGGATAAGTGAAACTAAACAAAAGCTTACTTATATTAAGTCATTACTTATAGTCATTCAGTCATCCACTCTTAAGATTTACATGTTACAAGCTTTTATACTCTGTAAACACAAACAAAAAGCATTTGTAAGCTCTCTTACGTTTTCTGCTGACGGGCGCCGTCATCTGTCGTCCGTTTTCAATAAGGCCGGTAATAATTCATGATAACGCCGAAGATGACCCGTGGGCCTAAATAAATTATTTTTATTGACCACACCGCGATCAGCTTTTACGCTGTTTTAGAAAGGAAGGGTTTAAATATATTATACTAGCTTTTTACCGCGGCTTCGCCCGCGTTATTTTCGTGCGTAACTCATAATTTATTATCATCAATATATCGAGAGATCTAAGCAACGTATCGCGATGAAACGTATACCAGATTTTAAGTTAGACCATCCGCTGTCCCACTGTGAGACCGCATCAAATTCTATCGAGTATTTTTTCTGTGATGCGCGAACATAAATTCAGATAGAAAAATAATGTTTCGGTTTCTATTAGCACCATAAAGACCACTTACATTACATTTCTTTAATATCCTCTATGTGTACAGACATAGCCTACTCACAATTTTATTATATATATGTAATAATATAGCGGAAATAGTTTAAAAAATTATAGTATATTAGTATACTAATACTATATAGTATTCATTATAGCCACTCTCTACCCTCCGCTTAAAATAACCCTGCTCACATTCAATTGTTGTATGACCAGCACAGAGTCGCGTCGTGCAGTTTCGCTCACCTAGAATACCGTTTTGCTATCAAAGGTAGCGTTTTACAGTTGTAACGTCAGAAAACAATCATCCAACGTCGAATCAAGACGCGTCGGTTCACGCTTCGATATATTTTCACTTATATGTCCCCTACTTTTGGCTCTCGATGCAAACTCACTTCGTTATCGAATTGACCACGTGATAAAATATATATATAGAATAAATAGAACGGCTCCGTTTCTCAGGCTTTTGTTAGATGGTGTGGCTATACTTTTCCAAATGCTTTGCGCATATTTGACGACCTCGGTGTCGCAGTGATAAAGTTCTTGCCACTGAACCGAGAGGTCCTGGGTTCAATCCCCGGTCGGGTCATGATGGAAAATGATCTTTTTCTGATTGGCCCGGGTTTGTTGTGAACGTTTATCTATATATGTATTTGTTATAAAATATATCCATCCCATAACATCAATGTATCCCATAACACAAGTCTCGAACTTACTTTGGGGCTAGCTCAATCTGTGTGATTTGTCCTAATATATTTATATATTTATTTATATATCCCCTAATTGACTGTGTATCGACAACCCTATGCCTATCTATGTTTGATCTCAATTATCATCTATACCACATTTTATTAAAATCGGCCCATTGGCGAAGCCGTGAAAGCACGATAGACAGCCTTTAGCATTTATATCTAATATTAGTATGGTACTATCTGACGTGTCTGTCTGTCAGTTCGGGATAAACTTAGAAGCTACTGCACGGACTTTACCAATATCGAATTGATAGTGTAATTCCTAAGAAAGATTTAGGTGTATATAATTTATTATGTTTTTACCAGAGCCAGAGCGAGAGAGCCTAAACGGAACGCTAGTCCAAATTAAATAGTAGTATCATGACTACATCAGCTTATATTTAAACAACGGGCATAAATCATTCTAATTCCGCTTCGAGTTTCACACCAATGGTAGCGCCTTCCTCCGTACCATTGCACTCAACGGACCGTATTTCGATCCCACAATAGATTAAATCACACAAACAATTTTAATTTAAAGCCTTCTGGCGGCTTGTCCCGACTCCACTCAGGTAAATATATAATAAAGTATACACATATCTTCCACGGTATAAGCGGTGGTGGTGGAATGGTTACGACGCCCGCCTCTGGATCGAAAGGTCCCAGGTTTGAATCCTACTCGTGCCACATGAGTTTTTATACCAATCTGATTCATGTATCATCGTCCACCACTTGCTTGTGAAGGAGAACATCGTGAGGAAACCTGCAAAACTGGTTGATTCTTATTAACTTGTTTGTGAAATGGAGAAGGCAATAGCAAACCACTCCGTTAATAATGCCAATAAAGTTGTGTGTGTGTTTCATTCCACGTGATAACTACGACCCTCAGCCGTGAGGAATACGACTATGAAGAAGATATCTTCCTCAGGAATCACTGGATGCCATCGGCTGCAGCGGTCGAAACGCTTGAGAACCACCCAATAACAATATTAATAATAACATATCTTCAAATACTTGAAATGCACCCGTCTACTTACATCCTTCTCCAGAAAACTGTTGTGTTAAACACCTACATTTAATATAAATATAGCCTATTTGTGTTGGCTTTGGCCCCACAAACGCTTAGTTACCAAATTGTAAACGGATTTGAGAAAAGTACCGACGCAAAAATAATAATAACCGCAGGGCAGCTTGTGACGAGCTGTTGGGGAGTAGCGACCCCACGGACCTGAGTGCTCCCAGGGGAGGCCCCTGTTCCTCACCTCCGCCTTCCTTTCCCAAGCTCGGAGTGAAAACCGAGAGGACCCCTACCTCTGGCTTGCCTTCACCGGCCGGCCAAAGTGGAGTCAAGAGAGCTATATGCTCGAAGGGTGGAAGAGTAACATGTCATAACGCCGGGGGCGTCTGACTAGATCACCATGATTTCGCGCCCCGCAGACTCACCTCTCTACACCCTTAGCCGCCCACGCCAATGTTACCCCTTTGTTGCGCGGCGACTGATTTGAGGGGCCCATCCAGTGAGCGGCGAGTCACCACCTGCCACTGAATAGTCAGTTATCATGATTATGACAGGTGTCCGAACTCTTTGCAATAGCTCATTTTTAGTCCATCCAAATATCATTCCATAGATCAGTACTTGTATCCATTATTCAGCAATAGTTCACACTCTCGCCGAGACCTGCTAATGGGCCTACCAATTCATTGGTATATCCGGGAGTGGGCTTTGGCGGGAGACCTACATAACATTAAAACTCTCCAAAGGGCCTCTACGTGTTGGATCCATATCCCCCGCAAGCCTGTCAAAGGACCGGACTTAGGGCCGTGAATTTTTGAAAGGAGATACATAAAAATAATAAAATGTTTATTGCCATAAAAGATTACATGTTACAGATTATTTGTATCGAAACTAACACGAAAGAATATAAACAAAAAACCGAACATGCAAATCTGAATGTTATTAACAAAGGTTCCCACACTAGGCTAAGCTTGTCTCGTGGACTGTTGTCCACTAAAAAATCATGGAATTCATCAAAAAATTAGGGACAGAATTTAGATCAATACCTTATATACCTACATTATTCGTCAGTTTTTTATTGTAATCTGTTTTGTGTACTATTAAATAAATAAATATAATAGAAAAACGTTTTCTGTGTTTTCACATTTTGTATGGACGAGTAGTTGCAAGTGCAAATATACATTGCTTGTATTCGTCTTGCTAACTTGAAGGTCGGACACGGCAAACATTTGAACGAGACGAACAAACATATACACATACATACTATGTATACATAAAATATGTCGGTTCGCTCTATTTAGAATTCAGTGGAGGATATTTTCCTAATTTGTTAAAATTTGTCCAAGTAATTATTAATACATACTATGAGAAGGGTTTCAGGGGTGTAAGAAAACGATGTAGTCTCATATAAAATGTATTGTCTGTCACACACACACAGGAGGTTACAAAATACAGAAGGGTTCGGAAAAATCCCTTAAAATTAATAAAGTTGCGATAGATATGGGAGCGCGCGGATCGCGGCACATCAGTGTAGGTACGCGGAAGATGTGAATAGCTTGCCGGTTAATGGCTGACTGCCGAGCACAGAGGCGTCGGGGCAAACGGCGCGCTATATGACGTAGTGCGCATGCGCGATGTATCACGCGATGCGCGCGCAGGTGTTTGAAAGAGATTGCTATTCTCTATATCGCGTCGGCAACCGACCGCGGGAGGCCCGAGTGGGAAGGTCAGATGTACGGTGGTTTACTATACACTCCCCCTCAAGTCCTGGAGAACGCCCCCGCTCCTGGACTGGTGATTCAGTATCAGGTTTGTGAGGATTAGGGGGACGTCCACGTCCTTTTTTAGGGTTAATTGGCTTTGGCAAAGGTTCCTCATTGGTGTCACCTTGGTAACGAGAGAGATCTTTAGAGCGATATCTCCCTACAGTAATGTCCGGTTTCTCAGTGCTGGAGATGGCAAAAGTTGTAGGACTTATCTTTGCGGCAATCCTGTACGGTCCATCGCGGCGCGGGTAAAATTTAGCCGTCAGGTTCTTCTCTCCTTTGCTAAGTAAATGGGACTTGATCATCACAAGGTCACCTACCTTGAAATCGTCTGATGGGTGACGTGCTGCATCAGCATACTCTTTGTTCTTATCTTGTTGCCCTTCAACTCGTTCTCTGATAGCTGAAAGGGAATTTAAGAACTTACTAAGATATGGAGTAATTTGTGGAACAAAGTTATCTTTGTCCATGATAGCACGTAGATCATGAGTCACTTCAGTGGGAGATCTCATCTCCCGACCGAAGGTAAGGTATGCCGGAGACTTACCCGTTGTGCGGCATTTAGCGTTATTTAAGGCGAAACGGATTACCGGTAGTTTCTTTGGCCAGGAAGTGTGGTCATCCTCCACGAGTTGCGCTAGCATGGCCTTTAGATCACGGTTTTTCCGCTCTGCAGGGTTTGATTCCGGATGGTATAAAGGTATGAAATTTTGTTTGATGTTCAAAACTGACATGCACTGCCGCATTATTGCGGACACAAATTGTACTCCATTGTCAGAGACAATTCTGCGTGGCAGGCCGTACCTTAGAAAGTATTCCTCCAAGAGGACATGAGCACAGGCTTCCGCCGTGGCTTCTTTAAGAGCATATAGCTCCGTCCAGCGAGTAGCCGTGTCCTCGACCAACAAGACCCATCGCTCCCCCTGTTCTCCTTCTGGCAACGGGCCAAACAAATCTATTGCTAGTACCTCATTGCGTTGGTTCATCACCGGAGTCTGGAGCAAGCCCTGCGGTTTGGAGTTGGTAGCTTTATATCGTTGGCAATGGATGCAGGCTTTAACGTAATCGGTTATTATTCTCCGCATTCCTGTAAAATAATACAACTGAGCTACTTTATAATATGTTCTGTCAATACCTGGATGGCCAGCTGTAGGAGAATCGTGAAGTTCCTTTAAAATATCAGCTACTAGGCTGGTTGGAACTACTAGCTGAGGGGCTTCGCTGTCCGAGTCCGGATTAAAGCGGTATAGGACACCTTGGTCCATCAGATAACCCCTTTCTAACCATCGTTGAGCTGCGACATCGTCGGATCCTTCGAGCTCTTTGATTACTTTTTCCACTTCAGCATCCGCCGTCTGTTCTGAGCGCAGTTGGCTAGGGGTTTTTGTGGGCAGATCACATATAACGGTACAGATACCACAGTCGTCGCGAGATTCGCTGGAACAAACTGGCCTGCTAAGTGTGTCTGCCACGACATTTGCCTTGCCTGGTGTATACTGGAATTGGATATCAAAGGATTGGAGTTTTAAGGCCCAACGTACTAACCTGCCTGCTGGTGATTTCAATGATAGCAACCAACGGAGAGGCTGATGATCGCTGCCGATTATGACTGGTTGGCCGTCTAGGTAAGGCCGAAAACGCTCTACAGCCCATACTACAGCGAGCGCCTCCCTTTCGGTGGTGGAGTAATTTCGCTCTGCAGCATTGAGTAGTCGGCTCGCGTACTCGATTGGCCTTTCCTGATGTCCGTCACCCTGTAGTAAAACGGCGCCTACGGCGTAGTTACTTGCGTCTGTACGCAGAACGAAGGGACGACGAAAATCGGCTTGTACCAGTATTGGAGCTGTGGTTAAGAGATGTTTCAGCTCGTTAAATGCTTGGGTCTGTTCTGAGCCCCAAGACCAGCTTTGGTTCTTCCTAGTTAATCGCGTCAAAGGCTCAGCGACCTTTGAGAAGCTAGGGATGAATTTTCTAAACCAAGAGCATGTTTGTAAAAACGTTCTTAAGTGTTTAAGATTACCAGGTTCCTTCATCTCGAGAACAGCACTCACCTTTTCTGGATCGGTGGATATACCTTGTTGTGTTATAACGTGGCCGAGATATTTTACGCTCTCTCTAGCGAAAAAACACTTCTCCCTGTTAACGTGGAGGTTAAATTCAGCCAAACGTTTAAAAACTGCCTCGAGGTCCAGTAGATGGCGTTGGTAACCCTCAGAAATAATCAGAAGATCGTCTAAATAGGCTAAAATAGTTACGTCTTTTAGAGCAGAGCACGAGCGTAGACGGTCAATGAGACGCTGGAACGTAGCCGGCGCGTTGCGAAGGCCAAATGGCATTCTTTTAAACCTGTAAGTGCCTAGGGGGCAGATAAACGCTGTCTTGTCCCTATCGGCTTCTCGTACACTCACTTGCCAGTAAGAAGAACGCAAATCCAATGTACTCATGTAGCAGTCACGCTTCGTGCTTTGCACTAACTCGTCAATGCGTGGCATTGGATAAGAGTCGGCTTTGGTGATTGCATTTAAGCGTCTGTAATCGACGCAAAAACGGATAGACCCATTGGGCTTCGGTACCATGAGTGCCGGTGAACACCAAGCCGATTCACATTCTTCGATGACGTCATCTTTTAACATTTTGTCTATTTCAGTCTTCATCAGCTCCTTCTTTGAAGGGTTGAGGCGATAAGGAGGTACTGATATAGGTGGATGCTCACCTGTATCGATGCGGTGTTCAGCGTATGGTGTTGGTCCTCCCCCTGCTCTAAAAATGTGTGCATGCCTGGTAATTAGCTCAGCTAGCGCCTGTCGCTCAGCTGGTTTGAGATGAGTACCTTCATCCTTTCGGAGTATGTCGGTATATGCACAGGACACGCTACGCGAGGTGGGTGGTTCGAAACACAAGTCATATTTGACTGTACTATTTGCACTGAAAAACCAAACTTCCTTACTAAAATCTATAACTACACCAGCGGCGGTAATGAAATCGATACCTAATAATGTTTCATTATTGGTAGAATCCGGAAAAATTATGAATGACATAGTAATAGACTTCGTTTCCAAGCACACCTGTAAGGTGGTAGTGAGTACCTCCATGGTACGTACAATACCGTCGGCAAGTTTAACTTCTCGCGTCGACGGGAGGAGGGGGTGTCCCCTTCCTTGAAGTAGAGTGTATAGAGAATGACCCGCAATGCAATGTTTAGCCGCAGTGTCAATCAAGGCGGTACCATTAAAACCTAAAATTTTAATTTTAAAAATCGGTCGTAAATCTCGGGTCGATGGTCTCCCGGAGTCGTTACCGCATGTAAGCACATTATTGTGATCATTTATTACACAAAAGTCATGTGAAAAAAAATTACTGTCCCTTGGACTATTTGAAAATAAGTTACTGTCCCTTGGACTATTTGAAAATAAGTTACTGTCTCTTGGACTATTACAAAAATCAAAACTGTCTCTAGGACTATGTAAAAAAGAGTTACTATCTCTTAGACTACAATAGTTATTAGGAAGAATTTTATTACATACATTATCGTTGGATAAGTTAGGTACAAAATGTTTACGCTTTACACTAACGTTGTTATTGCTAACACTATTGTTATTGTCTGTAGTAGAGTTTTTCGATGAATAACACGATGAAACGGAACCATTATTATTATTACACATAGAGTTTTTCGATGAAAAACACAATGGAACCGAACTACGATTACGAACACTTTGAAGAGAGTAAAAACTTGTTTCGTTAACACTTTTAGGCACTGTGTCACCGTTAGGTGTTAGGGATTGGGACTCACCTGAAGACGCCAATAGCTTACGACATTGATCCCTTGTATGTCCAAAACGTTTGCAGTAGGCACACGTAGGACGGGACTTTTTGGATGCAGGGGCGGAGTCCCGGCTCGGCGCCGTCGTAATAGGCGACGCAGGCGGCTGTCGTGCCGCCGAAGCCGAGGTTGAAGGCTGGTTTCGTGTCGCGTGTGTCGCGGCACGCGCGGGCACGACGGGCGCGTCGCGCAAATCGCGCGAGTTCACGCCGTCGGATGAGGGCGCGGCTGCTGGAGCGGACACGTGAGATGCGGGTTTCAACCCTGCACTTGGCCTTTGTGCCTCGTCGAACGCAATTCGACGAACGTCTTCTACAATTCGTGCCAGGCGTAGTAAGTCCGTAAAATTGTTAAACTCCTCTCTTCGAAGTCTTTCTCTTATGCGATTATTTATGAGGCCGTAGGTAATGTCCAATTGGGCAGACAATGTTAAGTCACCTTTTGGCAATCTCGCTAAGAGAGCGCGTAATCGCGTAACAAATATATCGGTGTTTTCATTTTGTTGAGGGGAAGCGAAAATTTCCATATAAATTCGATGGGGTGGGCGGCGGTCACCGTAGGCGCTAATCAGGGTATTCTTCACCTGTTGCCATGACGAGACGGTGTCTTTAATACCTTGCCACCACGTGGCTGCATCGTCTTTGAATAGGTAGGCGAGGCCACGCAGGATGTTGGAGTCAGCCACCTGCGCACACTCGCAGTACGCCTCGACGGCGTCTATGAATGCTTCAACAGACTCTTTTGGACGACCAGCGAAAGTTGCCCTACAGCGCATCAGGGTTGCATCACCTGACGGAACGCGCACGGACGAGTTTGCACTCATGGACTCCAGGATATCACGGAACGCTTCCGTTTGGGAACGCTGGAGTGACGCAATAATAGAGGCCACATTTTCAGAGGTGAATGACGCAGTACTCTCTGTTGCACTTGTAGTCGCACGTGGTTTTTCCTCTTTACGACTGAGGCTCGACGAACGCGTATTTAGGGGCATTGTCACTACTTATTCACAAATTTTCACTACACTGGGATAAAACTATCGACTTTAAAACGTTGGAGCGCCATATATGAGAAGGGTTTCAGGGGTGTAAGAAAACGATGTAGTCTCATATAAAATGTATTGTCTGTCACACACACACAGGAGGTTACAAAATACAGAAGGGTTCGGAAAAATCCCTTAAAATTAATAAAGTTGCGATAGATATGGGAGCGCGCGGATCGCGGCACATCAGTGTAGGTACGCGGAAGATGTGAATAGCTTGCCGGTTAATGGCTGACTGCCGAGCACAGAGGCGTCGGGGCAAACGGCGCGTTATATGACGTAGTGCGCATGCGCGATGTATCACGCGATGCGCGCGCAGGTGTTTGAAAGAGATTGCTATTCTCTATATCGCGTCGGCAACCGACCGCGGGAGGCCCGAGTGGGAAGGTCAGATGTACGGTGGTTTACTATAATACTAAAATAGTGCCATATGCAATTAATAATATATATATATCAAATTTACACCTTGTATATGGTCATCTGGATGGGTAGTTTTATATTATGTAGTGAAATAAATACGCCTATTTAAGTCTTTTTATTGCGGCGACAGGAATAAATCTGGTAAAGTCCAAACGGATTTAAAATTGACAACAATTACATTTTATTTATATGTACTTTTATTTGTATCATAACTTGGTACAAAATAAAATACTTAACGGCATTTAAAATCAAACACTGTAATAAAATATGAATTTCGTAAGTTTTATTTACAGCGTGGATTACATTTCTTTTTCGTTCTGATTATAGTATACTAGCTGTTATCCGCGGCTCCGCCCGCGTGAATTTTCCACGATTATTTTACCGGGATGAAAGGTTATTTCCTTATCCATACTTTAATCTACATGTATGCATAATTTCCAGAAGATTGGTTGAGTATATAGATCGTGAAGAGGTAACAAACAAACTTACTTTCGAATTTCTATTATTAATTAGGATTAGGTATTCATTTATCGACAGGATATCGTCATATAAGCTCAAATGCATTTTTGTTTGTTTACCTATATAGGTAATTGCATTATCGCCATGCAATTATACATACAATACGTATTAGAGCCATGGCCCATTGCTCCGCCGTGCTCCGTTGTTTTCTATAGGTTTCGTCACTGACGTGCGTTGCGCACGTCGAAACTCCATACAATTTCTGCGTTGTACCTATGTCAACGGACGTAAAAACAATGTGGAGCGAGACTGAAGTAGACTTAACAAAACAAAATATTGTAGATACTTTGTTTGGACAAAAAAATCATAAATTCTATGTAATTCTTTAATATATTTGCAGTAATCGAGATTTATCAGGATGTTTAGGCCTTAGGACATTTGTCCAATGGCACACATATATTGTTCTTTGTGTCCCTGACCGTGGGGGGGTCGCAATAACACGCGGAGTAGTCACACAATAGCCCACGCTCGGCCACAGGATTGGGTTCCTCACACGTCGCCTCGGGAATTTTTTCGCTGCACCCTGTCACGTAGGCGTGAGTGCCTTCTTCACATTCACGAATACCTATAGAAAGAATTATAGAAAAATTAAAAACATTGTATTTTTACATGCTTTAATGTATATCCCTATGTTTATTCGGGTGGAATCTTGCAACTTGATCTTCCACCTATCGAGCTGAAATTTTGTACCAGTAAATGTCAAAATATATGTAATAAACATGTCAAGAAAATATATAAATATATTGTCAGGATGTGTCGAGATTTCGATGAGCTGACACATGGTAACGCTGATCTTGACATTTTTAACCCTAGTCTATCGCAGTTTAAAAAATCTTTAAACATAGCATTGAATATGTGATTGTCATGATCTTTCTGTTTTTTTGTATTATATATTTATAGATATATATGTATCTTTTATGCGTATGTATTGTTTATACGTCTTTACTTATATAATATCAATTTATTCTACTGTATAGATTTAGGCTTGCTTACACGAAATTTATTTTGTTCTTCTGTGTACACTTTATTGGATTATAGATTAGTTTGATAATTATTGTTAAGTCAATATTCTGTACTTCATTGTCTGTAATCTGTTTGTGTGCCTTTTAAATAAAATAAAATAAATAAAAAATAAAAATATATAAATAATAATAAAAAAGTAAGATCAAGTGTGAGAGGTGGAAGCTTCAGGAAGGGTCCAAGGCTTTTTATCATTTAAATAGTCGCTAATTGTGTAATAAGCATTAGCCATCAAAGCATTTTTAATATATGATTTAAATTTTGGCATTGGCAAGTTAATAGCCTCTACAGGGAGTTTATTGAACAATTTTACACTTTGACCCACGAAAGACCGCCTAACCTTTTTAAGTCGGAATCTGTTCATACAAAATTTATGCCTATTACGAGTAAACAGTGTAAACAACACTGTTAACATCGCTCAATGTTTTATACGGGTGTAAGTTAGATTTGACAAAAATAAGTACGTCGAAGATGTACTGAGATGCAACAGTCAAAATGTCATTTATGAGATAAGAGCAGCGAAAACAACGATAACATTTGACTTTTGACCGGATAGGTAACAAAATCAATTAAATAAGCATTAACTGATATAACAAAATACGATTTCGTCGAAGTTATGAAAAAAAATTTGTTGATAAAGAAATAATATTTTTAAATTAAATTAAACTTGTGTTGCGTAATCATTGGGTTATCATCCCAATAACCCAACGATATCATATTTTCATACTAGCGGCCTATTCCGACTTCACTCAGGTATAAATAGATATATAAATATATCTAAATCTTCCTCAGGGATCGCTTGGTGAAATCCGCATAAAAATCCGTGCCGTAGTTCCTATTTGATTTTATCGCGAACAGACAGACAAGACAGAGGACTATTGTTTTATAATATGTAAGTGTACTATATAGTTAAAAATCGAAAACATCGGGTCATTAGGAAACAATTCACTTACCGAGTCTTAAAAAAAACAGAAATTTACTTCTTAAATTATATTTTCGCCTGTGTTGTTACCAAATTTTATTGAACATACACTCTTTATCGTGTCTATTCAAATAATAAAATATATTAATGGTATATAGAGTGTGTATGAATTGCCCAAATCAAACAAAAATCTCATCCCACGGGATGAGTTCGGACCGCATAAGTTGAAGTAAATAGCCAAAACTTACATTTTCCTATTATATAAATGCAACCACGAGAGTACACCTTCGTGCCAGCGAATGATAACCCGACCACGCCCAAAATACACAAATAGAAGATGACCTTCATTATTTTATTTTGTTATTTAATTTGTCCGAGTTACACAAACACAACTGACCAATACGGGTTTCCTTAGCACAATGTGCTGATTTATTAAAGAGGCCATCTTATAAACCTGACCGGTTTCTTTATGTCTAGATAATGTTTGAATAAGCTGAGGAAGAAACCCAGAAACGCTCAGTCGACCTCGGTAGCGCATTGGTAAAGTCCTTGCTTCTGAACCGAGAGGCCCCGGTTTGGATCCCCGGCCGGGTCATGATGGAAAATGATCTTTTTCTGATTGGCCCGGGTCTTGGATGTTTATCTATATATGTATTTGCTATAAAATATACTATCGTTGAGTTAGTATCCCATAACAAAAGTCTCGAACTTACTTTGGGGCTAGCTCAATCTGTGTGATTTGTCCTAATATACATATTTATATTTATTTATTTAGAGATAATCTATGAATGAATATACAAAGAGCAAAACAAGATAATATTACCTATGTACCTATACTATTTTATAAGTATTTTAATGTTCATTTGTCAATGTGGATTGTTTTTAAGGCACTATCTAAATAACTGTCCGCAATTGGGATTTTTTTAAGGTGACGTTATTTTATCGTATGTCAAATAAACAAATCGCCTATGATGCGCGTTGAAAAATCGCTCGTGCGTACGAAGGCTTAATATTGTCAAATGAATAAGAATTGAAGGGTCGACAAACGGAGGTTAATCGTGCCATTAGCCGGCAGGTTAAAGTGGCCATTTGGAGGGTCGGGGTTCGATTCCGTGTTGACTAATGTGTGGGAAAATGTCTTTGATCTTTATTTGTTAGACGGAAGATACGTTTAAATGAATGGGGGAAAAACGGTGAAATTATAGAAAAAAGTTTTTTTTTAATGTCATCGTTCGTTGTTGTGGTTTTACGGCCGACCGCTTACCTGACGTCAACCCTCATATGGCACGAGTAGGATTCGAACCTGGGACCTTTTGATCCACAGGCGGCCGTCTTAAACATTCACCACCACCGCTTCTTGTATATTCACCACCGCTATTTGTTTACCATAGATAAAAGAAATAATTTTATCTATGGTGTTTACCTTTTGAGGTACGGAAGTTTACAGAACCATAAAGAAAATTTACAAGTGTGAGTATAATTCTATCCATTTATCCCTACTGCAATCATACTTTATTTAGAAAATACAAGGAAAATCAAATTAATAAACAAACCATTCGTTTCAAACTGGTTCGTTCGACGGCAGTTATTATCTACTGGATAAATAAATATAAATATATTAGGACAAATCACACAGATTGAGCTAGCCCCAAAGTAAGTTCGAGACTTGTGTTATGGGTTACTAACTCAACGATACTATATTTTATAACAAATACATATATATATATATATATATATAAACATCCAAGACCCGGGCCAATCAGAAAAAGATAATTTTCCATCATGACCCGACCGGGGATCGAACCCGGGACCTCTCGGTTCAGTGGCAAGAACTTTACCACTGCGCCACCGAGGTCGTAAGGATGGAATTGATCCTTAGGAATTTTGCATTTCAACTTTATTATTCACTAGATATTGCCCGAGGCGTGGTTGGAATTTTGAGATAAAATATAGCTTATAGCAATCTTGGAAAATATACCTTTCTAATAGTGAAAGAATTTTTGAAATTGGTTCGGTAGTTTCGGAGATTGCCCACCTCAAACATACAAACTCACAAACGCTTACGTCTCTATAATAATAGTATAGATTTAGTAGTTAATTATTTAGTAATTATCTAGCAGTTGTTATTTAGTCAGATTTTATACTTTATATCTCCACTTCGCATGGTCGACATCTCTGGTTGTGAGATTGCCTGTCATCCTTGACGACAGAAGCCAACATTTCTTGGGTTTGCCCATTCCGCCGGGACCACGCCAGAGCGGAATAGCTAGACATTGAGAACACAGTTCTATATTATTCCTATCGTGATCCAAACATTATCATTGGCAAAGCGGCATCGATACTTGTTGCTTAACGAACGTGTGTGGCCACGAAAATGGCGGTTTCATTATGAGTTGAATAACATAAAATCCCTTTATTCTATTTTAAAATTTAACACGTGTTTAAATCTTTAAAACTGCTTAAATTATGTTATCTCATTGTCAAAGTCTAAGTATGTGTTCGTTACGGAAATAATAGGTAGTTAAAATAAAATACTTGGAGCTAAGAATTAGATAATTATATTTTTCTTTGTTCTTACAAATTGGTATAATGAAAAACAGAAATCGAATCGAATGACAGGAAACAAAACAATAGAAAAAACTAGATTTGTAGTGCGCGCGCAGGAATAAAATTTAAATTGTCGTGTTCGATAGCCATTGGCTACCGCGCGAGGGGTCGCGGGCGGGACGTGCCTAGTGTTGTGGTGTACTGGCGTAGACAGTATGTATTCGGAAATTAAAACTTCACACCCTTGAAGGTCTAATTACTGGTCTGATTTATTTTTTAGACGGAACGACCGCTGCAGAGAAGAAATGCCGGAAGAAATTTATTTAAACAGACTTACATGGATGGTATTTTGGAAAAACATCTAACTAGTACGCATTTAACCGTGTTTTCGTTTACAGTAATAGATATTAACCACCCAGTCCAGCGTCCAGATGGCAATACAACGTGGCCAAATGAAAATAACACTGAACGTAATTCTATGATAAACTAAGCATAGTTGATTTGTTTAGGAATATGTTTATTTATTTTTCGTCCACTAAGTTTTAATATTTAGACCTATATTTGTCAATTAACGTCCTTTGGAGAAAAGGCTGCGGTGAAGTTTGTTGCGCCGCTTTTTCTTCACCTGCGGTTTGGAAGACGGCAGTAGACTTTTTAAGTAAATTTTCGACGTCATTAAGTGATGTATATCATCCAAAGTTTAATAAAGGTTTTTTAATAAAATCTCATTGCGTAGCCACACCGCAAGTTCCGCGAACATTGTGTATATCTAGAACCGTCCGACGAATGTGCGGGTATTTTGACAGTTGCAATATGATTTTCGTGTTCATAAGATAAACGAATAACTGTGTTCGGAATTGGGCTAATTGTTTCATGGCCACACACTTTTATCTGCGTACTTAGTGCGGGTTTGCGATTCAATTCCCACTCGAAATCTTTTTCCAGTGGGACACAGTCAACTATTATTAATATACAGTGATCGGTATTTACGTAAACAATTTTAAAAAAGGTTTAAAAAAATAAAAATATATTTTTCTTATCTATGGCAAAGAGCATGCCTATTCCTGTCACTTTGATGTATTCAACATACAAAATTATTAAGTAAATAAGAAACTACAGATGACGCCTGTATGGGCTTAGATCCCTTTGCCTTTCCATGTGGATAAGCGAGACATTGGGCGTTACAGTTACTTTTTTTTTTCCAACAAATAATTACTTAAGTGCGGTGGTGGTGTAATGGTTAAGACGTCCGCCTGTGGATCGAAAGGTCCCAGGTTGGAATCCTATTCGTGCCACATGAGTTTGTATACCTACCAATCTGACTCATGTATAATAGTTTTCATCGACCACCACTTGCTTCCAGTGAAGGAAAACATCGTGAGGAAACCTGCACACTGGTTAATTCTTATTAACTTGTGTGTGAAATGGAGAAGGCAATGGCAAACCACTCCATTAATAATGCCAAGAAAGTTGTTGTGTGTGTTTCATTTCACGTAATAACCACGACCCTCAGCCATCAGGAATACGACTATGAAGAAAGTACTTAAGTATTGTGGTAGATATTTTTCGATTGCTAAATAAGTAGGTACATTTTTAATCATGATAATCTAAAAAACATTTAAGTAAATAGTTAAAATCAGAAAGAAGTATCTAATAAACTATATAGAATACGAATATGTTTACAAATTGGTCGAAGGCTGTGGTAGTTTTGAGATAAAATATAGCCTACAGCAATCTTGGATGATATACCTTTCTAATGGTGAAAGAATTTTTGAAATCGGTTCAGTAGTTTCGGAGATTACCCGCCTCAAACATACAAACTCACTAACTAAACTCTCTTTATAATAATAGCATAGATAAAAGTTTCGCTATAATACTTATATAGATACTGGTATTATTAGATGTTGAACCTCACTCAGCCAAACTGTAAATTGACCAATTTCTTTCAAAATCTTTCTTATTATTACATACCTACACGGCAAAAAAAAATACCAAAATGGACATTTAAATAAATAGTTAGTAAAGACGTATGTTAAAAATATGGTAGGATATCCTAGTTAGATACCCGAAATTGCATTCTACACGATTCGACCAATGGAAGTTGTTACTAAAATTTAATGCTTTCTTGCTAAATGCTATGCGATGCTAATATGGACGTGATTGTATTTCTTAGTGAAAAAACACACGACATTTATGGTTCTTTAAAATCAGAAAGAAGTATCTAATAAAATATATAGAATACGAATACGAATATGTCTACGAATTGTGTCACAGCGAGTGGCAAAATTCGTTAACGTACAATTTGCCGACATTTTAGTTACAGGCTCTTTTGTAGTATCATTTAGTTCGTGTTCCCATTGCTCAGTCGTGCTTCGTTGCGACGACGTAATGCGTTGCAGTACGTTGCTTTCTGTAGGTTTTTGTCTAAGTGTCGAAACTTCATACAATTCAACGATCTCCCGCGTTGATTCAGACAGACGTGTTGAATGAAACAAGATTCTGACGACAATAAAAGTAGGTATTCATAAAATAATTATCTGTACTATTATTATTGAGGTAAACGTTCGTGAGTTTATATGTTTGAGGTGGGTAATCTCTGAAACTACCGAACCGACTTCAACAATTCTTTCACCGTTTGAAAGGTACATTATCCAAGATTACTGTAAGCTATATTTTATCTCAAAATTCCCACGGGAGTGAAGCCCCGGGCAACATCTAGTCGGTAATAAACAATTTTTTCGTATTTTATTACAGACCCAACCGCTGAACGATTAAACTCTTTAAATAAATTGTATATAAGTATACAAAAGTGGAAAAACATTTTACAGTCATTTAAGATTATTTACTTGCGTTAAACAAAGTCACAAAGTGGACTATTTGCTCCGAACATTAAAAGTGATGGAAAAAAGTCCAGCATTTTCAAAATATCCGGTTTCAGCTGCGGTCTTTGATGGTTATGACGTGTGCCTGAGGTATATTCTCTTACAGTAAGCAATTTTCCGCTTGCTCCCGTCGCTATACAACTTCAGGTCCGGCTATCTTACCATTTTATCAGTGTTCGGTTTAGCTTTGAAAGCGTAACAGACAGAGTTCTAACCAAAGACAAAGATAATTTATTTGCATAGACTAGAGTTTCCATTTATTACAATGTGCTGTTACAAGAAAACTTAATCCTACATGTTTCAAAGGCTATGGGTATGCAAATTTAAATGGAGAGCATGCTATTATCCCACAAAACATAAACTATATACCTATCATCATAAAAGTAACTGTAGATGTTGCCCGGGGCTTAGCTCCCGTGGGAGTTTTGAGATAAAATATAGCCTACAGCAATCTTGGATGATATACCTTTCTAATGGTGAAAGACTTTTTGAAATCGGTTTAGTAGTTTCGGAGATTACCCGCCTCAAACATACAAACTCACAAACGGTTACCTCTTTATAATAATAGTATAGATAAAAGTTTTGCTATAATATACATATAGATACTGATATTATTAGATGTTGAACCTCACTCAGCCAAACTGTAAATTGACCAATTTCTTTCAATATCTTTCTTATTATTACAAACCTACACGGCAAAAAAAAAACCAAAATGGACGTTTTAACAAAAGTCCAGTTCTGGCCAAAGCTCGTAATGACAAAGAGCTTTGATCTCCGTTCACGCGATCATGTTTTTGTACAAAAAACTGTTTTACTGTGTATTTTATAAAGTTTTTGCTCGCGGCTTCACCCGCCTAATAATTGATAGACCAAAATTCTTCTAACGGCCTACGGTGAGTGCCGCAAGAAAATCAGTTTAGCAGTTTTTGAGTTCCCAAGGAGGCTGACGTCAGACAGGCGGCCGACCGTAAAACATAGTCAAATCTTAAAAATTTTAAGGTTATTTATTCCGTTGACCTCGGGATTCGCGGCGTCCCAACCCGCAACGGATTTTGATGCTAGTTTTCTAATAGATAATGTGATTCCTGGGGAAGTTTTAGGTGTATAATTTATTACGTTTTTACCCGAGCGAAGCCGGAACGGGCCGCTAGTATTACGATGTTAATCGTAGACGACAATGTTTAAAGTACATATCACTATTTCCGCTAGTCTTTGTAAATGCACCTGACAATAATAATTCAATTATATAACAGTTGCAATATGAGTAATTAGTTTAAATGTCACTGTTTGTTTTTTTCCCTAGACATTTTTTCCCATAGATCACAATAAAACTATGCGGCTAACGAGTTTTTAATTTTATTATATTAAACATACCGACAGCGTTTTTTTTATTAGGACAAATCACACAGATTGTGCTAGCCTCAAAGTAAGTTCGAGACTTGTGTTATGGGATACTAACTCAACGATACTATATTTTATAACAAATACATATATAGATAAACATCCAAGACCAGGGCCAATCAGAAAAATATCGTTTTCCATCATGATCCGCCCGGGGATCGAACCCGGGACCTCTCGGTTCAGAGGCAAGCACTTTACCACTGCGCCACCGAGGTCGTCGAAAATGTCTTTGTTCGTTTACCTACACAAATTTCTACCTAATAAGATTTTTACAAAAATGACATTTTTGACACAAGCTTTCATTGTTGTCAGAGAGATCTCATTGCATTCAACGTGTAACAAAAATATCATGTCCCTGCCGTAAACCGTTTGGGAGTTCACACGTCTGGAGTCGTTCCTGGGTGCACCATCAGGTCATGCTTATCATAATCACAAACGCTTACCTATTTATAATAATATATAGGTAATAGTAGTAGATTAGGAAACTGTGTAAAAGTAATACTATCACACATAATTTTTAAATTGTAATTTTATTTATGATTAACACAATTACTTGCCCATAACGTTTTGATTTACAAAACCAACTCTCTACTCTCATCACAACGCATACACACACATACATTTGAGACCATTATACTAACTTACAATTACAATCACATTGTCACATCACGAACTGTTCCCAAGACCCATGTTCATTGCATTTAGAATATCACCATTGTCAGCATCGATCTCCCACGCGAATAGACCCCCTAATTTGTTACTCCTTACGTATTTCCCCTTTTCAATAACAGATCTCGCGTCATCGTATGTAACCAAATCACCAGTTGCCTTCCTAAAAACATAAGGGGCTTGCGCCACATTGTCATAGTGATACTCCCATTTCCCTTGAGCTATTTCGTTTGCAATATCCCTGTAATCAACTACGCCGTCTTGCCACGAACCCTTGCAAGGCCCTGTGGCGATCCCAGTGAAAGGATTATCACCCGTGTAGTTCTGGACACCGGTCCATCCTCTGCCATACATAGCTACACCTACAACAATCTTCTTCGAACTCACACCTTGAGCTAACAGGAATTTAACACCGAAATCTGTCGTGTAAGTCTCCTTTGGCCTCCATGAAGGCGCGTACAAAGACGTCTGATGGCCCAAAGTGTCGTTTGACCAGGCTCCTTTGAAGTCGTAGCTCATGAAGAATATATGGTCCATGTATTTCTGAGCTTCGTTGTAGTTCACCACTTGGATTTTATCCCAACCTGCGCTGATAGCGGAAGTCAGCTCGTATTTCTTTCCAGTTTCAGCTGATAACTCGTTGAGCATCTCACGGAGTTCCTTCATCAGACTTACGTACACATCACCGTCTTTGGGACTGCCGAGGTTGGGATTAGCGCCTTTACCGCCAGGGAATTCCCAATCGATATCAACACCATCAAAGAATTTCCAGGTTTCCAGAAAATCTTTAACTGAAGCTACAAACCGATCTCTCTTAGATTTGTCAGTGAAGAAGAAGAATGGATCAGCCAAAGTCCATCCACCGATAGATGGCAAGATTTTCAGGTCAGGCTTAGCTTGTTTCAACATCATCAACTGGCCAAAGTTGCCCTTGTATGGCTCGTTCCATGAAGACAATCCCTTCTGTGGTTTTTGGAGAGCTGCCCATGGATCATGGATGGACACCTTGAAGTCCTCTCGGCCGCTGCACGATCGCTGCAAAGCTTGGAAACTGCCTTCGATTTCCTTCAAACTGTCGTTGATGCCATCGCCTCCGCAAATTGGGATGAAGCCGTACAGCAAATGGGTTAAATTGGGAATAGGCACGCGGTCTACCGGGAATTTTCTAGGATAGACGCCCCATTCGACGAAATACGCTCCAACAACTTTACCAGATGTCTGTTTGAATGGTTTATTCCTCTCTCCGATCGTGAAGTCTAATGGTGGGAGATGGCTGCCGTCGGTATCTGCCACGACGATGTCAGTGGGATCGCTAGAGCTGCATCCGTCAGCGTTGCAGAGTTCCACCGTCATTTGGTAACGTCCTCCCTTCTTGACTTTGAATGTCGCCGAGCCTGAAGCCCCGCCATTGCCCGACCAGAATTCCTTTCCGTTCAGTAACACTCTTGATTTATCAGCTGGATCTCCAGACCAGACGTTCCACGTGACGGAGACGTCGGCAGCATCCTTCTTTTTGACAAGCTGGTTGTAAGCAGTGGCAGCTTGGTTGACTTCAACAATGGCGAATGTTCGTTCTCCCCATCCGAGGTTCGGTTTGCCGGGGGGCGCTGATTCAACCAAGACGATTAACCCGACGACAATCGCGACGTAAACTTGGATCCCCATACCGGTTCTAAAAAATAAAAATAACCGTTGTACGTACGTCACATGAGCGTTGTGATTTCGAACTGGTGGTGCATCAGCAGTGTTATCTTTTATATAGCGCGGAGTGTAGGCCAACCGCTAAGAACCCGTATGGTTCAGATTCCGACGCTGTAGTATACAAGCTTATAAAAATCATTAGCATAGATTTTTATCCCGGTTATTAACGGTCAAGGTGACAATCTAATTGTTTATTAATCATTTGTTTTGGAAGTTTTTTATGCCGCGCCTTGTCTGTGCTATCTTGTTGACACGATGATATGTAACTAGATACAAACGTATGTTTGCTCAAAAATCGAAAGTGGTCACATATCTGATTCGAATTTGTACTAGTTTTAACATAACCAGTAAAATTATAATGATGATTTGAAAACTCTCATGAATAACAATTTTTTTCTTTATATACATTTTAAATTTCTTTAATAGGTATGAGTAATTACTAATTATCACGCAAACTTTATTCTATATATTTTAATTGACACATTCTTTCACAGTATTTTCTCTCTCATCTCTGCATGGATGGTATCTCGCTTGCATTCGGGGTTGTGAAGCCGCGAACCCCGAGGTCAGTTTATAAAAAAAAACCCCTAAACAACATATAAAAAGATAAACATCCAAGACCCAGGTCAATTTGAAAAATAACATTTTAATCTTGACCTCTCCGGAGATCGAACCCGAGACCACCAGTGCACCTATCACTTTTAATTAAGTATTATTATATTTTCGGCAAACAAAATTAAATCATTCATGTCTTTACTAATCCACTTTTACATTCATTATTGACAACGGTTCAAGTTCTGACAAAGGTTTTATTCAGGTTAAGGTTCTTTATGTTTTCTGTTCACACTTTTTCGTGTAAATTAAATAACATGGATATTAAAAACAATACTTTCTTACAAACTGGGTCAGGAAGTAAACGGTTCCAAGTTCGAATCCTACTCGTGCCACATGTAAACCGTAAACGGATCTGACTTTAATGTGAAGTATTTTCCGGTGAAGGAAAACATCGTGAGGAAACCTGCACACTATTTGAATGTTAACTTCACTAGTGTTTGTTCATGTACTGGCGGTAGTCGTGTAAATCACGTCAGATGCCTTTAGATGACTTGAAAAGTCTGGAGTATTAGCAATAGGCAAGTGCAAAAATAAGTTTGATTGTTTATTGACCTTTCAAGCTTTATTTATCATAGAGAATATGTTCTTTTGCGCGCGGCTTCGCCTGCGAGATTTTCTCACGGGAACAGTTATTTTTCCGGGATGAAAGGTCATCAGGGTACCTTTCATCCTTCTTCGTACTTTAAACTACATGTATGCAAAATTTCAAGAAGATTGTTTGTGTAGATAAAGCGTGAAGAGTTAACAAACAAACATTCACATTTATTATATTGGTTAGAATTAGGATAGGATAAGACCACTAGGAAATTTTTCACGTCAAATTTTAAATTATATAATCAAAAAGCTACAAACTCCTGACATTTCGTAACATCACTGTTAATATCGAATATTAGTTTGTGCTAAATTTAATTATCTGTACATACAAGCAACAGTTAATATATTGCTTTGATTAATTTCTGTACTAATTAAATCAACTCGATGAACTTTGGATTCGGTTTGGAATACTACAGCATATTATAAATTAAATTTAGAGCAACGCATCCTCGGCTGTGACGCGCCGAAGCCCAGACGTCAACCGGAATATCGTTGAGCTGTTAAGACATTTTATTCTTTAGTTACCTCGTACAACGTTAACGGGAAGAAATGGACTGGTCCTAGGCTGTTTAGGGCGGAAAACTCACACCACAATCACTACAAATACAGCCGTGACCCACATCTTGCCATTGTATATTTTTGGCAACCCATCCTATGGCTGACCATCGCGAAAGTGCCTTAACAGGTTGTCTTATCAGAGGCCGAACGCGGTTTTTCTCATATTTACTTATTTACCTATTCAACAGTCTTCAGGTAGAGGATTTTTGTAGAGACCAGCCTCCGGAAGGCTCTGAAATACAAAAGAAATATGTAAAAAAATGTGCCAAGCGCGGGTTGCATTCTGAACATAATGGGTTCCGTAACGTAACGTCATAGATATATAAATATATTAGGACAAATCACACAGATTGAGCTAGCCCCAAAGTAAGTTCGAGACTTGTCATGGATTACTAAGTCAACGATACTATATTTTATAACAAATACATATATAGATAAACGTCCAAGACCCGAGCCAATCAGAAAAAGATCATTTTCAAGACCGGGGCTCGAACCCGGGACCTTTCGGTTCAGTAGCAAGAACTTTACCACTGCGCCACCGAGGTCACCCTATATATATGCCAAATCCGTCGGAGTTCAGTGTGGAGCCGGCATAAAAGTCGTATAGTTGGCAGTACTGTCACAAACATTGGCATACACCAAGTTACTTAGATCAAGTAATTTGTTTCAATAATTTGTTTTTGTGTTTTTAAACTTTCGCGCTTTGAACACACTACAAAGAGTTCTGTATATATTTGGTTTTATTTTTCAATTTCCACACACGTTTTTTTTTGTACTTGTTAGTTCTTTGAATTGAAATGAGTTCAAAAATATTATGTCAATATTGATTAGATAAAATTAATACTTCTATCTACAAGATTATAGTAATGACTGTAAATGAATATACGGTGATTAACCGATAATATACGGTGATTAATTTACAATTTGTTGTGATTCAATTTCCTGTATTTCTATCCAATTACAAAAAAAAATTCATACATCAAATTCAAATTCAAAAATCTTTATTCTACCTAGGATAATAGCCATCTGACTACTGATTGACGTCAAAAATTTATTTAAACTAAGTCTACTGCAGACTTCCATATAGTGCAGGTGAAGAAGAAGCGGCGCAACAAACTTCACCTTCTCTCCAATGACGTCAATTAACAGATGTATGACTTTAGTGTTCACCTACCCCATGTCTACAGTTTTCTTCCTCTTTGACTAATAGTATGTGTTTGATAGGTATGTATGTATGAAGTGGTGGTGTATTGGTTAAGACGCCCGTCTGTGTATCGAAACGTCTCAGGTTCGTGCCATATGAGTTTATATACCAGTCTGACTCATATATAATCGTTTTCATAGACCACCACTGGCTTCCGTTGAAGGAAAACATCGCGAAGAAACCTGCACACTGGTGGACTGTTTAGTTCACTAGTATGTATGCGACTACGTGCCACTAGATGGCGCTAAATAGTCGTAAAAGTCATGCCTTTAGGCGAATTGAATAAAATCTGACACCAGTGTTAGATATCACACTCGATATGATTATATAGAACAGAATTATTAATATTACATGCGGGACCGCCATGTAAACATTCTCGTCAAACAATTTCATATTCACGTTAACAATGTTTTGTAACAATAATACATTCATTATACCAGACATTATTTCTTTCTTATCGAGTGTGTGTTTTTACGAGAACTTTTATACAAGTTATTTGAAGGCATATGACACGGCTATCAATCAGTCATACATTAAAAATCTCTATATTTATCATACCAAAGACATCTTAAAATATTTCTACATTTGTGGTTTTTTTTTCGACATTTTTACATGACGCAATATTCCCCTTAAAATGTTTTAAAAAACTTTGTATTAAGTCACGCGCACTTGCTCAATACATATTATTTTATCTTTATTATCACGCTCCGCTTCGCGTCGCGCTAAAATGCGCATACGAGTATATCTACTAACCAACATTTTCCCGCTTTTATAATCATGGTTCTAATGATTCGAAAGTGCTAAACACTGTCCCTCTTGAGCGCACAAAAAAATGGCTTAGATTTTCACTGGCCCATATACAAAACAATGGTAACCTAGTAACATAGCATCTACAAAGTTCAGATCTATTGGGAGCGAGCGGAGCCGGCTTCAGTAAGCTGTATTGCAAGTATTTGCATACAATAAACTAAGAACCTTTTTCAAGTTCGAGTCGTTGACCTCACGCGCGATGCAAAATGTTAGGGCGAGCGAGAACTTGTTTTCACAATTATATTTAGTTGTACTGAGTGTGGAGTGCGACTATGCTATTTACAAAATCATCGAGACGATTCGCAGTGAGATGCAGCTAACCAATCACAGTGTGCCATTGTGACGCATCAACAACCACAACATAATGTGATTGGTTCGCGCGTCTCACTGCGAATCGACTCGCCAGTGATGTCTCTCTCTCAATAGCGTCTGTCGAATTGTCGACTGTGACGCCACAAAGCCTGGTTGCGCGCAAATTTTAATCTTTAAATTTTGAATATTTCGCTGGTATTTTAGGAGCAGCCGACGTCTCAACCCTAGTTATATTTGCGTATCAGCTGTCGAGAGTTCTTATATCTTAGTGCCTTCTTAGAAGATCCATGGGAGAATATGTAGCCCGCGCTTGTTGTACGTATGTATCAACTAGCTGCGACCCGGGGCTTCGCTCCCGTGGGAATTTCTGGATAAAAAATACCCTATGTGTTATTCCAGGTTATATTCTACTCGTGTACCAAATTTCAAAACAATCGGTCCAGTAGATTTTGCGTGAAAGATTAACAAACATACACACATACGTAGGATGGAAATACTAATCTTCGCTATTATTAGCAGACTAATACGTAAATTTATTCTCCGAATGTCTATTCACACTTAGTAGTCCAATATAAAGTCTTGGACTACTAAGTGTGAATAGACATTCGGTCGGACCTGGGTCTTCTTCATGCTAATATTTTTATTGATAAAAATTATTCATGTTTTTGTAACGTGTTTTGTTAACCTTATTTTTCTAACCGATTTTAATAAAAAGTGAGAATTTATATCGATTTAATGACCCGGTTCGATCCCCGGTCGGGTCATGATGGAAAATGATCTTTTTCTGATTGGCCCGGGTCTTGGATGTTTATCTATGTATGTATTTGTTATAAAATATAGTATCGTCGAGTTAGTATCCCATAACACAAGTCTCGAACTTACTTTGGGGCTAGCTCAATCTGTGTGATTTGTCCTAATATATTTATTTATTTATTTAATGAATCTAGAGCGAAAGAGCCATAAAAAATACGTTCTTTTTTTAAATAGGAAGAAGCTCATCAGCCAGATTTAATTTTCTTTATTATTTTATTATCGTTTTTGTATTATTTAAAACATAACACATCAACCCATCCAAATTCATTGCAAATAAATCGCTATTAGCGCGCCACAGAGGTTTATGCAGGGTGATTTGATGTGCTGTTGACTGTACTATATAGTCCTATTTTTTTTTATTGGTTTTGTATCTACAGACAAGTCAAAATACATATTCAATATTCTAATGTAATTTCTAATTCCGATGTTAGTACACCACGATATTTTTAGGATTCCATACTTCAAAACTGAAATCTTTTTAAATCAGTTTTTGTACGCCTGTCAGTTTTTCTTTCCGTCCCATTTATTTATGATTTCCACCAATTTTTTTGCGAAACAGCCATAAAAATATATCGTTTGTAACCGGCCTTAATTTAAACCACACTGCATAACTTTCCACTAACAAAGACATCCACCAAGACCGTTAACACCAAATGTCACCAATCGATCACACATAACGGTTATCGTTAAAAATAGCTGTTTGAAAACTGCTCCAGACAGCGAAGCACATCACTATTAGCGATCTCAGAGAAAAAAAAATAAAAACGTTTAGGGTTTTGTTTATATGTTTTTTGAACGGTAAAATTGTGATACAAAATCAGTTATGCTACTTTATGAGGTCAACGATCGCACTTATCAGTGATCATTCTCGATGCTAATTGGGAAATCGCAACGTTTAATTTTGTGACTTAACGTCTTTGAAATAGGGTGTAAAATTTTAAAACGCCGAAATTCCCTGTTTTCGATTTACAAAGGGACACGTAACGGTGTAACAACTGGTAATACAAAGTTCTTTTTTTAAATCTCGATCGAAAATTTGGAATCCGATTTGCACACGGTGAAATTATTCGTCGTCGAAATTCAAAATTGGAACGCGCTAGTGTTGTTACACGGATATCGTACCCTGTTACTTTTAAATACGCGTACCGGTGCGCACATGCGTCGGCGCGGGCTCTCCCGATACTAATGTTGGTACACAATAGTTCCGTCCAGGAAAACCTTAGGCTGTACATTCAAGGGCTCACATTAGTATGGAAAGCGCGTATCTGGCGCATTTTAGCACGTCTCTGTTAGGGTACATGAATAGTGGATTTGTACGTGACCGAATGAGTAACATCTTTGGTTCACCGCAGCGGCTCTTTTGTTTATTCAATTTTTGGAGGGAGTTTCATTGTCGATTTCGTTTGTTTAACAGTTAACGTTTATTTATCCTTTAGTATATTGGATGACTTTTAAACATTGGCGTCCTTTTATCTACATGCTCAGTCCATGATACTGAATATATGGCAGCAAACCTGAAATCGCGATAAAATTATTTTGATCCATACATTATCAAGAAGAAGAACTCAAGAAGTTATTTTTTTTTATGGAATAAGGACCAAGGACCAAGACCAGTTCTCGCTCGACACCAGATTATTTTCATCTCGTTATTATTTTCAAAATTATTGCATTGTACCTAAATGCGAAATTAAGTTTGCTGTTTCTCTTCCCACGTAGAAGGATATAAGCTACCCTTCAATCCGAAAAAAATATAATTCCCGCGAAAAAAGTGGATGAACCCGCGGGTTAAAGCTAGTACGAGACAACTATGGAATTTGAAAAAAGAATCCGTAATTAATTTGAATGTAACATGTTTCCAAATACTTTGAAAATCTAATAAAGAAAAATACCAGCTGTGCACACTTCCAAGTAATTAATTACTCGTAAAAAAAATACTATCATTGTTCTCGTAATTATTATTTCTTAGAACAATACCCTATAGACATCGTGTTTTGACATACATTTCAATAACAATCGATTTAAATTCTGTGAATCACTCGATTGAATATGATTGATCCCTGGGCTCGTATCTAATAGGGATTTTGGGACAATAAATTGATTTATCATATGACTACATACCCTATACTTGAACCTGTCCCATCCCTAATTGATACAAATGTTGTTTAGTTTTAATGAAACTGAAAACTAAACTAACAGGTTATAACAGTACTGAATCGAAAATATTTATCCGTCCGTCATTTAGACGATAAAAACTGAACCATACACTTCGTTATGTCCGTCCGTCTGTCCATTTGTTGAAACATTTTTCTCTAGAACGCGTAGAATTATCAAGTTTATATCAAATAGCTGTGGAAAAATCAAGCTTTCAAGTAGACTTGATCAAAAATAAGACGAGGGATAATTTATTTTGCATATTTTGCGTAAAACGTAAATATGTAAGTAAATAAGTACAGAAAAATGCGATATTTTTCGGAATCGTCGGTGTGCGAATCCAGCTCGCACTAGACCATTTTTTTATTAATTAAAAATTAGCACGGTAAATCAGAAAAATATCACATGCAATTAACTAATAACAAATTATATTACTTATAAATACTCTAAATTACTTCTTTCCATTTATATTACTACTTGGCGTTACGGAATACCTAAATTACAAAAACATACTGACTTGCTTAATAAGTTAATTTGTTACACAAATTAAAAAAAAACCTAGACTTTCAATATTCATTTCACTACAACTTTTGAACGGCTGAAGCGATTTTTATCAAACATATGTAAGAAATACCGCATAAAAATATCAAAATAAAAATATCAGCTGTCAAATAATAAAAAACCGCATCCAAATCGGTAATACGTACACAGACAGACATACTTAGCGGTCAAACTTACAACACCCCTCTATTTGCGTCGGAGGTTTAAAAGTAAAGAATCAAAATTTTGAAATAATTTGTTTTTAAATAGAATTATTTTTTTAGTTTGTTACAGTCTGTACGTATATGCAGTTATTTAACACGACACAGTAGAGTGCGCATACGCAACATCACGATATCCAGTCAGTCAGGAAACACTGTGGTCATCACTAGGACTGAAATATAACTGGTATTTTAATCACCGAAAGCTGATTCAAGCTACTTTCTTGTGCCTACTCTGTAAGGAATTATTTTTATACAACTGACCAAACGAACGGTCATGCGGCACCTGATGGTAAGTGGTCACTGCAGCCTATGGACGCCTGCAACACCTGCAAGGGTATCACACGCGCGTTGCCGACCCTTAACAAATCTTCTCACGCCCTTTAGCCAAATATACGAGAAGAAAGAAGTGATGTGTTATAAAAATTATACCATACAAGCGGCCCGTTCCGGCTTCGCTCGGCTAAAAACATGATAAATTACACCCCTAAACCTTCCTAAGGAATCACTCTATCTATTGGAGAAAACCGCATGAAATTTCGTACAGTGGTTTTTGAGTTTATCGCGAACAGGCTGACAGACGCGGTAGAGTTTTTTTTTATAATGTAAGGATAAGGTTAGGGTTATTACCGATTAACAATAGTCTTTGTCCATCTGTAGGTTTACTTACATTAGGTATTCCACACACGTTACAAGGTCAAGTTGAAGTCGGAAGACTTGGCTTAACTGTGCGGAAAAATGCAGCATTCAGGAAATTAACAGGCTGTTGCCCGCAGATTCGCCCGCGTTTTTTTTACTTCGCATTATAAACTATATGTTTTCCAAATTTCATCAAACTCGACCCAGCGGTGGTATAGCCGTGAAAGCGTGACAAATTTGCATTTATAGTGTTAGTATCGCAATCCCTTTGTCGACTTGTACGAAATCCGCTGAAGGATGGATCGATGGATCGGAGCAAAGCCCCGGGCAACACCAGTGAATAGATAAAGCGTGAAGAGGTACCAAATAAACTTACATACTCTGGTAGGATGGCATATCTAGTCTCTCATCTCCGCATGTTCCTGGTTGCATTCGGGGCTGTGAAGCCCAGGGTCATTATAAACAGACATTAAAATTGTGAAGTTTCCGCTGTGATTTTACAACCGGCCACCTTTCACGTCAACCCCCGTTGGGAATGCTATTGTTGCCTATCAGCTACCTATGCCTATTCCCTTAGTCGGCTCGTACGACATCCACGGAAGGATATTGAATGGTCCTATTCTAGGGCGGAAGCACACGCCACGATGGCATATGTAGTGATTTCTAATACTTACATAGTTTCCAAATTGTTATTTGTCTGTTTGTACACTAGTATGACTAAACCAGTTTCGGCGATGTATGTACAAACACGAACAGTCAGACAGACAGCGCATCCGCGCCGCAGCCTGCAGTAATTACAATATGACAAGACTTGCAGTTCCAATGTGTTCACTGTTCAAACTCAACGCGCGTTTCCATTGCATCACGAATAAATAAAATAATAATAATAATACACTTTACCCATTCTTCCTCTTTCCTCTCTCGGGTCTGCTGGAAGAGATTTCTTTAGAAATAAGCAGTACTTATGTACTTTTTATGTTTCCTATATAATCTATTCGTGTACATAATTTATGTACAATAAATAAATAATGAACATCACATGTCTTGTGTGTCCATGTTTCGCGGCTCCAATTGACAGTGGATACAAACAAAGAAAAGGTAATTAGAATACAACACACACACAGAACCGCAGACATATCTCGTTAGACATATCTCCACAATTATTTGCCCGCGCTAGGTATCGAACCCAGGACCTCCACGGGGACGGGCATGATGACCACTACGCTACGGAGATCGTCGAAATTATTATAATTGATTTATCATTGTGTAATTGAGTTAGTATCCCATAACACAAGTCTCTAACTTACTTTGGATCTAGCTCAATCTCGTGATTTGTCCTGATATACCCATCTATATATTAAAAAAAAAACATTTAAGAGAATTTTCCATGAATTTAGGTGATAAAAGTTATTTATAATTACATCTACTATTATATATTACTAGATATTGCCCGGGGCTTGGCTCCCGTGGGAATTTTGAGATAAAATAGGAATAGGCTATATCAATCTTGGTTAATGTACCTTTCTAATGGCGGAAGAATTTTTGAAATCGGTTCGATAGTTTCGGAAATTAGCCACCTCAAAAATACAAACTCACAAAGTCACAAACTCACAAACGCTTGCCTCTTTATAATAATATAGATTGAGTGTTGTTGTGATAACTACTTGCTCTTCTTCTAAAATCATTCACATGTCGCGCGCATAATGGCATCAAACGCTCCGTTTCGCACAACAATAAAAACGACCAACACTTGAAATCGCAAAACACCAGATCGCGGTAGAAGCTCTGTTTGATTGCGCACAAATATTTCTCGTGTCGTACGACAATGGAAGCGTGCAACACTTTAAATCTCAAGACACCCGCACTGCAGCAGACGCCCTGTTTAATAGCGCTTCAATAATTTTCGTGTCGTACGACAATGGAAACACGCGTCATTTGAAATCGCAAGACGTCTTGCAAACTCCGTTTTACACACGCTGATAGCGCTCTAATATTGTATTTAACTAACTCTGTATACATATTTATGTTGCAGTTTAAGGCTTAAAGACTTTAAATTTTCCATATGTATCTAAATCTAAAATAAATTTGCAGAAAGTTGTTTTCCTGTTTGTCTATGGAAATACCAGGACATTTTGCCAGATTCTTCCGTGAATTCTTACGAGGAAATACTATGTTGTGAATTATTACAATACCAACTGATTCTCTTCGCACACAGATTTTAAAAGTCAATAAAGGGTTTTAAACTGAACACTGTGATTCAAAGGCGATGAGCAAAATTTTTATATGTATGTATATAGTTAAAGACCATCGTAAAAAATTGTTTTTTTTTTTTTTGTTTTTAAAAAATCAACCCCCCCAATGGTACCGTACACTGAAGCCGCGGACAAAAGCTAGTAGATATATATATTATATGCATGTATTTCGGAAGTCGATTATTCGGCACCCTGACCTTCCACGTTTCTATTAGCCTTCCACATAACTCAATTCGTTCGCTCGATCAAACTTATGATTACGCCATGGCTTGTGGGGGGCGCCCCCCCCCCCATCCTAGTGATCAAAAAACTTTTCTCGTTACTGTCCCGTCGCTCATTTGACAAGTTGGAGCCTTTGATACGGGAGTTCGGTAATGCTGGGTATTAGGCAGATTGACAATAAAATGCAGTAGCACAATTTTGAGACGAAGTATTTACTCGATTGCCCGCAACATGCCCGCTGTTGGTTATGTCTTTATGTCTACCCCGTAAGAGATAAAGACGTGATACTGTATATATGTACTAGCTGTACCCGCGGCTTCGCTCCTGTAGGACTTTCGGGTTTCAAGATAGCCTATAACTATAGCTCTGGTTCGCTCGTAACGTTAATGTGGCTTTCAAAGTAGGATTTTATCATAATTGTTCGTTAAGTGCAATATAATCCAGAGATTAACGCATTTTTTCAAGGAACACATAGCCTCGGTCGTTGATAGGCAACAATAATATTCCCAAAGAGGGTTAATATCAGACAGAGACAACGTAAAATAATCGCCGTATCTCACTATTGTAAAATTTATTTTTCACACCGGGTTTCGCGCGCTCACAACCCCGAATGCGAAAGAGTAAGCCATTTGACGACCCAATGGTCATCATGCCGGACTGCTATACTAGATGTCCTGGGTTCGATCCCTGGCCAGGTCAATATGGAAAATGATCATTTTTCAGATGGACCCGGGTCTGGTGCATATGTCGTTAATCCCATAACACAAGTCTCGAAGTTACTTTGGGGCTAAAACAAACTGTGTTATTTACCTATATATTTCTCAACAGATTTCAAAAAATGAGGTTATGTGTTTGAGTATACATTTATTTACAAGGGCTCTAGCAATGCAAGTGAGTCAGATGATGACACAAAGCGAATTGTTTCGTATTGTATTTTGTCATTACCTTTACCTCATGTTGCCATTGTGTGGTGTCAGCGAACCCAACCTCATTCTGATGCATCGAATACAATATACAATAATTAGGATAAAGAGGATTATTTATCACACCGTGAATTCATGGTGTAAATAACAAGTAAAGTTACATTAGTGTATTATTAGTGACGAGAATTATACAATAATCGATCTATATTAATAGACGTACTTCCATACTAACATTATAAATGCGGAAGTCTGTCTCTCTGTTCCGCTTTCACGGCTGAACCTGGACCAATTTTGTTAAAATTAAAAAAAAAATATTTTTTTCAAAAAATCAACCCCCAAATGACTAGAGGGGGTGAAAGTTTGTATGAAAATCATGTCTGTTCCGCATTCGCAGAGATACTCACGCGGCCGAAGCCGCGAGCAAAAGCTAGTGTTTATATAAAATAAAATACTCTAGTTAAATACAAAATCGAAAATGGGATAAATGGGAAAAAAATGGAAATCCATTAAATATTAGAAAAATTAAAATATGTACCTAGCTTTAACAATTTTTGATGACGAACTCGTGCAAACAAAGGGCTGAATTGATAATGAAGACAATCAATAAATCCACCCACATCCATACTAATAATACAAATGTGAGAGTGTGTATGTTTGTCCTTGTTTCACGTCAAAACGTATTATTAAGCATTGACTTTAAGTGATTTTTAGTAAGGAGATAGTTGGAGAGCTCGTCAGTGACATAGACTATATGTTAGCCGCGGGCGGAGCCGCGGACAATAGCTGGTAGCAATAGGTAAGCTACCACAAAGTCCTCGACTCAAAATAAATGACATCGAAAAAACATCGATACAAAATAATCTACTCTAATTTTGTTCAGATCTAGGGAACCTGACACAAAATGAAGTAACATAAAAATTGGCCGAGCAGATCAGCTGTGAAAACTTGACAGACAGAAAGACAAACAGACAGACTCGCATTTATGATGCATATCAATTGTGTGAATAAACGAAAAATACATTCGAAGCGTACTTACCACAAATTACAAAATTTCATTGATTTAACATAATATTCAGAATTGTTTGCGGGTCGCATATCATTTTTGCGTATTATATTCTGACGGAATGCTAAATTATGCCGCTGAACTGGTTGATGCGATTGGCAAAGAACGCAGACTGGCTGTGTGTGTGTGTGTGTTTGTGTCTTTATCACTCATTATATACTTGAAGTACGTCCCGGCTTCGCTCGCATAAAACCATAATTAATTATACACATAAATCTTATTCAGTAATCATACTTAATTGGTGAAAACCGTACAAAAATCCGTCCTGTAGTTTTTAAGTTTATAATGTTATCATGTTTTACCCGAGCGAAGCCGGAACGGGTCGCTAGTTTTGCAATATGTAAAGATTATCAATCAATCATTAATATAAAACTCTTCTGTAGCTCAGACAACGCACGGCCGAAACTACTGGGCATGGAACGCAGCGGAGCAGTGAGGCAGACCTATTGCTGCATTTCGCGGCGCCACTCTGCGTTGCGCTGACGTCTGTTGACGGATCAACGCAAAAAACATGCACGTCGAAACTTATTGAACAACGGAGCCGCAACGCGATGGGCAGTCTCAACATAGCACGACGGAGCAATGGGGCCTCGCTCTAAGTGAGTCAACGCCGTACCAATTCAGGAACTCTTCCAGATTCCTTTGGCATTAAACTCCCCTAATTTATCGTCCCACTAATTCTTTACTAAGCTCGCGTATAACTTGACTACTCCAAATGAGTTGCTTCGAAAGTTGAAGCGGTAGTGGTTTATTGGTTGATACCATCCGCCTGTAACGGTCCAAGTTCGAATCCTACTCTTGCCACATGAGTTTGTATACTGGTGATGCCGACGACCGTGAGGTGGAGACGAAAAACGCCCGTGCGAAGTGGAGACGAAGTTGGAAATTGGACCCTGGGCTCCGACGCTCAATGACTGAGGAAGTAACCAGGAAAACGCTCAGATGTGAGAGACTCATTGTAATCATTGTCGTTGTTATTGTTAAATTAGATACAGTGATAGGTTACCAGGCTATGACAAGAAAAGAAAACAAATGGCCACTTTTTGTTTAATTAGAATTTAATTAAGCTGTGAATAATGTTTTGGGTTACATAACTATCTACACATACATATTTAATTATATTTTAATTAAGACTTTATTTTATAACTGTTTATTATTCCGTAATAAAGTAAATAAATAAATAAAACGACAATTCAAAAGAAAATCCAAAACCGACTAAAAAAATGTTTGTAACACACAGATGTTTTTACATAGCATTTATAAATTATCAATTGTGTGAATAAACGAAAAATATATTCGAAGCGTACCACAAATTACAATATTTCATTGATTTAATATAATATTCAGAATTATTTGCGGGTCGCATATCATTTTTGCATATTATATTCTGACGGAATGCAAAATTATACCGCTGAACTGGTTGATGCGATTGGCAAAGAACGCAGGCTGTGTGTGTGTGTGTGTGTGTGTGTGTGTGAGCGCGCGCGCACGCGTGTGTTTGTGTGTGTGTGTGTGTGTGTGTGCGTGTGTTACCACAAATTATAAAAAATAGATGTTGGTTAAAATTGATTTTCTATCCTGATAACTAGAAAACTGGAGACTCCAAGCTCGAATAGTTTGTTAAAATACAATTATATGCGAACTGTTCAAACAGTTTAGCTGATAGTAGTACATTTTAGTGCAAATTCAGAAGCACGTTTCATTCGAGAGCATTTCGAGATTGTTTGCTAACAAGAAGTAGAAAATGTGGCTTACGATATTCTGAATCCACACTATCGTGTGGAACGTAGCCATAATTTAATTAAAACTCTGTCATTTGAGAGTTTTCCCGGTTAATTCCTAAGCCATGGGTCGTTGGAGCCCAGAGTCCTTTCAGTAGTACGGGCTTCGACCTCCTTAGTACCATTGACACGCATCATCCAAGCCTGCCAGAGCCAGTCGGATTAAAAAAAAAAATATTGAATTTTTATTTGAAGTAAATTAAATTACTACTTTGAAGCGTGACTGGACAACCCATTGGATTCAACTATGTGACTAAATGTCCCCCTATACATATATATGTTCCTGATTTATATCAGGAACATGATATCTACACTAAAATTACAAAATTACAAAAAATCTAATAATTTAAATATAAAATAAATTCTAATAATATCAATATGGTCGGTCAGACCTAACATTTTAATTTTAATTTTACTTTACGAAATAATGACTGAATTAATAGCGTTCTAACAAAAGTGGTCTACTTACTAGTAAACAGAACATATCGTAATAGAATCAGCGGCGCGTAGGGATTACCTATCTGTTTATTTATTACCCCGAAACGAGTGAACCCGTTAAATTGTATAGCCAAAGGGAAAATCGATGCACCTGCCCTGGGCTGCAATTTGGGGGGTGCCTAAAACAAGATTATGTGGTTGAAATAGAAAATAATGGCACACAAATAAACCTAAATTTTATATAGATTACATTTGCTGGTTTGGCAACAAAGTGACAAACATCCTCACTTTCGTATTTATCATGACACCAGTCATAGACTCCACGCGGTCGAAGTAGCAGACATCAGCTAGTGTTGAAAAAAAACTACTTCTATCGTGTACAAACTACTTGCTGCATACAAAAAATCACTACAATCCAGTTTCAATGTCTTTTGAGGTGAAAGAAGGACCAACAAACAAACACACTGTCTATCTTCTTCCTATCTAGTGTGTTATTGCTAATATGTGTTAAATTTTAATCAAGTATACTAAACATTGATATTTATTTAATTCAATTAAAAATCTTTATTGCCATTTATATTTTTATATACGTCAGTTCTCTTAGCACTAAGCACAGTTTAGGATCATTCTCACAAATTCTTCAAATTTTTTTCTTATTTCCACTGTTTATTGATTGGTACAACGTGAATCCTGTCAGGTATTTGCAAAACAAGAAATGGAACAGCGAGCGAATTCAATGATAATTATAATATTAGCGATAATATCCTGTTTTTCGGTCGAGTCTGAGAATAATTCTTAACCTCAATTTATTAATTCACATAATTAGATTTTATGAATTGTTGGCATTTTTCACACTCAACAAAGGGGCGCCAAACTAATTTAGCCCTTGTTCGAAGGTCCGGATCTACAATTGTGGCAGTTAAATGTTCATGTGTGTATATGTGTGTGCTATCGGGGAATAATTAAATCAGCTGTTATTTCGCCAAATTGTTGGGTCTGAAGCGAATGGGCCATACCAGTTAAATAATATTAAGTTCTGTAATAAATTTATATTTTATGTCTCTATTATACTCTTATGTGGACTCCAGAACGGAGGTGGAGCAAAATTACCGCCCTAGTACAGAGTACAGCAGATCAACCTGTCCAAAATCATTGGTTTCTACTTCTTATAGACATAATATGACATATCGAACGGATAACTTTAAAATTGTGTTTCATGAGTGTTGGATCTGGCTAACTGGTCAATCACATCAGACAGATTTATCTATCGGTTAGTTTAACCGTCAGATTACTCTATAATATAGCGTTTACATATACCTATTGGGTAGGACTAACTGGCCAATAACAATATTTATCTGTCAGTTAGTTTATCTGTCAGATAACAATTTTGTATTTTATCTGTGGTGGAACAGGTTATACTTGTAAAGACACAGACGGTCGTGACAATGCATCGCAGTTAGTGCCGCTATAAAGCGCCCATTACATGGCGGCGCCGCTTAGCGTTTACCGCTTGTTGACGGTCGGTCTTTTCAGTTGAAAACATACGTGTGTGTAAATGATTCCTTGATTTTTGAAGCGGGAATTTCTTTAGTGGCGTTGTGCACTTTTTGTGTAGGGTAAAAAAAAACGTTAAACTCGCTTTCGGACAAGTGACCTATGTGCGTAGTGCGACTTTGCTTTTTACATCCCACCATCGAGTCGACTCGCAGTCGAGACGCAGCTAACCAATCACGTTGTGCCATTGTGACGCAACGACAACCACATTGCAATGTGATCGGTTCGCAGCGTCTCACTTCGAATCGATTCGATAGTGAGAAGTGAAATGCAAATCCGCACTAAACCCTCTGGGAGCAATTCTCACGCAATAGAAATTCACTACATCAATTTTCCCCAATTATATTCGCTTGTTTTACGCAAATTTAAACGAAACTAAAACGTTTACTCGATCTTTTTGACGTTGATTTTTTGGAAATGCAGTAACGGTAGAACAGAACCTTCAGAAAAAAATGAAGAATACTAATGATGTGACACGTGAACTTCGATTGGGTGAGAATCGGACTCCTGATCAAAAATTCCTCCGCCATCTTTTACAACCCTCAGTGCATAGAAACACACAAGAAGGAGAGACAGGGATATCATTATATGTATAAAATACTAGGTTAGCCCCGGGGCTTCGCTCACGTGGAAATTTCAGGGTAAACGGTACCATATATGTTATTTTAGGTTCATTCTACCCGAGTACCAAATTTCATAACAATCCGTCCAGTAGATTTTTCGTGAAAGAGTAACAAACATACATACATATATACATCCTCACAAACTTGTGCATTTATAATTTTAATAGGATAAGCAACGCAACCGGAAACGGACGTAATACAAGACCGTATTTTACATTACTTTACATACAGTGTTAGTTAGATCACCGGCACATTACTGTGTTTACGAACAGTCGCATTCTCAGATAACTTTATTATATTAATATAAGTCACATCAGATGCCTTTAGTTGACTTAAATAAAATCTTATACCAGTTTACTATAATCCTCATATATATAAATGCGAAAGTAAGTTTGTTTGTTACCTCTTCACGCTCTATCTACTCAGCTAATCTTCTTGAAATTTTGCATACATGTAGTTTGCATACAAGTGTGGAGAAGAACATAGGGTATGGTTCATTGCGGAAAAATAACTGTTTCCGTGAAAAATTAACACGTTAACGCATTACGTTTATTTAACATTAACCCAATAACATTATAATAAATAAAATATCTTTATTTCAGACAACAAACAAGTCCTTTTTTGTTTTTATAGGTACACACTCAATGAAAAAAAAATATTACATCTATATATAAAACTTGCGGCCACTATGCCTTTGTTCGGTTGAGACCATAACAAAAACGTAGCATATGTTATTCCTGAGGGTTTTGTCTATCTATGTGCCAAATTTCATCAAATCAGCCTCAGTAGTTTTTTAATTTAATTAAATACTTAATGTTGCCCGAAGCTTCGCTCCCGTGGTAATTTTAAGATACAATATAGCCTATAGCAATCTTGGATAATGTACCTTTCTAATGGCGAAAGAATTTTCGAAATCGGGTCTGTAGTTTTCGAGATTACCCGCCTCAAACATACAAACTCACAAACGCTTACCTCTTTATAATAGTACTAGATGTTGCCCGGAGCTTCGCTCTCGTGGGAATTTTAAGATACAATATAGCCTATAGCAAACTTGAATATTGTACCTTTCTAATGGTGAAAGAATTTTTGAAATCGGTTCGGTAGTTTCGAAGATTACCCGCCTCAAACATACAAACTCACAAACGCTTACCTCCTTACCACTTTATAATAATAGCATAGATAGATTACAAATAAAAATACAAATCTTTTCTCTTTATAATACATACATATACATAATAATAATAATAATTTATTTTCAAAAACTAGTTTACATAATAACTATTTTTTGACGACCTCGGTGGCGCAGTGGTAAAGTTCTTGCCACTGAACCGAGAGGTCCCGGGTTCGATCCCCGGTCGGGTCATGATGGAAAATGATCTTTTTCTGATTGGCCCGGGTCTTGGATGTTTATTTATATATGTATCTATTTATAAAATATAGTATCGTTGAGTTAGTATCCCATAACACAAGTCTCGAACTTACTTTGGGGCTAGCTCAATCTGTGTGATTTGTCCTAATATATTTATTTATTTATTTATTTATTTATTTATTTATTTATTTATTTATTTATTTATTTATTTATTGATGCCTCCTTTTAAGCATTACGCCTGTGCCAGGAGACATCGCTCTTCCACAACACAATTTATATTTATTTATAAGTATATATGTAGATATAAGTATAAGTATAATTCCATAGTAAGCCATAATGTACCAAGATTTAAACAAGACTAAAATTTATTTAACATACATACCATTATTTTACCATTATATATAATACATACCATTGTATGTATTTATTTCTTTGCCATCACGATGTCGATTCTTATATTGAGCCAATACACATTCTGTAGCCGGCTTATCAGCGATCGTCCAAATTAATGTTGTATCAGCAACTGAACACTAAACAGTACGTGCGCGGCGTGCGCTCTCCTCCGCACAAACACCAATATTTCACACTACAGTAAACATACAAAGTCAAATTCTATGATATGATAATACTATCTCTAGCAAATAAATAAATATTTTTAGCTATTTGTAGTAAAAATAATTAAAAAAAAAAACAATCTATTCTATAATAAGTTAAAATTAAAAATTAAAACTAAATTATGAGTACTAAATTAATTTAAATGAAAAATTGATACTGAATCGCCGTCGCCGTGCGGTAAAGTTCCCAGAAGGCTGGCGACATTTGCCCTTTGTATGGCCAAACTCAAACGTTGGCCAAAATAGTGACCAACACGCCTGCGGAAATTTATAATATAAAAAAATATAATAACAAAAAAACAATTTAAAAAAATAACTAAAGATCTTTTAATTACATGTAAGAAAAATATCAACAAAATATTCCCTAACTTAACGCCGTTTTATTAACGTATTCCAAAAAAATTTAACATACAACCTCACTTACGTAGTTCACCACTTGCCACAAATGAGTATATGGCGGTAGTTGTAAACAAGTTACTAAAAGCTTTCAAAAACTATAATGTTTACTAAAATGCATCCTGTTAACATATTCACAATATTCTACATAAAGTCAAGTATTTAATATCACTGAAAATCACTATAAAATATAGTCGCTCTTGTTACGAGAGCGATAAACGTCGCATTTTAGTACAGTCAACAGCACATCAAGTTACCCTGGCATGAACCTCTATGCGCTGTAATAGCGGCGAGTTTGCAATTAATTTGGTTAGGTTGATGTGCTGTAGACTGTACATGTGGTGTAAACTATGTTTGAGTTCAGGTTTTAGGTACGATTATCATTTATATGAAGCAGAAAATTAACAGAAAACAATAAATTATACACCTGAACCTTCCTTAGGAATCACACTATCTATTGATGAAAGCAGCATGAAAATCTGTGTAGTACTTTAAAAAAAAAAAGTTTTTCACGCCATTTTTTACCAGCCTCGTCCATTGCATCAAAAATTTGAAATTATTAAATTACCTATTTAAATTTATGTTGATTGAAGTGAATTTATAATTTAATAGAAATAATGATTTTGAACAATCAAATCGAATTGATATGCAAAAATAATCAAATATTTGTAATTTTATTTTTTTAAAATTATGATGTAATTTTTTTATCAATTTTTTTTCGGGTACCTAACGCAGGCCAATAAAAAAAAATCGGAACCAACTTAAGGTCTAATGCGAAAATCAAATAACACACGTGACTTTTAAATCAATAATATGTTATTTCTCAACCTACAAACATAAAAGGAACTTTGAAGTCTTGCGCGAATACAATTGTCATCTTTCAATATAGAAATGAGCTTTTCGAGGAATCTTGTAAGTCCTTTCAGGTAACTGAGGAGTCAGGCTTTGATTGCGAGCTTTTATTGGTGACGCAAAGTAGACTCTAACTAGAGGAATCATTGCAATTTTATAACTTCATTGGATTTTCGTTGTCAAAACGACATTTTAATAGTTTTCAAATGTTTCACAGTTATTTAACTAATAGGTATTAAAGTTTGTGAGGATATATGTTTATAACTCCTTCAGGAAATTTGTTGAATGACGGTTTGTTATGATATTTTGTACACAGGTAGAATTTAACCTGGAATAACACATATGGTACTCCTTATCTCGAAATTCTCACGGGAGCGAAGCCACGTCCGCATACGATCCTGGGTGCACCATCAGGCCATGCTTATCATAATAATTTCAACAAAAAATGTGTACAAATTACTTAATCGGTTGAAGATATCTGCTTCAAACTTGAGCTACAAGATTTCACCCGAGCGAGACATAGGGACATAGCGACGAACTTACATTGCAATTTAAAAGCTTGTAAAAACCGAATTGAATTGAAAACTAAAAGGGATGAAAGTATGACGGGAAATAGACAGTTGTGGAGGGAAAATGCATTAAGTATGCCCAATTTAAAATAGGGTTTGGTAAGGAACAAGTAGAAGGAGTTTCTCAATTGCTGCAAAATTTGGCTTAAATTCGAACAATTAAAGAAAACCTCTAACGACCATGAAATTATCGCATTCAGCCATTGAGACCATAGCACAAAGAGCATTGTGGTATACAGAAGATCTTATTATAGATGGCATCTGTTAAATCGATTGCCGCTCGTCAGATAATGCTCGACGATTCTCTTTGTGATGGCTTTTTAAAGTTCCCACAAAGGTCTCTTGTGGGTGAAAGAATGAAGGAGATATGACTTAATTGGCCCACACACCAGCACCACCATCAAGCGAAAAATTAATTTATTATAATTTAAACGTTGGTGGCGCTAGTGTGCATTTAGATTGCGCCATAAGCAGATACAGTGGGCCAGCCTTCGCTAATTCGTAACGTGTATTTGACTACTTTCCACTAGATGTTGGTAGTCGCAAAAGTCATGTCAGATGCCTTAAGGCGGCTTCAATACAATCTAATACCATTATAACAAATAACACACTCGGTGACAAAGACAAAAAGCACGAATAATTACGAGTACGTAATCTTGTTAATAACGTTTTTTATGGATAATTCATAGTACAAAAAACATACGGAAAGAGACGTAATCGGTTGTACATACATACATTTTCCATATACATTTTGTTGATAGAGGTATGATAAACTCGTTAGCCACGTAAGGGCTATATTCTCTAAAATATTGAAAGCGACTGATGCGTTATTGATGCGACATATTCAGCTTAAAAAATCAATAAGTACCTAAATAAACTGTAATCAACTCACAAATAGAAGAACTAAATAAAGGCACTTACACACTCAGAATTATTAACACGACATAATTGACCGTCAGCGATGATTTTCTTCATCTCCTCAATTCCCTGATCTTCAGGTTTAGAAGTTAGGAATTTCAACTTTGAAAGATGTTCTCGGTTTGTTTTGAGTATAATTGTGTTTACACGAAAACTTGGTACAGACGGAATTGTTCGCTCTCTTTGATATTCAGAGCGAATTCCATCGGAAATTGGAGCATTGGAAATAATAATCACAAAAAAATAATTTAAATAATGTTTTTTTTTTTAATTTCATGGCTCTGTCGTTCGCCAAAACGAATGCAGCTTGGTTATTTTTACATTACCGATTATTTCCACTGACAGCTGTCAACTGTCAGTTTGTTGATGTTTCTTTTGCTGACATTCATTACGTACAATTTAAAAAGTTATTAGGCCGGCCGGCATATATATATATATATATATATCTGTCTGTGTTTATTTACGTTTATTGTAGAAAGAGAAGTAATATTGCTTTATTTTAATGGCAAAACTGTAAGTAATTCAATCTGTTATTGTTAAGGTGATGTGAATGCATTTTAATTAATGACATCAAACTGTTTTGATTTCCAATGGAAATCTAACATTTGAAACATGCTAACAAGAATAAAACATACAAAATATGACAAAATTCAATAACTGTTTTAACAACTACTTAACCAAATACTTTCATACATATTTTAATTTGAAAATATTCGATATTATATCAATTATTCTTTATTTTTTAAATGATTATTTGTTTAATATTATGTTTTATTATATTTTAATTTTGTTCGGATTACAGATCGTACTTAAATCTTAAATTAAGAAAAAATTATTAACTTAAGATTTAAGTAGAAAGATTTAGCAGTTGCAGGTGCACGTTAGCAGTTTCTGACATGCAACAGACAGGTTTGACGAGAGGATGGGTGCAGAAACGGAGACATATTGAACTTCACACAAATTTTTATTTAGCGGAGACATATTGAACTTCACATTAATTTTTATTTATGTGAAGTTCAATATGTCTCCGCTTCTGCACCCATCCTCTCGTCAAACCTGTCTGTTGCATGTCAGAAACTGATAACGTGTGATAACTAAATTTTATATATTCCTATTGTACCACATTTAAAGCAATAAAGTCATTCATTCATTCAAATTTCATCGAAATCAGCTCGGCTATACCTGTAGCAGTATTCTGTGTCAGACAAGACTGTCACATTTATTGTCATGGATGTCACCTTACTAAATCCATCCGTCCAATCTGACACATAGATGTCAAGGCATTTTGGAATTATGGGAGAATAAATAAAGTCACATCAACGGAAAATAACAGTTATAGGCACGATTAATCGAACAAAATACTTAGATGAGAATCGAGCGGAGCAGTTCCCCCTGCACCCGTTCACGAGTTGACGCACGGATTATGGGTTTCAATATGACCTTTGCCCAGTTTTATAAAAAAAAACACCTGTGACCCGACTGAAAAAAAGAAGTGGAAAATTTTATAATAATGTCTGTTTACACGTCTAAATACCCAAAACTCTTAGCTTTTAAAAGCCCAAAAGCTTTTCGTCTTGAAACTTTTGCAATTTCATAAAAATGCAAACACTCGATATGTTGTATGAGTTTGTATGAGTTTGTGTGGAGTCCAGTGTCCCCTATACCGCATTATTTATTTAGGGCCGTCGAGAGTTTTGGTTAGGGTTGCCAAAATATACAAAATGGCTTTTTAAAACAACCAACGCACTTTTCACAATATGATCAGTAAATGGACAGATCAACTTACATAAAAAAATATAGTGAAAAGGGAACAAACATTTTCAATATATGTGATTATTTACAGTTATATTCAGCTTCAATCGGTATATATGGGAGAAATATTTGTATGGGAGAACAAACGTAGTATTGTAATTTTTTAATAGATTTATTTGGAAGTTGAAGTAATAACATGCTACAGCTTTTGCAGAATTAATCAAAAGTTTATTGTACAGCCGACCGCGCGTCAAGTAACCCTGCATAGATCTTTATGCCACGGTAATAGGGACAAGTTTGCAATGAATTTAGATAACTCGCTGTTGACTGTACACAACTATAGCCGCTTATTTTTCCGCGATAAAAGGCCTTTCTCGGCAGTTCAAACTACATACCTATCCGAAATTCCAAGAAGATTGGTTGAGTTGATAAAGCGTGAGGAAGTAACAAACAAAACTTACTTTCGCATTTGTATTATTAGTTAAGAAATAAAAGAATATTTACGATGTATTTTTGTGTGTTATATACACATACTCGTCCACCAACCAAACTAGATGTGAGACGTCATAGTGTAACTGTTAACTTAGCCTTTAGCTTGTAATCACTGATGGTCAATTACAGGAGAGTCCCAAAGGGACCGCGTGTCAAGTTTCGGGAAGCATGGTGGAATGGTACAATTACTTGTCACGCTTTGTTACTGTTTTGAGAAGCAACTTTGTTTTTTATTTAGATAGTCGTGTCTATGATTTTTAATGTTTTTTTTACCTTATTTTGTACAATCAAAAAAACACAGAAAACCTTTTGCAGTGACAAGTTACTACCCATCACCTTAACTATGAGAATGATATCTGATAGGTACCGCTTCCCTTGATTTTTTTTTTATCAACAGGAGTAAGAGATTTTAGATACACTTTTTTTATGCCTAATAGAAGAGAATAAGATTTAAACCAGTATCGTTGTATAACAGCATCGTTGAGTTAGTATCCCATAACACAAGTTTCAAACTTACTTTGGGGCTAACTCAATCTGTGTGATTTGTCCCTTTTTTATTTTGTTACTAAAATAATACTTGTGGCAGCCCTAAGTCACGTTGTCTTGGGCAGAACCAGAAAATGGATTTCTGCTGAGCGCTCAATTATTCAACTGATATGGGGCTATTTACGTCTATTTATTATTATTTATGGCCACAACTCGCCTCGTCATTACGAGTGGGTTATACAGACGTATTTCCATCTACTATTTACGTATATGTTCCGATAGTAATCTATCTATACAGGTACTACATTGTTTTTTCCAAATAGTATACCTTTTTAATAAATAAAATAAATAAATAAATATATTCAGGACAAATCACACATATTGAGCTAGCCCCAAAGTAAGTTCGAGACTTGTGTTATGGGATACTAACTCAACGATACTATATTTTATAACATATGCATATATAGATAAACATCCAAGACCCGGTCCAATCAGAAAAAGATCATTTTCCATCATGACCCGACCGGGGATCGAACCCGGGACCTCTCGGTTCAGTGGCAAGAATCTTACCACTGCGCCACCGAGGTCGTCACTTAAGAGGTTTAATATTCTTGATTTTGGTTGTATGGGTTTTGTAGTTACTATACGAGGTCTAAGACTGACTGTTTTCCATAGAAGTTATCAAGACTTTCAGACAATTTTAATGAAAGTAGAAAGAAAATAAATTATTATTCATCACAGAAAGAAATAGTGATTGAAAATTTTATGAAACTTTGTCGGTTTTTTTTTACCAATATCTTTTTTTTTTAGGTGCAGAAAAGACCATACAAACACATTCTGAAATTTTGAATGAAACGATAAAACTCTAAACTTCAGACTCAACTAAACCTATAATAGCCTGTACATATACATTTAATTTACTTTAGCAGGAGTATCAATAAAAACTAAATAAAAATATATACACCCCCGACTCCGAAGTTGCTGACAGCATCTCATCAGCTACAAAATAACTGCTGACAGTGTTCAACCGGCTCAACATATTCCAAACATAGCTAAGACCCCTCTCGATTAAATGCTCTTTCAAATAAAAAAACACAGACGGTCCGCCCGTTTGGCCGCTACGATGCCACGGACATACAGATACTCCTTCTGCTGTCGGGGATTAGAAGTACATAATATACTTAAAAACAACTATTATTAGGCGTGCCACAAACTCACACAGATCATTATAACGCCTACAGCCATTCAAGCTTTGAATAGCGACGGCTGAATTACCTGAATGCGAACTAATTAGCGACATGCTGTCTAACGAGATCATTGCGACAACGTGTATGAGATACTAGTATCTTTTGTCTCTTTCTCTCATCTGAGCGTTTCCCCGGTTTCTTCTTCAGCCATTGAGTGTCCGAACAATAATTGGCTTTCCTAGTTTTTCGTCTCCACTTCGCATGATTCGGTGTATGAGACACGTATCTATATAATGATATATGTATACGATTTAGTACTTTAGTACGGTCATGTCTTGCATCTCCCTCTCGCTTGTTCACGATTAAAATATCTGCTATGATTGTGTTATTGTCTTTCGGCAATAAAGAATATTGTATTGTAAGCCAGAGGTCAGCAAAAAAATACTTTAAATTTTGAATATTTCCAGGCGGTCTTCACCAATAGATTCCTGATGAAAATTTAAGTGAATAATTTATTATGTTTTTACCTATGCAAAGCCGGGACGGGCCGCTAGGATGAGAAAGAGATAGACTGAAGACGTGGCCGTACTAGAGTAGGCGGAGAGTAAAAGGTAAGAGAAATAGATATATTGGAATACGAATTCAAGAAATTCTCACAATTCCCAAGCTCAAAAATACTCAAAATCGACGCGGCTCTCGTGAAGGTACATTAGGAATACTAAGTGTTCAGTTAATCCTGTTAGCCAAAGCATATATCCTAATGCCTCAAACCAATTATGTCCGCAGTTTTCATTTTCCACTTTTGTTACTCTCTTAATGGATTCCGTATCAAATTTTAGCATTATTTACAACGTGGCCCAAATATTTTAATTGACTGAGCTGGAATTGGTTGTCCCTTGCTTGCTTTTGTTAATTGCCACACTTGTATTTTCTGTCAAATTTTTGTCAGAAGAAAAGCATCAATTTTATTGCCGGATTAAGTATAATATAATTTAAATAAGTCTTTCGCAAAAATATCATTTTTGACACAATCTTTTATAGTTGTCAGAGAGACCTTATTGTATTCAATGAGTGACAAAAAATTCATCTTATTACAGTAAACCGTTGAAGAGTTCCCAAGTCTCGTGCAGTTCCTAAGTGTACCATCAGGTCATGTGTATCATAATAATGCATTGTTATCCAAACTAAACTTGTGTATAAAATTTCAGCTCAATCTATTAAAGATATCTACTCCAAGATTGTGATGCAAAATTCCACACGAACATAGTTACATTGCACGTTAAATAAAAGCTTGGAAAATAGATTGTTCTTAAGCATTTTTTAGGCCATGACCGAATACAACCGATATAAAAACCGATAAAAATATGATTGTGACGCTAATGTGGAGCATAAAGAATAAAAAATATATCTTGTCCTATTTGGGTCAGGACGCAAATAGATTTAATATTTCTCGTTCGGTCTATGTGATCTGCATAATTTGCAAACCTCTGTCAGAAACTCGTTCTGTAAGGGAAGACCTTTCTGATGACTGTCAAGTTTTAATTGCAACAAGGGTTTTTGAGTTAGCCTTTTGCTAGTTAAATTATGAAATTAATTTTCCTCATTATCGTTTTGTTTCGGTACGTTTTAGAGAAATTCAACGTACGAAAACTGTTTCAAAATTGAACAAACCTATTCATGTGTTCTTTTTATAGACATAACATGTAAAAAGACTAAAAATGGTACCTTTCCAACTAGTCTACTAACCACCAACAAACACTAGTATACTATTTTCCAATGTCAAAAACAAAAATAAGTAATTCACAATTATGACAGTGATATTTTGTGGAGTCACCGATGTTTTTTTTTTACAATTAAAACATTCTGTTTCACAATTTTAAAAGGTTCTTTTTTTACCGGTCCGACATAAATAAAATCAAAAATTAACATTTTACTTAAATATTAGCTTTTTTATGCTTACGTTATGTGACTAAGTTGACAAAATAATTCTCGGAGAAAATTTAAATAAATCGTTGCATTGTTTCGACACATAATATGAAAAAGTTGTTTGGTCTATGTAGATGTATTTTCTAAGGTTTGTTCCAACAAAACGTTGTGTAAATCAAATATTGGCTATAAAATACATTTTTTTCTCGGGACGCCGCGCCGTAAAGTGCCTTCAGGATCGTAAAGCTGGATCTTGTCGGATTTCTGAACGTACGTATTACGAACACAAGAATATACAATATTAGAGGAAATATGAAAGTTGCTATCAACAGGGGCTATCACGGTTTGAGTATGTAATTAGAAGGGAAGAGACAAAAAAAATGATGAATATGAATGTCAATGGATGGAGAAGAAGAGGAAGACCGAAGAAGAAAAGATCGAGCGTATTAAAACGACATAAAAGTCTTAATAGTAAATGAAAGTATGACAGACAAGTTTATTTGTTAGAGAAATTAAAAACGCCCCGACTTTCAACATTAATTTCGCTACAAATTTTGACACTACACTCGGGATAAAATTATTTATGATATAAATAAAACTACACGAAAATCGGTTCATCCGTTACGATGTCACAGGCAGATACACAGACAAGTTAAACTTATAACACCCCTGTTTTTGCGTCGGGGGTTAAAAACAGACAGTTGTGAAAGTAAAAGATATTATGTGCCGATCACATTTAAAATGGGATTTGGTAAGAAGCAAGATTTTTAGATAGACATTTCTATTCTGAATACAATATCGAATGGAAAGTGTAATAAAGTACAGTAAAGTATAATAAAGTATAATAACGTATAATAAAGTATAATAAAGTATAATAAAGTATAATAAAGTATAATAAAGTATAATAAAGTATAATAAAGTATAATAAAGTATAACAATAGGACCAGTCTACATACTACTATTGATGCCGTAAGTGGCGACTAAGGGACACTTAGCTTTGGTAATTTAAAAGCTGGGTAGAGGAGCAAAGGAAATACATCAAATATGCCAACTCCCGTGAAGATTGTAAAAGTTAATCGAGGGAAAAGTTTATACACCGGAGATTCTTGTCAAAGGCTTGCAACCAGCTATGGAATCTCGTTTCCACCAACAATCTCGTAGTACAATTAAATTTGGGTGGCTGTCTATGCCCTCATCAACATAACATCATATCGAGTGTGTTATTGCTAAAACTGGTGTCGGATTTTATTCAAGTCGCATAAAGGCATCTAACATGACTTTTACGACTACCTACCCCGCCATCGTAGTGGAAGATAGTCACATACACACTAGTGAACTAAACTGTCCACCAGTGTGCAGGTTTCCTCACGATGTTTTCCTTCACCGGAAGCAAGTGGTGGTCTATCAAAACTACAGTCCATGCCGTAAGGAATAAGGACGTAATATTGGATCATTTATATATAACAAGTTGATTTGTTTGGCAAATTTAAAAACCCCCGTCTTTCAACTGGTGTTCATTTCGCTACGACTTTTGAACGGCTGAACCGATTTTGATCAAACATATCTAAGAACCGCCGCATAAAAAATCAAGTAAAAAAAAAAACACGTCCAACACGTTGATGAGCTACGGTGCCACGTACACAGACAAACAAACGCAATTACCGGTCAAACTTATAACACACCTCTATTTGCGTCGTGGGTTAAAAAAAAACATTAGTAGGTACTCGATATATATACGTTCACAACTGCACTTGTACATATATACACTTTTGCAGTATGAATTCTAGAATTCATTCCTTGGAAATTGCGTCGCATGAATACTCCCCTAGGGGTAATTATGAGCCCGGGCTTTATATAGCTTAGTCCAACTACTGAGCAAACATCGATTTGGATTATTTTGTTTTTAAATACAGATTTTCAATGCAATGATTATATATATAGCATAGAAAAGCAATTTCCTCGTCTAGCAATTTCCCAAAAGGTTGTCTGGAAGATATTGCTAACAGCGATAAGGCCGCCATTTGCACAATGTATCTATATCATAATGTCATGCTATGTGTGATTATACATTTTGTACTTTTGTATACATACTATGTAATTAATTTGTGCAATAAAGAATTTTTGTATTGTCTTGTATATAAAAAAAAACTTGAGCCGATAATTTTTACCACTAATTCTAAAATCTTGTTGCGTCGCGGCGCTTCGCTGCCTTGGGAATTTCGGGATAAAACGCACCCTATGTGTTTTTCCCGGTTATATTTACCCGCGCACTTAATTTCATTACAATCGTTCCAGTAGATTTTGCGTGAAAGAGTAACAAACAAATATACATACGCACGTACATAATCACAAACTTTCGCGTTTATAATATTACATTTACGAGGATTCGAACCGGGGACCTTTCAGTTCACAGGCGGGCGTCGAATTACACCACCGCTTCGATCACTTCGTAGCGAATAAAATAGGGCCACCTTGCAATCGGGCCCAAACGGAGCACAAGTTCAAATCCCACAGGAAGTAACTTAGATGTACCTAGAACTTGTGTCTTGTATTAAATATAGATTGTATATTTATATGTATTGTTGGGTCACTGAACTTAAAGTCGTAGAAGTAGTTTACGTTAAGGTAAAAGATTTGTGAGTTTGTATGTAATCTCGGAAACTACCGAACCGATTTCAAAAATTCGTACATCATTTGAAAGATACATTATCCAAGATTGCTATAGGCTATACTTTATCTCAAAATTCCTACAAGAGCGAAGACCTTGGCAACATCTAGTATTACATAAAAATAGATTGTGCAAAAAAAATAATAATATACTTACCTACTTTTTTATGATTTTACGAGGTAGTGTAAATTATTACTTTTTGTTATTATGTTCTGGATAACATGCTTCTTATTTATTTATATCTGCATATCAATATTCAGTAAAACGTGTAGGTTTAATTCATTTTAACTTAATTTATATGTGCCCATAGTTTTGGCAAGTAATATTTTTTTCTTTCTTTCTAAGGAGGTTTCTGTATTCGTTACAGAGCACGCGACTTACCACTTTTTACAAACTTTTATGTAAATTTTCACCTATCCTGTTGTCTGTCTCTAATCAAATCTTACAAGTTAGGTTTCTATTACTTCCAGTTGTCGTACAGAGTTGAAATTTCCCACGTCACTTCAGTTTCCATGACAATGCATTATTATGATAAGCATGACCTGATAGTGCACCCAGGATCGGCTCCCAAGGAGGGAACTCCTCAACGGTTTACAGCATGGACATTGGTTTTTTGTCAGACATTAAAATGTCACAAGATCTCTCTGACGATAATAAAAGCTTGTGGTCAAATTGGCATATTTGTAAAACAAACCTGTTAAACGTTTATATAGGTATTTTGCGTATACGGACAAATCACACGTCATAAGTTCGTGACGAGTCATTCTCATCTGAGCGTTTTTCTAGTTACTTCTTCAGCCGTGAGAGTTGGAGCCTAGGACCTAGAAAAGAGGAATTAGATGTTGGAAACGACAAGAGGAGGCTTTTTCCCAGCAAGCTACATTAAAAAAACTGAGTTATTCAAATTGTTAGCACCGCCGTTTGTGTGACCTTAGATTTATATGTTTATAATGTAACTACAGTTCATTTGGATAAAATAGTATTCGGATCGTGTTGCCCTTTGTTCGTAATCTCCTTTAATTTATAACATATCGCCTCGGGAGCATCCCAGTGACACAGATAATACAACCTATCACGATACTGCTATTGCGAAAACTGCGCGGCCGCATCCTTAATTACATTTGACGAACAAGGTTAGACAAGTTTTAGTAAGTTTTCGTACTAGGTGAGCGACGGTAGATCTGTGCGATGCGACGCGCGATTCAGCAGTACCTCAGTTTAGGTACCAATTCAGGTAGGTAATGGACGCTTTTGTCCCTGGAATAAAACAGGAAAACAGTCAACGACTCTTATATTAAACTATTATACGAACTGTACAATAGCTTAATATCAAAGTCGTTGACTGTTTTCCTGTTTGTACTTTTTTTTTTCAAAATTCAACCCCTAAATGATTATAAGTAATTGGGAGTGAAAGTTTGTATTAAAATCATGCCTGTTCCGGTTTCGAAAAGAAATTCGCACAGGCGAAGCCGCGGGTAAAAGCTAGTTAAGAATAAACTAAGACTATTTATCTCAAAAGCTATACAGAAATATAGCCAATTTCCGTGGAAATTTCGGGTTAAAAGTACCCTATGTGTTCTTCCAGGTTATATTCTACCCGTGTACCATATTTCATGACAATCGGTAGATATTGCGTGAAAGAGTAACAAACATACACACATCCAAACTTACGCATTTATAATTTATATAGTTTGACGACCTCGGTAGCGCAGTGGTAAGATTCTTGCTACTGAACCGAAAGGTCCCGGGTTCGATCCCCGGTCGGGTCATGATGGAAAATGATCTTTTTCTGATTGGCCCGGGTCTTGGATGTTTATCTATATATGTATTTATTATAAAAAATATTGTCGTTGAGTTAGTATCCCATAACACAAGTCTCGAACTTACTTTGGGGCTAGCTCAATCTGTGTGATTTGTCCTAATATATTTATTTATTTATAATATTAGTAGGATATGCATCTAAACGAACAATGATATGAATATACAATAGCAATCAAAGCATGCGCCCCCTCTACATCTTCCAACACGGCTGGTCACCGAGGAAGAAACCGACCATAACCCTCCAAACGAAGAATTAATAAATAAATTAAAAATAATAACTTTCAACACGAGAACCCTGGCGACGACCGAAAAATATATAGAATTAATGTTTGCGATAAAAAATATAAATTACGATATTATAGGATTGGCAGAAGTACGACGTCTAGGATGCAACGTCGAAGAACATGAAAACCACATTCTTTGTTATATAGGAGAAACTCCTGGATTTTATGGAGTAGGTTTTCTCATAAAAAAAGAGCACAAAAGAAATATTGTAAACTTTGTTGGCTTTTCCGAAAGAGTGGCATTACTTCAATTAAAATTCAAAAATAAGGAAGTAAGTATAATACAAGCCTATGCACCTACAGAAAGGTCAAGCGTATATGATATTGACCAATTCTACTCAATACTGAATAAAGCCTTAGTACTTGCAGGGAAAACTATAATATTAATGGGAGACTTCAACGCAAAGATAGGACAGCCCAAAGAAAAGGAAAGCAAATTCCTGGGAAAATACGGATACGGAGAAAGAAATGAAAGGGGTGAAAGACTCGTTCAATTTGCTTTTGAACATAACTTTAGCATTATGAACACGTTTTTTAAGAAGAAAGATAAACGCCGATGGACATGGATCAGCCCAGATAAAAATACAAAAAACGAAATTGACTACATTATTACCAACGAGCCAAAAAATATCACCAATGTAGAGGTTATAAACAAGATTGAATATTCTTCCGACCACAGGATGGTACGATGCGATTTCCGAGTAAAAAACATAAAAAAGTGTCGAAGAAACTACTCAATTACACCAAAATCACCAAAGACGGAAGAAGAAATCAATATGTATAGAATAAAATTAGAAGAAAGTCTCCCTACAATAGATAAAAACAACGACATCCAGACAATCTATAATGCGCTGGAAAATATCATAAAAGATAGTCTCACAATAAAACAAATAAATAAACCCACTAAAAATAATATTATATCCGAAAACACACTAGACCTCATGAAGAAACGCTCCAAGCTTATGCACCAACCAGCCAAGACCAAAGAAATGAAAATGGAGTTGAGCAATCTCTTCAAAACTATAACGAAAGCTATAAAAAAAGAATATCAACAACATAGAAAAAACATTATCGAAAATAACTTAAAACGCTATAGAAGTACAAAAAGAGCCTTCAAAGAACTAAACACCCATAGGAACTGGATACAAAATCTCAAATGTGGAGACCTAGTCACTAAATCAAGACAAGAAATCATGAATAGCGCAACAAAGTTTTATAAAGATCTCTATGAAAAGCCGACTACATCTCAAGAAATAATCTCAACCATACGCAAATGCAAGACAGGCGCGCAAGAAGAATCAATTAAAGTAGAAGAAACTGAAGTTTTGGATGGCATCAAAAAACTGAAACCCGAAAAGAGCCCAGGCCCTGATGGAATACAAAATGAAGTTCTCCAAATCGGAGCCAGGATCATAGCACCACTGCTGACATACCTATTCAATAGAGTTATCAGCGAAGGACGAGTTCCAAATCAATGGCGGTGCTCTGACATAATACTTTTGTACAAAAAAGGAGATCCTAGAGATATTGCAAACTACAGACCCATAAGCCTTCTCTCCAGCATCTACAAGCTATTCTCAACAATTTTAACATCCAGATTGAGCCCGAAAATTGACACACAACAGCCTAAAGAGCAAGCAGGTTTTCGTTCGGGCTTCTCCACTATAGATCACATACACACGATGGAACAAATTATCGAGAAATATAGAGAGTTCAAAAGGCCCTTGTACATTTGTTTCATAGACTACTCAAAAGCGTTTGATAGCATCTCACATACATCTATCTGGGAAGCGCTGCATTCATACGAAATAAATAAGGCCTATATAGATGTTCTGAAGGATATCTATAACAATAGCACGAGTAGAGTTAGACTAGAAGAGGCAGCGAAATACCCATACATAGAGGAGTGAGGCAAGGTGATCCTTTGTCACCAAAATTGTTCATAGCCGTGTTGGAATGTGTTTTTGGGAAGTTGGAATGGCATAATAAAGGAATAAAAGTAGGCAAACAATATCTGAGTCATCTAAGATTCGCAGACGATGTAGCAATTTTCGCGGAAACGACCCGAGATCTCGAATATATGATACACTCACTGAACAAGGAAAGCATGAAAATTGGTCTCACAATGAATGAAAGTAAAACCAAGATACTAACGAACTTTACAAAACGACCTGTATACTTATATGGAAAAGAGCTAGAATATGTAGACAGTTATATATACTTGGGTAAAAAAATGTCCTTTGGTGGAAAGAACGTGGAGGAAGAGGTAGACAGACGTATTGCCATGACTTGGAACAAATTCTGGGCAGCAAAGGAAATTCTCAAAGCCGACTACCCAATACCTTTGAAAAAAATTGTCCTAGATACGAGCCTCTTACCAACTCTGAGCTATGGGTGCCAAACGTGGATATTTACTAAAAAAATTCAAGATAAAATAAATACATGCCAGAGATCTATGGAAAGGAGTATTCTGAATATCAGGAAAATTCACAAAATTAGATGTAAAACTATAAGGAAAAGAACTAAAGTAATCGATGCACTTTTATATACTAAAAAAATGAAATGGCGCTGGGCAGGTCATGTAGCACGTTACAAAGACAAACGATGGACAGCCCTAACGACTATTTGGAAAGGGCCTAGTGGAAGAAGGAACCCAGGGAAGCCTAAAACTCGTTGGTCAGACGACATTGTAGACGTAGCAGGCAAAGATTGGTTGCGTAAGGCCCAGGATAGAGAGGAATGGGGCAAACTGGAGGAGGCCTATACCCAAGAGGGATCCATTCTCAGTGAACTAACACACTAACATCATAAAATAATTACTTAATACAAAAATAAAAGAAACTGTAAATGTAAAAAATAACAAGAAACTAATTAAAAAAAAATAAGATCTATTAAATCATATTAAAATATAAGATAGGAGTAACCAATAATATTAACTAAAACTTTAGACTAACACTATTATATAAGATAAAACAACTGGGAATTGGATAAATAAAGGCTTTTTTATTTATTTATTTTTATGCATCTAAAAGAAAATGGTTTCATTTGTATATATGAGTCACAAGCAACTCAGTTAATTCGGATAGATAGTGCCCGCATGGGCTCAATAATAATCTAGGTCAGAGTTAGACAAAAGATGAGATCTTACTATGGGAGTCTGTTTCCAATGATTGAAAACAATCAAGGAGTATATTATAATGTAAACCAATCAAGGAGTAAAGTAATAACCATTATACCATAGACTGGACAGTTTCATGAAGTGCAGTGGTAAAGTTCTTGCCACTGAACCGAGAGGTCCCGGGTTCGATCCCCGGTCGGGTCATGATGGAAAATGATCTTTTTCTGATTGGCCCGGGTCATGGATGTTTATCTATATATAATATACGTTATAAAATATAGTATAGTTGAGTTAGTATCCCATAACACAAGTCTCGAACTTACTTTGGTCAATCTATGTGATTTGTCCTAATATATTTATCTATTTATATTTATAAAAAAAAATAAAGTATAAAGAGTAAAGTAAGCGTTTGTGACTTTGTGAGTTTGTATGTTTGAGTCAGGAATTCTCCGAAACTACCAAACCGATTTCAAAAATTCGTTCACCATTAGAAAGGTATATAATCCAAGATTGCTATAGGCTATATTTTATCTCAAAATTCCCACGGGAACGAAGCCCCGGGATACATCTAGTTAACTATAAGAGAGAGCGCAGTGGAAGGTAAGCCGTGACCGCAGACAAACTCCAGGAGTGCCGTATGCGCGGTATGACCACATATATTATGCGTACTAGCTTCGCCCCGGGGCTTCGCTACCGTGGGAATTTCGGGATAAAAGGTATAAAGGTACCTTAATTCTACCCGTGTAATTTCCCAACAATCCGTCAGTAGATTTTGCGAAAAAGTAACATACATACAAACATCCTCACAAACTTTCGCATTTATAATATTACGTATGTCAGACTATGCCGCTCCCGCCTGGCCCTGGCAGAAGGGACAAACCGAAAAAAACTTGATATAGTCAAGAATGAAATGCGTGACAATGGTCTGACTACTAAGGATGAAGAAGACCATGCGAAGTGGAGAAAAGCGGATCCTGGACTCTGACGTGGTGGAAAATAGCTAGGAAATCGCTCAGATTAGAGGTATTAGACTACACGACTAGGTAAGTAACTAAATTAACACTAGAAGAAAAGGATTGGGGTCTACTAACCCAACAAAGAACTACTAAAAAGGCATTTATAAATAAAATTCCATTACGTAAATCTCAGATTTAATCCAAATAAAACGACTGTTTTGCGTGTGACTGCCATTATAATTTGTCGGTGCCCCGTCTGTACGATGGGGCGTCAAAAATACTCGTCTACATGACTGAGCATTCGCTCCAGTGGGAGTTTCGGGAAAATTGAGTTCTAATGGGTTAATTAGTAAGCCAACTGTATGAACAAGCTGTAAAGATGTTTTGTCCAATAAAAAAATAATTCATTCTTTCATTCGTTCGTTACATATATAAAAAATTAATGTTCAAAAGATATGATTAGGTATCCCGATCCCAACTAATATTATAAATGTGAAACTATGTTTATTTGTTTTTTTTTTGTTACCTCATCACGCATTATTTACTGGACCGATTGTTATGAAATTTGGTATACGGATGGAAAATAACCTGGAATAACACATAGGGTACTTTTTATCCCGAAATTCCTCTAGCGCGCAGTTAATAATAAATCAGTCACTTCAATCAAGAGTGATTGCTATTTAACATGATGAGCATGTGCTCATCATGTTAAATAGCAATCACTAGTACACAAATCAATAGTACACATTGGCCTGGTTTTCTCGTCCCGATAAAAATCCCGTATGGAAACGGAAACGAACCCATCCGGATCTGTAATCGGTAAATAGGGGCTTAAGAAGTTACGACCAAAGGATTCCGTGACGTGAGATATACATGTGAAACTAGTTTTAACCACCGATGTGGTAATGTAGACTCAGGTTAGAACACCAACTTAGCTCAGACAAACATAGAAACGACATAACACACCCAGAACCATGTATCCAATTTTATTCGTATTAATTAATAAGTAAATTGTCAATTTTCGACTTTCTTCATGAATAACATCTAAACTATTTATTTTACAATAATAATAAAAATATTTAATATTAGAGATGGATGGATTGTGTAAGGGAGGACGTGAGGGTGGTAAAAGATAGAGAATTGTGGAGGGAACAGACATTTTGCGCCGACCCCAGATGATGGGACAAGATAAGGCAAATGATGAATAACAAAACAATATTTGAAATCCTCATAACGAGCCCTTTTATTTCATACTAGATGTTGCCCGAGGCTTCGCTCCCGTGGAAGTTTTAAGATAAAATATAGCCAATAGCAATCTTGGATAATGTACCTTTCTAATGGTGAAAGAATTTTTGAAATCGGCTCGGTAGTCCCGGAGATTGCCCGCTTAAAACATACAAACTCACAAACTCTTACCTCTTTATAATAATAGTATAGATTATGACACAATAAGGTAATGCAATTTTTTTTTAATTTCCAAATTTAAATAAATAAATAAATAAATAAATATATTAGGACAAATCACACAGATTGATATATTAGGACAAATCACACAGATTGAGCTAGCCCCAAAGTAAGTTCGAGACTTGTGTTATGGGATACTAACTCAACGATACTATATTTTATAAATAGATACATATATAAATAGACATCCAAGACCCGGGCCAATCAGAAAAAGATCATTTTCCATCATGACCCGACCGGGGATCGAACCCGGGACCTCTCGGTTCAGTGGCAAGAACTTTACCGCTGCGCCACCGAGGTCGTCAAAGGAGGAGTTGTTCGTAGTATCATAGTAGACTCGGATAAAATTAGTTGTGATAGACAAACGCACGAGTGATCTTTAAGCACTTCGTTTTTTTTATTTTTTGAACCCTAAAAACTATTTTAATACTCTTTTAACATACCCTTTACCAACCCTGTGTCCTTTATCAATAAAACTTTATTTAGACCAAATAGTTATCCCTAATAAAGCCCCTATAGCGATATGAAGTTGGTCTTTATCTCAAAAGTTAACCTTTGAACAGTTTTAATATTATCAGGGAGCTTTCAGTTCATCTAAATGTCGATTTCAAAGCGAAATGGGAGCTTTGAGCTTTGGGACTAATAAAAAATATTTTGCTAGAGGGTTATGTGTTTAAAAATATGTTTTATATGAAATTTATATAAAATTACGCTATTGGGAGTCGGGTTTCTAAAGTTGAGTTGATTAGGGGATAAAAACTGGATAAGTACGTATTTCTTTTTCAACAAACTTTTTATATGTTAAAAAGTGAACAAGTGAAACAGCTAGTATTCATATTTTTTAGAATACTGTTAATATTCTAAAAAATATGAATACTAGCTGTCCCCCACGTGAAATTCTCACGAGTTCATATATTTTTCCGGAATGAAAGGTACCCTATGTCCTTTTCCACAATTCAAACTACATGTGTGCAAAATTTCAAGAAGATTGGTTATGTAGATAGAGCGTGAAGAGGTAAGAAACAAACTTACTTTCGCATTTATGCTACTAGTTGTTCGCCACTAACTTAGTCCTCGCGAACACTTTTGATGAGTTTTATTTGTCAACAAAAAATTTTCTCAACAAAATATTTTGATTGAAAATTGAAAATGAGTTTTTTTTTCTGAACAAAAAATTTCGTTGAGTTTTTACAAAATTGCTCACAAAATATTTCAAAAACCGGCTTAACCGATTTTGTTGCCCCCGCGAAGTTAAAAATTCAATTGGCAGATCCTGCATACCTTTTAAATTTCATCAAAAGCGGACCAACGGTTCGAAATTTATCGCGTTACAAACAAACATGCACACACTCATACACACACAGCCATAAACACACACACTAATACATACAAAAAAAAATATATTTTTGCCCCAACTAGTTAGGATGTGTCCGTAAAATGAACCCACCAACCTAGAACAATTAATAATGTTAACAAGTAAGCAACATTTGACAGTTACAATTAGGACAGTCTCGGCCAGAAGATGTCCAACGTAAAAATGGAGACATCTGTCCAGAATTTTGCCTCAATTAATGAGAAAGTTCGTCGTTACAATAATATAGGGTATAGAAGTGTGTAGCGTTGCGTTATTTTAATAACATAATAATCTATATATATAAAACTCTTGCGTTACTGAGTGACTGACTGACTGACAACGCACAGCCGAAACTACTGGGCGTATAAAGCTGAAATTCGGTGTGTAGGTAACTAGGACAGTGTAGGGGAGCACTAAGAAAGGATTTCCAGAAATTCCTACGGGAAACGGATTTTTACTCACATACGAAGTTGTGGGCAAAAGCTAGTATTTAATATGTAATAATAATAAGAATAATAACGAATAATAGCGAGTGTACATATATCAATGCCAAATATTCCTCAATTCTCAGTTAAAACTAGCAGAGAAACACGAAGACACAGACGTATTGCTGTGGGAGGAAAAGATTCGTCTAGCGGAAGAGGACGCTAGCAAAGCGTTGCTGAGAGCGGAGGCTGGCGGCCGCGGAGCGGAGGCTGGCGGCCGCGGAGCGGAGGCTGGCGGCCGCGGAGCGGAGGCCCGGGAGGGGGAACCTCATATCCAGGATCAGCTACTTCGAGAATGGCGGGGAGAAAGTAGAACTTAAGTTAATGAAATTGATGTAACTATGTAAAATAGAAAAAATATGATATGATTTATGATTGTGTCAAATAATATATCTAATAGTAGTAATTATTAGTAATAAATCAGGTAAATCGTTTATAATAATTATAATTTGGGCCAAGCTACGATACAAACTAAATTATATAAAGATTGTTATCACAGGCAGTGGCGTAGGTTCGATTTACAGTTTACTTCATAAATATTCATATCATCGATTTAACATCTACCTTCTTTTCCACCCGCGCAGATTGTAAAAGTAAATCAAGGGGAAGGGGCTATAAACTAGGGATTCTTCTTATATAGCGATATTGCTAACAATCCCAATAAACATACAGCTAAACGTGCCCTCGAGTCTCGCGACTTGGCTCTATCTGCCCTGTAAGATATAAAGACGTGTATTCTTATTCGTATCTTATTTCGTCGAAGTATTAGTTTTTAGTATTTCATTAATACCGTTTTTAAATAATTATCGTTAGGCGTTCCCTAAGTCACAGCGTCGTGTCTGTGACGCCTTAATCCCTTGATCGTCTCGTACGACATCGACACGATACTGAGTGCTGTTATTAGGGCGCGAACCATACCTATTTTTAAATTAATACCAGGTCTAATCACATCTGTGCAATCTATAATTTGCATCTCGCAATGAAACAAGGCAGCACCATGAATGAATTTGTTGCTAGTTAATTCACTTGTGTGTACATGAATTGAGTAATATCTTATTATGGATGTGCTAATTATAAATTGATTGAATATTGTTTTCATTCACAACATGAATTAATAAGTTTTTTACAACAAGTTTATTTGTTAGATAAATTAAAAAAACCCTCCGACTTTCTATATTCATATCGCTACAACTTTCGAACGGCTGAACCGATTTTCATAAAACATGGCCAAGAACACGCGGGGTAAAATTATCTATGACAGAAAAAAAAATAAACGAAAATCGGTTCATCCGTTTAGGAGCTACGATGTCACAGACAGATTCGTTAAACTTATAACAACCCTCTTTTTGCCTGGAGGGTTAAAAGTTATTTTTAACCCTCAAAAAAATTTTCGACACAAGCTTTTATTGTTGTCAGGGAGATGCAATAGCATTTAAATGTGTGGCAAAATAATCATGTAAACCATTGAGGAGTTCCCATGTCTGGAGCTGTTCTTGGATATACCATCAGGTCATGCTTATCATAATAATGCATTGTCATTAAAACTAAACACGTGTGTACAAAATTTCAGGTTCATCTGCTACAAAATTGAGTTGCAAGATTCCATCTGAATACACATAAACTCATAGGGGCATATATAGTTAATTTGCGAGTTAAATAAATGCTTGTACTAATATTATTAATAATACCCATGCACTTTGGATATAGACAAACTACTTTGGACAAAATAAATTATTAAAAACAGTTGAATTTATCGCATTGTCTCGATTATGAATATTGTCGTGTGGCTTTTGGGCAATCGTTAAAATATTAAAATATATGTGATCACAGGAGTTTGGTGCTTTTGCGCGCTAGACACATGCGCAAGAGACACTTGCGCGAAAAGAAACTTGCGCGCAAGTATCCTTATACGGATCACAGCACAAGTACAAGTAGGTATATACTTTTCCGCGGTAGGAATCGAACCCAGGACCTCCAGACAGCGTGTAAACATGGTGACCACTACGCCACGGGTTGTCATAGAGCAGATATTTTAAAAATCTATAGCAAAAACTGACGATAGTTGTTTGGTCTACCATACCATACTTTTTTTAGAATTTATTTTCAATACATGTACTGAACATATATGGCGTACAGAAAGCCAGTCTTTTATATTTGGCACATACCGCATCCAGAAAGTTAGTGTTCCTTTGCGTAACTTTCCGTCCACGTCACTAATTACATCGCGACAACAAACTGCCGAGCTCGTAGTAACGCTGTAGATGTTTTAAAACTAAATAAAAGCGCAGAACTTAATCGATTCCATAAATTTCAGTGCAGTTTCGTTTGCTAGTCGGATAAGAATGAGAAGTATAGGCGCACAACACAGGCTTCAAAATCGTGTGGCAAGACTCGAACGAATATATTTGTGAACGCAAGTTAAATACAAATTTGTAAAATTGAAGGATATTGATCATATGCGCCGTGCTACCGTGGATGTCGTGAGCAACGACGCGAAATTATTGACTGTTGACTGGCAACAACAACATTCCCGTTGTTGTGTGTCACGCAGTCCGATCGTTAAATCATAGTCGAGGTATGACTAGGATTTTACCTGAACTTATCCGAAAGAAACGGAGAACAGAATAATTTCTAGATAATCCAAAAAGTATGTATTCTAAATAACACCGGGAAGTACTAGTCAAATTTCAAAAAATGATTCTGTATATAACCAGAAATCACTACCACGAAACACACAAACGTCCACACGCCGTCTCTTTTTCCCATATCGTGTGTACGCATCGTGTAAAAAAGAGAGAGTGTGTGGACGCAATGTCGGACGCAGTGTCGTATTCACGATCACATCCCTAAGGAAGAAATTGTCTATCTCTATATATTCCCACGGGAGCGGAGACACGGGGCGGATGAGTTACTTAACCACAAAATAAACAAAAAGTCCCGAGTCGAGGAATAAATAAAATAAACTTCATGGTCTAAACCCAACTAACTGCAAAGGCCTCGTAATTCGCCAAGATCGATGGTATCATGTTAATATTTCTGTGCAGGCCTGTATTTCTGGGCTGCGGTCCCAGGGGCCCTGCGCTATTTCGTATCACATCCCTTCTTGCGATTGCCCTCACTATGTCACACACGGAACAAAAGATTGTCGAATGTACATTTTACATAATATGTAAAAGATTGTCGACAATTTAATGTAAAATTTAACGTCGACTTTTTGATGCAGGTAAATAATTTATTAAGTTCGTTTGTGTTTTATTATTTACTTTATATGCTTTATTCTAATATTTTTCATTGATGTAACAGTATTTTTCTAGAGCTATAATTAAAACTATGTAATATAAAAAAAATACTTACTTTAAAAATAATAAAAACGGAAATCCAATTAAATTTAAATTTTGTCAATATTAGTTACACACAAAGGCAATTTTGTTAGATTTCTTTTATCTATGGGTTGTACCCTGTGTTTGCATATCAATTTATAGTAGTAGTTTTCCTAAACTGCGACAACTAACGAAGAAATAAATACAAAAGTAGTGGGTATGTTAAAAAATGGCAAAAACTGAAGGTCTATGCCAATAAGCGTCGAAATGTGAGCCGAAAACTGACAACACGACGACAATTCGTGTTGACAAGCTCGTCGGAGACTACTTTTTTTAAAACTTCAATACATGCCGGCCATTCTACATGTCCGTGTGTCCAACACATCGGGCAGATAAGCCGCAATAGAAGTAATATCGGCAGTCGCTCGCTGTAAACACTGATCTCAATGACTGTCCGCCATCTTGTGATCATGTAAACTGTTGATATACTGTATTTCTTAGGGCTGGAACATTTTATAGATCTCTTTCGTGACCTTCGTTGTGCATTTGTTTATTCTTATACTAGCTTTGGCCCGCGGTTCCGCCCGCGTCATTTCCCACGGGAGCAGTTATTTTTCGGGTACCCTATGTCCTCCGTACTTCAATATAACAAGAAGATTGCAACATTTCAAGAAGATTGGTTGAAAGAGTAGATAAAGGGTAAAAAGTAAGTATGTAAAAACATTTTATTTCACCAAACAAGATTTAGACAAAAAATTAGGAGATTAAAATATAAAAAAATAAGTACAATAGGCGGCCTTATCTCTGGTGCAATCTCTTCCAGGCTAACATAAGAGAACAAACAAACTTACTTTCGTATTTATAATATTAGTTAAGACACTAATATAAGACTATACGGTCCAACACGGTCTCTCAAAATTTATTTAAACATATTTAATGACACGCTAATTCCTGACCCAAAACAATAATTAATGGCAACCCCATGGAAACTTATCAAAATTACCTAGTTTCCCTTTCCCTGAACAAAACATGGAATAATATATTAAAATTGTCCAAATTTAACAGGCCTATTCGTTCCAGTTACCTGTTTAACTTTTAATGAGCTTTTAAAATACATAATTCGGTAATACTTGCCGAATTATGTGTTTTAAAAACCGGCAAGGATTACCGGGGATGGATTACCGAATTATACATTTTGTGTCACAAGTTTTTTTTATATATTATTCAGAGAGATCTGTATAACAATATAATACGTATTGTTACAAAAAATCGTAATTGAGGCAAGATTTTATTGTCCTCAGATATATTAAAAAGCATATCAGTATTGCTCTTAGAGTAATAACATCACTTAGTTGTGGCCTGTTTAGATTACTGCAGCACACACACCCATAATAACTTTTTGTACTTACCCACGTTTTGTTTTTTGTTATTTTTTTTTTTTTATCTTAATTTTCTTTCTTTGTTATTATGTGTGTGTCTGTAGTTTTTTGAATAAACTTATTTCTATTCTAAAAGAGAATGAAAAAAAAAATGTCCGCGCAGAAAAACTTTCTTTTGTTATTTGGAGGGTTTTGTTTTTTTTTTTTTGTTTTTTGAATATAAAAAATTATTGTTCTCTCTCAATATCATGCACTGATATAATTAATAAATTGATATGCAGGTTAACATTCCACTGTTTTTTTAAATTAAATTTTAAATAAAGAACAGGACAGAAAAAATATAATTTGAAAAAAAATAATATTGAAAAAGCTCTCACTAATTGATAAATAGAACTAAAAATCAGCTCTCACTATTTCATGAATAGAACTAAAAATAAAACACATATTTTTCTAAGATACAATTGTAACAAGTTACACTCCCTCTAGTGGAATTAAACATATTTCTTAGTGGCCAGTGACTCGCAGACACGGTAACTGAGATATAGTGACGCTAACTTTAAAACTTATAAGAATTATTCCGCTAGAGAGAATGTTGGGGCAATGTGGTTTTAAATATAGAACAATATTTTTTTAAAACTCGACGCTGATAAAAGTTTTTAATAAAAGTGACGTTAAAGAAATATTCTTAAGTTAGGTTTTATTTGATACTAGATTTTGTCCGCGGCTTCGCCCGCTTAAATTTCTCTGAAAAACGGCTGAAACGTGATATACAATTTACGTGACAAACAGCCAATTCACAGGAGTATTTCACATTTAACAGGTTAGATAAAATTTATCGCCAGTCCTTCTGTGCAGCCCTACAGATTTTTAAATTGCCCCTCTGGGATCAATATATCGAATTCTAATCTAATTATGTTTTATGAGTTAATTTCGTATTGTTTTACATTTGTGTCGTAATTCATATAATATTATTTCAACATATTAATATTCATAAATGTGAAAGTATTTTTGTGTGTTTGTTTGTCGATGTTTCACGTCGAAACGGAGCAACAGTTTGAGGTGATTTTGGTGTGGAGATAGTCAGCGTTGCCTGTAGTGTCACAGGCAGATAATTTTTATGTTGACAAATTCAAATACAAAAATTTGAAATTACAAAAAAAAAACTAATATTGAAACCTAAAGAATTCGCAAGAAACATTTGTATCTAATACGACTTATTTTACTAGGTATGAACCATTAGGTAGTTCATTTTGTTTTTTACTTTACATGGATGTTACTTATAAACTTGACGAAGTTGGCCGGCACTAGAAGTAATCACGCGATTGCCGTAACTACCGCTAAAACAAATGTTACTGTAATTAAGACGTTTAATAAAGCTGGACATTCGTTACACGATTTGTCGTTGAAGCACCCACAGTAATTTATGGAAAATCTTAGGACAGAGGTAACGGCTGGCGTTACAATGATAGCTCGTGTCACTTCGGGACACAGAAATACCTGTATCTATCTAAAATTTTATGTCACAAATCAATATTATGAACTTAGAGAAATTAGAGAAACGCATTGAGACTTTTTATTTGACACCAGATGATGCACGCGACTTCGCCCGCGTATAAAAGTAGCCTAGGTTACTCTACTCTTCCAACAAACTCCACCCAATGAAATTAATTAATTTCTCCGTTTTGACGTGAAAGAAGGACAAACAAACACAAATTCATATTTTTATTCATATTTGTTTGTTTTCAAATTAGTATTCTGATGTATTAAAACGTAATTTTTGTTTATGTCAACACTAATTGAGCACAACGAGTGAGAGACGCACTCTTTCTTCTCACTCTTGTGCATGTCACAGCGCCATATTTTTCAATGAACAAATTGTACCTTTTACTGTACTTGTTTCAATTGTTTTATTAATAGTGTAAAACAATAAAAGTGTCGTGGTCACCAATCATTATTTTATTTAGTACAGAAGTACTGGACACTCATAGGTAGGTATTTTATGAAACGCCTCACCCGGACCCGATTTTCACAATTTGCGAAAATTTCTGAGGCATTTTAAAAAAACTGAATCCCGAACACGTTAAAAATAGAGCTTATTTAAAAAAATATTAATTCATTTTAAAATGTTGCGCTTGCATCGCGATGCCAGGTCATCCGTCAGTTCGAAACGACGGGCAATGAGTGTCCAGCTTTACACGGAACGATTTAATCATGGAATACGTAACATTCTATTTTCCATTAACATTTTATTGGAAGTTCAAGCAAATCACAAATGCAATACTCGTGGCTCCATTGCCATGAATTGGTATGTTTCGCTTCTGACCATATTAATTAATTAATGTAAATTATTACAAAAAAAATCTTCAACGTCATCATATCGAGTGTGTTATTGCTAATACTGGTGTCAGATTTTATAAAGTTGCCTAAAGGCATATGACATGACTTTTACGACTACCTATCCCGCCATCTAGTGGCAGGTAGTCGGATACACACTGATGAACTAAACTGTCCACCAATGTGCAGGTTTCCTCCATTGGCGGCAAGTGACCTAGTTCAATTCGAACCTCAGGCCATTAACCATAAAAATCCCAAATTTCATCAAAACCGGCCCAGCTGTTTAGACGTGACGGTATAACAGGCATACTTACGAAATGAAAATATAATACTTGTATGTACGAAATGATATGAATAAGAAAGTCTCTTCGTAGTCGTATTGCCTCATGGCTGAGGTTTGTGGACATTACGTGGAATGAAACACACATTAAGACTTTCTTGGCACTATTAATGGAGTGGAATTGATAATTAACTAGTGTGTAGGTTTCCTCACGATGTTTTCCTTCACCGGAAGCAAGTGGTGGTCGATGTTGACTATACATGAGTCAGATTGGTATATAAAATAAACTCATCTGGCACGATTGGTATTCGAACCTGGGACCTTTCGATCCACAGCCGTCTTAACCATTATACCACCACCGCTTCCGTAAGTATGCATATGGATATCGGAATCGACGCTTACACAATCAAAATTCGAACATCCTATACTTCAACGTATCAAGATATCAACAGTTTAGTTCCAAGAGTGAACAGGAACGGAAGGGGGAACTTTTAAACTAACTCTGTAATTGAGCTAGTGGAAGTTTGCAACAAATCGAAGGTAAAGAACCACTTAATCAGACTATTTCGAGTTGGAAAAGTCCGAGAGTTTGAAAGAAAATGTTTTTTCGTCATAAAATACTGCCCGTGACGTACATTGAATGTGCTGCATTTCTTCGCCGATTGTAAATAGTTAATCGACGAGCTCGATGGCGTAATGATTCCTGCACTGTGGCAGCGCCAGTTAAGACACTTTCACAACAATCTGGGATTGGATGGGTGACCAGGAATATATTAAACCGTGCTCTGCTCTAATGCACGGACGGATAAATCGATTTGAAATGGTTCTCGGAGCGTTTCGTCCGCTGTAGCCGCGCTGTCATTACGATAAGTCAATTTTCTTATGGAAGAATGAATCATTTCCAAAATCCATCGTTCATAGAATTGACATTACCACAGTACAGATCAGTTATTTTAAAGACATATGTATATAATAATATGTGTCTTTGATCGAGAAAAGGAAAGATATAGAATCGCTTTTGCAAATAAAAAATATTATTTTAGGTCTGGAATAGTTAGGACCGCCAACAGAGAGTTTAGGAAAAAGCTCGATTACTGAGAAACATTAGTGTTTCTCAGTACTGCCCTTATAGCAACCCTCTTTGGGTTATTGCCTCCCCACTAAATTGAAGGGATGCTCAGAATGTGGATTTCGTATATTTCAAACTAGATTTTGCCCGCGACTAGACTCAGCAATAAGACGTGCTCTTGAGTATAAACACACAGTGGTGGACAGCCACCACAATTAAAGGTTGTATTCCAATGCGTTATATTACTTATGTTTGCTATAGAGTAACATTTAAATGATAAAAAACCTTGGACCCTTCCTAAAACTTCCACCTCTCACACTTGATTTTAATTTTTTTTTATTATTATTTATATATTTTCTTGACATGTTTATTACATATATTTTCACATTTACTTGTAAAACATATACGTGATTTGTGATCTTCAAGTGTCTGAAAGTACATAGGTATCTATTATGTTAGATTATGGAGATCGAGTATGTATTTATTAAAAGTTTTTTTTGTTTGGGTAATTATACATATATATATAAGTATATATATTTTCCTTTCATCAGCACTTGATCACAATCATAATATGTTTCAGTATACCTTTTGACCATGTACTTTATTGTGTACTTACATGTTATATTACTGATAAAAAATTATACATAAATTTATATTTAAATTCTGGCATAATAGGGACCAACACTGTTTGAATGAGTTTCTTTCGGCATTTCTTCTCAGCAGTGGTCGTTCCGAAATGCTAGTAGTTTGTAGCTTTGGTAAACATCATTTAATTTAGAATATGACGTGAAAAAGTGCCTGTGAATTGATTTGATTCATTGTTTTGTGATAAAAAATATATTGAAAATTGAAGACGAAAAAGATGTAGCAGATATAGAAGGTAAATAAAATGGTTTAATTTAAAGAAACTTTGGTTCGTAGGTATATTTAGATGCTACAAAACCAACACATGCTATATACGTACAATAAAGAAAATTAAAAAAAATAATTTTTGACGAAGTATACACGGGTCTACTGGAAGAGATTTCATTTGAAATAAGTAGCACCCTTGTACTCATTCTATTATAATGTAATTTATATTTTAAGTTTTTTGTGTACATAATTCATTAAATTGACACTTTTTCGCCTTTTTTTCAAATTTTTTCTATCGGACCCTCGCTGGCTTGTTGCACCATCTTATCAGGCTAACGAAGGTGCATCTTTTGACGCCTCACCCTGTTCGATAGGACCACCCATTTTAAATTGATAAATAAATAAATATATTTCTTTGCCATTGCAATACCAATAAGTATATAAATGTAAATAGAATGGCCAAGATTGGTTGATAAACACCCAGTGTTGCCGGCAAACAGGAAACAGCGCCCACATTTATTTTCATGACAGACTGTAATTATATGCCAACCAATATTCATGGCTAACGGTCCATATTGAATTATTTACAAAAAAATCGCCGTCAAAAAGTTCGAGCGAGCAGAAGCGATCGACCGAACTTTTTCGTTTGTAAATTTGCTTAGACCATAAAAAAAAAATTGCAGAAAATTAATGAAATAATTTTGCGTGAAAATTGGGCCCTTGATGGCTATAAAACATATAAAAATTGTGCTTTAATTGAAGTTTTTTTGTTTGTAAACTAATAAATAAATGAGGACAAACCACACATATTGAGCTAGCCCCAAAGTAAGTTCGAGACTTGTGTTATGCGATACGAACTCAACGATACTATATTTTATAACAAATACATACATAGATAAACATCCAAGACCCGGGCCAAACAGAAAAAGATCGTTTTCCATCATGACCCGACCGGGGATCGAACCCGGGACCTCTCGGTTCAGTGGCAAGAACTTTACCACTGTGCCATCGAGGTCGTCAAACTCTTGTTTTATATATAATACATTACATTTAAATAAGTAGAACAACGGTAGCAGAAGTAGTGAATTCGTGAACAAAGAAAATGGATCATTTTGTAAATCTCTAAGTACCTAGTCGTTTATAAGAATAAACCCCTTTCAGATGATGAGGCCGCCATAACGAGGCGTCCTATTTGATCTAAAAAAGCTGCAAGACTACGCGACGTGAAGTGATGCAACATTCAATGCATGGTCTTGGATGTTTATCTATATTTGTATTTGTTATAAAATATAGTATCGTTGAGTTAGTATCCCATAACACAAGTCTCGAACTTACTTTGGGGCTAGCTCAATCTGTGTGATTTGTCTTAATATATTTATTTATTTATGTAAGGTATGTATGTATATAGCGTCGCCTTGCTTCTTGAAGTGTAGCAGTAGTGCAACTATGACGCCACGCCCTTTCTCTATCTAGAAGTTCTGTGTTCGATTCTCAGCACGAGCAAATATTTGTTCTTGTGTTTACAGATATTCTGCGGTTCTGAGTGTATCGTGCCCGTTTCTGTGTTTTTCTCCATCGGTACAAGCTTAGTGATAAGGTATGGGCCGTTGTGTGTTGTCCGCTTATTTATTATTTATTTAAGTGACAAATAATTAGTAATTTAACGGCAGCGAGACGAAGTTAACCATCAACAAAATTATTATCTAGTATACTTTGCTTATGGTGTCGCCATATTGCACGCATTGCATCGTACAGCATTACGTCGCTCACCTAGGACGCCGTGTAAGAGGCTCGCGGTACTCGCTCAATTGTATACTTTCAATCAGACGATTGGAAACATATCTGAATTTCATCCGTCAGTACTACACATACACTCTTACAGTCTCGCATTAGAGGAAATCTCATAAGAGATTGAAGCGGTTCTATGTTATCCGATACGATTATTATCATTTTGGTGATTCGACATTTTGCTGAAAAAAAAATATATATTACATCTCAAAATATAAACATGTTCTTAAACTAACCAAGCCTAATTGTGTCAAGCAGAATTGAATTTACCGATTATTTTAATCTAGATTATGAGAAACCAAAAAAAAAATCCGGCGAAACGCGCTTTCGGTGAAGAATATTAAGAAGTCTTTGAAGTTTAGACGGTTTCATAGATAGAGTGATTCCTAATGAAGGTTATCATGTTATTACCCGAGCAAAGCCGGCCGACTGGCCGCTAGTAAATCATATCAATACATATAATAAAATTGAAGAATCTGTCTGTCTGAACGCGCATCACTCGAAATCTACTGGACCGATTTGCTTGAAATTTGGTATGTAGGTACCTTATGTACCGGGTTAACATCTTAGATACATTTCATCCCGGTAAATGGTCAGGTTCCCGTAGGATAAAAAAGCTAGTACTTAATAAAATCGTACCGTGTAAAACAATCTATTTATTGAGTATATACACACACCCACAATCCACAATAATCATTTAGAGGCGGCGGCGATAACTGCGCGATAACAGTTCCTTTCAAATCGACGCATCGAGTTTTTATGTTTGTGATTGATGTGAAACTAACGTGATACTGTTTTGTATCGATTCTAATATCTATTTAAAAATGCCGTGGCGTGTGGGCGTTCCTCCCTAGAATAGAGCCACTTTATATCCTCCAGTGGATGTGAAGAGACGGTCAAGGGAATAGCCTAGGCAGCTGATAGGCAACATTTAGACGAAGTTTCCCAACGAAGGTTGAGCTTTTGTTATCCATTGTCTATATCGTTTTTTTTTAGTTTAATAATAAGTTTATATGTTAGACAAATAAAAAAAAAAACCCCGACTTTCAATATTCACTACTTCGGAACGGCTGAACCGATTTTGATCAAACGTAAATATAGCTATCAAATAAATAAAAAAACCGCATCCAAATCACTCGATGATGAGCTACGATGCCACGTACACAGACAGACAGACTTATAAAACCCCTCTTTTTGCGTCGGGGGTCAAAAATAGTATCAACATCTAACAGTAAATATCACGTTCTAAAACATTCAGATGTTGAGAACTGAGTCCCAGAGCTCGAAAACGCGAACAGAAGTGCAATAAAGTGCACCGAAGTTATAATATAAGACAGACGCCACTTTTCTTTGTAGGATGCATATCATTTTTGTATCATAAATTCTACATTTCTTAATATTTAAAATTCGAATTCGTCAAAAATGTTTGTCATTTTTTAAGAACGTTAAACATTTTTTTTACACATGATTATCCTATTTAGTCAAACTGTTAAATTCTAACTCAAAATTCTTTTTTTCAAGTTTGTTAATTCGAATCCTATCGGCGTCAGATTATTTTCAAGTCGCCTAAAGGCTTCTGACATGACTTTACTGATCTACATCTAGCTGCAAGTCATCGCATACACACTTGTATTCTAATACTGTAATATAGATTTCAATCTAGTTACAGGGCTTAATTTATCGCTTTTGACCACCTAAGTTGGTATCTGTTATGTAACATATTGGACAAATACCGTTAAAAATTGCGTTTCACGAATATTGGATAAGGCTAACTGGCCAATCACATCAGATTTATCTAGTTGGTTTATCTGTCAGATACCAGTATCATATTTAATCAGAAAGTGGTGAAACAGGTCCGCAGGTATACAAACTGATATAGGACTAGAAGATTCGAACCTGGGTCCTATTGATCTCACCTGGACATCTTGATATTTAAGCCACCAATGCTTCGCTCGCCAGTCCATTCAACACGATATTCATGAACACATTACACAGAACTTTCTTAAAGAACTAACAAAAAAATTCCCTAGTATTTGCACATGAAAGTTTCTCGAACGTTAATAGTGCAAAGGTGAAGTTCCATTGTTCCGGACGATGTGGACACACTAGTCGGCAGAACTCTGCGAGCGTATGATTGGCCGGAATTTTCCGGAACGGGGCATTCTGGATGCGAACCTAGTCACAACGCTGACTCGGCTGAATTTTGAAACGCGTGTTATAGGCGGGAGCGGAAATTATTTATTTATTTATTTAATTAACACACAAAACAGATTACAATCCAATATAAGCATAGTATGGTAACGTTCTCAATTATAATCCAAAGGATGTGTGCATAAAAACTTCTTAACAAACAAAATATTATTAAACTAGGGAGCACTAATCACACAAATCCTAACTAAATAGTAACTAGGTTCTCGGAATTGCATGAAATACGTTTCTTGCCTGATTTTTATATAGACCTTCTTTATAAATAGTTATTGAACAGTGGATGGGAATGTTCTTTTTGTAGCCAGTTATGTGAAACAGTTATGAAAATTGATCTTAGGGAAATTCGTCAATTGGAAACTATCCAAAAATTTCCGAGAGTCATATTATGAGTTAGTTATAAGTACGTACCCAATTCAAATATTTCAAGGTTCCTTTTTGTTTGAATCATTAATTGCATGCATTATTATCAATCCAGTGATTGTTATGGTTATAAAGTTTTACATAAGTTTAGACCTATGTAAAACTTTATATAAATTGTTCGCGTGAGATTAACACTTGGCAGAAGCCGTATTGGGTCACACACATGTAAAGTGATCATGTTCATTGATCTCTATATCATCATCTATATGGCATAAACATGGCGTATGGCACAAATAAAGATTACTAGAAAATCCTATACAAAACTTACATTGGAAATTTATTGGAAATGTTCCAAGAACACTGTCGGGACTGGGGTCCCGCTGGACGTATGTACCGTACATCACTCCTACCTCCTCTAAAATATACAGAACTAGCGACCTGGTCCGGCTTCGCACGGGGTCAATTGTGTACATATGACTATACTCTAAACCTAAAATAGCACATAAAAAAAAAAAAAAGAAAATTTAAAATTGCATCAAAATCCTTTACGTTGTCGAGAAAGTTTTGAAACAAACAGGCGCGCAGGGTGACTTACTATTGGTGATTTAATGAAGAAAAAATCGAAAACTCGCATCCATCACTCAATTCTCAAATTCGAAATTCTTTATTTAATTTAGGATGATATACATCACTTATTGACGTCAAAAAATTATTTAAACTAAGTCTACCGCAGACTTCCAAAGCGCAGATGAAGAAGAAGCGGCGCAACAAACTTCACCGCAGCCTTTTCTCCCCAAGGATGTCAATCAACAATCATTATGTACTTAATGTTATATTACTGATAAAAAATTATACATAAATTTATATATAAAAAATGGTAAGCCCTTCTGGCATAATAGGGACCAACACTGTTTGAATGAGTTTCTTTCGGCATTTCTTCTCAGCAGTGGTCGTTCCGAAATGCTAGTATTTTGTAGCTTTGGTAAACATCATTTAATTTAGATTATGACGTGAAAAAGTGCCTGTGAAGGCCTAATTTTTGAATAAATGATTTGATTTTAATTTTGATTTCAACAAATGTCTAATAGTTCAGTTTGTGACTTGTACCAATGTCAAACAAATTAGCGAACACAATAGAGACTGTTTACTTCAAAGACCTAGTTATAATGGAACTTGTACGCGTAATGAAAAGCGTGACCTTCCAAACTTCTGCCAACTCGATAATGTCACGATGATGAGCAAGAAGGTGAAGTTTGTTGCGCCCCTTCATCCTCACCTGCGCTTTGGAAGTCTGCTGTGGACTTAACCATAAGTAATTTGGCAAAAACTTATTTGTACTTTGATGTATTGTTTTTAGGGTTCCGTAAGGTAATACTGGACACTGAGACACAGGTGTCTCTCTGTCTGACTGTCCGTCTGCCACCAGGCTGTATCTCATGAACCGTATTAGTTAAACAGTTGAAATTTTCACAGATGATATATTTCAGTTGACGTAACAACATCAGATATTTAACAATACATTTTAATAAACAATTAATTGAAAACTTACTTAAACTTCTCCCATAAAACAAACGTGATTTTTTGTCATTTATAATGCGATTCGCACTTGGATGGTTATGATTTTATACTACCAAATTGCCAATACCTATTCTAAGTTACACTGCCTATCTCGCCCTTCAAACCGGGACACAACAAAGCAAGCACTGCTGTTTGGCGGATCATTTTCTTCATCATCATTTTCTTGGATTGTTTGTTTGATCTTGTTTGTTTGTTTCTTGGATTCTTGGATGTTTATCTATATATGTATTTGTTATAAAATATAGTATCGTTGAGTTAGTATCCCATAACACAAGTCTCGAACTTACTTTGGGGCTAGCTCAATCTGTGTGATTTGTCCTAATATATTTATTTATTTATTTATTTAATGAAATGACCTTTAGAACTTTAATCAAGTAGAATAAAAAATATCCCCATTAATTCTATTTAAGATCCATTCTTGATTTCAACTGTATTAAGTATGTATTGTGTCTACTTATAATATTCTTACATATTATAAAACAAAGCCCCGTCTGTCTGACTGTTCGCGATAAACTCAACTACTAATGGATTTTCATGCGGTTTTCACCAAAAGATAGTGTGATTCCCAAGGAAGGTTTTATTAGGTGTATATTTGATTATGTTTTCACCCGAGCAAAGCCGGGACGGGCCGCCAGTTCACAAATAAATATTGTTATTCTGATTATTTCCTTTAAAATGCTTTCAAATTGAAATCAAAGATTGGTACCAACTAAATACTTTAAGATATGAACTGGAAACTGACAAAAAGAGAATTTCTATGAGTCCGACCGTTTAATAACGCTTTGTCATAAGTTCTAAAGATTTGCTTCGCTTTACTTTAAAATATAGATTTAAAATGTAATATTTTGTCCTCGAATCCATATTTTATGGAGAATTTGCTGATAATTAGAATATTTGAGTATTGCGTGTCCCGGTTGCATTTGGGGCTATGACGCCACGAGGCGTAAAATGTCAAATATGAATGACATAAGAGAGAATAAACATGGGAACAAAACATAATTTAACATTTGTGGCCGTCCAAATCAAAAGGGACCTTATGGCGGCTGGCACTTAAGTATTTATTGCCGTTGTTCCAATACAAAACAACGGCAATAATGACGTAAATACCGGGCGCCATAAGGTCCCTTTTGATTTGGAACCCCAAATATTAGGTTTAAACTTTTTTCGGTGAGAAATCTTATATACTTTGCTTTATTCCGTAACATGAAGCGGGAAGAAATGCTAAAGAAACTAAAATGGTAAACTTTTTACATTTACATTAGAGGAATGTCCTGTCTGACTGATTTATTACCAGGCTGTAGAGCGAGTATATGATTTGTTTGTTTTAGTAGAGAGCGAGTAAGCAACCATTTGTTGACCTCGGTGGCACAGTGGTAAAAGTGCATGTCTCTGAGTCGTGAGGTCCCGGTTTCGATCCCCGGTCGGGTCATGATGAAAAATGATCTTTTTCTGATCGGCCCGGGTCTTGGATGTTTATCTATATAAATATTTGTTATAAAATATAGTATCATTGAGTCAGTATCCCATAACACAAGTCTCGAGTTTACTTTGGGGCTAGTTCAATCTGTGTGATTTGTCCTAATATATTTATTTATTTACGTTCTCTCTCTCATTTTCACATGTTCGGCTATAATGCTGTAAAACCCGGAGTCAACGTAAAAATATACCTTTAGAATTTTAAATTCTGGAGATTTGAAGAAGACGATCATATTTATTTATGTATGGGTTTTTACTTAACTTGTAATGTAACTATTTACGACCCTATTATGTCTATTCGAGTGGAATCTTGCAACTCAATTTCGTAGCAGATATATTGAACCGATTGAGCTGAAATTTTGTACACACGTTTAGTTATTTGTTTAATTGAATAGTTTTTATGGAAACTACTTGCCATTACATGGCGATAGATAGTCGAAAAAGTCATGTTGGCTTAAGCGACATGAATAAAATCTAACACCAGTATAATAAACTCGGTAAGAATAAAAAAAAACTTTTTTTTTTTCAACGCTCGATAACATGGACGCTCTACATACATGGCACTCTAAGTCACACGCGAAACCGCTGGAACTACCATCGTGCATATTTAATCAGTATCTTTTTTGTACGACGACATGGCAACATCGGCAACGGGAGAGAGCATTTCCATTTAGAACAGGAGCTTTCAGCTCTCTGTTGATCCGATCAGCTGATCTCGGAAACGCTGGTCAGACAATGAAACTTGCTTTTAGTTGGAAAACTGCAAAATGATCAATTTTTTAATTGAATCCATTTTTTAAATAATATTTTTAGAATTAGGTATATGTTGCTTTCCTATTTTTAACCACCGACGCAAAAAGAGGGGTTTTATAAGTTTGACCGGTAAGTCTGTCTGTCTGTCTGTCTGTGCACGTGGCACCGTAGCTCATCAACGGGTAAATCGATTTGGGTGTGGTTTTTTTATTTGATTGCTATTTGATATTTATATTTTTATGCGATGGTTCTTAGATATGTTTGATCAAAATCGGTTCAGCCGTTCAAAAGTTGTAGCGAAATGAATATTCAAAGTCGGAGGTTGTTTTAATTTGTCTAACAAATAAACTTGTTAAGGTTAGTTTAATCCCAGATAATATTATAAACGCAAATGTAATTTTTTTTTGTTACCTCTTCACGATTTATCTACTCAAACAATATTCTTGAAAATTTACATACATATAGTTGGAAGTACGGGGAAGGACATAGGGTACCTTTCATCCCAGAAATATAAATGCTCCCGTGGGAAATACACGCGGGCCCAACCGCGGGCGAAAACTAGATTGTGTTACTAAAGGCACGAGCACATATACAGCCCTTAGGACGCACGATTATGTGGAATATTTATATACATTTATATACATAAAAACATAAATATTGCCTTTTTTATTTTAAATGTTATATGATAAAAATATGAATATTAAGCCGCTATCTGACGTATAATGAACTAGATGTTGCCCGGGGCTTCGCTCCCGTGGGAATTTTGAGATAAAATATAGCCTATAGCAATCTTGGATAATGTACATTTCCAATGGTGAAAAAATTTTAAAAATCGGTTTCGGTAGTTTCTGAAATTACCCGCCTCAAACGTCTCACATATCTGACAAACGCTCACAGCTTTATAATAATAGTACAGATAGGCCGGTATTCGATTGCTCATTTATCTATCTAGATACACACACAAGATTTATATAACTCAATGGTGTGTAATTAGCTAACTTTCGGCTACTAACCACTCGCCGACTAAAGGCCTACCAAATACTAGAGTCTGATCACCAGTCGGCTGAATAGGGTGACGCCCAGGGTGACAGATGTCAAAAGGCACCAAAGTTGAACTAATAAAATATATTAGAGATATTGTAGCATATTCATTTATTCAAAAACAATTTATATTGTATATTAAATTGAGGATAATAAATTGATATTATTACTGTTTTCATTTAGCCTTCTTATACATAAAAGAAGTAAGAAGTTTTTAGTTTGCACAAATAAATATGTTTACTCGATAAACATTTATCTCATAGAAATAAAAAAAAAATATAGGTTAGAGAAAATGATGTTTTTAGTTCAGCAGTAAAAAGTTACTTAGTTAGCAACAACACACCCGATAATATTTAAATATTATCGGGTGTGATTAATATTTAAAATTGAATCTATGCCTAATGGCTGCTATGCTAATACGCCACTGAATCTCAATGGTTGCCAAATCTTTAAACTCAGTTAAAACAAGCCCGACATCGATTCTGTTTCACCGTATGTAGATGTCAGATTAACGACGATCTCTGAACTTAATTTAAGTTGTACGGGAATGTACTGGCGATGTCAAAAGTGTTAACTCAAAAATTTACCCCTACCTGTTTTGAAATTAAGAACAACATTTGTTTCTTTCCATTGCACCAGATGGGTGTACGGTCCTCCCACTCTGTGACTATTTCACTCAAAACCCCAAAAGGGCATGCATATTTTTAGTGCTGTTTTGATCGGTCAACTAAATCATGAATCATGTACAAAAAAAGTAAAAGTTCCCGTTCGATTTTATTTAAAATCATTTTTGAAACACTGATTATGTGTGAGAACTTGCTATATAAATCGGTTATTCTACGTTTCGTTTACTGGCCTACAGTCCGTTATCAGCAGCAGTGAATTTTTATGAATAGTGAATATGCACATTTACGAAAGTATTTTTTTATTCATCTGTTCCGTCCCGCTGAATATGGACCTATTTTATCTGAATTCACGAATTATTATAATTATGTTATCCTATTAATTTTCTGCCCGCCAGTACCAAACACGAAGGCTCACGAAGCCCAAGGGGGCAGTGATTCACCCGCTAACTCCACCAACTTACAAGTTACATGTATGTTAATGTAACATTGTACTTTTATTTAAGACTAGCCCCAACTTATGAATATAAATTAGAACGTGATAAGGGGTCATAAAATATGTAAATTATATAGAATATACCTATAATATTATAAATACGAAAGTTTGTAAGGATGTATGTATGTTTGTTACTCTTTCAGGCAAAATCTACTGTACCGATTGTTATGAAATTTGGTGCACGGGTGGAATATAAACTGTACTAACACATAGGGTAATTTTTACTCTGAAATTCTCACGGCAGCGAAGTCCCGGGGGGCAGATAGTATATAATAAATATGAGGCTAAACTATTCCAACACTATAAAATAATGATTGTCCTATGTATATTTACGTATTACTTAAATAAAAATAAGGAAACCAGCTTTGTCAAAATCAATTCGTGAAAAAAAAAATACAGTTCGATGTTCATTTCTCGGAATAACGACTTCATTATTTTTTGTCTCTGTTCTGAAAAGAAACGAAACAAGAGCCCTTACAGGATCACATTGTCTGTCGCACATAAATCAAACGAAATCTATTTCATCAAAGTGATGCCCTTTCAATGTTATTTAGTCTCGCACGAAATATGTTTCGTTTATTTCGTTTTAGTATTTTAAGGTAATTTCGATTTGACTTAAGGTAATTTGATTCTTAACAGTATAAAATACTTGATTATTTTTCTGTTTTAACGCGAGAAACCTGAACGTAGATAATAAAAACAACTATGTTGCATGAATGTAGGTATTATTCTATTTGATGGCGATTAATACAATAATATCAAAATACATACATCTTAATTCTTTAAGCTCTTTTGAACAGACTAGTTATATACAAACACACAACTTTTTCGTTTAAAATAAATTGACCTGAGCTGAATGGCGCAGGTATGATTTGGCTTCACAGAATATTTAGCCTTATAGTACATAATGTACCCTTAAACCTTCTTTACAAATCATACTACTTATCTATTGGCGAAAACCGTATAAAAATCCATGTGGTAGTTTTTGAGTTTATTGTGATCATACAGACAGACAGGTGCCCCTGTTGCGCCTGAATTCTCTGTGTAATAGGTAAGGATTTTTTTTTCCTGTTTAAACATAAAAATAGTTTTAGTCAAGGCAAACACAGACAAGGTGTTTGCCTTGAATGGAGATTCCAACAAATGTATCATTTAAAACATAAATTTGAGTTATCTATTAAAGTATTTTTATGTTTAAACAGGAAAATATATCCTTACCTGTTACACAGAGAAGTCAGGCGCAACAGGGGCACCTGTCTGTCTGTATGATCACAATAAACTCAAAAACGACCACACGGATTTTTATACGGTTTTCGCCAATAGATAGTATGATTTCAAAAGAAGGTTTAAGTGTACATTTTATCATGTTTGTTTCCGAGTGAAGCCGGGACGTGCCGTTAGTGTTTTATAATTTTAACATCACGATTACACATTCTGTTTTGGTTTTGTCCAACAAAAATAATTTGACACTTTTCACGGCGATAGTACGGGAAGACGTCCCCAGGGAGTCGTGGGTAAACTCAGCTAACTTAAACCGCTTACGTATACGTTAACGTTGAATTTATTATAATTGCAACACCCACCTGCAGTCTTTGCCTCTGGCTAACGTAACGCAATGCAGTTATACCCAATTAAAACTCTAACCAAGTATATTACTGCAAAAACTGCCTCCTCCTTCAGTCGTCTTCCTGATGACAATAGCTTCCTGAAGCACAGATAACTACTTTCTTGGAAATATTAATATTGTGTGTTTACATTGTGTGAAAATCCGTGCAATCATTTTTGAATTTATTGGGAACAGACAAACAGGAACCAGGAAATAATAATAATAATAAATAATAACCGTTCTACGCTGACGAAGTCTCAGGTAAATAGCATATGGAAGATGTACTAAGATATTCATTCTACATAGGAACTAACAATGTGGTATTCATTCTCATACCAGCAACTTAATAAGGCGAGATGCTGCATTAAGTAAAGTTATTTACCCTCAAACAGACTTCTTCAGACTTCATTCACTCAAGACTCTTGTAAACATTTGCAAATTCAGCCGTTTTATTACCTTCTTTTTATATTTATTTTCTGTTCCGTTATCCGATTGCGCGGATAAACGTCGTATCCATGTTTACGACCTTTTTGCGAGTTTTATTCCTTTTTTTTTGGAATGAAATCCACAACACAATAAGTTACTGTAAAAATAACGTGTACTGTAAAAATAAATCATAAAATAAATATATATATTATAGGACAAATCACACAGATTGAGCTAGCCCCAAAGTAAGTTCGAGACTTGTGTTATGGAATACTAACTCAACGATACTATATTTTATAACAAATACATATATAGATAAGATCAGAAAAAGATCATTTTCCATCATGACCCGACCGGGGATCGAACCGAACCCGGGACCTCTCGGTTCAGAGGCAATTACATTACCACTGCGAAGGTCGTCGAAACTGAAAAGGAATATGCAAGACTACACTCAAAGTCTCTATACATAAGTTAGGCTTTTACAAGCTTTTATTTAACTTGCAATGTAACTAACCATGTCCCTATGGATGGAAAATTGCAACTCAATTTTGAAGGATTGAGCTGAAATTTTGTATACGCGTTTTGGTTCAGATGACAAGCATGACAAAATGGTGCATCCAGGAACGGCTCCACCCGTGGGAACTCCTCAACGGTTTACTGTTCACGACACGATTTTGCCACACATTGAATACAATAAGATCTCTCTGACAACAATAAAAGCTTGTGTCAAAAATGACATTTTTGTAACGTGCTATGTGTTTTTCCGTTTCGTAGTAGGCCTTCTGGCTTAAAATATACACGCTTTTCGATGTTAGTTAATAAAAAACATTATATAATATGATTATTGTAATTATTCTGAACCTACATGCGAATGAAATGACAAAATCGTATGTCTGTTTATTAAAATTCATCAAAATGACATCCTGCCATCCTTAATCAGAATCAAAGTCATGGCAAATTTGACACAAAACAAATTTGACTTGTCTCCAGCAAAAATTAATTAATAGTTAGACTTGTTGACTCCCAAACATGCCATGAAAGTTTCGCCATTAACACTGACGTAATATAGCAAGAGGCGATGATAACACGGTCTTTAGATCACGGAAGGAAGGAGATGTGGAATATTACGGTAACATTTGTATGATTTGAAAATATTTTTTTTTTCAATTCCTTAACGAAATCCTTCGAATCGAAACTTAACAAAGATTTTTTTCGGGAAAACAATAAATTAGCATTACAAAACTATTCGAATCACTTTCCATTTGCTAGTTCATTATTCTTACATATTATAAGACAAAATACTCTGCCGCGTCTGTCTTGTCGTCTCTCTGTCTATTCACAATAAACTCAAAAACTACGGAATGATTTTCATGAGTTTTCACCATTATTTAGTAATTCCTGAGGGGAAGGTTTAGGTGTATAATTTATTACGTGTTTATCGAACGAAGCCGGGGCGGACCGCTAGTAAAGATATAAAGTTGAAGCCTTTTATATTTATACTAGATGTTAGCCGGGGCTTCGCACCCGTGGGAATTTTGAGATAAAATATAACCTATAACAATCTTGGATAATATACCATTCTAATGGTGAAAGAATTTTTGAAATCGGTTCGGTAGTTTCGGAGATTACCCGCCTCAAACATACAAACTCACAAACGCTTACCTCTTTCTAATAATAGTATAGATTTAATTATGTAGCACAGTTGCAACTGTACTGGCTTTACTTTATTAGCAATAAAATGTTCTGCATTGTTTTAGATTGTTAATTAGCAGCTTCCCATCTATCCTAAAGCATAGATTTTATAATACTTCATAGTACTTAAAGTAATAGACGATTGCAGCGCCGCCTCTGCGGGACATCTAGGTACTAATTTTATTAGACAACCTTTAGACTTTGCATGTTCTGTTCGCGATAAATTCGCGATAAAACTACCACACGGATTTCCTTGCGGTTTTCACCAATAGATAGTGTGATTCTTGAGGAAGGTTTAGGTGTCCAATTTATTATGTTTTTACCCGAGCGAAGCCGGGGCCGGAAGCTAGTAAAAAAATAATTCCGTCGATGGATTTCCTGTTTGCCTGAAAACTCCTCTGATATCCATGATCTCGGAGGCATACAGTATCGAAATCGTGACTTATCTGGCGGTCGACCCCCGTCACGTTAAATACCGGATTATACCGGCGAGATCCGACTGATAGAGTGCAACTCCACCGAGGCTTTCCAAATTATCAGTATTCTGTTTGTTCGGAGAAATAACTGCTATAAACAAAATTATAACTGGCTAGGTATAAAAAAGAAAATAAAGAAATACCGTCTTCAAAAACACAATAAATGTGGCGGACACAATTTTAAGTAAATTTTTGACGTCAATCCTAACTAATATTATAAACGCGAAATGTGTTATTGCTAACACTGGCGTCAGATGTTATACATACTACATAAAATATACTTTATATATGGATGTATATATATATATATATATATATATATATATATATATATATATATATATATATATATATATACATGTTAATTAATACATGTTAATATATATATTATTATTAATATTTTTGTATCTTTTTATAGTCATGAAAATAAATATTGTCCAGCTTTTCGTACACAAGATAATCAATCCTACCTGAAACACGATAAAATATATATATATATATATATATTTTGTATTTTTTTATAATCATGAAAAATAAATGTCAGCATTTCGTACACAAGATAATCATAAATCCTACCTGAACATACATACTGAGCAACGTGAAGTTGTAGAGTTACAAGTTATATGTAAACCAAAACGACTTCCCTCATCACCCGCCTAAAAGCATTGCCATAAAAACTTTGAGCATAAAATCTACAAAACTCTAAGAAACAATGTTCTTGAAAGGGAATAATTAAAGTTACTGTTCAAAATGGTAATTAGCGCATGTGGTAAACGGCGATCTAGGGATGTAGCTCAACGAGAATAGGGCTCTCTAATGACAGAAAAAACCATATACCTATACTATTATTATAAAGAGGTAAGCGTTTGTGAGTTTGTAACTTTGTGAATTTGTATGTTTCAGGCGTGTAATCTCCGAAACTACCGAACCGATTTCAAAAAATCTTTCACCATTAGAAAGGTACATTATCCAAGATTGCTATAGGCTATATTTTATCTCAAAATTCCCGCGGGAGCGAAGCACACGCACAGCAAATGTACAAACTCACAAAAGCTTACCTCTTTATAATAATACTCGTAGTATATATGTAATGGTGGCACTAGTTTGCATGTTAGTACATAGCGGCTAAGTTTTTTATACTTGTTTTTCGTACAATAAAGCTATTACAAAAAGACAATCAAGGTATCTACATTGACCTACTAGATTCTACTCAATAAACAAACCATAGCATAAATTCAACTTGCACTGGCGTGTAGTAATTTTAACGATCACAGCTCTGAAAATGATATATTCCGGCGTAACCGACGAAATGTGGTTACGAAAATGACGATACGAATCATTTCCACAAGTGATATTCATATAACGTAACTAGTGAATATCATTTTCAATTGCAGTTTACACGTCACACACATTAATTGGGTCATTACGCCTAAAATAAGGTAATTTATTGTATTTTACTATTCAACTGAATCCATATTAATATTATAGATGTAAATGTGAAATCATGTCTGTTCCGCTTTCACGGCTAAACCGCTGGACCGATTCTTCTGATGAAATTCGGTATGCATATAGTTCAAAGGCCTTCCTCCCCGTTCAAACAAAGGGTAGTTCTTTTTTTCTTTCAAAATCATATTGTCCCCATTATAGTCAATTAGGGGGTGAAAGTTTATGTACAACAAGTCTATTAGTTTATTTATTTTTTATTGCTTCATATCTCATGTATCTGTCTATTATATCATGTATTTTAGATCTCTCTGGTCTGTCTCGGATCTTTTCCATCGATAGTGTAAATATAAAAACTAATTATTGTATACTTATCCATGTGCATAAAAAAATAAATTGTATTCCAGTACAGGAGGCCAATCAAGAAAAGCGGCTTTCGCTTTCGGGTTGTTGAAGGATTGAAATTTATTTATTTATGCACCCAACGCGCCCCGTAATATTCTTATTTATCAGGTTTACTCTGACGTGTAATTGTTTGCCAAATGTGATAGGTTTATTTTAGTACACTACTAGCATAATAGGCTACTTGACATTTTCATTGAAAGGAAAATTCATATTGAAAAATGGGTAAAAATTTACTCGTTGTTCAAAACTTTATCCTTTCTCTTCGGTAAAAGTCTAAGAACCCAACCCAACCCCATTGATGAAGTCAAAAAGAAAACACAAAAGCCCCATAAAAAAATAAATAAAGATTATTCTTCCTTACATATTATAAAACAAAGTCCTTTACCGCGTCTGTCTGTCTGTTCGCGATAAACTCAAAAACCACTGCACGGATTTTCATGGGGTTTTCACCAATGGATAGAGTGATTCCTGAGGAAGATTTTATGGGTATAATTTATCATGTTTTTTTACCGAAGCCGACACGTGCCGCTGGTAGGTATATAAAGTAAAAAAACTACGGAAATCAAACGTCACACTAGCGTATACATTTACCATAAACCGGAAATATACTATCTCTCTCTCTCATGCTCGCGTGTTCCCGTTTACATTCGGAGCTGTGACGCTCTAAAGCCCAGGGTTCGCGTAAGAAAATCAACCAAGATGCAATCGGCTGATTGCCTGACGTTAACCCTCTTTGGGGATATTATATTCATATCCCTTATAGTCGCCTCGTAGGGGTGGTCCTATCCTAGGGCGGGACCACACGCCACCAACTTAAATATAAAATATACTACACCGAACGCATATTATCGCTTCATTGTTGATTTTAAAGTTTTACAAAATCCTGGAATGTTTGTAATTATGTACAGTACGTCAATACAGTCTAAACTAAAACAACATCAGTGTACCGGAGTTTATTGTTACAAATCGTTTTACATCACAAATAAGGGACGCGTTTGCTCTTCGACAAACATCAGGATTCCCTCTTAACTAAGTAGGGTTGTCACATTCAATAGAGAGGACCATTTAGACACTTCCAAAAAGGAATGTCACCCGCAAATTTGAAATCTATGGACTACTGAAACTTTTTAATGTTTGTTCAGCTGTCTATAGTTACAGCTTACTATAGTTTGTAGAAAGTTTGTTTGTAATATCTTTATTGTACAAAGAACACATGTTATTAGTATGTCCGTACATATAGAAGACAAAATCATTTCTTTAGAATTTTTGTCTGTCTGTCTCTTGTTTTTTCTCACATCACGCAAAAATTACTCGCACGAAATAAATAAAAAGACCTAGTTTTTTAAATCTCTCTCTCTCTCTCTCTCTCTCTCTCTCTCTCTCTCCCTCATCTTCCAGATTCCAGCGTTCGGAGTATTTTTTTATTAAATCTAATGTAATCTAATGACACCAATCAGGCGTCCAATTTGACAATTGTTAGACAAGCTTCAAAATAAACTGAATTTGATCTACACGCGAGGTTGAATTTAAAATATTTTTTCTCGCAGATTCAAGTGATTATTTATCAATTCTATGAATTAGTTGTTCACTTTAGTTTGTATTCCGTGACAGCCCTACTGAATCATATGATTAATTCTACAGTCAGATGTTGTGTTTGAATTGAAAGCGTTTGTATGTTGGTCTGTCATTGTTTGGCTACAATGCTGTGGATGTTAATTATTACATTACTGAATAATTTGGTGAGCACAATTTCGCCGCAAAAACTGAAGCTTCTTAACCTTAGTTTAATAAATACTACCTAAATTCTGTGTTTACAACATTTCGAAATTGTAGTGTAAACAAAAGAAAACAAATATTACCTACACGTATTTGACAAATATGACACATCACCTTCAAACTAGATAAAAAATACTTTTAGAAAAAATATATAATTAAATACTTTTTATGACTTTTATCTATAACATTAAAACAATTATATTTTTATGTATCTAACTGTTAATCAATTAAAAGCAGCAAAATTATGAAACAACAACACTCCAAAACAAAAAAAATTGCTGACGATTTTCAAACGGCTGAGGAGATTCTCTAATAGAGCTATTGACATTTGCCCTTTAAGAACCCGAAAACGAGAACTTTAGTATAAATTAACTATATTTTTTTCAATTTCCAACGTCTGTTGCAGCGCTCAATTCTTTTAAAACATTTTCTATGTGGCTGCTTTGTGAAGACTGCAAAACGTATACACCTGTCGACTCCAAAATGAGTCCTATGCCTTGGCAATATCGCTTACAAAGACGGCACATTGAAAAATTGTCACGTGCAGTTGTGAATTATTCGGTTCAAAGGGTTTTGTAGTTCCGCGCGGCGCCGTTAGGAGCGCTGGCGTCGCTATGTTTTACGACAATGGAATTCTTTTCAATTCGAAATTCGAACTAAAATAGAATTTGATGCCGCCATTCTTTATTTGCCTATAAATTGTAGTAGAAATGCGTTAGAAACACGATGAATGTGCTAGGTAAATTTTTTTTTATATAGCGCGTTAATGGGATAACTGCAGGCACGGACAGAACGAGATTTATTTTATTGTGCAACACTAAAATATAAGGAATTTAGGTACATTGTATTGACCAGTTTGCGAAGATAAATGTTCACTGATTCTCCATGTGTTCCACCCATTATGAACTTCATAAGTATGATTAACAATGCCATTTCATCATCACATCATCTAAAACTAACAAAAAATGAAAAAATATTGCCAGTGCCACAAGAAAATTTTAAAAAATGTAGGTAGTAAGTAGGTTGACAAAATATGAACACGACTCCATTGGGTCATACAGATAAAGTTAAGTTCGATATGGTACAAAGATCGATATTGGCAAGGATTGTAGAACAAAATTCGGTCGTAGGTACCTTTATCCGGACACAAATCAGACAATACCATAGATTAGACAACACTTCCTGCACTCCGGGTAATCATTCAGCGACTTAACATTTGTCCTTACAATGACTCGTCGTCTCGGTGTTGTCCGGCAAAACTTTTCACCTTCTAACCTCAAAACTACCCCATTTTATAAATAAGTAAAGTATATATAGTATAATACTTCACATAAGTTGAACCAAAATGGCGACAGCGCAGGTTTAATTAGAGATAAAAGTGTTATTTTGTGGGATTTTTCGTGGTTTCCCGCGAAATTCAAAATGCTCGTTTATTTTTTCATAAATAATAACCACTAAAAATCCTTTCTTATACTTTCATCTCTAATTAAACCTGCGCTGACGGCCGCAATTTTGGTTTAACTGTGTGTATTTATCAAATGCGTAGAAAATAAAGAAACATTCAAAAATAATAACAGATTTATTAAAGTTCGCTATCAAGTTTCTTTTTGATGGAAGCGAGGCCGATAAACTCCGTGATGTCCTCCCACGAGGAACTGTCTATGGTCATCATCAGGTCTGACTCCAAATACGCTGCTTCCACTGAAAAGAAAACATGTTTTTTACTATTCAAATTTCTTTTTAAATCGAGTATATGTTATTATAGCGGCAACATAAATACGTCATGTGTGAATATTTCAACTGTCTAACTATCACGGTTCATAAGATACAGCTGGTGACAGACGGATAGACAGCGGAGTTTTAGTAATTTTGTGTTATTTTGTGAATATAAATTCAACAAATCTTCGTAAGTACCTCACAAATTAAAGCCATAGATTTTTAATGTCATTAAAAACACATGACAACAAACATCCTCACATACCTTCTCTTCATAGTCATATTCACACACAAGTTAATAATAATCAACCAGTGTGAAGGTTTCCTCACGATGTTTTCCTTCACCGAAAGCAAGTGGTGGTCGATGAAAGCTACTATACATGTGTTAGATTGATATACAAACTCATGTGGCACGAGTAGGATTCGAACCTGGGATCTTTCGATACACAGGCGGGCGTCTTAACCATTACACCACCACGGCTTCCTATGTCACATACCTTACTTACCTATTATATAAAGTAGTCCCTCTGTCCCGTTTGTCTGTATGAAAGCGATAAAGTCAAAAACTACCCGATGGATTTGTGTACGGTTTTCACCAATAGATAGTGTAATTCCTAAGAAAGGTTTAGATGTATAATTTAATCCCACCAAAAACATTATCAGGTAAAAATGTTGCTTAGTCTATACAATCTAGTTTGCTTCACAAACTGTACACTTTAGTCAAAATGTATGAAAAATTGGTTAGATCTCATGTAGGGCCGTGATTATTGATATAGGTATGCGCCCTAACTTTATTACTCTACATTCTAGTTAAAACGTGCAGCTTGGCCGTTTCGTTGCTCTAGAAATAAATAACGCATTCATTATCTTACTTCTAGAAATCTACGTGATGGTAGCAAAACGGCCAAGCTACACGCTTTAACTAGAATGTCTATATGGTCTATATTCTAGTATGTATATATGGAACACTCCGTATCATCTCGTGGATGTTGTACGAGTCGATTAAAGGACACATAAACTAAGCATCTAAAAGGCAACAATGGCTCTAATAACATTCTCAAGGAGAGTGGACGTCAGGCAAATTGTCCGTTGTAAATTCATAGCCGAAACGTCACAATGGTTTTTTACGCTGACCCATAGCTTCGAAGGTAATTTCAAGTAAAAAATAGGTAAATATGTTATTTTTTCATTTGGCTTTACCTCGCTTTTGATTAATACTGTCAGCCAACTTCTTCAGATTGGAGAGTTCATATTCAATCGCTGCTTTTGTTTTATTGAAAAAGTCCGGATCTTGAAATTCTTCAGATTTTTTACTGTTCCCGTCCATTTCTATTAAATATAATTTTGTTAATTTAGTCACAAGGAAAAATATAATTACATTAAATTTTTAATTATATATATATAATATATTATAACATCATTACAATAATATGTACAATACTCTCGATAAAAGAAATTTTAATAAAATTGATGTTACCGCTTAAAAATGACAATCCAAACACATATAGATAAAATAGGAGATAAGATTCAGAATTATGTTTGAAATTCGAATGTAGGTGTGTAAAAATCAGTAGAGAAGAAATAGTGCGTGATGTTTATAATAGTAAGTACTGTCTGCAACTCCTATCATTGCAAACACAACTCATATTTAAAAACATACAAGCATGTTTACAAAACATAACCGAAAAATAAAATATATTCTTGTCACTCGTCCAAATGAATTAGCTGAAAACAGTGAAAGTTGGTGTAACTTTTTAAATCAACGTAGGTAGGTATAGCTACAACTGACGATAATGAAAAAAAAATTTACTCTTGTATAATAATAGAACGATTTACAGAGTTAAAAATAACAATGATCTTCATTATTGTTTCTTTTTTGTTGATCGTTGAAGATGTTGATATTGTTAAAATGTCATAAAATATGCCTAAAAAAGGAATTAAACTGCCAGGAAATAAATTAAAAAGAAAAAAACAATAGCAACAGCCAGTTGGAATTAAAAAACCAATTGCATTTTGAAAAATAAAAATATGAAGTGCAAAATCGAAATTCGAATCGCAAATCGCTCCCCAATCGACAATTAGCGAACAATGATGCCAATCATTGTACTAAAACTGTTTTTGGATTGGATTTGGTATGTGTGGCGCGTCACTGACTGAATGTCATTCGATTTATAAATACAGTTCAGCTCCAGAAATAGGTAGCTACAGGTTTTCCAGGCGTATAGCCGAAAATAAAGTCGCCTGGATTCTGTTAACAATTATATTATTGTCTCCGAGTGAGTGCTGCGTTCGATAGTGAGTGACGCTTTCGCCTATTTTCTTTTTTAATTTTATTGTGAGCTATGGATGATGATGATATGCAACAATTTTCCTTGCGCTGGCATAACCACCAGGTAGGTAAGTACTTTATTTTATGACGACACAGCCACAGGTACACATACAAACAATTTATACTACTATTTTTACTATATTATTGCGCTGTTGCAATGCTTTTTAGCGAATACTTAGTAGAAAACTAAAATCCCTAATTAATAGCTATCCTAAATATATTCTATTGTAAGTAATATTAAGGCAGTTTTAAATAATTTTTTTTTCAAAATCATTGAGAAATTAATCACACACAAGTTTGACAATAAAAATTAAACAACTCAACCCGAATCCGTTCATAAATGTCGCGAATCCTCAAAAAAAAAAGAAAACTCAAAATTCTTATCAAATAATTAAGTCTAAATTAAATCCATTTAAAGTATCAAACACACATACTTTTAATGCATATATACCCGTGGAAATATAGTGAGGACATCTCACCCATACCTAAGACACATGTTTGTTTGTACGGCTCTTTCAGATCACACATCAAGTTCGTAATTTTTTCGGCACTGATTACAATCCATAAATATACCTATCTTCACTACATAGACACTTTAGTTGGATATACTAATTTATATAATTTAAAAAAAAAAAGGTCAATTAACTGAATTGATGTTTATGCACCGAATCCCTTTGCCTTTCCATATGGACAAGACTAAATAAAAAAAAAATGTTTATGCCCTAGTTTTATTGCGAATTTCCATAACTGCAAAAAATATCGCGAATGTAGAATAATCGAATAGATAAATAAAAAAAAGTTTTGCAAATTTTAAAATTCCTCTCAACCAATATATAGTTATTTTATTAAAAGTTGATATTTTTTACATACTGCCTTTAAATGTGGTTGGTATGGTTCACATGGTACATACGACGCGCGACATTATAACTTCAGTAAAAAAAATGGTATGGAAACTACAGTCATAAATATTCATAAACAAGCACAACTTACATTATAAACAAAAATGCAATGAAGTTCAATCCAAAATTTGCTACGCCTAATTGTCAAATTTAAACATTTATTTTTACGAATCCTGGTTTACGTCCGTCACAGCCAGGAATCAAACCATAAACATAGGAGTATGAGACCATAGACAAAAAGTAGAAAGTGTAACATAGATACTGATCTCAAAATTAGTGATAACTACATACTAAAAATTAATATGAGGATATCCAAACTATACATAAAGCTATTTTTACATCGTAATCAAACTTATCAAATTTATTAAACTTAGGATGATATACATCACTTATTGTCGTCAAAAATTTACTTAAAACTAAGTCTATTGCTAACTACCAAAGCGCATAATAAACTTCACCGCAGCCTTTCCTTCAAAGTTTATTCCTTTGCCGACATAAAATCAACGTATAAAATAAATATCCTAGATCTAAAGGCGGCTGTACAATATCGCAGACATTTCGTCGAAGTTTGGTGGATTCAGCACACATACATACCGGTTTTCAATTGCGGTAAATAAAAGTCTCTCATACAAACTACGCTATGTTTCCCCGTCAGCATCTCTCTGAGTCGACGATATTGTGTAGCCGGAACATAACCTTATAAAATTATGAAGACTTTATTAGATACTAGCGTCTCGTCCCGGCTTCGCTCGAGTAAAACCATAATAAATTATACTCCTAAATCTTTCTCAGGAAATACTTTATCTATTTCGAAAAACCCGCATTAAAATCCGTTGCGCAGTTTTGAAGATCTAAGCATACTTAGAGACAGACATACAGCGAGAAGCGATGTTTTACACTATGTATACCAAAATATACTATTGATACCAAATCCCTTAAGCGGCAATAGGTTAAATTATGTGTACAAAAGTAGGTAACTTGTATAATAATTAATTAATGTACTTATTGAAAGTCCTTCAAACTTTGCTTAGCTTCCCACGCTTTTACATATCCAACACACTAATACATAATGTACACTAGTATGTAAGTACTTAATTGTTACTAACCTTGTATATCTGTTAGTTATTATAAGTATTTATGAGATTTTTATAGAACATTTTGTATCGAAATCTTTTTTTAATCAGCCTAGTATACGCAGTGTATTTATTATAAATAGAGATTCAGTTCTAGACTTCGTACATTGATTTATTAAAAATACATACTCTATGGAATCTTTGTACCTAAAAATTTAAAATTAACTGAGTTACCTATAGATAATAACCAACCTATTTTAAAAACTCATTTGAATCAGATGCTATAAACATAAATCTATTGTATAACGTTCAAAAGCGAAATAATTTTATGTACACTCATCTACAGATAACAATAGCCCACCCTCTGTTATGTCCTTGATTTATCTTTCCCTCCACTAAAATATAACCTCAAAATCAACAGAACAGCATAATCGTGGCCCTACACCGCATGTTGGGCACAGGGGCGCTGACTGACGTCACGCTGAGCGCCGGCGGAACCACGCTGAAGGCGCACAGGATAGTGCTCGCTTCGTGTAGCCAGTACTTCGCTCAGTTGTTCAAGGTATGCTCGTGTTATGATGATTTTATGATGAGCCTACTGTGGCGATAACTACCGCGCCACACGCGTAACGCCACAAGCTTTATTTAAGATGGTTCGCATTACTAATGACAGATGGAGCTACAGTCGAATCATGCTCTAACGGAGAAGTCTAGAACGCGCAGTTGAAGTTTTCAAGTTTGAGATGCATACAACTTCCGACCGCACTTCCGACATAACACTGTGATGCCTTTGTGGCGGTCGATCGTAACACTACGGTCCTGCACACTCCCCTGAAAATATCATGTTAAGCAAAAGACTCAGAAGTAAAATCCCAAAGACTCAGAAGTAAGAAAAAATAAATATAACAATTTTCCAGGACCTAGAAACTGAAAACAACACCCTTGTTGTGGTCCTCGGCTGCGAAGCCGCTGAACTGCGCCTACTCCTGACCTTCATGTACACTGGTGAGGTGACGGCCTCCAAGCATATCCTGCCTTCCTTGTTGAGATTGGCGCAGAGTCTGAAGGTGTCCGGCCTCACTGACGCTGACACGGTGAGTTCAGTTTCCTTACAGTCGTATTCATTAAGTGGGTCGTGACGAGTTAAGTGGAACAAAACGTACCCAACAACTTTCTTGGCATTATTAATAGAATGGTTTGCCTCCTCCATGTCACATAAGTACTTGGTAACAAATTATCAACTATATAGTACCTAAGGTTTCCATAGAATGTTTTCTTTCACCGGAAGCAAGTGGTCGATATAACTATTAAACTACTAGACGTGAGTCAAATTGTGACCAAAACCCACGTGGTACAAGTGAGATTTAACTTGAGACCTATCGGTTTCGCTCATCAGCTTAAACTGTTGAATGAATGACTGAATGAAGGGAAGAGACACGAGACTACCTTCAAACATATCCTGCCTTCCTTATTAAGACTGCCGCAGAGATTGAAGGTGTCAGGCCTCACTGACGCTGATACGATAAAGCCCTTTGGCGACTCATTATTATATCATCATCATGAGCACAGATAAATTAAGAAAGTCAGAGTTAGGACTTAGCCATAATTCGTGTGACAGTGTGGCACCATATGGTCACATTATCGCACCAATGCGGTGAAACTCTTTAGACGTGTGTAAGCACAGTACTTACATTTCATACATAAAATATTTCTGAGTCAGAGATTGAAGTTGGTATTTTTTATAGACTAGAAAGCAATCTAACAAATTGCATATTTTCAGAACTCCACAGTTATACCCACAGAACCAGAACCAAACCTAGACGATGCATCCCCGATCAATCTGGAGCACAAAGCCGACGCCATCTTGGAAAACTCTGACAGCAACTCGAAGCAGGACGACGAGAGAGAACCGGACTTCATGCGAGAAAGGGACAGACTGAGCAAACTAGACCAGATTGTCCAGAATTTGTATAGTACACACAAAATTGGGAACCCCATAACTACACCGATTACTGCTCCTGTATCGAATTTTGGTAAGTTGCTGACCTAACAAAGTATTGACCTATTTACTTGATTCATATACCTAGTTGGGTATCTGACTCGATTCTGTTTGTTAGTTTGAAGAGGAGATGGACCCAATAGATATATTTGTAGTTTTATTTGTAAATATTTTAGTTGTACTTGTAGATATGGGAATTAAACAAATGAACACAGAGTCCAAAACGACCCATTACCTATTACAGGTACTACTAAAAAGATAATAAATAATTTTGTCCTGTAAAAAGTACCCTCTATTAGGTTTATCTATATCAGTGTCAAATATCATCAAAATCGGCCAAGTCGTCGTTTGGAGTGTAATAATCAATGCAAACCTAAAAACAAAAACACAAATCTTTTCCCTTTAATCAGTAGTATGGATTAAAATTTATTTGGACCAGAACCGACAGACTACGACAGAAAATGGCGTCTGAACTCAGTGTGCACGATATGCAACAAGCGCCTGAGCAACCAATACAACCTGCGCGTGCACATGGAGACGCACGCGGGCCGGCGTCACGCGTGCCGCGCGTGCAGCCACGTGTCGCGCTCGCGGGACGCGCTGCGCAAGCACGTCGCCTACCGCCACCACCGCGCGGACAACTGATTTCATCTAAACCACGTTAAAGTTCACCGTTAACTTTAACATACGCAGAAAAACGCAAAGTCAGCGGCGCGCCGGATAAAATCAAAGTTAAATTTTGACGTTCAATTAGAAAAATTTAACGTAGTGTACCTAACAAGCCCTAAAGATCATATCAGATCATAGTAGCTACACATTCACCGCGCCGCTCCCACCGCCCAAATTGAACTTTAAAACATCACAGACAAGAGGCAACAACGAGCAATCTACTAATTTGTTGTTAAAGTAAAATATATCTACGTAAGATACCTTAAATCTCACTTTTCAATGAACGTCAGATTGCCGGGTGGAAGCGGTGCAGGAGTGTAATGTCAGTCAGATTAATATAGGACATAGGTACCTTATATATTTGAAGGTTAGTTAAACATATATAAATGAAATTAAATAACTATATCAATATTATTACTATTTAAAAGGTAAAGACTCGAAAGACGAACAAACAATATCATAATGTAATTTATTATAGTCTTGTAAATAAATTCACACAACGGCCATAGTCATACTAACGGATAACAATTTTATAGTATATACCTTTTAGAATTATACAAAATACAAGACGAAGATTGTCGAGTCATCAGATGACGAACAAATCTCCAATTGTAAGATAGTTTTACAATCCTGTTTTCCTGATTATGTCGAGAAACCAATGTTTAAACAACCCACCGAAAGAAATTATATTATACCCTTTAGCTTTGAAAAAATAAGTATTGGTTGCTTATATAGAAAAAAAGCCTAAACTTGTACCATGGATTTAGTAAGTCCTTCGTACCGGAGTACCTACTAATTCCATGACTCATACACATTTTCAATATCTGACGTATTATTGATATCATTATAATAACTAATTGAATATGAGACAACCAGTCGTGCTACGCCTATGGTTGCGAGAAGGTAATATTGTCAAAAAAGCTAATATGAACATTAAAGTACATTTTACGTACTATTTTACCATTTACTTATTTATTTTATTTAGTATTTTACTATTTATTATATAGTATTTTACGTACGATAGATAGAGACACTGTTCATTTTCTAATATATCTATTTAGTCAATGGCGAAAAATGCTCTTGCATAGATAGGAATGTGTTTGTATATCCCCCTTGTAAATAATAAATTATGTTTACATTTATTGTTATTTATAACCCATTTGTAAAGACAATAACGTAGGAATGTTTTAGCTGTCCAGTTTATTTTTTAATATATTTTGAGTTAAAATAATAATAATTTACTATTTATAATAATTTTGTTTGTATTGTATACTTTATTCTGTGATATTCGTTGAGGATGTTTCATCGACTAATTAAACCTTATACCTCGATTGTATAGGGTGTTAACATATTATCATTTATGCAAAGTTTCAAGTTATGTGTAACGATAATTACCGCAGAATTTTCAAATCAAGTCTTTGAAACATCTTTTTGTTTTGTTTAACTTGTTCTAGTCATTATCTAAAGATTGAATTTTGACTACGTTAATAAATGCATGTATATTGCTATATAGTCGTGTCTATAAAATATAGAAAATAATTGAGGGCGCTGTGTACTCTTAGCTGGCAACACTTGGTGATTATCAACTAATCCAGACCATTTGGTGTTGCATTGGCAAAAGTCCGTTTCCTATTCTACATATACACTGTATTTGTGTGGATACGGCGTAACGATAACACTAAAAACAAACACAATTTCTGCATACTCGCTGCCTGTTAAAGTCACTAGTGCGTATGCGACTTCGGGCACTAGATGGCGGTAATAATCGCAAAAAGCCGTGGCAGGAGTGTTTATGCGACTTGAAAGTCAAATTAATTATTTATCCAATTATTAACGTAAAAAAATGAAATGTATAAGTTAAATGTTTATAGTGTAAATCAACAAAAGACATTAGGAAAGACAATTATGATAGTAAATGTTTTACATTATTAACTTTCGTATTATTTTCAAGAAATTCCCCTTGAGAACTCGGATAATTACTAAGGAGAATAATTAAAATACCAAACATTTTATACAAGTGTATACATTTTTATTTAATCTTACATACATTTTAGTAGTAGAAACCACGTAAAAAAAAACAATAAATAATATATAAGAAATTAGTACAAAAATACTGTAGAAAATTACACACCGCCTTTCAAAAATGTACCTGCGCGCGCAGTATTAGATTATTCTTATTTTTTTATAGAATCTCTGTCCAAATGCAATCGACAGAAAAGAATATGCGCACAAAACATTGTAATGGTGCGCAGCCGCAAGCAAATCATTGCTATCTCTTTCGCTCACTATGAAACGTCTTTTCACGTGCGATCGTTAGGCGCTCTGAACATTGTACATTTCTGAACTGCCAGTTAAATGTCAAATGCGTGCACACGTTAGTTAATCGACACGATCTTTTAGATCTCAATTTCATCAAAAATCACAATTTTTGCCAGCAAATTTCAAAAGGGACTGACGACAGTAATCGATATTTAAAATTGTTCATATTTTGTTATTTATCACAAGATTTTATTTTTTAGATATAACGCTCTAAAATTGACCCAAACCAATATAGATTTATGTACATTTTATCAGAAAAATTAATATTTAAAAAAAATCATTGTATTCACACCTTTTTCTTCATATATAAATGTATTTAAACAAACAAAAATACTGAGAAAACAATTTAAATCAAATAGAACTTTACTCCGTTAAACATAGAGATCAAAACGAAGTCATCAGTCCCAAAAAAAACTCGTAGTGTTAGTACCAATTAGGTCCTTTAGCTGAGCATTCAATATTACAACTAAAATACAAGCGATATAAATATGTTAGCATTTCATTTGCTTATAAACAAATTATAATATTTTTCAAATAATCGCCTTAGTGATATAGTTGGAAAAAATATAGGAATATTAGGAACTTCTTTTATAAATATATTACGTTCACTCGATGTATTGATATCCAATTTTTGTATCCGATTATAGATAATATATACCATTACAGTTATATATAAAAGTATAAATATATTGAGTTTAAAAATAATTTTGTAGATAATGGACATTAAAAAATATCAGTTCATAGAATTATACTTTTATCCAACTATACAAAAACTATTTATAGCAGACGATACATCCATATAAATAAATGCATGTAATCTCAATATGTATAAAATACAGGATATATAATTTGCCACGAATATATATATATATATATATATATATATATAGTGAAAAACACTTTCACATTTCATGGATGTATCGTGTTCTAAAATAGTCCCTTCAATTAGGCTTTTTTATTATATATTAAATAATCTTCACACTAGTGCTATTCATATGTGAAGCCTCTTTTTTGTCTGTTTGTTTGTTTGTAATATATTTATTGCAGGGAAATAAGTAAATAAATTAATATTAATGCCAGAATGATACATGTATAACGACAGACATACGTATAAGTATAACAAAACCATTCAAATTTGAGACTGTACATTGTACATCGCGAAAATATTTTATCACTCTTCACGCTCGTAAAATTATGATTGGATATAAGCCAATTAACATTAGAACGATTATTCATAATATTGTTTGCATTACAGTATTCCCACGCAACAGACGTAAAAATCAGAGTATATTAATATATACTATACACCTCGATAGTAAAGCAGTAAAGCGACATTTAACCCTCAAAATTTCACTTAAGTATCTTAATGTATAATCAACACTTGCACATTATATATTAGCTCAAACGAATAACACTAGTATGAAGCATAGTTATCTTGCAGATACACACAATTTGGGACAGAAAGGGATGGAGGTATACGAAAGAAAGAGAAACAGGACGTCCGTCCTTTTCTATTAAATACGTGCATCCCTTTCTTTAGACCCTATTGTCCGATAGGGTATCCTAAGCCTTAGGCACGTTCCATATACGAGTGTTGGCGTCTTGTCCTACCGAAACTATTGTCTCATCGTCCAGCCACGCGATACCTGTGATTTGGCTTTGAGGGTGTGCATCTGGAATTAAAAAAAAGCCATACAAGTTTCAAAAAAGATTTCTTTTTAGACAGGAGTCCTGTAACAAGTTTCGTTTGTTACCTCTTCACGCTCTATCTACTCAACCAATTTTCTTGAAATTTTGCATATATGTGGTTTGAAGTACGAAGAAGGATATAGGGTACCTTTCATCCCAGAAAAATAACTGCTCCCGTGGGAAATCAAACGGGCGAAACCGCGGACAAAAGCTAGTGTTTAACAAAATGTTACATTAGAGTGTGAACTGAAGCGGTAGTGGTGTAATGATTAAGACGCCCGCCTGTGGATCGAAAGATCTCAGGTTCGTATCCTACTCGTGCCGTATGAGTTTGTATACTGTCTGACTCATATATTATAGGAGTTTTCATAGAACACCACATGCTTCCGGTGAAGGAAAACATCGTGAGGAAACCTGCACACCGGTGTACAGTTTAGTCCACTAGTGTGTGCGAGTACCTGCCACTAGGTGACGATAAGTGGTCGTAAAAGGCTTGTCAGATGCCTTTAGGCGACTTGAATAAAATCTGACACCGGTGTTAGCAATAACACACACGATATGATGATGATTAATTTATATAATGTATTTGTATTTTTTTATAGTCATGAAAATATTTTATAGTAATGAGAACTATTTTAGTTTCAACAAAATCCAACAATAAGTACCGTGAATATTGTTTACATGTCAAGACTCGTGAGAAGAAACGAGAGCAAAGAGTAGAACCCTCATCTTCACGTGTTAACGATTGTATTCCAATTTGGTCTAATAAAAGTCTCAAAAGCAAAAAATAATAATTTTGTCATGTAGTTTCTATTGTTTTTTTTTTTTACCAAATAAACAGTTATTCTTTCTTCATTCGGGAGCCCCGCCCCAAAGCCTAAAGCCTTCTTGATTAACATTAAAAAAAAATTGTCATTAAATTTGGAAAAAAGTTTAGATTGCATACTCACTCTTGATAATAATATGCTTGGCGGGCGCGGCCACGCTCCACACGATGATGTTGGTGTCGAGCGCGCCGGAGCTCACGCGGCCGCAGTCGGGGCTGAAGGCCACACAGTTCACTCTGGCGGTGTGGAAGCCCCATTCCTTGTTGTGGGCCAGCTGCGGACAAACAATATCATATATGATTTTATTTAACTTGCTATGTAACTAAATATTTTGTATCAGTTCTCGTAACCTGTTTTGACATACCTTTTGACTATATACATTATGAGTCATGATTACTTAAATAAATAAATTATTCATTCATTCATTACTTAGTACTTTGTATATTATTGGAAAAAACATTGTAAGAAACAATAATGGTAAGCCGATCTGACACGATAGAGACCAACCACTGTTCAAATGAGTTTCTTTCGGCATTTCTTCTCAGCAGTGGTCGTTCCGAAATGCCAGTAGTTTGTAGCTTGTGAGAAATTACTATTTAATTTAAAAATTGACGTGAAAAAGTGCCTGTGAAGGTCTAATGTGTGAATGAATGATTTGAATGTGAACACGTCGAGTGGAAAATCTTGCAATTTAAGTTTGAAACAGAGTTTTCAACCGATTGAGCTGAAATTTTGTGCACACATTCAGTATCCAAACTCCTCAATCTCTGCATTTGGATATACGCATAGCGGTATCATAATCGAAGTAGTTCAATCAAACACATCGATGAAACTTTTAGATTGTGGATTTACACAAAATCTATGAAAAAAATATTGGCGAAAAATTTAACTTTGAACGCGAATTTCCCAGAACGGCTTCAATGTTCCGAGCCAAACAAACGAACGAACAGACATTACAATACAACATTTATTGCACAAATTAGTTACATAGTATACATATGTACAAAATATATTACCACACATGTGACATGACATCATGATTTAGATAAGTGTTGCTGAACTATCGATAGTTTCCATTGAAAAAGGCCATACTATCGTAAAGCATATCGGATAGCAATTTTGGAGCAATACTATTGATAAAGAGTAATCCTATCGATAATATCGAACCGTGATAATGATTAGACTATCGATAGTATCGATAACATTGTTTTGCAATATAGATCGATAGTATTGCTATTTATCAATAGTATTGCACCAAATTCGGCTACCGATACTATCGATTGCGTTTCTATTGACTATCGATATCGATAACGTTTGAGGAAAGTAACTTTTCCTCAAACTATCGCCAGTCAATCGAAACGCAACTGCAACACAAATTTAAAGATACATTACCTTATATTCATCAGTGGAATACAAAACCACTTTCCTATTGGCGTCGCAGGCGACCAGATAGCTGGAGTCGGCGCTGAAGCGCGCGTCCGCGATAGCTCCGAGCTGCGGCAGCTCCGCGCTCGCCGACAGCGTGCGCACGTCCAACGTGTAAATGTGGACTTTGTTGTCCGCACCTGGATATATATTTAATGACGTATATAAAAAAATGTGTAATAACATCCAGGTGCGGACAACAAAGTCCACACACACACACATATATATATATATATCGAGACTTGTGTCGTTTCTCTCAACAGTACCATATTTTATAATATATACATATATAGATAAACATCCAAGACCCAGGTCTATCTGAAAAATATTGTTTGCCATGTTTACCTGACCGGGGATCGAACCCGTGACTCCCAATGTAGCATTCTGACATGATGACCACGGATGTCGTAAAATAATAATAATAATAAAAGAACAATTTCAATCTAACAACAAAAACCACATTTGACGACCTCGGTGGCGCAGTAATAAAGTGCTTGCCTCTGAACCGAGAGGTCCCGGGTTCGATCCCCGGTCGGGTCATGACGGAATATGATCTTTTTTCTGATTGGCCCGGGTCTTGGATGTTTATCTATATATGTATTTGTTATAAAATATAGTATCGTTGAGTTAGTATCCCATAACACAAGTCTCGAACTTATTTTGGGGCTAGCTCAATCTGTGTGATTTGTCCTTATATATTTATTTATATATTCTAAGAAAAATAATAATAAAATATTTATTGAGTAAAAAAAACAAATTACAAAAGTTGTTATTACCTTCTAGTTAGTATTATACAAAATATATTTACCGATATAAAAATTATAAAATTATTTATACTTTATATAGTACCAAAGTTATTAAACTTTATTTTTCCAGGCTAAATTTTAAAAACAGAGAGAAGAGAGGAAACCTGAATAGATAGATAGATGAAAACTTCATAAATATGTGATGCCAAAAAGACATGTGAGATGACTTTAGGCGACTCGAATAAAATCTGACAACAATGCTAGCAAATAACACATTCAATAAACAAGCATTGCGGCTTTTTTGTACCATGTTTACAACAATCAATTCATTCATTCCTTCATCCATTCGTTCATTCATTCGTTCATCATTCATTCATTCATACATTCATTCATTGAATACATACCGCCAACAGCAACGTGTCTCGACTTGGGGTCAATAGCCACACACGTAGGTTCGTAACTGAGCGGCAGCGAAGATTGTTTGCTGTTGCCGATCACCACTGCTAGCTGAAATGTAAGTAGTCGGTAGTTTCGGAGATTACCCGCCTCAAACATACAAACGCTTACTATGCTCTTTATAATGATAGTATAGATAGGCAAGTGTTTGTGAGTTTGTATGTTTGAGGCGGGGGTAATCTCCGAGACTACCGAACCGATTACCGATTTCAATTTTATTTTCACCATTAGAAAAATACATTATTTAAGATTGATCTCAAAATTCCCACTTGAGCGATGCCCCGTGCAACATCTAGTTTATAATAATAGTATAGATAGTATAAATAGAGATGTTACCTCTTTTACAGTGGCGACGATGGTGGTGTCATCATCAACGATGTGGTCCATACCGCGAGGCTGAGACCCGAGCGGGATGGCGGCGTCGGTGTACGACGGTACGTCACCTGGAAACATAACGGGTATATACCAAAGGGTAGCGTTTCTTTCCAAGAATCCCAACTGATTTATGTAAATGCCAAAGTATGTTTTGTTTGTTACCACATCACGCATCAATTCTACTGGACCGATTGTTATGAAATTTGTTACACGGATAGAAAATAACCTGGAATGGAAAACCTGGAACATATAGGGTACTTTTTATCCCGAAGATTGCTACGGGCTATATTTTATCTCAAAATCCCCACGGGAGCGAAGCCCCGGGGCGCAGCTAGTATTATAAATGCGAAAGTAAGTTTGTTACCTGTTCACGCTCTATCTACTGAACCAATCTTCTTGAAATTTTGCACACATATAGTTTGAAGTATGGAGAAGAACATAGGGTCCATAAGACATAGGAACGCGCGCGTTAATTTTCCGCGATGAAAGGTATTTCATCGCGGAAAAATAACGCTAGCGAAGCCGCGGGCAATAGTTAGTAAAAAAATTAAAATGAATTTATTGATAATGTTTTTTATACACAGTTACACTTGTGTTAGCATATACATGTATTGTATATATTATATTTTTTTTATTGCCATAACTTAATGTAGGTAATAAAATCGAATTCTAATTTACTTACAAATAATATATGTGTTTAAAATAAAGTTGTAAAACGATAACACTCGGTCGGGCGCCATCTTGTTGTTTACGTCTTACTATTTAAAACTAAGAGCGCATCGTCAAGTGTCATTCGTTCCTTCGTTGTCGGCCTGTGCACATCGAATATACTACTTGGTGAGTCATTATTATAAAAATACTTTATACCTTTATTTATTGTTCATTTACTTGCTATTGCCGTATTTACTATTGTTTATTAATACTCCGATTTGCTTAAATTAAACTAGATAATGAAATATAACTGTTGTTTTGCTTAAATACCGACAAAACTATAACTATGCTATTCAAGACTTGCTTCATGACGGCTCTGTGGGCAAACAGTTCTTCAAATTTTGCAGCTTCGACATACATTGCTGGTCTTTCCTAGTGATAAATAAAAGTTATATTACAAATAAAGCATGATACCTTCAGCCTGAGGAATAGCCTTGCGCAGGTTATCGTCTATACCGCAGGTGAGTAGCGCTCCGTCCTTGCTGGCCCTCATGCCGTTGACCTGGTTGCCGTGACCTTGACCTTGGACGTGGCGACCTTCACCTGTCAACAACAGTTCGTATTACATAAGTATGAATAAATATTCGCCGGTGAACCGAAAGGTCCCGGATTCGAATCCTATACTCGTGCCGCATGTATGCATGCCCAATCGTAACGTTTTCATAGACCACCCACTTGCTGCCGGTGAATTAAAACATCGTGAGCAAAATCTGCACGGTGGTTAACTATTTGTTACAAGTATGTATGCGACTAACTACTTGTTTCATTACAATCCGTCAATTTTCTTGAGGAAGTACTTTACATTCTCGTCTGTGTACAAATTTGAAAAATTGTAATGACAGCGCGTCCGCAGCGGTCGAAACGCTCTGCGAACCACCCCCTTACCCGTTTCAATGTCCCACATAGTGGGTCCCTTACCAGTTTCAATGTCCCACATAGTGGGTCACTTACGAGTTTCAATGTCCCACATAGTGGGTCCCTTACCAGTTTCAATGTCCCACATAGTGGATCCCTTACCAGTTTCAATGTCCCACATAGTGGGTCCCTTACCAGTTGTTTCAATGTCCCACATAGTGGGTCCCTCACCAGTTTCAATGTCCCACATAGTGGGTCCCTTACCAGTTTCAATGTCCCACATAGTGACACAGCCGTCATGGCTCGCTGTGTAAACATGTTTCCTCCCGGGATGTAGCGCGAGGCTGGTGATGGGCTTGTTGTGTCCCATCAGCACCTGTCTGGGCTTGTTCGGGTTGTCTACGTCCAGGTAGTTGATCACTCCGGACAGGGACACCGAGAGGAGATGCTTGCCTTGCCAGAGGCAGGACACCTGGGGAATAATTGTTTGAAGTTTATAACTCGGCCACGTTCACTCTGAATCTCTAAATAAATGTTAATTCTACATGAAAAAGTTAAAGTATGCAGAAATTACATCTGTTGACTTGATAAACTGCTTTTTCAACTCAACTACACTTTAATCCTACTATCGTGAATTATTTTCACGTGTCTCACGACTACCTGGTAGACAAGATCTCGTGTCTCACGACTACCTGGTAGATCAGAACTAGGCCAAAAATTTTATTGTTTTAAGTGATAATCAATAATGTTCAAAGGGATAATCGAAAAGTAGGTTTTCCTTCTTTAGATGTAGGAGAGGTACCTCAAAACTGCAGCTTCTACAGTTATTTTAATTTCATTGATTACGAGTTCAAATAAAACTAAATTAGTTTTAAATATTCAAATAAAATTATATTTATTTATTTGTGTAAACAACACAACAATGTAAATATAAAATTTACAAATAATTACTTATTTTCGCAAAATAATAATGAGATAAAAAAGTTAATTATAACTTTTGTCCGTTCAGTTACCTGTTGGTCCTCAATAGCAGCGCCCATATTGAACAGTGTCGCCCTCTGCATGGTCTCGATATCCCAGATAGCGCAGGTCTTGTCCCCGGAACACGACAATAACTGCTTACCATCGGGTGACCACGCGATACCGTACACACCACCTTTATGCGCAGGGGAGCCGATCTGTGGGGTAATTCTCGTATTTTTAAGCTGCAAGTCCCGACTTGGTTCGGGCAAAACCATAATACTTCCTAAAGAATCCGACTAATGTTAAAAAAAATACAGACAGATGCGACAGGGGATTTATCATCACATATTAATAAACAATGTCATCTACCGCGTCTGTCTGTCTGTTCGCGATGAACTTAAAAATTACTGCATGGATTGTCATGCGGTTTTCACCAATAGATAGAGTGATTCCTGAGGAAGGTTTACGGGTATAATTTATAATGTTTTTATAATTTATACCCTGTTTCTAGTTTTTATGTAAGGATGTGGCCGTAGTTGAAACAACTCGATGTCAAAGCCTATAGAAAACGGAGCAAACGGAACAACACGAAACAACGTCGCAATGAGGCCTGGCACTTAGACTACATAGTTAATCAATCAGTAAGTATATTACCTCTCCTTTCAGCTCGGAGGTGGCGCCATCATACAAGTATATCTTGCCATCAAAGCCGGCCGAGGCGAATAAACTCCCATCAGGGCTGTAGCGGACGGCTTGGGCGAAACGGGTGTGCTCCTGTGAAAGAATTAATGATTCAGAATTCTTTATTTCAACATTAGATGCTACGTCAAAAATATAACTAGCAGAATTCCCACGGGAGTGAAGCCCCGGGGCGCAACTAATCTGCCTCTGTAATCACTATATCTATTTAAAACACCCGCAACAAAATCCGTTGCTTAGTTTTAAAGATCTAAGCATATATAGGGACAGACAACGGGAAGCGACTTTGTTTTATACTATGTAGTGATTAAGTCTATGATTTAGTCTATACTATGGAGTGAGTAAGTGAAGAAGCGGCGCAACAAACTTCACCACAGCCTTTTTTGAAAAAAGGTAATTTTAACAAAATAAAGTTTTACGCAGGATGTGTTGTAATTAGAACTTGATTCACTACACACATGCCAGAGGTAGACATCGATGGGTGAATTTCACGAGCGTTTGGACGCGGCGTGTAGCGTTTCATTAGTGTCGCCCTTTTTTTTAATAAAGATTTTTTTTTAAATTAAACATGTATGAAATTAACATTGTACCAGTACTTTACTTATAAAATGGGATAATTAAATTGATTACTGTGTATGGTACAATTTAATAAACACTAATGACAGCCCGCGGCGGAGTTTAAAACGCTCGTGATATTCACCCTGGTACAACCTCACTCTCATCTATTCTCTAATGTGAATGCTTCAGTACTTTATTTCAGCCGTCAAATAGCAGTGCTTGCATTGTTAAATTCTGGTTTGAAGGGTGAGAAAAGCAGTGTAATTATATAGTTTCTATGGCAAAAGACAATAAGGTCTTGTAGTCGACAACACCCTTGGCGTCCCTAAGCTGCAGTGGCCACTTCGGGTGGGCCGTATGCCTATTTACCTATTTGTTAGTATAAAAAAGTACAAATTTTACCTGCTTAGTGCACTTGAATTTGAACGGCGGGCCCTCGAACACAGCAATCGTGTTGTCCTCCGAAGCTGTGACGATGCGGAACGGACGTGACGGACGGAAGTCCACAGAGTTGATCGGCTTTGATTGGCCACTGATCTCGCCCACTGACGTGCCCGTCTCTGACATGAACACGTGGCCGAATCTGGAACAAAAGAACGTTTTGAACTTTAATATGACTTGTTAAAGTCAATGTCATTTTTGACATAAGCTTTTATTGTGGCCAAAGAGACCTCATTGAATTCAATATGTGACAAAAAAGTAACGTTAGTGCAGTAAACCGTTAAGGAGTTCACAAGTCCGGAGCCGTACCTGGGTGCACCATCAGGTCATACATATCATAATAATGATATTGTTGTCACGGAAACTGAAGCGGCATAAAAATTTGACTGCTGTAGAAGCAGATATAGGTAAAATTGCAACTCGCAAATTTGATTACAAGATGACAGACAGAACAAGCAAAACTAAATTGAAACTTGTAAAATAGGAGATTTCTACTCACCTCTCTCTGCCCTCTCCAACAACTACCATCCGTTGGCTGTCCGCACTCCATGCTATGTCCTTGATGGGACCTCCTATTGGCTGAAATTCATTCTTCAAAATATGCTCCTTGTTCACCGTGTCCCAGATCCTGATTTTGCCTGACACATCTGAAAGAATCACATCAGGTTAGATTTGCAACAGATACAATACAACTAACACATGTTCTAGTAACTGGAAATATATATAATGATAATGTTTTAATAATAAATGTGAAAGATAATACGTGTTTCTTTCACGTCAAAACGGAGCATTGGGTCTTTACTTTTACAACGAAACTTTAATCAAAATAAAACTTATTTATGATCAAGTGTCCATCTACAAATATTCCAAAAATATAGTCATATACAGCAAATGCACTGCTGAGCAATGGTCTCCCCCAACACCCTCGAAGTTCTATCCGATGCCAAATACAATAATTTATTCTTAAAACTTCGCAGATCATAACTACGGTTGCGGTGGGTGCATGGGTTAACAGAAATTCCCCGTGGACCCACGGTTGGGTGGACGGGTCGCGGCTCATTAGAAATCCAATGCCTCAATCGCATTATTAATTAGGTTCCTTTTTAACTTTCCATACGTGTACGGAACCCTAAAGGCTAAAACGCGCTAGGTTACGCGTTGCATCTATCAAAGCCTCGCTTGTCATAACGAGCAAGTGTTACATTTTATTGCGTTTGTTTATAAATATTCCGGATTCAACGCTGGCTCTGTGCCAGTTGGGACGCATATCTCCAGAATTAAACCGGAGATGTAAAGTTAATGCTAATAATTTTCCTGGAGTATATTATGTTTTACTGTTACGAGTCTTAAAGAAAAGCGGTAGTAGGAGTGAAGGGAAACCGTGTCCTGACAATTTGGATCACTGTATCTGTCCCTTTCTAACTAAATAACCGTATTTCGCCAAATGTGCCCCATTTTTCATCATTCACTCATCACTAATCATTTTTTTACTCAAAGACGTGTAAAAAAGCTTTAATTATTTACATAATTAATTACGCAGATATGGTATTAGCATTGCAAAATAACATGTAAAATTTTCGAATGTATTCAGGGTAATCAGACAAAGACAATAAAACCGAATGGATGTGAGAAGAAATATAAAAAAAAATTTTGATATACATAGATATGGTTATAAGAAAAAAATGCTTTGAAGATAGGCAGGAGGCAGGTCGTAAAATTGTAGCCAAATATTCAAAATTCAATTATTTTAAGTAAACCCAGGATTTTGTCACAACCAGGAATGCATCCGAGAACATGAGAGCAAGTAGAGAGAAAAATACATAATAAGTAGAGAGAAAAGAGTAAACAAAATTAATATTTTCCATTGGTTAGTGTAGTTATATTATCGATCGATTTGGTCATCATTTAAAACTTTCATATGTACTGTCGACAGCACATCAACCTACCCAAATTCATTGTAAAGTCGCTATTCGCATAGAGGTTCATGTAGGGTAACTTGATGTGCGGTTGACTGTACCTATACGGATCTCCAGCCACCATAATTAAACTTTGAAGTGTACCGCATGCTTCGTTGGACACAGCGTGTATGTTATATTAAAATCATTTACATGATGATACGGCCAAGCATTGTTTTTGGGTTCCTCACTACTCTTCTTTTTGAAAAAAATAATTGTATTTAAATCTGCTGACTATACATAATGGAATTTTATTCCAGGTACACTGTTTAATTGACTAGTGACACGTTTTTTTTAAGTAAGCTAGATATTTTGGCATAGTTATACACGAGTTTATAGGTATGATAAAAAAACACATGAAAAACTGGTAAACATCGCTAAAAATATAAGTATTTATTTATAATATTGACATTTTGTTAAGTTTAAATTTTCCTGTATATTTTTATGTTGCAATTAATTATATTGATATTGTTAGAATAGATAGTGAGGAATGTTTAGGCGTAATCTATTATAGTTTTAGTTAGCTATAATTTTAAATTAGAAGACGGAACCCACACGCTTCAACCACGCTTGCTTGACCGCGGCGCGGCTGTAATTGACTTTCGCCATAAAAAGTAAAAAAAACTGGGAGCCAGTTACTTTCGCACTTATAAAATAGTATGTTATTATTATTTATCAAATGTAATACTTATTGAATCAGTAAAAATGTAAGTATAATGTTAAAAAAACATGTTACTGACTTGAGATATTTTAAATCAGTTTCTATTATTATTTTATTTACTAGGCATTCAGAGACTCTAAGAGTACATTCCAGCAGGCCTAGCATCAACTTTTACAGAACAATTCCAAAGAAACTCAGTTCAATTTAGGCACCTAAAATGAATCTCATTCATACTAAAAATTAAGTTGATGGTACGAATTTGTGATGCAGTTCCGTTTAGGTCGTAGAGTGGATCGCGTTAAAAGATGATGGTAAGCCCCCAGATATATAAAATAAAACAAAAATCTACTCAATAAACCATACTACTATACAGCTTTTCACTATCAATAACATATAGATTTATAGTAATACGATAAAATATGAGTCACATTCAAAATATGTTGTTATACATATATAAAAATAATCATTATATATATATACATGAGGAAAATGAATCATAGTTTCTGATTAGAGCAAGACAAACATATTGTGTTATACTTGAACTAAGCTAATTTGTGATGAAGAATTGTAAAATAAAATATGATCTTTATTGCTAGGAATAAGGCTAGGTTAGTGATTTGTATTTTAGAGGTACAATTTCCGTTGAGTTGTTGAGGAAATTTCTATTGTTAATTTGGACAGATTTATGTTATAAAATGTTTAGTTGTATGATTTTTTCAATTCTTTAATTGGAATTTCCATGCGTAAGTTTTAAAAATTAAAATATATATATGTACAAATCACATGAACATTCCAAACTAAAGACATTATTATGTAATATTAATTCACAAACAAGGTTCAGCCCTTTTCTGCCGGTTTAGGAGGCCTATGATATTGTGCTAATCTAATCCACATACAACCTGCGACTTTAGTGATGTCATCTGCCCACCTTGCTGTATTACATATAATTGGGAACACTCATTGGTGCATACTAGGCACCAAACTAAATGGAACCAAACATATTTTTATGCTGCTTGACACACCCAAATTCTGTATAAATATTCCCATGTTTGGAATCAAACCAAAGACTTTGAAATGGTGCAAGAGATGACCAATACATGCAACACACTAATTGACATATTTACAAAATTAATAACAATTAAAATCTCTATCATTTCAACATTACTGACACCTAAACTTAATATTCTGGAGACTAAGCTCCAAGTTCGATCCCTGAATATAATGTACCTGAGCCTTAAAGACATAGTACGAAGAGTTTTTACTGCACAACAGAGAACCACACTTGTGTGTGTGTACAGTGGAACCTGGGCTCCAATGCCTGACAGCTGTAAAAACTACTGGGAAAACCAGACTTGTTAACAATTTATAACATAACTAGCTGTTTACTGGGACAAAAAGTAGACTATGTCACTCTAGATACAAGAACTTTAAACTTCTAGTCCTATAACTATACTAACATGAAAAAACACCTTCATACAATGCTCTTTTTAGATGTGAAAGAAGGAGAAAACAAAGATACTTTCATATTTATAATATTATAGATGGAATGGATATTAATATGTAAGTTAGTATCATCACCACTTATGTTTTAAACAAGTTTTACATCTACCATAAATAGCAGAAAAACTATATTTTGCAATTCTACTGAAAAACAATAACCTCAAAACAATTCTATGAGTTTATATAGTTATGGCTCTAATTTACTTGAAACTCACCAAGTAAGATCTTATCTAAACTACTTTATCTACCAAATTAAGTATTTATCACATTAAAAATGGACGGTTGAACAACTTCTAAAATCATGCAAAACCAGAATATTACAGTTCAAATATTTAAACTAGCTAGCTATATTCTACACAAGTCTTACCTCCAGATGCAATGTAGAATCCACTTGGAGAATATTTAGCGACGTTTACTTGACACGAGTGTTCCGTATACACATCTGCGATTGCTGGATTCTCAATATCCCTGATTATAACGGAGTTTCCATTCGTGTATAAGAAGTTACGGCCTTTCGGGTCCCCACCTAACACCAATGGTGTCCCTCGCTGGGTCCTTGGTAAAGCCGCAAAAGTATATTCTGCGGAATCGCAAACATTAAATCATATATTCGTTTTCAACATGAAATAACTATAGAACAAGATTTATCAACGAAATCAACCCTGAGTAATATCACACCATGCTTCTGCTAAATACTATCCCAAAATAACTTACTATTAGAATACGACATTTTGTCCTCACACTTTAACAATTTTATACTTTACAGACTAATTAATAACTATGCTTTGTTTAGTACTTTTCGATTTATTTAAGAAAACACATTCAGCCGCTACCACTCCATATTAGCCTACCAAAAAAGTGACGTATCTGACTTTTATTTGTAATGTTGGTAAAGGCTTTTATAGAAATGTCCTTTTATGGACTTGCTTCTCAATCGAATGGATACGAATCTTATCGATAAAAAAAACCAATTCGACAATAACAACCTTGACTTGAACTTACAAAGGTGATAACTTGGTTATAAAGCAATAGCATTAGACAGTTATACGATTTTTTTATTAATTTGGCGTGTTGCGCTCCATTATAGAACCATTCCATAGCCTCCCGTAAATGTCGCACAAATGATTAACCTAGGCAAAGCTGATAGACTAATAGCACTCCCAAGAAGGGTTGACGTCAGGGAGGTGGCTGGTTATTGAGTCTGAAAATTATAAACTCTTTGTTTTTCAAGCAATTTCTTTTGTTTTAATTAGAATTACAACCATTATTGATAATATATTTTGACCGTCAGCGGAAAAACCTAATCAAAATCTACAGTTGATATTTGATTTACGGTAAGTACCGATTGCACGCCTCTAAATGGCAGCAACAAATAAAAAATATATACTGTCAGTTGCTTCATTTTCATTCGCTCTTTTCTCCAACCTGTCCAACTAATCTTTATTTCATTCACTCACTCATAAATTCATTGTCAAAAATGGCTTGATTGAAAGTTGAAGTGCTGTGGCATCATGTGATAAAATTTTGCTGAAATTGTTATAATTTCGCGAAATTATATTCCATTCCACTAACGCTGTGTTATGTATTAACAAGAAGAGTAATGATCGCTGTTGGGAGAATTTACAACTTAATTAACGTTGAATCCGACGATTTTATTTGACGTTAGTTTCCACGTGGTGAGGTGTACAAGAGAACGTCATTTTCGGTCGACGTGTTAAGACCTCGCCGTATTTAAAGTTCTCGACCGCATTTTCTATCAAAATGGAGTCCTTGAACATGTCGAAGCTCAATCTGTCGAATGTAAGGAGCCACACGTCCCCGGAAAACGTCGCAAGAGCTGAACCATCCGAGCCTCGAATGGAACTGAGCATAGTAAGAACACAAATTACCATGTGTACCTTTATTTTAAATTATGAATAAAACATGTTCTTAATTTTTCACATCTTCAATTTTCAACATATTTTAAAAGAATTTATAGGTTTTTGCAATACTTTGTGAACTTTGTGTTTGAAGTAATGTAACTTTTGAACTTTCTTTGTGTTTGAAAGTAATGTAACATGATATTAAATTTTCGAATGTTGTACTTTTAGAGATAATAATAAACTTAATCCATGATACAATTTTCGGAACCATATTGCAATAGGTGATTATTAATTAATTTTAATCACCTGCAGTAGAATTTGTATATAATAGCTTTAATTACTTTGCATAATTTTGTCCAATGTTGAGTAAGCTATGTGCAATATCTTTATATGTTGAGAAATTTAGGTAGAATATTCAATAAATAAAGGTTTGTTTGTTGAACTGGTAAAACATTCCTAATCTTGACATCTTTCTTCTTCTTATCGTCTTTGCTTGACAAAATATTTGGTATAGGTCTCCTTCTGGCCACTTTTCCATATTATTTGGTACAAATATTTCTATTTTAATTTAATTACATGTGAAAATTTGGTATATCAATAAAATTGTAATCAAGTCACCTAGAAAAAGACCATGATAAGGCTTATCAAAGTCTGCTAATTTGTGATGAAATATTAAAAAGAAACTGATTTCAAATTGGCAACATGTGGCAATTTGAATTTTAAAAAATTAAAATACTTCAACGTTTTTCTAAATTTTGGAACTTATGTATATTCCACAAAAACCTATGAATATCTTTTAGAATAGAATGTGCCAATGTTCAGGCAAATAACACCATTGAGAATACATAATTAAATATATACACCTAATAGTACAATCTTAATCATTTCTGTTTTAGGCCGTGACAGATCCAGATTACGAATACCACTGTGAATACAGCGAGGAGATTTGGAATAGTCTGCTGGAGCAGGAGGGGGAAAAGCCAATAATACATCTCCAGTCACCTCAGGTATACTTTCTCTCATCTGAGCATTTTCCCGGTTCTTTCCGGTCCTCTCTGTCTTTTTCACGGATTTTGGCATTCTTAGATGTTACCATCGTCATGTAGCACCTTGTGAGTAGAGTACTTGTTAATGGTTGGACAGCCTAACTAATCTATCTTTCATTGCCTTATGTCCCACTAATATATTTTTTAATTTAGTCATTTAATTTATAAGACTAAAAAGCCAATGTCTTGCATGGAAAAAGAACTCGTGTGAATGAGGTCTAAGGTTCCATTTTCTTCTGTAGTTGGAGTTCCGCGGCACCCTGGTCCAGCAACTGCGTGACGTCACCAAGAAGCTGTCGCTCAACATCGCCACACTGCACTCGGCCGTCGCCCAGTTGGACCTCTTCATGGACGCTCACAGGCTACGCTCAGATAGATTGACTCATGTCGCGTTGGCTTGCCTCAGTTTGGCTGGTGATTTTTTTTATATGCCTAATATGCAGACTATCAGTATGTATAATACATATGAAAGACCACACAAAAAGTTTTCAATGATATTTGAAGTAAAGTATCTAACATGTCATTTCCTAACATGCGTTTAGGAAATGACGACGCGCCTCACGGAGCCAACAGGAGATTTGAGAGCTAGAAGCTTTTTTGCTTGTATTTAAGTCTCGCAATACAGTGAGGAAACAGCCGGTGTTTTGGGCACACTACTGCTCTGGAGGATTGGAATATTATTTTTATTTATAATTTTGATGTTATTGTTATATTTCATCTGTCACATGTTTAAATTGCATTTCCTAGTCGTCAGTATCTTTTCAGTTTAGGCCGATTATTTAAGAAATGTTTGACTTTAGATTGTTGTTAATTCAAGTTTCATTATAACAACTGTAATTTACAGCTAAAAGCGAGGAGAAGTTCAGCCGAGCGCCAACACTCAAGACCTTGGCAAAGATCAGCGGCGTGCAGCTTTGTGGCAAAACATTCAGGCAGTTGGAGTGGATGGTCGGCCAGCATGTGCGATGGAGGTCAGTGTTAAGGTTCCGTACTATGGTGGGCAAAGGTTGTGCCCCTCCTCTGCATTTAACTGTACATCACAACCACATTAGTGATGCTCCACCGTTCTAACTATGATTTTGATAAAAAGATTTCGATGTTAGATGATATAGGAGTGGTGATTATGCAAAATTTAACTTGCTATGTATGTTCAGGTGGAATCTTGTATTTTAATTTTGGAGCAGATATCTGTTAGACTGAAATTTTGTGCACCTGTAGCGGGAGCTAGGTGATTATGCTCGACCGCCACAAAGGGAAGATCTTCCCGCCAGGCTAGGTGTTGCGCCTGGGGAACCGCACGGCTCCGACGGTGTCATGTCGGAGGTTGTATTTATGCTTCCAATCGAAAACGCACTGTCTGCGCGGTCTAGGCTTGTTAGCTGTCTATAGTGAGGTCGACCGTCGTGCCATCTGTCCGTAGTGTCCTGGATCACTTGTGTGGCTTGTTATTCGTTGCGTTTGGTCGGCTTTTTACATCTGCGCCGTTGTGCATGTGGCGTGGTAGATGTCGCCACATTACTCCTCCCCAAGACCGAAGGTCTGATGAAGTCTTGATGTGCAGTCTGTGCTTCTCGTGTGTGCCATGTTACTCGATGTCCCAGTGAGTCGGGATGCGTAGGTTGAGCTCGTAGTCTGCGGTGAGTCGAGACTGTCGTGAGCGGAATATGACTTGTTGGCACCGGTCCCTACATGGCTGCCACGCCGGTGAGTGCGCGCGTCCAGACGTGGGCTGCAGGGTGCGTCGGCGTCGATGAAGTCGAAGAGAGTTGCGGGTGCCAGAACCAGGAAGCGCGTTGCGTCGGCTGCGATGGTCCTGTAGATGCCCTTGAAGATGAGTGATGGCTTGCTGCTGCGAGTGACTGTTTGCTGCTGACTTGAGACCAATGAGGGTGCGAGGAGTGATGGTGAAGATTGGAGAGTACGACGTTGGCGATGGCTGCTTCAATCACGTCGGGTGTGATGATGACGAAGGCTGCTTTCAATCACGTCGGGGTCACCACTTGTAGCGGGAGCTAGGTGATTATGCTCGACCGCCACAAAGGGAAGATCTTCCCGCCAGGCTAGGTGTTGCGCCTGGGGAACCGCACGGCTCCGACGGTGTCATGTCGGAGGTTGTATTTATGCTTCCAATCGAAAACGCACTGTCTGCGCGGTCTAGGCTTGTTAGCTGTCTATAGTGAGGTCGACCGTCGTGCCATCTGTCCGTAGTGTCCTGGATCACTTGTGTGGCTTGTTATTCGTTGCGTTTGGTCGGCTTTTTACATCTGCGCCGTTGTGCATGTGGCGTGGTAGATGTCGCCACACACCCATGAACGACTCAACAAGGGAACTTCTCAAGGGTACATTATTTTTTGTCACCTGCTGAATTGCATTCAGTACGTCTCTTTGATAACAATAAAAGCTTATGTCAAAAATGACACTTTTATAAAAAACATATTTTTATAAATTCACTACTAACATATATCATTGTTATAAGCTAACCTAACATTCAAACACATTTGTTATTGAAATTACCTTATCAATCCTAGGCTGCTAGCACCAACTCCGGCGACGTACGCGGCGCTGCTATCGCAGTACGTGGTCACAGACTCCGACCTCACCAGCCGACACCCCAAGTTCGTGCGCAGGTTCAAGCGGGACGGCGCTAAGCTGCTCGAGGCCTACTTGGACCTCACTCTGTCTGGTGAGTGTGTTTCATCGGCTCCCGATGAGGAAACTCGTGATTTTTTTTTGTCACGCGTTGTATGCAAAAATATGACGACCTCAGTGGCGCAGTGGTAAAGTTCTTGCCACTGATCCTAGAGGTCCCGGGTTCGATCCCCGGTCGGGTCAAGATGGAAAATGATCTTTTTCTGATTGGCCCGGGTCTTGGATGTTTATCTATATATGTATTTGTTATAAAATATAGTATCGTTGAGTTAGTGTCCCATAACACAAGTCTCGAACTTACTTTGGGGCTAGCTCAATCTGTGTGATTTGTCCTAATATATTTATTTATTTATTATCTGACGATAGTAAATTTTATATTAAAAAAAAAACATGTTTTAACTTGAAAGTGTGTTGGTAATTTTAATCATAATAATCATAATTTTCTCTGCTCAAAAATGTGGTAATGCATGATGTTACAAGTGTGCAAAAACAGGTACAATACAGGTTCAGCTAAACAGAGATAGCATTCAAATGTTAATGGTCAGCAAAGAAATCGTTGATACTATGAAAGTTTTAGTAAACGAGGCATCTATTTATCCATTTACTTAAAAAGACCTGTCGGTCGTTTTAAAATTTTAAATTTGTTCAAATCTACTGCCCATTTATTATATTTAAATGCACATAATAAACAGAGTAATTTTTAAAACACTAACAACGTCGCAAGACTAGATTGCTGAAAATAAATAAATAACGCCAAAAAGCTGAAAGTTTTAATTTATTTTTTTACTGTTTATTTCTTATGAAAGAAAGAAAGAAAACATTTATTTGCCAAAAACATGAGTACAAATATACAAATTTATGTCAAAATGAATTTAACCTACACGTTTTACCGAATATAGGTATGCAAATATAAATAAATAAAGAGGAGCATGCTATCCACTACAAATCCAAAACAAAAAAAGAATTATAATGTACTTATACTAGCCCTAAATTCTATCCGAGTCTATCATTAAAGAAATCATTTAAAGTATAACAACATTTATCAGTTAATAAAGACTTGAGGTGCTTTTTAAATAGATTTAATGTTATGGAAGTTGTTATATATCGAGCATATTTCGAAAATATGTGCACTGAATAAAAAGTTACCATGTATAATCGTCATTGTGATGCCGGCGCCACACTACACATTTGTGAATAGTTCTGACTTTGACAGATTTGGTATGCATCATTGTTTTTTTTTTTTTAAAGTACTCGTTGTTGCTAACTATGCAATGTGTGGAGCCTTCATCAGACGTGCTTATGTGAATATGTTAATGATCATATGTTTTCTGCAAAGCGTTTATTTTTCATTTATTTATTACTAGTTATGTAGGAAGCAGCTAAGTAACTAAAACACAAAGTAGTTCTTATACATATTTTATACATTATATAAAATATTAAAGTTTATTGTAATTTTCTTTTTTGTACACGCCAATGCCTCTTTTTTTCCCATTCTTCTTTCGCGGGTTTACTGGAAGAAATTCCTATAGAAATAAGTAGTATCTTTGTACTTAGTTTCCTATTTGTAAGTTTTATATTTGCACTGTTATGTTGTATACATAAATAAATAAATAAAATAAAATATAGAAATTACAGTAGGAAATGGAGAGCTAATGAAATGTTCTCAATTTCATACTTTTGTGTCATCTGTCTCCACAAAAGTATGAAATTGAAACATAGACACAGATAACATAGAAAAATATAACATTAAGAAATTCAAGAAAGTAGAAAAATGTGTCATACGGATATATATAAATGACTTAGTCGCCCGGGGTTTCGGTCCCGTGTGAATTTTGAGATAAAACATACCCCTATAGCAATCACGGATAATATACTTTTCCCAATGGTGAAAGAATTTTCGAAATCGGTTCGATACAATCGGAGATCACATAAAAAACTCACAAACGCTCTACCTCTCTATTAATAATAGTAACTTTGTAGTATAGACACGTAAGACAGTAAGTTGGTTGGTTGGTTGGTTGTAACGCAGACGTGCGACTGAAGGCGGTGGAGTCCGTGGACGTGGGATGCGCGTGCGTGGCGTGCGCGCGCGCGGCGCTGGGCGCGCGCGCGTGGCCGCGCTGGCTCGCCGTGCGCGCGCGCCGCGCCGCCGCCGCCGTGCTGCCCGTCTGCCGACTGCTGCAGAGGTACGGATATATCATTAGCAATTGAACTAAAGATGACAAAAATACTAATTTGAATCGTAGTAATAAATAAATTTTACCAGTCTTAGAATACGCGATAAAAGAATAACTGAAATTTTACTTCGACTCCTTTTAAGAACTGAAATTCACGCGTGCGAAGCCGCGGGCAAAAGCTAGTTAGTATGTATAATAAAACTGTAAATGGGTTATGTTGTTCGTGCAAAACGTGACGTTACCATTGTGTAGACTATTATTTTAAAATCAGATGGTGAAATCAATAGTTAGTTACCTTTGTTAAAATTCGAAAATTTGTTACGACAGCGCAGCCGCAGCAGTCGAAACGCTCTGAGAAACATATAGATATTGTTTTGATTTAGATGTCAGGTCCCGGACATAAGTCCCCTTTCTGTTTCCACTTACATTCAATTTTTATAAAATGGAATAGACTTCATTGCATACCCGACAAACAATATACATATAACTATTATTTATTATTTTTAATTTCACGTTATTACCCTTCCCACTAAAATTATAAAAGAAAAATAATAAAAAACTGCAGTAACAAAACTATTTGAATGATGATCAAAGGCCGAAAAGACACTTCAATTGAAGCCGAGGTCGATGTCCCAATCGGTTGACATCCCTCGATGGTTAAACCAAAGAAGCGAATTACTGACTACATACACAGAATATACCACTACTAATATCACACAATGATTACTAAACTAAATTTTGATTCACAGAATGATGCAAACGCTGAAAGCTAAAGACAACCCGGATTCTGAAGCGGATCAGGGTTACAGCAGTGCTCGGACTTCACCCAACCTCACTCCATGCACATCTCCGTACCAAATGTCACCGTCAACAAGCAATTACAACTCAACCTACCTCAACGAGTACCAACAAAGACAGGATTACAACGTCCTAGATCTGAACAATCCGGACTACTACAGGATCAGCAACCCGGATTACAGGTATTATCGAACGAATAGGTTATTAGAGAATAATTTAGATACGGTCCAACCGTCAACCAGTATGGCTGTGAAACGGACTCTCGATAACAGAGAGTTAGAAATTGAAAGGAAAAGATATCGCTTGACGACACAAATGTCTCAAGCTGTACTTTGATTGTTCCTAGTCTGTACTTGTAGTGGTGGATAGTTGATAAGATTTATGGTACGGTCAAACTTTTAAATTTAACTTTAAAATATTTTTATTCTTGTTTTTTCCTATCTTCCTTTACATTAATATAGAACACAAATGGTCGCTGGTTCGACCATTTTATCCATCGTTTAAGTCCATCTTATTCATTAAAAGTTCAACCGCTTATTATAATCTGTTTGATCGATTTTAGCCATGGCGACCATTTAAAGTAAGCTTTCTTTTTGTCTCAGTTTTTGTATTACACACAGGGTGACTTTTAATACATTGACAATATTTTGTCGACATGCTCAGTCCATGATTCTGAACAACTTTTAGTATGGGGGTAACTCCGAAATCGCGAATAAAAAATTTGCTGTTCCATCTATACAAAATTAAAATGTATGGAGCCGCAGATGTTTTTTTTTTTTCGCGATTTCAAGGTTGCTTCCATACGAAAAGTTGTTCAGTTCCATGAATAAAGTCGGACCATCATTTCAGCCCTTCGTCTTTCATTTGTACCGGATCAGACTAAAATTTAAATAAATTAATCATAACATGCGGTAGAACTTTTTTATGGATACGAGAATGTGTACACTGTTTGAAGTTAAATTGCATTAAAATATTTTGTCATTTGTTAAATCTTTTTGCATGCCGACCATACTTGTTTAACCAGTATATTACCATATACTTAATCCATATTATCTCATACATGTGTTACTCTATCCATCACTACAATATATCCATATTCATGAATGCTTTCTGATTTAAAGACTGCATTTAAGCGATTTGTTGTACTATATAGTGGGATAAAACGAGGCGTGACGGCAAAAACCAAAACTGCTTCTAATTAGCTGATTGGGATAAGTATATATGTTACGTTTAACGGGTTTTTTACCGTAGTTAGTGCGGCTACACCTAGGTATAACCAACGAAGACTTGTTGCACCTGGGTCCAGCCGAAATGATAAAGGCTAAACTTATGTTTGACCTAAGTTTATTAGCATTTCGGCAGGTGCAACAAGTCTTCATTGGTTAAACAATTGACATTTGAGTCAACATTGACAATTGAGGCCGGTAAAATTTTGAAATGATCTTAACTATGCCACTTACCCCAAGTGTCATGATTTACTAATATTTTCACAGCCCATTCGTGAATATGGAAAATGATATATCGATCGAGCGATTAATTCACGATCGAATTAGTTTATATAGACTCGTTTTCTAAAATGTTTATTTGTGCGTTTATTTGTAGCTCGAAGGGATCTTGTCTTTTATACTCTTTATTTCAATAATAGACAAATCTAAACGTAGAAGAATAGTTTGTTTTTATAGGAACGGGAGATTCAACGAATTTTTTGCGGCTGCAATAACGAAATAAAATGGTCCAGATTTATTTTGTACTCTTAAAGACAGTATGAAAATCTAATGAATTTTCATTAAAAATATGTTCTTTCCTGAAATAAATACTTCTCGCCAGTTACCTAATATGCCTTATTCATAAAAGTTAACTAACACTTAAAACGTCTTTTAATTATATGTTTTGACCGATTGCCAATATTTCATTCCGTAAAATTTTATTACCGCGTGGTAATAAAATTTGGTAATAAGTGTGCGTACACTCGTTACACATTAAAATATCATTATTTCCATTTGTATAACTGACCGTCCATTTTACATTTTAAAAAAAAACTTCAATCAATCATCAACTTTCTGCGACGGTATTCCCGAACCGATACAAGTTGACAAACATTTTTTAACTAAAATACGTTTGAAGCATTTGTAAACTTTTTATAAATATGTATATATACTATTATGTAATTTTTATTACCTATTCGATATATAATTTTAAAATATTATGCATTATTATTATTTGTGAATGGTTTTTTTTTCCCATGCAACACAAACTAGGACTTAAAAATCGAGAGGCGAGCCATCAATCCATTTATTTCTGGAAAAGTACAAGATCCCTGTTGACACAAGTTGTAGCAATAAACATAAATGTGAGGTAAATGTATATAACCTCATTTAGTAATCGTGGTCTAACGTGTATTTAAACCTTATTTAATAGTTAGAAATAAAGTTTAATATATCAGTGATAACACCATCTCATAGTATGAAAATAATCATATGACTGTTATACATTTTTCTTTTATATCTTTTATGTGAGAGTTTGAATTATTAATGACCTAATGCATTATTTAACGATTTAAAAGATGGTGTTATATAGTCATAATTACTAAAATAGAACAACATATACAAAACGAAAAAAAAATAATTAAAAACGTAATTTTGGTCGCCGGGATTTTTCTCTTTTACCTTGCTAATTTATTTTCTTTATCAATTGGTGGAACACATTCATTCGAGAAATGCATTAAAATTTACACAGGTATATAAAATAAGTTTAATCTGACCCTTAACTATGACCAAGAAAAATGTGTACACACAACATGACAAGCATTTGTGAAGATATAACATATTAAAAATCATTAAAACTTTTTGAAATGATTGGAATAAACTCATTATAAAAACAATAAAAATCAAAACTAAAAGAAGATACAGAAAATATTGGGTTATTATTGCAGTGGCGATCAAAATGTACTCGAAGGCTCGAGTTTTGTATTTTTTTGGTTGTATCTATGTAGTAATCAGAAAATTAATATTAAAGTATTGGACAATTTTGTATTTGATGTTTTGGGTTAAGGTGATAACATTTGTCAAGTCGCGAGCTATAATTTCGCAATAAAAAAAGTTGGGATTTGCATAGCTTACATTTTTACCCGACCACCGAAAGAGGTTGCTGTTTTGAAATACTTTATCCGAAATAGCATAATTCATAGGACAACTAAATTATGTTTTCTTTTTATGTGTGCTGTTTTGGACGAAGAGCGGTTGTGATTATGATCTATTGTTTTAATTTATTATCTCGTTAGTATAATTTAGTTTCGTCATTAGTCAAATTTAGCCTAAGTTTTCTACCATAAGAGGATTTGTCACATTTTGACAGGTCTGTTACTAATCAAAATGCAAGACATATTTGAGAGAGACGAGTAGACACTATCGTATAGTCTTACTGTATACTGTCTAAGTTCGACTAAATCGTAAACTGAAATTACAAGTCGGATTTTTAATTCACAGAAATACTGCATCAATATAACGTGATAATAAAGTAGTAGTTGTTGTTAGTTATTGCGTTTAAATCGTCGAATCGATTCTCAAACACACATAAAAATTATCGAATTAAACATCCGACTATTTTTATCTGTCATATGGAACAGAATCTTTAAAAATTTATTGCTCAGTTTTAAACTAAGTCTGTTACCTATTTTATTTTTTACAAAGATTCCGTTCCATTTTCAAATTATTTTTTTAATAAACCCGCATTGATTCGGGTTTCTTATTTTCTTATTTTTTTTTATCGACTATTTTTTAATTTGCTGTTAGTTATTTGAAGGTTGTTGCGCGAGAGCGACATTGTTCTGTTTTTCAATCTAAAGTTACCAATATTATACGTCCATTTTGTTTGTTAAATGTGTACTTATCGACCTAAATTGTGTATTATATATTTAAAATGTCATTGGTAGTTAGTACCCTGTTCTGCAGCTTTTACAGCATTGATTTTATATCAACGTCAAACACAACACATCTTAATGATTCCAACAAGTACTCTAAATCTAAACGACGTTTTAAAACTATTATCAACCAATTTTAAATTATAAACACAATACAATATTAATATTGTGTAATTAATTATGCTACCTTAGCTACCCAGCTGTAGGACCTATTTAAAGTGCTTCCAATGTAATGCCTGAAGAAAAAATGTAGTAAAATAATCTTTTGTATTCAATTAAACCTTATTACCGAGACATAAAGTTAAATTTTTAATGGTAATACACGCCTTTAAATTATAATTTCAAATAATGTGTGTGATAAATATTGTTAAAGTTGGAAGCTAAGCAAAACATTATATAGCACTGTTGAACGTAAAAAGTGAATGAATGAATAATTACTTATTTATATGATGCAAATAATAATTCATTCAATCATTCAAAAAAGTATATGATTGAAGACTGAGGATAGGTAGGCATATTTAAATTGATATTTTGTAGTATTAATGTGGGTAGCAAATTATTATTTTTTTATGTCAAATAATTTGTACACGCCGATGGAATCTGTAACTACTTTGTTACTTTTTCATATTTGTACAAATTATTAAACAGTGAAATCAGAAATAAAATATGTATGTATTCACATAAGTGTACATTGTATAGATTGAACCCATATTAATACTTAGAAATAATAGTATACGAGGACCTATGATTGGTACTGGACTGATTGATAAATTTTTGTACTCTATAGACGCATTATAAACCTTGAAATAAATACATATTTAATAATTTATTTGTTTTTGTCTATACCTACTGTAACTACTTAATCTCAGCGTAGCTATCGGAGACGTTGTGCAATTTCCACTGGGTCGCCCAATTCAGGGGCCCCTGAATTCTCGTTAGCGACCTATAATGAAAGATGCCCCGCGGTATCATGTTGTCAAAATTGACGTTGCTGTTATTAAGCGGATTTCTTTAGTGGTGTGATTGTTTTTATACTACGAAACAAAGGCAAGCGGCCCACCCGATGGTCACCGCTGTCTATGGATGCCTGCAACCAATTTGTGGCCAAGGGTCTTGCCATAGTAGGTACCCTAAATTAGGTACCTGTCTCGCCTTCCGGAACAAAACAGTGCAAGCACTGCTGAATTGGATGATAATGAGGTACACGCAGGCAACTTTAACTAATCCTGTCCAGTGGTAGGTTAGAATGGTCATGGTCAAAATAAAACACATTTTACTAATAAATACACTTATATTATTTACACTCCAAATGATTGGACCTTATGCTAGTCTGTAGACCGAAGTTTCGTCAGGGGACAGAGTGGGGATGCGCGGCGGGCGACGGGGGGGCCTGCGGCGGCGCCTGGGCCGACACTCGCAATGTAACGCACAAAGTCCTATCCCAGCACAACCTGATAGGAATAGGGGCAGAGCCAATGTCCTTGTCACAGTAGCCACTTGCTCTCCTCTAGACCATCTGAAAAATATATTAATGAAAAGTTAGAGCAAAAAAGTTAATGATTTTTGATCAATCAATAAATAAGTAATAGCACAGTAATAATTTGGTATCTTTGGTACTACTCCGGGCAAGTAAATATTGGACACCCTTTAAAGGCTTTCCTTTCTGGGTTTTTGTGTAGAATGTTTTAGTAAGTACTAGGCGCCTAGGTCACAGTCACATAGATTTTATCAGTTACAGAAATCTGACTCTTCAATACTGTACCCAAAAAAAATCACACAGATAATTCTTATTAATGATGAAATAATTCTATGATACTAGGTGAAATATAGATTATTATATTTATATACCTGGGGATCACAACGCTCGTATCAGCCCGCGACCAGTAGCAAGGGTACTTCGCCCCAACATATCCGTAGCTCATTGTGAAATTCTCGCAATCCACTGAAGGCGGATAACCGCAACCCTTGATGTTGACGTACAACACAGCTGGCCGCCACTCAAAACTATTCGCTTTATACTTCACGTGCAACTGAATGCATTTGTACGCGTCACTGGTACACCCTTCCCGGCACGATGCCCAAGTACAGTTATCCAAGCCGAGTCGGTCGTCTCGCCTTTCGGTTACGCATTGAGCTGGCAATGGATCGAAGTCTGCGGCGAGGGCGCTCAACGCTGGATCAGCGTATAAAGGTACCAGGAACAATAGAGCTGAACCACCACCTCCTAACAGAGCTGCGAGTATCACAGTGATGTATCGAGTCAATTTTGCCCTCGTCTCCCCTCGGCGCCGCGGGGGCCTCACGACCAAGCGCTCGGAACTACCACCTCTCATCTTGCAATGCGTCATCCCATGATGGATACTTTGTTCTGAATATGCAGTGATCTGTCGCGCATGCGTGCTGGTCGCACCTGCGCTATTGCGAGGTTTGTAGGAAGGGACGGATGGTTGAACTAGCTGCCCTAATACGTGTTCGTCTAAACGCCCTTAATCCGGACTCTAGCTGTGAGAAATATGGAATAAGTACTTATTGAATTTTATTGAGACCATACAATAACGTAGGTACCGAACCTATATCAATATGTAGTTACTACTTAATAGGTTAGTACTTATTAAATACACAGTATATACCTAATATTAAATGCATAGTGTTATTTTAATATTTTTATAGCATCGCCCCTATATGACTTGAGCACCGGTATGGCGTTTTCTTATAAAATCCGTCACTCTGGTTTGCGGTTGGTGTGGGGTCACTCAATGGGCAATTGGACAGTATGACCAAGATACCTTTTCATTAATAATTAAGCTGTGACAAAGCGGGTGACCTAATTTGGGTACTTAGTTGACATAAGATTGCTAAGCGGGTAATGTTTAGCGCCGGCGGCCCTTGGTACCAGCCATACGAGTGGGCCTCTTGAGCATCAATAAAATGTAGTGCCAAAATGGGAAAATATTAGGTTAGATTACAGGGATTAATTTTGTGGCGTACCATATTTTTTATTTTAGCTAAATATGTAGGTAAGTAAGTAGGTACCTACATATTTAGCTAAAATAAAAAATATGGTTTGGGTAGCATTTCTGTTCCTCTATATTGCTTCCTCTCTCTCTGTCATCTTCGTGCGTTCCCGGTTTCATTCTGTCTCGAGTGTCCGCATAAAAATAAAACTTTGAATGTTTAAGCTGTGATTTTAGTTACTACTTGCCTTCGTTCTGACGTCAACCCTCTATGGTAACACTGTTGTTGCCTATGAATTGTCAAGGTTTCTTTTCCCTTAGTCGCCTCGTTCAAACTCCAGTCCACCTGTCCGTCCAGTTATAATTCAAAATTAAAATATTGTGAAAATTATAGGAGAAAAAGAAACATAGTGTTATATCGATTAATAAAATCAATATTTTTACCGGTATTAATCGTAATTGCTTCATTGTGTCAAACACTAGTTTTACAATTCAATGTCATTTCAGTTCAATTCATTCATTCATAAATGGATGGAAATGTCGGCGGCAAGATTGCTTGCATTGCAGCATGCGTTGATTTGATATTTCATAAATAAGTGCAGTGTAGTTCTGTTTTCTTTGGTAAATTATTTAATTTGTGAAATTTAGGTATGTCTTTCACATTATTCAAATTATTTGTTAGTTCATTTAGAAAGAACCTGCCCAGACATCCGATCAAAACAGGTACTTTCAAAAGTATTTCACATGTAGAATTTATTTTATTTTTGCATTTGTTACATTTTGTATTCGTATGTAGTGATTTTATACTCATTGATTCTTAATCTTAATCCAATATTCTTATACGACCAAACGTAAATATATCGTTTTATAACCTATAATAAAAGTATACAAAGTACCTACATGAATTATAAATGTGATGTGATTGATTTATGCGTACTATATTCCTGTATGTAGGTCTGCTGCAACTGCGCTTTGCAACAGTTATGAACCCAGACACGATCAATACTGTTCCAAGTGTACAAAGTGGGGATGGGGAGGAGGACATAGTTCGTAACAAGAACATGACGCGATTCAAACGACGTCACATGAAAAGGCAGTGGGAAGATTTGAATCCGAAGAAAGAAAACGGTGAATCTGCTGAAAAGAAAGCTTGCGAGAGGATAAAGAGGAAGAAAGTGGCTTTATTGTTGGGGTACTGTGGTGTGGACTACTTTGGTATGCAAAGGTATGTAATGCCATTGTTACTTTAGGGTGGTGCAGAATCTTTGTCAGCAATTTACTTTTATTTGTTAATTATGTAAAAGGTTTCATTCATATTGTAAGCAAAGGTATGTAATGTAATTATTTTTGGGGTGGGGCAGTTTTTATATGTATTTTTGTGAAATAGTCCCAGAAAGGGAAGAGCGATCCGTTGAAGCACCCGTCTGGTGCTTGTGATGGCATCAAATCAGGAAACATGTAGAAATGAAATTAGATATTATAAACTTTTTGGGAGCTGTGGGTCTTTGTCTTCAGACCAAACATAAAAAGTTTGGTTTTAGGAATCCCGGTGTACAGACAATTGAAGAAGACTTATTCAAGGCCCTACTAGATGCAAAATATATCACGGAAGATGATTTTAAAACACAGCAGAACATACAGTTTCAACGGAGTTCCCGGACAGACAAAGGAGTCTCAGCTGCTAGACAGGTTGTGTCTTTAAAGCTACGTTAGTATTGTTTTCTTCTGTTTATCTGTTAGTTGTTCCTGTAGCTCTTTTCTTGATAGAGCCCAATCTGTATTCTTATTATCACATGTTGATAATAATAAAAAGGAAAACTACCTACAGAACATAGAGGCTTGGGGCAGTTGGTGTCACTGATCATACTGTTTTTAAAATGAGCATATCAAGGAGAAAATATTTTTTTTTTTTACAATCAATAAATTTATTTCTCATTGCAATTTATAATGTAATTCTTGATTGTGGGAAAAAAATCCTAATATGTCAGGTCTGATAAGGTAATTTAGCTGTAATGTGCTCCATAAATAAAGTTCCTTTAATACTAAACTTAGTTTATTTAAATATTAAAATTTATTTAATATATAAAGTCCCTTTTGATACTGTTCTTCCAAAAAATAACATAGTTTGGTGAATGTTTGAAATAGTCCTCTAGTTTATAAAAAAATACCTAATTTTGATATTAATAAATTTTTTGAACATGCTTACTGACTGAAACACAGGATAAAGTATTTATTTTGATTTTATTGACTTTACTTCATTGACACTTTAATAATACTTTTAATGTCACAATATAACTACCTTGCAGCTCTGGAAGCCGACATTGAAGAAATAAATAAAAGATTACCAGAATGTATAAGAATTTTTGGTCTAAAGCGAGTTACAAATCGTTTCAACTCCAAAGTCAAGTGTAACGCAAGAACATACAGCTATACTCTTCCCACATATGTGTTTGAGCCCAGTATCATCACAAATGAAGAGAGAAAAGGATATAGAATACCAGCAGAAAAATTAGAACGAGTGAATAAAATTTTAGGGTTTTATAAAGGAACTAAGAGTTATCACAATTTTACAGAAAAGAAGTAAGTTTCTAAATATAGTTCAGATTATATAACTAGTTTCAAAATAGTCTGTCCAGACTAAAATTTAACGTAAAACATTGTACTTATTTTATCCTGGCCTAAGTTTTAATATCGGCTATACATTATCGCGGTACTGTTCGCCGAACTTTGCTGGATTCGGCATACGTTGCTGGTTTTTCATTGCGGTAAATAAAAGTTCTCACACAAATTACGCAATGTTCATTCATTCGCGTCGTATCTGTCGATAGTGTGTAGCTGACATAAAATCCTTTTACTCCCTACATACATGTCTGGTCTTGTTTTATAACCTACAGAGGAACAAATTTGTCTGGCCCAATGAATACGGGAGTGAGAGGTCGGGCGATAGTAGTTATGGTTTACGCCGGGGCAATGATCCAATCGCGCATGCTCCGCTAAGCTCAGGTGTTAAGTACATAATCCGGCCTGGAACTGATTAGTGCACCTGCACTTAACATACACAAATATACTTATTAAAAAACGCTAACAAGCCTTTAAGGTATATAAGTAACTTACATGCTCCCCACACTCATCTCCGCATGTTCCCTTGCGTTCTGGTCCGCGACACGACGAAACCCTGACTCAGACAAATAAACCTACTCTAACATTAAATGTTTGAACATTCGGCTGTGATTTTGACAACCGGTCGCCCGCCTGACGTCAACTTTAGGAATGCTATTGATGCCTGTCAGCTGCCCAGGCTATGTGTCCTATTCTAGGGCGGAACCACAAGCCGTAGTATGTGTGTATCAATATATAATTATGTTTTAGGCATTACACTGACCCCTCGGCTTCTCGGTATATGTTGGGTTTTAGTGTAGACAAAGTTTTTGTTGATTCTGACATGGAGTTTGCTGTTTTGTTAGTAAAGGTAAGCATTTGTCCGTATTTAGAATTAAATACATTTTTATTAATGTCTTTTATTAAACTAGAACTACACTGTTGTGTAAAGGCTCCTTTCACAAATCATGACCGACCGAACCGAATTTTAATTTATTGGCATTTTAAGGTGTATTAATTAGCTCTTACGCCTATTTGTATCTATTTCACATTCATCGATTAATAAATGACAATAAACAATCGGACAATATTGTTTGATGATGTAAAAAGCGAAAAATCGACGATAAATTAATGCGACATTGTTCGGAAAAAATCACAATTAATCATTTTATTGTCAGGGCCAAAGCTTTATGTTGCATCAAATAAGGAAAATGGTTGGTCTAATGGTAGCTGTGATAAGAGGTCACACGGACGACAGTATTATGGAGAAAGTATTTTCTAAGGATAAAGTCATGATTCCCACTGCCCCTGGACTGGGATTGGTTTTAGACATGGTGAGTGAAATACTTTTTAATCCCTTATTCAATACTAGCTTTTGCCCGCGGCTTCGCCCGCGTTATTTTCCCACGGGAACATTTGTTTTTCCGGGGTGAAAGGTAACCTATGTGGCTATGTCCTTCACCATACTTCAAACTACATGTATGCAAAATTTCAAGATGATCAGTTGAACAAATAAAGTGTGAATAGGTAACAAACTTACTTTGGCATTTATAATATTAGTTAGGATAGAAATATTTTTGCTTGTATATAATATGTTCGAAGATGAGCATGGATGCACTTCAATGATATTTCTGCCAGTTTTACCGGCATATGCCAAAAATGAAAGTAAAAGTATTCTATGTTAAAAACTACTAGTATTAGTAGTATTATTAAACACATTAATCTTCATTTAAATGGATTTGTTATACATCAACTCATTTTTGAAAATAATAATGAAATTAAAAATACATTAATCCTAATTAGCTAATATTTTAAATGTGAAAATAAGTTTATTATCTAGTTTACTATCAAGATCTATATATTCGTAACGGCGGTTTTTCCTTACGGTAATTAAAATATGCTTTTATGATTATATTTTAGGTTCATTACGATAGGTACGATGCAAAATTCAAAGGTACTCACGAGAGCTTAACATGGGAATTTGTTGAAGACACAGTACAGAAGTTTAAACATCAATTCATTTATCCGAACATAGTCAAAGGAGAAGTATTAGGAGATAACATGGGAACTTGGCTAGAGAAACTAAACTTGCATTCCTACGAGCCATCTGATGAAACCGACGAGAAAGGGACAGAAGATGCGGAGGGAGAGTTAGAAGATGACGATGACGATTGTGATGAAAAAGACGACCACGATGAGACAGAAAAGGAAGGTAGATCAGAAAGTAAGAAGGAGATAGAATAGTTTTCTATTTTGTAAGTACATAATTATATTATAACTAAAATGAATTTTACCGAGATCCGGTATTTGATATATAATTTAATATACAAGTCATTGGGGATAGACGAACGACTTTTATTTTTTTTTGAGTGCCAAATTTTTGCCTTACCAAAGGAATATCACATGACGTCAACATATAAAATGAGCGGAGGTAAATCGCTCGGGTAAAACCATATTAAATTTTACACTTAAACCTTCCTCGAAAATCACACTATATATTGGTGAAAACTATACAAATCCGTCCGGTAGTTACTTACATACAGACAGACGCGACAGGGAGACTTGTTTCTATGATATGTAAGGGTGAAGTTCTAAGAAACTTTTTATTTGTATTAATACAAAAATAATTAGAACTTCACCCTTATTATTTAAGTAATAAATATTTTCTGTATATTTATAAGCGGAGTCTTATTAGTGTAATTTGATATAATCAATACATATAATAAAGGAATATTTCGAATATATAAAGCGTGACAAAACAAAAGCTTTTAATAAATGCTTGTAATTAGTCTATTCTGGCGTTCGTTATTACGTCTTGTCTTTTTCACCTAATCTTTAATCACAGCAGTAATTGATATGTTATGGATGGGTGTTTGGACGGGTAACGGGTTTAATCAATATATGTTATTACTGTCATACGAGTGGGGCTCCATTAATCCAATTAGACCATATTTGTTTAGATTTTTTGCGTGTCGATGGCGTTTGACAAAGAGGACGCGTCAAATCATGTCTTCCTAAAAATGAGCGAAGTCCACTTCCGACTTCCCAAAAATGGCTTCATTTGTGGCTGCTATCAGACCACCACTAATGCAAATGTTTGAGCACTGAATCCACTAACAGGATTTGAGAAGAACATAACTGTAAAACAAAAGTTTGTGCTTTTTTTTCATCTCAGGATAGAGGCAGAATTTACTGAACTTAAACTCACCTTTCTTGGTTTATAAAACCCGTTTCATTGAAATTGTATATGTTGTGTGGTAATATATCAGCTAATGCTTCAGATAGATTTACTAAATATTCCCCGATCACCTTGAGTTTGATGAGTAGTTTTTTTTGTGAATCACTGGGTGTCGAACTGAAAATAATTTGTTTTATATCAGTCAAGAAAACTGTTTTTGAATTGTTTCCCGTTTTTGTCGTTCTGATCTAGATTCATTTTAAAAATTACCCGTACATTCCTGAAGGAAGATCTAATTTATTCAGAACAACGCGATATGTGAAACAATCTTGCTTATTTTTCGATAGAATGGCGGCATCTTTTTCGTGTTTAGTTTTCAGCTTATTTCTCTAAAAATATATAAAATATTTGGCAATTTTCACTCTTACGCGAAAGACATGCGCAAAAGGAACTTGCGCGAAAATAAACAGCGTGTCAATCTACTTGCGCGAAAGCAATTTGGTCAGACTTGTTAAGATTTGTCGTCTTGACTTTGGTAACATTGACGTGAATTCACTAAATGTTATTGTACCGCTGGTCGTCCGTAGTTATGTATTATCTATATCAAAGTACTTGTATGTTTCAGAAATTCATCTATTTCTTACCAATGGACATCTCCCATATTATGACAATATCCATATGAATAATTTATAAAACAAGTTCTTTAACTTCTGATTTCGAAGCTTCCGTACCTCAAAGTGCAAAAACGGTGCCCTTATATTTTGAAGGTCGGTCCCTTGTACGTCAAATAATTTGATTGAGATTCTCAAAATAACAATTGTTCGATTTATCTTTCAGGATATTGCTATTATAATCTTGAACGAAGATTCTAATTTAATTGTGCTGATAGAGAACCGTATTCTGTATTGGTATTTTTAACATTTATTCAACAATACATATATTTAACAATTTCAATCGTTCGTGGAAAATACACGATTATTTTTGTCATCTAGATTACGTTGACGACATTGACGTGCCCCCAGTGAATGTTTTAGACCGCTGGTCGAGCGTCGTGTGCCTCTTTCTAGATGACTTGTTTTTCTGATCAGTCTTATATGTATAGATCATGTTTTGATCAATTGTTTCGTACTGTTACTGGATGGCATATTAACAAATGCATATAGTCCTTATTAAATGACGTCTCTCAATTTTGATCATATTCATACGGATAATTTCTACAACAAGGTATAGATACGATCACAAGGTTTGACTAAAAGCTCGTTTTTGTCTTTGTGCCGTTAATGGATTTGAATTAGTTTTATCAGCATATGAAATAGTTGTTTTGATTCGTTAACCGGCAATGTTGAATTGGTGTGTGTGGTTAGCAACATGGATTGCTTCAAACAGTAATTTTTGCTCGTACATTTTGCAACTCGTTTTTATATTTTTTATTTAGTAACTTCACAATCTATTAACTGATTATGCGATTATTATTTTCAATTGAGAAAAAAAAATGATAAAAGTATTTCGTGAACGTATATTCGATTTGTTAATGTTGTGTCAGTCATCACAGTTTTTAAACAATCGTCGTGAATGACGTGATGAGTAATTTATTTTGTTGTAAATTTTTCTGTGCCGAAATGACTAATGAGTCATTTCGATAGTTTCAATGATCTTGATGGTACTGTGTGATGTACAGTCAGCGTAATGACTTAATGTCATAACGGCAGTACAGCTGTAGGCAGTAGCACCAAGATCGTAATATGTAGCTCACTATTCTTAATACGGTCAGACTCGTTAAAATTGGTCGTCTAGACGACGTTGGCAACTTTGACGTAAGCCCAGTGAATGTTTTAGTGACCACTGGCCGAGCGTCTTGATGCCTAGTTGTATAGCTGACGTTTCTTTCTGATCATTCGTATGTTACTGTTATGTTATATCTACTGGAATATTCCTTAATTCATCTGGTTCTTATTAATGGACATCGCCCCTGTTATAGCTATATCCATTCATATGGATTTATTCATATTATTTAATTTCTGCAACAGGATGTAGAGGCCAAACTAAAGATCGTTAACTACATTAAATTTGCTCCTTTATGTACAAAATTATTCAATATTTAATTATATGCCTTTACCAATGAGTTCAACAAAGACCGATTGACGATATTTTTTTGAAGATATATTTAGATATATTTATGCTACTTACGATATTTTAAATACTTTTTTGAAGAGACATACACGCACTAGGGTGTCCCGTCTATGTACGAAAAAAAAATTTTTAGGCTACTCTAACGCAAGAGGTGTCAAAATTTGCGTAATTGTATATACTATACAAAAAAAAATAAAAAAAACTGCATTGCGTGTCGTTTTGAGGGTTCTACCACACTTGAAAGTTTTCAAAATTGTATGTTTTATCAGCTGAAATCATATACCTAAAATTAAATAAAAATCAAGTTACAAAGTTATTTTTAATTAAAGTCAGTGAAATAAGGTTAACAAAGAAACCGCTTAAACAAAATTTAAACTAATCTATAACAGAAAGTTAAAAATTAAATTCATTTTTGTGTGCAAAATTTGGCATTTCTGCTCGAGATTGCAATCTATTTCGTATAAATCCATCTCTAGAAGAAGCGTCCATTACACTTTGAGAGGCCTCTGTAACTAGTTTAACACATCTCTCCACAGATTGTGTATGACAAGGGAAGTCAAGAATTTCCAAACTCTTATTTTTTGTCATGCTTTGAAGGTCTTCATTACAAATATGTCGAAGAACTGGCGGTGGTGTAACCTGACATTCATTCCACACAATAATATCGGTGTAATCTTTAGCAGAAAAGTTGATTTTCGGTGTTTTAAATATCTTGCGTTTTGTGCTCTCAATTTCTCTAGCTTTGATTATTTTATGCAGGCCTAGCTCGCGAATGTTCATCGAATAACATACCTAACCTACAGACAAGAAGGTTTTCTGGGTGTGCAATAAAAGCGTTTCTTTCAATAACTGAATCTACAATAGATCTCAGGTTGTCTGGTAGATATCGAGAGTATGTTACCATTTGATAAATGTGTTTGGCGTCCTCCTTAAAATATGTGTTTTGCTTGATTAAAAACCAAATAGGAGCATATGTTTTGACCACGTAGTTTACAAGCAATGTCAAATTTTCAGATGGATTAACAATACTTACGTAAAGTCTTAATATACGGTTTGCAGAAGTAAGCTTTCTCGAATGTGCCCTTTTACCAGGTTGACGATTTGCAAATTCTGGAGTACAGGTTCCAGTTGACACAGCCTGACACATCTCATAAAGATATTTCTGGTCAGTACTTAGTTCATCCACAACATCTTTTGGCAAGTCAGATAAATTGCTCGCCACCGCACAAAAAGATACCATTGCTTTATCTTCGCAACCAACTAATTGGTTTCCAAGAGGTCCGGAATACTCCCTAGGGCCCGAAGTACAGCCATCTAAAGTCAAAAATAAATGACGGAGCTGCAACGGCCTATTCAAATACTGCTCTAAATGTTGGATCACGCCACCTTTCCAACCGGTATTAGTTGCAGTTCCATCACATCCAACGCATATTTGTCCTAATATATTTATTTATTTATTTATTTATATCACGTCAGCTAAAGTCCAACCTTGATTTTTCAATAGATTTGTGATTGAAGTAACAATTTCTTTTGAAGTGCCACGACTTGGCGTTGTGTCCCAAATAATTTGATCCTGGTTCTACTAAAACTACTACTACTACTATCAGGGTCTTGTCTTTTCGACCATCAAAGTAAATGCTTCTTATATTGATACCCTTAACATTTTTGGAAGCTTCTGTGCGAGATTTAGACACAGCTCTGTGAATTTTGTTTTTACCGAGAACCAGAGTTTTATCTTCGGCAGAAACCAAGCTGACGTCAGCCAAAACTGCAGAAACGACAGCATCAGCAGATCGCGTAGACAAACCGTATCTATCATCATTAATGGGAACTTTCTTATTTTTTGGACACGAACAAGATTCAAATGAACTGCATTTGCAAGCAGCAATGTCAAAAAGCTTCTCAGATGACACTAAAAATAACTTTAATTTGTTTTCAAAACTGTCATTTTGTTTGCTTTTGGGATATCTTTTTAAATTGTGGTACTTTTCGTAATACGAATTCAGTAATTGAGTAACTCGTTCCTTAGTTACGGTTGGGATCGAAGCTTTGGTCCAGATAGTAATATTTTTTTTCAGATACAATTGAAAATATATTTGATTTGGATGGGTCTTTTCCATTGCACTTGAATTTTAAGTTGTATCTGACAAATAAAACAAATTTAATTACATATTTTATAGTTGGTAGCTGCCGGTCATTAATTTCTGTGAATGGTCCCAAAAAATCACAAGTCAACAAAAAATGACGCCTCGAACTCATTATTTAAATCACAAAATTACTTTTTTGCACTATAACAATGACTTTACTTCAAAAAGAATAAAAATCGCTTATAGGAAACACTAGCTATTATAGTTATGACAAGAAAATTCTCGAAACAAGTTGAAACTTGAATGTATCTGCAGGTTGAAACTTCGTAAATTTCAAAGTCGCTATTAACATGTTCTTGCTTGTAAATCGATGTATCGTGTGTATTACATATGACAAAATATTAAAACTTATATATTTTTTCTTTTTACTCTCATTAAAGATTTAAAAACTTTGACGATCAGTAGAACCCTAAGGGCATAGTATTATATTTTTTAAATACTTTTGTAGTGATCTACGGTTAATTAACACACACACAAATTTTAAGAAGTCTTGCGTTAAAGAAATTTAAATAAAAAATTTTCGGGACACCCTAATGTGCACAAGTGGTTGTGATATTTTAGTATGCTGTTTGTCTTTGAGATTTTTATTGCAGTTTGTAAAGCGCATTGTAAAAGTACTAACAATCATCACAAGAGGTAATTTTGTTGGTAGATCAAAAGTATTCTAATATTTTCATAACAAAAATTATACTCGTAAAGTCGAGCATAATGAATTTTTTATATGAATTAATGTAAATTTTCACCATCATTGAGATATAATATTGATGTTTTTCCCCCGAAGGGATAAAAACATTTATTTTGGGTCTTGCCGAAGCTTGACCCTCAAAATCAATCAAAATCAAATATCTTTGATTTTCGAAGGTTGTTGAGCCACCAGTGTAAGTCCTGAATGACTATTGGAGGTAATTCTTCCGGCAGAGCTCTACTGGCAATTTGAAGTTGACGACAATACAGACGACCGAGTGGAACTACGAATGCTACAAAGTTTAAGCTTACAAGAATTGACTTCGCTAGCTGCCAGTCCCAAGTTTGTGAATCAGCATCGACAGCTCTCTTTCCAAAGAAATTATCTTCTTTCGAGGAACATATTTTCGGTTTAAAATTGTGTCCCAGCTTACTCCGAGAAACTATATTCTGTGTTGGCTCCAGTATAGATTTTTTGAAATGTATTTTCCAGCCTAAAGTTGTCAACATTTCCACTGAGTATTGTGCATCTTTTCTCAACTGCTGCGCGTTTTAATTGATAAACGATGACTCTGATTCCTTTTCTTCGTAGTTGTGTTGCAATCCAGTCTGAAATTCTGGAGGTGATCGGAGCAGTTGAGAGACCGAATGGCAGACAGGTCATTAGATAAAGCTCCTCTTGGAAATATAGGGCCAGATAACGCTGATGTGATTCCTTTATTGGAATGTGAAAATATGCCTGTGATATATCTAGTTTCGTCATGAAAACGTTTTTCTGAATGAAATCCAGAACAGTAAAGTGACTTGGAAGATGAAATTTCTTTGGGTGAAGGTAGTCGTTCAAGTCTCTTAAGTCGAAAATTGGTCGATTTGAGCCGTCCCCTTTTGGAACAAGAAATATCCTTGATACGTGCCCAATAATCAGAGATAAAGGGGCTTTCCTCAAAACGCCAGTTTCCTTCATTTTTTCTATTTCTTGATACATTTCTTTGCTGAAAGGTGTCTGAAATCTGCCGCAAATTTCTTTGGAAAAGGGAACGTTTGGAGGTTTGTTCACAAAAGGAATCGTATATCCGGTTATCATACTTATTATGAATTTCGGAGCAGATATTACTTGCCAAGCTTTGACGAAATGTTTCAACTGGCCTGCCCTCCATAGGTCAGTGGAGTGGGAGTGGTAGTGGTCCATAGTCAAAAACGTCGCCCCGTACGGGACTGACGGTCTTTGTGACACTTGTTAAGGGCTGTATGCTTGGAATCATAAGAACGATTCTGTTTAGATTCCTGCCTTTTTCTTGACAATCTTCGACTTCTTTGTTGGTGGTGGTGGTATTCTCTCTACAATGACATGGATCCAGATCAAGATTTAGTAAATTTTAGGCCAAATCCTAGCAAATTCTACACAAGGCAATATAGTTAAGTTCACACCATTTTTTACAACAAATTTAAAGACTTTCCAAAACGAGATTAATATTTTCAAAATCCGTACCAATTTAGCGAGATAATTAATTTAGCAAATTAGAGGAATTTCTATAGGAAAATTATGAAAAAGTAGAAATTAAGTGGTCACTTGAGTTACCTTTGCTGGGTTGTTATAATGAAGACAATAGGTAGGTAACAAACAATCCCAAATTGTGTTCGGGTCCTTGGAATTCGTTGAATTTTCGACAAGTTTGTTGTTTGACTTGTATTTTGTATTTTATCGAATGTATTATTTATTTATTTATTATTGTAATATTTTAATTTCTTAATAACTTTACAACCGCCCAAGGTAAGATGACCGTTGGTCAACGACTGACGTTGACAGCTGACGTTGTCAACAGGCACGACCATAGATTATCTACAAACGGATTTCAAACGTACAAAAAAAAACAAAAGAAGGAACTCTACGATCGATCAAAGTATTTTTACAAAGACAAGCGTTACAACCTAGGGGTTTTTTCGATATAAACTAAAAAATATATAACAGAAATGTTTATACATTTAAATTTTCCATTTATAATTATAGAAAGTACAGATTAAAGATTATTTTGTACACTATATCAAATAGAAAAGCAATAAACATTTCTCAAATCTAAATATTTAATAATCGTCATCGATGTCGACGTCGTCTTTGTCGACACGGATAATGCACGAATCACACACACTGTCCATCAACTTAATAACAGGGCATATACCAGCTCGATGGGATTGAGCTCACAGTGATAAGGAGGTAAACGGAGCATTGTTATAGATTGCCATTTCGTCTTGGTATTTATAGTTTTATATATACAATATAAAGATCTGCGAAGCCACGGGCAAAAGCTTTTTAGTAATAACTTGCGAACTGATGTCTGATGATTATATTAAATTTCTTCAACATTTATTATATTGAAAAAACGTGTGTCCAATTGCCAAAAGTTCGTCCAGTCGTATTGTCAAAGTCGTGCTCACACAATCTTTATGTACGTAGTTGCAAAGGTTACTACAGTTTAAATATTTCAAGAATTGATTCCAAACATCATTGTTTAGCATTTCTTAGTGTAGCAGATTTTTCACGCTGCATTTGAAGTGAAATATCGTCACACATGTTATCATTTGCCAAATGAATAATTTTTTAAATAACTATTCCAAACAAAGTTTTTATTTGATGACCTTGTGACGTCAAAGATATTTCAATGTTTTATCATCGCATTGTTGAATTATTACCACATCCATATGGATAATTTCTACAACATGGTGTAGAGACAGACAATCTCATTATAAAATATAATAATAAAATTATGTTATATTGTAGTTAAAATAAGTCTACGAGTGTTTTCCGACAAGACAAATTAAATTGTATGTTAATTTTAGAATGTGTTGTCAATTGTTTCTTCATCGTAAATTAGACGAATTTAGTATGTCCGAATCATTGCTCTCGTAAAATGCTTCGACGGCGAACGCGCGATGCTGTTACAAAAAACGATACTAACCCCCGCACCGTTGATTACTTTTTAAAATAATCTTATTTAAAAACATAAATCTGTATTAATAAAATACCCGCTGTATCCCAAGAAATAGTTGCCATGATTTTTCCAGTCGATTGTGCCACCTTCCTTTCCCCTGGTTTCTTAGGGGGTGGCTGACTATTTTTATGCTACTGCATAGACTCTTGTTTCGATTCAGACTCATAATGATTATGCAGGTTGGCTGCACAGAGAATGGATGGTATGAAGGAAAGATGCTTTTCTTTCTTGATACACTTTACTTTTATAAAAACAAAGCGTTTAAGGAAACGTCTGAGGTTCGTCGCTGGATAAGTGGGAGAGGTTCGATGACCGCGACGCGTCGTGTGAGCAGACGACCCCCTCCTGGCACCACCTTTCCCCGCGCGCGTCCGCCGTAGTGATGTGACTCTGTAGATTATAGTAGAACCGCCTAAATGAGTCCTCGCCCGCGGAGTACAAGGGGCGCGGGGGTACGACGACGAAGGGGAACGAAAGAGGTGCGGGCGGCGGTCGAGCGTAGCGTGTAATACAAGAGGCGAAATGTTACTGGACATTTCTTGAGATATGTGAAGTCATAGTGGTTAGCGGCAAACAGGTGAAGATTTTTATTAAAAAATTAATAATGGCTATACAAAATTTGAATGAAACAACTGTAAACTATACAACGTGTTCCTTTTGTTATCCCATATCTCCATGGTATCAACGAGACCACGTACATGAATTAAATAGCATAAGCATTTTTCGATTATTGTTATTTTCAAATTTTTATTTTTCATACAAAACAATTCGATAAAAATGTGATTTTATGATATATAGGTATGATATGTAGGTAAAAAAAAGGTAATAAAGTTATGTATGTAATATTTATTTATGCAAAATTTATCAAAATTATAAATCAATCACTTATGTCCATAATATCAGTATCACTGGAACTTGATTCTTCACTTTCGAAACAGCCATCATCAGAATCATCAGAATCGTCTTGCACATTAATAATAAAATCAACAACTTCATCTAGTGCTCCATCATGTTTGCAATATTCGTCTTCGATTTTAATCACGTGTTTAACACAATTCTCCCATTTCTCTTTGGGATATTCAGCAAATAATCTCTCTAATATTTCTTTTTTCTGGTCCAAATTAGAGTCGATACTTTTTTGTGCTAATTGTCCTTTGATATCACCCCAGACCAACTCAATGGGGTTCAGGTCTGGGTGATATGGAGGCAAACGCAATACTTCGTGTCCGTTTCTTTTCAATACCTCGTCAATTTTGTAAATATCTTCTGTGAAATGGCTTTTAATTAATTTATATAAGTCATCTTTTCTAAGTTTTTCATCAAAAGGCACGTTATGTCGTCGTAGCCATTCTTGCATAGTTGGCTTGGTAGAAGCCATAGTTGGCTTTTTCTCTTCTCGAACCGAATGATAAGCTGCGTTGTCCATTACTATGACAGAATTTTGCGGTATATTAGGCATGAGCTTTTCATTTATCCATTTACTGAAATTTGCGAAATTCATAGAATCGTGATAATCACCTGTTTTACATTTGGATTTGAATATCACAAGGGCTCCGTCTACAAATCCAATTTGACCTCCACAATGTACGATGATCAAACGGTCCCCTTTACCAATATGAGATAGAACGCCAAGTTCATCCTTTGATTGCCAACATTTTGAAACGTTATGAGACGCGTTTACATAAGTTTCGTCAAGGTATAAAATATGTCTTCTTTCTCTACGATATTTTTTAATAGTATTTAGGTATTTCCACCTCCACGATGTGATATTTGGCTGTTCGATAAGGAGTTTCCTTTTAGATCCGCATTTCTTAAATTTAAAACCTAGATCATGTAATAATAGCCTTAAATATTCCCTGCCGCAGTGTAATATATTCTCTTCTCTAAGTACAGCGTTCAAAGTTTTCAGAGTAGGTATTTTTTTGAAAATTGTGTAAAACTGAGTGACTTTTCTTCTTACCACTCCTTTTGTGAAATCGTCTATTTCCACTCTTTTTCTACGAACCTGTTTTGGTTTTCTTGGTGATTTAAATCTCTCGTTGTCATTTAATGCTTTCCCTTGTTGTACAATTCTAGATACAGTCTTTTCTGATAATCCAGTAACTTCTGCTACAGTTTTATTTAAAGGTATATCTTGTTTATATTCATCAGAATTTGGGTCGAGTTTCTTTTTTCTAAAATATTCATATACGTTAAACGCCATTTGTTTGCACTGACTATTAATTCTATGTCCGAAAACATTTCGACTCATCTTGAGAATGTAATCTCATGTATAACTTTCACAAGGCGTCCGCAACTGTCAACACGTGTGATCGCTAACCGCGTAGCGAGCGAACTGAGTTTTTACAAGAATGCGCCCGCCGCCCGCACCTCTCTCGGTCCCCTTTGTCGTCGTACCCCCGCGCCCCTTGTACTCCGCGGGCGAGGACTCATTTAGGCGGTTCTACTATAGTGATGTGCGCGAACATAATGATGAACCTAAGTTTTATTTGCAGTAAGAGTTATGCAAAAAATCCTTCCTTATCGGCGCTGCAGACGTCTAAAAACTCCTTTGAAAACTCGGTGCGCAGCTGTTTCTGTGGTGGTGTGAGCATTCTTGGCACCCATCTTGCGCTGACTTTTCACTTCCCAAGATAGTCGTGTTTGATATTTAACATGGTGATACTCCAACTATTTCTGCAAGTTGTTTCTTCTTTAAACGTGTATCCTCCAGTATAAGTTTCTCCACTTTTTCAACGATGTTTGAAGAGGTGGCCTTAAGGCAAGAGTCCTCGTAAACCGATAAACATTTCTTCCAAAATTTTCAGAGGTGGTTTTCCTTGTTTAATGAATAACTTTATGACGGCATGAAACTCGATGTTCAAGATTTTTTTCAGATTTACTTGCTTGATCGATACTATTATTGAAAGGTTATTGACACAATTAAGTTCAAACTTTGCATGTATACTCACAAAGACTTTTTACTTACTTGCTGCTTATACAGGGTGATTTTTTATCCAGTGTCCAAATTTATGTACAGGTGGGTCAGAAAGACTTGCGAATTTGAAAAAAATATAATAAAAAAATTGAATAAAATACTTATACAATTTTTTATTTTTATTAAAATAGACATCTGAGAAATTATTTCTTAAAAATAACATCATCAAGGTGTTCTTAAAAATAACATCATCAACCATTGCGCTGCAAACATTCCTCGAATCCGAACCTCAAATTGGTAAAAACTCGCTGGCACATTGCGCGGGGAATGGTTGCCATTTCTTCTCGGATATTGGTCTTCAACTGGTTAATTATTTAGTTATTTGAGTTGTTCGAGTCATCAACTGCTGGGTTATTTGAGTAGACTCTACTTTTCAGGTATCCCCACATGAAAAAGTCCGGTGGCGTTAGATCTGGACTTCTAGGGGGCCATGCAATGTCACCTCGGCGCGATATTACTTTCCCAGCAAAAATCTCGTTTACGGCCGCCAAAGAGGCATTAGATGTATGGCATTATACATAACCATGTTATGTATCGGTCGAAATTTACAGTGACAGATTGCCCTTGTTGATTTTTAAAGAAAAAGGGTCCGATAATTCCGTGTGCTGATATGGCCGCTCTAACTCGTTCAATTGTGTCTTCAGTTCTTGTTGCTCTTGGGCGTCGCGCAGGCTTCTGTTTGAGAGCCGAACCAGTAGCTTCGAACTTTGTGACCCACGATCGAATCACACTTTCCTTCGGACATTGATTTAAGTTATGTAATCGAAACTCACGCCGAAATAAACGCCTGACAATAGCGCACGAATCGCCATTTTTGTAATAACGTTTAACGCAGAATGCGCAATGCGCTCCGGTGAAGTGATCCATCGCGACTAAATTTCCGAGAACCGAGCTTCTCGACCCCACCACCCGGGCAGCCCCCGCTCATAAGGATCAAACGCTAGAGAGATTTTAAAATCGCACGCCTTTCTGCCTTAACCCTTAATTTGGCACCGATAAAATTATTCAAAATATATGAATTTGACAATTTTGTGATTTCAGGAGTATGTCATAAAGTTCTGGAAAAATGAAAAAAAAATCTACAATAGCCCACTGCTGGGAAAACTGGTGTCCGTCACAGCGGACCTTGCCAATTACTGTGACTTTAATGGTCAGATTTATATGTTCTCTGAGGCGGACACTGCCAAACTACGGAAAATAAAAACCAGTTATTTTTATGTTTTTTTACTAAAGAAAAATACAGAAATGAACATTTTAGAACTAATTGATACCGAAGTACAGTTTATTTTGTATGAAAATTTAAAAAACAATTTCTGGGGGCTTTTCCTGTCACGAAACATAATCTTATATTGCATTTTATGCAATACACGACGGTTTTCTTTTGGCAGAACCTGCAGCGTCCTTCTTCCATGGTCGAAGGGAAGTGTCCTATATTGTCGTATTTCAATGGACTCAAAGGGCGGGGTGCATGCGGTTTCTTTACTTTGACGGATTCAGTCTGTTTTCTTGTAGCCGACCTGTTTGCCTTGCACAATAAGTCATAAATATCAAATCTAAATGCTTTCAAACGTTTTTTGGATTTCACGTTGCCGGAATGCTTTTGGCGGTACAATAGCCAAGCATTTTTTACGAGTACACTATTGTCTTTCCATCTAACTAAAATTATTTCATTTTGTTTATCAAATCTGTAATCATACGCGGCACGATCTTCTTCATCTCTTTAGTACTTTTTAGTTGACATTTTTTAAGTCCTATTTTCTCTTATCGTTCCAGTCGCATCAGTAATCGAAAAAGTAGGAAAACTTGTATTGGAAGCAATACAAGTTTTTCTACTTTTTCGATATTCCGAAGTGGTGGCCTCAATTGGCCGTCCGGAGCGTGGGTCATCTTTAATGGACTCTCTTCCTTGTTTGAAAAGACCATGCCACTTGTAAACCATGGTTTTTCCAGGGGCAGAGTTCCCGTAAATAGCCAACAGCTCTTGAAAAATAATCTGAGCGGATTTTCCTTGCTTGGTAAGGAACTTAATAACGGCGCGGTGTTCAATTTTCTCCATACTGGCTGATTTCTTCTCGATTCAGATGGTTACAGGTCGATAACACAAAAGTTAATGACCCGATTGCGTTCAAACTTGATATATATACTCTTAATGAGGTGCTCAACTAGTAACTACCTGGACGAGTAAACCCCCCACCAACCCCTCCATTCCGCGAACTTACTGACCTCCCCTCGTATTTGCGACTGGCGGCGCACACTGGTTCGAAAATCGTATATGGTGGACTTAGGGATCAAAGTGCAGCTATCACGCTGATTTTTTTTTTACATACTCCTTTTAACAATAGCTTTGACTTTTGTTAATAAGGTTTTTGCTAAAAAGTGCATTTTCATATTTAAAAAAAATACTGTTTATTTTTTTGTATGGAGAAAAAGTAATAATCATAAAAATCTTTGAAATGGTAATACTGTTAGGCAGGGCGGCTAGTAGGCGTTATAGTCCGCACAATTCTCAACATTTTATACCTTGAAGTCATATTCATATGTCTGCCGCTTTGGCGTCCACAGCGCTTGGAAATTTTCCTTATTAAATATATAGGCATCATAAACTAAATTACCGTACCCATACTACGTGACCCGTTCAGAGGCGGATGGGGAGTCTTTTAAAATACCCGTACTTGATCATACGAAGGCTGGGGGGGAGGTCAGGATTACGATGAAATTTTTGATTGAGATGAAATTTCATACTATTAATGATGAAACGATTATCTTTTTAAAGCAAGACCTTTGCGACAAGCACACAAAATTTATACCGTGCGAGAATTTTATACATTAGATATTGACTATGTTGCCCAAGAAATATGAAGATATAGATGGTAGCCCTGAAAAGAGCTTTTGTAGAGCTCTGAAAAGAGCTGTTGTAAAGCTAAGAAATATGAAGATATATATGGTAGCCCTGAAAAGAGCTTTTGTAGAGCTCTGAAAAGAGCTTTTGTAGAGCTCTGAAAAGAGCTTTTGTAGAGCTCTGGAGAGAGCTGTTGTAAAGCTCTGAAAAGAGCTGTGATATTGTGCACACTAAAGAGATGATTATTCCAAAGGATTTGTCTTATCCACTGAAACTTCGTCGATCTCCATTTCTGCTTCTTCCTCTACCGCTGATTCTAATAAGTCAATAGCTTCTGAAAATAATTTTAATTTATTGAATTTTGCATACTTTGGCCTGATGTGTGATATATATGGATCCGAAGTTATTAAAAAGTTATGAAGAATGTCTTCATTATTCTGAATCCTTCCCATTTTCCGAGTGTGTTGCTCCCTTGTATTTCTAAATTCCTTATTTCTTGCTTCGGATGCTTCTTCCGACATTATTCCAATAGGCAGACAAGAGAAATGTCGGCAAATATCAGCCCCATGTATGAGCAGCTTGTGCACACTTGCTGGCATATTGTACCATGGATAGAGGTGTACAAAAAGTTCAGCTGTCTCTCTGCAATATTCCCGGAATTTCTCGATGTTGATGGCATTCCCAGAGGATATGACCTGCAAGATCACAGCGAAATGCCTAATGAGATTCTCATCAATCTTCGTAATCTGTGCACTCTTCTGGTATTCTCTGAAAAATTTTCTTGCAGTGTTGCCATCGTTCGTAGTTCCGAAGCCCTGTTTAACAATATCTATCAAGAGTCCCATCTGCTCTTTGAATTGTTGTTGCGTGAAATCCTTCCTTGCTTTCTTGAGGTTTTTATTTTCACCTCGTGCACACCACATCTCGAAGTCCATATTGTACGATATGTGCAATAGACACTCCATGCTTCTGATCCACATGTGAAGTGTAGAGAGTCCGTACTGGTACACCTCATCCCGAACTGGTCTTGAGAATACTTCTGGTAAGTTATTCATTTCACTGGGTTTTGCCAGACATATATTGCAAGTCGCTGCAGATGGAGTATCGGTGATGATTGTAGCTATCTTGCCATCAATCATCGTCATGTGCAGATCATGACTGATCTCGACTTCCCCGCATCTTGACACAGTCAGGTTTCGGATTTCTTCTTTCATCGCAGCTTCTTCTTGTTTGATGAATTCGCTGGTTTCCTTTGCGAACTGAAACTTCACTGGTCTACAGTAAAACGTGGAAGAAGGTTTTGGATTTTCCCAGATCAGCACATTGTCAGACTCAAGCTTTAATGGCACAAGACTCGTCATGAATACTGATGAATCATCGAAGTCAGGTTGCCCGCTTTTCTGTCTGTAATTACTTTGTGCTGAAGATCCGTCGAATCCCCATTTGCTGGTCATTTTTAGATGTCCATCTGGGAGATTTAGAGGTTCGCCAACAACTTGCAGGATCCTCTGTACAGTCAAATTCAGTAATGACTGCAATTTCACCTTTGCTCCATCTTCAGTTACTTCAATATCAGACGTATCCGGATAGCATTTCTTCTTAGCTTTCAACAGTTTGTAGTACGAAGGAAGCTGTGCAGAACCTTCGTAGTTTGTCAAGAAAGCCCTTAGCGTCAAATATCTCCATTTTGACAAATCCAGTGAAGTAGCAAGGGCCAAAGCTTGATCTTCCTCGAGAGTTTCCTTCTTCTCCTTGTGAAACAAATATGTTTGAACTTCGTGTGCTCGTTCTGGGTTTTTCATAAGGTGCCCAATCACTTGGGCAAGGTCGATTTTTCCTTCCGATTTCAGGTTAGAGACGAGAGCAAAAGACAACTCATCTGCTGTATAGTCAGTTAATGTACCTGACCGTCTTTTTTTTTGCTTGTTTCCCAGGTCAGAAAATGGTTTTCTGACCGGACTTTCTGTAGAAGTGCTCATATCCTTTGTAACAGAAGATGTGGATGGAGTGACGTAATCTGTAGGCTCTGGTAGCTGATTTTCTTCCTCTATGGTATCTTCAAAAATCTTCGCGAGATTCAGGTTATTGCACACAGGCCACTTGATTCTTTCCTCTAACCAGCCCATATGTTTATTCATAAATGTTTTCTGAGTTCTGTTTGCCGCGGTCCATCTGCGATTCAAGTTGACAGTGATGGATCTTGAAAACTTTAATATTTCTTCAGAATCTTGGTCACAAACACTGAGTGGAATACCAGCCAAAATCGCTTGATGGAGCCTTTTATAATCCTTGAGGTCGCCTTCTCGTAGAAATATGTAGAAGTCCAAGTTGGTTCCAAATCGAGTCATGGTATGTAGATGATAATAGAGCGTCACTGATTTTATGGAGATGTATCTTCTTCAACAGTTCAATTGGTAGTGATTTTTTTATCGTACGCGCCTCTTTTATATAATTTCTACCTGTTCATGCATCACACTTTGGACGAGATTACGGGCTCGACCAATGAGAGTCGAGTATTTTTTTAGTGGAGGGGATGGAAGAGCGCTATGGAATCTAAGTAGTATAATTTTCAGTGGAGGGGAGGGCTCTGGTAATCTGTCTGGCATTCAGTCACTTTTAATGTATGGTACTAAATAATAGACGTATAAGAATATTAAAAGTGGCCGAAGTTCTCTGTTGCATTTTTAATAATTTTTCTGTGACGATATATTATTAAAACATGCAAACATTTTTGTTTTGTCCATTTTTGTTTGAAATCTAGACAGTTTAACTAATATACTTGATCTACAAAATATAAAACAATGTTTCCTGTCTAGACTATTTTTATTATACTCGATCTAGAATATTTATATTTAATATATATATTATATTAATAAGATAAGGGAACGTACCCATACTACGTATAAAAGGATCCATTTTGTTATCCCCGCCCCTCCTCCTTTTCTGTGATCCTCTGATTCTCTCTGCGATATTGTGTACGTGATGATGAAATCCCCCCCCCCCCCCCTCCTATGATCAAGTGCGGTATTTTAAAAGACTGACCCATCCGCCTCTGAACGGGTCACGTAGTATGGGTACGGTAATTTAGTTTATGATGCCTATATATTTAATAAGGAAAATTTCCAAGCGCTGTGGACGCCAAAGCGGCAGACATATGAATATGACTTCAAGGTATAAAATGTTGAGAATTGTGCGGACTATAACGCCTACTAGCCGCCCTGCCTAACAGTATTACCATTTCAAAGATTTTTATGATTATTACTTTTTCTCCATACAAAAAAATAAACAGTATTTTTTTTAAATATGAAAATGCACTTTTTAGCAAAAACCTTATTAACAAAAGTCAAAGCTATTGTTAAAAGGAGTATGTAAAAAAAAAATCAGCGTGATAGCTGCACTTTGATCCCTAAGTCCACCATATACGATTTTCGAACCAGTGTGCGGCGCGGCGTTTGCGCAGAGGCTTCAAAGGCGCCGCCGCCGGCCCGGCCGTCACCGCAAAATAGATAATACATATGGATAATTACCACAGTTTCGTGTAAACATAATGTTCGAATGCTTCGTTCAAAATGTGGCCAAATAAATTACGAAACTACATTTTTTCAAAGCATATGGACCATTTATTTGCACATCTTGGTATGAACGCTATTTGAAATGCTCAAACACACAATTATTCAATAGTAGAATCTTCCTACTCGTATATTGGCGAAATCGCAATATTTGGAATGCAATTTCCACAGTTTCGTGTAAACATGTTTTAAATAAGAATGCCTTTTTATTATAATTTAAATAAGAATGAATTATTATATTACAAGAATTATTATTATTATGCAAACATTATGTTTGAACGCTTCGTTCAAATCTTAGCCATATTATAATACCGAAACTATTTTTTTTTCAAAACATGTATAACATCCACAGCTTGGTATGAACGTTATTTTCGAATACTCAACACATCTATAAGTCATTGATAAATTTTTCCTATACTGGCGAAATCGCAATGATTGTAATGCATATGGATAATTTCCACAGTTTCGTGTAAACATCATGTACGAATGCTTCGTTAATTTGGCTATATAAATACCATTTTTTCAAAGCATATGGACAACTTGCACAGCTTGGTATGAACGCCATTTTAAATGCTCAAACACACAATTATTCAATAGTAGAATCTTCCTATACTGGCGAAATCCCAATATTTGTAATGCATATGGATAATTTCCACAGTTTCGTGTAAACATCATATCAAAAAAATTGCCTGAAAAAAATACAATATATCTTACTGTGGCGAAACCGAAATATTTATAACGCAGATAGGCAACCTCCACAGCTAGGCGTGAATGCCCTATCCAACTGCTCAAACACGCGTAATATTCGTAATGCATATGGATAATTTCCACAGATTCGTGTAAACATTAAAAGCCCCGCAAGTTAATATTGCGATGAAACCTTGTCACAATAATACGAGGGTAAATCAAAAAGTTCTTAGAATCACTATAAAAAAACCAGGAGATGTGTACAAAAATATTTTATTTTTCAACGTAATCTCCTTCTAATTCAATACATTTAGTATACCGCTTCTCTAACTTTCTAATTCCTTCCAAAAAAAATTCATTTTCTTGACTCTCAAAAAAGTCGTCTAAGCCATAACTGCGTCGTCATCACTATATTTAGTTCCACGGATGTGCTCCTTTAATTTTGGAAATAGGTGAAAGTCACTAGGGGCTAAGTCCGGAGAATATGGTGGGTGATCAAGAAGATCGAAGCCAGCACTGCGGATTGCCGTGAGCGCAACTTCGGACCGATGCGCAGGAGCGTTATCGTGAAGAAACAACACGCCCAATGACAGTTTTCCTCGCCGTTTTTCCTTTATATTTTCACGCACTTTTGGAAATAAATTAGCATAGTAGGATCCAGTAATGGTCTGTCCTTTCGGCATGTAATCGATAAAAAGGATTCCTTCACTATCCCAGAACACAGAGGCCATAACTTTGCCGGCGGTAGGAGCAACGCGAAATTTCTTCATTGGTGGCGATGATGGCCGTTTCCAAGACATGCTTTGTCTTTTAGTTTCGGGATCAAAATGGTGGACCCATGTTTCATCCATGGTAACAACACGACGGCAAAATTCATCCGGATCGGACTGTAATATTTCAAGATTGCGCTTTGAAATTTCCAAACGACGTTTTTTGTTTTCTTCTGTTAACATTCGTGGTACCCATCTTGCCGACACTTTTCTGAACCCCAAGGAATCTGTTAAAATGGATTGGATGCTTCCAAATGAAATCTTTAGGACCTCGGCTAAATGTTTTATAGTTATTCTTCTGTCTTCCAGAACTAACTTCTCGACCTTTTTGATATTTTCTTCTGTGATGGAGGTTGACGGCCGCCCTGAACGCAGATCATCTTCACAAGTTGATCTACCCCTTTTAAATTCCGAAACCCAGTAAGCTACTGTAGAATAGGGTAAAGCATTATCCCCTAATGTCTCCTGAATATCCAAAAAAATTTCCTTAGTGGACATTTTTTTTAGGCACAGATACTTTATCACCGCACGTAATTCGTTTTTTTCCATATTTCAATACGTTGGAATACCCTTGGCACTTAATAATTTATTGCTTGTAAACGATACGACCGAATCGATTGTAACTGAGCATAAACATTATACGATAATCACTCTTTAAAAATAATAATAAACTACCCACAAAAAAAATATATCAATATGTCATTCTAAGAACTTTTTGATTTACCCTCGTAGCTGCGTGACGTCATCCGTCGCAAAAAAGTACAGATATAAAAAAAAAGTTGTTATAAAAAGTAAATAAGCTAGGGTTATGGGTTTATTGGTAATAGCGAGACTTCTGTTTACGAGGGGAGGTCAAAAAGTTCGCGGAATAAGGGGGAAGCGGGTTGAAATTAAACACCAAACTATTTTTCCTTTTCAATATATTCTCCCTTCGGAGTAATCGGATCGACACCTGAAGTTGTCAGAAATAACATCTTCGTTTCGGCGTGTTTCCACCAGTTTTTCTTTTCCAAGCAGTTTATTTTTGCGAATGGATAGACTTCTAGCTTGATGACATTTAGTCCACACTCGCCCGGCGATTTTAAAATGTACTGCTTCCCGTTCGCATGTCTCGAAATAGATTGCGAGATTGAGCCAGTGGTCGCTGGTACATTCTGCAGACCGAAGAAGTCTTCGATTAAGTCTTGGTTGACCGCAAGCGGCTCTAATTTCTCGGATTCGCTGGCATCTACAAGTGCTTCCGTTATAGGCGCAGTCGTGGACGACATGCAGATGATCGTTTCCGTGGTTGGACACCCAGAAGACACTCCCTTTGAAGCTACAACCGGCGTTTCCATTGAACTCACATATGCGTGAAATACGAGGGCTGCTATTTATGTATCCGGAATAACAAAATTAAACAAACATATATTATTACATATGGTTTTATTGTTTCTCGAAGTATTCTCCGCGATGATCTATGCACTTCTGCATACGATGAAACCAAATTTCAAAGCACTTTTTCCATTCTGATTGAGGTATGTCCAAAACGTGTGTTTTGAACGCATCAACGGCCTCTTCGCGGCTCGAAAAACGTTGACCACGTAATTTATTTTTAATGTTTGGAAATAAATAAAAATCATTGGGTGCCAGGTCGGGGCTGTACGGCGGATGACCCGTCAATTCAATCTTTTGACCCTCCAAAAAATTATTTGTTTCAGCCGACTTGTGGCAGCTAGCATTGTCGTGATGAAGTATGATTCTGCGTTGTGGGTTGTTCTTTCGTATTTTTTCAAAGACTTCTGGCAAACAAATGGTGGTGTACCATTCAGAATTAACCGTCCTACTATTCTCTAGTGGCACTGTAGCTACATGTCCGTTGATACCAAAAAAACAAGCGACCATTTGCTTTAAAGTGCTTCTCGCACGAACAACTTTTGTTGGATTCGGTTCATCTTGAAAGACCCACACCGTTGACTGCTGTTTAGTTTCAGGGTCATAAGCATAGATCCAGGTTTCGTCACCTGTGTAGATATTATAAACAGCTTTTGACGTGCCACGGTTGTATTTTTTTATCATTTTCTTACACCAGTCGACACGAGCCTGTTTTTGATCTACGCTCAAGTTGTGCGGAATCCAACGCGAACAAATTTTTTTAACAATTAAATGTTCGTGTAATATCGCGTGTATACTCGTCATACTAATGCCCAGAGACGCCTCTATCTCGCGGTATGTAACATGACGATCTTGCATTACTAATTGTCGCACAGCATCAATATTTTGTTGTACCACTACCGATTTAGGACGACCCTCCTTAATTTCATCCATGAGCATAGACCGTCCACGTTGAAATTCCTTAAACCAATAATACACAGTGGTTTTCGATGGTGCTTCATCTCCAAAAGTTAAAATCAGTTGTTCGATGCACTGTTTTTGAGTTAATCCACGCCGAAAATCATAATAAATCATCGCGCGAAAATGTTCACGAGTTAGGGGATAAACTGCGTTAAGCGTGTGCACGCACGTGAGCACGTCACGGGCCACGCTTCTGGTGCACGCACGTGAGCACGTTCGCGTGCTTATGCGCGGGCATCGGCGCGTGCATCCGCGTACGCAGTTTTCTCAGTACAATTTGGACGTTGGAGGTGTACAGTCGAATAAGTAATAATGGATAAATTAATGTTGTATTATTTATCAAGACGACGGCGACGACGAATTGCCAAAAAAAGACGCCAGCCAGTAAGCCCGTTCGTTGAATCTAGGTTACTGTGCGGGGAATTCGTGGTGAAGTTTGGTATATTAAGAAAAAATGAAAGGTTTTTTTTCAAATATTTTAAAGTTTCATTACAAGTCTATGATGAATTATATTCAAAACTGGAGCCCTATTTGAAGACTAACAATCTACGATTGAAATCTACGTCAATCGTATCACCAATGGAACGATTTGCAATGACATTGCGGTAAGTAAAGACATTTCGATATTAATAATCATCTTTATTCATGTAAAAAAACAGTCATTATTTAACAAAAGTTTAGAACACTCATATTTTTTGCCAATTTATGTAAGTCACATTACTGTTTAGCCACATCAAGCAAGAAAGAAGAAGAAGTTCTTATTGTTTCGGCAGTGACACCTGAATATGGCTTAAAATGTTTTTCTTGATGTGGTTCACTCTGTTCTTAGGACCGAAACACATAACCGCACACTTATTAATCATCATATTAATCACAGTTTCTTATATTTATTAATTATATTTTGTTATTTCTAAATTACACAGTTTTATCTTTTTCGTTTTTTTTATCTATACCTACTTATTCACTTATTTTTTTATATACTTAATCACAACAGTCATCACAGTGTCTTGCATAAACGCTACGTTACAATTAGTCATTGATTATTCATTTGAAATACACTAATAAAATCACAGGTTCAAGTTTAAAATAAAAAAACACAATAACAGTTAAAACAGTACAATAAGTCTAAATGTCTTAATTATAATAATATACCTACCTTACAAAGTATTAATTATAATGACGCATATTGATTGCAAGTTTTTACATATGAATATTTCCCTTATTAATTATTCCCTTCTATTACTAGATCGGGTACTAATATTATTTTAAATTCTTATTTATCATCACAATCATAATCACAGTTTACTACATAAAAGATTAAATTTAAGAAGAGGACATATGAAGGAGCAATGTTATGAGTAGGTTCAAAAAAAAGGTCCATTAAGTAAAAAAGGGGTCTATTGCCTGTCTGTAGGGGTCCTGCCTGGGAATGCCCTTGTATATCATAATAATTGCACATGAGACCAGAAAAATATAAATATAAAATTGCGCTTTTTACTAACTTAAATAGTTCTTCATGTTCTTCTCTTTCTTTTGTTCTTAATAATTAAACAGTCTTAATCAAATCTTCAAAGTCTTTCTTGTTACCTATTTATTCATTGTTCGTATCTGATCTTACATTTAAGGATTCTAAATCATTCGTTACCGTATTTTGCGTTAATGAAAGGTCATCAATGGTAATAATCATTTCTTTTTCAATATCAATTAAAGCTTCTAATACTTTCGTACGAAATAATAATTTTTTAAAGCAACTCAATTTTTTTACAGTTGGTAATAATGACTTAAAAAAATTCAAGTCTTCGTCCATATTATCTGCAGTGTTATTCTTCACGCAATTTAACAACTCTAATTCGAAATCAGTTGGCGATTCGCACTTACGTTTCTTGGAAGATCGTGTTTCTTTGGTAACGCTGGAGCTGGTGCTAGGTACATTAATCAAATCTTCTTCAATAATCGTATTATTTTGTGAAGTTCTCGGTGACGCGTTTTGCTCTACTGACTGATTAAAATTGTCTGCCGATTCTTCTCCTTGAGTATTCGAGTTTGAATCTAAAAATGACAGCATGTTATAGTAAATGTATGTTTTATTTGCCCTGGAACCGGAGCCTGATTTAAGTTTTTTTTTAGTAGACCTCACTCTTATATAAGTGTCTCTTGCAGTTTTCCATCTTTGCTGCAGCTTTTTCACTGAAACAATAACACAGGTATTTTATTTTATTACAGATATTTAGTTAGTGGACATACCTTCGTCGATATTCATCTGGCGTATCAGACAGGACTAACCACGGTCAGAAAAATAGTAACAGAAGTTTGTCAAATTATAATTGAAAGGTTAAAGGAAGAATGTATACCAAAATTTTCCCGTGCGCTATGGGTAGAGACTGAAAAAGGTTTTTTAACGCAAGCCCAGTTTCCTAACTGCATAGGTGCAATAGACGGAAAACATATACGCATTATAAGACCTCCACATAGTGGTTCCCTCTATTACAACTATAAGCATTACTATTCTATTGTACTGCTTGCAATGTGTAACGCCAACTATGAGTTTACCTATATAAACGTGGGAGTGCAGGGTAAAGAATCTGACTCCGCAATTTTCACACAAAGCCGATTGTACGAACAAATCAACAATGACTTAATAGATATTCCTCCTGCCAAAGCATTGCCCGTAATACACAATGATAAACCAACCAACATTGCTGCAACCGCAGCTTTGCCCTATATTATTGTAGGAGATGAAGCATTTGGGTTATCTAGCCATGTCATGCGGCCATATGCTCGAGCTCTCGATTTAAACTACAAAAAAAAAATATTCAATTATAGGTTAACGAGAGCGCGACGTTATATTGAGTGTACATTTGGTATCATGGCTAATAAATTTCGCATACTCCATCGTCCATTGAACGTTGGAAAAGACAAAGCAATTTGTTTTCTTAAAACAATTTGTATTTTGCATAATTTTATAAGATCAAGAAGTCAAATTAATGACTTTCATGATATTGTCATTATACCAGACCATATACGTTCAGTTCGGGGGTTATAGTAGAACCGCCTAAATGAGTCCTCGCCCGCGGAGTACAAGGGGCGCGGGGGTACGACGACGAAGGGGAACGAAAGAGGTGCGGGCGGCGGTCGAGCGTAGCGTGTAATACAAGAGGCGAAATGTTACTGGACATTTCTTGAGATATGTGAAGTCATAGTGGTTAGCGGCAAACAGGTGAAGATTTTTATTAAAAAATTAATAATGGCTATACAAAATTTGAATGAAACAACTGTAAACTATACAACGTGTTCCTTTTGTTATCCCATATCTCCATGGTATCAACGAGACCACGTACATGAATTAAATAGCATAAGCATTTTTCGATTATTGTTATTTTCAAATTTTTATTTTTCATACAAAACAATTCGATAAAAATGTGATTTTATGATATATAGGTATGATATGTAGGTAAAAAAAAGGTAATAAAGTTATGTATGTAATATTTATTTATGCAAAATTTATCAAAATTATAAATCAATCACTTATGTCCATAATATCAGTATCACTGGAACTTGATTCTTCACTTTCGAAACAGCCATCATCAGAATCATCAGAATCGTCTTGCACATTAATAATAAAATCAACAACTTCATCTAGTGCTCCATCATGTTTGCAATATTCGTCTTCGATTTTAATCACGTGTTTAACACAATTCTCCCATTTCTCTTTGGGATATTCAGCAAATAATCTCTCTAATATTTCTTTTTTCTGGTCCAAATTAGAGTCGATACTTTTTTGTGCTAATTGTCCTTTGATATCACCCCAGACCAACTCAATGGGGTTCAGGTCTGGGTGATATGGAGGCAAACGCAATACTTCGTGTCCGTTTCTTTTCAATACCTCGTCAATTTTGTAAATATCTTCTGTGAAATGGCTTTTAATTAATTTATATAAGTCATCTTTTCTAAGTTTTTCATCAAAAGGCACGTTATGTCGTCGTAGCCATTCTTGCATAGTTGGCTTGGTAGAAGCCATAGTTGGCTTTTTCTCTTCTCGAACCGAATGATAAGCTGCGTTGTCCATTACTATGACAGAATTTTGCGGTATATTAGGCATGAGCTTTTCATTTATCCATTTACTGAAATTTGCGAAATTCATAGAATCGTGATAATCACCTGTTTTACATTTGGATTTGAATATCACAAGGGCTCCGTCTACAAATCCAATTTGACCTCCACAATGTACGATGATCAAACGGTCCCCTTTACCAATATGAGATAGAACGCCAAGTTCATCCTTTGATTGCCAACATTTTGAAACGTTATGAGACGCGTTTACATAAGTTTCGTCAAGGTATAAAATATGTCTTCTTTCTCTACGATATTTTTTAATAGTATTTAGGTATTTCCACCTCCACGATGTGATATTTGGCTGTTCGATAAGGAGTTTCCTTTTAGATCCGCATTTCTTAAATTTAAAACCTAGATCATGTAATAATAGCCTTAAATATTCCCTGCCGCAGTGTAATATATTCTCTTCTCTAAGTACAGCGTTCAAAGTTTTCAGAGTAGGTATTTTTTTGAAAATTGTGTAAAACTGAGTGACTTTTCTTCTTACCACTCCTTTTGTGAAATCGTCTATTTCCACTCTTTTTCTACGAACCTGTTTTGGTTTTCTTGGTGATTTAAATCTCTCGTTGTCATTTAATGCTTTCCCTTGTTGTACAATTCTAGATACAGTCTTTTCTGATAATCCAGTAACTTCTGCTACAGTTTTATTTAAAGGTATATCTTGTTTATATTCATCAGAATTTGGGTCGAGTTTCTTTTTTCTAAAATATTCATATACGTTAAACGCCATTTGTTTGCACTGACTATTAATTCTATGTCCGAAAACATTTCGACTCATCTTGAGAATGTAATCTCATGTATAACTTTCACAAGGCGTCCGCAACTGTCAACACGTGTGATCGCTAACCGCGTAGCGAGCGAACTGAGTTTTTACAAGAATGCGCCCGCCGCCCGCACCTCTCTCGGTCCCCTTTGTCGTCGTACCCCCGCGCCCCTTGTACTCCGCGGGCGAGGACTCATTTAGGCGGTTCTACTATAATTGGAAATACCCACAGAGATTCGTATACATTACGCGATAACTTCGCAGATTATTTCGTTGCAGACGGACAGCTGTCATGGCAAGATCGCAGTATTTATTGAAGGCTTTTTTATGTACATTCAATAATTGAATTTTCACGGTTTTTTACCACACATTTTTTATTAACATAGCAGGCATATTTTAATAATATACCTAATGATTTTATTTGTTAAATTCATCGGATGTAACCAGTTGCGCCGCCATGACAGTCGAAAATTATAAGAAATTCAGTATTCTTACATTAAATAGGTAAAATGTTATGTAATTACGCATAAAATGAAACTTTTTTTCTTTCATTACACATCCAGTGATGTGTAGTTTGTACAGTGTCTAAAAACACAAGTAGGCATCTTTTTTACTAAAATATTATTGGTACTCAAACACATGTAGACGCGACACCGATTGGAGCGTGACTAACTGCATGGTAGGCAATTACCTTCCATTGCTCTTGCCTTTGAAAGCGATTAAACAAACGACGATAAAGGTGTTTGTACTTCTCTAATGAATTGTTTGGTAGATTTTATACCGTCGTATTTAAGTGCTGCTGAGTGGAATAATTTACCTCGTACATCTCGAGCAACTGAGGTGCGTTGTAAAGTGTAATACAACGCACCTCCACCTTTTACAATTACGTAAAGCCTCACAAGGTCTCCAATTATAAGAATACATTCGAGTTCGAAAAGCTGTATATTTTGGGAAATATATCATTATTAGACAATACAATACATGGTGTACGATTCACAATTGCATCATCTTGAAATTTAACTTTAACATTCATGGTATCACCACCGAACAACTCTAATACATTTTTCAGATCTCTCAAATAACTTATTTATACCATCGAAAAAAAATGATTTATCTTTGGTGTCAATATAGGCCGAAATTGCCGACTTCACTTTTTCATCGTCGCCAAATTTTTTTCCACGCAGTTCTTTTTTCATTTTTGGAAATAGATAATAGTCACTGGGTGCCAGTAGGCTTACTCTCGAATCACAATCCCAATATACGATCCCAATCTCAATGCAAGAAACGTCATTTGGCACTCTTGAATTTAACACTAGCGCCACATTGGTGCGGATATTGAGTGAACTAAATTTCATTGAGATTGAGTTTTGGAACTTGAGATCGTTACTCTTGAAGCCACTTTGACAGCTCCATATTGCGTTGAAGTTGTGTTGTTATTGGATATTGTAACAATAGCGAAAGAGTAACTTTGTTAGAACTGAGTTAACATTTTAGTTGTGAAAAAGTGCATAAAATGGCTCGTTTGGTGTTGCAAAGCGTAATTCTTAGTGATGTCTATAGGAAGGATTTGCGAGAAACGCGTAATTTTCGTAGGATTGCTCGATACGCCGATAAAGCCCTTGCTCAAAGTGATGATGAATTTAAGCGAAATTATCGTGTCACCAAGACATTTTTTCATGGATTGTGCCAAGAACTTGTACCCTTGATGCAAACTCCAAAAAGGAGAAGTGATATCAGTACAAAATACAAGGTAATTTTGTTTGAAATTATGTGTTTGTTTGTGATACTGAAACACAAAATTTGCGAAAGAACCTGTGTTTAATAAATTGGTTTTGGTTTACAGATACTAGTAGCACTTTCATTCTTTGCGACTGGCAGCTATCAACGCCTAGTGGGAAGTTCACTAGGTACTCCCATGTCACAACAATCAGTGTCTCGAGCATTGAGGGATGTATTTGCAGCATTAAATAGCCCGAGTGTCCTGCATAAACACATAAAATTTCCTCAAACCGAGCAAGAACGCAATGTTATCAAAAGAAAGTCTGTAAATTGCATTTAATAAGCTATGATGATTTTGTTTATATTGGAGAAATGAGTTAACAATCTTTTGTTTTTAGGTTTTATGAAAAATTTAGTATCCCTGGAGTAATAGGATGCATAGATGGAACCCATGTGGCTATACTACGTCCTGCTGAAAATGAGAGATATTTTAACCGGAAACATTTCCATTCAAGGAATGTATTAATAGTATGTGTCCATTTAATATGGTTTACTACATAAATACCTACATAACAATAGCTTATAAGGCTGCCTACGCACTGGCGACCATAGACGCGGCCAGGCCGCCGCGGCCATGGTCGCCGGTGCTTATGCAAGCGCGACATGTGGACGGCCGAAAAATTTGCAGTCGACTTCCAAGGGTGTGTCAAGATGGACGTGCGGAAGATAATCACGCTAACTGTGCTTGTGTATTTACTACGAAAACGAAAACGGAAGATTTCACGTAAAAGACAGTTTTGGGTGCATCCATTACTTTGCGAGAGAAAGACTAAAGGATTATATTATACTTATTTTTTGGATTTAAAAATGTATGAGAAGAGATTCTTTAATTACATGAGAATGTCAACGAATACTTTTAACCTGTTACTGGATACAATAAAACCAAAAATTACTGGAACTGGTAACAACTATCGGAAATGCATTCCAGCAGAAGAAAAATTAGTAATAACAATAAGGTAAGCTTTTTCTTTTTTAAATACAGAATGTTTAAAAAATACGTGATATATTTTAAAGGGTGTTTCGGAATGTTCATAACAACCTGTATAATTCATTGACCAAGGTTTTGCCACTTTAAAAGATTTATGAACTATTGTTCAGTAGTATTCTACTTTACGACTTTGAAAAGGAGAGGAAAAGGGCTTGCTTATAACATGTTTTTAAATATTAAAAAACTGAAGTAGATAATCAAATTATTTGTATTTTCATAACTTAAAAAATCGCAACTGTGAACAATTAATCATCCAAATTGGGAAATAGGTCTATCATTTCTGAATTTTGAGAAATATCAGAATAATGAGTATGAGTATCGCTGTAATTTGAATCATCTGATATCCTGTTGGTAGTAGAATAACCTGAATAACTCGGTCGATGCGGGTCATATTCTTGGTCGTTACGAGTATTGAAATTACTTGAATAGTTTATGCGCGCTGTTGTAGGTGTACAGTTCGGTTGGTATTTTTCTATAATTTCCATGATTTCCATTTTCGCTTTGGTCTTCATTGCAGCAGGGATTGTTTGAAATCTTTCGAGGAGGGATAAAAGAAACAGTCTGTCACAATTTGAATCATTCTGTGTAGTCGCTATGGTCTTATGCAGAACTGAAATTAGAGGGTCTGTATCGGATTCTTCGTTTGGCATTTTTTTCTTCCTTTTTGTTCTAAGCGACTTTGATGCAGACTGTTGAGTCTCAAGATCAGAAGATCTTGCACTTTCATTTTCTTGACTTGCCTCTTCGAGACTATTTTCTGTTGCGTTTGTGTCCAGCACTGATTTCAAAAACAGTAATTGGTTGAAATAGGTGTATTGTGATTTACGTTTTGCAGCAGAACCACTTTTGACATCTTTAAGACGGCGCAGCTCTCTTGTGAAACAGTCTCTAAGGTTTTTCCATCTTTTTTGGAGAGTAATGCCTGTAAATCAATAAATAAATGTAATACATATTACAAAACTAATATTATGTTTATTAATGTGAATTTTATTTTCAGGTATTTGGCTACTGGGTGTTCTTTATCTCATATAAGTCATGAATACCGTATAGGGCTTTCTACAGTATCGGAAATAGTATTTGATGTTTGTGAAGCAATATGGGAGATATTAAAACCAATTGTGATGCCACAATTGACCAGAGATAAGTGGATTCAAACGGCTGAAGGTTTTCAAAAATACGCCCAATTTCCTAATTGCATCGGAGCCATCGACGGCAAGCACATTAGAGTTATCAAACCACAACATTCGGGATCTCTTTATTACAATTACAAGAATTATTTTTCAATCGTGTTACTTGCAATATGTGATGTAAATTATAAATTTCTTTACGTAGATATTGGAGCATACGGCAAATGCAGTGATTCGTCAATTTACAAAGACTCTGTATTTTATCATAGGCTTACACGTTAGCTGCCACCCCGGTCACCGGTGACCGGGCCCCTACCTAGATTTACGCGCCATAGCGGTCACCGGTGACCTCAAGGTAAACTTGTTTTTGGAACGAATTTGTGCGCCGTAGGACGCGTTTCTAATACAATTTCTGGACTGAAATGACCGGAGTGGCGCTGTAGAATACATCTTCGGCGTGGTTCCTGCCTAACTATTTTTTTTTCGAAAATACTTCTGAAATTATGAACATGATAGTTTGTGATAAGTGAAAACCAACTTGTTTGTGCTTTTGTCACTTATCAAATAGTTCAATTTTTGTATTACACTTATCAAATAGATTATATAATATCATAATAGAAAATACCAATTCAATCTCAAATATTCTACACATACATATGAGAATTATAAGGGTTGGAAATTTTGTTGAAGGGAAAATAAAACTACTTTAGCATATGAAAATCGCAGCGCAAACTATTTTATTTAAAAGTATCAATAAAAAATAAAATTAAAATGATGAATTTAAAAACTTAAACATAGCGATGGAACTTATTAAAACAGGTCAAACAAAAGTATGGTTCATTTGGACACTCTTTGCAGTATGTTGCAACTTTCTTTGTTTTATTTTTGGCAACTTTATAACCAAGCATTGCAGTGTTTTTTTTGTAGCATACTGAACAGAAACGTCTTGTGTTTCTAACATTGCCCTCTCGCTTTTCCAATTGGTGCTTCAGTCGTTTTGGTCTTTCAGTATGTTCAAGTTTTTCATTATCCATTCCTGAATCTACCAGATACTCCACTAACTGCCTTCTGTACTCTACTATACTTTCTTTCACTTTTTTATTTTCAGTGTACATGATCCATCCATTTACAACAGCTGTATTTAAAATAACTTCGATTCCTAATTTCTTGTACCATTTTACTGTTTTTCTTAATGGTGACGAATATGCAGTCATCTGGTCACTCATATCGACTGCTCCTTTTGCTTTATTGTAGGCTATTATCATTCTTGGTTTTCGAATCGTCCTGCCCTTTTTAATAACCTTAGAGAACCCTTTTGAGTGCTTTGTCGATAGCATCAACACATCCCGTTTGTCTTTCCATTTAAGTACACATATGCCACGTTCATTTTCCATTGCAATAGATTCACCTGGTTTTAATTTAGCCTCAACCACTGCTTTGGGCAAACCTTTCCTATTTTTCCTCAGGGTTCCGACCAAATGAGTATCCTTGTCAAGAAGTTGGTTTGCTAGCTCTCAACTAGTATACCAATTATCTGTTGCAACAGTATGTCCCAAACTTAATATGTGATCACATAAAGACATCACAACTTTTGGCGGTGAGGTATTTAGTATCTCATTATTTTTACCTGCATACAATTGCAATTTGCATGTATAGCCTGGTATTGTACATAGTTTAAAAAGTTTCATTCCATACTTGTGTCTTTTGCTCTTATTATATTGCCTAAAGATTATACGGCCTCTGAATGGGACCTGCGTTTCATCGACACATACGTCTTCCTTAGGCCCATAGTGTTTTTTAAAGTTCTCGTTTAATTTGTCGATGAGAGGTCGTATTTTACAAATTCTATCTTTAGTATCAGCTGTTTCGTTATTTGTAAAGTGCAAATTCTGCAATAATATTTCAAATCTGTTTCGGCTCATGACAGTTGGAGGAAAATGTTGCCTGTAAACACGGTCTGTACTCCAATAAAGACTGATTTTTGGTAACTTCACAAGACCCATGTACAATATTAAGCCAAAGAATCTTTTTACTTCATCTTTTGTAGTTGGTTTCCACTTATGCGAGCGTGACGAAGGTTTTACACTTCTTTGTCGTTGTTCTGCAAACAAATTCGTTTGAACTGCGATTTCTTCAAAGATATCATCTGGTACCATAAGGCTGAAATATTGGCCTTGGGCTGCATTTCGCAGTTGACTTGAACCATATGCTATGGTTTCTTCATTCCTATAAAATAATAGAAAATTATATGTACATTTCATTTGACTGTAATGATATATTAATTTGTTAATGATATCGAATATATTCGTAACAAATTAATATAATATTTCCGTTTTCAAGTTTGTTTTAAAATAAATGTTGCAATCTAAAACTAAAAAAAAAAAACAATTACCTGTTGGCTCTGTAAAGGCGATAACAGATGGTTGGTGCCCCTTTGGCTCAACCCATTTTTGTGATGTACTTCCACTCAAACTAGGTATGTTTTCTGTAACGAACTTTTCCACGGGATCGCATTCTGACTCAGAATCACTTGTAATAAAAATACGTCTGCGCTTTCTCGGAACATGAATAACCTCTTCGCTATCTGTATCTTGTCTTTCATTCAAATCCCAATCCCGTCTTATCTTTTCAAAAATACTAGCTTCAAGTAAATCGATGTCACGTAAATCTTCTTGGGTAAAATCTTCCAAATCTGAAGTTTCAATATCCATATTTCACAAGTATTGGGTATAACGAAATAACGAAAGAAAACTGACAATATAAACCTTATCTAAAGCGACGTGCGCGCACCTCCAGTGTAGGCAAACGACTGCGGGGAGCGGGTGGACCGGGGTTGCGGACACTCCGGCGCCTTCGTAACGGTTTTTAATATTTTCGCTTAATAGCGCCAAGCAGGTCACCGGTGACCTCGTCAGGTTTTTCGAAAATATTTTGAAAACTATCGAACCGATTTCACATTAAATTAGATATACATTCATATCTTAATATTCCGCGCCAAATTACATTAAAAATATTTTTTAAAAATAAAATTATTTCTTCTATGGCATCTAACGTGTTAAATAATGATCTCGATATTCCGAGCAATAACCCCATCAAAGAAAATGGCCAATCAATGCCGTTCGTTTTAGTGGGTGATGAGGCGTTTTCACTATCGGAACATATGATGCGACCGTATGCTGGGAGAAACTTGAATAATGTAAAGACTAATTTTAATTATCGACTATCCCGTGCCCGCCGCTATATTGAATGTACATTTGGAATATTAGCCAATAAATGGCAGATTCTTCACCGACCCCTAAACGTCAAGAAAGAATTTGCAGTTGTGATTATAAAAGCTCTATGTGTGCTTCATAATTTTGTGCGAGAAAGAGACGGATATGATTTCAAGGACACGTTAACTGTACCAGAGGCTTTATTAGAAATACCTGCATGTTTACCTAATAGAGCAAATAGAACATCAACCGAATATCGAGATATATTCGCAAACTACTTCAGTACCGATGGTCGCTTGCCCTGGCACAATTAACCAATTAATTTGTAAATATATGGGTGCGTACCTACGACGGCTGCTCAGTTTGTGCGTTGAGGCACTTGCTCGCCGCGAGCCGCCATTGCGCGCCGTAAACAAAATGGCGTCGAACGCACATGCGGTATGAGTAATCTTTTTAAAAAGTTATTCCAATCATTACGAAAACCTGGGAAATTTTAGCAAATAATTGTCAAAACTCATGTGCAAAGCGAAAAATAGTAGAAATAAAATAGTTATACTTTTGACAATTACCTATTTGCTAAAATTTCTTAGATTTTGAATGAACGGAACAACTTTAAAAAAAATCACTCGTGTCACATATACGTGTCGAATGCTACTACAGCACCTGCTGCGTTTATTGTAGTTCATCGCATTATTAATTTACTTAGGCATAATAAAATAAAATACTAACCAAGTTCTGCCTTTTCTTTATCTTCCATGGATTCACCGCCAAATATATCGACCACTTCAAGCCACAACTGCCGCTTAAAATCTTTATTGGAGTAATCATTTGATGCTAAATCCCATAAACCTCTTCTATTTTCAACTTCAATTATGAACCTTTCCGTGTCGAAATTGGCCATTGTAAAATAATCACTCTGTAGCTAGCTAGCTACACGTCTGGTCGCCGCGGCCGATGCGGTAGCACTGATGAATTTTAATACAGAAGTGATGTTCTCGACGACCACGATTGGTCGCTGGTCGCGTGGCATCAAATTTGACGCCGCGGCCAACGGTGGCCGCTGGTCGCTGGCCGCTAAGTGCGTAGGGGCTATAGCGATTGCCATATAAAGTCCAGAATTCACTGGCCGCCGCGACCAGGTCGCGGCGACCATGGTCGCCAGTGCGTAGGAGGCCTAATATGCACACTACATCATTGTTCATTTTCTTTATAGATTTGTGACTCTGACTTAAATATATTAAGTGTGGATGCATCATTTGGAGGAGCATCACATGATAGTTTTATTTGGAACCAGCATCCAATAAAAGACCACCTCACGCAATTGATTAATGCTGGTGAATCTGCATATTTACTTGGTAATTTTTTTTTTTCATATATTTTTAATATAAATTTACTATAATCATATTATTTCATATGATAACATTATTTCAGGTGATTCTGGGTATGCACAAAGGGAATATATGATGACGCCCATCGTGGATGCTGCTGCTGGCTCTCCAGAGGAACATTATACAAAAATGCATGTGACAGCACGTAATACAGTGGAGCACACTATTGGGGTGCTCAAAAATCGTTGGAGGTGTTTGTTGGGGCATAGAGTGTTACATTATCACCCTGTTGTAGCAGCAAAAAATATAAATGCTTGCTGTGTGCTCCACAATATGTGTAACCGGGCACATTTAATAATGGAAGATGATGAGAACCCTAACAACATAAACAGACCTAGTGATGCAGAACCTGCACTACAAGAAAGAGCTGGAGCTTCTATAGAGCTACAAAGCTTCTATAGAGTTACAATCTATATTGACCTAAAATACAAAGATACTAGTATAATTTTTAATTAATAAATTATTATTTAAATAACATTTAAAACTACACAAAAGTTTAAAAGCCTACTAATAATATTATAAATGCTAAAATTTGTAACAATGTGTGGATGTGTATATGTTTGTTACTCTTTCACACACTACTGGACGGATTGTTATCAAATTTGGTACACTGGTACATAAATATACATAACTTGGAAGATCATAAAAGATACTTTTTATCCCGTAATTCCCACAGGAGCGAAGCCCCGGGGCGCAGCTAGTATACTTATATGTATTTAAATATCATTTCCCATGATTGTTAAGTTATATATTATCATTTATGGGAATGATGGGGTCTCCCTGTAGTTGCAGCAGCAAAATGTTCGCCCATGTCTCTTACTGCTGTAGCAAGGCGCTCGCCGGAGTCCGTTAACCGTTTCCGTGCGGAGGTCTTTTTAGTAATCTTTAGTTCCTGGCGTCAAACATAAATTCCGTGATGCCTCTGAGGCACCAAGCGCCAGAGACTTTGATGATTCCCCTGGGGAATCATCCGCCATGAATTGTAACTTGTAGCTTGTTCTCGTGTTTCTACTTGCTAAAATGTCATTTGCCATTGTGTATCTAACGTAAGCAGTCAGAAGTCGAGACTCAATGCGACGACGACGACGTGTTTTATGAGAATTCACAAACTTATGACGATTCGGAACCAATAGCGAATAATGTTAGTGGAACTATAAAAAAAACAACGAAGGATTGTGCAACATGCACAGAAAAAATAAAAGATAATTCCACGAGCACCAAAAAGACCCGGGAAGAAATAGATGAGCGGCAGATTCCAACAATTATTGATTTGCATGGTTGCAAATATTTTGGACAATTCGTGTCCAACGAATTGCTACGATTTAGTATAAATGAAAGATATGCAATCATGCAAAATATTATAGAAATTCTGAAATAATCATTTACCAACATTATAGTAATGTGTGAGGATAGAGCTGATGAGTAAGAGTAAAATGAAACCAAGTTTAGTGTTTATATAGATTTATTAATATTTAACGTACAACGTGATACTTATAAATAAGGCTAATTATTATAATTGTTTGAGAGACTGATTTTTCATTAGCCGGGTCTACACCAAAAAAGATCCATCGATCCCGCGATCCGCGATCCAGGATCGCGGAGCGTGGATCGTGGATCGTGGATCGTGTTAGGCCGATCCACTTTTGGAAACTTGCGATCCCAAATATGCGCTCCAAGCGATCCTAAGGCGATCCGTGATTCAGCCAGTCTAACTCTTGTACGATATGGAGTCACACGTACAACGGCGGCGTCTTGCCGTTGCAGCAGTAACTTTTATTTTGCTTAAATGCTTGCGCAAAAAATCACAAAAAAGAAAACGACGGTTTTGGGTGAAACAAATTTACAAAAATCGCTTGGAATCTGGGAATCAGCTGTACGCAGAGTTAGTGTCAGATAAAGTTGAACACAATTTTGCAAGAATGAATGCTAATCAATTTGAGATATTGTGTTCATTATTGAATAACAAGCTAAGAAAGAATGATACAAATTATAGAGATGCCATTACTGTGAAGGAAAGATTATTACTAACATTGAGATTTTTAGCAACTGGAGATTCGTATGTCAGTTTGCAGTATCTGTTCCGCATTTCCAAACAGTCTATATCGAAAATTATTCCTGAAGTTTGTGAAGCCATCATTGACCTGTTAAATGATTATGTAAAGGTAAGTAAAACCATACTTTATTACTCAATAAAAAAGTATTGTATTACAATCATAATTTAAAGAAGTAACATGTTTACAATTATTAATTATTTTTTGAAAACATGATATAGGTATATAGGTAGGTACTTATTTAATTCGGTGATGACTGTGGAAGTGAATAATCCTGAGGTTTCTCAAACTGGGACTGCGATGAATTGGAGGCTAGATGAGCAGACGGTGATGTCTGTGGAATTGGAGCTGGATAATTTTGAGGTTGTAGAGACTGGGACTGTGATGAAGTGGATGCTATTGGTGTGCCAGGATATGAATTAGTGTAATATCCATAATTGCTATCCCCATATCTTCCTGTGTCAGCTTGAAAAATAACTTGGCATATAGCATTTTTGACATTAGCTAATGTTACTGCATCATATTTCCGCAATTCAGTAGATATATACTGCCCGAAAGCAATGTAAGAATCAGTTTCCGGTTGTGGTGGCTGAGCACATTGTTGCAGAAGTTGGAAAGCCTCTGAAAGAGTTTCATCTGATATGTCATCTGCATTATTAGAAGTAGTTTTCTTTCTTTTTTTTGTTCTTTTGTTTGTTGTTTGGACACTGGTTTGTGCATTCTGATCATTGTGCTCTCTACTCTGCTCTGTGTGGTGGTTGGCTCTCTCCGGTTGTATGTCACTACTAATGTTACTGTTCTCGTTTTCGCTCACTGTAGTATTAACCCCTTCAGTCGTATCAGATTCTTGTAACAACAATTATTATTACTATTTACTGCATATTCTTATTTTCAGCTTTATATTATAATTAAGATCTCCTTTATTTTCAGGTGCCGTCAACTGAAGAAGAATGGCGTACAGTTTCTCAGCAATTCGAGAATAAGTGGAATTTCCCACACGTGATAGGAGCGATGGACGGCAAACACGTCGCTATACAATCGCCTTTCAATAGTGGCAACGACTTTGATAATTACAAATTATTTCCTAGTATTGTTCTTTTTGCATTAGTAGATGCAAATTATAGGTTCTTGTATGTGAATGTTGGGACTAAAGGCAGAATATCAGATGGAGGCGTGTTCAAAAGCACAAATTTATATAAAAAACTTGAAAAAAAAGAGCTAAATATTCCTCCACCGGAGATATTGCAAGTTCCCTATAAAATTGAGGTACCCTATTATATACTAGGTGATAAAGCTTTTCAGCTTAATGATTATACTATGAAACCATACGATGGTACACGGGAAAGGGGTTCTTGTGAAAGAATTTTCAACTACCGACTGTCAAGAGCACGTAGAGTAGTTGAAAACGCGTTTGGAGTACTTAGTTCTGTCTACAGAGTCCTGCGTAAACCTATGCTTTTGGAACCAGAAACTGCGACTAAAGTCGTGCTGGCAACGGTTCATCTATATAACTACTTACGCAGTAATCCTAACTTTATATCGCCAGGAACGTTTGATACAGTACAGGAGAATGGAGATGTAATACCTGGAAGCTGGCGAAATGAACCGCCATCACAATCGCTACAACCGATGGCCGTCGTACCAAGAAGAGCAACAGAAAATGCCACTACATTACGGTCCCACTTAGCAAGACACTTTGTTACAAACCATACAATAGTTTGGCAAAATGAATATCAGTAAACTAATAGCTTACATGTTCCAATGTATCGCGTGTGGTTCCGGGTTCATTTTTATCCGCCATAAAGTCGAAGTCATCATACGCAAACCACTTTGATTTATATGTATCTTGAGCACCTGAAATAAACAAGTTACTCATTAAAATAACCACGTGTATTTCTAACAGCTTAAATGTAAAAAGTGAAATCACGTGAAATCCACAGTAAATATTATGATGTAATTACTTATACTAAAATATATAATTTTAATACCTACAGATAAAAAGTAGCTTTGTTTTCTTACCGGATCCAGTTATACGGCTTTGCTTCTCTCTGTATTTCTCCCTTCTGTAGCCTCCCGCCAGAGATCGCATTTTTTTCTTTAGGTTCTCGATCGACTTATTCCCCATTTCACGAGAAATCTGACGCCAAGCATCATCTCTAACACCTCTATTGGTGTAATTAGAATCTTTGGGATCCCATAAACATTTAAATTCTTTATAAAGCGATATCAAACGGCGACTTTCTGAGATGTCCATGGCGAGGTGGATCGCGCGAACCAACACAACCGTCCACACCGCGCGCATCACGCAACTGAGGCACCTTTGATGCTGGCACAAAAACCGACCGCACACGGATCGCGCGAGGTAGGGAGCGCGCGCTCCAATACGTGCGCATGGATCGCGCGCGGCACGTCTACACCGCCTGCATCTTTGGATCGCGCTGCTGCCGCGCGCGATCGGAGCGCGATGGATCGTCCGGTGTGGACCCGGCTATTATGTAAGCTCCTGATTTTTGTGATAGAACCATTTCTAATTAAAAAAAGTAATCGTTTTAATGTGTTTCCATTTTTCATTGAGCCTAGACACTTATAGCTACACATGTCTACCTCGAAACATTACTCACAAAGCCAAATAACATTTTTAATATTTATGGTATTCCCTAAAACATGGGGTAAGACACAACCCTGGGAATCCTGGGCAATCAAGACACCCATACAGAACTTGGTTGTTTTTCTTTGTTTTTTTGTAGCATATCCTACACCGTTTTCTACTTACCCTTCCGCCATGGCTTGGGAGTAGTATTGGCAAATGTATTCTTTCATTCGGAGATTGAGCAAGCCCTGGGACATTTGGCAATAAATTTTGTAATATACCCTTTCTAAAATCATAAAGTTCTATAGTTGAATTGTTAATTTTTCGATATAACAAAAAAGCGTTCACTAAGCATATTTGGATGATATGTATAATAATTTTTTTATACCAGCGCATCGTTTTGTGTTCGCACGAGTAATAACTTAGTGCTTGTTCACGTAGCTACGCGCGGGCGCGGGGGCGGGTGCGGGCGCGGGAAACGTTGCGAGTTCGTGTTCACATTAACCGCCAGGCGTTCGCGCGAGTGTGACGTATTGTCAGAGGTCGTAAATATGGACGACGATCTTTTATTTTTAACCGAAAATTCATACCTAAAATGGGAGATGCTAAAAATTAGAATTGGTGTCCACGAAATCAATAAAGAAAGAGAACGGTATGGTGAATTTCATACTTTATATGGTAATTTGAGAGAACATCCTTCAAGATTTTTTGGATATACCAGGATGAGTGTCAAATGTTTTGATTACATACTGGATTCAATAAGGAGTGATATTTCAAAAGTAGACACAAATTTTCATAAAAGTATAAAGCCCGAAGAAAGACTATTTGTAACTATAAGGTGAGTTTAAAAAAAGAATTTTCATAGTAAGTAAATTATCATTTTTATCGGGGTACATATTGCAGTCATTCAAATTCAAACTCCTCTTTATTATTTTATTTAAGTAATTTACATTATCGTTATCAATAATACAAAGTTTAATTTCCATAATTAGTTGTGTTATAATCGTATGTATTGTATCCATGGTAGGACTGAGTCATGCCACTATTCATTTCATCCATAATAACTTGTGTTATATTGTTTCTAACACGTAGTTTTTGCATAGGAGATAAGTCTTTCATGTACGGCAACAAACTTTTAAAAAATAACAGATCTTCGCAATCTTGTTCTTGTCTTTCGCTGCTTTGTGACAGTTTAATTTGTAATAATTCCAACTTTTTCTTCTCCAATTCCATAAATTCCTGTCTTACATCTTGTGCACATTTACGTTTGGTGCTCGTATATTGTGTACTTGAAGATGCACCAGCTATGGATTGGGGAGTTGAGGACCGCTCATAATCATCATCATTATTATTGCAGTTTTCATCAGTAGTTTCATCTAAATTGCCTTCATTTATTTCTGGGGTAATGTCATCTTTTATAAACAGCATCATTTGAAAATATGGCCACATTGACGTGTTTTGATCTGTTCCAGCATCACCAGAACGAGAAACTGGAATTTTCTTAAATTCTTTCATAAATTGGTCCCGAATGTTCTTCCATTTTTTCCTTAAAGCCTTTTCTGTAAAATCAGAAATATTGTTTAGTGTTGATGATTAGTGTAAATACATTTAAGTTTTACATTATAATTGTATTTTTTTATTATGTTTCAGATATCTCTCCACTGGGTTGGCCTTTCGATCTTTGGCATATAGCTTTCGTATGGGTGTTAGTACTGTTGCTGAGATTGTTTATGGTACCTGTGAAGCAATTTGGAAAAAAAAATTGAATGTCCACATGCCACAGCCATCTGAAGACCAGCTTATGAATATTGCTTCAGATTTTAAGGAGATGTGGCACTTTCCTAACTGCATTGGCAGTTTGGACGGTAAACATTGTAGGATTAAAAGACCTAAAAAATCAGGATCGGCATTTTTTAACTACAAGCATTATTTCTCTATTGTTTTGCAAGCTGTCGCTGATGCGAGGAAAAGATTTTTAACTATTGAAGTGGGAGGTAGAGGAAAGCAAAGCGACGGCGGTACATTTAATGCCTCGTCCCTGAACCGGTTACTCGAAAGAGGTGCATTTAATATTCCGGAACCAAGAACATTACCCAATTCTAACATTACAGCTCCATATGTTATAGTAGCCGATGAAGCTTATCCTCTTAAAGAATATATAATGCGTCCATACCCACAAAGAACATTGAATCAAGAGAGAGAAAATTTTAATAATAGATTGTCAAGAGCGAGAAAAACCGTGGAGTGTGCATTTGGAATTTTATGCAATAAATGGCGAGTTTTGTTAAAACCTATTGAAACTGATGTTAAACATGCACGCCTGATAATAAAAACCGCTTGCTTATTGCATAATATTGTAATTGATACAGATGGTTACGATTGTGATAATGAGTTCACAACTCCAACTCGACACCAAAGGCGACAAACTAGAACTGGAAGAAACAACAATCCATCAAATCGGGCTAAACAAGTTCGGAATCTATTCACAAAATATTTTTGGGAAAATAATCGTTTAATATACACGTAAGTCGCCTTTGTATAATGTATCTTTAGTAGCCTTCAGGAAATAAAAAGTTTAAAATACCTGCAAATAATAACATAAGTATTTCATTTACTCACCCTCCATATCAGGAAACAATCCAGCAATTTCCTTCCATAGCTTATTGAGAACATTTCTGTTCATATGATGACTGTGTTTACTTTGCCAAATAGGAGTTCTAGCCTGAACAGCACTAATAAACTCTTCTGTATTGAACGACATGATTACGTGCTATCGTTTCTAGCGACAAGATCAAACTGGTTGAACTTACCTGACGTCGCGAGTGAATCGCGCGCGCCGCCGCCAGTTTGACATGAACACACACAAACGTCTCACGCGTTTGAAATTGCCGCGAGCGCGCCGCGCGTGCCAGTCGCTAGTTTGCTCGCTACTTAGACCGCACGTGCGTTTTGTACGTGAACACTCGGAAACACGTCATATGTTTGATATTTCGTGACCGCGCCCGCCACCGTGCCCGCGAGTCAACGTGGACAAGTACTTTAGAGTTGATCGTGCCTGTCAATTGCTCGCATGTATTTGTTATACTCTACTTGCGGCGCAGGCTTATATTTTACACTGCGTATGCGGCGACTAGTAGTCTTTTTATAATTACCGTCATGTTCAGAGCTCAAAAACAAGATTTCTCGTTTATCCAACCATTTGGTAACAACAATATTTTTTCTATTGTGCATTATACAAGATTCCCCGGGTTTTAATTTATTGTGTATTAAATTAGGATTGCCAGCGCGATTTGCCCGAAGGGTCCCTGTTACATATGTGTTTTTATTTAATAACTCCTCTGCTAATACCACACTCGTATAAAAGTTATCAACATATAGTGAATGTCCCTTATTAATATATTTTTCCAACAATAACATTACCACTTTATTCACGTGGTTTCTGCCACCCACCTTTTGATCCCCAGAACCAGCATAAAGGTGTATTTTTTGTATAATCCCATGCATGTCAGCTAATACATATAATTTAATGCCATAACGATGTCTTTTCCCTTTTAGATATTGGCGGAAGGACAGACGACCTTTCCATAATATTAAAGATTCATCAATCGCGATGTTTTTTGCCGGGTAATAAATGGAACACATTGATTGGTTAAATAAATCAATCAAAGGTTTTATTTTAAAAATGCTTTCGGGTCTTTCGTCAGTTTGGACGTTTAGTGCCCTTAAAATTAAATAAAATCTGTCTCTTGACATAAATAAATGTGGGCTAAGCCGCATTAAGTAATTTGTTGACCAATAATCAGCCATTCTGTTTAATTTAACGGTACCCATAAACAATATTACGCCGATAAACACTTTTAATTCAGGTATTGTTAAATCTTTCCATTTAGTAAACCTAGCGCGAGAGGTATTTGCTTCGGTTTTTAATTTGTTGCCACGCTTATTTGTACTCTCTACAATCAAATTACATAAATTTACGTTAAGAAATAGAAAGAAAAAATCGATATAATTTTTACCATGCATGTTATGAGGCGGTAAAAGGCCTGGTGTACCGCTAAAAGGAATCTTAATCATACTGGTAGGATTACCGGGATACCAGGTATTCGGTGCTTCAGGCGTGTTCTCGTGCGTCAGTGTTGGCAATTCTTCGTCATAGTCGCCAGTTTCGGCTTCAGGGTTTTCATTGACCCATTCGTCAATGATGTTGTCCATATTATCTGCTAAAATCCCGTAGAGATCAGTGTCACTTAATTCAACATTTAAGCCTGACATATCTTGTAAATCAATGTTTTGGGGAGACATTATGCCAGACAACTCCGCAGACACGACATCCCAGTTTGACGGCCCAGGTTGAGGAGATGGTGGACTCGCAGCCATTTCCGTTAGGAACTGAAAAATAAATTCCAGAATAAGCTACCAGCACCAAAATTCACCTAAATTGTCAACTCCGATAATTAAAACTGCACAAAAGTTTCTCCCTTTAATTTTTCATCCTAACAATCACACTTTCTAACTAAGTAGGTACTCTATTTCTAATGTAATATAAAATGTACACAATAAATATTTCTAATGTAATTAATAATTTTCCGATTCATTTAACTTCATAATGTCGCAGTAAACGACTTTAATATACATTTTTAAACATACAAATACAAAATATTTACCTATTAAATCACTGTAATATCGTTTCGCTTACTATATGTTTATTGAACTTATTGCTTTTATTTTTCGTTTTATTCTATACCTGCTGTGTGTGGTGCGAGTGAAAATGGTCATAAACCTTGATTATAAACATTGCAAAAGAAAGTTAATACTTATAAAAAATAATACATTTTATGTAAAAATATGTTTTTTTTTTTTGCAATTTTTTACGAAAAATAGGTAAAATGTATAAATTATGGGTTTCTGGGGAGCATATTGCCTTTTATTATAAACATAAGACCAAAAACTTACCTTTAATGCACGGCACGTAGCGGAATTTGTGAAAGGCAATCTCAAATCTCGGAGTTCAGGTAAACAGGATACAGTCTTCACATTGTAAAATCAAAGAGTCCATTATCACAAGCCAATGTCGTCACAAATTAAAATCACGGAGTCCTAGTGCACAAGCGAATGTCGTCTATAATATAAGTAGTAAGATCACATCTGTTTACTAAGGGCAGCAAGACAGAAGTGCGGGATGGAAAAGTTATGCGCCGGCGCAAACAATTATGAACGGTGCGTAGTTTTAAACAATAATCAACCGTATACGCAAGGAAATACGGAACTTCGTAGGCGAAGGGCCGAGGAAAAAATGAGTAAGTCCATTTTTTGTGAAGTCGCCGATCCGCCCCGCATTATTTGTATGTTTTGGGGCAAAAATGAACCTTATGTCAAAAGCTTTTGATTTTAGAGAAACATTCCAGAAGGTTGGCTGTTAGAATTATCACTACATAGTATAAAACAAAGTCGATTCTGCTGTCTTCATGTCCCTTTGTTCGCTTAGATCTTTAAAACTACGAAACGGATTTAGATGCGGTTTGTTTTTAATAGATAGAGTGATTCAAGAGGAAGGTTTATAATAACATGCTTACTATGATTTATAATAACATGCTTAATATATTAGAGAACCACTAATAATTTCAAGATTTCTAATGCGAAGCCGTAAATAAACACATGTTTTTTGCGCTTACATTGCAAACGCTGGCTGAATTCTACGAGAGAGATCAAAATAATGTACTACAATATTGTATACCTTAAAAAGGTCTAATAAGAAAGTCCGCGATGTTATATGTTTATCTCTTAGGGTTAACCCACAATAACCAATTTTTATCCTTTACATTTTACGAGAAATAATTGCTTGAAATCGCTTTCGTAAATACGAAAGCAATTTCAAGCAATACAGCATTAATCCTTATCTAATTAAGTACCATAAATACGTTTTACATTTAATATGGAACAATATAGCCCTTTACAGCATGTAATTTAAATGAATATTATCGAAGATATTACAGATTTAAAATATAGGGATATCGCGGTTGCGGCCGTGAAATATGCAAAAAAATAAATAAGCAAAAATGTGGAAGTCTTCACAATGTAGGAAAAGGGGAATTGTTTTACTAATAGTAATATAGCTAGTAATCAATAATAAAATGTGACTCGGCCCTTGGTTTACAACCCCTGAAGTTTGCAAATTTGCGAAATTACTTGAAACGAACACTGTGGGCATGATATGGGTGACAAATAAAGCCGCGTTTTCACTTGGCGACATGTCGCAGATACTTATCGCTCGACATTCACGTAGTTGTCTCTGCAAAAGTTGTGGGACAATGTCCCGCGACATATGACTTGTTCACATTGGCCAGTCGCGACCAGTATGTCGCCCGAGGAGGTAGTGTTGTTCAGTGCAGCTTACATAATAATTCGGAAGACCATAGCAAAACGTAAAAAAAAGAGGTGGTGGGTCCGAGAATATTTGCAACAAAGGGAAAGTTCAAGTTTACTAAGCAGTCTAAGGATGCGCGACGGATCTTTCGAAAATTTTACTAGAATGTCTAGAACCGATTTCGAGATACTTTTAAATATGGTTGGGCCGGCCATAGTCAAGCAAGATACAAAGTTTCGAAAATCTATCGACCCTCACATCAGACTCGCAGTAACATTGAGATACTTGGCAACTGGAGATAGCTATGGTTCATTGTCCTATACTTTCAGAGTGTCAAAACAAGTAATTTGTCATACTATACCAAAAGTTTGCCAAGAATTGATAAAGGCATTAAATTCTTTTGTAAAGGTAAGTATTTAATATTTTTTAATCTCATATACCCTTACTTACGGTAATAATACTACAAACGTTTACCGTAAGGTAAGGGTTACTATATACTTATGTGGTATTTTTAATTTTATATCGATATTTTATAATGTATGTTAATTTATTGATATTATACTTGAATTTCAGACTCCAACCAATGTAAATGAATGGAAAGAAAAATCACGTAATTTTGAAATATTATGGAATTTCCCTCACTGCATCGGAGCGATTGACGGAAAGCATGTGTTACTAGAAGCGCCACCAAATTCTGGCAGTGATTATTATAATTATAAAGAAAATTATAGCTTGGTTCTCTTAGCAATTGTGGATGCCGAGTATAACTTTGTATATGTTAACTGTGGTGCAAAAGGGAAATCGTCTGACAGTGGAGTGTTCCAGGAAACTCCATTTTATAAAGCACTTAATGAACAGCAACTGAATTTACCAGATCCCGAGCCACTGACCCAAGGTGGTCCGAATATAACATACGTTCTGGTGGGAGATAGCGCATTTGCTCTATCGGAAAATATGATGAGGCCCTATCCCGGCATTCATGAAAAGGGAAGCTTAAAGCGGATTTTCAACTACAGGCTCTCAAGAGCAAGAAGAATAGTTGAAAATGTTTTTGGCATTATGTCTGTAGTGTTTCGCGTATTTCGTAAAGCTATCCCATTACGTCCAGTAAACGCTGAATTAGTTGTAATGGCATGCGTGTACCTACATAATTTCCTGCGACGTAATACATCTTCAACCGCGCATTATACACTAAATACCACATTCGATTTCGAAGACGCTGCCCATAATGTTGTGGAAGGTTCGTGGCGAAGGGAATTGAGAAATAATAATATGAGAAACTTAAATATTCATGGCAGGCCTCCTCCTCAACCCGCTCAGGTAATAAGAAACCACTTTGCTGAATATTTCTCCAGTGCTCAAGGAAGTGTCCCATGGCAAACAAATCAAGCATAGTCTGTTAAAAATTTGAATGGAGTTTTTTATTGTCTAGGTTTAATGACCAAGGAATAAATGATAAGAATCTTAGTGTCCTTAGGCACATATTGAAAAACCACTAATAATAAATAAAAGATTTCATTAATTTTAAGTATTTATTTATTTCCCTTTGATATTTATTTCTTATATATAAATGTTTATAAAAGTGACAGAAAATCAAGGTTATTATTATTACAAGTATTATAATTATTCTTTGTTTTGCGTTTCTGATTCAAAGTGGGAAACTAGTTCCTGAATATTCTCAAATTGTCGAAATTCTATGTGAGTTGGTTCTGCAGATGCTCCATTATCATTATTAACATGAGAGGCATTAGCAGTGACGATATTATTATTAACAGAATTTGTTGAATAGGATGACTGTTGAGAAGCAGAACGGTATCCATAACTTTGATAACTTTGAGTATCGCTTGAATTAGATCCCATTGCGTTTTCTGTATAGTTATATTTTCCCATCCTAGCCTCTAATAAGATATTATTAATAAAGTACTTCGTCTGTAGCACAGCATGTTCATTCTTTATATTTCTTAACTCTGAAGCTATATAGTCGGCGTAAATTTGATATTCATCTTTTGGTTGATCCATCCTGGCTTTTGCACTCTTCATTATTTCATATACCTCACTCAGATCATCTTTTTTCCTTTTATTTTGAGTATTTGTAAGCGGCATTGGTTGCGTTGGTAATGGTGGCGGCGACGTTGGTGCTTCTGGTGGTTGCGTTAATACTTGCGATGCCGCTGGTATTTCTTCGTGTGCCACCGAACTTTCAGATGTCTATAAAAGGAAAAAAACAGTCTAAAACAAACATTAAATCACGCAAAAAAATTATACTATATGCTCGAATTGTTCCTAATTTTACTTTCTTTTCTGTCAAATTTGTAAACTGTAAAATATATATATATATATATTTATTTTATCTTATTTTTTTTATATTATTTACATATAATAATAATATGGCTCTCGATTAAAAATAAGGAACTCGGAAGTTATAAAGAAAACTTTAATCAGAATGTAACAGTAATGCGAGAGTACAATCAAATCTTAATTCTCGATAGCGTGTCGGTCGTAACTTCTACACGCGCCATCTTGTCAGCGTCCCTCACCCCGCGGGAAGTGGGGCGACCATCTACTTAATGGCAGTCAGATTCCCACAGATAGAAATAAAGAAAACTTGAAATTAAACTAAGCTACTGATAAACACATTTTACACATTATGAGGAGCTTACCTGCGCATTCATAGAGTCCATACTGCCCGAACTTGTCGCCCCTTTTACTAGGAAAAGCAGCGAATCATACGCAAACCAGTTACTTTTGTGAACATCCCCACTTGCACTTCCTGTAGATTTTGAGCTCGCTATTTTTTTTCTCTCCCTGAGAAACTGAGACCTTATGTTGTGTATTTTTCCCTCGACGTCTTTTCTAGGTTTATTTATAAGGTGATGCATGGGAATCTATCGCGACATGTAGTCGCGATAGATTCCCATGCATCATTTTTTTTTATTTTGTTTTTATAATCACTATGTGAAGTGTCCCACAATATTTGCGAATTTTGATACAACTCGATAAGGGTCAATATTTGCTCACTGGACCACACTACTGCCATTTTTAGAACACAAAGCGACACACGTTCTCACTACTCAAAGCCTGTCCGGCGACTGTCGCGGGACACGGGAGTCGCGCATGTCGACGCTCAGCGAGCGTCGACATGCGACCTGTCCGGCGACACGTAAATGTCCCCTGCGATGTCGGGCGATATCGCGCGCGACGTCGCCCGACACGTAGAATTGATGTCGAGCGACAGAGTCGCGGGACAAATGTCCCTTAGTGAAAACGCGGCTTAATTTAGGGAACTCTTTTGACAAATGTCGTTTTAGCCGAGTTTTTTATGTCTTAGTTTTGTATCCTCTCGGGCACCATACGCCATACGCAATAGTTTTACATGGTGCCTGTGCGGCATCATCCGCACGGAAACGGTTAAAGCCACGGATACACTAGGGGACAAATGGAGCAACATGTTGCGGAACATGTTGCTCAACAACTACGTGGAATGTGCCGAGATACATGTCGCGGAACATTTTGTCGACCACACTTCTCAGTGTTTATAGAAATGTCGCCCGAGGAGGTTGTGGCTATTAGTGCTGCGTACATAGTAATTATATCGAGTGTGTTGAAACGTAAGAGAAAGAGAAGGTGGTGGATGCGGAATTTCTTATTACAACGAGAAAGAAGAGTAAATATTCTAAGTGATCTCCGAATGTCTGACGGATCGTTTGTGAATTTTACTCGCATGTCATCATCTGATTTTGAAACTTTGTTGCAAATGATCGCATCTTCCATAGCCAAACAGGATACAATATTACGAAACGCTATTAGTCCTCATATCAGACTTGCCATTACATTGAGGTACTTGTCGACTGGAGATTCTTATGCTTCTTTGTCGTACACTTTTCGAGTGTCAAAACAACTGATACGTAAAATAGTACCAGAAGTTTGTAAAGAACTGATAAATAAATTGAAGATATGTGTAAAGGTAAGTTAAAGAAAACGCATATATTTTATTTATAATTGTATTTTAATCTTCAGTAAAATAAATTTTAAAGAGTACGAGATGGATATAGCGACCAACGTAAATTAATTAGTATTAGTGCCATCAATGCTATTAGTGTTCGAGGAATCCATAGTTTCAAGTATATCTTGTATAATATGCTCTTCAGAAGGCTCGGGGCTAATATCACTGGATGCAGTGCTATAGCCCTGTTGAACAACTGGCTGGCTTTGATTATTATAAATTGTACGGTATTTTCCTAAGCGTGCATCTAATAAAATATTATTAATATAATATTTAGCCATAATTACACTGTGTTCGTCATTTAATGCACGTAACTCAGTTCCTACGTACTGTCCATAAACATCGAATTCATCTCGGGACATCATTCTGTTTTTAGCAGCATGCAGAACTTCATAAGCCTCCTCTAATCTATCTTCATTGGGGTGGCTCCTCTTGCGAGTTGGTCGCGACGATGAAGGTGTTGGTGCAGGGGTTGTAGGTTGCTCTGCTTGATCAATGGTAGATTGCGATTCTAGTTGATGAGGAGATTGAAATTCTGGAACGGTAGATTGAGACTGTAGAACGACATCTTCATCCGGAGACGAAATCGTGTTTTGGCTTTGTGGACTCTGAAAAATTAATGATATAAATATTAAATCAATTATTATAATAAGGATAGACTATAAAACACGTATTGTATTATTTCAAACATCTGTTAGACATGAATCCTTAATTATTAGTACGTAAAAATAGTATTTAATGTTTAATAATTTCTTTACAGGTCCCAGCTACTGCAAATGAATGGAAAGCCAAGGCTAGAAGCTTTGAAAATATATGGAATTTTCCGCATTGCGTTGGATCTATAGACGGTAAACACGTTTTGATCCAAGCTCCTTCGAATTCTGGAAGTGACTATTTTAACTATAAAGAACAATTTAGTATTGTCCTATTGGGTATTGTCGATGCAAATTACAATTTTATCTATGCAAATTGTGGTGCTAAAGGAAAATCTTCTGACAGTGGAGTATTCCAAGAGACTGCTTTTTATAAAGCTTTGGCTGATAACCAACTCAACTGGCCGACTCCAGACCCAATACGACAAGATGGGCCGAATATGCCTTACGTACTTGTAGGAGACAGCGCCTTTGCACTGACAGAAAACATGATGAAGCCATATCCCGGTAATCATGACGTGGGTACAACAAGACGCATTTTCAACTATCGACTGTCAAGAGCTAGAAGAATTGTCGAAAATGTGTTCGGTATCTTAGGTGTTGTATTTCGTATATTCCGAACTCCCATAACCATCCTACCCTGTAATGCTGAACTTGTTGTAATGGCGTGCATATACCTCCATAATTTTTTAAGGCGAAATAGTCAATCGAGATCACTGTACAACCCACATGGAACTTTTGATTCTGAAAATGTGGATCACGATATTTTAGAAGGATCTTGGCGCAGAGAAGCTGGCTCTGTTAATATGTCGAATTTAAATGCTATGGGACGACGCTACCCTGAATCTGCTATGGAAATAAGAAACAAATTTGCTGAATATTTCATGAGTGAAGAAGGACGTGTTCCCTGGCAGAATAATTTTTAAATGAATAAACTAGTATTGTACTATATTTTTTCTTTTAATGTTATTGAACAACGTCAATCCTTTTAGAAGTGAAGTCTTGTGGGTGAGGTGTGTACAAATCTTAGTTAATGTAAATAATACATATTATATTAGTAGTGATAAGGTGAAATAATAATAAAATAAGTGATAAGATAAAAAAATACAGCATCATATGGGCAGAAAAAAGGAAATAGAAATAGAAGAAAGTTTAAATTAATAAATTAAGTATGTATAAATTTAGCTACCCGTGCGAAGCCGGGGCGGGCCGCTAGTAAATATAAATAAATTAGAAATAAAAAAGCATAACTTACGTTTGTGTCCAAAGTGTCCAAGCTTCCAGACGTTGTGGCTCCCTTTAGCAAAAATTTCATTGCATCATACGCAAACCATGCACTGGACTTCACGTCCTCTCGTCCACTGCCAGTAGTTTTTGACGATTTCACTTTCTTCCTTTCTCGGACAAATTGCGAACGCAGGGTATGTACTTTGGCTTCTATTTCTTTTCTAGGCAATTTAAGCGCCTTGGCAATATCCTCCCATGCATCATTTTTCTTTATTTTATTTCGATAGTCACGGTGTGAAGTATCCCATAACAAGTCACGACTTTCGTAAAGCTCAATAAGCAAAAGCACGGTATCATTTCCCCACACAACAGACATTTTAAAGGCACGTTGCGTACGCGACTATACTCGGTGACAAATGCCGCAACACTGACGCGGGACACATGCGCTCGCTCACGAGGCGGGAGCAAGCAACATGCCCCGCGTCACGTACAATGTTGTGGGTCATGTTGCGGGACACTATGCAACGTTGCAGCGTCACGTATATTTTGTGTTGCGCGTCATGTTGCGGGACAAAATGTTCCCTAGTGTATCCGGGGCTTAAAGCAGTGGCGAGACCTATCTGTCCTGTCTGTCCTGTATCGGACACAGCAGCAGCAAGTTGGGCCAAGGCTTGTGCTGTCTGCACTTGTGCCTGCGCATTCAGCATCTCTGCTTCAACACGCCTCGACTCGATCTCTTCAAAGCGCCGAACTTGTGAGTCCACAAAAGAAACTCGGCGGTTATGACGGCTTTGTTGACCGAGTCGTGGCACGCGGCAACTTTCTGAAAATTACAATTTATTTGTTACAAACAAAAATGCTTTTTTTTTCTCTTCATAAATATGGTATGGAATTTTACAATTCCTACCGGACGGAAGGACAAAACTTGTGTCGCCTTGCTGCTCGCTTTGTTCTACCTGTAGCCCTGCCTCCACAGGGGAATGTGGATTTTGAATTTCTTTTTCCAGGGTTTCAGCAGCAGCCTGAGATGTGGATGGCAGGTCTATTAATATCGAGGGGCTAGACTGCAAAACCAAAGAAGAAAGGAAGTTATTACATATCACATAACACATAATATGGATGTAGATCACAATTATTGTGTGCAAAATTAATTATTTGTTTTTTACTATATATTTTTTTAACTTTTATTTCAATTTTGAATGTTTTCAGCTGATCATAATTTATGTATTTTTTTAATTTAATACATTTCTATACAAATAATTTCAAATCCTTTTGGAATAAGAAAGACCAATACTGTAATGAATAAACAAATTTAATGCAATTTTTAATGTAATTTTACTCACATTACTTTGCGGAAAGGGGTCTACAGCTATTCCTATGGTACCTGTGGCAAATGAATCACCACCCATGACTGCCAGTGACAGCTCTGGCACCATATCTAAGCCACCCCCAGTGCGCCTCATGGACTGAGCCCGTTGTTGGCACAGCTTCTTCAAGGCAGACTTCTTTTCCGCCCAATACTAAACCATGAAAAGGAAATAATTATGATAGATATTTAACTTTACTGAAGTATTTCATTGCTAGCTAACCTTAGCCCAAGCCTGCCCATTTTTGATCACCCCGCCCATGGCATTTGTGGTAACCGCAAACTCCTGCCACTTCCTTTTTGTTTCCACTTTGGCCTGCTGCGTTCGCAGAAGGCCTCGAGCTATTCCTTGATTTTGCTCCAGAAACTCCACAAGGGCTTCAATTTGGTGTAGTGTAGGTCTGTTTGCCATTTCTGCAATAATAGGATTAGGCATATTATTCTACTTTAAGATCACTTTTACAACATTCAGTCGTTAGTTAATAATAAAAATATTCACACGATATAATAATTGAAATAATTACCTTTATTTCGGAGTATAAACAAGGAAGAAAACTTTGTTGTGCCGTGAATATTGTCGCAACTATAAACTTCATTTTTAGTAACTTCGTCCCACTAACTTAAGAGCGCCACGCACTTAAAACACTTACAATATGAGTTTTCGACTTCAACTGATTTCAACTGGTTTGATTAGTATTGAATCTTAGCCATAACTTAAATAAAACATCCATCGGAGGTGTCAAATTCTGCTGTGGCAAGTTTTGATCACGATTTTCAAAGCTATTTATTAAGTCGTGTCCAACAATGTTCGAGAAATCGTAGTAAGTCAAGACAGCTGATTCAGAAACTTTTTTATTATTACCTATAATCGCTATGGATTTGCCCAAGCACTTTGTATAGTCGATGGCGTCAGGGCCAAATGGGTAGAGGCCACAGGCACGAAAACCATTTATTAATATTTCAGGCCTTATACTAGCAGCAATAACTTCATTTAGAAGAGGAGCAAAATTTTGTTTAGTGACACCCCGGTTTTGGTTTTCATTTTCCAATTTGTGTAGAAATTTTCGCCAGCCAACTTTTAGTGGACGGAATGCAGCAACGTCAGCAGGTTGTAGGGCCCTTGTCGAATTTGGGTACAGTGCTATGAGTTCTATCTGAAGGTGGCTACATAGTTGACTTAGATTAAAATTTAAGTGAGTTTTATGGCCATCTACAAAAAGAATGACCGGGAGTTCAATACCCTTGCTCACGAGATAAGGATGGAAAACGTTGGCAATATACACGTTTTTTGATCCCTTTTGCGCCAGTACTTGACCTGTTGAAGAACACAACTGAAAACCAGTCTCATCTGCGTTAAATATACGGTGAGGCTGGGTTAAAATTGGAGAAAGACCATTTTCTGTTATGTAGTTATTTATTTCCTTGAACCATCCCCTTATGTCCTTTTCGGAGACACATGCACTGGCTTTGGTTACGCCTTCCGAAGTCCTGATACTAAGCTTGGGATGTCTTTTCAGGAAGGGCCAAGTTGTGCAAATCACTACATGCAGTTATAATTCTTGCACATTTCTCAGGCTTATAATGCAAAGTCCGATCCTTGCTGAGACATCTCCAGCGATTTTTCAATCGTCCAAAGGTGTATAACCACCCTTGTTCGACCATGAACGGAGGTATATTTAGCTTCAGGACTATTTTCAGCTACGTCGGTAATAGGTGCCATCAGCCAAGATCTTTGCGGATATCCAGAATCACCTGCAAATGCGCGAAAAAAATAATATGATAATTAAAATTAACTTTATGAAATCATTTTTTTATTGATTTTATTGAAGTTATTTTACCTATATGACTATAATTAATATAATCGTCAATACGCAACCCACCTAGAAGCCATGTATGTTCATTACTTTGGTCAAGTCTTTGCTTAAATTCATGCATCGTGTGTAGCTCCACCATAACGCGAATTAATATTTAAAATTCGCCCATCGCTGTCACATACCTGTGAAAACGTTTTAATTATAAATCTTATGCATTGTGCTTATTATTTAAGCAGGTAGTAGTAAATAGTTTATTTCATATTATTACCATTTGCACATTTAAGGAATAATAATGTTTTCGACAAAAGAAAAGATGTTCCACATCCTTTGGTGGTGAAAATATATGGAAATGTAATCCATCAATGCACCCAAGAACGCCGGGAAATCCATATTGTGTATAAAACCTGCAAAATATAGGGAAAAATAACCTTTACATCACTTTTATTTGAATTTAATTTAAAGTAAATAAACCATGGATAAAATATAAATCTTACTTTTGCCTGATGATATCTCTTTCAGCTCTATTGGTAGGAAATTTTATGAATTTGCTTAATATATTTCTGTTATTTAGGGCATTAGTCACCTCTGTTATATATTTACTGACTGTGGTCTGCCCTAAATATTTGCCCATACCAACAATTCGCTGATACGAACCAGTTGCATAAAAAGATAGAGATTATGCGCTCTATCTTTTTAACTGCCTACCTGTAAAAAGTAAAATTATATAAGAAAACTAGGACTTCACTAACTCATAGTGATTTTTTTTCATTATAATAATTAGCACCTTACCTTATGTTCTAAATCGACTCTTATGCTGGATCTTAAGGAGGAGGTTTTTAAGCTCAATACATATATAATGGAATGCAGCTTTAGAGAGACGATACCTCTTTATAAACTCCCTTTCGTGTAAGTCTAGGGGCTTGAAATTTCTCCTCAAATAACTTCTAATTTTTATTTCTCTGCGTAAAAAAGCAAAAATATTTTATTTTCTTTAAAAAATAATTATCCAAAAATATTTTTTATACAATTGACTAGTTACCTTCTGATTTCGTCTTCTTCTTCTTGAATGCTATTAAATAAACGCCATAAGTAGTAATAACTACGTAATGGATGGTTCCTTGATAATAGATATTTTTTAAAGCACTGAATCACCTATTATTATTTTAAAAAATATTTTATATCACGAAGCACAACCAAAACGAGAGTTCTCTCACTGTAAAATGCTCGGTGAGACACGATACGATAGTTAGCTGTCGAAAAAAACGATACGATCTGTCAAAAGTGTGTTCGTGCTATGATTTCCATACTTTAACTATCGTTTACTATACGATTACGATAACGATTACAAGAGTACTAAGTACGTGCTATAAAATTTTAGTTCCTCAAACGACCGTAGCGGCGCTGCTCTGGTTTTCATAGAAAATAATACGATTACGATTACTATAACCAGAACGATAATTTTTCGTGCTCGGGGTACAGTAAGATCGTGGACGAAGTGTGTAAAGTAATATGGGAAACGCTACACGATGAATGCATACCATCAAATACACCTGATATGTGGCAAAATCTTGCTAACGGTTTTCTACAAAAGACCAACTTTCCAAATTGCATCGGAGCTATTGATGGCAAGCACATCCGAATCGTAAATCCAACCGGTGGTGGATCTATATTCTACAACTATAAAAATTTTTACTCCATAGTTCTGCTAGCAATGTGCGATGCAGATTATTGTTTTACATATGTAAACATTGGATCATATGGGAAAATCTCGGATTCAACTATATTCCAAAACAGTACACTATACAGGAGCCTTCAACAAAACACTTTAAATATTCCAGGACCGAAGCCACTGCCTGGAACAAATACTCCACATGTAATTGTGGGTGATGGTGCTTTTAGAATATCAAATAAAATTCTGAAGCCATATGCACGATCCAATATGACCCACAAGAAAAAAATATTTAATTATAGACTGAGCCGCAGTAGACGATATATAGAATCGACTTTTGGTATAATGTACATTTTTTTATTTGCTTAATATGTTCTATTACCGATACTGATACCGTTTTACAAGTTTGCGTACTGACTAAAAAGTAACCCTGTATGCAGCCTTGTTCAAAAATATTGATCTTAATGTTTGAAAAGGGATTTAAAAAAATACTTTTATTCGGAATAACAGTAATTTAAATTATTAGTATATTTAGTAAAAAAAATATTAAAAGTGTTTATTTACAAATAAATTATCCATATTTTGTCGGACCACCCTTAGATTTAATTACTGCACTAATGCGTTTTGGTATAGATCTAAGTAAGACTGATATTAAATTCCACAAATGCTCTATGGGGTTGAGGTCGGGAGACTGCCACTCTAACAGTTCAATAGAATTTTATTCGGGCCACCGCATTGCGCGCGTTCATATGTGGCAAGGTGTGTTGTGCTGGAATTTCACTCCTTATTCGTCTTAACCCATTAAGCGCCAAAATAAAACGAGCCATGACATTTTTATGAAATTTTATTTGTATGTAGGTAACCAAACACAGAGCCCAAGTAAAAAAAAAATCTAGAAAAAAAAAATTAGACCCACTTTATGGGGGGGTACTCAATTGAATACAACGGCGTATTATGTGTGATATTTTTCAAACATTTTTTGCACTGCCCGCGAACTCTTGAATGACAAATAACACATCTTAATGGTTTAATAAGTTTTTGTGGAAAATGTCCATCACACCATCTTGGGGCAAGCCGGGGATTGATGAGGATGCAGGCCGAGCTTTTTGATGTGTCATTTGACGTAAATAATTCTGTGCTATTGAACGATATGAGTATGAAAACAAACAAATATTAAATCCTACTATCATATAACCACCATAGCCAAATCTTTGACTTCAATATTTCGCTTCTTTACTACACAGGTGTTTAGTTTCACAGAAGTAATAAAATATGATGTGACAAATAAAACACAAATATTATACTTACATGCTCAAAACCAAATTCAGGGATGGTATTCATGCCTGAGGCAGCCTGCTCTCCCATAATCGCCAGCACTCTGAGCTCTAAGTCTGTGAGGCTTATCTTCAAAGCTGGACCACCCCCTGTTCCAGTCATGCTTCTATTTAATTTGGCCGCCTTCCTTTTTGTATTATTTTTAAAATCCGTCCAGACCATAAAGTAATATATACCAAACACTTTAACTTTAATTAACAATGTTTATAAAAATATATATTTAATGTCCTTCATGTAAAACTTACCTTTCGCCACTTTTCTTCCGTTCGGGAGTCACCAGTTCCATCGCAATTTAATTTCGCAGCGAGCTCCCGCCATTTATTTGTGGCCCACTGCCGACCTCTTGCGCCTCCAGTTGGTTTAGCTAAGTCCCCATTTCTATGTAAAAACAATACAAGGATAAGTTTAGGTCACTTTAACACAACATTAAAAGTATTTCGACACTAAGTATTTAAAAAAACTCACCTCTCCATGAACTCCACCATAATAACAAACTGTGTTGGAGTTCTCATCGTAGAACGGTTATTTAACAAATAATAATGCAACATCGCATCGCAGGCCCTTTTAAATTCCTTGCACTTGCAAATGGCAATAAATTTCACGAAATTCCACTTCATATTCTTTCTAATCTTAGTTCCACTTGACGAAAGAACTTTTAAAAGTTTTTGGTTAATAGGTTTTTTTAATGCTAAGTTGACATTGACTAATAGGATTGGTGCGTTCAAAATCATTTTTGTTGCTAGGTCGTCGGTGACAAAAACACACCTGATTTATATCATAGCTATAACTTTAGACAAAAGATTTTGTTAAGATTAGCATTAAAATGAATATGTTTTCTTGTTTTTAATAAAAATCGTAACAATTAAGTCGTTTTTCAATTTATTTTAAAACCACAATTACGTTACCGACATTTATGAACGCACTTTTTAACTACGTCGTGCAGTTTGCGGACAGCCTAAGATAACTATAGTATCGTATTACAATCGACTTCACAATAGTAATCTAGTATAGTTTCGTGCTACCAATGCAATATCGTGATTGTTATCGAATAGTAAAGAATTACGATTACGATACGATATTTTTTCGTGCTCGGGGTACTGGTGTTATCTTGCACATAATGCGAAAAGAAAATTTTACAATATGAAAAAAATATGAATTGACGTTAGCGTAGTCGCGTCGGCCAGCCATGTGATAGAGTTGCGCGCGCAGCCAGCGGGCGGCATCGCCCCGCGCCCCGCGCCTCTCGCCGGGGATTGCGGTTAACTATAAAGTAGATGATCTTATACTTGTAAAAAAACAAGCTAGAGGAATATTAGACCCAATATATTCAGTAATTAATCCCAGTAATTAAACACGACAATACAAATTTAGACATTTTAATTAATAATAAATCATATACAATACATAAAAATAATACTAGACCTTATATAACGAAATAATAATAATAAAAAAAGGAAATACACTGTAATCACTAAACCACTATATATTATTTACATATTTAACAAGTCTTAACTCCTCCGCGAAACTTTTTTCTTCCCACAAAATCCACCAAAAAATGCTTCAACACAGCTGTAGTAATCCCTTTTGGTAAAGTAAGACCATCACCATACCCTTTTATTACAATGTCATCTCCGGGAATGCAATTAAAATTGTGCTCTTTGCAATAACTCTCCCTCATTGTATTACAAGAGCTACCAAAGTCTATAAAAGCATTAGCAGCATTTCCATCAACCAACACAGTTTTGAAATATTTTTTGTCAGAAAGATACATACGGTCTGAATTTTACGTACTGCGTTTGACTCAGAATTAGATTTTGGTCGTTTTCTGCATTCATCTAATGTGTGACCTTTGATATTGCAATATGTGCAATGTTTTTGATATCTTTTCTTGTAACAATCAGCTTCAACATGTCCCACACGATGACAAAATGAACATTTCTCTCTATCATCCTTATTCTTATTGTGATTCTGAACAATCTCTGGCTTCTTATTTTTATTTCTGAAGCATCTACTAGCTTTGTGACCCATCTTGCCACAAGAAAAACATTTTGTATGTTTATTTGATCTTTGGTCGCTATTCTTGGAAGTGCTTGGCTGGTTGTTCTCATTATTCAGACCAGCAGAGTTTATGCTAGCCAAGTACTGCAACAGAGAGCTAGTGTCACGGCAACCAGCTGATTTAGCACCTACTTCCAATAATTTGTTACCAAGGGTCCCAATAACGGCTTCAGTAATAACTTCATCGCTTAGATGACACGACATGCCTATACCTAATTTAGTATAGTAAAACTCAATTGGATCTTCATCAGGTAGTTTGACTCTGTTTACAAGTTCTCTAATCTGTGACAATTTATTCTTAGTGAATGGGAATGCCTTGATTAACTTCTCTTTCCACTCCTTCCAACTAATGTCATAAGAGGCTTGTTGCTCGTACCACCCCTTAGCATAACCATTCAATTTTGAGGTACAATTACAGATCAGAGTACGCTCATCCCATCCGTGCATTTTGGCTGTACTTTCTAAGTTACGGATCCAGTGTTCAACAGACACAGATGTCGTTTGTGGGTTAAACTCAGGAACAAAGTCGTTACGCCCTACATATCGTACAACTGGTTGCATGTCATTAGTAGTAGTAGTGAACTTCTCAGGCAACGGTGGCGTTCCACTTTTATCACAATCTTTTCTTTTCTTTCTTAACTGCTTTACCAACCCTTCCAAATTCTTTATTCTTCTATCTTTATCTTTCATCTCACTTTTAGATACCCTGTTTCCTTCATCCGAAGAAGATGAACTTACACTATGTCTACGCTTCTTATGCTTAGACCGACCCATTGTTAAATGTTATTTATTAAAGTAAATCACTCAGATAAAATATAGTTTAGTTCAGTACACACACATCTCATTGTTAAATGTTATTTATTAAAGTAAATCACTCAGATAAAATATAGTTTAGTTCAGTACACACACATCTCATAATATGATATACAAAAGTCAAATTTATATGCAGCACTGTGAAATGAAAATAGAAATCAAGTTTCAAAAGTTATTAAAATCTGTTCAATTAATATCAGTCACCATAAAAATAATTATTTAGAAATTCTGTTCATATACACATTATCAGTGTCTTTTCACTATTAATTATTCATTTATTAAAAGTCACTCAAAATAGAAAAAGTATAATATACAACATGGAAAGACCTCACCAAGTAACTGCAAGGCAGGTAACTGTACTATGGACGAATAAGCGGAATGCCTGCATGCCAAGCATACACCTCGACCTCGGGACTCGACAACCAAGCTCTGGCGGCTCAGTTCCAGCTGTCTCTAGCCAAGAAATCGGCATCCAACAACTCCGGCGTCACTCGGCAAACTTGTTTCTTTCGTAGGTACACAAAGTTCACATACAAACACACAACAAACGTGCATGAACTATGTTAGTTTATTGGTATTTTATAGTAATAAGCATCCGATATTGCTAGTTAGAAATAGAACAAAGAACTTTTCCAACACCAAGTTAGTAAAACTTTAACACGCCATTTTTTTTTTCGGTTTCGTATTACTACTTACAAAGTATTATTGTCTGTGTTCGTGGAAATCGCACTTCTGAACTGATAAGAATATTAAAACAATGGGAATATACTTAATCTGAAGACATTTATTCTAAATCAAAATTCTAACACACTTTTTAACCCCGGGCAGTAACCGCGAGACCCAAACGTCACACTGCCAAAAATTATAGGGATGGGACACGTCGCGCGCTGTCTCCACTAGTGCAGTGCGTAACTCGATTGCCAAAATTTAATCGAGATTGTTCCACCTAACAATATATATATATATATATATATATATATATATATATATATATATATATATATAGTTTGCTATATTTCTGATATCAGCTTGTTTTATTCCAACATCTGCAAAAAGCGATTAATTTGGACGAATCTTTCTACATAATGAGCGCGTTCGTCATAAGAACCCAATTGCCAGTATTCTTTAAAAATATGCTCTCTTTCTGTCTCTTGAATTCTTTCCTTCAATGATTGTCTCAGTTTTTTATTTTTCTCTTGTGCATTCACAGCCTGTTCATCGACTATAATATTACAATCTTCCGAATCACTACTTTCATTTATGTTAAACGGTATTTTGTGCCTTTTATTATTTGAGTTTAATTTGGAAATCCTTTCATTGCTTGAGTGTGATGATTCACTATTGGAAATAAAACTGTTTGCGACTTTGGTAATTCATATGTTTTATCAGCTACAGAATCATCCGAGTCAAAATCAAAATCAGATTCGATACTTAAAGCAGACTCTATTGCCATAATATCAGGTGATATCTGTTTATTCGGTTCGTTACGAGTAACATTTGTTCCACTAGTTGACGGAACAACTGCAGGTTCGAGTGTCTCCAAAGAGTCCTAATACTTTGTCTCAGAAGAAGATGGAACCTGATCAAATATTACTTGAGTACCACTAGAAAAGTCTTGATCATTTACTAAATCCTGAGTGTCATTAGTAGAAGGAATACTATGATCAAAAACAGGAAAAACTTTTTCGTAAAGCGGCATCCAATAATCTGGCACTTCGCGAATGCATTTTTGTAATTGGAAACTGAAATAAAGAAAAATAATAGCAAATTTTTCACAAGTTTATATATTAGACAAATTTAAAAAAAACCCCGACTTTCAACATTCATCTCCTTTCAACTTTTGAACGGCTGAACCTATTTAGGTAAAACTTGTTTTGAGTTATGGAGAGACATACACATAGTATTCACACACACAGTAGTAATGACAATATAAAGATCCCCGAACCTAATATTTGTGCCGCATTCTGTAATAGGTATCTAATTACAAAAATTGCACTTATTACAGTACCATAAACTCCAAAATATTAACTGTTAAAATTTGCGTTATGGTCAAAAATAGGTGTAAATTGATACAATTCAGTACTTACGTAATCAAAAACACGAGATTATCCTATGTGACACAAGCGGTCACTACGCACGTCGCGCGAAGAATAATCTTTTTCATTCGCGCAATCATAAGATTCATTCGCTCTTTCTCTCTTCTAAGAGATGGCGGCCGAGCGCGGGGGGTATAGCCACCGCTGTTGTAGTTGTATCATTATACACCAAATAGAGATCATATTTTTGTGCGTCAACCTTTACGATTTTTTGATATAATTCTAAGTAGTATGCACGTCACATGGCTTTCATGTATAATAGTACAAATCATTTCGTATCAATTAACACTCGTCATTGAAACGGAATATGAAACTTTTGTAAACTGATTCATGTCGAATTGTATCACTGTACACATAAAATATGTTTGCTGATTTGCAAATTTTGTGTCTCAAGTATAATTGTATCGTTTTTCACAAATCTGTTTTACAAAATTTGGATGTGTTTCATAGTTTAAGTTAATATTTTGTTTCTTACAATTTCGTGAGTGTTTTTCCATTCAAAATTGACATCTTTCTTTGTTAGACCATACAGTGGAGCCATAATTCGGGAGAAGTCAGGGATGAATCTTCTAAAATAACTAGCTATATGGTAAATTGTCGTAATTGTTTCAAGTTCCTAGGTGGACTCGAATTTTTTAGACTTTCAATTTTTCGTGGACTAGGCTTAACATTGCCATTTTCAATTACATTTCCGAGGTACTCCTTGATTTCTTTAAGAATTTGCATTTAGACATATTGATTGTAAATCCAGCATTTGATAGTCTGTTTAATACCAAATCTAACCGTTCGAGGCCTTCTTGTTCCGTTTCAGATGGTATGAGAACATCATCAATGTATACGAGAGCAATCTTATCTTTGTAATCTCCAAGTGCTTTATTTATGGCTCGCTGAAAGACTGAGGGGGAGTTACAAAGGCCAAATGGCATTGTGACATATTCGAATTGTCCATCAGGAGTGACGAAAGCTGTCTTTCCAAAGACTCTTCCTCGATCGGAATTTGGTGAAAACCTGATTCCATATCCAAGGTTGTAAAAAATTTCGCGGCACCAAGTTTGTCTATTTGGTCCTGTATTAGAGGCAGCGGGTAATGATCACGTATTGTATTTGCGTTTAATTCACGAAAATCAACACACAGTCGGACATCACCGTTTTTCTTCTTAACCAGGAGAATGGGACTTGCGAAAGAAGAGCAGCTATCTCTGATTATGCCTTTGGTTTTAAGATCATTGATTATGTTTTTAACTTTCTCCCGTTCAATTGGTGCGAGTCGGTACGGTTGTCGTTGGACAATGCGAGTTGGGTCTCGAAGGCGAATATTTAAGCTACCAGTCTTAACCTTTTTAATAGGTGATGTGACACCAAAAACGTCAGAATGTTTGGAAAGTATCAGTTGTAGTTTCGAAATGTCACATAGATCCGTGTCAGGTTGCGGAGGACGATGGTGAGCTAGAACTTGACCAATGAAAGGGACTCTAGTCATTGATACTCCACTATTTGTGATTACTACTTTTACATCTGGTATAATTAAGGAATCAATCCCAAGATGATGTTGTAGGATAATAAGACATGATATGTATGATAGAATAAGACATGATAGAATAGTCTCACCAATTTGAATAGGCACGCAGTTTGGACAGGCACGTTGTACAATGTTGATTTCCTGTTGTGAAGATGAAGGTTTCGCTGGTTGTGGAGCTGTCCTTGTTAATCTTGACCAACAGTTGTTGCTTACGTGTCCTGGTCTTTTACAGATATTGCAGAGAGGCGTCCTGCAGTCTTGAATCTCACGATGATCGAAACGAGGTCGTTTTTGCTCAGTTAAATCCGATGGTTCACGTGGCTCCACTGGCGCGGATCATTTCCAGTAATTGATCAGGGTTGAAATAAGCTCCGCTTTTGATTTTGGCATTGCTCTGTTCTCAGCCTGGTAAAATTTGGGACGGATACCAGAAATGACCGTCTCAATTATGAGATCATTGGTGGCATTCGGTGAGATTTTTGCATAATTCTTGGCATCATTTGAAGTATATTCTCGAAATTTTGTAATGAAATGAATGTGACGAGTTTCAGCACTAAATTGGCTTAGTAGTTCTTCTCTTAGGTCGATCCAATCTATAGGCGTTAGTATCGGGTTAGTATAGTTTTTATAGGGCGTAAACAACAGACAGGTGCTCGTTTCGAGAAAAACACCACGTGTTGTTTATAATTTACATAATTAGGAACTATCGTACAATTGTGACTTAAATTATTATAATAATATTATTTAATAATGTAATTCAAACTGAAATCATTTTCAATGATCATATTAATTAAAATATTGTTTACAAACTATCAGTATAAAAAAAATCAATAAATAGTGAGTTATATCAATTATATTAATTTATAACAACAAAATAATTACTTAACTACCGTCGATCGTTGACGCGCTATCATGTATTTACATTGTGGCATATGGGGATCAAGTTTTGGGGTTCCCTCCACTGTCCCGCCACTGTATGATTATAGATATATGTGGGAGGGTCTAAATAAAATAATATTTTATGTTAACTCTGCATTCTTTTATTATTAAATCACAAAAAAAAAAAAATCTTACGCGCTCCACAATGTCCTACAGTCTTATATCTGTCATTCTTTTTTTTTTTTTAGAGCGAGCTAGCTACATCCGCTCGTTCGGAAACCATCAACTTCCGAATTAGCCTTTCTTAGCGTTCAGAAATTAATTAACAAAAAAAAAATCCTACATATATATATATATATAGTTTTTATAGGGCGTAAACAACAGACAGACATTGATTAACAACATTTGGCGATTCATCTTTTACGACTACAAATGGTCCATCATAAATACAATCAAGCTTACTACCTGTCTCCTTTCTTACTAAAATTAAATCACCTTCCTTATAATTTAATGGATTTATATTTACATCATAACATTTTTTTCTCCTTATTTTACTAGTTATTACATTTTGTTTTGCCTCGGCTTGCGCTCTTTGCAACCGATACTTAAATTCTAAAGGATAATCATCAAAATTATACAATGGTTCAACAGTCTCACCTTGTAAATTACTTGGTAACTTGCATATTTTCCCAAAAACTAATTCGTAAGGCGTATATTTGGTTACAGTATTTACAGTTGTATTATATGAAAAACACCAATACGGAATCCAAGAACTCCATGCTGATGTATTATTATTCGTCTGTATTCGCAAATATGCACCTAAAGTTTTATGAACATTCTCTAACGATCCTATGCTCTCATGATGATACGCAGTTGATACCGTTTTACTAATCCCTAAAATGTTACATAGCTCTACCATAACTTTCGAAATAAATTCGAACCCCTATCTGTAGCAATGATTTTTGGTACCCCATATCTCAAAATAAAATTTTCTGCCAACGCCCTTGCAACCTCCTTTGCAGATTTATTTTTTAAAGGATAAGCCTCTACAAACTTTGTAAGCTCACACTGTAGAGTCAATATGTATACGTTCCCATAGTCATCCCTATCAAGAGGTCCTACTAAATCTAGGTAGATTTTTTCAAAAGACGAAGTTGCGGTGGTTGTTATGGTCATCGGTTCCCTAACATTACTATGATTCTTTTGCTTTTGGCATTTTTTACACTTACGAACATAATTGATGACATCACGTTCTATTGATGGCCAATAAAAATACTTTTTTATATTATTCACCATTCTACGTATTCCTGTATGTCCACTCGTAGGCAGAACATGAAAATCATTCATAACAATCTTCTTCTCATCGTCGTCGTCTATTCTCCGCACACCCGATACTACACAAAATTTAAAATTCTTAAAGTTTTACCGTTTTCCTTTAAATATTTCGCCATTTCCTTTATAATACGATTGTTGCAACAATTTTTTAATATCACCACTTCTTGTATGCCGTTTTCTAAACAAAATGTAACTATATCTTTCGACAACTCGTCTCGCGATGATGCCGATAAAGATTCATAGTTTAAATAAATACTCGAGTTTTCCGGCATATACATTAAATTGCGCGCCTTTGAAATTATTTTCTTACGAGAGCTCTCTAATAACTTTTCCCACTTATCTACACTTATTTGCAGAATTTCAACGTCATCTCCTTGTTTCTTAAGAACTTCTACGATACTAGGGTGATCAGTCCTACTAACCGCAGAGTCTTCCTCACAATTACTTGAACCTTCTAACTGTTTACATTGTGCTCGCGTCATCACAGATATGGTTTTCTCACGCATGGTCTTTAAATCTTCACTTGAAATTATAATCCTAGACAATGCATCCGCTAGCACATTTTCCTTCCCTTTCACATATTCCACAGTAAAATCGTACTCTTCCAAGCACAACCGAAACTTAGTCAACCTACTCGATGGATCCGTCATGTTAAATAAATACAAAAGAGGTCGATGATCTGTTTTTACGACAAATTTTCTCCCATATAAATATGGCCTAAAATATTTAACTGACCAAACAATAGCCAACAACTCTTTCTCTATTATAGGATAATTTAATTCACTTTTATTCAAAGCTCTACTAGCATAAGCAACAGGCTTTCCGTTCCCATTGCACAAGACACTACCTACAGCAAATCCTGAACTATCGGTCTGTAATATAAAAGTGTTGTTATCAGAAAAATCTGGATAATCCAAAACTGGAGGATTCATTAATGAGTTTTTTAGTAATAAAAATGACTTCTCGCATTCATCGGTCCAGTCAAACGTCGCATACCTTCCACACAGCTTATTCATTGGAAGAACTATCCTAGCAAAGTTTGGTATGAATTTTCTATAATAATTTGCAAATGCCACAAAACGCTTCACCTCATCACTAGTTGTGGGACGCGGGTAATCTTTTATCGCTAAAACCTTTTCTGGATCTGGTGAAATACCTTCTGATGAAATAATATGCCCCAAATAAAGTATCTGCTTTTTCAAGAACTCGCATTTTGAAGGATTTAACTTAAGGTTCATTTTTCTCAATCGCGAAAAAACTGTCATGAGGTTCCTGTTATGCTGCTCTAAACTCCGTCCAAAAATAATCAGATCGTCAAGGTAAACCAGACATTTATCGTAATTCAACCCAGACATAGCTACAGTCATCATTCTACTGAAAGAACTCGGACTAATCTTCAATCCCATCGGTAACCTACACATTTGATACTGTCCCTTGTCTGTAGTAAACGCTGTATACTTCCTACTGTCTTTTGTAAGATTGCATTGAAAATAAGATTGAGATAAATCACAATGACTAAAGTACACTGCTCCTGATAAAGAATCTAAAATTTCAGTTATATTGGGCAAAGGAAACTTATCATCTTGTATCTTGTCATTCAACTGCCTATAGTCTATAACTACACGCCACCTCTTTTCACCGCTACGATCCGCCTTCTTTGGAACGATCAACACCGGACTAGACCACTCACTAACTGTTTCTTCAACTATACCATTTTCCAGCATCTCCTGCACCTGCCTATCCACCTCTTTTTTCTGCACATATGGTATTCTATATTGCTTCCTATAGACTGGAGCGGCATTTTCTTTCAACCTTATCGACTGTTCATACACGTTTGTGACCGTCAACCTATCTCCCGGTACATGAAATATATCTGGATACTTGGCACATATCTGTTCAATGCTCAATCGCTCTTCCTCATTCAAATACTCAAGTTTAAGCAAAGAAAATATTTCCTTAACACGTTTCACGCTCATTTCCGGTTCCGCGAAACAACAATAATCGTAATCTCTTAACGGATATACTTCCACGTCTGTCATACTGCAAACAACTTCTGAGGAAGTCGTATTCAATATCCTAATGGGTATTATCCCATTCCTAGGTCTAGCTATTACATTAGCCAAAAATACACCCTTCTGCAACTCTTTTCTCACGACCACACAATCGTCCGCTCTATTCACCGGAAAATATTTTACTACTTCACAACGCGGAGGTATATTCAATGAATAACTATAATACTTAAGGGGTATTGAAATCACGCTCCCTTCACGCTCCCTAAGCGTTAACTTGTTTTCTGAAAAATCTATAATACCGCTATATGTTTGTGAAAAATCTTGACCTATTATACCAACTGACTTACAGGGTAAATCATCGAAAACATAAAATTTATGCAAGAATGAATATTTTCCGCATACTAATTTTAAATTAACATAACCCATAGACCGTAAATTACCATCTACACCATTAATTATTAACTCGTCCTTAACTAACTTATAACACATAGCACTTGATTTTAAGAAACCATTTTTTATGGCTGACAACGATGCCCCCGTGTCTACTAACCATTCCGAATTTATACTACCGACTACAAAGTTAACCCAGTTAATACTATTACAAGCTAAAATATGCTTAGTCTCGAAAAAACTGACTTCTGCTAGACTCGCAATACTTTGGCTTTGACATTGTGCCAGAGTCATGTCCGTCTGACGTATGATCAAAACACCCTACGTTTCTACGATTCTGCTGACCACGTCGACCGCGATATGTAGCATTCCTCACGTCACGACCTTGCGCACCGTTGCTAAAACCTACGTTAGCATTCTTGCTCCTTTGGAATGTACGTTCGACAGCTGTTTTCTGTTGTGCATGATTATTACGCGTATATGTATTGCCACGACCCCTATTACTACTTGAAAAATTATGTGGCCTATACTGACGTTGAAAAGTCATGACCTGTCCCGATGATGTACCATTTTCGTCTTCGGCTACCCTTATTGCGTCTTTTAACAACGTCAAGTTCCTTGCCGTAATAATGGTACCCAAACGTTGGTTGCGAAGTCCGTCTGAGAATTTTTTAACCGCGTATTTTTCATTCAAGGGCCGCAAGACTCTGTAGGCTTCTTGACTATCCCCTGCTTGAGAAATAGTCAAATCCACCATCAATCTCTCTATCTCTGCTCCGAAATCTGCAATAGACTTATTGTCTTGCCTAGTACGAGCTAATTTAGCTTGTATCGCAACATCTGATTTTGCCGTTAGAAGATGCTTCTTCATATCAGCCAAAAGACTATCCACTGTCGCGTATTGTGAAGCTAACCGCATCCTAGCCCCCGTGTTAGACGCGTGGTGAGCACGAACTTTATTAAGAGATCATTATCGAGCCCCTCTAACATAGAACTATACAAACTTATGGCTTCTATTAAATCTTGGGTAACAGTTTCATCACCGTTCATTTTCGGAAGCAAACTAACTGCCGTTTTTAACGAAAACTTTTCCAAATTTCGCGACTCCATCTTTGCTGGTACTTCAGTTTCGCGTTCAAACTTAATTGTTTTTACGTACAAGTCTTCTATTCTACTAATCAACAGTGTCAATTCGTCTGAAAATTTTGATACGCCCGATACTACATTTTTAAACTTGTCGTAAAGGGTCTTTGCTTGACTAAGCTTTGAGTCGAAGTTACTCCCCGTTCGTCTACTAGGTCCTAACTTAACAATAGATTCCCTAATAACCTTAAGTTGAACATAAATTGACGTTAACTCTATTTCCATTTATAACACAACAATGTTTACACTAATGTCTCTATTTTATATAGTTAACACAAGACCGCACAAAAAATATCACTTCCTTAATTATTATTGCCACTTACTGCTTGCTCATCAGGCTGTCTGCACCACTCGTTGCACTTCTCTCCGGTTCACTTCTTGTCTGATCCATTCAAGATGACATCTTCTGTACAAGTATATGATTCCACCCAATATACCAATAGCGAAACAGGTCGCTATGAACAGGACGGCCGCGCTTACCGCCGAAATATGTTCTTGTATCACCGATGCATCGTTAGACCCACCTGATGCGACTTGGGCTATGACTACCTCTTCCTTGGACGTACTTGTGCCCATGGTGTACTTCAGCAAAACTTTTCTGCGCTTAGTGGAGTCAAAATCACACCGACGTCTTGACGATACTAACCAACAGCTACGCCATCCGTCCGAATGGCAGGGTCGCCATGTGGTGTGGCGTGTAGGGGTGGTAGCGATGGTAAGAAAACACAAGGCTTGAGGACAACCTCTCGGATAAGATTCCGATTCTATCTGCCTTTATTCATTATCACATATACTTATATATACTTAATACTACGTGATAGAAATATCTAAATAATCAAAATAATAATGTTATCTCCACAATAATGTGTACGTGACATACGTGACGTACGTGACATCACACCACAGTGCTCGCTTCGAGAAAAATTTACATAATTAGGAACTATCGTACAATTGTGACTTAAATTATTATAATAATATTATTTAATAATGTAATTCAAACTGAAATCATTTTCAATGATCATATTAATTAAAATATTGTTTACAAACTATCAGTATAAAAAAAATCAATAAATAGTGAGTTATATCAATTATATTAATTTACATTATTTATTATATTAATTTACATTTTACATTATATATATATATATATATATATATATATATACATATATAACAACAATATAAGTATTATATAGGTATCTGTATTATACCATATTTTTTTTACGTATATACCGTTAATGAATAAAAGAACTTATTCGTTTGATCTTGCTTTTAGTTTTGTTTATAGCCTTAACCCTTAAAGTCGCAAGTTGGTTGTTGTGAAAAAAAAACAAAAAAAAATGTATGTAATAGTTTATTATTAAAAAGAACATCTTAGAAAAAATAGTAAAAAAACATATGTATATTTTACTATACATTGCCACGTTTCCACACAACAATAACAAATTAGCAATGTATAGTATACTATACATTATGCTTTTCATTGTTTTACATGGTAGGCCAAAAAACAATTTCTATTTTTGACATAGCACAGATGTACATTGTATTTTGTGCATAGTGTACTAGCCTGACCGGTTTTACAATATTTGCATCGCTGATATCCGGATAATTGAGGCCAGTGGTCAAATTTATCAAAGCGCACTTCATCAGGTGGTCTTTCTGCAACGGGTTTCTTTATTTTTTTATTTTTAGAAACCGATTCAGTTTGCTTTACTGCAGCAGTTCTATCCCTTAAGAGACCAGCATAAACCTCATACCGAAATTTCTTCAAACCATCTTTCAATGGTACTGTATGTTTCATTTTATTATGTCTACGCCGCAACAGCCAAGCATTATTGATACAGATATCTAAGAGTTGTGAAAAAATATTCATGTACCACCTATGTGACTTTATTCCAGTACGATACAAAGAAATTAACATGTCAGCTAAGTCTACGCCACCCATATGGCGATTATAATGCTTGACGATTTGCGGACAGGTGACATCAACCCGCCCCTTTGATTCTTTACGAAATCTTTTAATTTTTTCCAATGGATATGCATCTGTATAGGAACTTACTAGCGTTACTTGTTTATTATCAAACCACTTCACCACACTTATCTTATTTTCATTGCAGACTACTTGCGAAAACGACCCTCTTCCTTTCTTTTCAAAATCTTCTCTGAAACCAATTTATTCCCAGCATCTTTCAATCTATTTTGACGAACGGTTCCCAAGCTAAATAATCCATAATTCTCCCGTAATATATAAACCAACTCCAAAGATGTGAAATAATTGTCAAAATAAATAGTACTAGCCTTCTTCTTCTCTGTTTTACAAAGCGCTATGACCACTTTACTACCTATTCCCAAACTTTCTTCCTCTTCTGTAAAGTGTATGCCTCTGAAGGTATCATCCCCTCCGTAAAGCATAAAGTCGTAAATGATACCAGATACTTCAGCTCTCACCAGGTTTTTAAAACCCCACTTGCTTGGTTTGTTTGGGTTGTACTGCCGACGACTACCTGCCTTCTTACCTTTGTATGGAATGACCATTTCGTCGATGCTGAAAGCATTTTCTTCTTCTACAGACAAACATTGGTTTCGAATACTGTCAATCAAAAGTCATGTTTGTAATATCTATCAGACAAATAAGCTTGGGTATTATCTATAAAATGTATAAATCTTCTAACTTGCTGGAATCTTTTTAGTGACATTATATCTGCATTTTTAGCATAACGGTAGGATGTACTCCAGCAATCTTTATAGGAAGGCATAATTACAATACCCATTAAAATATTTATAGCAAGAAAATCTAATATTTCACATTCTGTAACTTTGATAGATTTACCCGTCTCTTGAACACTATATAACGTATTCTCAGTAATGGTGGTAATCAGCTCTTTTGAAAAAAAACGATAAAAATAATCTGAAGGGGGCCAATCATGCGGAACCTGTTCTTGAAAATCATTATCAACTATCGTAGCTCGATGATCGAATTGTACATTCTTCCAGCGAAAATTCCAATTATTTGTTTTGATACGAGCTTTTTTTACTTTTTGAGTAAGAACAAAAGGTGCAGTGCGTTTTCTTTGTGCACGAGTAGCTCTTGAATATGTAGGAGTGGATGGTGATGGTTGAAAAGATGGTATTGATTGTATTGATGAAATCGAAGGCAAAGCTTTGTAGTTACAGTTATTAGGACTAGGGAAAACTTCATTCAAAATAGGTGTTAAAGGAGCTTCGAGTGGAACACTATTATTCAAAAGATTTTTAGAAGTTTCTAATTGATAATTCAATGATTCTTCTACAGGCGTCTCGGTCTCTTCTTCAGCTTCAGAGCTCTCTGAAAGGTTCAAATTCTCTAATGAAGAATCTAAGGAAGGTGCTGGCGAACTATCCAGTATTTTAACTTCATCATTGCTACTTGAGTCATCGCTGACGTCTGAAGCAGCCTTTCTATCAGGAACCAAGGCTATGATACGCCTAGTTCTTTCACTCGAAGCAGTCTAAAACAAATCAAAACGAACATGCAGGCAAACCATAACCACAAGCCAAAAAAACCATTCACATTTTAAAAAGATAGTCTCTGTCTATACTAATATTAGAAAAAAATATTAGTAAAAAGGATGCCAGAAAAAAGTACTGTTCATGAAGTATTGTCATTGATGCGAGCGAACCCGCAGGTGAAAGCTAATGTCAAAATATTGATAGTGTTTTTAGTAAATATACGCAATATAATTCTTACAGGGCAAGTAGCATTGTATACTATTCTATACACAACAACTAATCATTAGATTTGCGCTTCGGTAGCAATGTATAGTATCCTATACGTCCAAATAAACAAGAAAAAAAATATTTCAAAAACACAGTCCCATGCATAATACACACATATATTCAATAGAATATAGAATTAGCTACACATTTTATCACTCAAACATGAACCAATAATAATTATAAACAATTAAAATAATCAAAACTTACCTTAGCAAAAATTTTCGGGCGCACCATGTCGGTTATTATTCACAACTGATTTGAAATTAGCAGTGACAACAAAGTAACGTCAATTTTGACATTTAGAGAAACGTTCAGAAATTATATTTTTCCCAAGTTTTGCCAGTTTAAATAATTATTAACGTTGTGGGATTTTTTTAAAGATGAGTGTATATAATACTGTACAAAGAGACTTTAAGGGTTAAGGCTGTTTACTATCCCGTAAATTAATTTTTCAAATTTGCAGGCGACATCGGGACTCTATGATCTTCGTCATGTCCAGTGGGCCGATGTCACGTCTCCTGCATTCCTCCAAATAGTCTTGTGCTCTATTAAAATATATAGGGCAGTCTAGGATTAAATGATGGAAGGTTTGAGGGCTATTGTCGTCACAGGGGCACTTATCTGATGATGTTATATGAAATCTATACAGGTACGATTTGTTATAGCCATGACCGGCCAAAAATTGGGTTGTGTGGAAAGTTGTTTTTACCACCTGTTTGAACTTTTCTATATCCTCTATTTTTGGGAAAAGGGATCTAGTGTGGGCCCCATGCACCTCTGACTCGTAGTGACGTTGCCAGAGGCACATGGTCTTCGCTTTAAAAGCGCGCTTCACGTAGGATAGCGGGAACACGTTCAAGGCTGCCGCGGTTTTTTTCGCCGCGACCGTCTTGGCTGCCATATCTGCTATTTCGTTCCCGACTATTCCTACGTACGAGACTTAGTCCAGACGAAGCTGACCATAGCGCTGTTGTCTGTCAGGTCCCTAGTCATATGATGAATTTGGTTCACCACCGGGTCCGTGTCCGCACCGCTGCCGTATGGCCTTCAAGGAACTCAGCGAGTCGGTGAAGATAACAACCGAATGGTTTTTCTCGCAGAGCCACTTGAGAGCCTGTAGGATCGCGTAAAGCGCGCAGACAGAGTGAGGACGGTTTTCTGAATAAATGCAATGAATTTTTGTAAACTTATATTGGTAGTCTTGTGAACCTCATACATACAATTTTCCATTGTTGTTTTTGCCATTAGATAATATCACGTACTTACCTTTTTGTCTCCATTTCTACTAATTACGAATTGCAGTAAATTATTTTAATTAATTAACTCGTAATAAAACGTTAACTTGGTATCGAACCCATATTGTTTTTCGGCATATAAATCATAAAGTTTTTGTCTGCTTTTATATATACCTAATGAAGCCCATTCATTAAACTTTAATTTGTTATGCCGCTTTCGTTTGTTTAAAAGTATCAGTAAAGACTCCAGAAATAGTACTAAATAAAATATTATAGTGTTCATTAGGATTGGTGCCAGTATAAGTGACTGAACATATTTTATTCTGTAATGAACTTTTAAATTTGCAAATACTACGAAATATTATGGTCGGTGATTGGTCTGCATGTAATTATTTCCTCTCTAGAACAATATTCTTTCGTAAAAGTCATAAATTGGCAGCAATGGTCAGATGGTAATTTAGAAAAAACTGATTTATTTAATAATATTTGATTGCTAAAGAAGTTATCAATGCACTTGGCAGAAGTGGCGGTAATACGGTTCTGAAAAAGCATTTACTAAACCAAAACTTTTGAAAAGATTTTGAAATTTGATACTTTCTGTGGAGAATGTCAATGTTAAAATCTCCGCAAACAATTTTTACTTTGTGAAGCTAGATGAGAACATCTTCCATTACTTTAAAAAAATCTTTAAGTTTACTAATGGGTGGGCTGTACACACAAATAATAATATGGTCCTCAAGCTCAGCACAGGATACCTCAGCACAGCGCTCAAGAGAAAGTATCACTATATCTGTTCGCTCTTTACTACGTAGACCATTTTTTACATAAATAACTGAACCGCCTCTAGTTGTAGACTTTCTCTTAAAGCAGCTTACAATATTATAGTTGTTTAACCTTAGCCGCCGGGAGTTTTTATGACAAAAATGTTCCTAGCGCCAGAGCCATATTTTCGTCTATGAAAACCAGTGTCGTGCACTTTACATGTCGATAAGGAATTGAATTAGCTGAATAAAAGTTAAATATAATAAATAAAAGTTTGTTTAAATTAATAACATACAGATAATACACTAAAATTTGGACTACAATAGTATAAATCGTCAATAATGAACCAGTAATACAATTGAGTCGAATCGATATTTCTTTAAATTAAAACATTGAAATCCCTATCTGTCGTATATATCCGACTGTGGCTTTGAAGTACAAAATAAAGTAGGAATAAGTAAGGGATTGACAAAACTTAATTTCCAACTATCGACAATATTCGCGATATAAAATAATCAATCACATTGCTTTTTTCGTAAATTGCTTATTTGAAATTCAAATGTTGTTTCTAATAAAAACATAAATATTTTATTATTTTTCAATTACCATTTATATATAAACATGTAAGTATATATTAATAAAGGAAGAACAAGAAAATAATATAGGTACTTATCGAATAAAAATCGCACTAGGAAACATCATTTCCTACAGTTTGTTCATTCTCTGATCAACTCAGGTTCAATAAGAAGTCCGTGTATCGTCCACACTGCGATCGTGATAATAATATTAATAGAAAGGCAATCAAGGTAAGATGTTATTTTTATTTTATTTAGGTATATACACGGCTTAGTACCAATAAAACGATTAAACATTTTGTTCGCCTACTGAGTATATACCTACTGACCAACTAATTTTATATGAATATTTTTATAACTAGCAGGGTCCGGGAAGTTAACTCTCTTTGGATAAATTGCATATAACAATAAAATTAAAAATATTTGTCTTGCTTGCATAGTAGTATGTACGGTTTTACATTTTAGTCTTAGCTTAGTAAGACTACCGTACGTACCGTATTACGAAGTAATTTTCTCCTACCCGATAAGGTACCAAAACTTAAAACCATATATTCGACACCAATATACATGCCTTGCTCTTTATCTTAACTTCTAATAAAGAATTTGAATCAACCTGTATTTTTCTTATTTGTTTTATAGATATCACCAGCAATATGGACACACAAGAGTTATATGAAGAGACAATGGCAAAACGTGTAAAAAAAAATTTGGATTCTGAATTTGGAAAACAAAGAACCGCGCATTCTGATAAGGGCTGCGAGGAGTGTACGAAATTTGATCATAAAAATTTAAGACGTGACAAGAAAAATGATTATTTTTCGCAGCTCCTAGCCGAAGAACTTCAAGAAATTCATCCTTGCATGCGCACACGGTGCTTCACTAGAATTTTAAACTTCGTTAATTCTGTAAAAAATAATCATTCTTATGAAATAGCGGTAACTGATACAGAAAGAATGTAAAAATATCGCTGGTAAATAAAACAATTATTTGATTTCTAAAGTGTTTTATTTATTTATTTAAATGAAATTTAGCACTACATGGTTCGATGCAAAGAAATACGTTACATTCCTTGCACATAAATCTTGTTTCGGTCCTATTTTTCTTTAGTGCACATACCCTACAGCGCTGGCTTTTATTGTTTGGGATCCTGGTAGGGAAATGTTTGAGTGCATCTCGTGGCAAAAAGCGACTTGGATTGTCTTGTACCCCGCGTGAAGTTGAAGGAACCGGTTGGTAGTCTAATAATTTATATTTTCCTATTAATTGACGAATCACTTCGAGATGAAACTCACTGAATGGTTTGTTCCTGCATCCTTTTATTTCTTTAAATGCGTAAAATGCATTTAAAAGATGCATATCAATAATACGCAACGCCAATTTTTTGTACCATCTTCTACTTTTTTTAATACAAGTCAATGTACTTATAAGCATATCAGCAGTGTCAATACTACCCATGTTTTTTGTGTAGTCATCAACACATTCTGGCTTTAACTTAGGCAAACCAGTTGCTCTGTCTTCCTTATCTGTGGGAATAATATTCGAGCCATGCTTTGTGCTAATCATTGTCACTGCCTTCTTGTCAACCCATTTCAGTGCCATCAAGGGTGGAGAATAGAATGCTTCGATTTCTCCCTTTTTAAGTTTTTTAAATTTCGGCATACCTGTTCTATTTTTTTTTACTGTTCCACAAGCATACGTACCTTTTTCCATCAAATGTTTAAATAGTGTTGGACTTGAATACCAATTATCTACGTAAAGTGTTCTGTTAGAATTCAAATAATTTTCCATGAGTGCAGTTACCACTGATCCACTCACACCCAACTCCGGTTTCATTTCGATATTTGTTTCTTTGCCGCTGTAAACTATAAAATCAATAATAAATCCTGTTTTCACATCGCACAAAACAAACAACTTAATACCGAAGCGGTTTCTTTTTTTAGGTAAATACTGTTTGAGTATTAAACGGCCCTTAAAAGGTACTATGCTCTCATCTATACATATTTTCTGATGTGGTATAATAGCTTCTTTAAATTTGTTTCTTGCATGATCAATAACAAATTGTAGTTTATGCAATCGTGGTAGTCTTTCATTACTTGTAAACACATCAGTAAAATGTAACATACTCGTAATAAGGCAGTATTTATTCCTGCTGAGAATATTATGGAAAATCGGCGAATTTAATAAAGGATCCGTAGACCAATGCTCTTCGATGCTTATTCTTTTATTTCTGGTCATCAACATGGTAACTGCTAAAAACAAATAGATATGTTGACTGTTGACATCACTCCAATCTTGAGTTCTAGAATGTTGTCGTATATCAACATTGCGCACATAATATTGAAAATACCGATTCGTGCATCTTGCTATTTCTTTCATCAGAGTTTCATCCGCAAAATATTCAAAAAATTGTAATTTGGTCGAATTGGCAGATAGGTCAGTAGTTGTAAAACCCGAGATGAAATCATCAAAAGTTTGTATAGTCGGAGCATCCCCTTCCGTTGACCAATTCCACTCCGTGTCACTGCCGTCAACGACCTGAAAAAGCAATACACACTTGATAATTTTTGTAAATTACTTTTATGGATAGGAATAATAGGAGGTATAATCAACACAAATATAAATTTGTAATTTAAAATACCCCCGATAGAAGATAATAACTAATTGTGAGCGGCCGCTATATATTGGACCGATTTTCAACACATATAGGTAAGAATACGTCTCGAATAATCAGTAAGAATATCAAACAAAAAAAATTAACTGAAAATCGGTTCATGCGTTTGAGAGGTACGCTACAAATCGAAACCCACAGACACATCAAACTTATACTTGACCTCGTGGTTTTGCATTGGGGTTTAAAACCACACTTAAGTAATTTTACGTAAAGCAAAGCCACAACAAAAAAAATATGACATACTTACCACTTCGTTCACCATGCCTAACTCCAAATCATCATCCGATTCAAACACTTCATTTTCCTCAAAGCCTTCCAAAATTTTAATTAAGTCTTCTGCACTCGACATGTTTAGCGTCCTCAAGCTCACAGTACATAATTTACATTATACTGACTACCCACGAACAAATTAATATAGACATGTCGATAAAATTATCAACTTACCCTCACTTCGCCAATATCGTCTCCGTCTGTGACGTAATAAGCGGACGGATATTTCCGACTCCGGCGCTGACACATAGTTTAATACTCGTATCATTAGTGATGTGCACATCACCAATAACGATGATGCGGATGATGCCGCACAGGCACCATGTAAAACTATTGCGTATGGCGTATGGTGCCCGAGAGGATACAAAACTAAGACATAAAAAACTCGGCTAAAACGACATTTGTCAAAAGAGTTCCCTAAATAAAAGTGTCTTTATTTGTCACCCATATCATGCCCACAGTGTTCGTTTCAAGTAATTTCGCAAATTTGCAAACTTCAGGGGTTGTAAACCAAGGGCCGAGTCACATTTTATTATTGATTACTAGCTATTGTGGCGAGTAACATGCAAGTCGCATTTGCCGTTACAACGCAGCACAAGAATGCGTAGATCACGCCACCAGTACGTCATCGATCATACGATGCGTATGACTCAGCCTCGCCTAGCTATGACGAGCTACGCACACAGCTACGATACTACGCAAGCTCCGCCCACTGTGATAAGCGGCCAATGACCGGTGCGTCCTGCTACGACGTGCATCATGGCCGCCGACGCATCTTTTGTTTTCGCAAGGCGACCATCTTGCGGAATGCCCCACTGCGCGCACGCAATGTCAAGCGCGAGTCGTAATTATTATTAATTGTTTTATTGTATAAAAAGTGAATACTGCCATTGTAAATATTAATCAGAATAGATTACTTGTCGCAATACCAACTTTTATTTCACGCCTTTTTTCGTTCTCTCAGTAATTGTAAGTGTTAGGACTGATAGTTAGGTATTAGGTATAGGCATCACCTAGGCTACCTAAGTCAAGATCTACGTCCAGTCGACTACCGCTTCACTGGTGACCCCGAGGAAGAAGAATGGACGAGACGAAGAAGGACGTTTTACCAGTGCTTGGTCTACCTACCTCGATGGAGTCCTGCCGAGTAGCAGTGAGGAGTCCTGCTTTCAATCCCGCTGATCCCGAACTATGGTTTGCACAGTTGGAAGGTCAGTTTACGCTTTCAAATATTACCACTGATAGTACCAAGTACTACTACGTGCTATCCCAGTTGGAGCCGCAACATACTGCTGAAGTTCGGGATATCATCGTTTCTCCACCAGCTACTGGGAAGTATGAAAAGCTGAAGGCGGAACTCATCAGGAGGCTTTCCGCGTCACAGGAGCGCAAAACCAAGCAGTTGCTAATGCATGAAGAATTAGGAGACCGGAAGCCTTCCCAGTTCCTGAGACATCTTCAGTACCTGGCAGGAACCAACGTACCTACTGACTTCATCCGCACAATTTGGGCGAGTAGACTGCCTACTAACTTGCAAACCATAGTAGCATCCCAGTCGAGTATGGAGTTAGAAGCCGTAGCACAACTAGCCGACCAAATTAATGACATCGTTCCAGTAACCGGACAAGTAGCTTGCGCAAGTACTAAACACTTACCCGTAAGTACTACATCGGCAAGTACTACTATAGATATTTTGTCGCAGCAAATACAAGTGCTTACCCGGAGGCTAGAAGCAATGGAATTACGTGGTAGATCAAGAGGAAGATCCAGAAGCAGAGGACAACGAGACTACAGTCGTTCCCAGTCACGACAACGACCTGATGGCCACCCGCACTGTTGGTATCATTACCGTTTTAAGGAACGAGTACGTAAATGCACGCAGCCATGCAGCTTCCAGCAGTCGGGAAACTATCAGGGCAGCCAGTAGTGGCGGAAAGTGACTGCCCAGGTCAGACAAGCCGCCTATTTGTCACGGATCGCAAGACCAAGATACAATACCTCATCGACACGGGTTCAGACTTGTGTGTATTCCCTAGGTCTGCAATTCGAGGGCAGCTAACCAAGTCCAAGTACGAGTTGTTCGCAGCAAATGGAACAGTGATATCCACATTTGGCTATTTAGGTCTCACTCTGGACTTGGGGCTTCGTCGCGATTTCTCCTGGCGTTTCGTCGTAGCTGACGTCTCAAAACCTATAATCGGAGTTGATTTTTTGGGCTACTACAATCTTCTAGTCGACGTTCGTAACCAGCGCCTTATTGATGGAATCACCACGCTGACAATCCACCTGCCATGCCGGGATTCATCGGGCACCATTTCTTCTGTACGCACTACCACCACAGAGGATTCTACTTACCACCGCCTTCTGCGAGAGTACAGCGCGATCACACGACCTGCTGGTAAACCAACCACAAGCCCCGGCACTCGACGGTTCACCACATCCGCACTACTCCTGGCCCTCCAGTTTCCAGCCGCCCGCGTAGATTGGATCCAGAGCGACTGCGCATAGCCAAGAAGGAGTTCGAAGAGATGTTGCAGAATGGGACCGCGAGACCATCGGAGAGCCCTTGGTCATCGCCGCTTCATCTAGTCCGCAAGAAGAACGACGGTTGGCGTCCTTGCGGTGATTACCGTGCTCTGAATGCAAGAACAATCCCGGACAAATACCCTGTGAAGCATATACAGGACTTTTCACACCAGCTGACTGGTACATCGGTCTATTCAACGATCGATCTCGTTAAGGCATATAATCAGATTCCAGTGTATGAAGAGGACATTCAGAAGACAGCGATAACCACGCCTTTTGGGTTGTTCGACTTTCCGTTCATGACATTTGGTCTTCGAAACGCCGCACAGACTTTCCAACGCTTCATGGATGAGGTGCTCAGGGGTCTAGACTTTTGTTATGGGTACATCGACGACATTTTGGTGTATAGCAGCAGCGCCATCCAGCATGAGCAGCATCTCAGGCAGTTGTTTGAGAGACTGGCAAAATACGGCGTCTTGATAAACACCAGTAAGTGCGTATTTGGTCAACCAGAGGTAAGCTTCTTGGGATATAAAGTCTCAGCTGCAGGGATCCAACCACTCAGCTCCAGAGTGCAAGCCATCATGGACTACCCAGCACCCAAGACCATCAAGGAATTACGCAGATTTCTCGGTATGACCAATTTCTACCGTCGCTTCACACCCAACGCAGCACAAATTCAAGCCCCCCTGAACAGCCTGCTATCTGGTCCAATGGTTAAAGGCTCGCATCCAGTTCATATGACAGCGGAACTGCTGCAAGCTTTCAACGAGTGCAAGCAAAAACTGGCAGAAGCAGCATTGTTGGCCCATCCAGACCCCCATGCAGAGATTGCCATACAGACCGATGCATCAGACACCGCGATTGGAGCGGTTTTGCAACAGCGAAAAGGTGAAGATTGGCAACCGCTGGCATTCTTCTCTAGGAAGCTGAGCCCCTCCCAAAGCAAATATAGTCCATATGACCGGGAGCTTTTGGCAATCTATGAGGCAATACGCTACTTTAGGCACATGGTGGAAGCCAAACCGTTTGCCGTTTTAACAGACCACAAGCCGCTTACTTTCGCCTTTTCCAAACAGCGAGAAAGTTGTTCACCGCGCCAGTTCCGATACTTCGACTATATAAGCCAGTTTACCACTGACATACGCTATATAGCAGGAAAGGACAATGTAGTCGCCGACTCTTTATCCCGCATTAATTCAATTAAATTGCCCCTAGATTACCAGTCCCTTGCCAGAGACCAAGACAACGACGAAGAGCTGCAGACTTTGTTAAAAGAAGGATCCAGCCTCAAACTCCAGAAGCGCAGAATGGCGGGCACAGACTGCGAGGTATACTGCGATGTGTCGGTAAGCCCTCGCCCTTTCATTATGAAGCCGTTTCGCAGGCAGATATTTGAGACGCTGCATAACCTCAGTCATCCTGGAGTCAAAGCCACCGTACGACTGATATCTCAACGGTATGTCTGGCCTGGTATTCGCAAGGACTGTCGACAGTGGGCAAAACAATGTCAAGAATGTCAGCGCAGTAAAGTGACGAGACACACGGCAGCACCCCCATCTGCTTTCCAAACGCCATCAGGTCGCTTCAAGCATATACACTGTGACATAATTGGTCCCTTACCTTTATCTTCTGGCAACAGGTACTGCCTGACCATCGTGGATCGTGTCTCGCGCTGGCCTGAGGCACTTCCGCTCCAGGACATCACCGCCGAGAGCTGTGCAGCAGCCTTGACAACCGGGTGGATCGCGCGCTTTGGGTGTCCTGAGCGCATCACCACTGACCGCGGACGACAGTTCGAGTCCCAGACCTTCCAAGATCTGGCCGCGCTCATTGGTGCGGTTCATCATCACACTACAGCCTACCACCCAGCCGCAAATGGGCTGGTGGAACGCCTGCATCGACAGATGAAAGCCGCAATTGTCTGTCACAACGACGCCAACTGGACTGAAGTTCTACCCTGGGTTCTTCTAGGCATCCGCAGCGCGTGGAAAGACGATCTCCAAGCCTCGACAGCAGAATTGGTCTACGGTGAACCACTCCGTTTGCCCGGACAGTTCCTGAACACGAGCCCAGATGAGCCAGTTGACCCAACCAACGTCGTCAGTAGACTCCGCTCACACATGAGGAAGCTGACACCGCAACCTACGTCCTGGCATACTAGCAGCAGAAAAACCTTCTACGTGCCCAAGGACCTCAGCACAGCTACGCATGTCTTTCTTCGCCAAGGACCAGTCAAAAGACCACTGCAGCCACCATACCAAGGTCCATATAAAGTAATCAAGCGCAGCGAGAAGACTTTCGACCTAGACGTCAACGGCAAAACGCAGAGAGTGACTGTAGACCGCCTGAAACCAGCGTACATGGCCAAAGAAGACCTGTCCAGCACTCCAGAAAGTCCAGCAGAAGTTCCAGCTGATGAACACCAGAGTCCACTCAAGAAGACAAGAAGCGGGCGCACAGTTCGTTTTCCAAATTACTATCGCCCGTAGTAACGGGCTCAGCGGGGGAGTGATGTGGCGAGTAACATGCAAGTCGCATTTGCCGTTACAACGCAGCACAAGAATGCGTAGATCACGCCACCAGTACGTCATCGATCATACGATGCGTATGACTCAGCCTCGCCTAGCTATGACGAGCTACGCACACAGCTACGATACTACGCAAGCTCCGCCCACTGTGATAAGCGGCCAATGACCGGTGCGTCCTGCTACGACGTGCATCATGGCCGCCGACGCATCTTTTGTTTTCGCAAGGCGACCATCTTGCGGAATGCCCCACTGCGCGCACGCAATGTCAAGCGCGAGTCGTAATTATTATTAATTGTTTTATTGTATAAAAAGTGAATACTGCCATTGTAAATATTAATCAGAATAGATTACTTGTCGCAATACCAACTTTTTTTTCACGCCTTTTTTCGTTCTCTCAGTAATTGTAAGTGTTAGGACTGATAGTTAGGTATTAGGTATAGGCATCACCTAGGCTACCTAAGTCAAGATCTACGTCCAGTCGACTACCGCTTCACTATATTACTATTAGTAAAACAATTCCCCTTTTCCTACATTGTGAAGACTTCCACATTTTTGCTTATTTATTTTTTTGCATATTTCACGGCCGCAACCGCGATATCCCTATATTTTAAATCTGTAATATCTTCAATAATATTCATTTAAATTACATATGTAACAAGCGTCATCGAGCGCCCGCGCCTGCTAACGGCAGCGCTGTAGCGCTGCGCCGAACACGCCCTTATCGCCGGCCGCCTCCACTATAAAAGATCGCCGGCTGCCTACGTGCCGCCAGTATCGCTGCGACCGCGCTCTCGGCTGCTTCACCTTTCGGGCTGGACAGTCTAGAACCGGACTCCGCACTACGCGAGCGTACACGCGCGGTGATTCACTCACTGCACTGTACATACCAACGTCAACGTATTGACTACTATACGCGCGGTGACTCGCTCACTGTACTATAGTGCGCCTAGTTTGCATTTGGTCATTGTAATATATTTATTTTCTTACTACGATCCTGTATTTTCTTTCACGCCCGTTACATCGTGGCGCTCAACGCGGGGCCAGGATCTAGTAAAGGATCTTATATTGCAAGACTTCGAACGCTCCCACATAGGATTCCCAGGATGGCGATGTCGGAAGATCAATTTCATCGGATTTTGACCACCATCATGGATAGCAAGAGGGGTTCCTTCGCATCGTGTAACATCACATATAGTGGAGAAAGGGACACTGACGTCGTAGAAGCCTTTGTAGCAGCTATCTCGGTATACAAATCCGCGGAAAGGATCACTGATGCTGATGCACTTGTTGGACTCCCGCTTCTTCTGAAAGGAGAGGCTGCAACTTGGTGGCAAGGGATGAAGGATAATATACGTCGGTGGGATGATTTTATACGCAGCCTTCGGCACACTTTTGCCCCTAGACGACCTGCTTATATGGTGTACCACCAGATAACACACGAGGCACAGGAGCATAATATGACAACCGAAGCATTCATTGCGAAGAAACGGTCACTTTTTTCATCTCTGCCCCCTCCAGCCTTAACAGAAAGCCAACAAATCGACATGATATTCTCCTTGATTCGGTTGGACATTAGAAATCGCATTCCAAGAGATACAGTGCCTACCTTTGATGTGCTACTAGAAACAGCTCGCGGCATCGAGCAATCCTTACAGGAATATGCCATGAACAGGGATGAAGGCAAATCATCCTCATCGGGAAATGCAAAGCCTGGAAGAGGAGGAAGAGTGCGTTGCAGCTATTGCAAAAATCTTGGCCACTCTGTAGAGGAATGTCGCAAGAAAAAGAGAGCTGAAGGTGCTGCTGTGGATCGCCCCAAGGATGTAGCAGAACACCAAACACAAGCTCCTTCGCCAAGCCAACCAAAATTCTCATGCTATGGGTGTGGCGCTCCTGGGGTTTACCGTAGCAATTGCCCGAATTGTAAAAGTCGGCCAACACCCTTACCAGTGAAACCAGAGAATATTGCATTTTGCTCGTTCCATGTTCAAACTGGTGCACGCTCCCGGCCTGTGGTATTCCTGGATGTCGAAGGAGTAAACGGTACAGCATATGTAGATACTTGTGCCAAGACCAGCGTTGCATCATATTCTCTCTATTGTGAATTGAACAAACGTGGTCACACCTTTGAGGAACGGCCAGTGAGCATAACATTAGCGGATGGAGTTACAAAATATCAAAAGATTCTATCGTTCAAAGCTAAAGTACGGTTGAATGGACGAGAAATAATTACGACCCTCATCGTCTTACCCGATGCCAAGCACAACCAAACACTACTGGGCATTGGGTTTTTACAAGATGCTGGAATTATTCTGAATATACCTCAGTTCACCTGGAACTATATTCATGAGCCTGAGATAATTTATGAACTTTATTCAGAAGAATTCGCCGTTTTCCAAAATCAGGTCACTCAGTTACCCAGTCCAGTCTCTCCGATGAATATCACGCTTGAGAGTCAAGATTCGCCTGCGTTAACTCCACCCCCGTCTCCTGTGCACAAAACGCCTGAACCCATGCTCACAAGCACACCAATGCCCGGTCCCGTAGCGACTGTGTCGTTGGAGGAAGTTGACAGTACTCAAGTAGCTAAGAAAACGCCGACCCCTCAGCTGACAACTTCTGGAGTAACCTATAAGCTTGCCCCTATAGATCTTCGAAGTACACCACCAAATAAGAAAACAAAATTGTTCGACGGGTACTCACCCAGTTACCTGGACTTCATGCTTCGCGACGCCCAACTAAATGTTCACAGGGAAGAAGTTGAACTATCACCTCGTACTGCTAGTCTCTTTGACCATAGTGATTGGAACATTAAGATTGATGCAATTGATGTACTGCCTGAAATCTCTATGAAACAGAAACAGCAACTTGATCAACTCCTGAAAGAAAACCGGGATGTATTTGAATTTAAACGAAAGCCTACCAAATATATTGAGCATTCCATACCGACAGGGGATCATCCGCCAATCTCAGTTCCTCCGTACCGACTTTCACCACCTCGCAAGGAAATCCTCAAACAAGAAATCAATACAATGTTAGCCGAAGGGATAATTGAACCCTGTGCATCCCCATGGGCTGCGCCAGTCGTACTAGTTCCGAAGTCAAATGGAAAGGTCCGCGTCTGTGTGGATTACAGACGCCTTAACTCAATCACTACTCCAGATCTATATCCACTTCCAAGAATTGATGACCTGTTACATGAAGCAAAACCAACGCCGTTTATGTCACTTCTTGACCTGAAAGCAGGCTACTGGCAGATCGGAGTACGCAAAGAAGATCAAGACAAGACTTCGTTCATTTCGCCCTTTGGAATCTTCAAATTTAAGCGTATGCCTTTTGGTTTACGCAACGCTCCAGCCACGTTTCAACGCTTGATCGATAGAATGCGTGTGATCTTGAACGATGTAAAATTGTTGGCATATTTGGATGACCTTGCCGTATTTTCTCCAACATTTGATCTACACCTACAAGACCTAAGAAGAGTTTTTGAGGGGTTAAGAGAATTTGGTCTAACTACTAATCGAGAAAAGTGTCGATTTTGCTGTTCATCGATGAAGTACCTAGGTCATTACATCACCCCGCAGGGTCTTCAGGTGGATCCTGAAAAAACATCTGCAATTCAAAATCTCCCTCCACCAAGCAATTTGAAACACCTAACCAGTTTTCTTCAAACATGTTCGTGGTATCGCAGATTTATCCGTGACTTTGCAAAGATTGCAGAACCACTCACACGCCTGACAAAAAAGGGTGTAACATTTGTATGGGGAGAAGAACAGCAAAAGGCTTATGATGAGTTAAAGAACCGTCTCACCTCCGCTCCTATACTCAGACAAGCAGATGAAAACAAGCCATACATCATTAAAACTGACGCTAGTAGTTATGCTATTGGAGTTGTTCTGGTCCAGGGGGAGGGTGAAGATGAGCACCCTGTCGAATACGCCAGTCGCCTCTTGACTGCCTCGGAACGAAACTATTCCACAACCGAAAGAGAAGCACTTGCGGTCGTCTGGGCTGTATCTAAATTTCGTGGATATATTGAAAGTCTACCCGTCACCATCGTTACCGACCATCAAGCCCTCAGATGGCTCATGTCATTAAAGTCACCTACAGGAAGACTCGCTCGGTGGGCCCTGCAGTTACAAGCATACAACATAACCGTCAAGTATACACCTGGTAAAACAAACATAGTAGCTGACTCATTATCAAGGCCGCCGTGTACTGCTGAAACGATGCAAGCTTGTAGTATCTGTACAGTTGCAGTGGATATCCCTAAACGAAGCCCATCTGAAATCAGGTCTGAACAAGTGAAAGATGAGCAGATAAATAAGATAATCAAAGCATTAGAACATTCAGACAAACACGAAGAAGCTGAGTATTGGAGTAATAAGGGCTATTTTGTAAACAATGGACTTCTGTACAGACATTCTCCTTACGCCGATACCGATGACGCCCAGCTCGTAGTACCGGAACAGGAGTGGGCTAATGTTTTAGCAGCTTACCATGATGATCCCTTAGCGGGCCACTACGGTTCGGAGAAAACCTTTCAGAGAATCGCTCAAAGATATCATTGGCGTGGCATGAGAAAATACATAGACAGTTATACCAAGAATTGTATTGACTGCCAACGTTACAAGCCCTCAAATCAAAAACCAGCAGGTCTGTTGCAGACCACTATTATGAACCAACGGTTTGAAGTCATATCATTTGACCTTTTTGGACCTCTTCCCGTGTCCTCCGATGGGAAAATGTGGATTTTTATCGTGGAAGACGTAGCCACACGTTGGGTTGAGCTATTTGCTCTCGAGAAAGCCACAGCAGAAAATTGCGCAATGATACTGATTAATGAGATATTTCTCCGATATGGATTGCCACGCCGCATGATAAGTGACAATGGCACGCAGTTTGTGAGTGCAGTCATGCAGCAAGTTGCTTATACGTTGAACATAAAACATGCCTTCACCCCTTATTACCACCCAGAATCTAATCCCGTAGAGCGAAAAAACCGTGATCTGAAGACTCAGTTGGCTATTCTAGTCGGAGATCAACATGGAGATTGGCCTGAAAAACTTCCCAGTATTCGTTTCGCGATGAATACGGCCAAGTGCCTATCTACGAGTTTCACTCCCGCCTATCTGACATTCGGAAGAGAATTACGGACTCCTGATGATGTATCGACTGATTTTCGGCAAGTCCTCTTATCCGAAAATTTTATCCCCGAAATCACCCCAAAACTTAAAACTTTAGCAAATACCCTACAAAGAGCTAGAGAAGTGCAAGAATATAATGAGGAAAGACAGAAGCAGTATGTCGACCAACATCGTCGTGCAGCACCTGAATACCTCCCTGGGTGCCTTGTGTTTATTAAATCACATCCTTTGAGTAACGCTTCTAGGGGAGTCAGTGCTAAATTTGCTCCTCGACGTGATGGTCCATATGTCATCACCAAACGACATGGTCCAGCCTCCTACGAAGTTGCTGATCCAAAAAACCCTGATGTCATAGTAGGCTTGTACCACGCCTCCGACTTGGTCCCATTCGTTGGAGATTCAGCTCAACTACCGACACCTGTGCAACCATTGAGAAAGAGAGGACGCCCTAAACAACCAGGCAAGAAGCCCAATGGTGAGGGCAACCCTGTAAGAAAACGTGGAAGACCCAAGAAGACCACCACCCACTCGACGTCCATTTCCTGCCTTGTCGTCGGGACGCCTTCCAAGACAGAGGGGGAGCCTGTAACAAGCGTCATCGAGCGCCCGCGCCTGCTAACGGCAGCGCTGTAGCGCTGCGCCGAACACGCCCTTATCGCCGGCCGCCTCCACTATAAAAGATCGCCGGCTGCCTACGTGCCGCCAGTATCGCTGCGACCGCGCTCTCGGCTGCTTCACCTTTCGGGCTGGACAGTCTAGAACCGGACTCCGCACTACGCGAGCGTACACGCGCGGTGATTCACTCACTGCACTGTACATACCAACGTCAACGTATTGACTACTATACGCGCGGTGACTCGCTCACTGTACTATAGTGCGCCTAGTTTGCATTTGGTCATTGTAATATATTTATTTTCTTACTACGATCCTGTATTTTCTTTCACGCCCGTTACACATGCTGTAAAGGGCTATATTGTTCCATATTAAATGTAAAATGTATTTATGGTACTTAATTAGATAAGGATTAATGCTGTATTGCTTGAAATTGCTTTCGTATTTACGAAAGCGATTTCAAGCAATTATTTCTCGTAAAATGTAAAGGATAAAAATTGGTTATTGTGGGTTAACCCTAAGAGATAAACATATAACATCGCGGACTTTCTTATTAGACCTTTTTAAGGTATACAATATTGTAGTACATTATTTTGATCTCTCTCGTAGAATTCAGCCAGCGTTTGCAATGTAAGCGCAAAAAACATGTGTTTATTTACGGCTTCGCATTAGAAATCTTGAAATTATTAGTGGTTCTCTAATATATTAAGCATGTTATTATAAATCATAGTAAGCATGTTATTATAAACCTTCCTCTTGAATCACTCTATCTATTAAAAACAAACCGCATCTAAATCCGTTTCGTAGTTTTAAAGATCTAAGCGAACAAAGGGACATGAAGACAGCAGAATCGACTTTGTTTTATACTATGTAGTGATAATTCTAACAGCCAACCTTCTGGAATGTTTCTCTAAAATCAAAAGCTTTTGACATAAGGTTCATTTTTGCCCCAAAACATACAAAGAATGCGGGGCGGATCGGCGACTTCACAAAAAATGGACTTACTCATTTTTTCCTCGGCCCTTCGCCTACGAAGTTCCGTATTTCCTTGCGTATACGGTTGATTATTGTTTAAAACTACGCACCGTTCATAATTGTTTGCGCCGGCGCATAACTTTTCCATCCCGCACTTCTGTCTTGCTGCCCTTAGTAAACAGATGTGATCTTACTACTTATATTATAGACGACATTCGCTTGTGCACTAGGACTCCGTGATTTTAATTTGTGACGACATTGGCTTGTGATAATGGACTCTTTGATTTTACAATGTGAAGACTGTATCCTGTTTACCTGAACTCCGAGATTTGAGATTGCCTTTCACAAATTCCGCTACGTGCCGTGCATTAAAGGTAAGTTTTTGGTCTTATGTTTATAATAAAAGGCAATATGCTCCCCAGAAACCCATAATTTATACATTTTACCTATTTTTCGTAAAAAATTGCAAAAAAAAACATATTTTTACATAAAATGTATTATTTTTTATAAGTATTAACTTTCTTTTGCAATGTTTATAATCAAGGTTTATGACCATTTTCACTCGCACCACACACAGCAGGTATAGAATAAAACGAAAAATAAAAGCAATAAGTTCAATAAACATATAGTAAGCGAAACGATATTACAGTGATTTAATAGGTAAATATTTTGTATTTGTATGTTTAAAAATGTATATTAAAGTCGTTTACTGCGACATTATGAAGTTAAATGAATCGGAAAATTATTAATTACATTAGAAATATTTATTGTGTACATTTTATATTACATTAGAAATAGAGTACCTATTTAGTTAGAAAGTGTGATTGTTAGGATGAAAAATTAAAGGGAGAAACTTTTGTGCAGTTTTAATTATCGGAGTTGACAATTTAGGTGAATTTTGGTGCTGGTAGCTTATTCTGGAATTTATTTTTCAGTTCCTAACGGAAATGGCTGCGAGTCCACCATCTCCTCAACCTGGGCCGTCAAACTGGGATGTCGTGTCTGCGGAGTTGTCTGGCATAATGTCTCCCCAAAACATTGATTTACAAGATATGTCAGGCTTAAATGTTGAACTAAGTGACACTGATCTCTACGGGATTTTAGCAGATAATATGGACAACATCATTGACGAATGGGTCAATGAAAACCCTGAAGCCGAAACTGGCGACTATGACGAAGAATTGCCAACACTGACGCACGAGAACACGCCTGAAGCACCGAATACCTGGTATCCCGGTAATCCTACCAGTATGATTAAGATTCCTTTTAGCGGTACACCAGGCCTTTTACCGCCTCATAACATGCATGGTAAAAATTATATCGATTTTTTCTTTCTATTTCTTAACGTAAATTTATGTAATTTGATTGTACAAATAAGCGTGGCAACAAATTAAAAACCGAAGCAAATACCTCTCGCGCTAGGTTTACTAAATGGAAAGATTTAACAATACCTGAATTAAAAGTGTTTATCGGCGTAATATTGTTTATGGGTACCGTTAAATTAAACAGAATGGCTGATTATTGGTCAACAAATTACTTAATGCGGCTTAGCCCACATTTATTTATGTCAAGAGACAGATTTTATTTAATTTTAAGGGCACTAAACGTCCAAACTGACGAAAGACCCGAAAGCATTTTTAAAATAAAACCTTTGATTGATTTATTTAACCAATCAATGTGTTCCATTTATTACCCGGCAAAAAACATCGCGATTGATGAATCTTTAATATTATGGAAAGGTCGTCTGTCCTTCCGCCAATATCTAAAAGGGAAAAGACATCGTTATGGCATTAAATTATATGTATTAGCTGACATGCATGGGATTATACAAAAAATACACCTTTATGCTGGTTCTGGGGATCAAAAGGTGGGTGGCAGAAACCACGTGAATAAAGTGGTAATGTTATTGTTGGAAAAATATATTAATAAGGGACATTCACTATATGTTGATAACTTTTATACGAGTGTGGTATTAGCAGAGGAGTTATTAAATAAAAACACATATGTAACAGGGACCCTTCGGGCAAATCGCGCTGGCAATCCTAATTTAATACACAATAAATTAAAACCCGGGGAATCTTGTATAATGCACAATAGAAAAAATATTGTTGTTACCAAATGGTTGGATAAACGAGAAATCTTGTTTTTGAGCTCTGAACATGACGGTAATTATAAAAAGACTACTAGTCGCCGCATACGCAGTGTAAAATATAAGCCTGCGCCGCAAGTAGAGTATAACAAATACATGCGAGCAATTGACAGGCACGATCAACTCTTAAGTTATTACTCGTGCGAACACAAAACGATGCGCTGGTATAAAAAAATTATTATACATATCATCCAAATATGCTTAGTGAACGCTTTTTTGTTATATCGAAAAATTAACAATTCAACTATAGAACTTTATGATTTTAGAAAGGGTATATTACAAAATTTATTGCCAAATGTCCCAGGGCTTGCTCAATCTCCGAATGAAAGAATACATTTGCCAATACTACTCCCAAGCCATGGCGGAAGGGTAAGTAGAAAACGGTGTAGGATATGCTACAAAAAAACAAAGAAAAACAACCAAGTTCTGTATGGGTGTCCTGATTGCCCAGGATTCCCAGGGTTGTGTCTTACCCCATGTTTTAGGGAATACCATAAATATTAAAAATGTTATTTGGCTTTGTGAGTAATGTTTCGAGGTAGACATGTGTAGCTATAAGTGTCTAGGCTCAATGAAAAATGGAAACACATTAAAACGATTACTTTTTTTAATTAGAAATGGTTCTATCACAAAAATCAGGAGCTTACATAATGAAAAATCAGTCTCTCAAACAATTATAATAATTAGCCTTATTTATAAGTATCACGTTGTACGTTAAATATTAATAAATCTATATAAACACTAAACTTGGTTTCATTTTACTCTTACTAATCAGCTCTATCCTCACACATTACTATAATGTTGGTAAATGATTATTTCAGAATTTCTATAATATTTTGCATGATTGCATATCTTTCATTTATACTAAATCGTAGCAATTCGTTGGACACGAATTGTCCAAAATATTTGCAACCATGCAAATCAATAATTGTTGGAATCTGCCGCTCATCTATTTCTTCCCGGGTCTTTTTGGTGCTCGTGGACCTTCCGTGCACTTTCATAACTAAGTTTTGTTAACTGGTTAAGAAAAACCCTTTTTTATTATTGTTTTCACAACTGGTTTTTAAACAAGAATACGAAGTGTTCATTCATAACTGACAATCACAAATAGTTAAGAAACGAATAATTATGATTATGTTTTTATAACTAGCTACAGTCAGCAATAACATTTTTCCTTTAACCTTAAATCAAACACAGAATGTAATTTAGGTGAAATTAACTATTACTTAATATTTAAATGGGGCAATTATTTCTAAACAATGTCCAACAGTGATAGACTTATTTGTTAAAAGATGTATAGTATCCGCAATTTCTTGGTAATTTTTGTTCGATGTGTTTTTGTTTGTTTTGAACGACATTGAAATTTTTGTTTCTTTAAGAAGAACATTCAGAATTGTTGCTAGCGACGCTTTTTGGCGTCCAACCATTCTATTAAGTCTTGCGTGCCAGCCTTCTAGATTGTTGGTGGTCCGAATTTCCTCGCCGTAGCAGCACCAAGTCTTGATAAAATTTACATCGCTGAACCAGTAACGGTTTAGGTAATTGTTGAACTTTATCACTGCTTCAGTTTTCGGGGATTTGGTCATTGTATACTTGTAACCTGCCATTACATATCTCAATGGCAATCGGGCTAAGCCAGCACATCTCGCAATATGTCGTCTTTGTACTGTAGATTTAATCCCTAATCGTATCGCCTTTTTAAAAAGACTGGCACAAAAATGATAATAACATCCTTTCATTACTGCATTCGGAAAAAATTTACGTATCGCTTTCATTGCTGAGATTTCGTAATCCAGTGTCAATTTTACGGGGTTCCATTCTGGAATTTGTGACTTTATCATTTCAAATATAAGTTTGTAGGTATTTTCAGTTTTATTATGAATGAAACCAAATAATAAAGGTACCATTTTTTTTGTTATTTTATGTAGTCCATGAATGGTATATATTTGTGTGAAAGGTTCAGGGCAAGACTTAAAAGTTCCATCCAGAAAGAAATGTTCGAAATTGTCCAAATACGTTTTTATATCAGAAGAAGAAAATATTAAAATCCTGTTGTTTGTGTCATTGTCGTTATAGTCAGCCAGGAGGAAGTTTTTATATTTTTTTGGTATTTCTACTTTAGTTGGTGATTCAAAATGGAGCTTAGAAACTCCTAATGCCTTATTTCTTGCTTTGTATAGACCACTTTTAATATTGTCAAATTTTGGTAAGTCAGCAACTAAGTGCACGCCATCGTCTTCCAGTTCGCATACTACTTCTTCAAACTGTTTTTGTATTGGATCGACATTAGCTACTATTTTAGTTTTCAAATTCATTTTCTTCAAAACTAGATATTTTGCACTATTAGGTAAACAATCAATATCGTGCACGCCCTCTTTAACTATATGGTTTTCATTGCTTAATGTCACATTACCTTTACAACCGGTTTTATTGTAGCATTTCCAAAAAACATTTTCGTTCACATAAGTTTTAATTTTATGGTACTGACGGCCGTCGTATAGTAGTTTCTCGCGATCCCTTTTTGTCGTTATGAACTCCATGGTGGGCTTAGAAAGCGACATAGTTTATCACTTAAGTTTTCGGTTGCTATATATTTTATATAAATTGCACTCAATTGCAATAGAAAACTAAATAATACTAAAATGACAATGTCAATGTCATGCCATTGCAGTTTACATATCAATAATAGATAATTTATTAAGATAAGAACCTCATCCGTTTTCCGCATGCAATACTCTCGATAAAAACTCTAACTCTGTTGTTTTTATTTTGATTTAAGGTTAAAGGAAAAATGTTATTGCTGACTGTAGCTAGTTATAAAAACATAATCATAATTATTCGTTTCTTAACTATTTGTGATTGTCAGTTATGAATGAACACTTCGTATTCTTGTTTAAAAACCAGTTGTGAAAACAATAATAAAAAAGGGTTTTTCTTAACCAGTTAACAAAATTTAGTTATGAAAGTGCACGGAAGGCTCGTGGAATTATCTTTTATTTTTTCTGTGCATGTTGCACAATCCTTCGTTGTTTTTTTTATAGTTCCACTAACATTATTCGCTATTGGTTCCGAATCGTCATAAGTTTGTGAATTCTCATAAAACACGTCGTCGTCGTCGCATTGAGTCTCGACTTCTGATTGAGGAATATATTTCATTTTTTTTCTGGGTGACTCTACAACAAAATAAAAAGGTTGTCAATTAAACGCTTAACAAAAATCCACATTTTTAAATAGATACACATAAGTGTTTGGTAGGTACGAGTAGAATATTTTTGATTCATTAGAATCGTACTTCCCATTCAGTTATATGTTACAAAACACTATTATAAATAATAATAAATAAATATCACCTCGCTGCAAACGCAAATGGTACGTGAATAAATTCGGTATAACACTCTTGAATGAATAAATCAATAAATAATGCAAAAAGGTTTACAACACCTGATATAAATTAATCACTTACCTTCCATTTCCATAAAAACACACAGATCGTCACTTTTAAACGCACTGAACGAATTTACTGACTGCTTACGTTAGATACACAATGGCAAATGACATTTTAGCAAGTAGACGAGAACAAGCTACAAGTTACAATTCATGGCGGATGATTCCCCAGGGGAATCATCAAAGTCTCTGGCGCTTGGTGCCTCAGAGGCATCACGGAATTTATGTTTGACGCCAGGAACTAAAGATTACTAAAAAGACCTCCGCACGGAAACGGTTAATATATATTTGATGATTTTAGGATAAAATCTGCCCTTTTGTATTAGAAACCAATACTTAATTGGTTTTATTTATCGAGAAAATATGATTGACTCATTTTTATCACAAACAACATACCCGGATAGATAAAATATATATTTTTTAATAATTTATTAAAATTGTTTTACCACAGCACTACTGTCGGAATTATACGACTGTGGCGTTTCAACTATTAGTAAATCACCAATTGAGCGACCTATTAGATGTGAATGTTTATTGATATTTTCTTGAATGTTAGAGGTAAATAAGAGGATAGATAGTGTTTTAAAACAAACGTTTATATGATTAAGGTAATTATTTTTATTTTTATGAGTTATTCAAGGCAATAGTTTTAATAAAATTCGATTAGGAAGTTGTAGTCGGTATTTTACGACTGTGGCGGTTATAAGTCGAAATCACACTGTCGCTTATATACGACTGCGGCGGTTAATAATAATAATAATAATAATCATCTTTATTTCAGACCATCAAAACAGTCCATAAATATTAGTAACAATTTATACTTACTTGCTATGTTAGTAATAAATACAAAATAAACAAATTTTTATTTTGCCACAATTTGGCGTCCTGTGATGCACAGTTTTACCCATGACATCAGCAAGGGCGAGTCATACCGGTTGGAAATGGTTTTCAGGATGGTGTTTGTACTGCTGCGAACTCTCTTGAGCATAGAGGCAGCTCTTTTTCTCATGATTGCAAAGAAATCATCAGTATGCGCCTGAGCAAACATATCTGATGCACTACACCTGCGAGACAGCCCAAACATCATCCTAAAGCCATTATTGTATTGGACTCGCAGGTCGCTAATGGCCCGCTGCGTATAGTTAGCCCATAGGCTGCACGTGTAAAACACCTGACAGTAAGCTTTAAACAATGACGCTTTAACCTGCTGGCTACATCGTGCAAACCTACGTGCCAACATATTACACCGGACCGCCAGCGCCCTGCGCTCCCTTTCAATGTCGGCTTGATCCCTAAGACGGTCGTCGACAATATGCCCTAAGTACTTAAACGAGTACACCCGTTTTAGGCATTGTCCGTTCAACTTGATATCAGGCACAGAGACTGGGCACCTACCGCCGGCCGCCTTAAAGACCATAAACTCGCTTTTATTAATATTATATAGCAAACCGTGCTGCCGTGCATATTGCTCACATAAACCAAGCAGTTCCCGTAGCGCCCTGACAGTTGGACTAAGCAAAACCATATCATCAGCATAGCTGATATTGTTAATACTGATATCATCAATTCTGCAACCGATATGTCTGTTGCTGAGTCCAACTATCAGGTCATTAATATAGAGGTTGAACAACTTGGGTGAGGTGATTCCCCCCTGCCTGACCCCACAATTCAGACCATAGGACACAGATAGCTGGTTGGCCCATCTGACATTGTTAGATTGGTTCTGATACCAATACTGAAAAATACCCAACAACTCCGCAGGGATATTTCTTTCCCTGAGCTTCTCCCAGAGAATGTCATAAGACACAAGGTCAAATGCTCGTGAGAAGTCTAGAAAACAAGCATAGATAGGTGTATGTCGCTGTGTATAATAGTGTGCAGTATTCTTCAGTACCAGGATAGCACTCTCAGTGGACAGATTAGAACGAAAACCAAACTGGGCATCATGTAAGTTCAAGTAGCTTTCCAATTCAATATCCATCAAACTATCCAATACCTTTGCAATAATTGTTGCTAACGAAATGGGCCGGTAATTATTTTTGTCAGTTACATCCCCAGTTTTATTTTTAATGACTGGTACCACAATAGTTTTAATGAGGCTGTCGGGCAGGTAAGAATGACCAAAACACAAGGAGAAAAACATAGCCAATACTCTATTGAGGTGAAGGCCAGCATGCTGCAAGTGTTCTATGGAGAGCCCATCATGACCAGGGGACTTTCCCCGAGTCATTTTTTTAATGACATCATCTACCTGTTTAGCTGAAAAACGAATTTGATCAGAGTCACAACAGGTCCCATTATCAACCACCTTGCTAGACAAACCAAGTGGTGACTGGACTTGGAAGTGCCGGACAAACATATCGGCGATAGTACTAGGCTCGTTGGCATCACCCACAGTCACGGGAAGACTGGGTCTAATATCAAGTTTATTTGTAGATTTCCAAAACTTTTTGAAATTTTTATTTTTACGATGTTCAGCAATAATATCCAGCTTAATTTGTTCTTGGTGCTTTTGGCACCACTTTAGTTTGCTCTTAAATATCTTACGTGTAGCACGCATATCATTAAATATAGGACCTGTCAAAGGCTGATTATGCCAAAGCCAAATCTGATACTTAGACCTAGCCAACCCGTGTGCCTCCCTAACATGTCTGTTCCAGCCCAACATTTGGGCTTTATGCTTTATATGTTGACAATCCACATGAGTCTCTTCAGCAGCCTTAGTTAAAATTTTGACAATACTTTCATACATGACATCTAGTACAACTCTATGCTCAAAAATATTACAATTTCTGTTATTACAAAGGCCAAGTTCATGGGGATAGTCAACATCCTTGAGTGAATCGTTACATAGGTGATAGTACTCTCTAATTTGCTCAATATTTCTTTCACCCCAGATAGCTTTATTATGTAATGAATAAGGGGTTACAAACTTAGGTTTAATGACACTAAAATTACATTCTATAATCATTGGGAAATGATCAGACCATAAAACATCATACATAATACTTATATCAGCTATTGTATCACGAGCCTGTTCTGTAACCACACAATGGTCAAGCCAGCGCTTAGAACCAGTCACATCACTTATAAATGTAAAAGTATTGGGGACTGAATTAAGCCTTTCTATGTCTGCACAAGTCCACTGTTCCATAGCACAAAAGTTTAAAAGTTCTGAATAAAAAGACTCACCGGGGTGGGCATTAAAGTCTCCCAGCATATAGACACTTTCCACATCACAAGACTCAACAATTGCACTCATTTCACTAAGACATTGAGTAAACTCAATTAAGTTTGGAATCTCATCTGTCGGCATGTACACATTAATAACTAGAATTTGCCGGTCTGCCAGCGTTACCTTGATTGCCGAGAGACGGTCGCTATTACATTCTATCACTGAAACTGAATCAAACACTCCGCTCCTCCACAGGATAGCTAAACCACCGTAGGGTCGACCTCTTAGTGGGCCAGTTGACAAATCCATAGATGATTTTCCTGTATACTCAAAATTCTCATGGATACTGCTCAGTAAAGGGATGTCATAGTCATACAGCCATGTCTCCTGCAGGACTATAATGTCGCATATCTCACATAATGATTGCACAGCTTCAAATGACCGTTTTACTGATTTGCAATTAAAGCTTATTAATTTACAGGTTTGTAGGTTGTTGTGGTCCATTATCATTTGATTCTAAGTTATGCTTTATACTGCTTTTATCTATTGGCAAGTTATTCTTCACAAAACGTCTGAAGGAAATTCCGCTTGGCCATAAGCCTTTATCCAGAAATACATCTAACTTATTTTTGGATATATACAATTTGAAGGAGTTATAGCTTTTCTCAGACTGTCTATTAATTTTATACAATGCGACCTCTTCATTTGTTTTGCTTTTAATATATGTTACAATATCACTCTCTTGAGTATCCTTACTAACATTGGAAATATAGATAGGAATCTTAACATCTGCTGCCTTGAAAGTACTGTCCGGGCTTACGTCTGCTTTTCCCATGTTCCCACTCACTCTTTTCCGCTTCTTTTTTGAAACAGTTTGCCATTCCTCCACATTATTATGACCTGTTTTACGTTGCCTCATAATATTCGACATAGACGCTTGACTACTAGCCGATTTATTACTGTTTACATCCAAATTAGCAACTGGTGGGTGAAACATTCTGTCATTGACTGTGACATTGACAGCAGCCGTCAAGTTGCACGGGGGCACCACCTTCCGTGTCGGTGGCGCTGCGATAGTCGGAGAGACTGAGATAGCGACAGGTAACTTCGATACAGTTTCTCGCTCACGCGTATGAGTAGTTTCGACATCCATTTGAACAAGTGGGGCGACCGCGCCCGAGCACATACCTTCCGAACTTTTAACACAACTTGCCGTTGAGACCGATTTTTGTTGTTGTCTACCCTCGCACTCATTATTTATCGCCAAATTTGATATTTCAGAACTTTTTGGGTCTGGTGTGTATAGAGCCATGGGTCCACTGTCGTAGCAATCAAGATTATCGATAAAGGCTCCTCGCTTATTGTTTACAAAGTTATATTTGTTACATACAAGGGAGGCTTGCTTCAGGTTTTCCATCTCATTCTTTAACTCGATCACCTCTGCAGAAGTAGCAAAATTGCTTTTTATGTTTTTCACATCACTTTGCAACACAAGTATGTCTTTTAGCAGTCTAGTTACATCTATGTGGTCAAACAAAATAGGCGGTAATTTTGCCAGGTCGCGAGCGACGAAGATTGGTACACTCTCAGGGTCCGTTAGCTTGAGAAGGCCTATGATATCATCAATATCACGGCGGCTTTTATCTTTCTTCCTTCGGATTTTTCTAGTCGACTCCGGTATTATATCAAAAAGCAGCTTCTTAGCCGTCACTATTTCACCATCCGAAAAACTGTCACTGCAAATCCGAATAAGCGAGTCTTCATCCATCACGTCAGCTTTGTTCTGGATAAATGCTAATAGTTCATTAATAACTATATTACATTTCGTACATTTCACAATATTAGCCGCCATTTTCGCAAAATACGCACGCACACAACAAACGTCTCCGCTCCGCAGACGCGCGCGTGCGATTGATGGTTAGGTTAAATAACAGTAATTAATTCCTTGCCGGGAAGGCCTTCTAGGTTTTGGTGTACTATTCTCAGTTCATATGACCTTCCTGTTGTCTGCTTATCTAGTTTAAATCTAATTTATCTACAGAGTTACCATCACAAAATATTGGCAATTCTGTAGAAGTCTCCTTATAAATAGTTTTTTGTTTACAATATAAACTCGTCCAAAAATTAATAGTATTTTAGGATAACGTGGTGTGGAGGAAATGATAACACTGAACGAAAATAGATAGCACTTTATTCGGCACGTCACGCCGCTAAGCCCGCACCAGTAACAAGACTCATATTTCTAGCATACATAGTTTATAATGCGCTCGAGACACATACACATAGATACGCATACAATACACCTACAGTATAAGCTACCAATGTAGCAAGTTTCCGTCTATGAAACTTTGAGAGATAAATATTCTTATCTTTAGTCATTAAACATTCACCAATAAATTATTAGTGTCAAAGAAAACTAATTTACTATCATGACAACATGTCGCAGTATGTTAAATTATTAAAATAGTGAATGTTTTTATTCTTTGATGGAGGCTGGCAACTAAGATATGGGAAGGCGCAAATTATAACTTTATATACATTTAACTTATTCAAACTATCAAGACCACAAATAATATCTTTTTTACATAAATTATTACAGTTACCTATAAGGAGTACTATGGTTGAGTTTCTGTTAAAAGTAGTCGCTCTGATACTCTCTATTATATGGGTGTAGGATGCATTAGGCAGACAATAATTTGTAACATTCTCTAGGTGTTGGTTGAACAAGTAACCCATATTACGCCCTACACTATCAGAAAATATTAAAGTATTATGAGAGTCATCCGCGTCAGCACAGCCAGGCCTAGTATATTTATGCAAATCACCTTCACATGGAGAGAGAGTTGGTAGGGAGTCACTGATTTCGGGCTGGTTAAACGCGCCACAGGTACATAAGTTACTTGCAGAGTGAAGTTTCTCTCCAATATACCTATTTTCTTCAATCAATGACTCCATATCAATCACATGTTCGGTGACTGCCTGCAATGATGAATCAATTGTCTTCATGAGATTGGAGCATCGCTCTTCAAGTTCTGTGATGTAAGATTTCAGTCTGGCTATGTCGGCACAGTACAACTCCTGACTTTCCGCCAATTTACTTTCTGTTAGTGCTAATTGAGAGGAAACATCATTGAACATTTTGAATCCAGATTTCAACAAACGGGATTTATTAGTATTTATTCTTAACTGTAAGTTATTTTTCTTTATAATCTTGTTTAACTTTTTAAGTTTTTTAAATTTCTTATGACTTATTCTTTGATTACATTTATTATTATTACAATTACTACATAATGATGATTTATTTGCAAAAGCTATTGCTGGGGAGTTAGATGAGAGAGGGGCAGACGCAACAACAACGAGGTTATATTGGTTGTTAATTTCCAGTGACTGAATCGGTGGGACAGCTTGTTCATAACTATCAATTTGCCTTTGTGCCTCTCCCAGTCTTTTTTCTAGTGTAGTGTTCCGCATGAGGATATCTTCATACATCTCAGTAGATTGACGGAAAGATCCTAACTCTAACTCAAGGTGGTTAAGCTGCTCATTCAAACTATCACTATAAATTTTACTTTCTGACAACTCACGCTTTAGCTGAGTATTGTTATTTAATAAAGAAACGAACAGGTGTTCGTTCTCCTCCCTTTCCAAAATTAAACGTTCCTTATCCTCCTCCGCGGTCTTCAGTTTGAGTAAAGTTGCCTTTAACTCAGTTTCAAGTTGACGAGCTGTCACAGCACGACTTGAGGAAGACATTTTGAACAAAAAAGGGACTAATACAGGGAGCAGAAAGAACGATTTGTTTCCAATTTCGAGCCAGTAAACCAACCGACCTAACCTTAAATACGAACTACCTACTAAGAAATATTTTATCGAAAGTATCAAGACAAAGTAAGTTAAGTGTCCAGCAAAACGAGATAATAGTGTTCTAACTTGTATTAAATGATGTAATAGACTGTGATTACCTTGTAAAAATAGAAAGAAATCCACAACAAACACAAATACACCGGTAACCACAAAGATAACTTTCAACACTATTTGTCGTGAAAATACATATAATTATTGCACACAAATATCTACAAATATATTCACTGAATTGTTATTATTAATTATTATTTGTATTGTAAAGATTTATTTGCTTTTATTATTTATTTACAATTATTAAATACGGAGCTATCAAATTGACAAGTAATCTCCAGTGTTGCCAGCCGCCAAAAAAAAGCTCTGGCACAAAAGAGGTCACAACAATGTTAGTTTACTCACTCAATTTCGATGTCCCTCATATAACTCAACAACTCTTGAGGTTGTTGTTCATCAGCAATAGTGTTCTACAGTGAAAATCAAAACTTAATAAATAACTCTTAAACTAACATAACAAACCAACATTTATTGTATACATAAATTACCTGAGACAAAAAGGGATTTTGTTGAACACCCTGCAATGGAGTGACAACATCTCGTCCTAATATTGCTGCCACTCTATCCTCTATAGGGCTCAAACAGATATTTGTAGCCGGTCCTCCTCCAGTCCCACCCACACTTTGGCATATGGTAAGCAATTTTGATTTCACCCTGCTTTTAAAATCATTCCAGTACTGAAACAATTATGTACAAAAATAAATTTAGTAAAAGGTTTTTGCTTGGCTAGGCAAGAAATTATTAAAACAACTAAAATAATTTTATGAATTATAAAGAATATTTTCAATACCTACCTTTTGTGCATGCACTAGTGCCTACATTTTTCGATTGTATTGTGTTACTAGCTATTGCCCGCGGCTCCGCCCGCGTTATCATGATCCCACAGGAACAATTCTCTTATCCGGAATGAAGGATATCCTATATCCTTCTCTATACCCCTATGTGTATGCAAAATTTCATCCAAGATAGGTTCAGTGTTACTGTACTCTTATATTAGAGAGGATTAATTTTAAATGAAATAAAAATATACCTACATACCGGCCCTTAAATGGATAGTTTTTCGTAAAGTTATTTCTAGGTACTTACACGGCTCCATTCCTTGGGTTTTCTGTATGTGCCCTCAGCATTGCAAATAGTGGCACACTCGTTCCACAGGCGAGAAGCAAGTGCCCGTGCCTCTTTACTGTGTACACGACCAAGTGCCAAATCTTTATGGCACTCCATAAAATGTACTAACAGCTCGAACTGCCTTACAGAAGTTATTCTTCTGCTACCGCCAGCTAGTGCAGACGAGTTTTGTGACATTTTATCTACGAACGAAATTTGATATGATGATTTTACAAGATAAAATTCTAAGTTCTATTATTTGCCGGTTTATGTGGTGGTGGCCTATAGCCCAAACCTCTTTGAATGAACAGAGATCCGTCTCAGCAGTAGAACGTATGAATGTGTTGTGACTAACTATAATTTATAATAATAAAAAAAAACTTACTTTGTTAAAAATTTTCGCTTGCCGCTTCGTGAATTCAAAACAAACCGCAAAACAAACTTGATACTTGTCAATGTCAACTTCGAACTAAGCGTAACCTTTTTAAACACTGAGCAAAATACTCATACAGCCAAAAATCTTGGAAATTTATTACAAAAGCAGCAATGTACGCGCAACTGTTTTTTTTTTGAGTTGCAACACCGTAACCCTTTCCTAAGCGACTCTATAACCAACCGCTTCCGTTTCATTTGCGCTTTAGCTATCAACTTAAAGTTACTGGAATACCGTTTGACATTACAAACGCAACTGTAACCAAGGCGAAACGGAGCCGATCTGTTTCGGTTAACAAATAGCAGAATTGGCCTGCAGTTATTTCTGTAACCGCTGCCGGAATAGAAGCAGTGATGCGATGTTCTCTATGGAAAGTAGCATTGTCCAAGAATGAATTAGCCATGTTAGGATTATCGAATACAACCCCCATTCTATATTTGTTGACTTTTTTAAAATATTTTATCCCTTTTACAAAGCGAGTGAAACTATTACTTAAATACATCATATCTCTGGAACCTATTGGGACATTTTCATCTGAGCTAGCTATGAACACGACATGATCATGCCCTGGACTATCTTCAGGATATCTACGACTATAATCGGCGACCCTATATGGTTTGTATTTGTCCAGTGGCGACTCTGACGCGTCAGAGTATTCGGAGTCACTACCAGAGCTCTGGATTACCGAAATGGTTTCAGATTCTTGCTCCTTCTTTTTCCTCTTCTTGCCGCCCATCGCTGGAAAGGTAAAAACTTACCCCGACCTCAGCAACACTTTATACAAAGCAAACTATAGAAAATATATAAATAACGAAATTATATACAAAAGGAAAGGTATTTACAACCAGATTTACAAATATATACATGGTGAGAAGCCTCCGGGCTTACCTGGCAAACACCGTACAGCTTCGCGCTCCTCGGGCTCCGCGTGGTGAGGGTATGCTAAGGCGCCTTCGATCTTCTTCTACCATGAGCGCACAAATCCACAGGCACTGGGTTGTATTTATACTCGAGTCGGATGGCCAGACACGATAATTGGTAGGATATTATGATTAACACTTATAGCTATTTAGAGGGGCGTGCAACGCCGCTACTCAAGAGTCGCGTGCCGATCTAATACTTGTACTGAGGTTTCTCAAAACGCGCGGTGGTAGATGGCGCGCGCGGGGGTCGAGGCGCAGAGCCAATGGCGGATTGCTTTGCATATCCGGTAGTTGACCCGGAAGCCCGAGATCAACTCACCAATTATTTATATTTAGTTGTGTTGATTGAAAATAGTACATAGAATATATATTAGGGAAAAAACAAAAATTTTTTCACGACTTGGAATTGGAAATTTTCAAGATGGAAAGCACACGAATTGAGGAACTCGATAAATTTACCGTAAATCAATTTAAGGATGAATTGCGATCAAGATTTTTGCCAATGACAGGAAACAAAGGCGATTTCGTCAAACGTTTGTTACAAGATAACATTGCGAAGTTAGAAACAGGTATGTTGGAGTCGTACAAATTGGAGAAATCAAGGAGACAATCAGAGCAAATAGAACTTAAAAACTTAAAATTGGAGCTAGAAATGTCGAAAAATAAAGATGAGCAAGAAAATCCAGGTACGTCACAGAATCCGATATTAATTCATATCTTGCAAACCCAATCTGAATTATTGAATAAATTGGTCAATCCAACACAGACAGGCATTCAGGTGTTCTCTACGTCAGATACTAGCCAGGCAATTCCTATTTTTGCTGGGCATAAGACAGATAATGTCAAGGATTGGATTAAACAAGTAGAAAGGGTAGCATCTTTGGCAAGTTGGTCAGATAATTTGAGGTTAGTAAATGCAGTGATGAGACTTCGTGGTCCTGCAAGCGATTGGCATAAGGTGTATGGCAAAATTATATTGACATGAGTTATGTCGCCATAATCCGACATCAAACAATGGCCCTTGTTATAGTTACGACATTAAGATAAAACCTCAGGTAACTTCCTGGTAATGATACCAGGAAACATTAGCAATAAGAACCATTGTTAGGATAAGAGATAATCTTTAAGATAGAATTAAAGCCAGTCCGATCTTGCTCTTCAAGCTGATCACACGCATATATTATCTTTTATTTAGAAACCTTTGAAGTAAACTCAATATTGATAGATAATAAAAGTGTATTAAAGTCTCTTTTTAAAAAGACTATCTACCGATTCCCACACATAACTGGCGCAGTCGGCAAACGCGTATATCGGTAGTGAATTCGTGAAAAAGTTTCAAGAAATCAACTCCGTACCCGAAAAGAACCTACAGTGGGAGCAGATAGCCGAGAAAGCAGACAGCAGTTCAGAGGACAGCCGGACTCGCAACACCTTCAAGCCTCCAAATTGGCAATGCTCGTGGGGTAAGCATAAAACTCTTTTACTCCCGAGACTTCCCTGAAAAACCTTTCCTGTCACACGTTCCGCATTATTGTGGTATCACGAGTGTCAAGGTATTAGTGTTGTGAAAATAATTTTCACACATTTGTGACGACCTCCTTGTTTTTGTGTTCTTTTTATTCGTTAGATTAAAATGGCTTCCGATAAGAAAAACCTAGGTGAGGGGTCCTTCGTGGAAGAAAAGCCAACAGTATGCGCTGAACTTTCCACATTCGCGAAATTGTTACCTACATACAATGGCAACAAAAGAACCCTTGCATTTTATATTGAAAGTGTAGAAAATGCATTAAATTTAATTGTAAACAGTAGAGATGATCAATACATTTGTTGTTTAATTAGAAATAAATTGACGGGTAGAGCTGTTGAGGCGCTATCTCAAAGCCCAGGTGCTATTACCTGGCCGGAAATTAAAAACGCATTACAAAGAAAATTTGGCGAATTTCGTACCGAACTGCAATTGGTCCAAGAATTAATTCAAACAAATAGAGAAAATAATTCCTTAGAAGCATTTGGCGATAAGATTAGAAATTTAATGAGTACATTAATATCCTTAGAACCTACTAAACGTACCTATTACGAGCAAATGGCCTTAGATACGTTCTTAGATAAATTGAATCCCATTACAGCTATTCTTATTCGACTAAAACATGTAGAAAACCTAGAATAAGCGATTACGGTAGCTAAACAAGAAGAAACAAAATTACGCAATAGGCGAATGCAACAGAATAAATCAAATTCTTCAAAAAATGCTGCGGGCACAAATAAATCGTCGTTCCAACAAAAACCAAATACTTCCCAAAAGAAAGATCAGTTCAAAAAACCTTCGGAAAATTCGGGAAATAAAAATAAAATACATTATCAGGAACTAGACTATGATGAAGAAGAACAACAACCCTCCGAGGAAGACCTCGAGGAAAATTCACATGAGGAAACCTTAGACAAAAATTTTCTGTTGGAGGTGGAAAAACACCTAGCAACGTAGTTTTCATGAACAATATACAAAACTACAGTCGCCTCCCTTACATTTATATAAGTGAATTAGGAGGGCGATTTTTAATAGATACAGGAGCCTCACAATCCCTCATAAGCCCGAAAGTTGTAAAAACCATAAATAGCACATATAAAATTGCCAAAAAAATTATTTAATGACAATATTATACACAAATTTCTAATTTTTAACTTTGATTCGGACTTCGTAGGCTTGTTAGGATTAGATCTGCTGGTTCCCTTAAATTGTAAAATAAACATTAAAAACATGAAACTTCGCACGGCAAAAGCTAATATTAGCATTAGAGACGATATAAAATCTTTTACAAAAATAGGACCCAAATGTGAACAGGTAGTTAACTTATTGTGTAACTACCAAGAGGGAGATTATTTCTCAAGCGGTATTTCAACAAAAAGTGGTCTCATATTACAACCAGCGATAGTCTCAGTGCAAAACGGAAATATGCTAACAACTGTTATTAATACGTCTGAAAGAACCATAATTTTGAAAAATAGTTGTCACTTTAATTTACAACGACTAAACATTAAAAAAAAAGAAGAAAAATCTCAACCGAAAATAATTAAATAAAAAAAATAATAATAATGTTGATGAATTACTAAAAAACAATTTAAATATACTACGGACGGAACATATGAATACAGAGGAATATCGCGAAATTAAAAAATTGTGCTATAATTATCGCGACCTTTTCCATTGTGAAGACCTTTAACGTTTACACACGAAATTAAACACAAACTACGACTAACAGAGGACAAACTGATTTTTGTAAGAAATTATAGACAAGCCCCAAAACAAAAAGAAGAAATAAAAAAACAAATAAGTAAACTTTTGGAACAAAATATAATAAGAGAAAGTAATTCCCCGTGGTCATGTCCAGTCCACATTGTCCCAAAAAAATTGACGCTACTGGTGAACAAAAGTACAGACTTGTCATAGATTACAGAAAACTAAATGACAAAACAATAGAAGACAAGTGTCCACTCCCAAACATAGATGATATCCTAGACAAATTAGGGCGCGCGCAATATTTCTCAACCATTGATCTGGATATCATCAGCTGGAGATGCAGGAAGACGATATAGAAAAACAGCATTTTCCATAGAACGAGGTCACTACGAATTTCTAAGGATGCCCTTTGGTTTAAAAAACGCACCCAGTACGTTCCAGAGACTAATGGACTCAGTGTTACGTGGAATAGATAATGTTCTCACCTACCTTGATGACGTCATCATCTACTCTACTTCCCTACAAGAACACCTAGAAAAATGCAAGCAAGTATTCGACAGATTCAGGACTCATAACCTAAAAATTCAACTAAATAAATCAGAATTCCTACAGAAACAAGTAAAATTCCTAGGTCACACTTTAACAGATAAAGGTCTTCAACCTAACGAAGATAAGATAGCAGCCGTAAAAAAATTTCCAATCCCTAAAACGCAAAAAGAAATAAAATCCTTCTTAGGACTGGTGGGATATTACAGGAAATTCATTCAGGATTTTGCAAAACTAACAAAACCACTTACTAAATGCTTAAAAAAAGGCAGTAAAATCGAAATAACTGAAGAATACAAACAAGCATTCGAAAAATGCAAAGATGTACTTATTGACGCACCAATTCTTCAGTACCCAGATTTTCAGAAATCATTTATCTTGACCACAGACGCGTCTGATATAGCTATAGGTGCAGTTCTTTCTCAAGGTCAATTAGGCCAAGATAAACCAGTCGCGTACGCTTCACGTACTTTATCCGACACAGAACAAAGGTACTCCACTATAGAAAAAGAATTACTCAGCATAGTTTGGGCTATTAAATATTTTCGCCCGTACCTTTATGGTAAACGTTTCACCATATATACAGACCACCGCCCACTAACGTGGATCATGTCTATAAAGGACCCTAATTCAAAACTCACGCGTTGGCGACTACGATTAGCAGAGTATAACTTCGACGTACAATACAAAAAAGGGAAAACTAACATAAATGCAGACGCCCTCTCAAGAGTCCAATTATTACATCACAACACCGGAATTACGGATAATAACGCAGAACCAAGTACCTCAGCCATTGACGAGGACATAACAAATATAGACATACGTACCTTATTAAATATACCAATCACGCCCGACCCATTACAACAAGGTCAAGAAAATCTTGAACAAATAGATATGGAACTCATACCGCAACCTCAAAACACGGAAACGGAAACGACTAAGGACAAAATACCAATAATAGATGACAACAACAACATATTCCACATACGAAAAACACCCGGAAATCATTATAGAATTGACGACAGATCAAAAGTAAAAACAAGCATAAAGGACGTTTGGATACCTATAAATAATACAAAGGAACAAATAATAGAATTCCTTAAAGAACATACAATCCCAGACAGAATTTTCCACTGTTTTTTCCACAACGAAGAATTCTACCCATTGTTCTGCGAAGTTTATAAAGACGTCTTTAGTAATTGCGGCCCAAAATTAATATGATGTAAAAATAGAGTCACTTTAAAGCATTCCGGAACAAACAGACATTATACGGAAGTACCACGAAGGAAAAACAATACATAGATAAAATAAAAATAAAAAAATAAAAATATTTATTGGGCAACTACAAATTACATTAGATCAGGTTGTGGGAACCTCCTTTTAAGCAAAATGTGCTTGTGCCAGGAAGCTCCGCTCTTTCATAACTTATTTAACAGTTGACCTCTTAAGCTATAACTATAAAACAAAGTTTTTCACAATTTTATACTATTTATATGTTGGAATATTATATTGAATAGAATATAATATATATTATGAATTTAAATAAACAGTTTATGTAAATATAAGTATTTGCTATAGTAAATATAAATTTAATTTAATAAATATAAATTATTATAAAGTACTTAAATAAAATAAATATACTTACATAGTGTACTTAAATAAATAAATATACATAGATATATACTTATACATAAAATTGTATTTAAATTAGAGCAAATATTAAAAATAATATGTGTCTATACAGGGGAAATGTTAATAAACGTCTCGAGTTCGTCATAAGTTTTGTCTTTGAGCCATGTTATTAGCATTGACTTACACTCATGATATGCTTTGTCATAAATATATATTTCTTTGTTTATTTTATTATAAATGGTAGAAGCTCGAGAATCTAGCTGTGCCCTTGCAAACTGGGTGTTTACTAGGGGGGTGTTAGCTACAGCCGTTCTTCTCCTTCTCCCTCTCCCAGCAATATCTGAAATATATGGTAGCGTTTTATGTTTTTTTAGAATTATTTGCAAAACGTATAATTTTCTCACTGATAACAAATCACTTAGTTGGTATAGTTCAATAGTTGGAAATCTTCGTTTTTTTAAATACATGACTTTTAGCAATATTCTTTGAGCCCGTTCAACCTCTAGGAAGCGAGTTTTTAACGCACCACCCCAGATCCGAATACAGTACGTAATAACCGATTGAACTAATGCAATGTAAATTTTATTTAAAATTGATTTAGATGCAATATGGCGTAAAGTCTTAAACATCCAAATAAATTTTCGGACCCTGGCCGTAACTTGCTCAATTTGAGGGTACCAGGATAGCCTCTCATCGACCAATATACCTAAATATCTGGTCTGAGCGACTCTAGCTATAGAGGGACAATTACAGTCAGAGTTGGAGATTATGCCACATGTGTGAATTTTTAAATTGAAAACGGGGGGTGGATTAGTACTACTGTTAATAAAATAGCAAATATAATTAGTTTTGGAGGTATTAAGTGTAAGTAAATTAAATTTTAACCATTCAGCCACTCTAGCCATACCCTCCTCCGCACAATCAAGAGCATCTCTCCAATTGCAGCCAGTGAAAACGATAGCTGTATCATCAGCGTAAGTGAAAATTTTTCCATTCTTAAGTGCCATGTTACACAGGTCGTTTATGTAGACAAGAAAGAGTGTTGGACCCAACACACTTCCTTGCGGAACGCCGTAAGTGACGTCTGTGCTCTCACTGGTAACACAACCATCAAGTTTCACTCTTTGAGTTCGTCCAGAGAGGTAGTCTCTGAATATGGCCAGTTGTTTTCCTCTAATTCCGATCTTTTCTAGTTTGTGCAAAAGGATGGGAACGGATACAGTATCAAATGCTTTTTTTAGGTCTATAAAGCAAGATATGCATTTGGTGCCTTTATCCATGTTGTTAATAACAGTTGAGGTGAGGGATGCTATAGCGTCTTCTGTAGAAATTCCAGTTCTAAAGCCAAATTGTGAGTTAGATAATATATTATATTTGTCAAGATATTTCATAAGTCTATAATTTAATATTTTTTCCAAAATCTTTGCCAATACTGTTATAACGGAAATGGGTCTGTAGTTATTGACGACTTCACCATCCCCACCCTTGTGCACAGGTGTAACAATAGACATTTTGAGAAGAGATGGAAAGCAGCCTGTTTCAAAGCATACATTAACAAGATAAGATATAATGGGTGATATGTCATTACTTATATACTTTATGAACCTAGTAGATATATTGTCCCATCCAGGAGCACTATCCGGCTTTAAGTTTTCTATAATGGTTTCAATTTCAGCTAAGTCTGTTTTTAACAAAACAAAGGATTGGGGCTGACAAGGTAAAGTGTGAAGATAATTATTTAACTCAACTGTGGATGTGGTAGATTGAATTTCATTTGCTAAGTTTTTCCCGATGTTCGTAAAAAAGTCATTTATATAATTTGCTGATTCAAATGGGGTGGGTCTTAAGTTAATTAATTCTGGATTCGGGCTTGTATTATTTTTGTTTTTATATGTTAATGTTTTTATGTTTTTCCAAAGTAGTTTATTGTTTTTGATTGAATTATTTATTAAATTTTTTTCATAGTGTCTTTTTGTTTTTTTAATTAGATTGTTTAGAAAGGGGTTTGAAGATTTTACTAGCGTGAAGTTTTAGAAGAGCGTGGCATACCTACTGCCGCCATTTTGATTTTTTTTCAAAATCGCGGCCAGCCATGAAACTTTTATAAATCGATAGCTGACATTAATGCCAACAAAAAATATTAATTCAATGACCTTCATAAAGTGTCAGGTTTCCGAGAAAATAACCGTCAAAGTTGATCACGTGATTTTTTTTTACTATAATCCCATCTATTTGGTATAACTATGTGTAAACATACACAAAATATTCTAATAGGTATAGATAATATTAATAATAAAACATAGATAACTATGCCTCATGATATTTCTACATGTTGCGGCTACTATGTACTTAATAAGAATATTTCATACTACGACAAAAAAGTCAATGGTGACGTACTGTTCATTAGGTATTGTTTTAGGTGTTATATATACTCGTAACAAGAAAATAGATTATATATTGTATTATTCTAATGTGCAAGCGAGACGGAAGGGGGGGGGGCACCTTTATACCCCCCCGACTGCTGCACTCAGTTGTTGCTACCTGTGTTCTTTCTATGCGGGAGTAAACGCCTCTCTGTGCGAGTTATTCGTTATTTAGTATTTGTATTGATGTTATGAATGTGATTTTTGTGTTAGTAGTCTCAAAAGTCTTTAAATTGTGTATACTAAAAGCATGATGCCTTAAAATGTTTATCGGGCAATAAAAATACTGTTCCTAAACTGTACTTTTAATTTTTTTCCCTTTTGTGCCAATATAAAAATAAATCCACGTTTATATAACTATTTTCGCAAAGAGAAATTGTAGTAGGTAACCATAAAACTATGCCACAATATAAATGTAAAGAGAATTTTTAATTTTATGATTATTCCTATCTTATGTTATGTAGTAAATGGTTTTACAGAGGTACCTATTACTTTTATTTACCCTATAATGTCAAATGTCATATTAAATCAAATGACGATACTGCACTCACACATAGATGGTCACAAAATATGTTATTAAGTTGAAAAATATATCCAGATACAATGCAACATACATATTTGTTCTAAAAGTTATTTTTTTTAACATCTTGATTCATCAAAACACATACCCTTGCTTATAATTATGGATGTCACGTGATCAACTTTGACGGTTATTATCTCAGAAACCTGACACTTTACGAGGGTCATTGTTTTAATATTTTTTGTTGGTATTAATGTCAGCTATCGATTTATATACGTTTCATGGCTGGCCGCGATTTTGAAAAAAAAATCAAAATGGCGGCAGTAGGTATGCCACAAATCTTCAAACCCTTTTCTGTACCTGGTGAAAGTAATTTTTGTAGTAATATTGTCAGGATCATTTCGATATTGTTTTTGCAGTTTATTCCTATTGTTAATGCATCTTAAGATACCTTTGGTCATCCATGGTTTAACTGTCCGTTGATTTTTAGCAATTTTTGTAACAGTAGAGTTTTCTTTTATAGATTCTATTACAGTTTGAGTCAGGGTATACGTAATTAAGTTAGGATCATTACAAAATAATAAATTGTGTAAATTTTTCTCCCTTAAGTATTTTCGCGCATTTTCAAAATTGATTTTTGTAAATGATTTTTGTGGGGTAACGTTTTTCTTAACTTTTGATATAGATAAAAATGTTGTTTTATGGTCTGTAATAGAGGAATACAAGAAACTTATAAACATATACACAGAAACTACCATTGGCCAAAAATGCTAGCGTCTATACAACACTTTATAAATAAATGTGACAAGTGCCTAAAAAGCAAATATGAACGCAACCCCTTAAAACTACCACTCTCGTTGACAGAAACCCCCCACAAGCCTATGGAACACATGTTCATGGACTTATATAGTAGTGGAAGTACAACCTTTCTTACTATTATAGATAATTTCACAAAATATGCTCAAGCCATACCCTTAACAGCCTCTACAAGTATACACATAGCGGAAGCACTACTCAACATATTCTCGGTAATAGGGATACCAAAGAAATTAACAACGGACTCAGATTCAAAATTCAATAATGAAGTAATTACAGAAATTTGTGCAATGCACAACATATACATTCAATTCTTTTACCAGGAATATGTCCTGAAACATAAACAAATAATGGAAAGCACACAAAAATTAATAAATGAAAAATTATCAAACGAAAAGAAGCAAGTAATAGATAAAGCAAACAAAAATACAGAAATAGCAAAATTTAAAGTTGGCGACATTGTTTATAACCAGGTAGCAAAAACAGCAAGAAATAATAAGCTCGAGCCTAAATACCTAGACCCGTACACAATAGTACGCATTCACCCACAACAAATAGCTGAAATAGTAGGAAAACACGTAAACGCGAAAACAATTAGAGTTCATTTCCGTTTATTAAGGCGACCTGAAAATGTTTCAGGAACGCCATCTTCCTCCTCGCAGCGCTCGGATTCGCCGCCGCAGCAGCAGTCATACAGCCAATAGACAATCACAATGGGATACTAGTATTAACGGAAGCAAAGGCACAGTATCAAATAGATACGTACCATATAGCAGTAGTATATAACACATCTTTGGCTCTCCCCTCGGACCTCGCTTATGAGCAGACGTGCCTCAAATATTTTGCTGTATTTTTCTAAAAAAGTGTCAATTTCATCTCAATAAATTCGCTTTGAATATTCGGAGAACATAAAGTTGTGGGATTCGACAGACTGTCCCTCTCTCCACGCCACATCCTGCTGCATTTGTGTGTGAACGCGATTTAGCACACGCAGGAACCCGACTCAAAGGAAGATAGTGAGTAATACCGATACACACACACACATCACCGCGCAAGTTCGTCATACTGCAGCAGTGCGGAGGGTGCAGCGCAATATATCTTCATCCTTGTCGCACCCATTAGGTGTGCGCCTGAGCAACTCTGCCTTACGGTTCCGCCGCCGGCTGACAGCGACGCAACTATACCGTTAGCAGTAAGTGCGAGTGAAATTACATACTATGCATCGGCTTCGTCTGTCCTACCTACGTAATGGTACATCGCAGTGCGAATCGAAGACCATCGCTTGAGTTATGAACGCCTAGTACACATCGGATCGCATCACTCCGTCCAAACGTGCGTGACAGGTGAAAGACTACTTACACACCCGGCGTTGTCCTCAGTTCCATTCCAGTCCACTCTTCTCATTATGAACTTTAAATATTACTAGTATCTCCATTTACAATAACAGTGATTTAAGTATGTTTTAGATCTATTAATCTATATTGCTTGTGTTGTGTTGCATGAACATCTGTAAATATCTTATGTTTCCTAGTACTCAATTGCGGATTCGGTGGTATATTTGATAAATTTTATTATAAACAAGAATCCCTATGACAACAACTTAACTATATGGTCGCCTGTGACTTTACTCAAATATTGGCAGTATATAATTTTAGTTCTTACATGAATTGGTGATTTGTGTTTGTGTATTTTACTGGCTTGTGAATTATGTTTGCCTAGTATACTGTTACTGCCACATCCCTAAACGTAAGTACAATAAGTATTGATTGTGAAGGTTTGGTTGAGTGAAACTTTAATTTTTTGCCCTGCACAGGGTAAGTGCTTGAAATAAAAGTTTTTCAAAAGTTTTTAGTATACAGTGCACGGTATAGGGTACTATAGCTTTTAGTTTAATATGATGAAGCGTACTCCCCCTAAAACCCCTTATACGGGATCTCTACCAGATGTCTCTGCTGTTGATGATTCCCTTACTGGCACATCGCCCAATACAGCCCTGAGAAGTGACAATATTACAGTGCGTGGTCTTAAACGGCCCAGAGGCGACTCAGGTGATCTTAAGGAGCTTCTAATGGACATGTTCGCCACCTGGAAAAGTGACCAAGATGCTAAGCACAGGGCTATGCTTGATAGTCTTAAAGAGATTAAAGACCAAAACTTAGACATACGTTGCTCGATGGAATTCATGTCCAATAGATTTGAAGACATGTCCCAAAAAATTATCTCTCTTGAAGCCGAAAGGAGGAGGGATCGCGAGTATATACAAACTCTAGAAGCCAAAGTGGAAACCCTAGAACGTAACCTTAAAGTCTCTTCTATCGAGTTGAGGAATGTTCCCCAATCAGACAAGGAAACAAAAGATCATCTTGTTGAAATGATAAAAAATGCCGGCTCTGCCCTCTCTGTTCCCATCCAAACATCTGACATTAGGGATGTTTATAGGTCGGGCGCTAAACCGGGTGTTCGTAAGCCCCTAGTCGTGGAATTTAATAGTGTCATTATTAAGAATAACGTAGTCAAGGCTGCTAGAACTTTCAACAAAGGCACGACTAAGTTTAACTCAAGCTCCTTAGGTATTGGAGGCCCTCAATCTCCAGTTTATGTCTCAGAATTTTTGACTCCCAAAACGAAAAAACTTTACTACCTAGCTAGAAATTACGCAGCTGCCAATAGATTCTCATATTGTTGGACGAGCTATGGAAAGGTTTATCTCCGTCAAAGGGAAAATGGACCGATATATCGCATTGAGTGTGAGTCCGACCTAGATAAGATAAATCTTCCTACATGACTATCTTCGGATCCAGCGGTCAATGTTCCTTATTTGAAGATTTTACTACAGTTTTTTGGTGTTATTACTGATCTGTTACTAAACTACCTTCACTTACTTATAAGTCTCTTTTTGGTCTATATTCCTGCATTGAGCAATTTCTTTAACTACATTATTTTTATCCCTACCTATAAGTTATTCCACTTTGTCAATTCTCTACTTACTTATCTGCCCACTAAAATAAAATTTATAATGTGCCAACTCCCCTGTTTTGTACCATTCTTACACATTACCACAGTCTTACCCCTATTGACTTATATCTTTCAAAATTCGATTCTGTAATACAAGTACTTAATAATATTGATTCTGTCAAAAATTCAGAGTCCTTTAATTGTAAACCCGAATCGGTATCTAACATTCTCTCTAAATATAATCATAAACTGACTATTTTGTCCCAAAATATACGCAGCGTATCTGCTAATCTTCCCCAGCTGGAAGTGCTATTGGCTAGAATTGGTTACGATTTGGACTTCATTGTTCTTACTGAATGCTGGCTAGCAGTTAATCCTCATATTCCTCATTTAAATGGATACCTTTCTTATAATAGCACCAACAATAATAATCAAAATGAGGGAGTTGTAGTCTATGTGAAACAAACTTTGAGTAATATTTTAGTCGAAACCCCATCCTTCTCAGATGCAAATTGTATTCTTATAAAAATTAGCAATCATACCTTAATTATTGCAATCTATCGATCACCATCTTACAAGAGTATATCCAATTTTCTCGACTCTCTTAACTCACTAATCTCGAAACACTCAAATTTTCAAAATATTGTTTTAGTCGGAGATATTAACATTGATATCATAGAAGAACATCTTGATGAGCGTTGCCCGAACTACCTTGAACTACTTGCATATCATGAACTTCTGCCGGCTCATAATTTTCCTACTCGCGTCCCAACTCTAACCTGTCTAGACCACCTCATTGTGAAATCCAAAAGGCCTTCTACAGCTATGGTTCTTGACACATTCATTACAGACCACGCTCCTATTATGTTAGCCCTATCAACTAATCACAAACCCATCACCAGACCTGTTACTAAACTAGTGACTGATTATGCTTCCCTCTCCCGTGACATTGAAAACCTTGACCTCACCCCTGTTCTTACTTCCAACGACACTGAATTTGCTGCCACCTCCTTAGTTAACTCATTAACCAATTGCATAGACAAAAATTCCAAACTTGTAACACCCTCTAAACGTAAAAGTATAATCAAGCCATGGATCACACCGGGACTTTTGCGCTGTATGCGTAATAGGGACAAATTACATAAAAAATTAAAACGTAACCCAAGTAATAACATACTTTTGACCACCTATAAGAGATACCGCAACTTTTTGACAACTCTGCTAAAAAAACTAAAACACCTACATGAAAAACAATTACTAATCAATGCAGGCAAAAACCCTAAAAAGATATGGGAATCCATCAGGATGATAACTAACTCACATAAACCTCATTCGAGCTCTGAAGAACTTCTAGAAATAGGTACTCCTCCTCTTAACTCAGTCAACAAAATAAATTCATACTTCTCGGGTGTCGGTGAAACTTTAGCTAAAAAGATCCCTCCTCCTCTCCCTACTAGCCCCTCAACTACTCTACCAATATGGACTAAATCCCTTGTTATCAATTATACAGACGAAGATGAGATTATGAAATTGATTGACTCCTTGAAAGATGACACTGCGATGGGATGGGACAATATTCCTTCTTCTCTTATCAAAAAACACAAAAGTAAGCTTACTCCTGCAATTGTACACATATGCAATCTTTCTATAGAACACGGTGTCTTTCCCAATGTTTTTAAAACTGCACTAGTTTATCCTATACATAAAGCAGGCAAAAAAGATCAAATGGAAAACTACCGTCCCATCTCCATACTACCCGCACTTTCAAAAATTCTAGAACGCATTCTAAATAAACGTCTCATTCATTATCTCGAGAAAAATAATCTATTATCTGAGAATCAATTTGGCTTTCGCACGGGCCGATCAACTTCCCAAGCGGTCGATACTTTAACCTCTCTTATTACTGATGCTTTGGACTCGGGTCAAAAATGCCTCACTGTCTACCTAGACTTCGCCAAGGCTTTTGATTCAGTCTCGATACCACGTCTTTTATCGAAATTAGAAGCCTTGGGTGTTCGTGGTACTCAACTCAATCTATTTCGTAGCTACCTTACCGACCGTAATCAACTTGTCAAAATTGGTCCCCATGTCAGTGCTGATTGTCCCGTACATTTTGGTGTCCCGCAGGGCAGCATATTGGGCCCTAGCCTTTTTTTAGTATATATAAATGACCTTACAAACCTTAAGCTTGTGAATGGTAACGTACTGTCATTTGCTGATGACACTGCACTTGTCTTCATTGGAGATAGTTGGCCCGAAGTATTTAAATCCGCACAGTTAGGCTTAAATAGAGTTAATCAATGGCTTGCAGAGAACATTCTAACACTTAACACCACTAAGTCATCATACATGATCTATAGTATGAGAAATATTAATCTCCCGAGTACAGGCACTCATAAGATATTTTCACATAACTTCTCGTCCCCACTTTGCGAGTCCTTAGCTTGTGGTTGCCCAGCTTTGGAGAGAGTGACCACGGTTAAATACTTAGGTGTTACAATTGACTCTAATATGACCTTTCAACAACATATTTCACTACTATCCTCTCGAGTGAGAAAATTGATATATATTTTTAAACTACTTCGCCCTGTAGCTGATATGAAAGTTCTAAAAATGACCTATAAGGCTCTATGCCAATCCATTATCACATACTGCATAACCTCTTGGGGCGGAGCTGCTGTCACTAATCTTATAACACTCGAAAGAGCTCAAAGAGCAGTCCTCAAAGTAAGTGCATTTAAACCTTTTCGATACCCAACATCTGACCTATATAATGAATGGCAGGTACTTACCGTGAGACAACTTTTTATTTTAAGCACTGTTTTGAAGTTTCACTCAACATTAACTTATCATCCTGATATTTTGGGCCGTAACAACAGACTTAAACTCTCTTTTCCAAAATATAATACTATGTTTTCCAATCGATTCTTTGGCTTTATAGGGCATTTTCTATACAAAAATCTCAATGCTAAACTTTCTATTGTCGCACTGACCAAATTTTCATGCAAAAAAATTGTTACGAACTGGCTTCTACATTGTTCTTATGAAGAAACAGAGAATATGCTTCACCCTTTAGTTTGACTACTCCTTACTTTCGACGATTTCTCTTGGAATCTAAGTGTTAAAGAATTTTTATTATTCAAATATAGTTATAAGTATGTACATAGCATAGCCTTGTGTATAATGTCTGGCTTCTGCATTCAGTAGTAATACCGATCTTACTGATGCCAAGACCTAACGTCGTAGGGCTGAATGCAGGGGTTATCACGCAAAACTCGTTTTTAATTATTGTACCATTTCGTAGATTTAATACCTATGTGCCATATTCCGTGGGGGGGACCTGGTGACCTGCTATACAGGTGTTTTTGACGCCTAGTGTTGGCACCAGATCTCCACATCTAAATTGATTATTTTATATGGTATTATTACTCGTATTATCCTAAAACCCTAGAACTTATCTCCTTCAATGTTACTTAAACTTAACTAGTATTAAGATTTTGATTTCTATTTGTATCCACGTCAATTTTGATGTGGAGTGAATAAAGATATTTTTATTTTATTTATTTTATCATCTAGCTTAAGAGACATATATGTAGAGATATGTAGTAATTATTATACCATGCGATTAAAGCAGAATAGTACTATAAGTAATCTACAACTAACAATTAACAAGCAAATAGAATACCTCATTAACATTATAGAAAGTCGACTACTTTATTTAGGTTTAGAAAAAGTAGGTCTTAGGCCTAGTTATAGGAATAAAAGAGGTCTTGTAGATGGAGTAGGATCCGTAATCAAAGCTATTACAGGAAATTTAGACCAAAACGATGCCATGCAATTTAACAGCGAAATTAAAGCAATTCAAACGGCAATTAATAATAATAAATCAAATCAAATACGAACAGTAAGCATTATGCAGGATTTCATGAAAGATTTTGAAAGATATATTAGGTACATAAAGAAAAATCAAGAGGAAATTAGCAAAGCCATAAATGAACACTCAAAACAAAGAAATGATATTCAAAAAGACTTTTTAATTAAAAATATTTTAACTAACATAGAGACATCGCTCCAGCAGCTCTACGATAGATTAGAAGTATTAGAAAATGCAATAACATTTGCTCATCTTAAGAAAATGCATCCTAGTATTATAGACCCAACCTACCTAATAGAAGAATTAAATTTAATACAAAATGAAATAAGCGGATATCTGGCGTTTCCTCCAAATATGGAAAACATCCACCTATGGGAAAAAGCCATCATAGTAAAAGCGTACAGCGACAATGAAACACTCACCTTTATTCTCGATGTGCCACTCGTTGCGGAACAACCCTACAACCTCCTTCACCTATACTCCATCACCTAACGCAAATAATACAATACTTATACCCAAATATCCTTTCCTTGTCTTGGGAAATGCTGAGTTCGCATACCCTCACGACACATGCATCGAGATCACAGAGGATGACGTCATCTGCAAACACTTAGAATGGCAAACATTAATGCACTCCAACGACTGCATAGCCCAACTCATTCAACATCAAGAACCACAGAACTGCACTTACGCGACGGCTACCTATAACAATAATATAGTGCAGCAAATAAAAGAAAACAGCTGGATAGTGGTAATCAAACAAGAAGAGGTAATAAAAACCGTTTAGGCGCGATTGGTCCAATTCGCGATTGGTCCAAAGATGCAAAAAATGTCCAATTCGCGGTTGGTCCAATTCGCGGTTAGTCCAATTCTCGGTTGGTCCAATTCGCGTTTGGTCCAATTCGCAGTTGGTCCAATTCGCGATAGGTCCAATTCGCGATTGGTCCAAAATCTTATTTTTTAAATACATAAATGGGAAATCACACAGGATTGAACTAGCCCCAAAGTAAGAGAGACTTGTGTTATGGGATACTAACTCAACGATACTATATTTTATAACAAATACATTTATAGATAAACATCCAAGAACCAGGCCAATCTGGAAAAGATCATTTTCCATCTTGACCCGACCGGGGATCGAACCCGGGACCCCGTGGTTCAGAGGCAAGGTCTTTCCCACTGCGCCACGGCGGTCGTCAAAAAATATTTTTATAAACAATATTAAAATAAATTTACGTTAGAACAAAACATAAATATTATAAAAATAAATGTATATTTTAATGTAATATAATTTAAAAAAATATTTAATGAAATGATTATTAAATTATTATATCGGTTGCTCGATTGTTAAAACAAAACGCATAGGAATATAATCGTCATTGAGGGTAGGTAGTAAAAAAAATCGTATTTGTCATAACAAATCTGTCATGTTACGTGCGGTTTTGCAATGGGGTATTAGTCGTTGCATTTGAGCTCCATACTTGAAAATTTGCAAATTCAGTATAAAATGGACGGAACAAAGAATGAACAGTTTGAATTTATTCAAAACAAACGTGGTAATGACACACTGCTTTATAAGAGACACCGGTATAATCTAAATATAATTAATACAAACGGCAGTTCGTTGTGGAGGTGTAACAAAAGAAAAATATGTAGTGCTACTGTAACCATAGATTCAACAAGGAAAACTATTTTAAGGAAATCTAAAACAGGACATACATGTGGTGAGTCTGATTGCACTAATAAATTAGCAAAGTTAATTTCATCATTAAAGAAAGCGGTATGCAATGATTTAGGCCCAGTGCAAAATATATTTGAAGAAAAGACTCAAAATTTAAATCCCAGGTTTATTCCCAAATTTAGAACGATAAAGGATTCATTATACAGAGCTCGAAAGAAATATTTGAAAACCAATTTATTGAATTGTAACAACACAAAACAATTGAAATTACCAGAAGCATTTACAAATAATTTTTTGTTGATTGAAGATAGATGTGAAGACGAAGAAAAAATTTTTATATTTGGGACAAGGTTAGGTAGAAAAATTGCTAAGAACCATGAAAGTTATTTTGCAGATGGTACTTTTAAAACAGTTCCAAAGCCGTTTTACCAGCTTTACGTGCTACATTTAGATTTAAATTCTACGAAAACGAAGACAAATATTATACCTGTTTTTTATACGCTGTTACCCAATAAAAAAGAAAAAACTTACCTACGTGTTTTCGCATTATTAAAGGAAAAATTGGGTATCAACGTCAAATCTTTTAAATGCGATTATGAGAAGGCGCAAATGAACGCCGTTTCAGCTGTCTTCCCTCAGGCAAAAATAAGTGGATGCTACCATCACTTTAATGACGCCATATGGAGATACTCCAAAAAGATTAAATTAAATAGAAATATTACTAGAAAGGCATCGGTGATTCCTCTTTTTCCAGCTAGTCGCATTCCGGAAGCTTGGAGATATATATTAGAATCTTCTTCAGACAACGAAAAATTTATCAAATTTCGCAAGTATTTTGAGATGGAGTGGTACCCAAGACTCTCACCAAACATATTAAGCTGCGCTCATCAGCGCCATAGAACAACCAATGCTTTAGAGGGCTGGCATTCTCGGCTGAATCGACGCATTTCTAAAAAACCCAATTTGTTTTGGTTTCTTTACAAACTGCGAAAAGAAAGTCAATATTATGATAAAAAAATAACACAAAGTTTATTCAAAAACGTAAATAACAAAAGGAGAAGTTGTGACATTCTATTTGATAAAAAATATGAAAAATTACTCAAAAGCCTAGAAAATGGAACAATAACAGTTGATGTTTTTTTTCAAAAAGTTATCTATTTACGATTGTCATTATATAAAAATTGATAAAAAGTTATGTTAAAGCATGTTCTTTTTATTTTTGTTTGAATGTATTTTCTAGTGCCATAAATAAGTCTGTCTTATTTTTTTCTTCCTTTTTTTAGTAATAAGTAAGAAAAAAATTTTGTTATATTATCTTTAAGGTTAATTTTCTTAACATACTTTTGATTTGATATGTATAATGTATACATAAATATGGTAATCTTTTTTTCTCCCTTATCTTGTGATGAGTAAGAGAAAAAAAAAACATATTTTTATCATATTTATGTATATCTTTGAAGATTATTGTAATATCATACGTTTGACTAAAAATACGTATGAATATATAAATATATGGCCATAGTTTTTTCCCTTATCTTGTGATAAGTAAGAGAAAAAACGTATTTTTGTCACATTTATTTATATCTTTGAACATTATTATAATTTTGACTAAAAATACGTATGTATATATTTATATAAAGCCATAGTTTTTTTCTACCTTATCTTGAGATAAGTAAGAGTATAAACATTTTTTTCTCTTATATATTTGATGAAAGATGTGATGAATGTGTTAAGTTTACGATCATAGTATATTTTTGATTTTTATTGAACTTGGTTCATTTTTTACGAAGTACACAATTATAATTTATAAGAAGCTTGTAAGACATATGTGATTGGTAATATGATTATGATAAATAAACAATACATGTACATAAAAATGTGTAATTGTATAATTATTAATCTATACATCTATACCTACTAATATTACAAAGAGGAAAAATTTATATTTTTGTATGTATGTATGTATGTTTGATATGAATAAACTCATAAACTACTGTCCTCATATTAAAAAAGTCTTTAATCGTTGGAAAGATGTTTCACAGGCGACGCTGGGGCGGACAGCTTGTTCATTGTTATGATTGGACCAATCGCGAATTGGACTAACCGCGAATTGGACCAACCGAGAATTGGACCAACTGCGAATTGGACCAGTCGCGAATTGGACCAACCGCGAATTGGACCAATCGCGAATTGGACAATTGGACCAATCGCGAATTGGACCAATCGCGCCTAAACGATAAAAACTACTTGCAATAACGACGTGCAATACCAACGAAGCAAAGGAGTTTTCCTAATTACCACAGACAGCAACTGCAGAGTACAAATCCTAAATAAAATACTCAAAACACATCAACGATTTGTAAATATTAGAGAAACCATACCACTACCACGTGCCCACCTGACACCTAAACCTTCGGAGATTAGAGTTAACCTGGAAAATATACAGCTAGATAACCTGAAGAACATCCTTAGCCACGCAGAAGAAATCGACTTACCAGACGAAGACTTCACCATCGTCTCCAACACACCAAGCTGGCCATCTATCCTCCTGTACATCACAATACTCCCAACAATAATAGGAGTAGCAGTACGCAAGTTCTGGTGGAAACCAAGATCGGCGAATATCCAGACTCCAGTTCCTGAAGCTGAAGAGGTCCAGCTCCAGCCACAGTCGTCGATACGCCTTCATCTTAAGGGGGGAGGAGTTATGTCGCCATAATCCGACATCAAACAATGGCCCTTACTATAATTACGACATTAAGATAAAACCTCATGTAACTTCCTGGTAATGATACCTGGCCAATTCTGCTATTTGTTAATCGAAACAGATCGGCTCCGTTTCGCCTTGGTTACAGTTGCGTTTGTAATGTCAAACGGTATTCCAGTAACTTTAAGTTGATAGCTGAAGCGCAAATGAAACGGAAGCGGTTGGTTATAGAGTCGCTTAGGAAAGGGTTACGGTGTTGCAACTCAAAAAAAAAAACAGTTGCGCGTACATTGCTGCTTTTGTAATAAATTTCCAAGATTTTTGGCTGTATGAGTATTTTGCTCAGTGTTTAAAAAGGTTACGCTTAGTTCGAAGTTGACATTGACAAGTATCAAGTTTGTTTTGCGGTTTGTTTTGAATTCACGAAGCGGCAAGCGAAAATTTTTAACAAAGTAAGTTTTTTTTATTATTATAAATTATAGTTAGTCACAACACATTCATACGTTCTAATGCGGATCGGATCTCTGTTCATTCAAAGAGGTTTGGGCTATAGGCCACCACCACATAAACCGGCAAATAATAGAACTTAGAATTTTTTGGTATAACTGCCTTTACATATACTTTGATTTTATTTTAATTATAATATATCATCGGGCACGTTCCCAGTTTTTTTAATCATAACTTTTTTTCAGAGACCTAGAATTGATTCGAGTGATGAGAGTGACCATTAGTAGTAACTAGAGGGCATAATGAAAGGTAAATATTATGATGATGATAAAATTTAATAAAATTATTGTCAGGTGAGTACACTACCAATTAGGTTTTTAATTAACGTCTTTGTTCCTCTTCCCACAGACGGTTCACGAGCGATTGTTGGACTGCCCTGCCTTCTAGTTCCTGATTTTGATTCCTATTGCTGTCAGTCCTTGCTTCAAGCCTGCGCACCTCAACATTAGCAGCAAGTTCAGCTGCTATTTCGTCATTGTTCAATGGATGGACATTCAAGCGTGCCTTGTTTGCTATATTGTGTAAAACACAACATGCATTCACTATGCGCGCGGCTGAGATGGGATCGTAGTGAAGTTGACGAGCAGATAACAGGCATCTACAATATTAATGATAAGAATTTATTGATACAGGATCCGTAATTTAACTGTGATTTCAAAGAAGCATAATATAAATAATAGAAGTATCAAAAAGTAATACTTATATTAGTATATTAAAATATTTTTCATATGTTAATATTACATAGCTTAATAACAATTTATTGATTTAAAATTTATTTAAATAAGACTGATTTTGGTAATAAGACTGTGATTTCAATGGATATAGAGGTACCAAAAAGTAATAATGAATATTTTAAAATATGTTTCATTGTAAAAGCTTGTTAATGTTATTGATTTATATTTCTTTAGGTAATAAGACTGATTTGTAATTTAACTGTGATTTCAAAGATGCATATAAGATATGATTTTATTGTTATTGATTTAAATTTCTTTAGAATAAGACTTGAGATGATTTTAGATAAAAATAAAAGAGATTATAATAGAAGAGCCAAAAAGTAAAATAGCTAAAATGATTATAAAATAGTTATTACACAACTTAACATAAATAATTGTATTATTATTTCATTAATCACTTTAACAAGCAATTTGAGTATACACACCTAAAACGAGCTTTTATTTATTTATTTATTTATTTATTTATTTATTTATTTATTTATTTATAGGGTTACCAACATAAGTACAGCAATATCATACAAAAAAAAAAAATCAGTACAAAATAAAATTACCTTAAGCTAACTGCACTTACAATTACAGGTTAACCACTAATTTTAGAACTCCAATACATCGCTCTACAGTATTTCTAGCTGTGACATGAAAAAATGCTAATGCTATTAGAACCTAGAAGTTAAAATTGAATAAATTAAAAGTTGGTATAGTAGGCACACTGTAGATGGATGGGTAACTGATTTCTACCTTATTTTCTGGGCTTATGGCATCACTGCGGCGAGTCCGGCATAAAAAGGGCCGTAATTCTTTGACGAGGTTACGTGCAAGGGTCTTTGTTAACCTGTAGGTTTTTATAAATTCCCTATCGGTCATATCAAAGGCCTTCCCTCTTGATACCGAATTGCGGCTGTCTACGACGGTCTCTAGCCCGGGCAATGTCCTGAAGCTGCGCTCTCAACATCATATCCCAAGCTAAATATGAGCTCATTATTTCTGCAAGAATAATACGTAAGAAGATATGAGTATGTTTATGATATCAAAAAAAACTGTCAGGTAAACCAATGAAATAACAATGAATTTTGACTCAACAAAAATATTTAGTCAACAATAAACACCCGAAAAGGTACTTTATAATCAAGGAATTACCTACCTTAAAATTTTATCACAACTTAATCGCAAAAAATTCGCAAAAGCTACACATTTGCTGCCGATGCAAAACCGCAACTTTTGACAATTCAACCAACGCAGAACCGTTGCGTTTCGGCTGTACCAACTGTCAAAAACTTATCAGAATACGAAATAATACCCGATCGGCAAACGGAAGGTTACGTGTCCTTTAGCAGAATACGACAACCAAACCGTTTCGGCTGCGTAACCAAAGCGTTACGGCTTCGTTTTGACAAATTGTTAGTAGAATACCAAAAGTTGTCATCAATGCGTTTCAGATCCGTTTCGGCTAAAAATAAAATAGCAGAATTGGCCAGGAAACATTAGCAATAAGAACCATTGTTTATAGGATAAGAGATAATCTTTAAGATAGAATTAAAGCAGTCCGATCTTGCTCTTCAAGCTGATCACACGCATATATTATCTTTTATTTAGAAACCTTTGAAGTAAACTCAATATTGATAGATAATAAAAGTGTATTAAAGTCTCTTTTTAAAAAGACTATCTATAGATTCCCACACATAACTCGGCATAGATGGAAAAATTTATTCAATCCACATTGTAAAGCTACAATTGAGTCATAATACACCTTTGTTCCCACATTCATTCCACGTATTAGATAACATGCCATGCAGTACAGACGGTATTATCGGTTTCGACTTTCTGAGAAATCATAACGCTAGCATAAACTTACATTCGAACGAGCTTACTTTACAATTGAATACCGAGAATGTTGTTATTCCTATTCACACGAGTGATTCAAGTAACATATACCTAACTCTAGCGCCACGAAGTGAGTCTATACATTTTATTAAAACCGGTTCTTCTTTGATTTCAAATAACGATTACGTTATTTTTCCTAAACAATTATGCGAAAATATATTTTTAGCAGGATCAGTGGTAACAACTAAGGAAGATATAATTCCAATTAGAATACTGAACGTTAACAAAAAAGAAACTAAATTACCTATATTTAAATCGGAAATAGAAACACTAAATAACTATGATATTTGTAAGTTCGAACAAACGATAAATAGCGTAGACAGAACTAAACAATTATTAAATATTATAAATTTAAATCATTTAACCGCTTGTGAAAGGAAACAAATAAGAGTCAATTTGTGTAAAATATTCAGATATCTTTTATTTGGACGGAGATAAGTTAGGAACTACAAATATAAGCGAACAATCTATCACACTTAAGCCTAATACTAAACCAATATACGTAAAACCTTACCGTTTGCCACAATCGTTGAAACCGGAAATAAATAAACAAATTAAGATGTTAGAAGACGATATAATAGAACCTACCAGACATAATCTAATCTACCAGTTTATAATTAATAAACAGACTCGTTTAGTCCAGAACAGGACAAACGGACTATTTCTGTCTCTTTCAAATCACCCGCTTACCCCGCGCTCCTCGGTTTTGATTGTTGAGTCGAGAGACTTAAAGTTTGGGTGTCGCGCGGTTGCTGTGTGAGCGGCGCAATCTGTAATCCGTCATTTTAATACTAAACGCAAGGTAAGTTATTTACACGATATCTATTTTTGTACTGACTGTTTTTGGTTTCGGGCGTTTTGATATTGAATATAATATTATTTTGGTGCCGTATTTGTATTGATGTCATTACATTACTAAACATTGCATTAACTAATGAGCGTGATTTTATGTTATGGCTTTAATTTATTAACAGATTTTGCGACTATTGAGACTTATACGGAGTTAAGTGTATTATTTACTAAATATTTAGTGGTCTTGCGAGCTTTTTTGTGATTAAGTCTTTTTTTTATAATTTTAGGTGAAGTTTGAGATTAATAATGAAACGATCAGACCATATTTTGCAATTATTAAATAATAACTGCAATGAAAATAAGATGCAAGAACAACATGAAGAGATGAGAGCCGCATGTTCTGAAGCTTATACTGAGAAGGAAAATTATTTACAACCCTTTTTCCAAAGAATATAAATACTTTTGAGGTAAGTGAATATATTATTTTCGCTATGATATAATTATTTTTTGCGAGTGCATGTTTTACTTGAAGAAACTAGTGCTATTTTTGTGAGTATCAATTTTGATACTTCAGGCATTCCGCCCTACATAAAACCTACCTACTAATTCTTTAGCTATAAAAACTTTTTGAACTTCCAATTCATTATTTTTCTGCATAGCTTGGTGTTGGGATTACTTTTATTTTTATTTTATTATAGAAATTTATCAAAAATGCGACCAGAAGAGATTGAGAGCATATTTATTATATTGAAGCGGTTAGAAAATGGTGAAATTTCGGAAGACGATTCCACCGACAATGATGATGACATAGACTATTATTCGAGCCAAAGAGATCGTCTGATGGAGCTAGAATATGAAGAGGATGTAGGTATTTTTCCCACTGACCCAAACTTGGATGCAGATCCACCTGCAGCAAACGTAGATACAGACATGCAACATAATTTAGAGACTGTTGAACGAAGCCTAACTCCTACAACCAGCAGCCAGGACAACCTGCAAACTGCACCTTTCAACTCTAGAAACTTAGTGTGGAGAGTAAAGAATATGGACATAGTCCAAAATGCTTTCCAGTTTGCTGGAAACACTGATTTCTAGTGGACGAGTCAAATAAATATGCCTTCCAAAAGAATCCCAACTTTACAGAACCTGTAACTGTCTTAGAATTACGTAAATTTATTGGAATTCTTATTTTTACTAGTGTATATTATCCTAGTGTCAGGTCATACTGGTTGACAACATTACTAAGTTTGAACCCATAGCAGTGGTCGTTCCGAAATGCCAGTAGTTTGTAGCTTGTGAGAAATAACTATAAAGATTGACGAGAAAAAGTGCCTGTGAAGGTCTAATTTCTGAATAAATCATTTTAATTTGAATTTTGAATTTGAATTCGAACAAGAAATGTATTACTGTACCATTTGAGCATCGTCTATCACTAGACGAGCAAATGTGTTCAACTAAAATTAAACATTTTATGAAACAATACTTACCCAACAAGCCCCATAAGTGGGGATTCAAATTATACGTTTTATGCTCTCTGTCTGGGTATGCCTAACAGTTTTGAGATTTACTCAGGAGCTAAGGACATAGACCGTTTACCTGGCGAACCAGACCTCGGAGCTGTATCGAATACAGTTATTCGATTGTTACGACCAGTACCAAGGCACGTCAATCATATAACTTATTTTGACAATTTTTATACGAATATTCCTGCGCTACGAGTTGTGTTGAGTGCTCGTACATTACTTAACCAACGAAGGTATTTATTGTCTTGGAACAGTACAGAGAAACAGGCTTGGAAAGTCGTGCAAGTTGCCGGAGAAACGGGAAATGATGAAGTCTAACGTACCCAGAGGAACATATCACGAAAATGTGGCCTCTCACGAAGGCCACGAATTTTCGGCCACATGTTGGAAAGACAACAAACAAGTAGGGGAAGCCCGGGCAAGAAGCATAGTGCGGGTAAGAAGAATAACTGTTATTTCCGAAAACCTATAATAGATGTCGCTTCGACAATTTTTCTCATCGTTTCAAGTGCGACAGGCGACGCCATGACAGTTTAAACAAAGCGATTCGCGGGTGCATTTGTAGTGAAGGAAAAAAAAAAGAAATATCGTGGTTTTGTTACGATTTTTGACAAGGTTTGTACATTAACAGTTTGTAGTAGTTATTAGTTATCAATGAAATATTTTATTTAGCGAATTGCACGTTTATTTAAGTATTACTTGTGACCGTTGCTTTTTTGTTTACCTACTAAAATTATTTCAAGTCTTGACGTATTTTTAAAATGAGCGCGTTGGGCAAAACGGATATGGGCAAAACGGATAGGTATCCGTTTTGCCCGTTTAGTTGTTTCGTTGTCTCCTTCACATGTAATACATATTTTAACAGTATTTTGACAACTTTGATTTTAGGAAATTATTAAGAAACATTATGATGACTATTGTTTCAGATGGTGTTTAATTATAAACGCAAAAGTAATCGTGCAGCGTGGTCAGAAGAAACACTCCATGAAGCAGTTAGAGCTGTAAAAGATGATGGACAATCTATAAGTACAACCGCGAAGAAGTTTGGGATTCCATTTACTACGTTGCAGAGACATGTGAAGACGGGGACTAATTCAAAGAAATTGGGTAGATTCAGACCAGTTTTTAGTCCAGAACAAGAAGAAGAGCTGTGTTTGTATCTTAAAAAAATGGATAGTGTGTTTTTTGGGCTAACTCGTTCAGATTTTTTAGAATTAGTGTATGAATATGCAACCAGGAATCATATTTCTCATCCATTTAAAAATGGCAAAGCTGGAGACGATTGGTTTGCCGGTTTCAAGCGTCGACACCCAGAAATCGTACTAAGGGCGCCAGAGCCAACATGTTTAGCAAGAACAAGAGGATTTAATAAGCCACAGGTGGAGTTATTTTATTCCAATTATTGGAGTTTAATAGAAAAATATAATTTCGATGCAGCTTCAATATATAATATGGACGAGACTGGTATAAAGACCAGTACATCAAAACCACCAAAGGTTTTGTCTATCAAAGGCAAAAGACAAGTCGGAGTAATATGCAGTGCAGACAGAGGTCAATTAACAACTGTCATATGTTGTTGTAATGCAGCTGGAACGTTTGTTCCACCCTTTTTCATATTTGCGCGCAAACGTATGCAAGAACGACTTCTAGATAATGCCCCGCCAGGCTCACAAGCAACCGTGAGTGACAACGGATGGATAAATGGGGAAGCTTTTTTAAATTGGTTGCAATTTTTTGTTGAGCATGTCCGTCCAAGTGAAAACAGAAAAGTGCTACTACTGCTCGATAATCACGAGTCACACAAATTTTATCCAGCCTTAGAATTTGCATCAAAAAATAACATCATCTTTTTGTCATTTGCCCGGTCATCATCTTTTTGTCATCATGCACCCATCTCGCCGACAGCTTTCTCATGCCCAAAATTTCGTGCAGGATATGACCCACGCGGTCTTTTGAGATGCCTACTGTCTCGGCTATCTCGCGTACCTTCAATCGGCGGTCTGCCAATACAAGGTCATGGATTTTTGTAACGTTCTTCTCCGCAGTAGCCGTTTTCGGGGCACCGGGGCGTGGCTCATCAAAAACTGACATGCGACCACGTTGAAATTCATTAAACCAATTTTTGACGGTCGCCATCGTAGGAGAAGAGTCACCGTACACAGCATCCAAGCGTTCTTTGATTTCGCTGCGCGATTTCCCTTCCAAAAACAAGAATCGAATCACCGACCGATATTGTTCTTTTTCCATTTTTCTAAAATTCGCCCACACGCCCGCTTCTACACGCGCTAAAAACAAAACTACAAGTCCTATTCGACTAAAATTTTGACAGTAGCCGTCTACGAGAATGTTCTACACGACAGTAAATACTTCTTGCGATAGTAGCGCCATCGGGCGGAGAGGCTAAGTACTTATCGGACCGCCCTCGTATTAGACTCCAACAGATTCCAAGTAGCTACATCACCTTTAGCAACACTTCTCACGAGTAAACGACCATCTTCTGCCCCACCACATGGATATTTACCTAATGAGCCATGAGTCACCGATTCAAAATAAACAAGCTACTGATTTACAGGGCTCCTCTTTAGCTCCTATAGACCAAGACCGTGCTATATTTAATCGGTGCACTAATTCATCCCCAATACCATCTTCTTCAAATCTAATTACTCCAGAAATGGTGAGACCATTTCCGAAAGCACCTCTGAGAAAGACGGCGCGAAGAGGCCGTCAGCCTGGCAAGACCAAAATACTGACAATGACGCCCGAGAAGGAAAATAACAGTAAATGTCTGACAGAAACTCTAAACGACAGCGAACAACCAAAAAGTAAGCAAAAAGCAACTCAATCCAATATGAAGAATGATGGAATACAAAAAACGGAAGGTTAAGAAAAGAGTTCTTGAAGATAGCGACTCTGAATCAGGAAATGAAAATGATGTCAATAAAACTAATAAGAAGGTTCCACAAGACCCAAGAGGAAGGAAAATAACAAAAACCAAAGAAAAGACTAAAGAAAAAACTAAAGAAAAGAAAACATTGAAAACTAAACAAGGTTCAAAACAATCAGCTCAGAGAAACAAAACTGGAAAAGCGAAAAGGACTAAAAATATGAATGATGATAGTGAGACAGAGTGTGAAGATGAAAATGTTTCGTACGCTGATAGTTCTAGTGATGGTGATTTTGCAGAAAATCCTGACGTCAATGATCGTTGGTATTGTTTTGTTTGCGAATCAGAAGAAATAATTGTTGCTGGCAACACAAGTTTTTTATTTTTTTTATTTTTGTATAAGGTTGTTGTTCAAAAAAAAGAAGAAAATCTACGGCTACGAACTCTGTCAATGTGTCCCAAGTAATATAAAAATAAAATACAATATCAACAGCAGTTGTTTGGAATTTGACAAGATCCTAACCTAAGATTTGGGCTTGCAATATTGGTTGGGACGAAAAAGTACCAGCTGATTTAGAATATGAATGGCTTCAGTTTGTTAATAGTCTGGCATGTATGAAACCCATTTATATAACGTGCTAAAGCACGTTATATACCTACTAGGAACTCAACAGCAATGCAGCTCATCGGATTTGCAGACGCGTATGCGTCAACTGGGTATGGATGCGTGATATACTTACGCGTGGTCGATAAAACAAGTAGGGCTGAATTGCGACTACTCTGTTCAAAATTGCGAGTAAACCCGCGAGCGACAACACTAACTATACCGAGATTGGAACTCAACGCTTGTTTAATTTTATCAAAACTTATGGAAAGAGTCCACACGTCACTAAACATTACTATAAAAATAGACGAAGTGTATTTATTTACAGATTTAAAAATTACTTTAGCCAGGATTGCGAGCGATACTGCTAAGCTAGAAGCTTACGTAGCGAACAGAGTAGCCATAATTCAGCAAAAAACAGGTAACTGGAAGTGGTTATACACACAATCTGCCGAAAACCCTGCAGATTTAATAAGTAGAGGGATTAGCCCGCAGGAACTTCCCGAATGCTCTCTCTGGTGGGAGGGGCCAAGGTTCTTACAGAATGAATATCATTTTGCAATGAAAAAATTGACTTACCCGTAAATTTACCGGATATAAAAAAATCCAGTTCACATAAAATAAGTTTAATGGTATGTATTGATAGTGATTTTTGCAAAATATTTGAGAGATATTCTAATATAGACACGATCACCCGAGTCCTTGCTTATGTCGTAAGATTTTGTCAAAATGCAAGGACTGGTTCTAGAAGTAAGGATTCAGTATTGACTGGAGATGAATTACAACATGCATTGCATCTAATAATATAGTTTATTTCAGAAATGAAATTCACTCATTAGATAAGGATGATTGTGTGTGTGGTCCACTTAAATCTCTGCATCCATTTTTAGACAAAGATGGCATACTCAGGGTAGGTGGTCGATTAAGTAATTCAGACATCCCTCAGTCACAAAAGCATCCCATCATATTACCATCAGGGTCTAGGATAACTGAGCTTATAATAAAAAGTGAACATATAAGATTATTACATGCTGGTCCAAGGTTACTATTAGCAAATTGAAACCAAAATTACTGGCTTATAAATGGAATCCGACAAGTTAAAAAAGTTACACATAAATGTTTGGTATGTTTCAGGCTAAAGGCGAGTGCAGCGAAGCAACTGATGGGATCCTTGCCCCAGCACCGGGTAACTGCGTGTAGCACTTTTCAGAAGGTAGCAATAGACTTCGCTGGGCCTGTCCAAGTAAAAAATTCTAGGATTCGGAGTGCTGTAGTAACTAAGGGTTATGTATGTGTTTACGTTTGTTTTGTAACTAAGGCAATTCATCTGGAGTTGACCTCTGATATTTCAACAGAAGCATTTCTAGCGTCTTTCAAACAATTTATAAGTAGGCGAGGCTTGCCCAGCGATGTATTTTGCGACAACGGAGGTTGTTTTCATGGGGCAAGGAACCAGCTTGTTGAGCTGTACCAGCTGAACAATTGTTATAGTCATCAGACGCTTGTGCCACAATCTGGTTACGTAGTTATAAGTTTTAAATTTAGTTTTTAATTTAGGTATGGTACCTGCAGAAAACCAGCGTCATGGCCTAGCCACGACACATGCTGAGTGGGGGCCACTTTGGTGCATGTTTTAATTCCGGATTGTATTGCCAACTTAGTTTTAATTGTCATTGTGTACCAAATAAACTATTTTTCTTTCTTTCTTTCTTTCTTTCTTTCTTTCTTTCTTTCTTTCTTTCTTTCTTTCTTTCTTTCTTTCTTTCTTTCTTTCTTTCTTTCTTTCTTTCTTTCTTTCTTTCTTTCTTTCTTTCTTTCTTTCTTTCTTTCTTTCTTTCTTTCTTTCTTTCTTTCTTTCTTTCTTTCTTTCTTTCTTTCTTTCTTTCTTTCTTTCTTTCTTTCTTTCTTTCTTTCTTTCTTTCTTTCTTTCTTTCTTTCTTTCTTTCTTTCTTTCTTTCTTTCTTTCTTTCTTTCTTTCTTTCTTTCTTTCTTTTAGTGTTAAATACTAAGTTATGTCAAATCGAAGCCGTGCTAAACTCACGACCTATCTTACCTCTTTCCGAAGATATCAATGACTACTGCTATCTCACTCCAGGTCATTTCCTTGTGAATAGAGCTCTTACTATGTATCCCGAAAAGGATATATCTGACAAGAACGTCAAGATTTTGAATTATTGGAAACAATGTACACAAATACAACAAAGGTTTTGGAATGCATGGTATTATTAAGTTTTTATAATTGTTATTATAAGTATTATTTGAATACATTGCAAAATAGGAATAAGTGGTTTCACACTATGCCAAATGTATCCATAGGTACATTAGTTTTACTAAAAGAACCTAATGCTGCACCCTTGGTTTGGCCAATGGCTCGTGTTGTGAATGTTTTTCCTGGAAAGGATGGAAACGTTCGAGTATTTCAAGTAAAAACTGCAGGTGGTAAATTGTTCACAAGGTCGTTGCAAAGTATATGTGTTTTACCTTTAAAATAAATGTTCAGTAATTTTCTGTTCATAAAGATTTTATTTTCTTTCTGTGTTAAGGATAGCATAGAATATAAATATTATTTTTTATTTGCATTATACTGCTATTTTGTTTATAAGTTATTTTAAGTTGGAAGGAAACAATGTTTCCAAGCTAAACAAGTTTCAGTTTAGGTCTTTGTTTTTATTTCATGTTAATTGTATTTCAATTAAGTATATTTGTTATTGTAAGTTGAGCCTTCTGGCCTGGCCCCCAGTATGTTGCTGGCAACACAAGTTTTTTATTTTTGTATAAGGTTGTTGTTCTAAAAAAAGAAGAAAATCTACGGCTACGAACTCTGTCATGAGTCCCAATTAATATAAAAATAAAATACAATATCAACAGCAGTTGTTTGGAATTTGACAAGATCCTAACAATGATGACCATGCGTCTATGTCGTTTATGCCGCAGATATGTCCATGAAATATGTGTAGGACTTACAGATGATATTGACGATTATATTTGTCATGAATGTACTTCAAATTAATATTTTTTTATCAGCTGATTGAAAGTAATTATTAATTTAACCTGATTGATGAAACTTATCGAATTGTTAGAATAAGTATATAATTTAAACCAAATGTTAAGAACCAAGAAGAAGGTATTTTTAGGTTACCAGATGACAGAAAGTAATTATGAAGACTGATTGATGATACTATGTCATAAAAATAAGTATAATAATTCAAAAATAAGATTAAGAAAGTTTGATAAAAGGATATAATAATTATTTTGACTTGAAATGTTTAAGAAGTTTTGTTAGATTTTTGTTTTTGTTAAATAAACAGTAGATAACTGTGTTTCTTTATAATTTAAGTTTCATTTTGTTGTTTTTTCAAATAAATATGTGATTTAAGCCGTTTATTTTTTTATTATCCCCTATAAAAAAAACCATGTTCAACTCTCCCCATACCCCGGGTCAAGTGTCCCCTGGAGTGGGGAGAGTTGACTCATATCCCATTTTTAATTGAAGTATGTATAACATATTTCAGTATTATAAAAGCCAAAAAGTTATTATGCATAAGTAAACCCAAATAAATAAGCTAATGTTTAATACTATAATTGAATCCCTAAGTCTAATTTAAAGAAAATTACGATACTTAAACAAAAAGTGGTTCAACTCTCCCGGACTCCCCCTACCTATTGACCTAAGTATTATAAATAAAGTGAACGTGAACGTGAAGAAATAACGTTCGTAGGTATAATAATTATAATCACAATAATTATTATACCTACGAACTAATATCATACATGTGAAAGTTTGTTTGTTTGTCCGTCAATCACGCTGAAACTACTGAACGGATTTTGATGAAATTTGGTATACAGACAGGGTATGAGCTGACTTGGGTGATAGGATACTTTTTAACGCGGGCGGAAGCTAATATTATAAATATGAAAGTTTGGATATTTGTCCGTCAATCACGCTGAAACTACTGAACGTATTTTGATGAAATTTGGTATACAGACAGGTATGAGCTGACTTGGGTGATAGAATACTTTGAAACTTACTCGATAGTAGTACTTACTCGATAAATGATTATAAAAATTTAATATGGTTTATATGATGATAAGCTATTACCTATTCTTATTTAATTGAGAATAAAATTTGAAGTCCTAATATAATTTAGAGATTTGAATTTTGATACCTTCAATACTATGCGGTAAAAATTTTCATAGGGCCGATGAATAACCCAGCTATGAAATTCACTTGAAAAGTAAGTATCTTTCGATTCGAGAAATGTGGTGTGATACCAAGGTCGTCCTATTCCACACTTGAACGCCTAATACTATAGGTAATAAAGTACCTATAGAAAACATGTCTGTGGGCTACATATAAAATTATATCTGGATTTAAGATTTTTTCTCATTTTTTTCTGTTTATATAAATATACTTAGGTATCTGTTTTCTTCTCCCGAGCGTATTCCCGGTTCTGCAACAAAGCACTGAGGATGTACCTCAGCGCTTTGCTGCAGTACCCGGGATCCGCTTATCCTATCCTTAGCAGACCAAAGCAGTACAAATAATGAAAATAAACGCTCAATTCTTGCGCAGAGATATTGGTTGAAGATAAATATTATGAAATTGATAATATTGCCACGTAAGTTAAATTGATTATACAACAATTGAAAAGCGAAAATGTGTAACAAATTTTACATAATTGTGTGTAAATAACACAGAACTGGTTTCTATGAAACTTGGTGAAGAAAATGTGGCTGGAGACGTGGTTTATAAATTATGGTAGTAAAAATATTTTTTTTTAATTGAAATTTCAAGGATGGTAATGACGGTGATCGAAATGCTCAAAAATTCACCCAGGTGCAGTCGGTCACAGGTGATTAATTGCAGATGTAAAATTAGATTGATTCATACATATCCGTTTTTTAAACCTGACATGTAATGCTAGTACCTGAATATGAGTAGCTACATACAATTTTCATTGACTACAGACTAATCCATAATTTTAAACTTTATCAACACTATTGCATCTTAAATTAAGTAAAAATCAAAGAAAACATTCGTACAATAAGGTCGAAAATCGTATGCACTCACTGGTACTATTGTTCATGCCAGGCCAATGTACACAATTTAACTTAAAACTACATCTAAACTTCTATGAGCAAATGTTCTTAGATCTAGCCGAAGATAACCACAATATATTTAGGTGTAACCAAGATCGGCTACACCCAGGTCTTTCCGGCTAAATCTAGATGTAGCCGTACTTCGGAGTTTCGCTATAACATATAAACACACCCACAAACGAAATAGATTAGACATATAGAGCAGCAAAAGTAGCTTTAATATTTTACTACCTGTTCCCGGGGCTTCGCTTCCGTGGGAATTTCGGGATAAAAAGTACCCTATGTGTTATTCCAGGTTATTTTCTACCCATGTACCAAATTTAATAACAATTGGTCCAGTATATTATGCGTGAAGAGGTAACAAACTTTCGCATATATAATATTAGTTGGGATAATTGTCAGTTTTCTATATCGAGTGGAAACCCAAAGAAAGAGAGAAAATTCCCACAGCTTGCGGTGATCACTTACCATCAAGTGGGCCGCATGTAAAATGTAAAGCGACCAATCATAGAAAATTATGTTAGTTATGTACATATTTTAGCATAAAATATGAATATGACTTTGTTGAATTTTATACATTACCAATACCAGAAAGTTGAAAATTATTAAAATACTATTTTATTACTGTTGTATATGTATTTCAATGTCACAATTCGGCTTCAAGTGATTTCACGGCCATTTGCAAAGCGCCTTCTCTGGATACGTTTCCTCCGATAAATCCGGTACTGTGGCAGAAGATGCAACCATCGATTCCAGAGACATCACTGAGCAACTCGTCGCGTACTCCCCACCAGGATTTGTTAAGCGGTTTCCTATAAAAAGAAAGGGTATTTGTTATTTTATACAGATATCTTGATGGGTAGCAGACTAAGGATGCTTGCAATGTTGAGTGTCAAAAGTTCATTGCAGACATTTTGTCCTAGGGTCTTGCCACAGTGCCCTGTAATTACCCTGCTTCTCTCACCCTTCAAACCGGAACTCAACGCAAGCACTGCTGTTTGGCGGCATCAATAGATCATCATCATATCGAGTGTGTTATCGCTAACACTAGTGTCAGATTCTATTCAAGTCGCCTAAAGGCATCTGACTGGACTTTTACGACTACTTACCGCCATCGAGTGGCAGATAGTACACACTAATGAACTAAATTGTCCACCAGTTTGCAGGTTTCCTCACCGGAAGCAAGTGGTGGTCTATGAAAACCACTATACCTATGAGTCAGATTAGTATACAAACTCATATGGCACGAGTATGATACGAACTTGAGACCTTTCGGTCTACAAGCAGGCGTCTTAACCGTTACATCACCACCGCTTCAGCAAATATTGATGAGCGTAAGATAATGGGTATCTTACGCTCATCAATATTTGCTGAAGATAATGTTGCACCAAGCTAGATCTAGTAGACTTATTTTAGAATTTATTGTATCCTTTGCATTTGCAGAGAACCCGGGCTAGCCCGGTGGTCCAGATATCCTTTTTGTTCATTCATATTATACAAGATGATTGACTGTGCAGGCACTGCCTTCGAAATAGTAAATTCAGAAGAACCTCTTCGTGCTTAAGATACCAGTAGAATAAGGTGATGATGAATAAAAAATAACACACCTCATAAGAAAACTTGTAGGTTCCAAAGGTACTGCTTGAATCCTCCATGATTTTGGTTTGTCATTAAACAATACATATTTTATCTCGTGATTAATCCCCATTTCATTTTCCAAATCAAAAAGATGCTCTTTCCATGGAAATCTTTCTGTAAACTCTAAAATTTGACCTGATTTATGGATTCTATACCTATCTTCTAAAGCAGACTTCACATAGTCCCGTGCAGGCAACCAAATGGATATAAAATAGTTGACAGTATACAAGAACTCTTCACTGGCTAAAACCATAGCTTTTTTAAATATTTCATTGACATCAATCTCTTGTTTGGAATTCCATTCAGGGTTTAGCCGTCCGACTCGACGACTGAGATGGGTTCGTATGTTGTATTTTGGTTCACCATCAGTCATTGGGACTCCATTGTCTATGGCATCAATTTCCTCAATGAAGTTTTCATAGACCTTTTTGTAAATAATTAGTAAGTTTTCAGGGCTCAATGGGGCATCCTTTGGCGCTATTTGCTTAATCACATCTTCGCCATAGTAAGTGTATACTAGGCCTGCTGAACTTAACCTAAAATTAGTGTCATATAATTTTTTTTCTCTCAAACAGTTTGTGAAATGACTATGTGGATGAAAACCAACTGGGTTTTACAGAAAGGCAAACTTTAAATTACACTACACTAGTTTCGGCTTCACTCTTGTGACAATTTTGAGATAAAAGTTAGTTAGTGTTATTCCAAGTTATATTCTACCTGTGTACCAAATTTCATAACAATCCATCCAGAGGATTTTGCGTGTTAAGGTAACAAACATACTACTACTAACAACAAACTCTTGCATTTATAATATTAGTAGGAAGTAGGATAGGATTTTTGGTTTTGCTTCTGTGAATTAAAAATTAAAGGTGTCATTCCAAGTTATATGCTACATTACCAAAGATAGTCAAAATCAAGTAGTTTCAATGCAAGTAACATTCTCATTTACTCACATCCAATACAAAAGTGAGTTAATTGGCATAAACATTAATTTATGAAGTTTGCAAATGCCTACCACGTTTCAATTCAACTTAAAGTAGGCATGTCCATACTGCTTGGGTAAAACCCTAATAAAACTTCCTCAAGAATAGCACTATCTATTGGTGAAAACTACTAAAATCCATCCAGTGGTTTTTTTTAGTTTATCAAATTCATACTGGCAGACATGACAGAGGGACTTCTTTTTATAGTATTTAAAGATATATTGGCAGCATACTCAACCATACAACTGAAAAACTTACTTGATTTTGTATTTATCACCAAGCTCTGGTCTCAAAGTGCTAAGAGTTTCCGTGAACTCCCTCTGGTGGTGGTCATATCTCTTCTTCACATGGTCAAATGTAGCTCCCACATCAACTACAATGTCACAATCCTTCAGCTTCTCCATGTCACGCGTACGAACAATCTCCGCATCTTTGTATGTTGGTATACTCTTGAGCATGAAGCAAGCGAGAACTTCATCACAGTGGAAGACTCCATCATGTGTGCCAATCTGAAAGTAATCTATTATTAATATCTCTAAATATTAAAACTAACTTGACAAATTCTTTTTCCTTATTGTGTTTGTGGTGTTATTAAATATGGCTTGAGCACAGTATTGCTAACGAGTGTGCAAGTGGAGATGTAAAAGTAGGAAATACGACCCTGGGATCTGACACTCAACTCTTGACCATGAGTCTCTACTACATTCATAGCCAGGATTAAGGATTATGAGCCAATTCAGGATTTTATGTACCTCTGCTTTCCTAATAAACCAGGGTGCATTTGATATATGTTTCAGGATGTGATTTTATTTTAGATACTTTTCATTGAAAAAAAAAAGCTCTCATACAAACTATGCAATGGTCATGCATTGGCGTCAACATCTCATTTCGGTAATAATATGTAAGTAACTTCTTTTCCATCCACAAATTAAAAAAGCTATTTAAGTTTGAAACATTATAGAAACACATGTCTAACCTTCATATTGTAATCAAAAATGTTGAGTCTGTTACTAATACTGAAATAACGCGTTTTCAACGATAAACGACAAATTCTATTTACATTGGTGACTATATTAATAAACATTAGATATGGATAAGAAAGAAATGAATAACCACGTTGAAGTTATACTGCTTACCAAACAAATTGAATAGGTATCCGACCGAAATCACTGAGCAAAAAAGCAACGTTTAATTGGAGCGCGCCGTACGAAAATGGACGAGACGTAAATGAACGAAACGAATGAAACAATTGACATTATTATTTTTTCAGGTTTGTTTCTCGCACTTGCAAATATTTACGATTCAACCGGTAATTTTTTTTACTATATTAGTAATTAACAGTACCTACCTACTGTAGATAATGAAATTGTATTTTTTTTAAAACATTTATATTAATGTTTCAAAATACACAAAAACATTAATTTTCATTGCTGGAGCTGTGTAGAATCATCGATTGTGATTTTGGTACAGGCCTATCCTATTTTTATGTTGGTTACCTTGATTTCTAATTTCCTACACTCTCTCACTCCTTTGCCAGTTTCGGTACGATTATTATTTCCGCTCCGCTGGCGATTCTCAATCAATCGATTTATCTTCGAAACTGTTCGAGTAATCGATTTTTATTTCGAAATAAGTTACTTTAGACTCAACTAGATGGCGATAGTAGTAAAGCTGTACTTCATAGTAAATTATTAAAATAATATAAACCCAAAATGAATGATTAGGATTGAAATTTATTCTGTATCTTTTTAGAAACTTCACGAAATTATTTTTCTAATGTTCGATTTAATTTGGTTCCGGTTCGAACTGAACGTAAATAAAAAATGTTTTAGGCATCAACAATTTTTTTTATTAATTTTATCAAAACGCAAATAAATGCACCGAAAATTTACAACAAAATTCCAAATCAATATAAAAGCTTAAATTTAAGCACCTCAAGCAATGTTATTACTTTAAATGATTTCTTTAATGATAGACTCGGATAGAATTTAGTGCTAGTATACATTATAATTCTTTTTTTTTTTGTTATTTGTAGTGGAATAGCACGCTCCTCTTTATTTATTTATATTTGCATACTTATATTCGGTAAAACATGTAGGTTTAATTCATCTTGACATCAATTTGTATATTTGTTCACATGTTTTTGGCAAATAAATGTTTTCTTTCTTTCTTTCTATCATTTTCGACGTGTATTTTTTCCATTTTCTGGATAGCTTCAGCTTCTTCAAGGGCGTTTTACACCATACGACCGAATGCTTCCTCTATGCAGAGTTTGGTGACCATTCAAGCGCTTCGAGTTTATTACTGGCTTTTCTTAACACCTTAACATAACAAAATGGGTGTCCTAGAATTAGGGGCTGGCTAACGAAAGAGTACCTAACCCTTAAAGTATAGCTGATAAATAAATGTCAAAAAAGTGATGGCTTTATACCTATTACAATTATTAGTTTTATTTTTGTTCTAAAATATAAAAAAAACACATTGTATTCGATAGTCAGTTGTTTACATGCAATATTCTTTAGTGGAAACTTGTGTGGTTTGTGTTTTATATAAGTTAAATATTGTTTTTCTGTACATATATATATATATAGTAATTAGCTTACTCACACTCTCATATGTTTTTTTTTTATTTGGGAAAACAACAGTTACTTAAGTATATGTTTGTTTTACAACCACGCAAAATCTATTACACGGATTTTGAAAGAAGCTAAGCCCGTTTTCTCAATTTTTCTTCTTGTTAATGTGTCGGGTCATTCTGTTAGCATTATGTTTATTGTTATTTATAAGATATTCATAAAATAGGTATATGGTTCTTCTATGCTATTGTAGTGTACACTTATTAATTCTGAAAATAAAAAGTAGGCGCTCCTTGCATGTGATTTATGAGTATTTTTTTAATCTAAAAACACTAATGCACAGCATGTCCAATGTCCATACTGTATATATAAATCTAAAAGTGTGTTTGTTTGTTCTTCTTTCACGCCAAAACGGGATATTAGATTGAGGTGATTTTTGTAGTGTGGAGATATCTATTTGGAGAGCTTGAAAGTGTCAAGGTTACCTTTTCCGCGGGCAACGCCGCGAGCAACGGTTAGTAAATTATATTCATTATCTTTATAACAATAAAGAAATACAAAAGTATAAGTAGAATATAAGATGCCCTGAGACTTAATTAAAGTATCTAGTAAGTAAGTAAAATTTTGCTGAAGCCAAAATACAATTTTATGATTTTTGTTGGATATTTTGAAATATTTTGTCTGTTATAGTTTTTGTAAAGCTCTCCTCTAATACGAATGCCTATGTTTTCGAATTAATACCTATGTATAGTGAAGAAAAAAAAATGGTAGGTAAGTACTTCAATATGTTGTAGGGAAACTTATGTTTACTTATTTTTCTTAATCTATATTTTAACGGCTACTCCACGCTCCTTTTCCACTAGACCAAATAAATGAAAACGTCGTAGTGTTGCCGAACTATCGATAGTTTTACTATCGATTGTTTTCATTGGAAAAGGCCACAGTATCGATTGTGATATTATGTAAAATGTCAATACTATGGATAGTACAACTGATAGTTCTTCAATTGTTTAACAATCGATAGTTGACTATCGAGCGGCAACACTAAAACATAGTAAGTATCTACTTAGTATAAAACTTATTCAACAAGCGTCTATATTGATTTTTATTTTTGTTTGATCGTTTTTTTGACAGATCTTAGTCAAGACACGTTTAGCTGTATGACGGCGGTTGCTAACTAGCCTAGGAGAAGATTTCTTTTCCTGGATTGACTTTTACGATCTGATACGAACAGCTGGCACATCTACGTTTTTCATTCCGTCTCAGAACAACATGGAAAACATTAAGTAATTATTTATTTTCAACTTTCAGAATGGAATTCAGCATAATTTTTGAGTATAATGGTTGACGAGAACGAAAGGGCGCTATAGTGTCCAGCGCTTCTTGCCAAAATGGCGGGAAAGCGCATTGCAGATTTGTCAACGACACCCAAAAAAGGAGAGCGCATTGGATCGAGAGTTATGGAACTCTATGGTGTGACAACTAGGGACGCCGACGACCGTGCGAAGTGGACACGGTACGGAAAAAATGCATAGTGGACCCTGGGCTCCGAGAGTCTGAAACGATTCTCGGACAAATGCTTCGTCTACGAACGATTCGCCGACAGAACGTCTCCTCTATTCTGTCGCGCGAACCGTTCGTAGATGAAGGGTTCTTGGCTAAACAGCCGTTGAGCGTCAGAGCCCAAGCCGGAAGAAAACCGGAAATTGTCCAAATTAGGCTTCAAAAAAACGGTTGACACACTTATATGCTATCAATTTGTTTACCGACGCCGTGCTGTATGTCGTAATATAATGTTGAAGCAATCAAATGTTATCACGGGCATTTTTTTTATTACCATATATATATGAAGAAATAAGATCTGTGTCACTGAGAAAGGAAAATCTTCCGTGTGACTGTCAACGAAAAAACATTCTGTGTGACACAGATTTTTTTCTTCATAATTAACGTAAAAAAAATCGCCGTTCTTGCTATCGTAATAAAAAAAAATTGAGGGTAGCTAGTGTGACAAAATGATCTGTTAAAGAGAGAGGCGGAAAGGAACCCTATTACTACGACTCCGCTGTTCGTCCGTCTGTCACCAGGCCGTGTCTCATGAACCGTGATGAAATTTTCACAAATGATGTTCTGTTGCCACTATACAACAGAAATAAAACGAACGTATAAAATAAAACTAATATTCTATTAAGGGGGCAAGGTAAATTTTTTGCCATTGTTACACTTTGATAATGATACGAAACCTTTCGTGTGCGAGTCCGACTCCCACTTGACCGGTCTTATTTTCCTTTTACTTACCTAGTAGTTTTTTGTTTATTAATATAATTCGATATTTATGATTTAATTTTAATTTAAGTTAATTTACTTGTTCTATAATTGTATATCTTTTAAAGTAGTTTAAGTTTAGTTATAAATAATTTATATGTTCAATTAATTAATATTGTTAATAAAAATCTTAAGTTACATATAAATAGTACTATCACATCTTATGCGACGAGAGTTCACCTGGGCCAATACGGAACCGTGCGCCTATCCGCAATCATTCACAGGAAGCTGTTTGTACTACCACGGATGGACACGGCACAAGTGACACCATCTTTAGCAGTTTTGTCACTGTTATAGCGGGAATATTTTTCAAATAATCGATCGATGTTTGATTTGATCATTGAATTCTAGTATCAAAAATAAAAAATCTTCGCTTAAAGTTTGAACACCACAGGTGGTAGTAGTGGTACAATAGATTGCAATATTGTTAGGAGAATAGATTTGTAGTTTTGATTTTTGTTTGTAATGAATAAACTTAAAAACTATGGACCGATTATGATTGAAATTTAGCACAGAGATAGACGAAAAGATCAGAAGGCTTTTTTATGGTTTTACTTGAGAGATACTTTATTTGAGAGAGATTAAAAACAAACATTATTTGTTCTCTGCCTGTTCAGTTGTGGAGAACTGTAAGCCTCCCTCAGAAGAGAAGAAATTTGTGTTGCCGCTTCTGGTCCCGCTTTAGAATTGCACCACTACATCCATATCCTTTCGTGGATGTCGTTCGAAGCGAGAAGGGACTAGCCATAGCAGCTGACAAGCAACAATACCATTTCCAATGAGGGTTGACATCAAGCAGGCGACCGGTAATAAAATAAAAGCCGAATCCATGACATGATTATTGGAATGTCCGAACTCAGTTTACATGTCCTAATATTCATGCAGCGACACAAAAATGTGGTAAAAACAAAGGCAAAGACAAATTATATTTGGAAAATTTGCAACATAATAGTAAGCATATATAATGCTTTATTGAGCCTTTTTAAATTAATGAATGAATTACTTGAGCTTGATTAAATAAAATTTAGTCAAATTAATTTTTTTTTCTGACCGTACCCCGCAAACTAGTTACCGTTGCGGACGGTACGACAACAGATCGGAGCTTTTTTGAAGACTAACTATATCGGCCCAGAGTCAAGATAGCCGCCGCTGTGGGCCGTTGAGTTTGAGTCGCTCAGTACCGCGCCACCATTCACGCGAAGCGGCCACGTCTCACCGCTCAAACACGGCGATTACGTCTCGACAGACCGCACATGTGATCGACGGAAAATCATAGAGTAAAAATTTTCGGCACGTCAAAACTTTCACTTTGAGGTTATAAATTTTCCGGATGCACTTTTCCGTGTTCGAATATTTTTGACAACCGCGCACTGTTGCATAACAATGCAGTGAAGGACGGGAAAACTGTGTCTTTGGTTTTAGTGTTTTTTTTAATGCCTAGCCACGCGGCGAATTTAGCCCGTTTTCAGTGTAATGAGTTGAGCTGTCTGCCTGTTACGAAACACCCGACCCAAAGTTTTGTTCGGGGAAAAAAGTCGTTTGGTCTCTGCCAGACGACAGTTAGCCGCTAATTGTTCGACAGAATTTCTTTTGGCACGAATCAGTGTAAAGTTTGTCCACGTTAAGCCGCGATTTCACACGGTGCACCAATTATTTAAGTAAACATTTACCGCATTATACGTTCCTTATCGCGCCTTTTATCGCTTCTTTCACTTTTTTACGTCAAATTTACTCTATGATTTTTCGGTGATAAAAAGTTTTTTTTTTAGTGGATCGTGTATGTATGTGATTTTCAGCTCTCACGGACACTGTTGGGAAATGTCACTAGTATCAGTTACCTTCCTTATGTGATGTAGATCCAAACCAATACCAGTGATCAGTTAGAGTTACAATAACCACAAGTGAATACGATACGGAAACGGTACGAAAGTGACACGAGGTGTTGGGAAACTAACGTGGTTTTGAAAAAGACGTGTGTGTGAACCTCGTTTCGAAAGTGCACATTTGTCCTGAAAGTGTTGCTTGTGACACTTTATCACTGGTTTGATGATTGGGACAGGTAAGTCTTGAAAACAAAATTTAAAATGAAACAATCAGATTTCCTCCATCGTTAGTCCGATAATCTTTGACGTATTTGACATTTGGAATTTCAAATGTCATTAATTGACAATTATGGTACATACCTGACGATTAAAATCATCCGTTCTTGTAGCCAATTTTGTTTGCGTAATATATAACCGGCTATAGTACATATCTTTGCAAAACTATTTAATTACCATACTAACTTGTGAATGGAATACTATTTTTGTTGCATTCCTTGCCTACAGCAAGAAATGTAAAGAGATAACTCAAAAAAAATGCGTTTTTAAAACTACATGTTCACAAAAATAAAAATGAAATTCCTAAATAATTTAATAGACATTACATAAATTATCAAATTATTTTTTAACATAGTTATTTATTTATAAGCTTATAAACAACAAATATAATTCCGACACCTGTGATACACACTCTATAAGAAAGACACAGAAGAAAAACAAAGTATTTATATTAGTTTCAAAAGTACTTACTTAGATTGTAAATAAAAACTTCAGTTTCGACGTGCCGTAAAACTATAATGCTCAGCGAGAAATTCTGCAGACAGTAGGTAGAATGTATAATAAACTATTGTATAGCATTAAATTGATTAAAAATAAATAAATGGTACGTCTAAGAATTTTCTACCCAAATGTTGTATGTTTTTGTCAATCAGTTTCAACGCACAATGCATAACGCACGTGCCTTGCGTCAAAGTTTCGACTTTGATCTAACATTTACACGATCATTGTCTAAGTCACAGAAAAAAAAAGGTTATACAAATGTCTGTATGAAAAAAATTTTAGGTTTCTTTGAACAAAACTTGTTGGTAGTTAAAATCAGACGAAACACTATAGAATTGAAAACGCTATCCAATTAAAACTAACAAGACACTAATAAGAAATTAGTAATGGACCCGTTCTGACCAAAGAGTGGGATATTTATCAAAGCTAACCGATGAAAGACATTGAAAGGAACATTCTAGATCTAGATACCTGTTCACTTGTATAATCCATGTCTACTCCGTTATTCCATTTAGAAAATCGTTATTAACAGTCCTGTCTTTGAGCCAGATTATTATCCAGTTGTGTGGTCGGGTGCTTGTTGCTGAAGACTGCTGCATGGGGTCGGAAGATTCAAGGTTTAAATCCTTGTGAATTTTTATACCAATCAACACAGGCGCTCCATGCTCGCGGTCTATCACAACTTCTTCTATTATAGGAAAACATCGTAAGGAAACTTGCACTTTAGCTGATTATTTATAGTTTAGTACTGAAATGTTGTTTAGAGTGTAGTTAAATTACTCTACCCTACTACTGACTATACTATTCACGTATACTCTTGAATCGACGTCAGCTAAATGTGTGAAACTGTGATGCCAATGGCGAATGTGTTGTGAAAAAGTCGCTTTGCATGTTTCCTTTCGCGTAATCATAACGTCCATTAAAAATTATGAATGACTATCATCAGAGTAGCTGAAATAAAATATTTGAAACTTAAGACAGTCTTTTTAACTCCTTTGATAGTTAACACCGTTGTTATACTTAATCTCATAACTTTTTAATGGAATTGAGTTTAATCTTCTTTAGTTTCTGAACAGATTTCTAAACTTTAATTTCTATATTATTTTAGAGTTCATTGAAATTAAACTGAATCACTTTAGATAGTTTTAGTTATTTACTTTCAGGTAGACGCATTACAAAGACTCAATTACCTAAGACGTTTTACAAAGAATAGTAGTGTCAATATTGAGTCTCGAATGTAGATTGTTTGCAAGGCTGATTGTAACACGAAGTTATGGATTAAGTCAGCATGTGTAAGCTCATTATATTTGGTTGGATACGAGACAAGAGCGGTCCGCCGTCTGCGCATCATACAACGACCTCGTCGATTTTGTTACAACTAAAAATAATGTGTTTGAGCTACGAACATTTAACGATCATACATTTTTGAATACTAGAATTCCTGAGTTTGTGTGGCAGGCTGATATGTTTTTATTAAATAAATGAGAAAGTTTTGTATGTAAATTCACTAGTCTCTAATAAAAACTTAGATTCAATCAATCTGGAAGCCATGCAGTAGAGGATGGTCATTGTCGTTCCTCTTTATCAGACCATTACGAAGGCCAGCATTTAAGCAGTAATGACATCAACATGGCTGAAGATGTTGATGATAAACGAGATCTGTGAGCGTTAATTACAATAATGTAGTTTGTATATATATACATAAACTTATTTAGATACTATAATAATCAGGTTGAAATCATATGTCTTTATAATTTTTGAAATAAGCCGTTTACGAGTAAAATAATATAAAAATCTTAATAAATTACGACATTTATAACGATTTCATAATGATAGCATTCATTGATGAAATCCCCCATTTAAAACAATTAATTATTTGGTAGTTTCAAACTGTGTTTAAGATAAAACACATTACGTATTTTTACCAATATTTATAATGCCTCAAGTCAATAAACCACTATATCATATGAAATAATCCTGTGAAAAAATTTTACGTTTGCCTGTCGTGCCTACCGCAGTGTCTCGCACTGATTTAATTCTTACACGATAACTAAGAAAGTATACAATGAACGATAAGCACGATAAATTACTTATCTGTTACCCCGTTTCACGTTATCTATACCAACCGAAAAATTTAGCGGAAGTCACCGGGTTTTTATGAAATGATTGATCGACAAATGAATTCGAATTGAGAACAGCCGAATACCTTTTTTGTTAGATTGTTATCCCCTTATATTGTCTTATATATTGATCATATTTCATAAGTATGATTATAAAATATCATCGATTAGTTGAATTACATCTTTATCAACGTTCATAATTACCACAAATATTTTTATGCCATATATTATTTGTGAGTTTTTATGTAATCTGTCCACTTAATAAAAAATGTGCAATATTATAGTTTTAAGTTGACTAAATTCATCCAAATTATAAGTGGACCCTTGGACAGATTACACAAAAACTAACAAATAATACATGGCAAAAAAACATTTGGGGAACGTTGATATAGATATAATATAAACAATTTATATAATAACAAGAATTTTTTTTATAGTATGTAGTGTCTGATCTACTGCTGGTTTTGTCCATTAAAAAGAAATTATCTCACAATAATCATAGATAATTGAATTCTAACTGAGAGAAAATTGAAATATTTAGCGTATCTGGTGTTGAATTTGTCAGATTCTATTATTTAATTCGTCCCATCCTCCAATTAAATCGTAATCCTAACTAAAATTGTAAAAAGGAAAGTAAGATTGTTTGTTTGTTACCTCTTTTCACACAATCTACTACTATCTACTTAACGAATCTTCTTGAAATTTTGCATATATAGGTATAGTTTGAAGCACGAAGAAGGACACAGGGTAACTTTCATCCCGGAAAAATAACTGTTCCCGTGGGAAATAAACGCGGACGAAGCCGCAGGCAACAGCTAGTCTGCTATAGTAGTGACTAAACTGAAGTACTCTTACACTAATAAGCAGTTATTTTTGTTTGGTATGTGCTATTGAATCAACAAACATACAAATATTTCTATTCTCAGTTTGTTAGGATGTTTGTGTGTGTGTGTGTGTGTGTGTGTGTGTGTGTGTGTGTGTGTGTGTGTGTGTGTGTGTGTGTGTGTGTGTGTGTTCGTAACTCTTTCACGCTAAATCCATGGACGGATTTTGATGAAATTTGGTACACGGGTAGAATATAACCTGGAATAACACATAGTGTACTTTTTATACCGAATTTCTCACGGGAGCAAAGCCCCGGGGCGCAGCAAGTAATATCTAATTGTTTATTTGATTTTAGACATACCAAAACTTGTATAATACACTGAATATCATAAGCAATTTATCAACAGTGAGACTATAGAAAACCTATAGACTATAATTAAATTCAAATATAATACTTATTGGTATAATTTTTTTCTTCATGATAATATGACGTTTATTTATCAGAGAGTCCCATTCCTGTCTGTTATTTTCCATGTTTTCGACAAGATGTTGAAACGCCTATCTATCAATTTATCATGTGTGCTATCCACTACTACTAACCTCGGGTAACTTTGTATCTATGTCATAGACAAGATATCAGTAATATTGGAGTCGTATAGAAATTATAAATTTGGTACAAATCAGACCGTTAGGTACAGATATTTTATCTCACCTATTAATAAAAAAAGTATTCGTTTTAAAATTATAAAATTACATTTTTCTAGACTTTTATTGAAATAGCAAAATTTTTAATACATAAGTATGTTAGACCAAATCACGCAGATCGAGTTAGCCCTAAAGTAAGTTCGAAACTTGTGTTATGGGATACTAACTCAACGATGCTATATTCTATAACATATATATATATCTATAGATAAACATCCAAGGCCCAGGTCAATCTGAAAAAGATCATTTTCCATATTGACCTGACCGGGGCCTCCAGTGTAACAGTCCGGCGTGATGACCATTAGGCGACGGAGGTCGTTGAATTAAAGAATCAATAAATAAATTAGATCTTAAAAAATATATTTCACAATTGTAATTATTCAGGTTAACTGCACGCTTAAAACAAAACGCTGAAGATGGACTCATGGAATATTGAAAATTTATACCTTTGGCACTAAACACGCATAGTAAACGTTCAAAGCGTCGTGTGAAAACCACCATCACGTATATTAATAAGCTATTTGCTATTTAACAAACGAACAAACAGTCAAAATCAATAACGATAGCCGAAATCTCAATTAACCTTAATTTTGCGTGAGCACTAAAATGCCGCGGACGTAAGGTCGAAACTTAAATTCATTGCTATTATCATAAGGTCTATAAGGGTATCACAAGTAGTAATATTTAATAGTAAAGACCATTGATTGAAAATTACAGCATTAGTGTAAGCGTTGCAGCGACTATGAGACTAAATAACACAATGTAAACCGAAACACTAGCACAATGTGTAGTTTTCGTGGGGTTATAACTATAACAGTCGGTTGCGAAATTTCCTCGGCGACAAATGCACTGCTTTACTGAACGAAGTGTCTTCTAAAAATACCACATAGAACTTCCTAGTTCAAGGGAATCATTAAGTGTTTCATTCTACATTTTACAAGCCTCAGAAATACTTTCTATATGTAGGTAGAAGCATACGGATGTGTTTGTTCAAAATTAGGTTTAGTAATAAATTCGACAAAGAATGGCAAAGAGAACACAAAGGATAGGAACGCGTGGAAGAAGTTAGGGGAAGTTGCACAGCAGAGGGACTCAAACTGCAAATTAAAAAAGAAATACTATGTAATTTGTTAGATTGTTTGGACGCATGGTGAGAGATAAGAGCACTAAAAAATTGTATAATTTAACGTAAAGCAGTAGCAGCATTTTAGCTACTTATGAAATAAAAAGGAATGTTCACGCACATAACTTGATGTATGATAACTGAAGTAGAAAAGTATACAAATGGCTCCCATAACAACCTGTTGTAGGTTTTGGTATTGAATAATTTAATGATTGAGGAAAATTTTGGGCAGAAACAAGTTGCATTGAAAGTGGGCCAAACTCGTCGCGTTGAAATCAACAACTTTGTTGCAAAGAATAAGACAAATCAACGATTTCTTATACATTTTATGTTTTTTTAAATTTTTTGGCAAATACTCGGTTTCGCAAGAGGTCAAAATAACAATGAAAACTCGGTTTAAACAGACAGAGAGGGCGACTTTGTTTTGACATCATAAAAATATCTATCTCGCAGATAGGACATCCAAATGATTTTAATACATATTTTTTCTTTATTTTATCTATTGTTTTTTATTATTTAATGGTCCTCAAACGGGCGGGGTCTACTGATATACTAAGACCCCGCGGCTTAACCTAAAAATCTTAAAACAAACATATAATTTTAATTATTTATCTTGAAGTTAGGTATAGTTAGTTGTATACTCGTGTAATATATCGCATGTTACATAGTAACACAAGTGCCCGCGCATAATTATCAAATATCAAACACATTAACGCCTATAGATGTTATCAGGTCTTGCCGAAAATGATGCATAATAATTATGCCATTGATTTTTTCGCTCACACTGAGTGCGGTAAAGTGCTCTGATACAATTCTCTGATAAACCTTTATTTATATTTTTTGTATAATTTTGAGTTATCGCAGTTTGCTGTTGGGTCTTGTTACGATTGTAGCTAGGGCTGTCGCTGTCACGTAACAGAGTAAAAAAAATATATATTTTAGCTTATTTTATATAGCATCAGTATATTTCAGTTTTCTTTTAATAAATACTGATTTGTCAGAGTCGTCATAATAATATGCGATTAATGTAAGTATACATCGGTCTAATATAAAGGACTAGATATTTCAAAATTAGTACCAAGTTAAAGTGGTGCGTGCCATGTTATGAAAACTGATCTGCGAAACATATATGCTTTATATGGTTGGCCTTACAAAAAATAGCTACGTATAGCTAACGTATCGACATCAGCAATGGATAGTCACCTTAAGGCATTTTTTTAACAAACCAGTTCGAATCGGAATCGGGTATCCGGCTATTTGTAGCAGTTAACCTCTAAAACTGCTATTCAAAATGTCATTTCGGTTTAAAATTAATCACACAGGTGATTTGAAGGGCCTTTCTTTAAGAATTGATGGGAACAACATTTGTTATCAATGCGTTTCTTGTACTAATAATAATATTTATTTCTTTCATAATCTGCACAAATATAAAATAATTATAAGGCATATAACTTATTTTACCTTAATTTGACGCAACAAATAATATTAATGGAATTATTTGTTATTGCCTTGTCCGATTCAAACACTATTTTATTCGATAAATTATCAACTAGAGTCGTCGTCATATCGAGTGTGTTATTGCTAACACTGGTGTCAGATTTTATTCAAGTCGCCTAAAGGCATCTGACTTGACTTTCACGAGTACTTACCGCCATCTAGTGGCAGGTAGTCGCATACACATTACACACTAGTGAACTTAAACTGTCAACCGCAGTGTGCAGGATTCCTCATGATGTTTTCCTTCACCGGAAGCAAGTGATGGTCTATGAAAACTACTATATATGAGTCAGATTGGTATACGAACTCATAAGGCACGAGTAGGATATGAACCTGAGACCTTTCGATCCACAGGTGGGCGTCTTAGTCATTACACCACCACCGCTATCAACGAGAGTGCAGTCTCACGATGTTTTCCTTCATCAACTCGCCGACAAGTTGTCGTAGAAGAAAATTAATTATATGAGTCAGGTGTATACACACATGGGACCATTCAGTTCAAAGCGCATCTTAACCATTGGCCCCACCCCCGCTTACGTTCTAAAACCAATGGCTCTCAGACAGCTGGCCCTCCCTGCCCGTACCTCGGTACGACCATGCTTGCTGATAACGTTGAGAACGAAACGACAAGTTTATCACACGAAGTTCGACGGAACACTGGGGCAATGAAGCGTGCTATTTACAATCAGACAGAAATACATTTACTACGATCTCAACAGTTCTAGTGCCTTTGAATTGGCTCACTCTTTACTTTTACAATTTGCGTAATTATGATTAAACTAGCTATTGGCCTCAGCGCCGCCCGTGGTACGTCTACGTTTGACCTCGGGTCATCAACTATATCTATTCGAAATTTCACCAAAAACGGCTTAGCGGTTTAGGCGTGAAAGCGTAATATACAGACTTTCGCATTTTTAATATTAATTTTACGAGTCATGTATAAGTTGAGATTGAACTAATTCTAATAATTTTGTCAATTGCGTTATTAAGATAAAATTATTATGATTTTATTATAATAAATGGGATTTATTTAAAAATTTCAACCTTTATTCACCAAAAAATAATTACATACTCTCTGCTATAGTATTCTCTTTCATCGGAAACAATTAGTGGCATGTTAATCATGTTATACAGGGTTACAGGTATCAAACGCAAAACCTCCCAACGACTACTTGGGTACATCAAAACAAGCAAGCAACTTTTCTACGACTTTTCGTGATTCATATTTTTTTTCATATAAAAAATGTAATAGCCAAGCAATACGAGACAGTACAGTAGCGTTATGGAGCGTACATAGAGGTAACGTTTGATAGAAAGGACATTAAAACTAAAAAATATATTTTTTATTTATTTATTACGTTTAGACAAAAGTCGTAGAACAAAAGATGTTAGTCTCTATGTACCTTATGCGCATTTAGAAGGTTATGCGTTAGATACCAGTAACCCTATATACACTAATATGAATAGTATAATTTTCATCATTCCATGCAGGGTGTATGAACTTACTCGAAAGACGAGCATTGAACCTGGGACATTTCTACGATAACAATGTGTTAAAATTAATGAATCACCACCGATTTACCGTTTTCGAACAAATGAACTGTCGTAAAAAAATATTTGTAATGTAAGCGTCGATTCGTTAAAGTTAAATCAAAATCTTGTCTTAATGGATTTTCAATAATGCTATTGTTTACATACTACAAATTAGTTAACTGTTAATAAGAATGAAGACGAAAATCGCCAAATAAAGCGAGTAACCACATAACCTACCCAAGGTTTTTCAGACCACCAGCCATGTGGCTAAGTAATATGGAAATGAAGACTTTTACAAAAATGAAATTTTTGCCACAATCTTTTATTGACGTTAGAGAGATCTTGTGACATTTAACGCCTGATAAAAACTCATGTCCGCGCTGTAAACCGTTGAGCAGTTCCCTCGTTGGGAGCCGATCCTGGTGCACCATCAGGTCATGCTTATCATAATAATGCATTGTCATGGAAACCGAAGCGCCATGGGGAATATCAACTCTGTAGGACAACTGGAAGTAGGAGAAATCTGACACACTGACAAGCAAACATCGGAACAAGTGAAACTAATTAAAAGCTTGTAAACAGAGATAAACAAAGACCGGCTCAATCTCAAGTACCCGGAGTTCCCGGAGACAGCTGTAGAACAAATGTACTAGTAAAACCGACCACGAATAAAGTGGGAGAAGGAGTGGACGAAGAAGAAGAACGAACTACCAATAGAAAAGCGTAAATAGCTCTTACTACTATAGAAATACCAACCAAACACGATGTCTTGACGTTAACACTAACAGTACCTATTGACATCCTGCAGATTTTCCTTCAGCGCTCGACTGTTGCACCAACGTCACACCTTTCACGCGTCACCTTGAATAAAATCTATTATTGGTTACTTATTGTTATCCGGCCGAGTGTTAAACATTCTAAACAAGTACGTACGACGTATCGGCTGTGAGTGCAACGCGATTTGGCCGCGTACAAGTCATTATTCAATTGTTATGTAAGGCGTTGACCTAAAATCGAATCTGCCGAAGCGAGAGGTTTGACTGTTAGCGGGTTATCGAGAAATATTTTTCTTCTAGCCGGTAGGTAGTTGTCACACTGTTGGTCAAACAAAGGCCTCTTTTTCTATTTCCCAAAATAATTTATTAAAACTTATATCATCACTGGCGGCCCGTTCCGGCTTCGCTCGGGTAAAAATATAATACATTATACACCTAATCTTTTCTCAGGAACCGCACTATCTACTGGTGAAAACCGCATGAGAATCCATGCGAACAGACAGACGTCCCGCCATCACTTGCGCGTGCTTACCCTACCTCTACGCCCATTTGGCACCCAGAAGGTGGCCAGTGAGACCCATCTCTCTGGCGGCATACGGCAAACATGTCCAGCCCAATCCCACTTCAGCTCGGCTAACTTTGTGCCTATGTGCTGTGCATCTATGTTGCGCTCCATAATTGGCAAATCTTGACTGGTCTTTTGATCTTCGTTCAATGACCTGAGGGCTATATGTCACATCTTACTGCGACCCAAACTGATCTGCGTCGCAAATTCGTACCATCTTATTACTGACTTATTTTTTAGTACGAATAAACGATTAATTTTAAGTTCCTAAATTGAACTGAGTTGCATTGGAATCGTTCCGTAAAAGTTGATTGTAGACCTGCTGCAGGTCTGTGCACCGTAGGTAAGAATTGTCAGAATGCACATTGAAAAGGTTGCACTTGAAAAATGCTTAACGGACTCAATAACTTGCATAGACAAGGTCAATTAAAAGAGAGGAAAGTCGCCGAAACTGCCACCCTACGTCACTTTGCACATCGGAAGACGTTTGTCTTAGCCGTTAGCCACTTGCAAGGAGATCGGTCATCTTCTTTGACGTACAATAAAATGCATTTATTGTTATAATAGGTTATCGTCCTTCTTCAAAATCAACGTGGATATTATAAAAAATATGACATCAGAATATTTATTTTACAAGTATATTTGAAATTTTGATTTTTAGAGCTAAATCTGAAAGCCGCAATTAAATTGACGATTTAATTGAATTCAAATTCAAATCATTTATTCAGAAATTAGACCTTCACAGGCACTTTTTCTCGTCAATTTTTATATTTATAGTTATTTCTCACAAGCTACAAACTACTGGCATTTCGGAACGACCACTGCTGAGAAGAAATGCCGAAACTCATTTGAACAGTGTTGGTCCCTATCATGCCAGATCGGCTTACCATTATTGATTCTTACAATGTTTTTTTTTTTCTAATAATATATAAAAGTACATAATGTACATAGTCAAAAGGTATATTAAAACAGGTTATGATTGTGATGCGAGTGCTTTGAGAGAGTTTGTTTTTATAACTTTTTTTTGAAATGGACTGGAAATTGATCTAGCGCCATTGTTACAGTCTATGAATAATCTAGATCATACATATTTTTATACAATTATTTTACCTGTTATTAAAGGCCTATTTGAAATATCTGTTTACATAATCTAAAATAATTATAATCACTGAAAAAAAAATGATAAAAACACAGAGATAAGAACCTGCGCGACACCCGCGATCCCCGTTCGGCTCTTGAAAGGACCCGTAAATTATAATTATACTATACGTACAATAAGCACAGTATAAATTAATTGTGATTCAAACCAAAACTCATTGTAGGTACCAGGTGTGGACCGGGTTTAACAAGTGTGGTGACATGTCCAGGTCACCATTCTAACTTGAATGGACATACGGGAAGGAATTTCAGGCGGATCCGTTGAGATTATCATTATTGTTATATTGTTTTTCACATGTGTCTGTTCATAGCTTTCAGAAAAAATTAAATGTTTAAGTATTGCATTTTAACTGAAATTTGTCCTTATCCATCAGGAAATAATAAGGAATAAAGAGAACTCGAACCAAATGCACTGTAATGTCTAAGTTACGAACCGGTGCAAATGCGCTGGTGAAACAATAGCTATCGATTGTATTACGATTCTGTGCGGGTATTCTGGGTTTAACAGATATAGAATTCTAGGTTTGACCCTAAGGTTGATTATGAGATAACTCTTTAAATATAAAGTCAGCTTATAGTACCTTTTAAAATTGTATTTTGTGTAATAAAGATGAAATAGTTAAATAACATTACAACTTAAATAAAATACGGAATACATTTGTCTACTTTAGTGTTTGATAAAATGTTTCCATAGCACTTGTAATGTTGTTTCGAAATTTCAACAGCTCTAAAAAAAAAAGCTTCTCTGCTCTTCAAAAGTTTAATAGTGTGAAATACACCCGTATGTTTTCAATATAATACAAATACAGGTACTTAATTTTAGTATATGTACTCCATATAGAAATCGGTCGTAACTAGATTCTCGAATGCAATAAAATGGATTTAACAACATAATGAAAACTTTATATCACCTTGTTCACAGATGAAGTAATTGTAGGATATTTTAGTATCTTGCTAGTATTGATACAGAGAATATCAATTTACTTTCCACACATGTTCAAATGTACCTACTTACGTAGTCGTAAAATTTTTTATCATTATTTTTATTCCTGGTTCCTTGTGAACCTTATCTTTAAGAACATTGTCAATTTTATTTTATTTTTGGTATTGTTTTTTGTTGTTTAAAGTACTCAACTTTAGTTTTGTACTGAGTTTATTTCAAGTTTTGTATATTTTACATTTCATACCGTTACAGATATAAAAAACTGACATTTCTTCATTCACACACGTTTTAAAAGTAACCTTTTATAATAATACACATACAGAGTATCAATAAACTGAAGAAGTTAAATGAGCTCTCTGTTTCTTGTTACTGGCAACACTAGGTGTTTACCAACCAATCTCGACCATTGTATTTGCATTGCAATGGCAAAATAAAAGTTCGTTAGTTCGTCAAAAATAAGTTTTCTTCACTTTCTTGACAGGCTGTGTCTACTTACTCGATATAAATCTGTCATAAAATATTCAGCTTAATTTTTTGTTGATTTTGTTGATCGATTGAAAGGAATAAATTAATATAATTTCCAATCTTGATTTGACCTGAGGATCGTATACGGACTGGACTTACAGAATAGCAAACATGGCCACGTCAAGTTTTAGAAGCAAATCTTGGAGTGCTTCCATATATGACGCTTCAAAAAGTATTTGAATACTAGGTTTACATTAGGTAGGTAAGTACTCAAACTATTTACGTAAGTCCAGTCCAGAGGACGTATTTTCCCTACAAAATGAAATTGTAGAACGCTATTGTATATCCGACAATCAATTTAATGACCAAATATGTATATAGTTTACCAGAATAGTTATAGAGGTGGTGGATGATACCGCTAAAGTAATTGAGTGCTGGTTAAATTTGTTACGCTCAAACCGAAATCGGTTGCTATGGAAAAGATAGGAGTGACATCACAGACTTAAGAAGTCATAGATACGACGTAAAGTTTGGCGGTTTTAACTACTTCAATATAGGTATTGCATAAATCGGCTAAAGTATATAAAGTAGAATGAAGATACATGCTTATTACTTATAATGAACAATAAAAAGAAGATTTTTTTTCAGGTTTAATTAATTTCGAAGTAATTATTCAGCTTTGTTATCATTCCGAACTAGCAGCTCGTCCCGGCTTCTCTCGGGTAAAATCATAATAGAATAGAATAATGTTTATTGGATCACACACCCACCAAACATTTTACTACCATGAATTTAACATTGAACCTTGTTTATGTTTTTACAGGTTTTTTAATAGATCTTGTTTGTATTTTTTACAGGTTTTTTAATAGATCTTCTTCTTCATTCGTCGTATTCCTCATGGCTGAGGGTCGTGGTTATTACGTTGAATTAAACAAACACAACAACTTTCAATGGTGTAGTTTGCCATTGCCTTCTCCATTTCACACACAAATTAATAATAATCAACCAGTGTGCAGGTTTCCTCACGATGTTTTCCTTCACCGGAAGCAATTGTGGTCGATGAAAACTACTATACATGAGTCAGATTGGTATACAAACTCATGTGGCACGAGTAGGATTCGAACCTGGGACCTTTCGAACCACAGGCGGGCGTCTTAACCATTACACCACTACAGCTTTAAATAAATAGTGTGATTCGACTATCTATTAAAAAAACATGCATCAAAATTCGTAACGTAGTTTTATAGATCTAAGCATGCATAGCGACTTTGTTTTTATACTATGTAGTGATAGCGATTCAGGTCTAATCGATTTGGAACTCTGTGTAAAAACCAAATATCCATTGAACTAGGCAGGCTGAGGTTGCTCTGATTTCACTATTGCAAAAAGTTTCAACGGTATTGTAATGATTTTTTAGAAATCTTCATTAACTGTAATTAGTTTTTAATTTGCCCAGAAGTAGTGGTGTTTTTATTTGTTCCGGGAACTCAAAAGAAAAATCGGGTCACTTTTTAGGCCAGTACTTCAAAGTAAGATTGTATATTAGTGTATGTAAGTTACTACTCTTTCACGCGCAAAATCTACTGAACGTATTGTTATAAAAATTTGCTACACTTGTAGAATATAACCTCGAATAACGCATAGGGTATGTTTTATCCCGAAATTCCCATGGGAGCAAAACACCGGGACGCAGCTAGTGAATAATAAGACGTGTAATAAATTTGTTGGCAGTTCAGTGTCAATAGACATGAGAGCTACATCTATTTGTTATATTTATATTATAATTATTAATGGTGCTCAATACTGGTTTGTATCGATGATAATCAGTAGCGCAGAATCCATTAGTATAAAGCAATAACGGACATGCTTTTGAATAAAAATACCGAATAGACAATCGTAGGTATATTTTATTTTATTTGAATTGGAGTCTGATTTGAAATTGGAAGCCTATCTTTGTTTTCATTGTTCTGGCAACCGACGCATTTTGCCAATGAATAGCATTCTGGTATATTTGATAGATTATTCATAGATTCGTTTTTGTATATTCATTAACAATGACAATTAATTGTAATAAAAACGTCTGCTAAAGCACTACTTACTGATAATAATATAATTTTGTTACATATCTTTTAGCAAAGAGTGATTTTTAAAATCAATGCAACAGATTTTTTCCAATTCAAATATATTTTTTCAAGATTTGATGACTTTATTGACGCAAATAATATATTCTATGATTAGATCATACTTAGTAGATCTAGAAGAGTTATTCCTTATTGATGTCATGTCGACAAAATAATCTCTATGCAAAATTAAACAAAACTAATACGTGTTTCCAACTGTAGTAATTTAAAATGAGAGAGAAGTCGTCATATCTCATTCCCGCAACGGCTAACAGCTGTCAGGCATGCCAAATTTCAATGGACGAGTTGTCAATAATAGAAAACACCTGTTAGAGTGTTGACCTGTTAGGAATCAATGGATATACATATATTTCTTTTTATAGACAGCCGCCAGACGTGTTTATTTAGGTAAATCACCTTTTTAGACTGCGTATGAGTTCTAATTATACAAGAATATTGTAGTAGAACACGAAACTCTTTGAAACTTCTAACTTAAGTCACATGTGATTGAAATCTATATTTGCATACCATTCTAAGGGTAAGGCATGTTGAGTCTAAGTGTTTTATAGATTTTATGTACAGTCAACAGCACATCAACATACATAGATTCAATGCAAACTCACTGCTATTGCCGCGCCGCCATAGAAGGCCATGTAGGGAACTTGATATACTGTTGACTGTACCTACCAGTTTACACGTGTTTTGCATGTAAAATATCTTTTATCTAATTTTTTATCTGTACAAAAGGAAAATCGAATCGATGAAAACATATTACTCTATTATGGTGATTCTTTCGAATTCTATGAATTTCCATTGCGCAGTTTTATCGTGGCAATTTTATGAACTTGTTGTCACTTGTATGGTTTTTGGATTTATCATTTTTATTTAACCTTAACCAGCTGCCCGTCCTGGCTTTGCTCGGGTAAAAACAATAATTTACACACCTAAAATAAAAACTTTCTCAGTAATCACTATATCTATTAAAAAACCCGCAACAAAATCCGTTTCTTAATTATAAATATAATAGGGACAGCATACATAGAGGCATACAGAAGGAAGCGAACTTTGATTTACATTGCGTAGTGATGATAGTGATTGACTTTGCACGTTACTGTCATTTATTCTTTATTTGGGAATGCCGGATGCTTGTCACAAGTATGTGAGACTAGCCCGCGGCTTCGTCCGCGTGAATTTCCCACGGAAACAGTAATTTTTCCATACTTCAAACTACATGTATGCAAAATTTCAAGAAGATTGGTTGAGCAGATACAAACAAACAAACCTTACTTTCGCATTTATAATATTAGTTAGAGTTAGGATTTTACTGGGTCTACATTCTTTAATCAAATAAAATTATTTAATTCTTTCAAAGATCATAAGTAAATGATAATACGTACTTAAAGTCTTTGAAAGAATATTATGAGATTTGAGAGGTAAGGATAACGACGTAAAAATCTTGTTTTTTTTTTAAACCCAACTGGATCGTTTTATCTGTACAATATTAAAAAAATATATATTATCGAAATATCCGAATGAATTCTTCAAATTATGTCAAAATTATACAGTGCCTTCGAAAATCTTTGAAAAATTAACAACTTCGCGCCATTTAGTCGTGTATTAAATTTATTCGTTCGCACTTTTATCACGGGCCGAATTTGTATTGCGACATTTCAATTATGACATTTTTATTTTTAAATAGGGCGGTGCAAATGTTGTTTTAAAAACCGGATTTGACCGATTTAACGGAACCGATGCATTCAATGGGTGTATTTTTTTCTATTATGTTAGTACAATCTATTATTTTTAGACTTACTCCTCATATATTTATGTTTATTTTTATTATTGTACCTAAGTATGTAGGAGGTGGTCTAGTGAATAATTTAGTTAAGCATTGACCGAATGGTCCCAAGTTCGAAGACATATCCTTGTCACTATCTCCACAAATTGCGAAATAATTTGATGAATGAATGGCAAACTAACATTTTTACATTTATTATATTTGTATATAGTTAGTATAACGAATAGAGATCTTAATTTAGGGCGGAACCACACGCGACAAAGCTAGATCAATCAATATCCTCAATAAAACAGCTGTAACATTTATCAGAACTGGTTTTGTAGTATTTTTTTTTCGAATTCTGTTTCTAGGTCTTTCGCGGTCATTCTCTATAGGCATTAAGTCGTTTTACACTGGTCATTCATAGAATTTACATCTGTACCTACTTTAAATAGAACCTTTACGATATCTGTGTAATAGTTACTACCTAGGTTGTAAAAACTAACGGTTTTTTGTGTTGTAAGCATTGATGTAGTAATAACTTAGTTCTTGGATGTCTTTTGATGTAAAACTTTTTATTGATATGCGGTGAATGACTTACACTAAGACTACTGTATAAAAAAAGTGTAGGTAGTTTTTAATTTTACTTGTGTAGTATATGTAAATGTATGTTTACTAATTACTAGCTTTTTCCCGAAGCTTCGCCCGCGTGAATTTGCCACGTGAACAAGTATTTTTTCCGGATTGAAAGGTACCATTTGTCCTTTTCCGTACTTCTTTCAAACTACATTTATGTAAAACAAGAACAATGGTTGAGTAGATAAAGCGTGAAGAGGATTTGACGAACTCGGTGGCACAGTGGTAAAGTGCTTGCCTCTGAACTGAGAGGTCCCGGGTTCGATCCCCGGTCGGTTCATGATGTAAAATGATCTTTTTCTGTTTGGTCCGGGTCTTGGATGTTTATCTATATATGTATATGTTATAAAATATAGTACCGTTGACTTAGTACATCTCATAACACAAGTCTCGGAACATACTTTGGGGCTAGCTCAATCTGTGTGATTTGTCCTAATATATTTATTTATTCGCATTTATAATATTAGTTAGGAATAGCTTAGTTAGGATGATTTTTAAATACCTTATCTCATCCATACAAGGATATTAGAATCTCAATACAATTATGGCCAATATATATAGTTCGTATGTACACGTAGGTACACGTACTTTCAAACGAGCGATGACATGAAAAAGTTAAAGTGTCAGAGTGACAGATAAATATATTTTCAATCATAACGTGTCGTAACTAATGTAATTAAAATCTGACGGCCCACTAAAATAGTTGTCGGGTTTTATTATCCCGGGGCCTGCCAACTGGCAACTCTTCCGGCTACACACTATTGCTGAACATTGGGTAGTTTGTATGAGTGCTTTTATTTACCGCAATGGAAAACAATCAATGTATTCCGAATCCACAAAGTTCAAATTGCAACGCGATAATGTGTAATTGGCATTGCACGTGGCGTAAGAGAGTAGAACATACCTTTTTTCATTATTAATTTTGTACTGTTCCGCACATTATTTGGACAGTAGGAACATGGAAGTAACACTAATATTTTGTTTTGTCACAAATCGCTGTCATTATGACGTGCCATGAAAATAAAAACTGAAACTGAATCTAAAAACAAAAACTTACACAACATGGTTTAATTTAAGTAGGTACTTTCAAATAACATAAATATATATTTGATCGTATAACCTTCTTTTTTTTGTTTCGAAGTCGGTTAAAAAGTATATCAGATCAATAGAAATTAAGTTTAATTTTTTTTTAACTGAAAAAAAAATGGAATTGTCGCAATGGCCGCCGCTTACTTCACGCTAATTTTACGAGAGCACATTAATGTAATGATTAGGAATAAAAAATGACCTAAAAGAATTTCTATTGCGAGACAGTTTAAGTTATCTAACATTTAGATAAATATTAATGTACCTAACACAAATTCTACGCCATCTGTTTATTCGCCGGGACGATATTTGTTATCTGTACCCAGATTTTCCATAGATAATAGTCGATACGCTCACCAGTGGCTCTTAAACTCCTGATAGTCATATTTATATATTTATAATAATATTTCAATATATACTTAAAACATTGCTTTGATTTTTTATTATATTTGATTTTTTTCCATAGTTAAATATTTAGGTAGCTTTGTAGATTTATTTTTAATTCAATTAATTTCTGTACCACTCAACCTCTGTACCCAATCTACTCGTAAACTATGGTATGAATATCATAACCTAAAAATGTAGAAATCGTATAGAGTAGTAAGTATAGTATAGTAGTAAATCAGTAATAAAGAAATAAAAACATTTTTTTAATGTAAAATCTAATCCTTTTGTGGTTTGTAAAAGGCGTTTATTATGGCATTTTTAATTGCTGCGATAATTTTAATTTTGTAATGATATGGAAAAGCTTAGGGTTAGGATCTAGTTATTTCCCCTTTACTATTATTTTCCCTTCCACCTTAAGATTGCCTGCAATACTTGATATAGCGACAACGGCTTTTTTTTCTTTATTGCAATGAAGAATATTGCCAGTCGCTTGCTGACCACGTGTCGTTATAACACGTCCCGTAACGCCAGAGATATAAAAAAAAAATGATACGTGCACGTTTATTATCTATATTAAGTGATTAATAATGACACACGAAAGTTTAAAATCAGTTGAAGATATTATCTATCAAGACTAATAATCGTGCAGTTGGGAACCACTGAACAACGACTGAATTGGTACAGGCAATAGAAAGTATCATGTTTAATTAATTCAACTTGACAATTTTACATAATTTCGGTATGCATTTGGTCCAACTGATCACTATAGTTTATTTATTGTAACGTTGATCAGTTTCAAGTAGAAAAATCGAAGTGAATATTTTCAAAGTTAATATCAACTCTGCGGCAATTTTGTAAGCGATTTTAAAATCATATAACATTGCCATTTACACTTATATGCAAGTAAGATGGCTGCCGACTGACTGCCAGACTTTTAGCTACTCAGATCACGCACGGCCCAATCGGATTGCGATCCTATTGTTGTTCAATTGTCTTGTCAAGAACGAATTATCTAATTGGTGTGATATTGTGTGATAGGTGAAATTTGAGGTATATACTATATAAAATACGTTTGAAGACCTATCTTAAAATTGCAATAGGTTAATTGTTACGTACTAAACTTAACACGCATAAACAGTGTCATAAAATTAATTTATTGCTTAGTTGTATACGATGTTTCTAAACACGATAAGGTTTCAAAAGGTTGAGGAATATTAAACAGAATTAACAATAAAAAGTTAAAAGATCATACAATTTATTCTATATGTACAATGCTTAGTTTTAACTAGCTTTTTCCCTCGGCTTCGCCCGCGTTTGATTAATAAATGAATAAATAAAATATAAATAAATGAAAGTAACGTATTCCGATGAAACCTCTACCAGATTTTAAGTCACACTATTCGCTATACAATTGTGAACCGCATCCAAGTCTATCCAGTAGTTTTGGCGTGACACAAACATACAAACATACAGAAAGTCGGACAGACAGACAAAAAAAATCAATTGTTTTGGCCTCTATTAGTCCCATAAAGACCCCCATAATTATTTTTCTTTTGTATATACACTCACTCACTTACAGTTTTATTATTTGTATAGATATGATCTGAGCTATACATTGGGATAATACATAACCAAACCGTGGAATGTATAGGTCCAAGTGTACATTAAACATTAAATTGTATTGATTAACATTTATTTACACGGGTCTTAAAATTTTTAAACGTTTTCTATTACGAGTTTTGTCCAATACATTACACAACTAATTGTACTAAGCTGATTAACTGAAGTTTGGACATGACGAAATCGTAAAAATTATAAGAATCGAATGGAAAATTGTTGGAGATTAACATAAATAATGAGTTTGTCAACTGAATAACCATTAAAATGTCTCACATTAGTTGTTTCTTCGTGGGTGTTCTCAGCAGTTATGGCTTACCGATTTTCTAACAAAGTGGATAAGTTTTCTACTGTATTCTTGTTTGAGTCGTCTTGTTATTTAACATTTTAGGAAAATCTAATCAAATCTTTACACTGATATTTTTTTAGAAATCGCACTTATTTTGTAAAAGTCTACCCAGTACTACACTGAAATTATAGTCGATTTTTCCGTTGACAATCACAGGTACCTAGTGAGTGATCCGTATTTTTTAATCCATAAGTGTGTCATCATCCTCTTGTCGCGACTAAAGGACACATAGCCTAGGTAGCTGATAGGCAACAGCAGCAATCCCAAGGAGGATCGACGACAGGCAGGCGGCCGGTTAAAATATCACAACTGAATCTAAAAATGTTTAAGGTTGTTTTTTACGCTGATCCCACGCTTTGCGGCGTCACAGTTCTGAACGCGGCCAAATACAGAAAAGATGCTTTTAAGAGAAGAATCTGCACTGGAGCAATATAACATTATTTAATTTCAATTCCACCAAGTGGAGTCGAGAGAGAGACTGTGTCCTTTCCATATTACTCTATTACTTTCGACAACTGTAAAAGGATTATTAATCGTCTCAATTAGAACTTGATTAAAAAGTTTTATGAGAAATTTACGTGTTACTCTCCTATATGATTTCGAAATGTCTAAAATGTCTCTCAAGTACCTGTCCTACATCGAAAGTGTCTTTTAATGCTCTCGTATCTTTAATGTATGAAAAACATTAACTACATTCGCTGTCGCAATATTGAACGACTGAACGGCATTTTTATTCATTATAAAATATAGGTACTGCGATGATTACATCAGGTTTTGTGCGTTTCCTTATGTAGACATTTATGGACCATTCGTCTTTTTGAAGTTGACTTTTAGGAGTGATATTGAATGATATCTTTCTAGATGGCTTTCTAACGGCTATGTTCGCAAAATCAGAAATAAATCTAACGTTATCTTGATTTTAGTTTAATTATTTTTTCTTTTGTTTTATATGTTTTATACCTATCTACATTTGGTATCCGCGGAAGATCAGCGTCGTGGTTCACGCAACGATTGTTGGTACAATCATTATTCGCGTAGCAACAATAAACTTGATTAACCAATTGTTGCTAAACGAATTGACTAACACAGCACATGCTAAGCATGGTTATATCAAATAAAAATATTTTCTCTCTTTCTTTAGACGTTGAAATTGTAATAATTTGAAATTATAATTGAATATTTACAATTTCGTGAAATTGTGTGGATTTTTCAATTTGACCTTTAACTTTTCTTGTAAAAACTGTAACATTAATGGTTAATACATAAGTCTGTGATCAATGGCATTGACTGACCTTTGTAACCTTTGCGTGAATGGAATGAGAGATTGATAAACTGTGTACCTAATAATTTCTGATTAATTATAATTAAATCAGATTATTTGTCATCACCTCAATTTCTGAACTAGACGTAAAATTAAAAAAAATATATATTTTCGTATATAACTATGAAAATAATGTTTTTTCCCCTTTATCTATGTCCATTGAACTAAAATTTGCTCTAGTTTTGCCGGTCGTTGATTAATTATTCGCAATGAAATTTTTACGACATCAATTCAGATGTTGTGTCAACACGTCGGCTTCTTCAAGAATCTAATTGTGACAGACAGACAAAAACAAATAGAGCAGTGTACCTATAAACTACAATCAAACCATTAAATCAGTGACAACCGCCAATTGAACGAATTCGGCAAGAATAACCGTTATGTACACGAGTAGAAGTTATAAAACAAAAAGGAATATTCCGATAATATCGTCGATATTATACAAGTAATTAGGTAAATTAATTGCAGCTGAGCTATTGATAAAACGAGCCAAAATTATACAACTACTGTTTTAATATTAATTATAGCTATTTTAATGGTTTTCGTAGTTTTCCGATGATTGAGTTTTATTAAATAGGTGTGCTGGTTCACCGTCCAGGTTTCTTTGTCTGTATCTTCCTAATATCTAGACGATATGAAGAAGAAATATTATGTACTTATACCTACATAATATTTATTCTTCACAGTCGTATTTCCCCATGACTGAAGGAGGTCATTACGTGAAATAAAACGCACACATAAACTTTCTTGGCACTATTAATGGAGTGGTTTGCCATTGCCTTCTCTATTTCACATAACAGTTAATAATCAACTAGTGTTTCCTCGCGATTTTTTCCATAACCGGAAGCAGGTGGTGGTCGATGAGAACTATGAATGAATAAGATTGGTATACAAATTCATGGCATGTGGCTGGGACCTTTCGAACCACAGGCTTGGTCTTAACCAATCCACCACCACCGCTTCATAATACATAATATGATAATAGCTTATAATTTTAAGCGCTTTGTTTACGTAAGTGGACGCTTTACAAATTTACATTGATAAATAAATAAATATATTAGGACAAATCACACAGATTGAGCTAGCCCCAAAGTAAGTTCGAGACTTGTGTTATGGATATTTATTTTATAACAAATACATATATATAATAATAAGCAAGACCCGGATCAATCAGGATTAGATCATGTTCCATCATGACCCGACCGGGGATCGAACCCAGGACCTCTCGGTCCAGTGGCAAGAACTTTACCACTGCGCCACCGAAGTCGTCAATAATGATGCTCAAGAATAAGCGTAATATATCCATTTCAAGTTTATACAACACATATGAATTTAATTTGACTCTCCTCTATTTGATTGACCTCTCAATTTACAGACATTTTAACCGGTTTTTGTATAATATTGATATTTGCTAATATAATTTCGAGTCATTAGAAAAAAATTGTAAACACGTTGGCGAGTCGTGTCTAATCCTTATATACTACTAACGGTCGGTGACTACACCAATTTTTATATTGTCAATCGATGCTTCGATAAATCTAAATGTGAAAGATATTCTCTCCGCTTCCTTGCTTATAACCTTACTTATTTCAATATTAAATATATGATAGCAAAATTGAAAAAGAGTACTGGTTTTATTTAAAAAAAAACTGGTACCTATATCTGAAACTTTATCGGTAAAATTTGATATAGCTAATGAAGTTTATGCATCAACAGTAATCAATTAATTGAAATCGAATAAGTACGTAACTATTTCAACAGTTAATAAAACTGAATTGAATTCAACTATTTGTATACGAAATTACAGGACAATCAGATTTAATGTTAATTTATTACCGAATAAACTTAGAAATTGGACCAAACTGCTTGTAGTTAGCACAATTTTCTGCATCTGTTGTTTTAGTGTCACCCAATATTACATTATTAACTCTCTCTTTCACATCTACGCGTGTTTCCGGTTACATTGAATGCTGTGACGCCCCAAAGCCCAGTTCATGTAAAAAATAACCATGAAATTTTGAAGATTTGGCTATGGTTTTACAACCGGCCCCCTGCCTGACGTCAACTCTTTTTGGGAATGCCGTTATTGCCTATAAGCTGTTAAGTCTATATGTCAATTACCCCGTAAGACATCCACGGGAAGATATGCAGTGGTCCTATACTAGGGCGGGGGACCACGCGCCTAAATTATAATTACAATTGTAATGGTTTCAAACAATTTTAGTTACATCAATTTTGCAATTGTTTAATTCGATTTTACATTCCATATGACATTTGCGTTCATTGAAGATGGCTAAATCTAGTACTAGATCTATCGGAGGGCTATTGATGTTAGTCGCACGCGCATAATAGCGTTGCTAATTCTGTCCGGCACAGACTGAAGATGTGCATTGTTAGATGTCACTACCGCTTCTGAATTTGGGACTAACGAACGCACGGTTATATTCAACTGAAACCTGTTTTTCAGCTTTTAGATTTGGCTCGAAGGTTGATTTAGTTCTTTTAGATTGAATTCGTCGAGTTGAAGTTTTCATGTTCTTAATTTAATTTAGCACGATCTTTTCTTCGATCAATACTCTCTTTCCGTAATGAAAAATATCGCGCGACAACAACAAAAAAAGCCGTAGACATAGAATAGTATTCAATTAATTAAATAACTATACTCGGTCATAATTTTATTTTTGCTCATACAAGAAAGAGAACGCGTTTTAGATAACAAGATCAATTCTTGACCCGCTTTGGCAATTCAACTATCTATAGTTTCTGTGTGGTCGGACCGTCTCAGTTTATTGTCAATTTTCATAAATTCGTTCCTGTGATACACAGTTTAGCCGATTCTTCGTAAAACAACAGTTATTAGCGAGTCGATCGTAAACCTAAAATTGGATGAGAATCGAGCCACAAACATTTTTTAGGGTTACCAACCCTGAGTTTGAGTCTTGAATATTTAATTTTCGTCATAAAATCTCATGCGTGCAGTCACGGAAAATATGCTTTTTCGTAATCGAGCCCGTAAATTATTGTGATTTGACAGTTAAATGCGTCTTCAGTTCGGTTTCTTTGGAAAGTCAGTTCTGTCACCCAAAAAATTTAATATTTTTACTTTCTTCTACTTATTCTTTTTAGATACTATCTATAAAAATCATTTCTATCCATAAAAATGTGACATTAAATGAAATATTTTGCTCTTAAAACAACCAAAACAGTAAAAAAATATCATTAATACACATCACCGAATAGAACAGGGGCGTGGATTAAATTCCCTCTCGATTTCAATTTTTTCTTTTTTTTCATCTCTTTATTATTTTCAATAAATACTCCCTACTAATATTATAAATACGAAGTTTGTGAGGATTTATGCGTGTAAGTATGTTTGTTACACTTCAAAATCAACTGGACGGTTATGAAATTTGGTACATGGGTAGAATATATCCTGTAAAAACATAGGGTAATATCCATATCCAATAGAGTTTTATCCCAAAACTCCCAAGGGAGCCCCGGGGCGCAGCTAGTAACTAATAATTTAAGAAATATCAGCTACCATAGCATATATTAAATTTTTTGTGGTTGATGACTGAAGCGAACCACTATCTATGAGAACAATATAACTAATTAAACAATTCGGCCTCGACCAGAGGCTATTGACTCTGTAAAATAGTAAAAACATCAAACATAAAAAATTAACGGCCTGAAATCTACACGCAAACTATTTCTATTGGTCATTGAATCGCTGTTGCTGATAATAAATTATTCACAAAAATTTTATTTTTTACACAAGTTTTTATTTGAATTGATTTGTTATAAGTACACGTCACACATAAGATTTAACATAGTTTTAAAAATAAAAATGAAAAAAAAAGTCTGGAATAGAGCGGGAATTGAACTCACGCCTTGGTGTCACAATGTTTAAAATTAATTTTGTCAGTATGTGTGACATGTATAACAAATCAATTTAAATAAAAGCTTGAGTACCTACTCAGTTTTATTCTATTAATTACCTAATTAATAGAATAAAACAGAATTTCTTACAAGTAACAGTGAATTTTACAGGCGTTCATAGCACGCAAAAAAAGATTCACACGAATATTTTGATTCGGAAGTGAAAATCTAATGTTTTGTTTATTTGGATCTCCTTTGCCAACCCTATTAAAATAGGTAATAATTTCGGTCGCTCCTATATGAAGTTTAGCCTCTATTCCGATTCCTTACTATGTCTTCGGCTATTTCTACCATCATGCCCACTACAGAATATACCATCACTCAGACAGATCCCGATGCGAATGCGTGAACATCGGTTAGTTTGTATGAGAGCTTATATTTACCGCAATGAAAAACCAGCAATTTGTGTCGAAACCGCGTAATTTTGGCCAACTGTTGCCGTTTGTCGAGCAGAAGGTTTTTCATTTCACTTCTCGCTATCTAATCAATTCGAAGTGAGACTCAGCTAACCAATCACGGTGCGCCATTGTGACGCAACGACAACCACGCCGCGATGTGATTGGTTCGCTGTATCGTTTCGATAGTTAGAAGTGAAAATGCAAACCCGCACTTCGCCCTCTGATGACGAAAATTGCGTGCGAAGTGGTATTTTTTTTAAAGTAATGCCTTCAGAATTAATAAGATTTGAAAGTTCGCACCTACAATTTCGTGATTAGTTCATCTTATTCCAGTCAAGATGCAGTTACCGCATAGCGCTACTGCAATTAAATGCAACAGTGGCACATTCTGACCTTCCATCCATGTGTCTTCTGACTGCAATGTAAATAATTTATCTTCGGAGTTTCCCGTCTCACTTGGGAATTTCTCAGTTATACACTGGCTGCGCCGTGGGGCTTCCCACCAGTGGGAATTTCGGGATGAAAAGTATCAGATCTGTTATTCCAGGTTATATCCAACAACATAACAATTCGTCCAGTTGATTTTGCGTGAAAGAGTAACAAATACACATACATCCTCATAAACTTTCGCATTTATAATATGAATAGGATAAAAGAAAATATCTAGTTTTCTGTCTAGGTGTGGCGGAAAAACCTTGACCTCACATGCTTCTTTTCCTGGTCAAATTGTAAAAGTCAGTTAAAGAAAAAGTTTAAGACAATGCATTAATATGACATGCCCTGATAGTGTACCAAGGCTCAGCTCCCGACGAAGAAACTCCTCAAGAGTACCGTGTAGCACATGTTTTTACACACACGTTGAATGTAACAATATATTTCTGACGAGAAGAAAAGCTCTAATTAAAACATTTTTTTTTAATTTGATTACAAAATCCAACTTTTAGAAGCGCCTTTTCAAAACTACGTGTATGAGATATGGCTCAGTATATAAAAGGAAGGAGGTAAATATCTCTTCATAGTCGTATTCCTCTTGGCTGGTCGTTGTCATTACGTGGAATGAAACACACAACAATTTTATTGGCATTAGTAATGGAGTGGTTTGCCATTGCCTTCTCCATACACACAAGTTAATAATAAACCAGTGTGCAGGTTTCCTCACGATGTTTTCCTTCACCGGAAGCTAAGGTAGACGTTGAAAACAACTATACATGAGTCAGATTGGTATACAAACTCATGTGGCACGAGTAGGATTCGAACCTGGGACCTTTCGATCCACAGGCGGGCGTCTTAACCATTGAGTCTACCACCGCTTGAGAGGTAAATATACCTATCCTTAGGTAAATAATATAAAGATTATTGATTTACTGCCATAACAGTACTAAATGTCAATAGATCAAAGACGCTAAGAGTTAAATCTGTCCGTTCATTGCTGCCAAATTCTAGCTAAAAAGATGACATCTGAGAATAGTGTCATTTCTGATGGCTCGCCCAGTTTCCTTTGAGTATTTCCGTAGTTCACGTCACGGGGTCGACGAACCATTGGTATTAATAAATATATGTATATGGAAAAATCACACAGATTTGTCCCAAAGTACTAACTATACTTTATAACGTATACGTATAATATGTAGATAAATATCTAAGACCAGAAGAAAAAAGGTGTGAAAAAGAACATTTTTCATGTTAACCTAACCTGGGATCGAACCCGCGACTTGTAGTGTAGCAATCCGGCGTGCATTAGGCTACAGAATTTATCATTATGCTTTTAAAAATCAATTAGTTTCCTAGTATTTGCGAGTTCGCCCGCGTGAAAGTCGGTTTTCCCTCTAGGCGTAGAATAGGATAACTCCATATCGGTAGATAGCATACGAGGCGACTGAAATACGTACAGCTTGGCAGCTGAAAGGCTACAATAGCACTCCCAAATAGTGTGGACGTCAGCAGGCGGCCGGTTGTAAAATCACAGCCAAATCTTCAAATTTTTGGGTTTATTTTTTACACTGATATCGCGTTTCAAGGTGGCACAGCCGCAAGTGCAATCGGGAACACGCGCGTGTGAAAGAATCAATCAAAAAATCCTTTCTCAGTGCTATAAATTATACGCTATATAGAAAATTTTCCACCTACAGTCGACATTACATACATTTAACCCAAAAACTTTTGGGTTGATGTAAAAAAAATTCATTGCAAATTCACCGCTATTACTGCGACATTAAGGGTTCATTAAGGGTAACTGCCTGTCTGTTCCGCCTTGTGTCGACTTTGAACGATATTTATTATATCGGGCTCTGCGTCGAATTTTATGTAGATTTATTAAAAACATCTGTATGGAAAAATGTGTGAAAGATTTCCTCAAATGAGTCATTATCATAATCAATTTATTTAACGTCATCAGGTCGACGAACTGTAATAATCAGTGTTTTAAATTATTAGATTATTTTTTTTATAAAAAAACAGGATAGAGTTTTGTCAAATATTTTCCATGTCTATCTATATGTTGCCTTCTATTATGCTTACTTACTATCCCGCACTTACTAGAACGTTCTTCTTATTTTATAGCTATCTTGTGGTTGGAGTATACGCCACATCTCTATCCAGAGGGCGAAGGGCAGGTTTGCATTCTCACTTCTCACCATCGAATCGATTCGAAGTGTAACGCAGCGAACCAATGACATCTGTTACAATATTCCGTAAACGCATCAAAGAGTTTACTTTATTGCGGCAAATTGAGGGCAATATATATATATATATATTTCCAAGTAATTTATCTTTATTCCTTTTTTTACACTTTTTCCTAAGTCAGTATATGTTTAATCCTATTGTTTGCTGTTGTTTGTTCCTGTTTCCGTACATATTAACTTGTTTATTTTCCCACCTTACCTAGTTTTGTACTTGGTTCCAGCTGAAAATCAGCGCCTTGGCTCGATACCATGGCACCATGCTGAGCTGGTCGCCATTTCGGCTTACATATTGTTTTCGATCTATATTCGTTACTCTTTTGTATGTTTGGATTTTATGTGTTTGCCGAATAAATGACACAATCTTTCTTTCTTTCATGTAAAATCTATCGATTTTATGGAATCAGGAAATCTTCATTACGCCAATAGTTGACACTCACGACTACAATGTGTAACAAACAAACAAGTAGACAGAGTTATCTTCGGTGAGTACAGTGAACAGCACATAAATCTACCAAAAATCGTGGCAAATTCGCCGCTATTACATAAGGATAGAGCAGAGTAACTTGACTTGCGGTCGTTCGTACGTCTATATTCATAAATTATGTTCTTTTTGGTGTGCCGTAAGTTTTATGACGAAAAGATAAATGGACCACACTCAACGGTTAACACAACGGAAGGATCGCAGTGGTAAGCGCGCTCGGCCTTTGATAGTGGTTAAGTCACCCGCACAATCGTCGGTTACTGGAAAAAAATTATATCTTATAAAAAATTGATTATCTTGAGATCCTCCGCGCTTCAGAAGGCACGCTTTTGGTCTATTGTATTTGCAGTCGTCAAAATCCGCCAATTCGAAATGGGCCCGCGTCAAGGGTCATGGCCCATCCCAATGCCAATGCCAACGTTTGATTGTTACCTCTTCATGAATAATCTATTAGACCGATATTTATGAAATTTGGCACACGGTTAGAAAATAACCTGGAATAACACATACGGTACTTATTATCCTGAAAATCCCACGGGTGCGAAGCCCCGGGGCGCAGCTAGTACTCCATACATAAGCAAGGCCAGTACCCCAGCATTGGGGACATTTGAATGACTGATGATGATGAAGAATGAACGATTAAAAATATAAGAAAATATATATTACAGCAAAATAAAAAATAACGCCTTTAATAAAAATATGTTTATGAAAGAGATCTTTCCAATTACGCAGCTTATCACTAAAACGTCACGCCCAGCTGTCACACTAGTGATAATGCTATATTTATTAGCATTTCAATAAGAAACTACTTGAAACATAGGGGTGAGGAAAAGGGATTAAGAACTTATATAACTTTTATGAACACAGGGCCGGTCTGCTAGCAGACTATATATATTTGTTTGCAGTTTTATCAATATATTTTCTAACATATTGTTCTTTAATACAGATACAGTAGGTATATCGTCTATCTCCCTTACGGCGTAGACAGAGCCATGTGTCGGGAAACTCGAATCAAATTTTAACCCGCTTACCGCAAATGAATCCGTTGTTTCTTATTGAGATTTTTTGTGAAAAAAACAAACAAATAATTACTGTGAGATATATTAGAAGTGTCAAACCCCGCTGAATCGTTAACAGACCGGTGAACAGATAACGTAATCTGGTCTATTAGTCGAGTATTTTTTTTATTTTAGGATTATGTTTCAAAGTGCAATGAATAGATAGATATCACATGTCTACACTAGTATTATAAAATAAAGTCCTGTTTATGAGTAGGCTTATTAACCTTTTCATAATACTAGTGTAACACTATAAATAACTATTTATAGTTGAAAGTGAACGAAGTGTTACACTAGTATTAACTGAAAGTGAACGAAAGTGAATGATTTCAACTGAAAGTGAACGAAGTGTACAGCCAAAAATAATAATATGTCTAAAAGGAAATCGATATGGCGGGAAAACAGTATGTATAGTCAAGCGCATGTCCAGTTATTCTGCACGAATCCCTATGCCGCGATAATAACGTCGAATTTGCAATGAATTTAGATAGGTTGATGTGCTGTCTACTGTACGAATCGATACTGTGACCAGTCGTTGTCTTCGACCATTTATTTGTTTGTTAAAATTTGTTGTTCCAAGCAAACGTATACTCATAAACAAATAGAGAACTTAATAGCATTAAGTTCGCAATTTGATTGCACTTTGCACGCAACTCTCCCAAGATAAATTTATACGACGCAAAAAAGTAACACAATATATTAAACATAAATTTATTTAAAGATAATGATAATTTATTTAGTTAGTGCGAAATAAAACAAAATGTCCTCCTACCTTTATGTTCATTACTAAATGAATGATTAATGAATATAAATAACCTCAATAAGCAATTCTAACACCAAAACAACAATATTGTTTAAAACAATCTTTTTCACATAATAATCATCATTTAAATGCAAACTTGATAAGCGCAGGCGCATGAACAGCCCGCATCCACGTTGTGTATTTAAATGACCTTGACCTGTATTAATTAAAAAAAGAAAATTATAATGTGAATTTGACACCGAAAATAGTTTAAAGGATGGGGCACACTTGCGGTAATTTTTTACTTAAAAAACCGGGTTTATTTAATGTGTGATTCGGCAAACTCGGATTTTTGTACGAGTTTGTGGTCAAAATATTAAATTTAGGAAAGTTTGAACTTACGAATTTTCAAATTAGTAAACAATTTTGACCGGTTATTATATTGAAATGTAAACTTTTCCTGCATATTACTTCTAAGGGTGAGTTGCACAGTCAAATTTGACGTTGATTTTAACCGGCCGCGCACTGCTGACTTTTAGACAAAATGGCGTAATTTGTGTTTTTCTGCGGACGTTAAAGTTAACGTCAAAGTTGTCGGAGCAACCTACCCTAAGTCTACACATTCGAAGTAATTGCAATAATTTGTTGTACACTTTACATAATGATATCTTTATCTCTATCGATTATGTAATTTGTAAAATGAACATTTTAATAAAAAAACACATGTCATCTTTACCATTTGTTAGCCCAAAGAACAGAATAAAAATTTTCTTATTAAAATTTTGAGAAACTTACATGTCGAGTTATAAATAGTATTTTATTTAAATTTACACATTTTGATGTAAATTAAATTTAAATCGAGTATGTGACAGTTTATAAGAGATAAGCACGTCATTCGATCGATACCTGAAGTTTGGTAAATCGGTTTTATTGTAATATTATGTATCGATACCATATTGAACTGATACCGGGTAAAGTGTGAATGGTTTGAATTAATTGATATAATTCTTGGAAATTTATGAGATTAATGTATCTGTTTACAAATAACTTCGCTTAAGATAGTATTTTACTAAATTATTTTTTATATATACTTTAGTTATTTTGTATCGTGGTGTTTAATTTTTGGCAATAAATGTTCATTCATTCATTCATTTTATCTTTTACACGGAAAAAGACAAATTCAAACTAGTTTAATATTCTTTAAATTTGTTATCCAGAGAGAAACATTAAAGGGAAAATTGGGTACTACCTATGTATGGAATAATCATTATACAAACACATTACATAAAAAAGTGTTAATGGTCTTACAAAAAATACACTTAAATTTAAAAAGCAAATATTCGGGTCGTTCTACTTAAATTTTATATCATTAAAGTCGAGTTTTAGCACATACGCAGATAAACATCGATGGCATATAAAAAATACACTCATTCGATTTGTAATGGTATCGATTCGAATAAAAAAAGGTGGAAAAAATGCCTAATGTTGTATTAATTTTGGCCATTTTGTTATCAACTTGATTTGTAATATTGATTTATACAGAATTTTAATTCTATTCGAAATTTATTTTTGTACAATTAACACAAACGAAATCACTTTAAAAATTATGAGAATTTTTCGTCTGTTGACAATTTATTCACTCCCAAAAAGAAGATATATTTAGACTTGATAATAAAATTCAAAGTTGTTAATTGATTGAAACAAAAGCTCATATTTGGTGTTAGTGATGACAGACGATACCGTTACATACACAGACAACATAATGGTAAAACGTAACTACCAAACCGGTAGAACTCACTACACATTAACTGCAAAACATACTGAAAAATCAAAATAACGACAGTACATAATTATCACTTGAAAAGTGAGTTAAATATAATTTATTATCGCAATAAAATGAAACGTGTATTTAAGAACAAAAATCTAAATAACAATGACTATTCAACTTCAAATATATATAATATTAATTATTCATTTTTTTTTCATATTTTTATTGGTACAATGAAATAAAATTTAAACGAGAAATTATATTCGTACGAACGAATTTTAAAAGTATTGATGCACAGTGGACGTAAATTGCAAAGATTGCGCTTAAAATTGACTTGATTTTGGTTTTTTGCATTAAATTCTTATTCGCTTCAAATAATTAGAAGTGAGGATCTGTGCCACATTATTTCATACTAACAGTTAATGCAAACTGAAACACAACTGCGAGTCAAATGTCAACAATATTTTATTGGTGGCAACAGGTCGTTACCGTGTTACGCGGAACGCGAATTCCTCCATGTAAAATACGTATCGTAACGCTGTACCGTACGTCATTAATAATAGTATACCAGCTATAGGTATTCATGTTCATGACGTGATTAGTAGATTCCGTAAAATATAACTTGATTATAATGACAGATGTCAAATAGTATGAAAATTATACATCTTTCTCTGTCGCTTTCATTTTGAATGTATCGGTTCATACGGTTGTCATATGACTCTAGTTATATTTTAGAAAGTATATGGAATGAAAATTATTACCAGAATTTTGTATGACTGATGAAAGATACAGATATATTTTGTGACGCAGATGACAAACCATTGAATGCAGAAACTTGAAATTTAGACTTGTAGTGTTTGTTCTAATAATCTAAGAGATCAAATGAAAATGTACATTTAGTCTAGCGGCCTATGATTTTGAATCCTATTTGTGCCACATAATATGAGTTTGCGTACCAATCTGAATCTTCCGGTGAAGGACAACATCCTGAAGAAAAGCTACACACAGGAAAACTATTAAGTTCACTAGTATGTGAGCAAATAAAATCACAAGATGGGCGTATTTGAAATGCTTATATATATCTCAGATGTTTTAGGCAACTTGAACAAAAATTTACACCAGAGCTAACACTGTAAAACACTCGATAAGAAGAACGAAATAATTTAACCGGTTACTAACCGTACCAACATCAGAAACAAATTATAATTAGATCACCCCGTCCACAATCCTCACAAAAACTAAAAAATTTTGTTTCAGATCAAGTGACCCCGCAAACACTGGATCGTTTGCGGTTTTAAACCCGACACGCGTGAATGGCGCAACACTAGAGCAAAACATGCAAGAAATGCCGTACCAACGAAAATCGCGAGTGAATCGAACTGTCTAGCGAACTAGACAGTGATAGAGATAGCAACAAATAGTGCGGGGAAAGCGATGTGTTGAGCAGTGACGGCGTCAGGCCGTTTGAAATGGGCGCGGCGCGCCATGATTCCGCGTGCGCGCCCCTTGAGGCTGCTTATTGCGGCGCTTGCGCTGGCGTCCTGTGCCGCGGTCCCGGCCCCGGAGCCCCGGGCCCAACGGTCCGCGAACTTAAGCCATATAACAGGCACCTCGCGGAAAATACAGATGTTCCTCAAGAATCGCTATCTGCAGTTATGGCCAGATGGCACCGTCAACGGCACCACAGACGGCAACAGCGAGCACAGTGAGTACTTTTTATATTCTTCATGGCAATCAAAATTATTCAGTTACTTGTTGACCAATAAATGGTAACTGCGACTTGGGACATGATAAGGACAAGCTATGTTTCCACAGCTTCACAGTTTATCACATAGATTGTTAGCCGAGGTGTACTTGTTCGGGTTTTCTTGGCATCTCCCAACGCCAGTCCGGAGTCTATTCGTCGTGCAAAATTTAATAATTTTGTAATATACATCGATCGAATGCCGTTGCACACTGCTCTGTGTACGTTTTGTCTTGAATGCATTGAAAATCACCGCGCAATTTAAAACATTCCGTGTTTTTGGGCCCCATTTATTACAAATTGGACCACTGGTATCAGATTTTAGGGCTGCCAAAAGGCTTTTAACATTATATTTAATATTATACAGTAAATGTATTATTTACTTGATTGTGATTCTTGGGATGAGTACATGAACAGGCTCTCATATCTTCCTTATCTGAAAAGATCTAGAAAGAGTTATCTGAAAAGTTAGTAAATCGAACGGAAAAAACTGAAAACACAACATTGACATTTCAAGACGGTTAAGACCAAGCCAAGTGAAAATTTTATTATACCAGCTGTTGTCCGCGGTTCAAACTACTAATACGAATTCAAACATTTTGACAACGTATCAAAAAGGACAAAAGCTAAAATCAGTGCCACAATCTTTTTAGACATCTAAATAGCTCGATTAGATCTACTCGATTAAATATCATTCTATAACGTGGCACATAATGATATACTATGTAATATCAGGTCTAGTGAACCAAATTGTGATAATTACTCAATTAAGTTAGCCCCAGGGTTAACTGCGGTGGTCTACAAATAGGTAATAGCTATGTTTTACTGTTACTTATAACAATTGCACCGGTTGTAATGGATATTTAGTATATTACGAAATACGAACAGAATACTCTGTTAATATACTTAAAGGTAAAGACGAATGTCCACCGTGAGTCTTCAAAGTCGCTATCACTCAATTCAATTGAGGTAGATCATTTAATAAATTAGTCACATATAGTCACTACTTATCGAATACAATCGGGCTTCGCAATCATAAAAAGATATAGGCGGAACGGTAAATAGATTGGTTATGATTTACAATTTAATTATCGACATAATAATATATCGTTGTTATTGTTTGAGTAAATTTGAATCAATTATCATTATTATGAAAACACTTTAGAATGTCAATCGTTTCATTCTTTGTCGTTAAAACACTCATCCAGAGTGTGAAATATTTTATTTATGAGCATCAGTTTAAGTAATGATTTCTCAATAAAAGGAGAATTTGTTTTAGGGCATTGTAAATTTTAATAGTCATTGCTAGTAGATGCATTCGCAGAAAGATTTTAGAAAACAAATTTAATTCGGTTGATTAACAGAACTACGGCACCGAAGCGTTTGTCTTATTTATTGGTGACGTTCACTGTGTATCCAGAAGTACAAAAAAAAATTTAAGTGGGGAAAATATGGATAACATTTCATCAGTGGAGAATATAGATGAATTTTAATTTTTTCAATAAAATTCTAATTATTAACTTTCAAATGCCAAGTATGCATTACTATTTTGTATATACCTACGAGTAATTTAATATTATTATTATTAAGCCTTGTTATTTTATAGCGCTATAAATTACAGTTCAGTGTGTGAGTGGCTTAACACATCCAAAAAGATACAGCAAAAAGTGACCGTCGAGTAAGCGAAAATAAAACTTATTTGGATTTCGGCAAGCAAATTAAGCGTGTATAAAAACAAAATACCTCTCTTTTATTGTCGGTAATAATGGTGTGGTACCACCATGGGAGTTAAGCTGGGTTTACACGCATAGTACCTATATATAGGCATAAGTAGGTAAGCTCTGAGACTGCCCAAAAATAATAATTTTTTTTGGGTGGATCTCAGAGCGTTTCGGCCACGTTGTTATTACAATTTTTTTCAAATAATAAATAAATATATTAGGACAAATCACACAGATTGGGCTAACCCCAAAACAAGTTCGAGACTTGTGTTATCGGATACTAACTCAACGACATTTTATTTTATAACAAATACATATATATATATATATATATAAACATCCAATCAGAAAAAGATCATTTTCCATCATGACCCGACCGGGGTTCGAACCCTAAGCACTTTACCACTGCGCCACCGAGGTCGTCAAATATTAACAAAGACAATAATTAATTTTACTATTCTGAACTGATTAATTAATTAATGATTTTAAAACAGGCACAGACAGTACTTTAAAATCATTGCTGTACTGTGGTAATGTCAATTTTATGAATGATTGGTTTTGGAAATGGTTCCTTACTCAAGAAAATTAACGGATCGTAATTACATCGATCGTAGTAAAACCTTTTTACAAAAATGATATCTTTGATACAAACTTTAAATGTCATCAGAGAGATCTCGTCTCATTCAATGTGTGACAAAAAAATAATGTGCGTGCAATAAATCGTTGAGGAGTTCCCTCGTTGGGAGCCGAACAGATTTTTATCGCTTACAGTTTTTTTACATGTGACATTTGAAATAAATTTGGTCTTTTACAAAGTTAGATTTACAGAGTTTACAAATCATGTTGTGTTCATCGGATAAGTGCGAGCCAAGAATATTTGACTGCAACAGGCGTATATAAATTATAGTCAAAATAAATTAGGCACAAACGTATATTTACATTTCTTTTTTGGTAAAAGCAAAAAGAATAAGTACCTTCAGTCCTTTCTCCTCGTATCTCTCATCTTTGCCGCCGGCGTTGCTTGCGAGGTACTTTCTTAACCGATATAATTTTCGGTAACCGCTTTTATAGCTGTCTGACTGTCAATTTAATTTGTTGATAAAGAATTCGTAAAAATCGCGTTAGGTATTGGTAATGCTGATTTATCTTGCAAGGATTTTAAAGAAAAGAAGGAAAACTTTGTGAGTTATGTATGTACCTATGCAATTATTTGCCACTAGACGTGGTTGGTGGTCGTAAAAGTCATGTCAGGTGCCTTTAGGCGGTTGGATAAAATCTGTCACAGAAAGAGTCAAGTTTTTTAGAACACTAACTTCAGTTGGATCTCAATTGAGCCTCGATCGTCCAGCATTTTTTACTTGCCGTTGATTTGTATATCACCGTCATTGGATTTTGTACCGTATTTTATTATGAATAAGGTGTCATTTGTTGTATAATAGGCCCGACATGTAACACGCATTGCTCTGAATGCGCTGATTCTGATAATATCAATTATTTCTTCATTGGGATCGATTTGGCAGATACGAATGTCGGTCGGCGAAGTCTCAATTATATTTTTATTGCAATAAGAAATAAACTATCTGATAATGTACTATTTATTATTGATCATTGATCATTTTTTCAATTGTTAGAAAGAGAGAAAGAAAATATTTATTTGCCAAAAACATGAGTACAAATATACAAATTGATGTCAAAATGAATTAAACCTACATGTTTTACCGAATATAGGTATGCAAATATAAATAAATAAAGAGGAGCGCGCTATCCACTACAAATAACAAAACGTTATTGTCTGTTAAAATGTGCTACTACGTATTTTTAAGTACAGCTGAAGATGTTTGCTTTCTAAATATATATCTACTACTTTTTACCCGCTTTAATTTCTGTGTGAAAGCCGAACGGATATAATTTTCATACAAAATTTCGACCCTATTATAGGCATTTGGGTATTTTTAAAAAGTATCCTATATTTGAACGAGGTTCTATAACTACATGTATACCAAATTTCATCAAAATCGATGCAGAGGTAGCGGAATAGACAGATAGACTTTCGCGTTTATAATATTAGTATGGAAGTATGGATATATTTTTTTACAAATCACTCCAATAATAGTACTAAATATGGTTCTAATAAATAAATTTCATTTATCAGCCATTAGTGGGACGCTTCGGTGAACAAAAACATATATACATATATCCATACAAAACCTTAGTCCCCTTGCAAACGCAAGCGGTTACTTGGAAAAAAAAATATTTTACGAATCATGGTGCTTATAGTAATTTACAGAATATTATATAATGAGAGTCTTATTTTATAGAGTTTAAGAGTTGTCTCTTGTTTTCTTTACCTTTAATAATATAAATAAGAATTCAATAAGATCTTATGGTAAGATTCTTATCATCAAAAAAACAAAAAAGTATTTATTCAACGTAAGTTTAAAAAAATCGACTAAACTCGGTTCGTATATCGCAAACATGTGTGTTAATGTCTCCTAAATACCAAATTACGCGCAATATCACAACCATCTTCGTCGTGGTCGGCTAATAAATCCGTCAATAGCGGAGATGGTTCCGCGATAGCTATTGTGCTTTGTTTACACAATCATAGAAGTCTGCATTTAGCACAGAAACTGTTTAGTTAGTAACTACAATGTAAACAAAGCACAAAAATCAGCTTAACTAATAGTTACTTAACAGACACATAATGCTCATATACATACAGGCACATAAGCACATAATTCTGCACATAGCACAAAAATGTTTAGTAAATATTTTTATATAAATATTAATCTGATTTTTAATCTGTCAAAACATATAATCTAAATTACATAATAATATAATAAACCAAGAATTATGACAAAAGTCAGTTTAAATAATATTGAGATTTGTAAAAAAAATAAAGCACTTTTTTTGAGCAAGTTAACAATTTATACATAAGACGTAGGATTGTTAAACGACTGCTTAACACTGTGTTGCATTTCCAAAAATTCTGTGAAAGACAGAGATGAAACAAAAGCTATGAAATACATAAATGTTAAAGGTAAATAATAATGAAAATATTTTTAAACAATGTTATATCCATTGTTAATTATCTGGCTCCTTTTCTGTACCTAATAGAAGTATGTTTTACAATTTTATCTTTAATATTACTAAGTATTGACGTTTTAAGATAATATTTATTCAATAATATTTACATTTCATCTAAAGTATTATATAAAAATAATAAAACCAAAAAAATATAAAAACTAGTTGTTCGCCGCGAACGTACACCTCGCGAATACAATAAGTTTTGATGAGATTTTACAAAATTATGAATATTTCGAAAACGACTTAACCGATTTTGATGCCCCACGAACTTAAAAATTATATTGACAGAACATACCGTTTAAATTTCATCAAAATTGGACCAACGGTTCGAAATTTATCGCGTTACAAACATACATACATGTATATTGTACATTCAAAAAATTTACTTATTTGAGGTGGTTGTTTGAGGTGGGTAATGTCCGAAACTACCGAACCGATTTCAAAAATTCTTTCACCATTAGAAACACTACCAACATTGCTATAGGAAGTATTTTATCTCACAATTCCCACGGGAGCGAAACCCGGGCAACATCTAGTTTAGTATATAGATACTAAGTTGATGTAACCGCAGCACTAATGTTAATCAATGATCTTCAGTGTGGGATGAACAAGCCGCTATAGCTCACGTATGTCACAGATCTTTTTTTTTCTGACATCGCATCAACACCTCCACCAGTGTGCTCGTGTTAACTGTTAACAATGGAATCGTGATATATTGTTTGATTTCAAATTTATTAGAAACGAAAATCATATATGTTTATGTTTTTATTAATTTTTATATATAATACAATACAATACAATACAAAAATCTTTATTGCACAAATTAATTACATAGTATACATAAGTACAAAATGTATAATCACACATAGCATGACATTATAATATAGATACATTGTGCAAATGGCGGCCTTATCGCTGTTAGCAATATCTTCCAGACAACCTTTTGGGAAATTGCTAGACGAGGAAATACAGAAATGCAGGTCGGATTGAACTGACAATTGTAAAAATAGATTTAATATAATCAATATACTTAAAATAAATATCATAAACCTACATAAATGTTAATACTATAAACTTACATACACACATTACATAAATATATACTTATATTGCACATAATTACTTTATAAATGTAGTTATATAACTACTTTTATTAACTACATTTAATATAAAAATATTATTTTTAACTAGCTCGGCCAGGCTTCGCTCGTGTAAAATCATTATAAATTATACAATAAAACCCTTTCTCAATATTTACTTTGGTAAAAACTGTACAAATATTGGCATATTTGGCAAATCTACATTGCTGATTTTTCATTGCGGCAAATGAAATCTCACACACTAACTACGCAATACTCATTTATCAGTGTCAGCATCTGACAGAGTCCGGCATAAAACATATAAAAGCGCGCTTATTTAACGCCAACATTCTTGTGTAAAACCTCGCGTAAAAAGTGATGTGCAATGCAATGTATCGATATATTTATCATGACGTTGGTCAGTAAATCGATGTCTAAACGGTCGTATTCTATGTCATATTTGACATGTTTACAGTTTAATTCAATAAACTTGTATGAGCTTTCGTATTTTCATTCAATTTCTCGCAATAAGACATATTGCACACGGAAACTTGGCCCAATAAATTCATTATAGACTTTTCTTCCAGTAAATCTTACTTTAAATCTATTTATATAAAATTCTCGCGTTACTGAGTGACTGACTGACAGACAACGCACAGCCGAAACTACTGGGCGTAGAAAGCTGAAATTCCGTGTGTAGTTTCGTTGGACAGTGTAGGGGAGCATTAAGAAGGGATTTACTGAAATTCCCACGGGAAACGTATTTTTACTCACATACGAAGTTGAGGGCAAAAGCTAGTGCTTAAAATATGTATATATATATTATGCTATTTTACTCAAAAGAACGAGTCGAAAGTTGAAAATACAAAACTTCCTTAGTCTGGACTTTAGTAACTCTGAAAATATATTCTAGAAACTAGATAAAAAAGACTAAAAAAAATCACAGTAGTACCGTAACAGAACTTTGACAATGGTATACTACTGGAATATGGGGCTTTCTTGATACCATTGAATTTTTAAATGAAACGTTAAAGAATGGGTGCCTAATGGACAGATCTAGCATCATTGAGGGAAATAATTGTTTTTGATTCAAAAAAGTAAAAAGGAACAAAGGACAGATCTTTGATAATCACGCAATTATGTGCAACTAAACTATCAAGTAATTTCGGCGCATTATACCAACAAATGTGAAATTATGTAGTTTTTAAATTGCACCGTTAAAATAAACCAGTTTTATTTCTCATGAATCGCTGACGTCAAACCGAATTTACGGAAGAATAACTGTCATGTAATATGTTGACTTCGCGCTTGGATAAAATAACAAGACATATTTCATCCATATAATTAAACTTCATCGACATATTTAAGGTAATTTTTAATTATAATATTTACGAGCCATTAATAATAATTAATAAAATGCATATATTAATTTAGTGGTCAATCAGTCTCCACATCTCTATTTACAAGAAAATTTCGAACGTCGACAATATTTTTTTTTTGTGTTCGAATATTGAACATAACAAATTGGCCAGTTACTTACAAATATTACAGATAGATTCAGATAAATTAAAATAGATTGTAGATAAAAAATATTATTAGTATTTTATGTCAAGTAAACGTTTATTATAAAGCTATGTTTTCATTTTCCATACATATTATTCATATGGATGTCGGCATCGACTGAAGATTGATTGGCCAAGTTTAACACAGCAATTTACACCTGTTAGGCCTTCTGAGATCCCTTACGAAGTTACGACTTCATCATAAACCAGTTAAGCATAACCATAGGGTTGTAAAATGTGCTATATTTAAAAAAAATAGCATTTTTTTTCTGGAATCTATTTTAGAAACGATGTATGTGGTCATGAAAGTGAAAGTGGAAGGAATATTCACACATGTTTTTATTATTGAAGTTACATGAGGGAAAATTCAACGAATATGCAATATTAACGACCTCGGTGGCGCAGTGGTAAAGTTCTTGCCACTGAACCGAGAGGTCCCGGGTTCGATTCCCGGTCGGGTCAACATGGAAAATTATCTTTTTCTTATTGGCCCCGGTCTTGGATGTTTATCTATATATGTATTTGTTATAAAATATAGCATCGTTGAGTTAGTATCCCATAACACAAGTCTCGAACTTACTTTGGGGCTATTTCAATCGGTGTGATGTCCCAAATATATTTATTTATATTTAAATTGTGTAAAAAGATAAGAATACGAAGGGAGTCTTATACTTTATTTCTTAAAACGTCGCATCGCATAACGCAAAACGCATAAACGAAATCAGTATTTTGGCAACCCTAGTTCTCGGTAGAAATTCGGCCTTCTGCTGAAATCATTACGTTAAAAATGGTCAGGTATACTGATTTATGTCATGAGACGTGAGAACTGATGGGTTTTTACATCAAAAGGGATAGCATATTGACTAGGGAACTTTTTCATGAAAAATTACTTATTAATAGCGCATATACATGTTTTAGTTATATTATAACCTCAAAATATAAGTATCTTAGCATAATTTTCTATTAGTTATATGTGCTTCAAAAGAAAAAAAATCTGTACTAATATAAGTATTTATATGTATATGTACTTTTATAAGGTTTTTGGATAGAGGTTATATTTTTATTTTATAAGAGAGTTTTTCCTTATACCTAGATAAAATATCAATCTATAAGGATTACATAAATAAATAAAATATATATAGACAAGTCACACAGATTGAGTTAGCCCCAAAGTAAGTTCGAGACTTGTATCTCAAAAAAAATCCAGTGACATTCAAGGTGAAAATGGTTTTCAGAGTTTCAAAATCATCGTTTTATAAGTACATACACTACACTATAAAAGCCTATTTCCTCATATACACAAACAGAACTATTTCAAATTTAATGAGACGAAACATTAGTAAATATTTATCAACGATTCGGCAGTTAAAGCTATAATTGGCTTGATAAATTGCCTGCACACAACCGAAATTTTTATTGATAGTTTGTTTATCGATGACATTTTGATAAAAAACTGGTTAATGAACAAAAAAAAAGGAAACACTTATTAAAGCTATTAAAATAATACTTGATAAGCGAATCGGTCGTTTTTCGAAATTTCGATTTTGCTTTTTATTGTCATAGATTTAAAATGATTTTATGAGTAAGTTGTGGTAGCAGTATTTTGACTGCGTAAATTTTCCGGGATGAAAAGTACCCTATGTCCTTCTCGGTACTTCATAGTACAAGTATATAAAATTTCAAGAATATTTTGTTGAGTGCCTATATAGAGCGTGAAGAGGTAACGAACGAACTTACTTTCGCATTTGTAATATTAGTTAAGATTTATGTAGGTACCTATTTATAAGTTATCGGCTTTAGACCGGGGTTGAATGAATTCATAGACAGCAGGCAGAATAGATTTCAATGCATTATTAGCCTTTGATCTAAATCGATTGGAATCGAAATAAATCGCTGATCGATAGTTGTTTCTAACATGATTGAGTTGGTTTTATTCTTGGAGAATATTTGTTTTAAACATCTTGATTTTGCACGTGTTTAGTTTTAGATAAAAAGCTTTTATAAGCTTAAAGCTGATTAGATAAAAGGCAGCCATTTGAGTCTCTAACGATGCCTCAGACAAATCGATATAAGTAATAAATATTAGATTTACATGCTATTGCCCCCAGGAGCGCATGCGGTAGGTAGCCTATGTTACCTCGGGTCATGAACTAGAATATAATACATATACTTATAAAATTTTATCACATTCGGCCTAACCATATTGTTATAAAGTGAAATATGTAAATTTTATTTAGTTTATTGGGACGAGAATTAGAAAAATGTCAAATTGAACTCTCTCTGGGGTGAGTTCCACCGTCACATTTGACTTTCACTCTAACTGGCGCGCCACTGACGTTTAGATAAAATGGCGTACTTTGCACTTTTCTGCGCATAACTGACGTTATGCGCAGTATTACCAACCTTAGTTTTTAAGTGTACTTTTTGGCCCTATTAGGCACAGGTGCATCGACACGCGGCAACCAGTCTGAGCGGTGTCGGCTCGGCTCGCTTACCGAATGATGTACCGCCAAATTGGCGGGAAAAATTCCGAACGCTCTTACCATTGAACAGGGATTTCATTATTTCTTGTTATATTCATTGATTTTTTTTGCGAGGAAAGTATGGGTAGATTATGTATGCAATGCAGTCTAAAAATGAAACAATTAATTTTATTATTTTATTGAAATTTCAATATTATGAGTTTTGTCAGATTTTAAATTATATGGGCAGTACATAAATGATTACTAGACTGATTAAAAAAATTGCTGCTGGATTATACGAACATTTATAAACTCAACCAACGTAAAATAGGTAACTAAAATCTTAAAACAACTTTTATTAAGAATTCATCAGTATAAACGCAAAATTTAGGGTAGCTGTCAAACATACACACTTTTTTTTCGCTAAGATATTATTCAATCGTGACGTCACGTTAGAGTATCATTTAGTATGGAGCGTATGAACGCGTCTAAAAATTATGTGATTTTATTTTTGTCATATCTTTTAAAGTATTGTATTGTTATCATAATAATTTTTTAACCGATTTTCTATTAATATAAGAGTCTTCAAATAATCATCAAAATAAAGAAAAATCATCTTCCCTATTGTTGCCTACATTTTTGCATTTTTTTTTTGATTTATCTTTACGCTGCCTAGTACTGACCTGCCTAGTTATTGATTTCAACAAAAAATCACGCTCCATACTTTTAAACTTTTTTTTTAATGTTAACATTGCATAAATATTACGCCTTATTGTAATATTGTACTTAATATTATTATTAAATTTACAAATAGGACAGTCTGAGTTGTTCTACATTAAGGTTAGACACAAATATATAAAAATAGTGACATGGAAATATCTGAATTACTAAAATTATAACATTACAAGTTGAATTAATTGATATAGTTGATATCATATCTAAATTCAAAAACTAGACTTTCAACTATTTGGACACCGTACTTTATACAAACATGAGAGAATATAATTTACTGTCTGTCAGTCTACTGTATAACTGTCTGTTATATATAGAAATTAAGTATTTTGTATTAAGTTTGTATTCAATAAACATCTTGCTTTTGATACATTATCACATAATTTTAGAGAATATGTTTGAAAATGCAGTATAATAAATTATAACATATATATAAAATATAACATAAATTTACCTCTACTTGCTGTGCCCTGGGGCTCCGCTCCCGTGGGATTTCGAGATGTGTTATTCTTAGTTATATGTTACATGTTTGTCAAATTTAATCAAATTTTTTAAAGTAGGTTTTTCGCGATCGAGTAACAAACATATTCGCATCGGTGGGATTAAACCAATATCGATTGAAAAATTATAAAGCTTTGTGACACAGTCTAATATTTAATGTACCTATATGTTTATTTATTTGAGTAAGTGCATGGAAATAAAACTAAACATCCATTTAATAAATCATATCAATCTTGTTATACCATAACATGATAAATGAACGCCTGCCATATGTTCAAGATTGTTAAAATTTATATAATATATACCTACCAAGAAATATAAATATATTTTAGGTTATTTCTGACACGACCATGACTTATTAGTCTCAATTCAAATTATTGAAACAACACCTTGTTTTTGTGATAAGAAACAGAACAAAAGGATCAATTCATTCAAGTATCCATGAACATTATAAACGACATTTTGTTATATTTACCAAGAAAAAAATTCAAGGTTTAGGAAGTAGTTCAATAAGCTAATTTATACATATGACCTATAATTTATAATGGGATTTACTCAGAAACAGCTCAATCCAAAATGTAGTTATTGTACTTAAATAAAATGAGGTTAAGGTTGAGACTACGTTTAATTGAACTATATTGAATGAAGTCTGTATGTATGTCAAACACAATGAGGAAGTTAAACAAGATAAAAATTATAACATTAAAAACCAAATACATTGAAAATTAAATTGTTTTTATTGGGTTTATGATATTATGCCATATTCAATTCGCCGCTTATTGGTAAATGCCATACATTGATAGTTATGTCAGAAAGACTAAAATTTCTATAGTGTCTGATGATAATATATAAGTATATATCTGTATAATTATGGGAAATGCAATGTCTAGATAGAGCCATAAAAGTAACCACTTACGGGTCGAAAATTTTATAATAGACATCTAGACTTTATACAAGAAGAAATGCAATGCCTGAAATTTTTATTTTTTATTAGCTTGTGGTATCCCATTGCTGGGCAAAGGCCTCCCATCGCCCCCATATTTCGCCATCCATCTCTGAGTAACTCCTCCAGTTTTTATACGTCGCATCAAAATCGTCCAACAATCTTTTGGAGCGGCTTTTTCATCATTAGGCATTCAGTGATTATTGTAACCTTTCCTTCTGTATATGAAATTAACCTAAAATAAATTAACCTAATTAAGTATTTATTTTTCCGCATCTACACCGTTTTTTTGATGACGATCGACACTTATCGCCACAAAGTTTTAATTGCATCGAAACTTGATCGAGTTCTCGTCTGCTACCAATAGTAGGGGCCTGCGGAAAAGTAAAGAGAGAATCCAGTACTATAGCTTTTTATAGCGACCGCGAGCAAGTCGACCTTGTAAATTGAGTTAGTGGAAAACGTCTGCCATCGTGATTTTATGTTTTAATCATCGATTTTAATTATGATATTAATTTTATGAAGCTAGACCGATTTGGAGGACCAGATATTTATTTGTTTAATTGAAAAGCCGTTAGTTAATGCTTATTAATGTCTGACCTAACAAAACATAAGATTAACTTCAGCATCCAATTTTACTAAGCTCCAGTGAGAATGTATGAATGTAGGACTTGTGTTATAGGATACTAACTCAACGATACTATATTTTATAACATATACATATATAAATAAACATCCAAGACCCGGGCCAATCAGAAAAAGATCATTTTCCATCATGACCCGACCGGGGATCGAACCCGGGACCTCTCGGTTCAGAGGCAAGAACTTTACCACTGCGCCACCGAGGTCGTCAAATATCGTACCAAATAAACAGGTACTTATTAATTAGGTGGTTCTCAGAGCATTTCGACCGCTTCGGCCGCGGTGTCATTACGATCCGACAATTTTCTTGAGGAAGGAATCATATCCAAAATCAATAATTCATAAAATTGACATTACCACGGTCTTCTTCATAAGTTCATTATAAGTCGTATTCCTCATGGCTGGTCATTACGTGGAATGAAACACACACAACAACTTTCACCACGGTACAGATAGATTATTTTAAAGTCAGATAGTGTGAAACTACTTCTTGTCTGTGTTAAAATTTTAAAAGTTGTAATTACTGCGCGACCGCAGCGGTCCAAACACTCTGAGAACCACTCATTATTTTTTAAGTTATGGGCAAGTGAAGGAAGCGATCGGCAAGAGATCCATTGCCGGATGACAATGACTCCAGGTTGAGAAAGACGTAGGGAAGATATAGTCGACGAGTCATTTCACATTTCACAAAAACACAGTTTATATTTTCGGTAAAAAATAAAAAGTAAAAATATCGGAAATTAAACCATAATGCCAATTTGCTGTCGTCCGTTCGCACGTCTTTGAACAAAAATATTTATAGTTTTACATCTAAACAGGTTAATCGGAAATTAAAAATTAACGACGATCACAGTAAACGGAATATGGTCACGATAAAAATGGTACTTTATGCGTGTAATGCTACTGCATTTGCATAAATACATAAAAAATTAATAAGGACTACCTAATTGACGTCATCAAGAGATAAAGACGCAATATCTGACTTTATTCGCAAGGTAATGGAGTCCTGGTTCACTATATTCCTATTTGGACACACAAAATAATGAAGATATATTTTCATATAGTACTACTCTCTTAACCGATTTTGATCAAATGTTCGATATAGTAAATCCTTCTTCTTTATTTCTTCTTCTTTCTTACTATATTGTGTATTTACATTGTTATATTACTGATAAAAAAATATACATAAATTTATATTTAAAAAATAATGAGACCATATGCCATGATAGGGACTAACACTGTTTATTGAATGGGTTTCTTTCGGCATTTCATTTCAGCAATGGTCGTTCCGAAATGCTAGTAGTTTGTAGCTTTGGTAAATATCTTTAAATTTAGAATTTCATGTGAAAAAGTGCCTGTGAAGTCCTGAATTATATAATATTTTATATTATTAGACATATACTGTGTCTTTTTTAATTTGACCCCAAATGGTTTCAATGGCGGGTGAGTACGGAGACAGATAAAATGCTCGTTTTATTATTTACTAGCGGCCCGTGCCGGCTTCGCTCGGGTAAAACTTTAATAAATTATACACGTGAACCTTCCTCAGGAATCACGCTATTTATTAAAAAAAACTCGCATCAAAATCCGTTCCGTAGTTTTAAAGATCTGAGCATACATAGGGACAGACAGCGGAAAGCGACTTTGTTTTATACTATTTATGTCACAATAATACATAACTTTTCTCTTATTCAAAAATGATGCTGTGTACTGCATTTCATCATACATAAAGAGTTTCATTGATTTTTCATGTTTACTATACGATATCTAACAATACTATATCGACATATATAACCACTAACTATCATTGTATGCAATGCAGTGCATCTAATGTAAATGTGCATTACCATATAGAGAGAGGTAGTGTTTTGTTACAGAGTTTGGAAATGGTGTACGTATGTGCATGTGGAAGTCGCATGTTGCAAGTTCAGACAATTATCATAATTGTGATGTTAAAGGAGGAGGCCGATTGTCCAGCTGAGTGCGTTGGTTAAGCAACTTATGTACTGTCATGACACGGATTGGTCGCCGAAACTTGGCAAATCTTTTGGCTTCGATAGATGCTATTTACATCAGTATTGTTCAGTTTATTTAACGGACATAAAAATAGTTGAAGTATTATCTTATCCCTACATATTATAAAAATATTTGCATATGTAAAATTTATGTAGTAATAGCAAAGTATATGATATTACAAATATATATAAAATAAGTATAACAAGCGCGATAAACTCGAAAAAGGTTTTACCAGTTCCAATTCCAATTCCTGAGGTGAATGCGGGACTGGCCGCTAGTAAAAAAAAATATTAAAAAAGAATATTATATAAAAAAAGGTTTTATTTTTAAGTATGCTGTTATCTAAATAAATTTGAATGAAATAAAGTTTTTCGGCTGTTTCAATGACTCTTTCATGTAAATCCAACTATAAAAATTTATAGATTGGTCACCCCATTCAATTAGTTTTGATCGAAACAATTCGTCCTTTACGTACAAGCCAATAACAGAGAATTTTTGACCCGAAAATAATAATTATAATAAATCACTTTTTATGTCACTAGGGTGGTATGAATTACTCTATTTAACTACGAGGTCTCAATTAATTAGGATCTCTCTAGTGATGGATTGTGGCCAGTTATCTCTGGATTTGATCAATACCCTCATTTTTATGGTGATAGTAAAAGATAAGTAATTACATCTGTCTACAGGATACGGTTTTCAATTTTTTTTTTGTTAGCCATTGCTGCTCTATACTTTTAATTTATATATACTTTCAAATTCCTTATTTCTCTAGATGTATAAACTTATAGAACCTTTGTCTTAGTATGTAGGTACTTTTAGTTTTAAATAATTTATCAAGAGGCGGGGCCTGACGAGGTATTCCACGTAGCGCACTTGTCTTGAGCGCACCCGTCGTAGCGCACCAAAATTACTATTCTTCTAACCTCACCAAAAAAGTGCGCTTCAAGGAATATTGAGAATATTAAAATTTCATTCTTAATGTACTAATGTGTCTGTAATAAACATAAATAACAATAATTGGTGGTCCACACTAAGCTCTTAGCCAGTATTGTTAGTCCGATGATGAACAAAACACACCCAGACCCGCAGACTAATGTCTAAAACCACAAGTATGATATTCGCCAGCGCTGGGAATCGAACCCAGGAGCAGATAGCGTACAGTCGTGGAAACCACTACGCCACGGAGATCATTCTTTGGGAGCTAATACTTGTGTGACTTTTCCATATTTATTTTGAAAATTGTCTATCTCTGTCGCACTCCACAAGCAGTGACGACCTAGTTGCATGGCATCCATCATTTTATCTCGTGTTTGCGCGGAGATAATCTGTCGGGAAGCTGCGATTTACAGCCGCCTGCTAGGGCTGGCACTCGGGATTGCAAGAATGAATTAAATGTTAATTCACAAGGCATTTTGAAATGCTTAAATTAAATCTTGTTATACTGTAATTTGATGTTCCCGCCCCCGAATAGGATCATGTCAGGGTATATAGATAGAGTCAGGTTTTTGTCAAATACAATAATAGTTTTTGTAGTGTTATATACAGAATAGAAGATCACGGGTTGTTCGTTTTTATTACATAGCTCAGAAATTCAGCCCATTGACATATCGGGCAATTTTTTTTTTGTAAAAAAAAAGTATTAAAAAGAGTGACATTAAATATCTCGATCAATTTCTGTGTTAAATAAATTGAAAAATAACAAATAGTAGTTGAATTTTCGTAGCAATTCTTTATATCCGTGGTTTAAACATAACTTTGACTCCGTTACCAGCCCTGTCTATATTGACATACCATCTTAACCCATTTATGTGCAGCAAGTGGCGGCTCCCGAGACATTGTAAGTATTTCACAATATTTAGTTCCGTTTCCGTGTAAGTATTATGTTTAAAGTTTGCACTCTTCGCAAAAGATTTTTGGTTTTCCAATGATCGCTTTCACGTGAGACAGTTTGACATTAATTGTATTTACCATAGTCGTATTTCTCATGGCTGAGGGTCGTGGTCGCGTGGTTTCGATCGCTGCGACTGCGCTGCCATTAAAATGATTCAAATTTTAACAAAGACAAGAATTAGTCCCATTATGATTTGTTATCATTGATTTTTTTTTACCATAGTACAAAGCTAGGAATATTCAAACAAAGAGTATTTTTCAATTACGTTTTTCAATGATAGAACCTTATAAAAATAATGTTTTTTTTTAAACGTTATCTTTTCTTCGCTAAGTAGGTAGTTTTACTAGTAGTACTGGGAAGTTCGTACGGAATTTTCACACTTATTTCCTGTAGATGTCTATGGTTTATGCAAAACCCGAATCTGTGTTAGCGATAGCTCTTATCAGTGCGTCTACAACCTTATCAGAGAACCTGGAACGACTATGCAACGGCCTGGGTGGTCGAATAATGCAATCAAATTTGAACTGTAAACTTATTAATAATAAAGTTGAAAATTCTTAGTGAAATGATGGGGAAATTCGAATGTTCATTTTTAATTGAATATGTGTTTTATAGAAAATATTAATTAAGAAAATAATATTTGTGAAAACTCAATTTTTCTTTCTTATCGAGTGTGCTATTGCTGACACTGGTTTCAGATTTATTCAAATTGCCTAAAGGGACTTGACGTGACGTTTACGACTACCGCCATCAAGCGGCAGTAGAAACGTGCTCAATAAGCTTAATGCGGACTCCACAGTGTCGTCGAACAGTTTGCCAAATACATTGCTGGTTTTACATTGCGGTAAATAATAGTACTCATACTAACTACGTAATGCTCACGCATTCACGTCGCCATGTGTCTTAGTTCGGCGACAGTGTGGAGCTAACATAACATTAGCACCAATGTGAGCAATATCACACTTTGTCCAGGTTTTATGTTCCATATACTGGCCACTAATAAACGAATAAGTAAAAATGTGTTCTAGGTTCAAATATTTTTTCATATTGACAGATTAAGATTGCCGCCTTTTCTTATAACATGTACTAAAAATTACGATTTATATTTTGGAAAAGTTTTTAATTTATTTTAGACCAACTATTTGAACACACTAGAAAATAGTAGAAGGCCTACAACGAAACATACAAACACATAATGTCCGCTTGCTGTACTATTTCGGATATCGTGTACGCAACGTGTAAAAAAAGAGAGATCTCGTGTACGCAATGACTTGTGTCTGAATGAACACAAAGTAGTGCCAGTCTAACATTGTACAGGTTTCCTCACGATGGATACTGAAAACAATTGACATGAGTCAGACTGGTATTCAAATAGAATATGATTCGAAACTGGGACCTTTCAGTCACAGCCTTAACCACTAAACCACCGCTGCTGGCTACAAATAAGCTTTTAAAAATGTAATCTGAGAATACAATATTAAACCAGTAAATACCAGTCATTAACACCAATTTTATCGTAACATGTATCTGTGCTATAAATAGGCAAGTTATTTTTAGAACTGATAACGTTAAATATAACGTTGATGCGTGACACGTCTAGCTGGAAGTTGTTACGACGGTTACGACATTCGATGCACTATCTGGTTGTGTGTAATGTTTTTTTTTGTGTGTCATTTATCCGCCGGCGATTTGGGAGCAAAGGAAAAATACAGAATATATCAACAACTACTTAACATTGATATTAATGTAACAAATAATTATTATAATAAGTTTATCTGCGTTAAAAGAGGTGATACAGGTACATGCAAATTTCTAATGATAATAGGCTATATCTTGTTACATTTACAAAGATTTTTATTTTAACAGTTTATAGTCAAAAATTCATTGGTCAATACATTCATATTACATTTAATTTTAAATGTCATTATCACTTAAAAATCTTTTACAGAATAATAACACTTTTCAATGAACATTTGAATAAATATATTTTTGAATATCGATAAGGGCAAAGTAGAGTAGTGGAAGTAACACTATCACGTTTATTGTTTTGTTCTCATTTGAAGTTAAATGTAAATCTTAATGACTTTGAACCTGACTCCTCTCGCGCAGGATATAAAAGTCAATCAAGAAAAACGCTTTATAAACTAAGAATATTTCTCATTCGACTGGTCAGTCTTTCAGCATGTCAGCTCCACTAATAAGCCGAGGATATAATTTTACAGAAATAGCTAACGTCCGATGGTCCTATCCATGCTATCGATAGAACTATCGACAGTTTTAAAACAACCAATTGACAGTATCGATAATGGTGCGTCTTTATAGTTCAGTTTGTTCATATATAGTGTCGACACTACCGATTATTTTCAAAACTATCGATATGTACAACAATAGCATATCACGTGACACGGTAACAGTGATAGACTCGGATAGAATTTAGTGTTAGTATATACATTATAATTCTTTTTTTGTTTTGGATTTGTAGTGGATAGCATGCTCCTCTTTATTTATTTATATTTGCATACCTATATTCGGTAAAACATGTAGGTTTAATTCATTTTGATATCAATTTGTATATTTGTACTCATGTTTTTGGCAAATAAATGTTTTCTTTCTTTCTTCTTTCTATCACACAAAATCATTACAAAATCCATTTAAGGTAACTTAACATGCGAGTGACTGTACGCAATATTATCGATACTGTCGATCGTTTTGAAAACTATCGATGCTATCGATAAGGGAACTCTCGAAAAATCGACGTCACTAGCAGAAACAAGTCTTTAATGTCTGAGCATAAGATAAAATAGTGAATAAAATTTGAGGGAAATAATCTAAATGGTATTCTTAGGTGGTCAGAAACATGCTATGTAACCAATTATAAGCTCATCAGAACGATCTGACAGTTGACAGGGACAAATAACTGTTATTACAACGCTCTATTATCATAACGTTATAATTTATTAACGACGGGTAGTTATTCAATTAGCGTGCTCTAAATAAACTTTATTTTAAATTGTACTACTTTTTTGTTTTGTGCATGTTTATTGCTCAATTACTCAGAATCTACAGGATTTAAATGATTTTTTTCTACATTGGTGCAATATAAACTATATTTGGTTGTTTGTTGTGTGTGTATGTTTGTATATTTTTTCCCTAAAAACTGTAATGCAGGCCCTGTCTACATCAGTCTCTCTCAATGTACTCTAACACAATAGACTTTTGTATCACAATATATAACACTAGATGTTGCCCGGGGCTTCGCTCCCGTGAGAATTTTGAGATAAAATATAGCCTTAAAGAATTTTTGAAATCGGTTCGGTAGTTTCGGAGATTACTCGCCTCAAACATACAAACTCACAAATGTTTACCTCTTTATATATATATATGTGGTGAAATTGTATGGTGTATATGAAATACATGTTTATAATTTTTTAACTACAATCCGTTATAGATAATTTTGATCACGCGGCCATAAAAAACAATATTTAATTTTAACCCATAAAATCATTATTTAACTAATGCCTACATAGAAGTAAGACTTGCAAGATTTTAACTTTAACCAGTTATTTTGCATATAGACAAGTGGCTACGTAAAGTGACTGAGGCACTTTGACTAGCTGAAGTAAGCTGTGCTGGATCATTAGGTGCAAGCTAATGATATCAAAACTGGTGTTCTCGTCGGTTGGAAGCAAGATGTATATTTAAATGCGTGAAACAGTTAGTGCTTAAGAAGTAATACAATTCTTATAATACTATTGGCCGTCTCGGCTTCGCTCGGGTAAAAAATATAATAAATTATACATCTAAACCTTCCCCAGGAATCACACTATCTATTGGTGAAAACCGCACGAAAATCCGTGCAGTGGTTTTTGAGTTTATCGCGAACAGACAGAGGACTTTGTTTTATAATATGTATAAGGATATTTTTTTATTTTCAATAAAGTTTTGTACTTAGACTGTGTAGTTGATTGGAGCCTACTTTTAGGCATTTAAATGTCTGTGGGAAAAGTCCCGCGGGCGAAGCCGCGGACAAAAGCTAGTACTTATATGTATTTATATATGTAATCACTTCGTACATTGTTTTGTGTTCTGTTTGTTTACTACCACAGATTATATAATAAAGTATTATTACTAAATCGCGCTATTGAAAGTTCTAACTTGGATAAACTGATAGTCCAATGATGAATGGTTATTGCCTACCTAACGCTTTCTAGTGCCTAGTACCTACTTACTTATATACGAGTAAAATAATTATAATACTCGTTGTAGATAAATAAATAAATATGTATATTAGGACAAATCACACAGATTGAGCTAGCCCCAAAGTAAGTTCGAGACTTGTGTTATGGGATACTAACTCAACGATACTATATTTTATAACAAATACATATAGATAAACATTAAAGACCCGGACCAATCAGAAAAAGATCATTTTCCATCATGACCCGACCGGGGATCGAACCTGGGACCTCTCGATTCAGAGGCATGCACTTTACCACTGCGCCACCGAGGTCGTCAATAATTAATTATTATTGACGACCTAATTAATTAATAATTTCAATTGTTGTTTCTGTTTGTTTGTATCCTTACCTAGTATAAACTTTACATAACTCTAGCGTAGCGTGCGTCTCTATCATTTGTCACAGGCAAATCAGAAGGAATCGATTGGTCAGTTCAAGTAGGTAGGTTAACATTTAAATGTTAGCGATTATGATGAAACTAGTTGTGTTATGCGTATTTAGTTACACTATTATCTTTTCATAATAGAAAGATAAGCTCCCTGTCGCATCAGTCTGTATGTATACACTATATAGTCAAAAGCTACTCGACGGATTAGTGTTTCCTGAGAAAGGGTTAGGTTAATAATTTATTTATGGTTTCACAATCAGGTTTTGAAATATTAAAAAAAAATCTGACACAAGTGTTAACAATAACACACGCCAAAAGAGAAAGTATTATGTTTGTCTATATATGTATATGTTATAAAATATAGTATCGTTGAATTATTATCCCATAACACAAGTCTCGAACTTACTTCGGGGGCTAGTTCAATCTGTGTGACTCGTCCTAATATGTATTATATAATAATATATGCCTGAAATAAATTGTGAAATAAATATTACACCAACCTAATTTATTTTATAAAAATGCAGAGAAGTACATTTATATTTTTCACGCTAAAAATAGCATAAAAAATCTATTACCTTACTATGCCAACAATGATTGATTTATATATTAGAGTAGGCTCTAATATATAAATCAATCATTAATACCTATTAAATTAATACCTATATTAAGCGGCACTTTTGACAGCCTAAAATCTAATAAAACGTTTAAAATACGCACAAATGGTTGCGTAACCTGTTTTGTTATACAGACAATAAATAAATCTTAGATACTTCTCATAACACGCCTAGCCCACGCGAATTATTTATATTATAAGAATATATAACGTTAACTAAAGCAAAACACAACATATATTTTGATAAATAGGTTAAAATGATCGTAAGACAAATTGGTCAAGATGAGTGGAACTGACAGAATCATGGCTCAGTACTTTTTGCATATTAACATTAATTGAAATCGAATCTGGAAAATACAATGTTAATATACATATTTATACAATAATATTAATCAATTTTGCAAAAGAATGGTTATTTAATTCATTATTTTCACTAGTCATTTTCATTTTTCAAAATTTTAGATACGTATAGGTTTGTATATCTATCCATACTAATGTTATATATGTAAAAGTGAATTTGTCTGATTTTCACGTCAAAATGGTGGATTGCGTTGGCTTTTGGTGTGGAGATAGTTGGTGAGCTGAAAAGTGGCTACTTTTACTGAACAGAAATCCTTGGTTGGAGATCCCTAAACATCTGTGATATATCCAGACGATTTAAAATATTCATAGCCATGTTGTTGTGAATTGTAGCACGTTGTGATGTGATTTTGCGGTTTTTTATGTTGTCGATGGGAAAATGTGACGGTTTTATTGAGATAAAGTATTGTGCCTTTTGCTGTAGGTCGATGAAAGTTGTTAAAACTGTTCTTTATTTTCATAAATGTAACGAAAACGTTCATTTTTTAAATGACATTTTGAAAATTAAGATACATTTGTTTTTGTTTCCGGAAATTCAAAAAGAGATGTGTTATGCTTGTAGCAAATTTGATATATGACTAATGCGACCTAAAGTCAATATAGATTTACTTATTTGATGTCAGATTTTTTCTAAAGTACCTTTTTTATTTATGAAAAAAAGTTGGTTTTTAAAACCATAATTGTGTAAAAGTAAGCGGCGGCTTTATCTAGCAGTTTATATGTTCTATATATAACATATTCTCAAAGCTAAAGAAATACAAAGGTTTTTCTAGTTACATAACATAAATTCTTCGCTCTCATAATAAGAATTGTTCAAGGTTCGCATACCTAACATAAAAAGTTTAATGTATCACAGACAATATGTAATATGATACGGCGAACGTCTGCCGTCTGTCTGTCATACTGTCATAGGATAGTCATCATATTATTCTATTCTTTACACATCGAATCGGGACTGTCGACTGATGTGTAACAATATTTTTTTAAAGTACGGTATATAGGACTTCAAAGATTCAAAGATTTCGGACTTTCGATTAGCTGTAACGTTATGTTTGGCCATTTGGCTGATTTCTTTATTCAATTTAGGATGATATTCATCATTTATTGACGTCCAAACAATTAAGTACTTAAAGTAAGTCTGCCGCTTACTTTCAAGTATTCGTTTAGACGTTTAGTCAAAGCGGGATCACGGGATAAATAAGAGAGAGAGAGAAAGATATATATTATTAAAACTTAATTTCTCACATTTGATTATTTGCTAAAAATAATTTATCCTCAACTAGCGGCCCGCCCCGGCTTTGCTCGGGTAAAACTACAATAAAAAACTAGCCTATGTCACTCTTGAAGGTTTCGTCTATCTCTGTGCCAAATTTCATCAAAATCGGTCCAGTAGTTTTTGATTTTATTAATTATAGACAAAAATGCAAATCTTTTCTCTTTATAATATTAGTGGTATGGAAGTATGGATAAAGATATTTAATTTTTCTTATCGTACACGCGATCCATTGAATTTTAAAATTAAAATATGGTCTAAGTTACGAAACACTGTCCGTATTCTTGTTATTGTCTGTGCAACACTTGTACACACATCGCTGTATATTTTACTGGGAACCGAGAATGCGTCGTCAAGGTTGAGTTTGTGTAATATTATTGTGTTGTTGGAAAAGCAAATTTATTCTAAGATAGTTTGATAAATAAATAGATAGATCATGTATTCCTTAGAACACGGATTAGACTTAATTGTCTAACGTAGATAAATAACAAAGTAAAATCTAGAATAGGACCTTACATAGCGCAAAATGAGAACAAAAGTGACCGAACTAAAGAACATCCGATTTTGATATAAATTAATATTAATGAAAAAAAAATACAAGAAAAATACAACAGCAGACTTATTAATGTAGGGATTTCTTACACAAAAGCGGCGATTATACCAGCAATGGAATTAGATACCCAAGGGCTTGACTTTCTAAAGAACAAACACTTTCGGTCTAAGAGAACCGTCAACTTAATTTTAATAATTTATGAGTGTGTGTGATGCGGTTCGTGGTAACAATTAGTTTGATAAGCGGGCAACCTTATAACCTTGTCGGGCATGTCAAATAGACATGTCAAGGTGGTATGTAATGTATATTATATAGCACCAATAAAGTCGGGCCACGAAATAGGCGGGCGCGTCAGCGTGATTCCCCAATTTGGGGAAATAAACTTTTACGAAATGCACTTTGACTAATTAATTTTTAAGTGAAGTATATAATATTGCTGGTTCATTGCAAGTTATAAATACATTTTCTTGAGTAATTTTGTAAAAATGTCATAATAATCTAAATAATATCCACCTACTAATATTATTTATTTTAAATTGTTTGTTTGTTTGTTCGTTTTCACTAGAATCCAGAGTTTCAATTGTCTGTTTCTAAACTGTTGTTTACAATATTTTTAATGTTTAATGAAAAGTGGATAACACTCAACGGCCCACATTAAGCACAAAGCTTGTAATGTGAGTTCGATGGCCACAAACACAAAAAGAGCATACCACACCCAGAACCGCAGACAAATATTATTAAAACAAATACAATTATTAAACCAATATGAATGTCAAATATTGAGTGGGTGGTGTTAATCTAATGGCAAATAAGTATAATATAATATTATATAAAATGAGGATCAGAAAGTTATAATGGTGATTTCTTAATTACTTGCGGCTCGTCCCGGCTTCGTTCGGGTAAAAACGTAATAAATTATATACACCTAAACCTTCCTCAGGAATCATAATATCTATTGGTGAAAACCACATGAAAACCCGTGCAGTAGGTTTTTAGTTTATCGCGAACGAGACACACAGACGCGGCAGAGGAATTTGTTTTGTAATATGTAAGGATAAATTAGCCAAATTATTACCGCTGTCACAGTTAAAGGTCAGACAGTTTTAATACGCCAAGACTTCAGTGCCATCGAAAGTGATATCGATTGTCAAACATCTAGTCTATAAAATTAACTATTCGACACAGTAAATTGATTAACAGCGAGGAAATTTATGCAAAACAATGCATGTCTCTCACTTATCGCTTCAACATACAGATTAATGAAAAGACAGAATTCTAACGCCGAAATTCGATAGTAGAAATTGATTTACGCCTTACTATTGCTAGGCTCTGTTTTATATCGAATATTACTATGAAATTGATTCTGAGACGTGTTTAAATTTCTCTTTGCGTTATTTGCATTTAAATTGATAAAAATAATTGAAAATATTATAAAGTAGCCGCACCCCGGGGCTCTGTTTCCGATGGAATTCTGCCCTATGTGCTTTTCCTAGATATTTTACACGTGTAATGGTGAAAAGAACTAAAATATCATGTTATATAACGATGTTTATCCGCCTTGCTTGCCAACGTCCGATAAATACAAATTGTACCTATTTATGATAAAAAATTAGATAGATAGATAGATAAACTCTTTATTGCACCATTCACAAAGGAGTTATAAGTTACAACAAGATATTCAAACATAATGAGTGCAAAGGCGGACTTATCGCTAATGCAATTTCTTCCAGCCAACCAGAAGTAAGAATTACTTGAAGTGTTATTCTGTACGCTCGTTATTCTAAGATTAACTGTAAAAGAGATTTTCCATTAAGACCATATTAATTTTGCTTGACACAAACATTTAACAGGCCGATAAATTTAACTAATAAATGACGGAATTTATTCCCATAATGAAGCTGTACAGATAGACATCTCTATTTAAATTCTATCTTCAATATTATCCATAAATTTCAATGGATACTATGTATTTAAGTAAGAAATAGGAAAATTCATTTTGTGTGATATCATCTAAACTGAAGAAATTCGAAACTATTACAATTTGAAATTTCCCGGGTAAATCCTAATTATAAAAATATAAGAACATGAAAATTTAATAGTGTCAAAAATGGCATTGTCTATACATACATGGCAATATAAATAACATGTACGCACATCTGTGAAATATATATTTATGTCTTAGATAGGTTTCTTTCGGCATTTCTTCTCAGTAGTTGTCGTTTCGAAATACTAATAGTTTGTAGCTTTGATAAATATTATTCAATTTAAAATACTAACGTGAAAAAGTGCCTTTGAGAAAGCCAGATTTCTGAATAAATGATTTGATTTAGATTTCACTACACACCGTGATTCCCGCTGATAAAATATTTGTTAATAATATTTTGATGTTTTATATTATATAACAATACCATGTCAATTTGATTTTATAATTCAGCTCGCTAGTTTCGTGGCCCCGCGCGGTGATAAAAGTGTAATATACCGGATTCCGTGAAGGGCCATCACACGAACTGATGTTGATCAAACACGGTATTAATTACAACACGAGGAATTGAGTCATTACACATCTTAGTTCCGAATTTAACTTGATTTATGTAATGAACTTGAACTGTTAAAATGGTTCATTGAACTATATATTTATAACTGTTATACACAATACAAAGTAACTTTTTAAGTATCAGTCGAATTTTTACAATAAGTAGGTACATTAAATATATAGTTTAACTAATAAACGTAATAAATTATATACACCTAAACATATTTAAGGGATCAAACTATCTATTGATAAGAACCGCGTGTAGTAATTTTTGAGTTTATCGCGAATAGACAGACAGACGCGGCATCGTCAAGTCCGATCATGTGTCAATAAATTTGTATCTCTTTGGATAGCTACGTGCCATATTTGGTTATACAAATTTGTTCTAAAAAATTTAGCTTTATATATGATAAATTTTTAATTTATATGATAAATTTTTATAAATTTATTTATATATTTATACCAAGGTATTTAAATTGTCCTTGTGTAATGGTTAGATATGCTGTTTGCATTCCTCAGTTGCAATAGTTACAAGGTTAAACTTATTAATAAACTTGCATTTGTCGTGAATTCTGTTAAATTTTAAATCATATCTTCTTCGTAAATATATATTTTATATAATGTAATACACCTCTCAAGCGTTCGTCATTATGACGTTAGATGAGCCAAAAAATATATATATTTGTTAAAAATGTTGCACTGAATTTTGAGTGCTTATAATAACAAAACAAAAATATATTTTTATTTTTGAAACCATTATAGCATACTAGCTCCGTCACAGGGCTTCGCTCTTCTTCCCTTCGAGGCTGGGAAAAAGTACATATAATTCTTCCCGTGTACCAAATTTCATAACAATCCGTCCAGGAGATTTTGCGGGAAAGAGTAACACACATCGTCACAAACTTTCGCATTAATAATATTAATAGAATAACTGTGGCTTTTGCTAAATATCTCCTTATCCTTACCAACCTAGATTGGAATACCAAATGAAGTCCTAGGTGTTCCACGGTTAACTTTTAATACTCCTGGTTCACCTAAATGTTCCGGTATTCAAAACAATGTATTTTTATTAATATTAGTGCTCAGGGTTCATATAACTAAGAAACCGCCGGAAATTGTATAAAGTTGTACTCTTAATACGTAAATCTTTTGGATAATCACATATTTTGCCCGTTATAATGTGTTTTTACGAACCACCTAACAATTCACACGACCTACCTCACTAATGAACAGAATTGTAACCACGTCACGTCCAGATCTTGACAGTTTGTTCGTAGTGACGTCACTAGACAAACGAATGACTGTTTTAGGTACATAGTTGTTACCTACCTCTTTGTATATCTAATATACTGTGATTTTAGTGAGCGGTAGCACGTTAAATTGATGGGAAAACGTAGGATTATCCCAAAATTGAATGGGAAAAGAATACTAGATGTAGGAATGAAGTTATAAGATACTAGCGATTAAGACCTGATTTTAAAAAGTTACGTGTTCCGATGTAATGTTTGAAGAGAATTATAAAACTTTCACATCCGATTTTTTTACTTTGCAGTAGTTTTCAATATCAGTTAGGTCAACAACATACAATTATGAAATATATAATTCTAATATCTTTATTTAAATAAATGTAGTATTTTTTGTAGATTGTAAATTTTTTTCTATAAGTATTGTTAATAAAGACACCGTGTCGCTCCCACAGATCGAAAATAAATAGGTAGTACGTCACAGAAAATACAGTTTTAATTGTGATTTAAATAATAATTATTATATTATACATCACCGTATCTGTTTTTGCGATAAAGATATTTTAATGCTGACAAGTAAATAGGTAAATATTCATGTTTTCTTTTCACTTTACAATTTTACGATGCAAGCAATTTATGCAAACGTATACATTCAAGAGTAAAAATTAATTAATTTTGCCAATGTACCAAAGTATATTCTTATTTTTACGATTCCGCACATCAAAATAAATAAAGATGTAAACATTTGGTTGGCAGACATTTAATAGGCTTTTCAAAATGCCGCGTGGTAAGATATATATTTATTGATATCTAATCTACATAATAATATGACTGTATGCAAAAATCTGTCTTTCTGTTTGATAAGCTCATGGTAAATATTTGCGCAGATTTTTATGAAATTTGGAATAGGTATAGTAAATGAGCCGATGGCCAACATAGACTGTTGCGGGCGGAGATGGGTATTTTAAAATAATTTAATCTATCAAGTGTAATTTTTCTTCTATTACGTCAAAACATAAAATATAAAATCAGCGCCATTTTGCCGTGATCGTTTCACAAAGATGGCGCTACTGTTTTATTAACTTTATTTACTTTTTATCCATAGTTCGAGTGAAGCCGCGGGTAGCATTTAGTAATTGAATATAGGAATATATTTATGTCAGTGCTTGTTGCAGAAATAGTGTAATAGTTTTTGTCAGTTCCCGCTGGCTTAAGTAAGTCTTCTACTTTATATACTTTATATTTGTATTTTGGTCTGTGGTCCAATTTACAAACTTGGGGACACAGATAAATACGTGATTTTTTTTAACGTCTTCTCCTTTATCCCTACTCCCATTTCACTTGGGGTCTTTTCGCACATCTGAACTAGATAACTCTAGTACGGGTTTTCATATTTGTGTTTTTCATATATGTGATGACCTCCGTAGCCTAATGGTCATCACGCCGGACTGCTACACTGGAGGTCCCGGGTTCGATCCCCCGTCAGGGCAACATGGAAAATGATCTTTTTCAGATTGACCTGGGTCTTGGATGTTTATCTATATGTGTATATGTTTTAGAGTATAGTATCGTTGAGTTAGTATCCCATAACACGAGTCTCGAACTTACTTTGGGGCTAGCTCAATCTGTGTGATTTGTCCTAATATATTTATTTATTTTTTCATATTTATATTTGTATAAAAATGTGATAATAATTGCTTTTTAATTTTCGTAATTAATTTTATTATATTTTGTTTCAGGTAAGTAGGACACATTCAGCTGTTATTGGATTTAATTAGAATCTGGTATGTACTAAAGATTGCATTGACAATGCGTAGTTCATGTTACATATAAAATTTAATAAAATTTTATATTTAATTATATTTTTATATTTAAAAAAAGCACCTCAAGTCTTTATTAACTGATAAATGGTATTATACTTTAAATGATTTCTTTAATGATAGACTCTGATAGAATTTAGGGCTAGTATAAGTACATTATAATTCTTTTTTTGTTTTGGATTTGTAGTGGATAGCATGCTCCTCTTTATTTATTTATATTTGCATACCTATATTCGGTAAAACGTGTAGGTCTAATTCATTTTGACATCAATTTGTATATTTGTACTCATGTTTTTGGCAAATAAATGTTTTCTTTCTTTCTTTAAATTTTATATATTTTATAATAATTTTAAAGGGTAATAACCCTTTAAAATTATTAAAATGTGAAAATTATGAAAATAGGAAATTACTGATTTTGGGATCAATTTTGCCATCATTATAGCAATAATAATTTTAGATTATTGCAAAAAGCAACAACATAAGATCAAAATATCGAATTGCGACTTTATTGAGATTTTTGATAGTTTTTTAAGTCAATAGATAAATAAGTAGCAATTTTACCAGCAAAGAGATACATAGTCTCGACAGCTGATAGAAAACAATAGCATTTTCATGGGGCAATGACATCAGGTAAGTGGCCGATTATAAAATCACAGCCAAATCGACAATATTAATATTGTTTTTATGCTGACACCCAAGTTTCGGGACGTCACAGCCCAGAATGCATCGTTTTAACCTATACACGAGATAGATCGCCAATATCTCATAACTTGCACCGTACGACAACACTTGAGTTGTATTCTATTTTCCGTGGTATTGTTCGCTGGTTGACATGCGGTATTTCGCAAAACGCTGCAACGCGAATATTTGTGTCGTCTTTTTTATGTTTTGTTATGTCTGTTACAAGTCATTTATAAGTCAATGGACCTTTTGAGATTGAAGCTGAAAAATTATAAACAACTGCGTGTATATTATGTGGGCTTTGGAAATAATTCTGCTGGTATTTTAAATTTTACGTTACAAAATGCGTTTGTTTGATATGCGTAAGAAGGATTAGCGAAAACTAAGGATGCTGAAGATCGCTCCAAGTGGAGCTCCGACACTTTATTGCTGAGAAATAAACAGGGAAACAACTCAAATGATAGAGACAGAACTATAATATCAACTTAATACTGCGCCTATTCATTCCAATACTATTTTACAAAGAATTCGTTTGATGTTAGTCACTTTAGATATTAAATGAGTATAGCAAAAACATGATTTATGTTGATCAATATAACAATACTATTAAAAACTTAATAGATCATTAACTCAAGGAAAACGCAACCTAATAATCAAGTCGTCAAAATATAGTAGTTCAACACTCGTATTAATAACAATGGTAGAACCGTTAAAACTGAACACGATTAGCGTAATTAGAAGTATTGTAATTATATGTGAATGAGTGGTCATTATTGAGAATTGAGCAACCAAATAGATCTCTCTCTCACCTCCGCGCGTTTTCGGAGTTGTGACGCCGCAAAGCCCAGGGTTAGTTTAAAAAAAATATATTAAAATGTTAAGACTAGTCTTATGTGATTGTGTGTGATTTTTTTTTATTTTTTATATTGGTACAAAACTGTCTCATATTCGGATCTGAATGTAAATATTATTGAATTTTGTAGACACACGCTGCTCTTCTGCTACTGTATACAGTATCAGCATGCGTCCACTTCGTACTGATGCCTGTGATTGCCTAGCCCTTTTTAGTTTCCATTTTGTTTAGATCAGAATTTATAACCTCTTTCATCGCAGTCGGTTAAAAATCTCAGCGATTAAATTTCGGCGAATGGTCTGTGAATTCGGCGGTTTTAGCTTACAAATGATATGGGCGGGAACTAATGTGATAAATGATGTTAAACTAAAACATCTAAACTCGCGATCTCAGATATCGCCTTGCCGATCTATGGGTGTGTACTGATTGGGTATTAGGATAATTAAGTCATCTTTAGGGTTTCGTATCACTTTAACATGATCATTTCTTTGTTCGTCTGTCTGTCGAGACACTTTTTCTTGCAAAGTTCTATTGTAATTTTATACTGTACAATTAAACTTTGCTTTCACAAAAACGCCTGCCTAATTTGGTATACGTTAAGTGGGGTCAGCAACATTTACTTAATAATGTTATTACAAAGTATCCATGCCTCTACTAATGTTAATGTGAAAGAGTGTTTATTTGTCCTTCTTTCACGTCAAAACGGAGCATTGAATTGAGTTGATTTTTGCTGTGATCTGTACAGTGACATAGGTACTTTGTGCCGCGGGTAACGTTTCAAGCAATAAGCAACTAGTAATTTAAAAAATGCAAAATACAGTTAAATACATTTTTTTTTTACTTAACAAATTTCTTTACCTTATCATTATTGGCTCCATCGTGTAATCAAGATGCCATCGCATTACAGAGGACCATTGTCAAGATTTTGCGAAAGCCGGTTCCGTACAAAGTTGCGTGTTGATGTCCCTATAAGTAAGTTGTAATCAGTACTAATATGTCACTATACAGAGGTACAGTCAACACATCTTAATCACTATATGAAAAGTGGGCTAAGATAAGTAGGTATTAATTAAAAATGTGCATCGTCAAAATAATTGAGATCTAAACTGTGGCATAGAATGCTAATTATAAAAAATACTAGCAGCCGGTTCCGGCTTCGCTCAGGTAAAATAAAAAATCACACTGTCTATTAAAAAAAAACCCGCATCAAAATCCGTCGCATAGTTTTAAAGATCGAAGCATACTCGTACATAGGGACAGACAGCGGAAAGCGACTTTATATTATGTACCTATTTGAATTATATGCCTAATTATGACATTCTGTTCAGTGGAGATGTACTAAATATATAAAAATTTAAAAAGTCTGTTTATGAAATAAAATTGATTTTAGAATAGATTTTATCTTTTATCTTCTGACGACCTCGGTGGCGCAGTGGTAAGGTTCTTGCCACTGAACCGAGAGGTCCCGGGTTCGATCCCCGGTCGGGTCATGATGGAAAATGATCTTTTCTGATTGGCCCGGATCTTGGATGTTTATCTATATATGTATTTGTTATAAAATATAATATCGTAGAGTTAGTATCCCATAACACAAGTCTCGAACTTACTTTGGGGCCAGCTCAATCTGTGTGATTTGTCCTAATATATTTATTTATTTATTATTTATTTATCACTATAAAAAATTACTTAGAGGTAACTAATGTCTAGCTACGCCGCTTCCGCCGGTCCCTGGTCAAACCCAAGAGGCGCTGGCTTGATGTCGTCAAGGATAACACGTGACAATTGTCTGACCAACTAAGGATGACGAAAATCAAAAGACCGTGCGAAGTGAAGAAGAAAAAGTAGGAAAGCTGACCCTGGGCTCCGACACTCTATGGTGGCGAAAGAACCCGGGAAAAACTGATGAGAGTGATAGAAAGTTATATTGCGTATTTCCTTCTCTACCTAATCCTTTTCTAACACATGTTCATTTGTTAGACAAATTAAAATACCCCGCGACTTTCAATATCAGTTTCGCTACAACTTTTGAAAGACTGAACAGATTTTCATGAAACATGGCTAAAACTCGACACTCGGGATAAAATTATCTAAGTCACAAAACAAAAAACTAAATGAAAATCGGTTAATCCGTTTGACGATGCCACAGATATATACACAGATAGACACGTTAAACATATAACACTCGTCTTTTTGCGTCGGGGTTTAAAAATTAAGGCACAAATTTACAACTACCTCAATTTTAGTATCATTTGGCGATAAAAGGTACATACATAGTCTCTAGGTGTTATTATGCTAGGCACTCACCCAATTTGGTTGTAATAATAACAATTTTGTAGATTAGGCTAACTTTCCTTAAGGCCTGTTCACACTACTTTAGTATTTTATACATTTGCAAGATGAAAAATGAATTATTTATCTTTCATGATGAATTATATTAATGTTGAGTAGTTATAATAAAATATGTAAAGTTAACCTGCATGGCTCTCTATGCTGCTGTAATAAAGATGAATTATCAATGACTAGCTGCGCCCCGGGGCTTCGCTCCCGTGGAAATTTCGAAATGAAAAGTACCCTATGTGTTATTCCAGGTTATATTCTATCCGTGTACCAAATTTTATAACATTCCGTTTAGGAGATTTTACATGAAAGAGTAACAAATATACACACGTACATACACAAAATACATCCTGACAAACTTTCGCATTTATAATATAAAGTAGGAAGTATTTTTTATTTTAGGTAAGTTAAAGTTCCGGTGACAGTTCTTCGCACTAATCATAATATTTTGGAAATGACAACAGGATACATTTAGTCAGTTTTGCTTACTCACTCTAAGCTCGTGTGAATTCACCATAATTCCAAAGCCGTCGTTATATATTAAGTGAAAGATATATATAGATATAATCCAAAGATAATATAACCGTAATTTTCGCTGTCTGCTCCAGATATGGAGACATTTTCCGTTCGTTTCCGATATTGTTATCATAATTTAATGTCTTACTCAACATTTATGCATACATAATCTGTTTATAGATAGAAATATTATCTATACCATGATAATATTATAATACAAAATTAAAAACTACTGGTCCGATTTTGATGACTTAGATATAGACGAACCTTTCAGGAGTAACAAAGCTAGTTTTTACCCGAGCGAAGCTTGGACGGGACGCCTGTAAGTGGTCTGTACATAGGATGTATTAAAGAAAACTAATTATCGCGTCTCTTTATGTGTCTAAAAGAAGCAGAAACATTTTTTTGATATTGTTATCTCTCTGTCTGTATGTTTATTTGCTAATCACGTAAATGCTACTGAATGGGATTGGATGCAGTTTTCTGTCAGTTTTTGTAATTCTAAAATATATTTTTTAAATTATGACAATTTTCAAATGATGAATGCAGAGCTCGGCATGGGGTAGAACAACGTCGCACGTCAATGTAAAAACCTATAGAAATTGACGGAGCACGCGGACAACGCGGTGGGTCGACGCAACGGACGCTTACGAGAATGTTGGATGCATTAATTGTGTAAAACTTTTAGAATAACAAAACAATCTCTAAATAAGAAGGGAAACCTTTACCATTATGAGATAGTATTTTTAGATTTTTCAGAAATTTTCCAAGTGTCCCAATCCCGAAGTCGACATTGTGACTACCGTCGCCAGTCATAGACTAAAATAGAGCGGTACAACGACTGAGCTAAACTCAGGTACGTTCGAAAGTAAATATTTGTGAGTTCGGTCGCTACTGAGGCAGATAGATCTGGCAACACTGGGCATTTTCAAAATGGCCACTTTCGGAAAAATCTTGTGACACAAATATATTATGTAAGTATTTTTATATTAACTTCTTCCTGTCTGTAACATTTTATTATTACTTATTTAGGTCAATTAAACATATTTTTGCAATTTGGTTTCAATCTTAACCAATTATGAAAATTGTCATTATTTTATTTTTACAAGAAATAATCTTGTAAAAATAAAATATTCAAAAACGCGAAAATAAAGCCTATGGCTTTCCCTACCGGTTAACTGACGATGGCGGATGTTGCGGGAAGTACGACAATTTTAACCAAATCCATAGCAATGAACAAAATACTTTCTTTTTGAAATGCTCAACGAACTTCAATAATTTACGAATCGTTTTTCTTCTTTTGGACTGAAAGTGGACTGTTTCATAAAGTCCCGTGGCGTCTCCCCACCTCAGCACTCGGGTCGACGGACCTGTTACATAAGCAACGTCACAATCACTACTCGATCAAAGTGATACGTCATACTCATACGCGATGAATTGCACGCATTGACACATGTTATTGAGTAATAGATGGAGTTGAACGCACTGACTGGCGAGAAAATTACAAAAAAATATTTCAAGATAACCAAAAACTTCATTAGTAACATTTTTGCTAGTAGTCGTATGTTATTTATAACATTTACATATGTAAATGTTATGTATATACATAGAAAGATAAATATAGTTTTTAACTTTATCGCTTTTTAGTTCCGATCTTATTTTCATTTAAGTAGGTACAATTAATTTGAGACACGATGTACGCACTTATTTAGCATATAATGCCTTTGAAATACTTCGTTTTATCGATATTGAAATAAATGTGGGGGACATTAATCTCCTTTCGCCCACATTTCAATTCACGGTTCGGCTAAAAGACTCGGATCCAACGCCGAAGCTGTAATCAAGATTTATGTGTTGCCATGTCCAGAAAACGTCAATTTTGCTCGTTGAAATTCGAACGCGCCAAAAATGGCTCTCGACTAATTGGTTTGATACTTTTTAAACGATTTTAAATTTGGAAGTTCGAACATTCCTATTTAAAAATTGAAGAATCAATCTGTTTTTAAATCGGTATTCTTGTAAGCCAGTTATATATCATTCTGCATTTATTTTAATCGAATGAATTAGATCATTGGCCCGTTTAGTAGCATTAAATAAATAATATATTAGGATAATGTATTGGATTTGGGCATTTATCAAAAATTACACTGATTTATTGGTTTGTAGTTAATGCCGTCTGGTCACGCGATGGGTCAATATTAAATGCACTCCTGTCGATAAAGGCGTCGATCCATCCCTGTGCGCATGCTATTAAAAAAACTAGCTTGATGTTTTTTTGTTGACGAAAATAAACAAACACAATTAAGATTTGTTAATTTTATTGTAATAACATACTTTAGGTTCTGAGTATCGCTTTATTTTTTTGCGAATAGCAGGGATAAAATTGCATTTTGTATCTACTAGCGGTCCGTCCCGACTTCGCTCAGTTAAAACCATATAATAAATTAAACACCTAAAACTGCTTCAGGAATCACACTATCTACCTTATTAAAAAAACCGCATTAAAATCCGTTGCGTTGTTTTAAAGATGTAATCACACACAGGAGCGACATTGATAACGACAATTGATAACATACTATGTAATGATAGTCATAAGGCAGTCATCTGTTTGTTTTTTTTTTTCGTAGCTAGTTAGCATAGGTAGCTTTGAGCGTCAGTGGACTACGGCTTAAAGTAAACGCAAACCCCCGCCTCTGTTATTAGCTCTTATTGATTTATATTGACAATAATAAAGTTTTGGCACTTCATTATTTATTTTGGCGCGCAAATATTATTTTCAGGTCACCAGACGTTTGTGATTGTAAATTTAAACAAAAAATATATTCGTCTGCTTACGCTCGAGTTTAAATCTGATTCGATGGTAAAAAATTGGAAATTTCTATAAGTCAAATGTTGAAGCCATTTTCAACATTAGCAAAGTTATCGTTGGAATAGTATAATGATGATCTAGAGTCATATGTTTCTTTATAAAATCACTAGCGGCCAGTCCCGGCTTCGCTCGGTTCTAACCATGATAAATTATACAGTAAAACCTTTCTCTTGAATCACTCTATCTATAAAAAAAGCTGCATCAAAATTCGTTACGTTTAAAAATCTAAACATACATGTGGACAGACATTTTTTTATCAACTTTATTTACCAATCTTAATATAATAATTTCTTCACATTAAATTACAACTAAACGAAAAAAAAATCAACTATTTGAAAAAAACTAGATCTTCCAATGCACTTTATTATGTTAATTTTACTAGATATTCAATAAAAACAAACATTTATACGACGCAAATGTTGCTTTCCCTTCTGATTGGGCGATTACCATCAACATTTAAAAGTTAATGTTAACAAATAGTATACGCGACAATCACTGGAAAACATTTTTACTGCCCTTTTATTGATAATTTGTCTGTAATTAGAACTTTTTTTGTGCTCGATGAATAATTTATATTGGATGGATGGGATTTTTTTTTGTTTCTTTTTTGTGATATGATATTACATACGCTTCGAAGTTGAACAAGTTAATCAACTAGATTCAAATGATTTTTCACATGAAGCTGACCACGTGTGAGGTTGAGTGGTTAAACTTGAATAAATATATCTTGTTTGCATTCAGTGTTTGCACACTGGTGACATTTCAAGTTTACCAATATGTATGCGATTAGTTTTAAACGCGGTAGGTAGTTCTAAAAGTCATGTCAGATACCTTTAGGCGACTTGAATAAATTCTGAAAACAGTGTTAGTAATTAACACACTCGAAAAGAAAATATATGTTAAAGTGATTCTGCTCAGTCTGAGTATTTCACTCACTTTTCAACACACTAAACATCGGTCCTGATTGCCGTCAAAAGAAATAAAATTGAGGAAGAAAGATAATAAAAGTTTTAAACCGACACCGCAAGTCAAAACAGAAGATAGCCCTAATCACCAGCTGTCATTTCCCATACACCCTCACACTTGATAAATTTTCCAACAGTAAAACTTTAATGGCCACTTTAACAAGCATAGTATGGGAACCTACTGCTCTAAAATAGTATTATCACCCTTTATTTCGGGACTCGTAAAAATTTTTATTCCCTAGTGATATAAAGCTGACCACTCGCGGGCGAAAGACGCACGATGCCAGGAATGTGGGACAGTCGTTTGTGGAAGGACTTCGTGCGCGTGAAAAAAATTAAGTCTTATTATTAATTAATTGAGTCTTATTATTAATTATTTTGGTTGAAATATAAATAAAAATTTGAGATACCATAATTGTGACGTTCCACGAGAAAGGTATCTTAGTTGCATAAGACGTTTGAGTTATTGATTTGTATTAAAACATTAATAAATAAAACAACTACCCTATTTAAGGTACCTACCTTTAGTCGTGCATCGTCCCACACAAGTTTCACCGCATTCGGTGCTGTCGCTTCCGATTTGTAAACGCCTATATAGCTTATTAAATTCGCTTCTGTCAAGTGGACCATAAAGTGAAAATGAAACACCATTCCTGGCTTGAATGCAAGCATAATCTTTCACTAAAATACTCGTAGGTACAACAAAAATCTTGAAAATGTTTCATAAATTAAGAACATATTTCCATTAAAGGTACATATGGACAAAAAAAATTAATCTAGGCTCTAGTATATAATAGGCACTATATATTAAAAATCGTACATTGAATGGTGTCCTTATTAACCCTTTAACCACCGAGCGCGGCGAATCCCAGCAAAATGTTAGATTAAAATGCTATAAAAAACTTTATGTACAATTTCGAATCTTCGATTCATTCGACCTACTGATAAATATGTAATAAAAATGTTGTCAGTATGTCGGTGTTTTTGTCAATCGTATCCTGATGATTTTACGGCGAATTAGTTTTTTATGTCTCTGCGATGACATGGATTTTGGATTGTCGTAAAGTTTTATCATCACTAATGTATGTTTTTTTCGCGCATACGACATCTGCTTAAGATTTATTCGATCGTAGTAAAAAAAAAAATTGTCATTTTATAAGAATACGACGACCTCGGTGGCGCAGTGGTAAAGTGCTTGCCTCTGAACCGAGAGGTCCCGGGTTCGATCCCCGGTCGGGTCATGATGGAAAATGATCTTTTTCTAATTGGCCCGGGTCTTGGATGTTTATCTATATATGTATTTGTTATAAAATATAGTATCGTTGAGTTAGTATCCCATAACACAAGTCTAGAACTTACTTTGGGGCTAGCTCAATCTGTGTGATTTGTCCTAAAAAAAAGAACTATAGTGTTATATTGCCTATGCGTGTTTATTTTGGCCTATTTGTTCTGTGTGATATAATTGTTACAATAGATTGTGATCATAGATCAATTATATGTACATTAATTGAACACAAATGAACAAGGAATTTAATTAACAACATACAATGTATGTTTGTTTTTTTTTTGTAATACTAAAAGGGGAAATCTCTCCCGCGTTTTTTTACTGTAGGCTCGCACTGGCAAAAAAAAATGCTTAAAAAAAGTATCCATTAATCAAAACATTACTCCCGAATATTTATCTCGACTGATAAAGGAACATCAACATTTAATTACCAATACTTAAATAAAAAATAAAATGTAATGCTGTATCAGGGTTAAGTTTTTACATAGCTTTAGGAAATTGTTCTTTATTGTCACAGTTGTATGATTTAATATCGCCAGTACGATCTTTCTGTAGGATTTAATTTACGTGTTAGAGATAAACATCCGAATTCAAAAATAAATATGCAATAACGTCGGCAAATCTTGAATTTTTGACTCATTAAACTATTTTATATTAAAAATTGCAAAAAAATACAGAATAAAAATATTTTATTATAACCTCCTCCTTTTTTGTAAGTCGGTTAACAAGGCATCTGCATAAGCGGAACGTTCTGATATTAACTAAAACCAAGACCTATTAGTTACAATTTTACTAACACCCTACACAATTATTTACAGCGCAGTCACGTTTCTTGAATAACTTTCCAAAATTATATGCAAAAGTAACCTAAATCCGTGTTGGAAACTATTTTCAAATGCGCAAACATTAATTTATTTGAGACCTGAAACATTGCGCCCCTTATTTGGACGTACGTGTAAAAATTAACATAAATTATTATACCTTGGTGCGTTTATATACCAAACGAATCTATTCTATAAAGTTAGACGCAGGCAACCAATCACATTGCTGTGTGGTTGTCGTCACGTGACAATGGCGCACTGTGAGTGATTGGTTAGCTTAGTTTCACTCCGAATCGACATGATGGACAGCCAGAATGAGTATTAGCTGGTTGTTTGTTGCATCTTGGAGACATTTTAGTTTTTCGTTTTAATTTAGAAATACTTAAGTATGATAAACAATATCCACAGCGGAACAAACTATAAAAATGTTTTCGCCAAAGCAATAGGCTGTCGCTGCTGTTGAATAAATTTTATTCAAGTTATTTCTTAAAATACTTGATGGTGACCAATTCACCAAATCCTATCGACGTCTGCAACACCAGGGGTGTCACACACGCGTTGCTTACTTTGTGGTCTAGGATCTTTTGCCACAATACCCTGTAATCACACCGTCTCTCTTGCCCTTCAAACCTGAACAACAATGCTTTCTTGACCTTTGTACCAGGTCTACCTCCGGTATAAAATGTCTTCAAAATCAAAATCAAATCATTTATTCAGAAATTATGTCTTCACAGGCACTTTTTCACGTCATATTCTAAATTAAATGATGTTTACCAAAGCTACAAACTACTAGCATTTCGAAACGACCGCTGTTGAGAAGAAATGCCGAAAGAAACTTATTCAAACAGTGTTGGTCCCTATTATACCAGAAGAGCTTACCATTTTTTAAATATAAATTTATGTATATTTTTTTATCAGTAATATGACAATGTAACTTCTATATCTCAATTTTGATCACCAAATCAAATATCCTTGTCATTCTCAACTTCTTCTTATTCTTCTGCAGCCCTTATCTCACTTCATTCAATACATTTGACAACGTAATCTGACAAAATATAAATCATTCACTGCGATGTAAAATATTCATGTACCTACAAATGAAATAAATCGGTTACACTCAAAGGATATTCAATTTAGTATCTCAAAAATGTTCCGGGTGGGCCGTTTAGATCACCAAAACACACAATACAGTTAAACCGAGTTTATTACTGCATTAACAATATAATTCACTCCAGATTGTAACATCTTAGTAATAAATATAAATATTTTCATTTGTTGTGATTTAATAGGGTAGCGCGTGGTATGTGGGCACAGTGTGGACACGCCTTGGTATTAATAGGTTCATCGAATAGTTGATAAATCTAAAAATTTGGAATAGGAATATTCTTGATTTATATACTAAAGTATTTCTGTTCGCTTTAAATTATAATATATTTAACATCTCTCTCTCATCTGAGCCGGTTGCTTTCTCGGCCGTTGAGCATCGAAACCTACGGTACTATTACTCTGCTAGGTTGGTAAAACAGTGTATTTTTTTTAGAGTTCGTAAATAATTATGTATGAGTCAATCTATAACTTCCAAAATAATTTTATTTATTTCAAACAAAATCATCAATTTTGAAGTGGACCTCTTGAACCGATTGAACTGAAATTTTCGTACACATGTTTAGTTTGGATGACAATGCATTATTGTGATCAGCACGATCTAACGGGGCACCCAGGAACGGCTCCATACGTGGAACTCTTCAACGGTTTACTGCGCGGACATTATTATTTTTTCACACTTTAAATGCAATAAGATCTGCCTGACAAACATTAAAAGCTCAAAGCTTAAAGTGTCAAAAATTTATATAAAAAAAAAAAAAATTAAATTTATTTCCAGCAAGACCGTCGAACATTTATATGAATCTCATTAAACTGTATTATAACTGATAGCTCACGATATTAATCAATTTGAAAAGCAAATCAAAGTCATGTCCACATAATATCACACGGGCGAATCCCTATCCGAAATTAAAACCCGTAGGTTTGTTTATGCTTCCTGCTAGCACCGTTACACAAATAACGACTAATCGATATTTAGATCAATGACCACAAGGGTGTTCCAATTAATAGGTAGGTAATTAAATTGTGATTATCGAGTTGACCGTTTGCAAATAAATTATTAGTAATTTTTTTAAAAGTAACTACATCATGCCCCACTGCTGGGCAAAAGCCTCCTTATTTTCTTTCCATGTTGCCCTGTCTCTGGTCTGTCATATTTTATCGAAATTAGTTCATCCGACTCTCCTAGGCCTGCCAATCAATTGTGATATGCTAATTATAAATATAAGCTAAAAATTTAAGAAACCTTTTAAGAACTCTGAAGTCGCTGCCGTCATCTCATCATCTAGAAGAGCTGATGGTTTCCAAACGGTTGAACATACATTTTGCAAACATTGCTAAGAACACTCTCGATTATATTCTCTTTCAAATATAAAAGAATAGATCAATATCGGTTCAGCCGTTTGGCTGCTACGATGTTGTAAGGTAATGCTATGGATATTTTGTACCAACTGTCCCAATCTCATTTTAATATTAAGAAAATTTAAGCAGGCGAAGCCGCGGTTAAATAACTAGTTCTTAACAAATTACAAGTAAAACATGTATAAATTGGAATGAACCGTCAAAAAGTAAATGTATTTGATATTTAAATTTTATAAAGTTCAATTAATAACATGAGAACAGCCTGTAGTTGTATGGCCTCAGTTATAATTATTGATATCGGACCAAGATTCGATTCTAGCGTTACAAGCATTAGTAAAATTTCCTCACAATATTTGACATTGACAGAACAAGTCAAAACATAACTTAGCTTTAAAAATATACTTCATCTCTTTTGTAAATAGCTGGGTTAATCGTTACAATTATAATTTTTAAATATTATGTTCACTGGAAACCGAACTAAGGACCTAACTAGAGAGAATTTAATGGATATACTGTGTATCTGCTAAGCTGTGAAAGTAGAAAATGTTATATGTCAAAATGATAATTGAAACGATATGAATGTCCTCTGTGTTTCGACTATACGTTATGGAGTTTACAGAATATGAGTCTATGGACCTTGCAAGATGATAATTAAACTAGGTTTTGTTTTATAGATAATAAGATAACCCTTTATGAGTATCATCATATCGAGTGTGTTATTGCTAACATTGGTGTCAGGTTTTATTCAAGTCGCCTAAAGACATCTGACATGACTTACCCTTATGGTGTAGCTGGGGCATAATTAAAGAAAACACTGCGAAAATTTCAATTGTCTCCCTTATTATGGTTCTAAAGTTAAGTAGGCTTTATCTTTGGAACCATAATAAGCTACATTGATTGGATTCTCGTTACCGTTTGTATTCGGAACCATATTATTATGACATAATTTTGACGATTATCAGCTCAGCTAGTATGTGAAAAGGAGATGGCAATAGTGAACTATCATGGCAAGGGTACCATGTTTTTATTAAATACAGAGATTTCTAGACCATTCTAGTATCTTTCATTAGGGCTTCATTTCCGTAAGTTTACTATTCGTAATGTTTAGTAGTAGGAACATTCGCAACTCACTCTCATCTGAGTATGTTCCCGGTTTCTTCCTCCGATGTACAGCGTCGGATCCTAGGGTCCCCTTTACCTATCTCTTCCACGTCGCACGGTTTTCGGCGTCCTTAGTTGATATTAATCATTAACGACATTCAAGCAAGCACTTCTTGGGTTGCCTCTTGTGTCTGCGGCATAGCCAGACATTCTAGTTTACGCACGACGTGACAATGGCATTCGCAGGAATCGTTACGTATTATAAAACAAATTCCTCTGACGCGTCTGTCTTGTCTGTTCGCAACAAACTCAAAAACTACTGCACGGATTTTCACGCGGTTTTCACCAATAGATAGTGTGATTCCGGAAGGTTTAGGTGTATAACTTATTAGAAAGAAAGAAAGGAATCATTTATTCGGCAAACACATAAAATCCAAACATACAAAAGAGTAACGAATATAGATCGAATACAATATGTAAGCCGAAACGGCGACCAGCTCAGCATGGTGCCGTGGTATCGAGCCAAGGCGCTGATTTTCAGCTGGAACCAAGTACAAAACTAGGTAAGGTGGCAAAATAAACAAGTTAATATGTACGGAAACAGAAACAAACAACAGCAAACAATAGGATTAAACATATACTGACTTAGGAAAAAATGTAAAAAAAAAAGGAATAAAGAAACCGCATTAAAATCGATGCAGTAGTGTTTTAGTTCATCGCGTACAGACAGACAGACAGACAAGACGCGACAGAGGACTTTGTTTTATAATATGTAAGTATAACTCATACTTAGTAGAACAACATAGACTTGCTATAGAGTTTAGTACCACCTAATAATACAAAGCTTGAGATTCATACTTTCTTTATTTTATTTCAATATGTATGTCTTTAAGACATTTAGTTTGCTTTTTATGTTATCTATATTTATCTTGTTCATTATTATACAGAGATATGTAACCGCGGCGCGTATTAAATGAACAATTTTATTCACAGTTTTCTTGTTATTACTGTTATACATTATACACGTCTGGACGCAATTTAATATAACTTCCATACAATTTACATTCAACAGTATTTTGTATGAAACTGCCATGAATATGTAACGGACGATGTTTTTGAAGCAAACATTTAAATGAAGTTAGTGGGTGACGTCATTTGACTCATAACTAATCATATAAAATAATACTCAACCGCCCACTTAACAATTCGGTTGAATAACTTAATCATGCCTAATAAAATTATACAGCACACGAAAAGTAAACATGAAAACGAAAGTCCAAAAACCAACAATTTTCTGCAACGTTTGATAACTTCATCTCAGTTAATAACAGGGTAGTAACGAAAATGAAGACCACCAATCACGTGCGAGCATTTAAAAAGAATTCGTTTGAATTTGGAACGTATTCGTGTTCAAATAATGCCCGACCGCCGACGTAGTCAGACCTGTGTTTAATTTGCTGCTATTTTGTGTAATTTGCTGATAATTTGCAAAATGAGAGCGTGCCTCGTTGTGAATTTTAAAATGGATTTTTTTACTGTATTTCAAATTGAAGTGTCGCTGAACTCAGAGGTGAAAGTACTTCACAGGGTAATTGAATATTTTATAAGGGCGGTAATAGCTTGCCAACAGAGGGTAGGCTCATGAATATAAAAGCAAGACCCGAGGCATTTCGCTGGCTTTTCATTGGTTGGGAGATAGGTGAAGTGTTTTGTTAACCCTTCACTTTCAACGGTTTAACTGTTATTATTCTTATCTGGTGTATTGTCTTTACGGCTTTGTGTTAAATCGTGTTAATGGTAAATTTACGCGGCTGTTTTATAACATTTTAAACTTTAATTATAATCAAACGTTGTGTTTTATTACCGTAGGAAATGTTATAACGTCAAAAGTGATTATGTCCTCGAAGGAAAACCACTTTATGTCTGTAAGGGTTTGGTTTTTTATTTAAAATTAACTTAGTAACCTCAATAAATAAACATGTTTATTTATTCATAGCATGAATGCAATCCCATTAATATAATAATTTTAATCCATGTATTTCTTACTTAATATTGCGGTTTCTATTAGATAACAAGTTTAGCATTACATACTTATTGCTAAAATTATTATCTACCTATTATATACATTTACAAATTGTATTTTTGTGCAATAAAGCTTAAATTAATTCCATTCGAGTAATTTCGATTTTACACAGGTAGAACCTAACCTGAAATAGCACTTAAATAAGCAGGTACTGTTTATCTCGGAATCATCACGAAAGCGGAGCCCCGGAGAGCAGCTAGTAACAGATATTTCTAAGTAGAACTAAACTATTAGTTGTTAGTCAACACATTTACTTCAATAACATCGGACACCTCAAATCAATGTCCTCAAACAGTCCATGATTCTTTCGGCACTATCAATTTACACGTTATTCACTGCTGGCTTTTAGCGAATGCTTTAATAGATTTATCTAAAAAAGATAGCAATGTAAATGATAATAGCTGGAATAAATATTATTTAGACGATGTCATAATAGCAGGAATAGGTTAATTGAAGTCACACGACGCATATAAATCATCTATGTTAGTTGTGTCTTGCAGGGATGTTACAAATACGAAATTTTGTATACGTATCAGATATTCACGACTATTAAAATATCATACATTCGATTACAGATGCTTAAAGATACTTAATAGGGAAGTTTCGAAAATGGGTGTAGAAGCAATAAAAATCTTAGACGATCTTTCAATCTTTATAAGTATTAAACATGTGATACAATTTCATTGACATTACCACTGCGATGAATTGTAAACCACTTTTAAACGACTTTTTTGAAGTCGCTTATAAAATCTGTACACAATGTCTCTTACCCGTCTCTGTTCTCTATTAACCAAAATGTTATGTCTCTGTTCGCTGTCAACCAAATTTTTTTTGTAAAATCCATTATTATTTTCTATATTTTTCGCATATCCGTTAGTGTCGGACTGTAGAGACATCCCTAGTATTACGTTAGCACGGTTGCAATGTAGGAGCATTGTTTGTATATGATTGTGTTATTAGAGGTCTCTCAAGGGCGGCGAAATCAATTGTTGTGTGATTTATGTCTGCTACATTGGTTTGATTACGGTCATTTTAGTTACGTCTTTTGTCTGTCATTTCTCTCTATCTCTCGTACAACTGAGTTAGAGTTAAAATAGGATAGAAATATGTTTATTTAAAACGCAACAAACACAAAAAAAATTATGAGGCAGAGAGAAAGAATCTGTAAAAAATAGTTTTAAGAAAAGGTTGTTTTTAAAAATTTGGTTAAATTAACAAATGCACTTTTTGTGTAAGATAGGTCGTTACACAAATTTTTTACGAAAAATTTATAAGGCAGTCATAATGTCACTTACGTCGCCCAACATTCAGATCCATCTAAATGTTGGGCGACGCAAGTGACGGATGAAAGTGCGTTAAGTTAACTTCATGCGACAGAGATGCGAATGCTGAGATGGATGTGCGGGGTAACTAGATTAGATAAAATAAAGAATGAGTATGTAAGAGGAAGTATGAAAGTGGCACCAGTTAATGAGAAATTACATAGTTATAGGTTAGGCTGGTGCGGGCATATTTTAAGAAGAGATTAAAGATGGAAGTAAAAGGTTCCAGGAATAGAAGAAGACCTAAGAAGAAATGGATGGAGAACAGGAAAGGAGTATCAATGGATATGGCGAATGACAGAACGAAATTGAAGGAACTTACATACTGTGCCGACCCCACATGAGTGGGATAAGGTCAAGAAGAAAAAGGTCACAAAACACAAAAACTGTATTTGGTCGCCTTTGATCAATAGAACTTTTTCAACAAATGTTATCCTAATAAATTGCACGGACTCGGGTGGACAAGAACTTTCCTGTCCACTCGACTTCATTGCAATTTCGCCTTTATTACAGACGAATAGAGATCGATATAGGGTTGCTTGATTGGCTGCACATTAATAAAGTAATAACGCTATATTGTGCAGAATCTGGAAGCAATCTCGACCCATCTGTCTAGGATTATGTTTCAGTGCCTTAACAAGAGATAGCGATTTTAAATTCACTTAGATCTTACAATAACACATTTGTGTTTTAGAATTTCACTTTGATCTAACAGATTTTATGTACTGAATATAAAATCTATTTTGAGCTAATTTTTTCGCCATCCATGTTGGCCACAACAATATAAAGATCAATAATTTAAATTTATTTAAAAAGCATCTCAGGTCCTTACTGATTGATAAATGTTATTATAATTTTAACGATTTTTTTAATGATAGACTCAGATAAAAATTTAGTTAATTTAGTTATTTCTATTTATTCGATTTTGTTTTGTGGGATGATAGCACGCTCTCCATTTAAATTTGCATACCCGTGGACGGTGAAACATGTAGGATTAAGTTCTTTTTAACAACACATTGTAAAAAATGTAAATCCATGTTTTCACAAATAAATAATCTTTGTCTTTCTTTGCTCACTTTATTTCTTAGCGCATTCACTATTTCTTCCATAGCTATTAAGCTCAGGAAATCTATCGACAGAATACGAACGGACCATTTCAGAAGATTCTATCATTAATTAAATACGAAATGGCAAATGAATTACTATCAAACGATCCAGTTAAATCCAAAGTTGTATATTCTGATAAGTCGCAATCACATCTCAATGATATTTCCAACAGTATTTATTTGCGTGTAAATAAAACAAATATCGATACACGATTGAGAAACGATTCAGACATTTAGTATAATCGATACCTTGAACAGCTTTCTCTATATCCTCGATCTAAGTGTTCTGTGCCGGTACATTAATTGCATTTGTCATAATGAAGAATGGGATAACGATGGTGCATAGAACGAAAGTAAACTAGCAAGCAAAGAGTGTTAATTCATTAATAGAGGAATTGAACGTTTCTGACATTTCACGGGTAAATTATGATATAGTAGATTTGTGTATGTTTTTTTGTGTCGGTCCATGATTTGTCTTCTTACAGACGGAAAAGATTAACCTAACAACGTATCATACGTATATACAGGTAGATCGAGGCTTATAAGTTCCTACTTATATGTAAATAATAAATAAATATATTAGCACAAATCACACAGATTGAGCTAGCCCCAAAGTAAGTTCGAGACTTGTGTTATGGGATACTAACTTAACGATACTATATTTTCTGTAATTTGCTGCTCAAAAACTGTTCAGTGAGTAGTGCGAATTTGATGACGGCGAAGTGCGGGTTTGCATTTCACTTCTCAGCATCGAATCGATTCGAAGTGAGACGCAGCGACCCAATCACATTGCGGTGTGGTTGTCGTTGCGTCACAATGGCACACTGTGATTGTGTGACATGTGTGATTGGTTAGCTGCGTCTCACTGCAAGTCGACTAGCAAAGTCGAACCTAAGCACACTGTTTAGATCTCACCATCGAATCGATTCGTAGTGAGACACAGCTTGCCGATAAAATATTTCATAAACAGGTAACATATCGGGCAGATAACGCTAAAAATTGTGTTTCACAAGTGGCGTGTGGTTCCACCTTAAAATAGGACTACTCTATATCCTCCCGTAGATGTCGTTTGAGGCAAATAAGCTGATAGGCAACAATAGCATTCCCAAGGATGGTTGACTTTAGGCAGGCGGCCGGTAATAAAATCACAGCCGAATCTTTAAAATAAGGTTTTTTACGCTGATCACGGGCTTCGCGGCTTCACAGCCCCGAACGACACCGGGACACTATTCCATGTATTTTTTTTAAATGTATTTTATTATGTATTTTACTTTTTTACTATTTACAATATGATATTTTATCAGAAAGTTGTGAAATAGGCCTTAATTGATTAATAAAATAACAGACAAATATTCACTAGCTTGTGAACAGAGATTCACAATAATGACACACATTCGTTTACTACGTGTACCTAAGCATTTATGTTTGGCTGGTTCGGAATAATTCTTCTGCAAATAAAAAAAAAAAAGATAAAAGAAATAAAAAAATTAAAACCATCATACATACATACATCAGTACATAGTATAAAACAAAGTCGCTTCCCGCTATGTGTCTGTGTATGCTTAGAGTTTAAAACTACGCTACGCATTTTGATGCGGTTTTTTACAACAGATAGAGTTATTCAAGTGTACAATTTATTATGCTTTTGCCCGAGCGAAGCCGGTACGGGCCGCTAGTTTAATTTAAAATATTCAAGGATGGCAAAGGTCGATGCCTGATAACATAATTTGTTTAACATTGCATCACAAGCCGAGATAATAATATATAACATTTTGAATCTGTGACATATTGATAAGATTACATTTATGTGTATGATTAGATTATAATCAGGAACTAAATTGAGGATGTTGTGGATATGTATTAGTGGATATTTAAATAAATAAAAAAATATTTTTCTTTTCCTTCTTACACTATGTTACGTACTAGCTTTTGCCCACATAACTTCGTATGTGAGTAAAAAACCGTTTCCCGTGGGAATTTCAGGAAATCCCTTCTTAGTGCTCCCCTACACTGTCCTTGGAACCTACACACCAAATTTCAGCTTTCTACGCCTAGTAATTTCGGCTGTGCGTTATCTGTCAATCAGTCACTCAATATATTTGTAAACATAAAACTAACTATATTAAACTTATACTAAAAACTTACAAATAAAATAGCAATATCTGTGAAAACCAATACTCATTTATTCCCTCGTCTAGCTGATGTTGTATTGAGGAATCATCGAGATATTTATCGATTATGCATGCACCCATCAAAAACTGTTTTGCTTGGTAATAGTATAATGTATGGCACCGAAAATTTACAACAAAATTAAAGGCAACATAAAAGCTTAAACTCATATCTATTCAAAAAGGACCTTTATTAACTGATAAATGTTATTATACTTCAAACGATTTCTTTGATGATAGACTCAGAATTTAGGGCTAATATAAATTATTACTTTTTCGTTATTTGCAGTGGATAGCATTACATATTTTCGTTTAAATATCTAGATTTAATTTGTTTTAAAATTAATTTATATATGTATTCGTTTTTGCCAAATAATTTTTTTCTTTATTTCACGACCTCCATGGCCTAAATGTTCATCACGCCAGATTTCTACGCTGGGTTCGATCCCCGATCAGATCGAGCTGGAAAATGAACTTTTTCAGATTGACCTAGGTTTGGATGTTTATCTAATATATGGACATGTTTTAAATATAGTATCGTTGAGTTAGTAACCTATAAAACAAGTCTCGAACTTACTTTGGGGCTAGCTCAATCTGTATGATTGGTCCATACATATTTATTTATTTAATTAAAAATATATTTTATAATCAGCTCGCTTCTCTCATCACCTAGTTCCGCTATGTAACATTAGCCGCCGTCGCGGCTCAACCCGTGGTAACTTTCATCAGTCCTTGTGTTTTTGTATCAGAACCTGTTGCACGCGACTGGCGACAAGCCCAGATTAACAAGTATATCTTAGAACCACAGAATATTTAGTACAGAAGGTGGTCCAATAGTTAAAACGCTTCTGAAGTGATAGGTCCCTGTTTCGAGTCGTACTCGTGCCTAATGAGTTTGTCCGAATTCAAATTAAAATCATTTATTCAGAAATTAGACATTTACAGGCACTTTTTCACGTAAATTTTTATATTAAATAGTCATTCGCGCAAGCTACAAACTACTGGCGTTTCGGAAACGACCACTGTTGAGAAGAAATGCCGAAAGAGACTGATAAACCAATCTGACACATGTATAGTAGTTTTCGTCAACCACAACTTGCTTCTGGTGAAGTAAAACGTCGCGAGGGAGCCTGTAAGAACTATTTAAATACAAAAAAAAAACTATCACAGATACTCTAATAAAATAAATACGTATAAGCAACTTCAATAAATAACTACGAATGCAAACTTTTGATAATATCTTTTTCTGGTTGTAATTAAAATGGTTTCTCATCACAATATGCTTGTTTGTAATTGAATAAAAACACCTATATTATTGTACATTAAAAAAATAATAAATCATTTGATTTCTTGAACTCCTCTATTTATTGGGGAAAAGGGAATGCCCACAGTCCACAGAATAACTTTTCATCGAAAGCACGTTTCGGCGCAAATTATTTTTCATTTGAATTAAAATAATCGGTAAATTCAGTTCTGCTTGAATTAGTTTAGGTTAGGATATGAAAGTAACTATGAGATGTTTAAAAAAATCGGTATTATGATTTGTGGTATTAATTCTTATTATATTAGTTTTTTTCAGTTACTAAAAAAGTAGTGGATCGATTTAAATTAGAGAAGCTAATTAACATAACAGCAAACATTTTCTCGGACAAAACCAACACAGGTACTCATCAAGTGTCAAGATCATCAGATTCGCAGGGTCAACGACCCGTTATCACCTTATGACTGGAACTGCACTCAGACACTCTTTCACTGACCGGATGTGCGGCGAGATGAATTGTTTATTGTGTTGTCTTAAAAATATTTATTTTACTTTCTTTACAACCATTGTCGCTGTCGGTAGCCGAAGTATACTTGCGATTTTGGATGACAATTTGCGACAAAATCGCAAATATATAAGCCGTCGTCGGTCGTCGTCGACAAAATAAGGCATCACTGTCAAGATTCGTTAAATACCAACTCTATGTAATACTATGGCTTTGTAATATAATTTTCTTATATCTATATATATAATTGTAACTACAGGAAATATGAAATCGATCGAGTTACGCAAGTAATCTAACTAGAACATACGTCGATTACCCAACAGCTAAATTTATTACATTTAAGTAATAAAATTTGTGTGTGACAAATTAGTGATTGGGTAATAGTATTGATAAGATGTTTAACATGAAAGCCCAGTCAATTATAATAATATTTTTAGCAAAGAAATATTTATTATATTAACGTATTACATACTCTATCCCTGTATTGTAATTTCGTACTAAAAAGCGCAGACGCAGGCGCGTCTTGTGCACTGGCCGTAAATTCGAAAATCGCATAATGCCAGTTGTCGCTATTTCTTAAAACGCACGTCTGTTGTGTGTTGTTTGGAAAATGTGTAATCTGTGGAAAACAGATAAAACAGCTGAAGGACAGACTGATGCGCATACACTCGTTATGTAACGTATCACAAAACAGGAAGCCGAGCACGGAGCCAAGATGCATTTTAAAAACAATTAGTCGTTACAAAAGAATTTCCATGATGTAACAAGCAGTGCGTCGTTTACGAAATTTTCGAAATTGTAAGGAAACGGCGGGGAAATATCTTTGGATAATCTTCATTGAATTCCCGAGAAATTCCCAAAAAAAATATTCTTTTGGGTTTCCTAACAATTCTCATAGAACACAATAGTCTGTATCAGCTTTCAATTGTGCCAAAAATGATCTCGTTCTAGATTCAAGATCGATCAAATCTGCAGACAAAATGTTAAGAAGCAGTTTTTTTTTATTTAATTAATAAACGAGACTGAAACAATCTCTAATCGCTTGTAAAACAAAGCTAAAGTCTGACATAAATATTTCTAGTCTAGATTTTAATTATAACCCAACAATACTCTGGTGGGATGCCAACTGTTATTCCGGTCAAAAACTTTGGCTTATACTCTCTCTCTCATCCTTCATACTTTTGTACGCGGCTGTGACGCCCAAAACCCGCGTAAAATAACCTTAAACATTACAAGATCAAATTTTGATTTTATAACAGACCGCTTGACGTTAGCCCCCTTTGGGAATGCTATTGTCGACTGTTAGGATCCGGTTCGGTTAAGGACTTTTATGTTGATGACGATAAGGTTAAAACTTCTTTGTGAGGATTATTTTAATTAAAAATGACGTGTGAAGGATCTTAATGAGTGTTTATTCGTTTCTTTCGCTTCTAAAACGCAATCGACCATTAAGCGAACTGTATAACATGTACAGTCTGCCACAGAGAAATCTGACCCCCTAAGAGATGGTGTTCAAATCGCGGGGGGTCAGACTTCTCTGTGGCAGACTGTACTTATGCTAGGCACATTTCGATAGATTGATGATTCTTGGATAGTTTTTTTTTTTTTTAATTCTTGCGTTTTACTTTATAGATTGAATGTTTATGTTCTTTATCTCTTTATTCGGGTGTGAATAATCTACTTAATGCAGCTGGCGCGGCGGGGTCAGTGAATTGGGCTTCTTATCAAATTGTTTTGCAGTAATTAAGTAGCTATATTGTTGCTAATCATTGACCAAACTACCCGAATGTTAATCAAATGTATATCATGGTAACATGTTTATGTTACAGTAAAAACTCTTATATTTACTACTTAAAACAAAACATCTTCAGTCTCCAGTTCTCAACTTATGTGTGAAATGGAGAAGGCAATGGCAAACCACTCCGTTACTGCCAAGAAAGTTGTTGTGTGTGTGTTTAATTCCACGTTATGACCACGTCCCTCAGCCATGAGGAATAAGACTATGAAGAAGAAGATTATAATAACGTCTGTCTACAATTTTTCGCCCCTGGCTGTCGTGATACATACCTAATCATTGTTGTATTAGTTATAATCCACACAATTAAAAAAATAAACGTTGTCTCTGTCCTCTTACAACACTGCCTAGTTCAGAATTGCGTTCTTTTACTTTTTCAATAAATCATTTCTAATATTATCAATCCTGGTTTCTTTTGCCCTAAACCCTTCAATCATCATATATTTTTATAAAGGATATCCTTTTATTAGAAGCTTTTATACTTGCAATTGCAATGAAAGTTCGTTTCGGGTAGAATCTTGTAACTCAATTTTGAATCTGATATCTTCAACCGCGAGCTGAATTGTGTACACACGTTTAGTTTGGATGACAATTCATTATTATGATAAGTATGAGTTGATGGGAGTACCCAGGAACGGCTCCCAACGAGAGAACTCCTCAACGGTTTACTGCACGGGCATGATTATTTTGTCACTCATTGAATGCAATAAGATCTCCCTGCCAACAATAAAAGCTTGTTTCAAAACTGGAAAAAACTTATTTACATACTAATATTTGTGCTGTTCAGCGTAAGAGCGATCACGTTTTGACATGATTCATCTGTGAAAAAACTAAAATGCATGGATTTAGTAAGCACTTCAGCACCTACTAATTCCATGTTAAAGTGTCAATAACCACTTACTAATAGACACTTTCCTTTTTACTATAGTGTGACGGACGTACTTGCTCATCTATATTACACACGCATATCAATCACGTGGGGTTTATATATACGCAATACACATGTTTTTGGAACGCTCAAAATAACTTCAAACGAATGAATGAAAAGACCGTGAACTTTTCAAATTCGAATTCCGAAGACAATCTAAAAATATAGCAATAAAAACGTAACGAATAAAAGTATAATGCTGGCCATATACACTGTGCTACACTTTTTAAATTTGAACGGATGTTTACGTAAGCCAATATAATGTTATTGTTAGAATATTTTTATATTCAAATTCATATGCCGGCTATTCACCTTTGGCAAGGCCATTTCTGAAAACGAAAATAGAAGCAGAAAAGGATAGATATAAAATATATGTAGGATAGAAAGTGATGAGTGATGCTACCGGCATGCGTTTCAAACAGGTGTGTGCTGAAAAATTATACAATTGTTTATATATCCGTCTAGCAATGTTTATGCATTGGAAATTGATAAGCCGAAACATTGCATTTCTATGTAACATTTTAAAATAGAATTACCCAAAAACAACTAATTACCAAAATTTTAAAATAAAATTTATGATACTTTCATTTGTACTTAAATCTGTTTTTAATTATAATAAATTTAATTTTAACACCTCTTTGTCCGTGACTTCATTCGTGTGAATTTCCCAAATTTGTAATATTAGTTATAGTTGTATTATGACTAGGTATCTCTTATCGATTTTTTATTTTATGATCCTAAATGATTTGTTTTCTTTTTTTCAGGTAAGTTCGTACTTATTCAGCCTTATAACTGTAAGTCGAGCCATTCTCTTCCATGTTTTCGGCTTATCAGGTTAAAATTTCGAGACAAAATTATTGTCTTATGTGCCATTCCATGTACCTTCGTATGTGCTATTCCATGTACGTATTCTACACGTGTACAGTCGGAAGAAAATAAACCTGACCCATCTTGAGGTGTTAATTAGACAAGTTAATTTTTAGGTTATATATATATATATAGTAAATTATTACTTGAGTAACAAACATCCTCACAAACTCACACATATCTTCAGTCACGTCGAAACATTCACGTTTATAAATATTAATAGGCTTAAAAATAAAAAAAAAGACCTGTGCGGTACCTGGGATCCGACGCTCAACCGCTGAGGATGAAATCAAGAATACACTCAGATAAGAGAGTTTTGTAATAACGACAGGCAAAAATTAAAATAAATATATAGCGGACCCAGGGCTCCGACGCTCCACGGCTGAAGAAACAACCGGAAAAACGCTGGGTTGAGAGAGGAGGCTTAAAAAGAATCCTTCTACATTTCCATGTATGTTTTCATTAGCATAAATAAGGTAAACCTCTTTATAGGTTTAAAAGCATTAAAATAAAGCTCTCAAATGAAATCTAAATGTACATAAAATGGCGGATTTAGGACAAACGATAAAGATCAATTTAGTATTATGTGTTTTTAATCTCGCGTTTAAGATAGACGGCGATATAAACAATCAGATGAAAATGTTCTGAACTACAGCCGTAAAGTCGACAGCGCATCAAACTATACGAACTAATTCAAATTCGCCGTTATTATCTGACGCATAGGGTGCACTGCAGATGGATGTTGTACATGGCATATATGTGGATATATAGCCTATACAGCTGACACGCAACAATGCCATTGCCAATGAGGGTTTAATGAAAAACAGTTTATAAAGGTGTAAAGTCAAAATTCTTTATTCAAATTAGTTGGCGTCAAAAATTAACTTAAAACTAATCCTACTTGAAGCGGTGGTGGTGTAATGGTTAAAACGCCCGCCTGTGGATCGAAAGGTCCCAGGTTCGAATCCTACTCGTGCCACATGAGTTTGTATACCTAGTAGTTTTCATCGACCACCACTTGCTACCGGTGAAGGAAAACATCGTGAGGAAACCTGCACACTGCTTGATTCTTATTAACTTGTGTGTGAAATCGAGAAGGCTATGGCAATCCACTCCATTAATAATGCCAAGAAAGTTGTTGTGTGTGTTTCATTCCACGTAATAACCACGAACCTCAGCCATGAGGAATACGACTATTACGACTATTACGTGCAATTAATAAACACACACAACAACTTACTTAGCACTATGATTGTAGTGATTTGCCATTGCCTTCTCCATTTCACACTCAAGTCAATAATCGAGTGTGCAGGATTCCTCGCAATGTGTTCCTTCACCCGAAGCAGGTCAGGCGGTCTATGAAAACTATAACACATGAGTCAGATTGGTATACAAACTCATATGGCACGAGTAGGATTCGAACATGGGACTTTTCAATCCCCAGGCGGTTTTAACAATTACACTTCTATCCTCTTCGAGTACTTGTTAATTGAATCGTTTACAAGTATTATACGTAATCAAAATTAGTATAGCATTTAGTATAACAAATCTCAGGCTTCATTAAGAACTGGAAATTTGGATACGGCCGGAGTTATGCGACCACACGTCGCGTTACGATTCAATGTTAAGGGTAAGCTCTTCACTTCATAATTTTTTGATCGAGCGAACGAGTTCTACCAATCAACTTGAGGCAATTTTTTTTTTGTACGTATGTTTGTAATGCGATTTTGAATCGTTGTTGGTCTGATTTTGATGAAATTTAAAAATTATGTAGCATCTGTCAAAAGAATTTTGAAGTTCGTGGGGCAATAAAAATGATTAAATCATTTTTGAAATTTTCACAATTTTGTAAAAACTCATCAATAATTTATTCGCGTGTTCGCGAGGTTTAAGCTCGCAGTAGACAACTAGTGTATTTTCATAAAAAAATGTGATCATTATATATTTAATAATAATAAAGTGTTGTATTTTATTATTCTATATTTTAATAAATAGAAAAGGTCTGTATTATTGTTTTATATAATATATAAATAAATAAACATTCGATTTTGATGAAATTTGATAACAGACACTGAGATAAACCAGATACACCTGTCTGTTTGTGATCAAATCTTGCAAGTTAAATTTAACATATTTCCTCTTGTCGTACAAAGTTAAAAATTTTCCACGTCGCTTCAGTTTCAATTGTATGGATGACCAGATGGTGCAACCAGGATCGGCTTCCAATGTGGGACGCCTTCACGAACATAAATTTAGCCACGCGTTGAACGGAACAAGATCTTTTTGACGACAATAAAATGCTCGTCTCAAAAACGTCATTTTATGTCAAAAAATCATAATATCATACTTGGCCTTAACAGGTCCCTGGCAAATCTGATCTGGGCAGCTTGCCAGGCCGCCAATAAAAATTGTAAAAAATGACGCGATTCAGCTTTGATACACCGTCTGTCTGTCTGTAATTATCTTGTGAGGTCTTCACTGGCTAATCTTTATACCTACTTACTGTATTCGTTTCGCTAACGTTTGTTATTGGGGGAAAGATTTAAGATTATTTTTATTATTTATTAATTATTATTATTATATTTAACTCATCTACATTAATTCAATTACAACTAGCTTTTGCCCGATGATTCGCCCGCCTTTTTCTCGTGCGATTCGTTCCTATTCACAGTTCGATATTGAATATTGCGCTGTAGATCTGACGCTGTCTACAATCTACTTTGCAATTCTACACATCTTAACTCTATGTAATAGCCAAGCAACACGAGTTTACACGAGACAATACAGTAGCGTTATGTAGCGGAATCGAACATGAGTTAACGTTTATAGAAACGACATTAAAACTAAAAAAGGAAAAATTTTTGTATTTATTATGTTTAGACAAAAGTTGTAGAACAAAAGATGTTAGTCTCTATGTACCTTATGCGCCTTTGGAAGGTTATGCATATGTGCATATGCATATGTATGCGTAGGTTATGCAAGTGCATTATTATACAAAAATATTTTATTAACACCATAAATAGTTTACCAAGGAAGTGTTTCCACGACAGCCTCTCAGATAAACCAAGATTAATTTCAACACATTGATTGCAGACAAACATTTTATTGTAAACCTTAATCTACAATATTGCATTTAGATGATAATAAATCTAGATTATGACTCCACCAATAGGGTTTGTATCTGTAAGTGATAATTCGTGTGGTCTCGCGAAGTCCAATCGTGTCACCTAATTGTCCAACTTGCTGTACAAGGACAGAGAACTGTGGAGTCGACGTATATGTCACACACATTTTTTCTATAAATTGTACGAAACAATAATGGTACCTAAGCCCTTCTGGCATGATCGGGACCGACACTGTTCAAATGAGTTTCTTTCGGCATTTCTTCTCAGCAGTGGTCGTTCCGAAATGCCAGTAGGTACCCAGATTATAGCTTGTGATAAATTACTATTTAATATAAAATTTGACGTAAAAAACTGCATGTGAAGGTCTATTTGATTTGATTTTGTGCGTCTTTTAGAAATTCAATTTTTAAGTTACCTAAAATGTATCACTTCCTAATGCATTATTCCAGACGTAAAAAGTGCCTGAAACGCTCCAATTTCTGATGAAATAATTTGATTTTGATTTTATGCATATTTTCATTCTTTTTTAAGTTACGCAAAATGTATCCCTTCCAAATGCATTATTTCAGTGTACTATTATTGTAGGTAGATAAATAATTATCATCATCATCTGGTTAGCACTTAAAGAGTTTGGAAGATCTTAAATTACGAAAGTTTGGTTATGTGAGACATTGCTTAACAATGTCTATTTAGTGTCTGAGTAGATTGAACCCTAGAATAGTCTAAAATAAGGTACTTTCTATTTTATTGTTGCCACGAGAATATAGTGAAAGTGAATACATTTATTTCATACTTACTTATTCAATATATTGCTCTTTTAATTAGTTGTTTAAACAAATTGTTCTACATTACATGATACTAAATTACAAAGTAATTTAGAACGATAGTTCTAATTTAAAATATACCCTATTATTCATCAAAAGAATATTGAACAGTCCGATAGTGACAAAACATATTTTAGATTAAAGTGTTTTAATTTTAATAGTTTTAGTTTTAATTTTTTTTATAAATAAGAGTGATATTACTTACATAACGGACAGATTAAAAATAAGCAAAGCGACTCCATAGTTTCGTTGTTCGGTCATTTATCACCAGCGCGGTATATTCCGACTGGACCGCATGTTTGCGGCTTCTGTACAATCGGCGCCGAAATATGATAGTACAAATATGTCTTATTTTTATTGTACCTATTCGCTTGCCAATTACTTATTTTATTAATTAGTGTATAATATTTTGAATCCATTCACTATCAACACACGCTCACTGCCCAATTACCAACACTTCCACCGGCCTATTACAAATAGCTTACCGTAATTGACGCCTATCTGTATGCTACAACTGCACCATAAAAGGTCCGTCGCCTGGCACAGACCGGATTTCCAGTTTAGGTTAATTATAGTCGAATAGTGCTACAATTGATTACTTTTGCACTTTATATCTGTCTATTTAGTGCAATTTGTTGCCAATTTGGGAATTACTAGCTGCGCCCCGGGGCTTCGCTCCCGTGGGAATTTCGGGATAAAAAATACCTTAAGTGTTGTTCCAGGTTATATTCTACCCGTATACCAAATTTCATTACAATCCGTCGACAAGATTTTGCGTAAAATAGTAACAAACATACACACAAACATCCTCACAAACTTTCGCATTTATAATAATTGTATGATGTTTTAACTAAAAATATTTATCTTCTGCGGCTGTCGTTGTGATATTATACCTATACTAGCGTCCCGTCACGTCTTATCTCAGGTAAAACCATAATAAATTAATAGGTATACCTAAATCTTCCTCAGGAATCTACTATTGGTGAAAACCTTACAAAATTCTGTCCGGTAGTTTTTGCTTTTATCGCGTGCCTATATACTCATAATAATATAATATGAGTAATATTATGACATCTTCTGAGACTTAGCAAATCATCACTGATTTACAGAAATTAAAATAACAAAATCAACAACGGAATTGCGGCCAGTAAACCCATTTGTCTCAGCTTTTCTATATAAGTTGCTCTACTGGGAATATGTTGTAAATTACCATGTGTTTTGTTACGAAATTGTTGCGCGAATTGCTTAATCGTTGCTGTACCATTGCTGTGGAATAACATACTAATATTATACATGCGAAAGTTTGTGAGGATGTGTGTACGTATGTTCGTATGTTTGTTACTCTTACACGCAAAATCTTCTTGACGGATTGTTATGAAATATGGTACACGGATAGAATATAACCTGAGAATAACATATAAGGTAATTTTTATCCCAAAATTCCCAAGGGAGCAAAGCCCCCGGAATACAGCTACTCATTAATAAAATTTACAGTACACATTAATTATTTTAAAGTCAGATAGTAAAACTAATTCTAGTCTTTGTTAAAATTTGAAAACAGCGCGACCGCAGCGGTTGAAACGCTCTGTGAAACACCCACAAATACAAAGTCGTATGCAATCGGTACATTTTCAGTCTAGAACTCCACGAAAATGATAAAACAATTAGTTGCGAATATAGACACTTAGCATCTACACTGTTCACCGGGCGGTCTTCTATCTCTTTCTCTTTTTGCATGTCTAATATTAGATAATGCGAGCGGCGACAGCCGATGATGTATGTTCGTCTGTTAATGATATGCTCGGAAAGGAGTTGGTATGCGTTTCGGGAAATATCGCGTATATTTGCTGTGTAACTGTCATTTTGTTGATGCATCACCTACCGATGCAGAATATAGACGTTGGTTTCTATTTAGGAGAAGATTTATAACATACTAGTGGCCTTTCCTGGCTTCACTCGCGAACCTAGGAGAACCTTTCTCACCTTCCTGTTGAATCTTATCGATAAAAATGCTAGGCAATCCGTTGTCTGGTTTTAGAGATCTAAGCATACATAGGAACAGGCAGCGGGAAGCAGCTGCACTCACGGCAAAAAGTAGTATGTCACTATCCAACTCTGCTTTCTGCTCTCTGTTAAAAAATCAGCTCAATCGAATTCTCAATTTGTACGTGAAAGAATGACAAACAAACTCAGTTTCATATAGAAAGTAAGTTTGTTTGTTACCTCTTCACGCTCTATCTAAATACTCAACCAACTTCCTTGAAATTTTGCATAACATGTACCTAGTTTAATTTCATACCAGAAAAAAAAATATTCCCGTTAAAATTTACGCGATCGAAGCCGCGGGCAACAACTAGCATTTACCTAATTGCACTCTCATAAAAATAGTAAAGTAAAATAAAAAGTAAAAACAAAAAAATCTAATATCTATCTATAATATTGTTTTGAATTGCAATAGATCAAAATAACCGTCATTAGTGTTCGGGTCTTCAATTGTTTTTTGTCGTATACGAGTCAAAGAATATCATATCCAATCATTTCGTGCGGATCAGGGGTGCGGTGCACCAGTCAATTTTGAAGTTAACTTTAACCTGTACAGAAAAACGATTAGAACACGTGTTCGCGCGTCGTTTGAAAGGATTTCAGTCATAAATCAAATTAGAACCAATTTAAACAAACACCAGTTTTTCCTGTAATGAAGTGGCAGTTAGTAATATCATAATTCCAATTCTGACAGCTGTCAGGGTCGGACTAGGCGATTCATTCAATTAATGTATTTAAAAAGGAGGTAAGGATCTCAACCTGAATAAGCTTCGGTGTATAATTTATTATGTGTTTACCCGAGTGAAACCAAGGCAAGCGCTAGTTTACATTTAAACTAATTTGAATACAAACTAGTCGTATATTGCCAATTACAACAAATGATAATAAATCTTTAACAAACTTTATTGAACAAAAATATTATGTAAAAAATTGCGGACTAATAATGCCCTTTGCCATATTTACCAGTCGGCCATTAGACTAAACTTATAATAACATGAATATGCGATGAGCGATATAATTACGTATTGAATGTATTATTCATACAACAATAAATCTAAGCGAAAATAAGGTTTTCGCTTTTATATACGGGATAAAAAGGATTTGGCACATCGTTGATAAATACCAAAATTGGATTTTCTTGTGAAATTCAAACACGAAATAAATAAAATAAATAAATATATTAGGACAAGATCACACAGATCGAGTTAGCCCCAAAGTAAGTTCGTGACTTGTGTTATGTGATACTAACTCAACGATACTATATTTCATAACAAAAACGTATGTATATATATATAAACATCCAAGACCCGGGCCAATCAGAAAACATCGTTTTCCATCATAAGACACATCACGTAAGAATATCTTTCGTTTCACTCTAACAAGAATGAGAAACGCATAGGTATTCGAAACACCCGCGTAGAAACGGGACAGAGCGCTAACATAACTGTCCCTCATCATAAAAGCAAGCAAAGATTTTTGCCTGAGAGAGCATTATTTGTCTTTGATTCAACAGTAGCGACGCCTTCACATGAGGTTGCCAACATTTAGTTCCGATTTGCCCACGTGGCAAATGGCCCTCGTCACACTGTATCTCAAAATCCGGCCCTGTACGATGTTTGAGCAAAAACCAGTAATCCTCGTGTGAAGCGACTTTGATCTTCGCACTAGGAGACGTCTTAATGAACGTTTTTTGTGACGAAGCCTAAGCTTCATGTTTACGTTTTTTTCTACGTCTGGAATCTTAATATGAAATTTTACGTTAGTATTTGTAGAGCGAGAGAGAAGAAAAGAGAGCAAAAATTTATTTCCGAATGATTGGGTGAAATAGTAACCCATAATTTATATTAGTGATTCGGCGATAATCTTAATCCTAATTCTAACCTCCTAATTCTAACCTCCTAATTCTAACCTCCTAATTCTAACCTCCTAATTCTAAGTCTATTTTTAAAAGTGTTTATATTAGGAGCACTTATCACAATTTCTGGCAGAGAATTCCACAAACGCACAACACGGTTTGGCAGAAAGTGTCTTTTAGGATATGATAATATGTTTTTTTACTAACATTAGGTTTGTAATTTATTATTGTTTATAGTCCCTATTATGTTATTATATGGCGTTTTGAATTGATTTACCTCGGTAATTAATTTATGTCACAAAATAAAAATTGAGTCCTAAATATACGGAACCTTTCGATATAAAACGAAATCGCACATCTATTTTTTATTCGTTATGCTTATCTAATGTATTCTTTGACGATTTTATATTTATTTAAATATTATTTTAATTTAATCTTTATTGTTGTAATCAAGAGCAATTACACATACATATTTAGTCTAGTGTCTAGACACAAGTATGACATATCATCAACAAAGCTTACCTTTTTTAGACACCATGCATAAAACCAACAATTACCCTAATAACATGCGCATGCGCATATTTCACGCCATTTTAAAACTAAACCAGGCATAACTGGGTGTCGTTATAACGCCATTAGCTAGTGATCAGTTATAAATGACAAATAATTACAAAGTAATTACTGGATATAGTCAATTTGCATACAGATTGTGCTGGATTACAAGACGTGAGAAAATTACCTAATCTAAACTAATATTATAAAGAGGTAAGCGTTTGTGAGTTTGTATGTTTGAGGCAGGTATTCTCCGAAACTATTTCAAAAGTTCTTTCACCATTGGAAAGGTACATTATCAAAGATTGCTATAGGCTATATTTTATCTCAAAATTCCCACGGGAGCGAAGCCCCGGGAAACTTCTAATAAACTAATAACCAAGAAAAATTATCAAAGGTACAGAAAAATTGTCAAGAGCAACACTGGGTGTTTATCAACCAATCTTGACCGTTACAAATATAAAATAAATAAATATATTAGGACAAATCACACCAGATTGAGCCTAGCCCCAAAGTAAGTTCGAGACTTGTGTTATGGGATACCAACTCAACGATACTACATTTTATAACAAATACATATATAGATAAACATCCAAGACCCGGGCTATTCAGAAAAAGGCCATTTTCCATCATGACCCGACCTCTGAGTTCAGAGGCAAGTACTTTACCACTGCGCCACTTAGGTCGTCAAACAATTAGGTATACGAGTATATTGCAATGGCAAAAAAATGTAATTCGTCAAAAAATAACTGTATATGATTTCATTATTAAAGAAGAGAATCATTTACTGAGGAAAGCTTTACGAGGAAGGCCTAGGAAGAGATGGATGGATTGTGTCAGGGAGGACATGAGGTTGCTGGGGGTGCATCATCCAAATATGGCAAAAGATAGAGAATTGTGGAGGGAACAGACATTTTGCGCCGACCCCAGATGATGGGACAAGGTAAGGCAAATGATGATGATGATTACATTATTAAACTTGGTTGTAAATGTACATTGAAGCGGTGGTAATTATTTGGTTAAGACATAGGTCACAGGTTCAAATCCTATCACTTGCCTACAAAATCCGAGCCGCGGTGAACAGCTTCTATTGAAATTCAATTTAAAATTTAATGAAAACCGATAGCGGTTTAGCCGTGAATGCGCGACAGACAGACGAGACTTCAGACGCGAACGATATATTGTTTGTAGATTGAATTGTTTTGTTGTTAACGCAAAATGAGCGGTTTTTGATGAAATTAGATACACGGGTACCTTTAGTAGGAATTTCAGGATAAATATAGTACCGACAACTATTTATCCTTAATTTAATAAAGGACACAGTCCCGGGACACATCCAGTCATATAATAGATATAATAGACCTAGAACTTGTAAACATACTTAGATGTATTAAAATATTTAATACCTCTATGCTTGTGAAATAAGTTTGAAAGGTTACTCAATTTACTTAATCATTTTTCGCAACAAATTTGAATATCAATACAAAATCTTCTAAATTTGAATATCAATATTAATTAAGTTTGAAGTTAGACAATTGGGTTGCGGCTTGGTTCTCGTTGTTAGAACAGTTTGCGGTCCGCGGAATCTAGTCCAACAGGGCCGTATTTTGTGACAATTTATTAAATCTGTCCGCTCTTTAATTGTCAGGTCATGGATCGATGTTGAATATACAAAATTGATTGTCCTCATTGTTTACATATGTTTTGAACTCAAATTCAATCGAATTCTGACAAAACATATTTTTAGAATTTTTATCTGTCTGTATATTTGCGCATCACGCAAAACTACTGTATGGAATTGGATGCGGTTTTCACAGTAGTATAGCGGATGGTCTAACTTAAAATCTGGTATAGGTTTCATCGCAATACGTTGCTTAGAACCTAAGATATTGACAATAATAAGAAATAAACACAGGCGAAGCCGCGGCCAAAAGCTAGTGTGATAATAAAGTCTGAACTGACAAAGGAAAAATGAAAAAGTCATTTTTATTTTAACTTTTTTATATTAATAGACTATATATCTCAAAGAGACATAGATCTTTTTAGTTAAAAAAATTAAATCAAGAAAAAAAGCCTTTTGTGAATCGAAACTCTCGTTTAGTAGTGTTGATGTTCCATTATTTACATAGAATATTTATCACCCAGCCAATAGAATGCATCTTCATCAACGTCCTGAGATGGGATTCCTCCCGGGCAGATTTTAAACCTCCATTTGTTTCTAGTCAAGTATAACATAAAAAAATTGGATTCAAACTTGTCAATAGTTAAAGTTATTTGAAAACTGTTAAGTTTGTTTGTAAGCTCTTCAGAAAACACATACCTACTAATAAAGATATTTTACATTACGTATTTTTCATTAGTATAATATTAATGAAAAATACGGGACACTCACGTGTGATTATCGACGAAAATATTATTTCGTCAATTATATATATTACGTTAGTTTTAATCAATTAGTATAATAATAATTTAATAATTATGACCTTTTCCATTAAATATATCGTATATTTCTTAAATATTTGAATAATAGCATAAAAATCCAATAAGGAATAAGATATAGGTAGGGCAGATATATTTTATTATAAATGTTTTGTGTATTTATTTTTGTCCGGGAAGACACCCATCCCATACAAAAAGTCGGCATATCCATCCAATCAACAAGTGTCCTACGCTCTAATTGCCAATATTTCACTCAATTCGCTTCCAGACTATTAACATAAAATATTTAAAATAAATAAACATTTTACACCGCATTCGACTAAGAAAGTGATATCCGTGGGGACCAGCACTGTTTAAATAAGTTTCTTTCAGCATTTCTTCTCCGCAGTTTTCGTTCCGAAATGCCAGTAGTTTGTAGCTTTTGAAATTACTATTTAATATAAAAATTGACGTGAAAAAGTGCCCGTGATGGTCTAATTTCTGAATAAATGATTTGAATTTGAATTCCATTGACTAGGCGAGGCCTCATTTCTCAGTCGTACTCCGTTGTTTTAACGTCCGTCGATTGACAACCCGGAATATAGTGTGTAATTTTGGTGTTAACATTAACCTGCGAACAAGGCAAGTACACTATACTATCTAATCGGCAACGGAGCGCAGGTTAAAGTAAACGTCAAAGTTGACTAGTGCATCTGAGATTTAGAATATTTGTCGCTGAGTCAGGTTAAGGTTATATTCAATTTAAATGTCCACAATGTGTGGGCTAGGTGTGGGATAAGTTTTAGACGAAATTGGTATCAGATATTTTGACACCACTACGGTCACCTCCATGTAACTCACTCTCATCTATTGCCGACATCAAAAACACGGTCGAAGATTAAAAATTTCGATACCTATTTTCATATGTTACGTATTAAAATATGTATCGAAAATTTGAATTTAGTCGATAAGACAAAATATCAACTAACTATAAAGGCAAGATGTACGTTTCAATACCACCTGTTGCTTTGTTTAGGAGATGTGCCGATATTTATAGTAGAAGAGCGCGTGACCCGTTTGCTACCGGTTTGTTTCTGTTGCATGAACTGTGGCATTCTGTGAAGACGTGTCAACAATCGTAATTATTACATCCTAAGCTGCTAAATCCAATGTTGTATTACTTGGCAAATTCATTATATCGTTTGACTTGCGCTGTTTTGATTGGCATCTTCAAGTTCATCAGATTTAATATATCTTTGTGATTATCAATCTGAGCTAAACTAATAAACATTCGACTAAATTACTGGTAGTGTCACAGGCTGGTTGACAACTTTTTGGTTGCTCCTTGATTCGTTTAAAATTATTGTTTCTACTTTCATTTCATCTAATCTTATTGGCCCAAACTTATAACGCACAATTGTTATCTAGTCTAATAGATTGTTTTGCACTTTAATAATTTATCCTTACAATTGTTAGCTACAATTTTATTGTAAGACATCCTAAAATCGTTAGGAATTTATTTCTTTAGACTTAACAGTAACCTAGTTAAATAATATTTGAGACAATATTCTCATATCAAATGTATGTATGTAATAATAATTTCGAAATATACTACAACAGGTTAAAAACTTAAGGCGGACAGCAGAGGGCAAGCAAAAAGTTCTAAGCAAAATTTTGTATACAAACCTATATTATACAAAAAATTTGGGGAACCAATACATACCCCGATTTTTGCTTTGATGACTTCGAAGGATAAATAGTGAAAAAAATACTGTTACAATAACAATTCTTTCAATGATATGACAAAAATAAAACCACACATTTTTGGACTCGTCCAAACGCTCCATACTAAATGACACGAACTAGTGACGTCACAACTTGCCAAAATGTTCGCAAAGAAAGATTTATTCAACAGATACATTAAATATTACGTTTATGTAATATACGGTGATGACTTCTTAATAAAAATTGGTACAACATTTTTTATGATAGTTGTTTTTATTTTTATAATTTCATACTTTTTGAAAACTTTCCAACAAAATTTAAATCTTCGTATAATAATCCAGCTGCATTGTTACAGTCCATGAATTATCATAACGATCCTAAATATATGTATTTTATCTAGATTATACATAATATATACTTTTTTACATATATATATTTATGTAAATTTGTACTCATGTTTTTGGCAAATAAATGTTTTCTTTCTTTACAATTCTCTGATCTTGTCAAGTAACTAACCTGCAATAAATAATATTTATTATATTTAACTTAATAGAATACCTAAGTATGAAGGAATATTTTGACACAACTTTGCCGCATCTAAAATGCAAAAAACGATTCAAATCGCTTTTGTCAATAAATAAGAAAATTATTTAAGAGCCTTTACCTACCATACTTATATTCCTACCTAACAATGTATTCCTCTTAGTACCAAGTTTAATTTCAGCTGAACTATTCCGAACCGGAGCTCACAATACCATAAGAGCTCAATCAAAATTCCATTCGATTATTTTCTATTTTAGGATTTCCACAACCATATTATTTGACGACCTCGGTGGCGCAGTGGTAAAGTGCTCGCCTCTGACCCTAGAGGTCCCGGGTTCGATCCCCGGTCGGGTTACGATGGAAAATGATGTTTATCTGATTGGCCCGGGTCTTGGATGTTTATCTATATATGTATTTGTTATAAAATATAGTATCGTTGAGTTAGTATCCCATAACACAAGTCTCGAACTTACTTTTTGGCTAGCTCAATCTGTGTGATTTGTATTAATATATTTATTTATTTATATTATTCGTTATGATCATGAGTTGTAATGGGCAAAAAGTCAGGCCAGAAAGGCCTTTTTTTAAAAAATTCTACACGTATTATCTTATAATTTGTCATTTTTGGAGCACTTGTCAGTTCTCCTTGATGGACACGTTTTAGTTGGCCATTTTTATAATTTGACATTTCTGGTGCACTATTCAGTTTTCCGGTTAGTGTAACAAATTATTTGGTGATAAAAAAAAAACGGGTTACTTATACTACGAAACCACACTGTAAGAAAAAATATATTTCTCATTTCACATTTTCCCAATACGTGTCAATAAATTTTCGAGTTTAATCACCGTATCACATTCTTAATGGTAAATTAATTGATACCGAAATTTACAATACTTACACCAACTAATAATAAAGAAAAATAATTAATATCGTTATTTAGCTTAATTTTTAGTAATTTATTAGTAAATTGGTTATTATTTTGCTTTATTTGTTATCATGTCATTTTTATGAAATAAAAATTAAGGGTCTCACCAGCAAAGGGCTTATAGGGCTGGGACTGGGTAATGATATCCATCGTCGATCAATCAAAACATCTTCACATGCCAAACTATATATAAAACTGACGAACAAACACGTCAAGTGTCTCCTACGTTACATAAACTGGTACCTATTTGTATATATTTGCAATTTATAACTAATAACTGGTAGGTACAATTTACGGCGTTATAATTCCTTGGAATTGGCGCCGATGTGAGCACGGTAAGATGGAGATATGGCAACATATAGATAAAGTCAAATACAAAGCATTTATTCAGAAGTTAAACCTTCACAGGTACTTTTTCACTTCGTACTTTGTATTATATGGTATTTTTTTCAAAAACTCATAAACTACAGAAATTTCGGGATCACCTTCTAATATTCTAGTGAGAATTGTTACTATACCAACTATTATTTAACAAGACTCATAGCTGGCAATGTTTTTTATTTATTTATTTCAGTTCGGGTCAAATCATAAAACTTGAAATGACACAAGAAACACAGATACAAAAAAAACACAAAAAGAAAAAGCTTAACCTTATATATTTACTGTACCTTCATCACTCAATTAATAATAAATCAAGCTTAAAGATACATATGTTAATTTTCTAATAAGTTGTAATATTTACATTAGAAGAGGACGCTATTAAACAAATTACCTCACATTCTTCCTTATTGAAGAACATAACGTGGATTTAAACAATCACTTACTAGCATTGTCATCTATGCTAGTCTGTGAGCGAAAGAAACATTAAAATCACCTGATTCTCTCCCCGCGTAGATTCACATAATTGTATATCAATATAATTAAATACTTGTATGTCGAGCGTTGTACATGTTGTCATCGACACGCAAAGAAGAAGAAGAAGAAGATTCTTAATGTATTTACAACAGTACCACATCTCCTTCACTCTACAATCTAAACCGCCGATTTATACGCACTTGATAAATATCTAGGGCTTTAGGGCATAAATCATTAATTCTATTATACTTAAAGTTTACTTGGTATAAATAAATTGAGATGTCGTGTTGGCACGGCGATATTATCGACGATTGTCCCGGTTATTGATGTAATCGTTTATATTCTGTATATTAATACTGGATTTGACACTACCTAGTCTTTGTTTACAGCTTCGTATCGGTATCGCGATGTAACCTATATCAGATTTTAAGTTAGACCATCGCATCCAATTCTATCCAGTAGATTTTGTGTGATAGGTACGCGAACAAACATACAAAAACATATAATGATTCCCCATAATTGGTTTTCGTTAATATTTCCTATGTGCAGACATAGCCTACTTACAGTTTTATTATATGTATAGATATATAGGATATACATTATCGCGAAGCGAATTTCGTTGTGGCAAATACAAGCTCTCACACACACTACGCTGTGTGCATTTTGCATGCATTTGGCAATAGTGTGTACAGCGGGCATTACAAAATGAATGAATCATTTAAAAAAATATTATGCCATTCTCCATATTACTTAGATCAATGTGCTTACCTATCAACACTGAAATATGTTTTTTTTTTTTTTGTACTTGGGTGCCACGAAATAAAAATACAATTATCATTGGCCTTAAAAAAAAGCCACAATTCCATGCGAAATTACCCACACGCCTTCTTCACACACATTGAATCAACCAATCGATGACAGATAATGGAAGACACATCATACAAGCACTATGATCTCCTTTTTCCGATATCTCAAATCAAGTTTAATGGCTGTCTCGTATCGTGTGTGACAAGTGGAACAATGTCCCCCAGTCTGTCTGTCTGTCAGTCTGTTAGCTAGATAAAAGATAGCAATGTATGAATAATGAATGCCTTTTCTGCTTTCATCAGATCGGCGACTTTGAAACTAAATGTTTAAATTATGTTAAGAATGTTGTTTTTTTTTTCAGGTAAGTATGGATGGATATAGGCTATATAATAATATTCTAGAAGAATAACAGAAAAGGTAAGTAGTTATATTTATTTATGTAAAAATAAAGTTTATTTAATTTGCATCTCTTTAATAACTATAGTACATAAACTTCTAATTGGCTGTTTAAACATTTTTCTCCCTATGTTTGATTTTGTGGGATCCTGATCAGTGCACAGAGGCGTCGCTGCTGTTGAACACAATTTGACGAGAAAATGGCGTAACATTAGGTACTTTTGAAAGTTTTCTATTTTTGCCGACAAGACAAGAATCCTAATAATTCTGTGTGTAATTTTCAAATTTCCTGTACTTATTTTGTAACAAACTAACTCTCTAATATCTAGCAAGTCAAACAATATTTAAATTCCAACCAATATTATAAATGCAAAAGTAAGTTTGTTTGTTACAATGCATTATCTCTTCATGTATTATCTACTGAGCCGATTGTTATGAAATTTGGCACACGGGTACCTGGAATATCAAGTAAGAAACTTTTTATCCCGAATTTCCCACGGGAGCGAAGCCCCGGGGCGCAACTAGTAACTATATAATTAAGAAATCTCATACAGTTTTAATCACTCTTACCGTTAGATATAAATATCTATATAGGTTCATATATTTTTTTATGTTTATTACATATCTTGTGTAAGCTAGTGGTTAAAACTGATTGGTAATATACCAATTATAGGAACACATGTAATAGCTAAATCCTTTTTTTATAAATAAAAACAAATGCGGAAAGGAAAGACCAAACCAAAATAAATTAACACATCCAATCTGCGCACGTGCAAACATTTTGTTTAACTAAAACGCAATTCTTCCATTCATATTCGGCGCATGCGTGATGGCACATTAAATATCCCTTTTCGGTGTCATGAAGTCCACACTCAATCAACTGTCGCCGTGTTCAGACAGTGCGAGTGATGGTGCCAGCGAAGTAGCGAGTGTACTGTGTACATCCTATTTTGAGCTTTATTTCTTTACGTGTTTGACATTATTTTACCAAATAAGATTGCATTCATTATTTTACGTCAAAATATATGATGACAAGAAATCAGAACGGCTCCCTGCACCAGCACCGGCTCACGTAGTAGCTATGGATCACCCATTTCATAAATTGGCGCGAGTTAGCTTTCATTTATGCCGCTAATTGACGACCTCGGTGGCGCAGTGGTAAGATTCTTGCCACTGAACCGAGAGGTCCCGGGTTCGATCCCCGGTCGGGTCATGATGGAAAATGATCTTTTTCTGATTGGCCCGGGTCTTGGATGTTTATCTATATATGTATTTGTTATAAAATATAGTATCGTTGAGTTAGTATCCCATAACACAAGTCTCGAACTTACTTTGGGGCTAGCTCAATCTGTGTGATTTGTCCTAATATATTTATTTATTTATTTATTTAATGTTATTTTTTGCAAAAGCTTGGCAGTGTGTGAGGATGTTTGTTAATCAAAAATTGCGGATTTCGATAAAATTTGGTACATTGGTAGATTATAACCTAAAATGATAGTAGTAGTACATCTGTGGATTGACGCTATGAATAGAAATAAACGTAAGCGAAGCTGTTAATAAATGCTCATATAGTCGAAACCACATCAATTTACCCAAATTACCTATTATATATAGGGTTACTGGTATCTAAAGGCGCATAAGGTCTTTTGTTCTACGACTTTTGTCTAAACGTAATAAATACAAAAAAAAACCTTTTTTCAGTTTTCATGTCGTTTCTATAAAACGTTAACTATAGAGTTAACCATAGGTTCGATTCCGCTAGATAACGCTACTGTACTGTCTCGTGTTGCTTAACTATTACATAGAGTTAAGAAGTGTAGAATCGAATCGATATATTGTGTTTATGTATGTATGTATTTTTTATATGATAAAAAACACTACAAATCACGAAAAGTCGTAGAATAAAAGTTCCTTGTTTCAATGTACCTGAGTAGTCTTTAGAAGGTTTTGCGTTTGATACCAGCAACCTCAACTCTCCTCAACCTCAATATATATACTCAACAAAATGCCAATATATCCGAAAAGATACCACCCTTACTAAAAACTATCATTGCTTAATCTGCCAAATATACTGACCCAATCTGAACTACGTGCACGTGAGAGTCTTGGGCCCACGAAATCGGCGTCTCAATCAATCAAACAAGTTGCGGCCATTTACGGTAACCTTGTTGGTTTTCAGAATGGTGAAATTTTACTGGTTTAATACAGTTATTTAATTTTTTGATAACATCGTTAAGACCGGGCCTTATGGAGTTATAAATCCCTTCACCTGAAGCCATAAATCATGAATTGTATTTTCTGTGAGGATTTTTTCGGTGCAGCACTCATGCGCGTGAACAGAGCCGCGTCCACCGCAAAATATTTAAAACAAATTATCTATGTACTCACTCTATTAAGCGCGTCGCTAGATATATAGGTGTAATTTTGAAAATAAATATTATATAATAACAATTATTATATAATAAATAAATATATTGTGTGGATCTCGTGAAAGAGTTAGATGAGACTGGCACAGGAACGTAGGCAATGGCGGGGAAAAAGGTACCTACGCCTGTACCCACTGTTTTGATATAGGCTGAAAATTCTAATTAATGATGACATTAACGGAACTTAAAACTCAGCTACATCAAGTAAAAAAAGGACCTATTTTATTTTATGTAGTGTTGTAGTTTTATTTTATGTAGTTGTAGTGCGCAAAAGTCTAAAAAACACAAAAACTAAATTAGGTCAACAAGTCCCAATAAAATGAAGAGTCTAATTTGAATTATGAGAAATTCAAAATTAAATGATTACTCTATGGGAACGCATCAATTATTTTGTCTACCATAAACAACGATACAATGCCATAAGTGTTTATAATCCTATTAAAATTCCAAAAACAGTGGCTACCAATCACTAGTGTTGATGGTTAAGTGTTATACGAAATAACTTGTTTCAATTTATACTGGACTAGGCATTTACACAAATGACAAAAACAAAACAAAATTTGACAATAAAAATATGGAAATTGTAAAGATATTCGAATAATTTTTAAATACAGAGAAAAGCTTACTTTTAAGAACTGTTAAAAATATATAGCTAAGCGCTTACTAGTTTCTTTTTTTTTATAAGAAAGAACGAACTTTAAAAAATATTCAGGACAGGCCTATTGTTTATACGATATCTATAAATTAAAAAAAAAATGAAAAAAAAAAGTCCCACATTTCTATTTCGAAACAAACAGGTACACCAATTCCATATTCATATTATATTTATCAAAACGTGCTTCATTAGAGAAGTGGCAACAGAACTAACTCTAACCTATGTGCAGTGTTTTAAAAATCCCGTCATTCTCGGCCATTATAATTGGCTACACCTTGTAATTAATTAACTAGGCTGTTTTTTGTACTTTATTTTCCTATTTACGTTCTAGAATCAGGTCTGCTGCTTACGTCAAAATAGAACATGTCAAAATACCACCGAAGGAGTTATTCTTACAAAATATCCTTAGTCCAGTAACAGAGGTCTTCGATGCAAAGTATTATGTAAATCTGTATGATTGTAATGGTCCAACACGCAGTATTTTAACGTAATGGCCAATTAATAATGAGCGCAGATAATATCAGAATTTCATTTACAAGACTTGACATTAAATGGAAATCTGGATAGGACTGCCAATTTAGCATTGCTATTCAGTCTCCTTGTGCTATAAACTCGATTGGTTTGCCCGTGGTGGCCCAGTGGTTCAGACTTGCATGTGATAGGAAGGTCTGTGTCATCTACTGTACTTTATTATGTACTTACATTGTTATATTACTGACAAATATATATATATAAATTTGTATTTTAAAAAACGGTGAGCCCTTCTGGCATGATAGGGACGAACTGGAACCAACACTGTTTGATTGAGTTTCTTTCGGCATTTCTTCTCAGCAGTGGTCGTTTCGAAATGTTAGTAGTTTGTAGCTTTGGTAAATAATATTGTTTAATTTAGAATATGATGTGAAAAAGTGCCTGTGAAAGCCTGATTTCTGAATAAATGATTAGATTTTGATTTGGTCCCAGGTTGCCAGGAAAATCTGAGGGAAGGCATCATTCTGACTAATAATAGTATTTTCACACACACTCTTACTCAAACTGACTTAATGGCAGCCACAAAGGAAGGTATTTTTATGGTAGCTCATTTTTGGGAAGAGATGATGTACTGTTTTCGTTGTCAAATATCGGTTTTGGTTTTTATTTTCATTTAATATGGTTTATTATTGGTTTTACCCGAATAAAGCCGGGAGAAGGCGCTAGTAAAGCAGTTACTTAGATATACTCGTATATCTAAATTACGTGTAAAATATGTCAAGAATAATCACATATACTTATTTTATTCAGCGATTTATAATTGCGTCAGATTAAATATGATTTAGTATTGTTTTATCTATTACAATGCACAAGTATTTAACAATAGTTTTTTTTTTACTTTTGAATATTTACACATCATTCGGGGGTCTCTAATAACTAAACAATTATACAATACAGTAAGAGTTTGTTCCAGTTGCCGTGGAAACGGCTGGCCCATGGTGTTCGGAGGCGAAGCGCTTTGTTGGTGAGATAGGACGGCGTTTAAGGTGTCGTGGATGTGACTACCGCTCCGGATGGTACTTGGTTCAAAGGCTATCAATTGCTATCCAACAAGGAAACGCAGCTAGCGTTATGGGTACTTTTGAACCGGGTACAATTCGGGGTGGCATTTTTGATTGAATTTGCAATTATTTATGTTTTATTTTGTTATATTATTTGTATTTTTAATAAATGAATAAACAACTTTTTATGGAAAAAAAAATATTATACAATACATTAAATCTAAATTAAAATAACATAAACATCACATTTCATGTCATAAATTAATAAAAGGACAATAACCTCAAAATAATAAAGGTATATATGTAATTGTATATTTACAGACATAGTCCAAATACAGTTTTATTATAAGTATAGATATGTTCACTGACTGTATCTATTAGTAAAAGTTACAGTCAGACGTACATCCACACTAAATGTCTATGACTAAAGTCACAAGTCTTACCCTAGAAATGAGGCTGTATATCATATCAGCAAATAGTCTTGACTATAACGAGAAACTTATTTGGTTAGTCATCGCAAACAACTTTAGGTACAGAGTGATCCTTTCTCATTAATATTCAGATAATATTTATAGTGATAGGATATTTTTGAACAAAATCTAAAAGAACCAACACTCTTATTAAAAAAAAAGTTAAGAATTCTAAGCTAAAATATGTTTTGTCTAATTTTGTTAATGTCAAATTTTGTGAAGTTTAAAGTATGCTTAACTTTTTTATGAATAAGACAGTTATTTTACTTACTTGTAGAATGTTTCTAGCTATAACAAAATAACGATTAGGTTTGTAATTAATTTTTTTTAAGAAAATGGAAAAATAAACTGAATATATAAATCGAGAATCACACCACACCAGCCTATCGCGTCATACTTATATATACAAGCAAACTTAATTTTTAATGTTATTTACTAAAACAAAATAAAATATTATTTTGAAAGCATAGCAGCCTGTACAATTATTTAAATATTAGTTATCTGTAAGTACTGTGAAGAACTGAATTAGTGCTAAGACCCGTTATGTGAGAGAATGGACCATTGGGTAGATTTATTATGAAAACCGTGATAAATGCGTGATCAAATCCTAACAAAGATGGTACTAAATTAATTGAAGGATACTTGAGAGAAAAAGTCATTACTAACCGGACTATTGAATGTATAATTTAGTTTATCTTCTTATTTGCAATTATAACTAAGTAAATTATAACTGTATTAATTAAATTTGAAGAAAATTGTACCTATAAAGAAATCATCTCGTTAATTTTTCTCCTCTATGTTGAAGTGTGTTTTAAGCACGTGCCAAATTTTTCATCGTATAGAATTTATATTCTCCGTAAACAATTTTTAATAAAGTGATGGGCTTTTCCACATCTAATTAAAAATCCACCAATCCCTCCTAAATATAATGGAAAATACTCCACAGACAGGAACCTCGTTCCTAAATTTTTTGATAATATTTTTTTTTGTCAAGTAATTTTGTTTAATAAAAAACAGGGTTGCCATCTTAAAAAATACTGGATAGAGCAACGACAGAATTCCATATTCAAATGATGCGGCCATTTCTGTTAGCGACCAGTATCAGTATAGACAATTCACTAGCCTACTTAATTATTGCAATAATTATCATTACATTCGATCGCTTCTTCCTAGAGTAAATGCACTTCCTACAGCATTAGTATAATGATGCGTCTACCATTGTTGCGCAACTCGAAGGTATTTCGATACGACGATTTCCGAAATCACTTACGACAAGATGTTTCCGATTCTACTTTTTTTAGGAAACGCGGCATTAAATATCGAATTTCGTTTGTAAACTTGTTATTTGTAAATTCTTAGTGTAAATATAGTGATGACTGAACAGTACGATAATAAATTACATTCAACGTATGAAGAGCGCCGATCCTAAATAAACGCATAAGGTACGAAAGAAATAATAATTAATTACAATATCATCATCATCATATCAATTGAAGTTTGGAGGTCAGCATATGGAAACCCTCGCGGCTTTGGGCCGCTATTTTCAGTTTGTTGTATCTAAGTCCGGTCCAATCCTTTATGTCATCAAATTACAATATAAAGTTTTAATATTCCGATATTGGTTCGGCTATTTTGAGTGTAGTGCTTGCCAAAACCGCGAACGATTTCGTAGTAGAGATACAGCGATCTAACACAAGCGCGTGGGAGCTGCAGCGAAGCGCGTGCTACCAATTAAACAATTTAATATAGACTGGCAACACCAAGATCCCTTAAACTGGGATTTCTTAGTGGTACTGATCGCGTGTTAGTGCCGTTTGAGATTCTACATTATGACAAATACTGACTGGAAGAGATCCATTCGAGGGATAAATTCGCCGTTGCTATTGCTATAACAACAACAATACTATATTTTATACTACGCTAGCTGCGCCCCGAGGCTACGGGAATTTCCAGATAAAAAGTATCCCATGTGTTATTCTAGGTTATATTCTAACCTTGTACGTAATTCTACGCGTTTCATAACAATCGATCCTGAAGATTTTGCGTGAAAGAGTAAACTTTCCCATTTATATAGGTTAGTAGGATACCCAGGTCAACCAGAAAATAATAAATAAATAAATATATTAGGACAAATCACACAGATTGAGCTAGCCCCAAAGTAAGTTCTATACTTGTGTTATGGGATACTAACTCAACGATACTATATTTTATAACAAATACATATATAGATAAACATCCAAGACCCGGGCCAATCAGAAAAAGTTCATTTTCCATCATGACCCGACCGGGGATCGAACCCGGGACCTCTCGGTTCAGAGGCAAGCACTTTACCACTGCGCCACCGAGGTCGTCATTAATATTAATGGAATGGATGGAATAATTTTCCATCTTCAGTGTAGTCTGCTAGGAATAGTCTGTCATTTCATAGCGAAACAGTAATTTAAAACAACAACAGCTGAATGCATAAAACAAGTTTATAAATAACATCAAAACTACTCACATGTAATCTTAACAAAATTGGTATGTGTGAACGTATAGTATGGACACCGGCATGTCTTGTCAGCGGGACGCCCGCGGAAGCTATGGTCTATTAAAAATATATAACGATCCATAAACAATCACGTGGCTTGTGATTTAAATGTAATTTGATATTCGAATTATAAAAATGTTGTGACCTAGATAAAAAAGTTAAAAGAATTTCTAGCTTATTCTCAAAAGGAAACGTCGCAGATATAATTTTCCATTGTAGTGGATTTTAACTATTGCAATAACAGCGAATCAGTTATAATTAACATTAGCAATCTATATTTATATATAAAAGAAGACACTGAATGACTAACTGACATACATATGCCATCAAAAACATTCTGTAAAAAAACCAAGTCTCGCAGCTCAGTTTTTCTACCGTAAGTGAGATCCATGTTACCAAGTCGATTAATTTATTTAGTCCCTACTTAAGGGACCTTCTGTCTTCAGTTATAACGCAAGTTATTATCATATCAATATTAAAAATATTTTAGGTTTTATATAAATAAAATAAATAAATATATATAAAAGAAGACACTGAATGACTAACTGACATACATATCAACGCACAGCCCAAACCGCTGGGTCTAGAAACTTCAAATTTTAATATAGCACGTAGGTTCCTTATGTGGTCTAGGGGTGCACTATTTTTCAAAATTCATCGTCTAAGGGTGTAAAAAGGGGGTTCAAAGTTTATTTTGGTTAAATAGTCTAAATATTTGCTACCTACGGCTACTGGTGAAGCCGCGGGGAAAATATAATAGATAAATATAATCCGCCAATGGTGTACCGTTTCAGCTTTGAGCAAATTTCGACGATTGTTAAAGACGCCTATTGTAAAATCAAGCGCGCCAGACATAGCGCCGCGCCACGCACTTTTATTTTCACAGACAATAATATGCAAATTTAATGAAGATAAGTTCAAGTTATTCTTTCCTTTTGCACTCCAGTTAGTCGGTGTTAATAGCTAAATCGACTTTTTATCATAGTCAAAGAATAAGAAATAGTGAAAAATGCCAGAATTTTCCACTATTTGCTATTCTGCGCCACTTATTGCCAGCTCTTAGAAGTGCTTCCAGGTCTTTCAGTACTTTAACTCTCAGTTGTACCTAGAACCTATTATATATAGTGGTCCCTTGTAGCTACGTATATGCTCTTTACTGTGCAAACCTTTCGCAGCCTGCTTTCTAGCAGCATTTATTTCTCCCTCTCACCTAAACGTTTCCCGGGTTTCTTCCGCAGCCATAGAACGTCGGAGCCAAGCTTCCTTACTTTTTCTTCTCCACTTCGCATAGCCGAATCTATTTATCAAAGGATATAATTGAAACATACAGACGCAGTCGCGTGACTGGCACTAGTAATGTATCTGTCTATGACAGATTATATTCGCCTCTCGTATAATCGATGTGACATAAGCCTGTTGGATCCTTAAGTGCAGAATTTATTCGGTTGCGAAGCTGTGCAATAGTCTGCAATAGTCTGCCAAGTTATGCTTTTATTATTTTATTCGCATGTACTGATGAAAATTAAATTACATTACTTTTCGAAATCGGAAAATTTCAAATAATCTTAAGATCACCAAAGAAGGTTCAGTCATGGTTTTAAAATTACAGCCAATTCTTACTCTGACAGCTACGGGTTTCTTGGCATCACCACTACAAATGTGAGAAAGGATGAGAGAAATAGTACTCTTTCAGTAATTAGTTAGTTTATATACAGGAACAAATCAAACAGATTAAGCCCCAAAGTAAGTTCGAAACTTGTGTTATGGGATACTAAAACCCAATGATGCTATATTCTATAACATATAAATATATAGATAAACATCCATGACACATCGATTAGTTGGAAAAAAATCATTTTGCATGTTGACCTGACCGGGGATCGAACCCGGGACACACCTCCAGTGCAGCAGTCCGGTATGATGATCATTAGGCCACGGAGGTCGTCGGAGTTTGTTTTTAATTTGAAACAATTCATGTTTTCCATTTTGTTTACGATGTTTCATAGCTAGATTGTTAATCAACTTTCGATTTCATAGTTTTGATTTGCAGTGCTCTGTATACGTAGATTTTACGAAGTTTACCTAACTATGATTAGCCCATAACTGTAAACCAAATTACCTACGTTTTATTTGATGATAACGGTGTCGCAAAAATCTGTTTTCGAAACATGATTGTCGTTTGATGATGAGATACTTAATTAAATTTATAACAACTGATAACTAATTCGCATTTTACGTGTTTTATACAACAACTTGCAATCTTGCGATCTATATTGATTCGTCGAAAAAAGATGAGGTCTTTACCCAGCAGTGGGACAAAAGACAAAGGCGAAGCGTGTTCCTAATATATATTTTTTGTTTTTATTTTATTTTTCGCTTGGCAAGTATTAAAATAAAGAACATGTTTCACAAAAACAAAAATACAAAAAACATTCATATTCAAAATTCTTTATTCAATTTAGGATGATATACATCACTTATTGACGTCAAAAAATTACTTAAACTAAGCCTACTGCCGACTTCCAAAGCGCAGTGAAGAAGAAGCGGCGCAACAAACTTCATCGCAGCGTTAAAAAAAAACGTCAAGAAATATTATTGTCTCTCGCATTCATGCAACAAAAGCCCCAAGTTAACAGCTTAACTGATTGGCTCATAACTTAACCACAACTTACTTGAGCAACTCACTTCTAACGTAATCGCTGAACGAAGGCAATTCTTCTTACGGATCCTGTGCGATGATGAGTGTTGCACATTTATATCTATTTATCACAGTAACTAGTCGATTTTTCTCCTTATCGAGTGAGTATACTGGTGTTAATACGAGGAACCTAAAGGCATCTGACAGATGAGTTACAATTACGCTAATAATTGGTGATCTAGCGAAGTGGATCTCACCGGAAACAAGAGGTGGTGATGCGTTAATGACTTAAGAATGTTAAACTTTATATAACGTATGAATATAATAAAAGTGAATAATGTTTGTGCACATGAGATATTAATGAAAAAGAATTATTGGGAGTCTATATGGGACATTTTTTTTATTTATTCTTTGTTCGTTTGTTTGTTATTTGGATGGAATTTGATGCGGTTGTTGTATAGCGGAAGGACAATCTTAAAATCTGGTATAGGTTACATCGCGTTACGTTGCTTCGAGCCCGAGATATCAACGCACTAAAAAAACGCGGGCGAAGCTGTGGGCAAAATTTAACAGACTACACTCTACGTTGTGTCCCATGAACACAAACACACAACAGAACCAGACCCGCAGAACCGCAGACAAATATTTAAGATCACAATTACAAATATTTGCGCGCGTTGGTAATCGAACCCAGGACAACCAGATAGTGTATTTACGGTTGTAAGTACATGACAAAAATATAAATTTCGGTGATCCATAATGGAGTCGTCTCCATAATCTGTACATGTTATTAATAGCTTCGTTTCCTTAACAAGCAGCAAAAGGATCTCCCACCACATTTAAACCTCCATATATCATACTAAGCCACTCGTGCGCAGATCCAAGTAACATCTTTATTCGAATCACCATATATGGCACGCGGAAAAGCTGGCAGGCCATTAGTAGACCGCAGCGACGCGCCTAGTGACGATCTATATAATGCCGATTGCACACTATCGTCGATGGTATGAACATTGCATAGTTTGTATGAGAGCTTTTATTTACCGCAATGAAAAACCAGCAATGTATACCGAGTTCGCAAAGGTCGGCGTATTGTACCGCTATATTGTGTAGCAGGCATAAGGCAATGTATTGAGCTCAATGGAATGGCGCCTTCGTTTTAAATCTTATAAGTTTCTTTACTTACATTCACTTCTTACTAAGACCATTAGAAACTTGCTTCCGCTTACAATCCTTGACTTGCGTGGCATTTTTTTAGTACAATAAAACTATTTATTTTCAAATACAAAAATAAAAGACTATGCGCCTGCGCCTATACCTGGGCTCCGACGCTCTGCGGCTGCAAAGCAGCGGGAGAACGTTCAGATGAGTGAGAAAGAGAGGGAGAGAGATTTAAAACATAATAAAAAAATTAAAAAAGTAATAACGCTCAGATGAGAAATAGATAAATTTAAAACTGAAATAAAAGAATACATTGATCCAAAAATGTTCACGGAGACGGAAGCCAAGGCTTCTATAACACATAAGAACATTGAAAAAAAAAAACAAAAGACAAACTTCTCCTTACGTGTGTAATTCTGCGGCATAAATATCAATACTACTTAATCGTTATGTACTATACGTACATATTATTAGCACGAGTCTATTAGCATTAAACATAAACATCGTATTTAACACAAGGTAGCACAATAATCCTATTTTATTGTACAATCAAACCATATATAGATTACGGTTAATATTTTAATATCACTTTCACGACTGAAAATTAAATATAGGATTCGTACGCACGCCTCCTTTTACTGCTGGCGTCTACGAGTTGGCGCTAGGGTTGCCAGATCCAGGTTTACTGAATCCATGGACGGATTCAGAGTTTTTGGTCTCCCATCACAGATTAACTATCTACAACTGTTGATTGATGAAATGATAATGTTTACAAAAAAATCTACATATATTAATTACTATATGTTGCCCGGAGCTTCGCTTCCGTGGGAATTTTGAGATAAAATATAGCCTAGAGCAATATTGGATAATGTAACTTTCTAATGGTGAAAGAATTATTGAAATCGGTTCGGTAGTTTTGGAGATTACCCCCCTCAAACATACAAACTCACTAACGCTTACCTCTTTATAATAATAGTATGGATTTTAAATGTTCCACATAAATGTACTAATAAGTTTGTTTATATTAGGCCTAAGTATGTTTGGCTCAATTCGGCAGCCGTAGTAATTGTGGTATTGTAACTTTATGATAAAGAATAAGAACTACTTATTTATGCATTCTGGGACACGTGACAACGCGCAAAATTAAAAAAAAAATATCATGTGACAACCCTAAATAGCACTCGTAAAGTGTGAACGGGCAATAAAAATAACGTGCATATTTATAGTGATGGGCTGTGGTCAGCCCGAAAGTAGACTTTTTCGAAACAAGGAAAAGTCTAAGGAAAAATGGAAAGTGTGGGAGCTATTTCTTGTTCGCAGATAATACAATTCTTAAATAACTTCGAGCTGTATATTGGGCATCCATCATTTATGCCACCTGCCATTATGTATTAGCTAAAACTTCGTCATCATAATGTTCTTTATTTTTAATTTTAGCTAGAAGTGGTTGTGGTGTAATGGTTGAGATGTCCGCCTGTGGATCGAAAGGTCGTAGGTTCCAATCGTAGGTACTCGTGAGTTTGTATACCAATCTGACTCATGTATAGTAAGTTTTCATAGACCACCAAATGGCAAACCACTTCATTAATAGTACTAACTAAAATGAAACAAACAAAAAAAAAAACGAGAAATTTTTCTCACGATTCTTTTCGAATTTTTCAGCATTTGAAATCGAAAGTTAGAAATTATTTTCTCGATTCTTCTCGGATTTTCACGAAGGCTGAAACTACTTTAACTTTCACGGCTGAAACTATAACGTCTAGACGTTTTCAAAACCTTTCTGTGTGCATATTTGTATCGACAAGTGTAAATGTTTTATGTATTTTTGGCCTATAATTTTTATGGGCAATTTTATTACTTTGTATGTTTGACCGTTCACAATCGACTGTGAATATTACATTATTGTGAAACATTTTTTTTTTGTATGAACGAGAAAATACCTAGTGATGTAAAAAAATTTTGGCATAAATTGACATAAATAACAGCTGTTAGAATTGTGTCCCTTAGTTGCCAGATGCGTCATCCACGGGAGGATATGGAGTGGCCCTATTCTAGGGCGGGGGAACCACGTCTTTTTCTAAACATAAGCAATTTATTTTTGTCCCAGGAATATTTATAGTGATGGGCTGTGGTCAGCCCGAAAGTAGACTTTTTCGAAACAAGGAAAAGTCTAAGGAAAAATGGAAAGTGTGGGAGCTATTTCTTGTTCGCAGATAATACAATTCTTAAATAACTTCGAGCTGTATATTGGGCATCCATCATTTATGCCACCTGCCATTATGTATTAGCTAAAACTTCGTCATCATAATGTTCTATGTTTTTAGTTTTAGCTAGAAGTGGTTGTGGTGTAATGGTTGAGATGTCCGCCTGTGGATCGAAAGGTCGTAGGTTCCAATCGTAGGTACACGTGCCACATGAGTTTGTATACCAATCTGACTCATGTACAGTAAGTTTTCATAGACCACCAAATGGCAAACCACTTCATTAATAGTACTAACTAAAATGAAACAAACAAAAAATAAAACGAGAAATTTTTCTCACGATTCTTTTCGAATTTTTCAGCATTTGAAATCGAAAGTTAGAAATTATTTTCTCGATTCTTCTCGGATTTTCACGAAGGCTGAAACTACATTAACTTTCACGGCTGAAACTATAACGTCTAGACGTTTTCAAAACCTTTCTGTGTGCATATTTGTATCGACAAGTGTAAATGTTTTATGTATTTTTGGCCTATAATTTTTATGGGCACTTTTATTACTTTGTATGTTTGACCGTTCACAATCGACTTTACATTACATTACATTATTGTGAAACATTTTTTTTTTTTATGAACGAAAAAATACCTAGTGATGTAAAAAAATTTTGGCATAAATTGACATAAATAACAGCTGTTAGAATTGTGTCCCTTAGTTGCCAGATGCGTCATCCACGGGAGGATATGGAGTGGCCCTATTCTAGGGCGGGGGAACCACGCCTTTTTCTAAACATAAGCAATTTATTTTTGTCCCAGGAAACTTCTTCATTCTAATTCCACACTGGAGAATTATTTAGAAAGTAGTATTTAACCTAAATAATTGGCTAGTCAGATTTAGCCACATGTTAGTTTGTTATCGATTAGAAATCGCTACTTGGAATCGATTGTTATTGATACGTAATGTAAATAGCCACTAGTTCGGCTGGAATAACTAAATAAACCGGGCATGGCTACCGTTTAGTAAAAGGTATAGATTTTATATTTATTTATTACAAAGAGGTAAGCGTTTGTGAGTTTGTATGTTTGAGGCGGGCAATCTCCGAAACTACCGAACCGATTTCAAAAATTCTTTCACCATTAGAAACTTACATCCAAGATGATTGCTATAGGCTATATTTTATCTCAAAATTCCCACGGGAGCGAAGCCCCGGGCAACATGTAGTTACAATATTGTAAGTCTGCAAAACAATATTAGTTGTAAACATAATAAAAATAACCATAAGGTAAACACAAATTCATAGAGAAAATATATTTTTTTAATATACAGGCAAATTACACATATTGAGTTAGCCCCAAAGTAAGTTCCGAGACTTGACTTATAACTAACTCAACGATTTTATGTGATATTACATTACTATTCAAATAGATAAACATCAATCTGAAAAAGATGATTTTCCATTATGACCTAACAGGGAATCGATCCCGGGACCTCCTGTTTCAACAGTCCGGCTTTTTGACCAACAGACTAAAGAAATATAAGACTAAGAGTATTGTTATATATATATATATAGACAATATTCATAGTTCTTTTCAATCGTCAAATCAAAATTAAAATTAAATCATTTATTCAGAAATTAGGCCTTCACAGGCACTTTTTCACGTCATATTCTAAATTAAATGATGTTTACCAAAGCTACAAACTACTAGCATTTCGGAACGACCACTGCTGAGAAGAAATGCCGAAAGAAACTCATTCAAACAGTGTTGGTCCCTATTATGCCAGAAGGGCTTACCATTTTTTAAATATAAATTTATGTATAAAGCATATAAAGTTTATATGCTATAAAATGATTATTATTCGTCAATTCGTTTATATTGTAAACTAATTAATAAATTCAGGAATAACAAAATCTATAAGAAATAAGATAATCTCAGTAAATTTTATATGGCTGAGCAACAAAAATCTCAAACATAATAAGTTGCCAGTCTGCTTAAGCTTAAGCAGACTGCATTCCAGCTTAAAAGCCAGCTTTTAAGCTGGAATGAATAAACCGCCCAAAGAACTAATAGGTCGTATTGGTCCCACACCGCAAGTGTAGGTACGTATGCGCTTTCATTACAATAATTCTATCGCAATTAACGTATATGGGCCATCGAGTACCGCTAACAAGCTACAAGCTCACAATGCGCATGCGCCGACAAAGTGAGGATTTATATGCAAACAGCAAACGAAAATATACAACCTGTCCCGATTTTCAAACAAATTTTAGTCTCTTCTTTAAATAATTTGTACCCTATATGTTGCCCAGGCTTAATAGCTATATAACAAAAAAGTTTCATTTAAATCCGTCCAGTAGTTCCGAAGATTAGCGTGTACAAACAGATAAACAGACAGACATACAGACAGATTTTTTTTTCGAATTCTTACTCTGTTGCTGTGACTTTATAGGCTAACTTTATTTATATGTAAATTTATTAAATGTACAGGAATTTCTTTTCTACTCTTTTATTATATGTATTGATTATTAGCTGCGGCCCGGGGCTTCGCTCCCGTGGGAATTTCGCGATAAAAAGTACCGTGTACCAAATTTCAAAACAATCGGTCCTGTATATTTTGCGTAGAGTAACAAACATACATAAATCCTCACCAACTTTCGCAATTATAATATTAGTAAGATTGGATTTGGGATAAAATAAATATTTCTTACTTCTGATACTGTTATTAGTGCTAGATTTTATAGCAGGATACCAGTGCAATTAGGTATGCTACGAGTGCTAGCCGCGCACGTTTTTTATCAAGTCAAAAACATTGCAAAATCTGTGTACATGTACATACATACAAGAATGGTAAATATAAGTAAGAGTTTCAACAGATTGCCCTTTCAGGCATGCGATATTTTTCAATAACAAAGTTATCAATTTATTAATTTTAATAAAATTACATTTACATATAACCATATAAATCTTAGTTTTTTTATTGTTTTTTTAGTATCACAATTAAAATACTCATTTATATCGTAGAATACTTGTTGTAAAAGCCATTTTTTTAGTTTCTGTTTAAATTGTTGGCAATTAGAAATAGATTTAATATCTGTTGGTAGATGGTTAAAAACTTTGATTCCATTAACCATTACATTATGAACCTAGTGACACCTATGCTACGCAGGAAGGAACTCTAAAATCTTTTTTTTTTTCTCCAGTAATGTAATAAATATGAATTTCTTACATTACTGGATCTCATCTCTAATTATAGCGTCCTAATAATAGCGAAACAGCACAAAGACTAAGATTTCAGGCCATGATAAAAATGTAGCAAAGGAAACATACTAACGACTCTATTAGTCTTCAGTGCTCAATACTATCGTGATTGTTTTCACCTGATTGGCTCGTTCATATGGAAACTATACATTTTCTAATGCGTAAACCTCTTGAATGCCTGGTCTCTCAGTCCGTTATTCATTGCAAATTGTCCATGGCCAAATTTCACTCAAATTGAGACATGTAGCTAGTAATTTCATAGTTAAAGTCAACGTATTTAATCAGAAATTAGACCTTTACAAGCACTGTTTGGCGTCAAAACTTTAAATTGTATTATTTCTCAAAAAATTACACTTGATGACATTTTCGAACGACCACTAAACAGAACAGCTGGGAATAATAATTTTTGTGGAGGGAAGAGGACTTTTTGGGAAAAAATTGAGAAAATCTAGGGCGTAAAGTGACAATAACGCCATGATAAAGTGGTTAAACTGAATTAAAATGTCATGAAAATTTTTAAACATTTTTGTGTGGTCCCAAGCGGAATAAAAAGTTGCTAAACTAAATGATACTATTAATTAAAAAGCAACAAGAAAGCTGAACATCCGTATTAAGTTGCAAATTGTTTGATTTAGCACATTTATATTGGACGCATGCGCAGGGCTGCGTACGCGCATAGAGTGTAACACGCTCGACTAATCTTGATAATTTAAAAAACTCTTTATTTACGGATTATGATTTATTTCTTCAATTTTAAAATGAATTATTAATTTTATAAGATTCTTGAACTTTATTGATTTTATATTAACTATGATATATATGCATAATTTTCAATCATATTATGTGAAATTGCAATTGAATTACCTTAATGAAATGTTGAATTTAACTTTTTGTACTCTTCAAAATGCTTTACAATTTTAATTGTAAAGCTACCATAAGAAGGCCATGGCCCTTGAGTAGGGCCTCGCCATCCTCCTCTCCCTTCGGTGGATATTATTAGGTGAAAAAGAAAGAAAGAACAAAAACACGAATTACATCCTTTTGTATAAAAACAAAGTATCAAAATCGTTGGTCAGACTAAACTCCGAACGGAGGAGTGGGCGAAACTGTCCGTAGATAATTTACTAGCTACTGAGTTCAAAGGGCTTATTGTTATTACGCTATTTATCGATTATATTGCTTTATTACGAACCACTAGTTACTGCTATGTGCTTTGCTCGCGAGAAAATGGGTGTAGCATCGTATGCGAAAAGTTTAAATATTTGCGTACCATTCATATAAGGGTTTTTCCCCAAATACATACAGTTTTCCAAAAATCTTTAATACCTATCTATCATAGGTATCTTCTTTCTTTCGACGCGAAGTCGCGGGCAACATCCAGTATAATAATAATTATACAAAGAATTTAAATGACAGTTTAGCGCCGTATAATTGTTAAAAGACAAATAAATTGTCAAATCATTAAAAAGCCATAACCGATACATTTTTTAATTAATTCGGGAAAATAATCTAATTTATTTAGAATCAATAGGTAAATTAAATGAGGTTAATTACTATTTGATCACTGTAACAAGTTTATTTGTTAGACAAATTAAAAAACCCCCGACTGGTAATATTCATTTCGCTACAACTTTTGAATGGCTTAACCGATTTTGATCAAACATATCTAAGAACCACCGCATAAAAATTTTCTATCAAATAAAAAAAACCGCATCCTAATCGGTTCACCCGTTGATGAGCTCCCGTGCCACGTACACAGACAGACACACTTTGCGGTCAAACTTATAACACCCTTATTTTTGCGCTCCCACGGGAATTTCGGGACAAAAAGTACCCTATGTGATATTCTACCCGTGTACCAAAATTTTATAACAATCCGTCCAGTAGATTTTGCGTAAAAGAATAACAAACACACATCCTCACCAACTTTCGCATTTATGATATTAGTAGAACGGATCTGTGAAAATTGAGCGTGTTATCGCAAAGCTAAGTTCACCATCTTATAATCCACATCGTTTCCAACCATCCATACATATCTCATGTATAAACACCAAACTAATCTAGGTAAGACATAACTGGTGACAAATCCAATCTAATAATATCCTTCCTATCAGATATCAAAAGGGAGCGGCACAGCTCCATCTATAAATAACAAAAAATATTATGTATGTATCTAAAAATGTAAATTTATTAAGATGCGCTCGATGATACGAGCAATTTATGAAGTCACACCGGCAGCCATTATGTTGATAATGTGACGATAAAATGCAGTTAGGGTTCCGCACAAGAATCGTCACACGATTCGTCTCCTTATACAAGTACTTATTTTAAGTCATTTTCTTTTTATAGGTCTATATCACCCTGAATAAACGAATTAGTTAAGAGAAAGATTTAAATTAGGCATATTTAATATAATATTTGTATTAACAAAACAAAGCAGCCATTTTTTTAAATTTAGTTTTAGGTAGTAATATTCTTTTATCTTGTTTTGTTATTTTCAATAAAGTTACACAAATATTAACTACAATTAAAAAAAAAAAGCTTCTTGATAGAATACATTGACTTGGTTTACTTACAAGTAAAAATATTCCACAGAAAATAAATAATAATAAAATTAAATGAATAATTTATTACTTTTTGCCACATGGATGGCAAAGTTAATAAAAACTTCTGCAAAGAATTGTGTTAATAAAAACTTCTACAAAGAAGGATATTTTATTGCGTCGTTTTAATGTAAATGTGTGTGCACATACGGAACCCAAACGCATTGAAGCGGATCGCTCTTGACCAGCAATTGAAACATTCCGTGTACAACCCTATTACAAGGATGTTAGGAGATTATGACATTAATAATACACGTTATAGCTAGGCGTGTCCTGGCAATATTGTAATAATGAAGGAATTGTCCACAGATATTATGGTTTTTCTTTAGACATACCTTCGGTAGCACAAAATATATCACAGAACAAGGAAAATTTGAGGTATTCCGTTTAGTAATTTTTTGTACAAATGAAATGTTTTTTTTTTATTATTATTATTAAAAAGTGCTATTGAAATCGGAATGATTGGAAGATTTCCCAACCCATCCGATTCACAATATGTGGTCGTCCAAATCAAAAGGGACCTTATGGCGGCTGGCGTTTAGGTCTTTATTGCCGTTGTTCGAATACAAAACAACGGCAATAATGGCGTAAGTGCTGGGCGCCATAAGGTCCCTTTTGATTTGGACGGCCACATATAGTAAACATAGACTGACAATAATTAAATATTATTTTTTAATTAAAAGACTAAAATAAAATATAATTCATATATAAATGAAGGGGATGAATGGCAAAGTTTACATTGTGTTTTATCCCCTTGATCTCATTCTTATTCCCTGAGCTGTGACGCCCCGAAACCCGTTTACGTAAGAAATCAAACATTAAATTAAGATTTGATTATGATTTTACAACCAGCCAGACGTCAACTCACTGGAAATGTTATTGTTGCCTATCAACTGTAAAGGCATACGTCCCTTAGTCGATAGTTAGTGTTTTATCCCCTTGATATGATATTTCTTATTGCGGATCCGAAGTCGAACGTTTCCAAGTTCCGAGAGAAGAAAATAAGATTCTGTATCTAATTAAAGTAAGGAAAGGCATTTTAATTACATAACCTAATTTTCTCCACGCTTCGTGCAAACCTCGACAGGTGGTATTTAGCTTAGAAACTAAACATCACGACTGAATAACAAAACAACGGACTTACAATTTCAGCTGTCTAAGATAAAGCCTTTTAAACTGTCGCATTGCGAGACACGAATTTGGTCGAATTCTGTATTTTCCAAATGAGATTGAATCAACACGATGTTGAAATTTCTTTCATAACGTAAGAAAAGGACATAATATTTACTGTCATCGTTTGCAGACTCTTACTCTAACAATTACACGACGGTACGTTCGGAGCTGTGTCGCTGCGAAGCCAAGGAACATCAGAAAAATAAACCTCAGCATTTTAAAGATTTGTATTTGTATACAATCTAACACCTGTGTGACTTGTATTATATTTTTGTCTTGGATTGGCGGCCAAAGCTATAGTGTCCCTTATTCGCCTCGTACAACATCCGCGGGTGGATGTGAAGTGGCTCTAATCCAGGATGGGACCACACACCCGAAACTCATCGTCCCGTAATGATAGGACAAGGAGAGAAAATAGAAATTTATTCTCACGCAATCGAAGTTCATTGCACCAATTTAGTCAAATTTATTTTAAGAATTAACACTGTTCATTTTTACAGAAAATCATAATAGAAAAGTTTCAATCAAACGCATTGATTTAGTTTATCGATGCATATCGATTCCGTGAGAATTATTCATATTCATATATTAATTTCGTCTACACATCTAATCCCAAATAAGACTAGGTCTCTAACACAAGTAACACGTATCGTATGTATCCTCTTAAGTAATTAGCATCCATTTAAGACAAGCGTTTGTTTTACATGTTAACTTAAACCATTTCCCACTTTTCCCAAGCGATTTCGAAAACTTCAAACAAGAAGGCGCTGTGCCAGCAATACATTACATCAAACTTTCTATCCGAGAACTTTAGAAGCAAGTCATTAAAATTCCACATAATACAAAAAAAAATATGCCATTATTTCCGTCCAGTGTGTTTAAATTAATTTAATTATTATGAAAGAACCAAACGTTTGCGGCGTGAAAAATAACTTAATTATTTCAATCTACTGGCCTAATCCTACCTACGCACTAATAATTGAAAGATAAAGTGTTTTACTAATAGTATTGTATTTATATTCTTGTTTGTAACGAATAAACTCAGAAAGTACTTGACAAAATTTGTCAAATACTTCTTGATAAAATTCTTTAAGCAAAAAATCGTGAACACAGTCGCGGCGGTAAATAATAAAGTGATATTACGTGAAGTTTTAGCATAAATACAAAATCTATACTCGAAAATTACACAAACTTCAACATTTTGTTATCTCCCACAGAAATTAATGCCAAGGTTAATCAAATTGACATGTCCAACTTTAAACAATTAAGAAACCAATGAACCCAAGCTATAATTGAATTGTGATTAAATGTGATAGCCGGGTCAAGGTAAAATTGTAGTATTAAATAATAAAATTAAATATGCAATCGAGGACTTTATCTTTTGTTTACACTTAACTACTACCTAACACAATGTAGCGGTTGTGGGCCGCGTGCGCACCGAAAGTAGTCTTTATTATATCGATCTGACTCATGTATTGTAAGTATTCATCGACCAGCTCGAGCTTCCGATGAAGGAAAACATCGTAAGGAAATTTGCAATCTAAGTAGTTGATATTATCAACTTGTGTGTGAAATGGAGAAGGCAACTCCAAACCAATGCATTAATAGTGCCAAGAAAGTCGTTGTGTGTGTTTTATTCCATGCAACGACCACAACCCTTTGCCATAAGGAATTCGACTATGAAGAAGAAAACATAACACATTAGTATGTATAGGTATAATATCAAATTGTACCTCATCGTGTGGCTTATATCTCTACGTACTTATAAAAAAAAAACTCTCAGTATCATTCATCTGAGTGTTTTCCCGATTTCTTCCACCGACATGAAACGTCGGAGCCACAGGATCCATTCTCTCAATTTTTGTCCTCCACTTCGCGCAGTCTTTGGCAACGTTAGTTGTCAGACCATTGGCACGCATATCATTCCTGGCGACATCAAAGCATTTTAGGGTTTGTCCCTTCTGCGACATTTAAAAACCATAACAAAATCTTACATTATTCTCAAATACAATCTAATAGGGGGTTGTACCAGTCACCTTTGACGTTAACTTTGATCTGCGCGCCACTGATGTTCGGACAAATATGTAATACTTTGCGTTTTTCTGCACACGATAATGTTAACGTTAAAATTAACTGGTACAACACTCCCTTATATGAAACGTATTGACACTTAAAATTATTGTAAAAATTGCCTATACGTACTTGGAAACTAACTTAACTACTACAAGCTTAGAACGAACCCACGAAAGAATTCTCAATCACGAATATTATGATATCATTTTTAACCTCTATTAAAACAAGAATCAAGCCGCCAAACAAACTTTATAGTCTTTTTATCGACTTGTTTCAACAGTTTAATTAAGATATTAAAGTAGAAAGTTACAGTATCAGCGTATCAAATAGTACTTAAGCATTACTTAAACATCACCATATAGATAGAACAACTTGTAAGTCATAGTGGACTTGAGAATGTAACAGTTTGTTTTTTATCTAAACTATACGTTACTTTATGTCAGCTCTTAAATTTGGAATTATCAGGGAAAAAGCTTTCGTTCAATTATAAGCCTTTAAAGTCCCATCTATAGGCACTGATATCTAAACTATTATGACAAAAGTGAAGAATTTGTATCTCTGTTTAAATGCGTCAACCTCTAGAACTACCAGTTCAATTTGAGAAATTCTATCTGTGTATTTCTAAATCTATATGCCAGAATAATTGACTAATGCAATATCATAAAAATAATAAGGAGGTAAAGACATCACATCTAGTTTAAAGTATATTTTTTTCAGTGCCCAGAAAGATTATAAAGAACTAACTCATGAAATAATATCTCAAAAAACATTTTGCTCCCTTTCCTTTCATATCAATCAAAAGGGTATCCCTTACTTCTCCAATTACCTCTTAGTTGACAGTCGGCTGACAGCTCTGTCAAACCAACGGATTAATTTGACAGCGGACCCCACGCGCGTTGGCAGCGGCTGTCAAATTGACATTTCATGCTCGCCCGACTCCTAATTGGGCATTCAGCTTTTCCCTGATTCCGATACAATCTAGAAAGTTATGCTTTATCTTTTATTTATTATGAGGAATTATTACTAATTCGAAATTATGTGATTACTGTGGGGCAAAATGTATTCACACGAAATTAATCTATACTATTATTATAAAGAGGTAAGAGTTTGTGAGTTTGTATGTTTGAGACGGATAATCTCCGAGACTACCGAACCGATTTAAAAAATTCTTTCACTATTAGAAAGGTACAGTATCCAAGATTGCTATAGGCTATATTTTATCTCAAAATTGCCACGGGAGCGCAGCCCCGGGCAACATCTAGTGTGAAATAAATGCAACGTCATTGACGAGATTTTACCGAAAACTAATATGCTTTGAAACCAGTATATAAAGCAATAACTCAAGTCACGATATGTTTTGCGGAACAATACCTACCAATACCTAATAACTATAAATATTAAATCAGTTATGGATCAGTAATGATTTATGATGTCTTATTGTTTGAAATATGTTTATACACAAGATAAACTAAAATTACATATTTCCTTGGCGTAAAATTACGTTTTACTAGCTGCGCCCCGGGGCTTCGCTCCCGTAGGAATTTCGAGATAAAAAGAACCCCATGTGTTATTCCAGGTTATATTCTACCCGTTTACCAAATTTCATAACAATCGGTCCAACAGATTTTACATGAAAGAGTAACAAATATACTTACATACAAACTTCCGCATTTATAATATTAGTACGATATATTAATACAATTGAATTATCACTAAAAGAAGTATTTTTGACATTTTATTAACTGTTAACGAATTCGCAATACATAATCCTCAATACGTATCTCAAATCGTAAAATGTTTACTAAGATGTGATTTGCCTTCAACGCCTTCAATAAAATATACAAATAACTTCGTTGTAAATTATCAATGGTGGAAATAGTATGTTATAACCTTCACACTTCAGTATAACGTTATATTCGTGACGACGCAACACGCCTATAAAATTAATCTAGTGCAATGACAGTAATCAGTCGCAGTAATGGGGCTTTTTCAAACCGCCTAGTTTCAGTCACACTAAAACCTAATAAGACTGAAACAGAAAATGTCCGGTTTTGTCATCATGCACAAACATCGATATTAGCGCGTCACTAAACGCCGTGAGACGTGCGCGTGGGCACGTAGTACGGAGACGTCATGCGAAAAATCGAAGAACAAGGCCGTACATTGACCTCGGAACTACGCGTTCACGTGATAGTAGTGATGTGCTGATTTTGGTGACAGTTCCGAACTGAACTGGTTATAGCCCGAACGATGCGAATGATCGATAGTTCTTTGTTTGAAACTGGTCTCAATTTAAATTTAGAATATTGTGTCAAATTCAAATTTCCAACGATTTTGTATAAAAATTACAAAACCAACATGTACTTATTGTATATATTATTGCACAGTTGTAAAAAATACCTAATACAATAAAATTCCTAGTAGGAATTTATTTACTGATTTTACGACAGTCACGGATGCATTCTGGCATCGGATATAAGTGTTTGTATGATCTCACCAGCATTTTCAGTTTATCCCGTGATTAAATCACGAGGTTATAAGATAAAATATATTTCATTTTATTTTGTAGAAGGTAGAAATTTTGTAAATTAACATTGTATGTAACGTTTTTTTCTAAATTCTTCGTGGCACAGCAATCTTTAAATTAGACACTGACATACTTTACTAAAATAAACAACATTCACAGAAGATTCACTTCTTTTTGAATAAATGATTTGATTTTGATTTTGATCAACACTTTTACAGTACTTGAAGTGCCTTTTCGTCGGTAGGATTTAGACCATTTAATTCATTTGTGACCATTTAATGATTCGGAGAATCTGTAATTTAAATTCTCAGTGAAATATCAAGAAAACTGTGTTTTCTATTAAATATAAGTAATATCTACCTACTTACGTCGATCAGTCCCTTATTAGCATCTTGTCAGTTATGCCGAAACTTATTCAAAATTCAACATATTCAAATTTCACAATGAATTATAACTTCGCACACATTGTCAAGCATTAGCCAATTCGCATTGACGGATACGGAAAAACAAACGAATTCGCAAAAAAAATGTGTGAATTATTCACATCATAATTTACATTTTTAGCATCATCAAGCCCATATGTGTTTTAAACAAAAGCCAAGTTCCTAATATTTTTTCTCACTATGTCTTTACTTTTTAGAGGTACACTCATTAGCACACCAAACTTCCCAATTTCATTGCAAATTAGCCGCTATTGCCCTGGCATAGAAGCGTATGGTCACTGGACTTGCAGTTGACAGTACTAACATAGTCCAAATTTTCCCGTGTAATTCAACATGTATTTGGAACCTTTTTACATATTTGACACTTTCTAAAGTACCGTCGAACAATGCTAATATGACCTTTTAGGTAAAACTTTCTACAAGTTGGAATAAAAACTGATTTTGATTACACAATATCTCTTGAAGATTGTATGACGCAAGTTTCTAATTAATCATAATATATATATTATACTGAATTGGCAATGGAATTCCCCATATGGTTTTAAGATGTTTGCACAAAATCTGAATCAACCAGAGGTTTACTATGTTTTCCTTTTGTTAAAATTAAAATTAAGATAAATAACATTTTACAGACTAATAAAACTATGTTCTAATTCTAACGCAGTAAAAATCTAATTTATCGACTACATGATGCCAAATTCGTGAAATATTTTTATAAATCCTCGGAATGGTGTCAGAATATAAATAATTATGTTCTACAGAATATGTATAATTATATACTAATGAGCTATTATTGACATGATTTGCTAGCAAAAATCTACATGAGATACAATTTATACACACCATTTTGCGAATATTTATTAGTGTTGTCAATCCAGGCTAGGCCATTCATGAAATAAATGTTAAAACCAAAATTATGATATCTGTATTTTGACGATACGAGTATATTTTTATCCTTCACTCTAACGACAGAATTATTAATTGATTACTACCAATTGGCAGTTCAGTCACCACTCCATAAATCAAATAAATAAATCGATTGGCACCGATTCGGGTATCGATATACCTATTTATCGTACAATACTATGACAATGTTTATAATCTGTGGAAGAATAGGGGAATGGCTGGAATAATTATTTCACATTGATATGGATTTTGGGCCAGATTAGCACGGTACAGAAACCGATATTGTTGGTATTGTGTGAGTTTGTGAAAATAATGTTACAGTAACAACCTAGTAAGAAGCAAAATTCATTATTTTTTCCTATCAAGTTATTCGTAGTTCTTGTAGTATGCTCTTCGTAGGCACGTGTAAATTTAATAAAAAATTGTAATTTAGAAAAAAGTTTTGAAGCCCATGAAGTGATGTAAAATATTAGTGATGCTATTATGAGCATTGCTTGTCAATTATTGTAATTGAAAAGTTTAAATTTTGAGTGTAAGATAATCGGCATAATTCGGATTCATGTATATTGTATACTAAGGTCCTAAATCTTGTGTTAAAAATCAACTAGTTGGAAAAGCTAATATGTTTTTATGTTCAAATTCCCATAGAGGTCCAGCTATTTGTTCATAAATAAAATAACAAGCTCCCGAAATATTACTCTATGATCGCCGGTGGTCGAGTGAGATACTGTCACCACTTTCTCCGTAATTATTATTTATACTGTCGAGTTTATCTCATAATTTGGATGGCTTGTCTCTGAAATTACGATTATGGATGTTGAGATTAAGTGTTTGTGGAGATGTACCAGAAATCCTTGGTAGAGATTAGTTTTAACATCGAGAAAATTGTCATTGATCGATCACCTATCTACCTCTCTCTCATCCTTGTGTGTTCTTTGTGACATCCGAAGCCCGAGGTCCGCGTCAAAAACCAACAATTTTTGAAAATTTCGCCTCTGTTTTCATGCGGACTTTGGGAGTGCTACTGTTCTTGCCTATCAGCTGTGAACATTTATTTGTCCATTTCGAAATAAAAACCGTCTATCTCTCTCTAAAAAGTACTCCATCCGGGAAACCTTAAGGGAAATATCAAGGGAGACATAAAGCCGAAAGCCATGCACCTAAATCCTTTCATAAGTCATCATCTTCTGCAGCCCTCCGTGATCCACTGCTAGTTATGTTCCTTCCGTCTACGCTAACCTTTTTATGTAGTTTGTCACATCCAAATCTCTTGTGAAGTCAACTTACACTGCTCTTAACACCTAGATAGAAATAATCATAGACAACTATTTCAAGATGGCGCGAATTGTTGAAACAAAATCACGTCTACGCATGGAATTAGTAGGTACTCCGTGAAGTACTTTCTAAATCCATGCGACTACGCCAACCTATCTCGTGTAATTTAATACTTCTAAAACTTTTGTAAAGTTTTTCTTTTATGTAAGTACTAGTATTTTCATTTCCTCGTCTCGTCTCATTTTCAGTTGCCTTCATCGCCGCAATTCGAGTAGAGTGGTACTTACACTACACACTTAATAAAACGACTTACACTGCACTTAACACCTAGATAAAAACAGTCATAGACAACTATTTCAAGATGGTACTAGTTGTGGAAACAAAATTGTGGTCAGTCACGCGATGACCACACACGAACGCGGACTTGTTTGAGGTAACGAGGTAAGTATTTTTACTAATCAATAAATTGAGTATACAACACAATCTGACTGTTCGTAATTTCATGGTTAAAGCGTTAGCAAACCTCTCAATTACTTAATTGTCAAGATAATCGTGTGCGTTATATGCCATGTAAGGGCTACAACCGAATCATTACATAGTATAACAATGTAGCTTCCCGCTGTCTGTCCTTATGTATGCTTATATCTTTGAAACTACGCAAAGAATTTCCATGTGTTTTTTTTTATATAGACACAGTATTTTAAGAGGTAGGTTCAGGTACTTACCTGAATATACTTATATAATTCATTATATTTTAAAGAAAAGCAGAGTTTCTCGGGTTTATATATCGGCAATTAGAAGGAGCTGGATTAATCATTGATATAAATACTCGCATCTCTTTGCATTTGTCCTTTACCATTACCATAATATAACTAGTTACCTAATAAACTAGGATACAGATGTCATCAAGATATTTTTTTTATATAAATATAAAAACTTGCAAAAGTGGTACTGATGGACTTTATCCCATAGAGAATTCTGTAACAATCAAACATTAGACATAACAGAGATAACTCTTCTACATCTTATCTAATGCGCTATTTCTATATGCTACCATTTTGTCTAATTTTATTTTTTGTGCAAATTATGGTTTGAAATTATCGTAAATTTACCTACAATAGACAGAATTTTGAACAGTTGCGTATTCAAATTCAAATTCAAATCATTTATTCAGAAATTAGACCTTCACAGGCACTTTTTCTCGTCAATCTTTATATTTATAGTTATTTCTCACAAGCTACAAACTACTGGCATTTCGGAACGACCACTGCTGAGAAGAAATGCCGAAAGAAACTCATTTGAACAGTGTTGGTCCCTATCATGCCAGATCGGCTTACCATTATTATTGCTGATTTAATATCATTTTTCGTACACGTATATTGCATAAATAAAACTTTATGTTGTTCCGCGAAATATGAGATATCATATAATCAAATTGAGACAGGTCAGTAATCGAATCTATCACAAATTGACTGCCTGATAACTTGCTGATCATTTAATTGGAATATCGTTGAGATGTGTATCAGTCGTTGACCCGTTTATCTTAATGAAACTGACGTAAAAAATAAAATGGTAACAGTCTGCGACAATATTATGATAACTTAATTACGCTTGGAGCCAGTCGACCTGAGGCCGTAATGCGCCTTTTCCATTCGATATCGACCGTCAATAGATTTCAAAGCAACGAACCAATCACATTTTGGGATTGTTGTCATTGAAGAGCGAAGTTTCGGTTTGCATTCCACTTCTTACTATCGAATGGATTCGAAGTGAGACGCAGCGAACCAATCACAATGCAGTGTGGTTGTCGTTGTTTCACAATGTCGAACTGGTTATTGGTTAGCTGCGTCTCACTGTGAATCGACTGGATAGTGGGATGTGAATAACAAAGTCGCACTACGCACAGAAATAAGTTGCAAATGCAAAAAAAAAAACGGACATTGCTTTGAAAATTATTTCTATCTTCACTATTACAAGATAATCTACATCAATAACATATTGGTGGGTGTTTCTCTCTTTCTTTTCGGGTGTGTCATTGTTATATTAAGATTGGTTATCAATGATGAGCTAAATAGTGAAGGTAGTTCAAAATATAAGCCAAACATATAGTAAGCCAAATGTTTAATTCCTGTAATTTGGAATCATACCTTGATTTAGAAGATTAACATGCTCTGAGTTGTGAAGTTGTATTGCCTATTGCATTGTAATCGTGTTTATCAGATGATAATACTTGTCTTGATCTCCTCTTTGTTAGTATTGTAAACATGAACAATTTTTTATTTATTATGAAATAATACAGTTTGAAAATACACGGTTTTCGATTAAAACTAATTCTTACCAAATTGTACCAACTCTTAATTATTTTTTTTTTAATAATTTAACAATGATAATATTTTATTCAATATCCAATTTAGTTACATACTTGCAAAAACGTATCACGACATCTCTAATTTTAACGTTTCGAACGAAATTTCTGCATTTATATATAGATTTTATACTTATTTACATATCGGTGTAATTTTGAAATAGTTATGTATACTTAGTAGATCATTTACATAATAATCATGTCGTTGCTATGTACAAAGGAGTTTTACACACTGGAGATTGCAACTGACACTGACATAAACAATATTAAGATGCTATCAACGCAATTAACCAGAGGTCAGTTCTAACGAAATAATTCAATCAACAACGGTAGATTTAGCGAAAGCAAATAGCAGAATAGCACTGTATTCACGCACTCCATTCATTGCAAGGATATCGAATTCCATTGATATTTACAATGGAAAATCGACTTTGTTTTGTGTCGTATAAAATTCAGTTTCATTTGAATAATTATTAATAGTGATGGGAACGACCCCTGCTATTAAATTGTACGTTTATTTTCATTTAACGTCGTGTGATGTCTGTTATTTCGCACCAGTTTCTGGTCAGTGGTGATTTTGAATCAATTTGCTGATTTTCGCCCTAGGGGGAATGTGTAAGGGGCGACTGATCATTACATTCACGCTTATTTAAACGATAATAATTCAAGATTAGACAGTTGGTAGTTGAATATATATATATATATATATATATATGTGTGTGTGTGTGTGTGTGTCGATATTTCGATGTAGGTATTAATTAAATAGATTTTAAAATATTAAATATACTTATTTACATCATTTTTTTCTACTGTTTTATTATATGCATTGATTAAACTATAATATTTTTTACATTATACAACTAAAAGAAAAGGAATTAAAAATAATAAAAAAATATAATTTTCATGTGTCATTAACATTTTGTGGGACATTTTGACTTTTATTAAGACGAGATGTTGCCCGGGGCTTCGCGGAAATTCTCGTGGGAATTCGAGATAAAATATAGCCTATAGCAATCTTGTGTAATGTTCCTTTCTAATTGTGAAATAATTTTGAAAATCGGTTCGTTAGTTGCGGAGATTACCCGCCTCAAACATATAAACGCTTACCCCCTATATAATAATAGTATGGATGATTGTGCTTAAATAATGCGAGATAAATAACTATATTTGCTGTATTTTTATCTAACTGACACAAAAGTTATATTGCAAAAGTAATATAATCATTAAAAGCATAAAAAAATTATTTTTACTCATGATAACATCCCCTGCCTTGTGTTCTCTTTCTATCACTATACCAAAGATATCGAAAAAATGTACAAAAAATGTCGATACATTCCCGTCACTAGATATCAATCGTGCGGTCGTTACGCTGGCAGCACTACGAGATCGACAAATTGCACAAGCGGCGTCATTCACAGGTCTTTAGAGGGAATTAGCACTAGATATCGATACTCTACACTTATCGACTGGGGTGCAACACTTTAGCAGTTTCTTGGGATAAAGTGTAAGTCTTATTTAAACGTAAAATTTTACAAATATTAGATACGTTTTGAGTTATATCAGTCAGTGTGATACAGATTGAGAGCATTATGCATTTTTATGTGTTACTTAGATGACAAAATGAATCACTATTTGATCTCGTGATCAAATAGTTGAACTCGTGTTCAAGACGATATAATTAAATTAACTACTCCGTTATACGTAAGTGAAATAATAATTAATTGGATCAGGTACTCACTGGACACAGTATATAGTAATGTACTAAAATGAAATTAACAACTAATAGATATATTAAGGTACATGAAGCGGTGGTGGTGTAATAGTTAAGACGCCCGCCTGTGGATCAAAAGGTCCCAGGTTCGAATCCTACTCGTGCCACATGAGTTTGTACACAAATGTGACTCATATAAAGTAGTTTTAATCGACCACCACTTGCTTCCGGTGAAGGAAAACATCGTGAGGAAACCTGCATACTGGTTGATTATTATTAACTTGTGTGTGAAATGGAGAAGGCAATTGCAAACCACTCCATTAATAATGCAAAGAAAGTTGTTGTTTCATTCCACGTAATGACCACGACCTTCAGCCATGAGGAATACGACTATGAAGAAGAAGGCATATTAAATCTTACTAATATGTATTATAAATGCGAAATTGTGAGAATGCGTGTACGTATATACATACTACACATCCTCACAAACTTTTGCATGTTTGTTACTCTTTCACGCAAAATCTACTGGACCGATTGTTATGAAATTTGGTACACGGGTAGTATATAACCTAGAATAACACATAGGGTATTTTTTATCCCGAAATTCCCACGGAAGCGAAGCCCCGGAGCGCACCTAGTAAGTAATAAGTAGTCAAATCAGATACATTAAAATCTTACTAAGCCTATATGATGAAATCGTGTGGTCACCCTGTGTCTTGACGCCTGCTTAGCCGCGGGCGCCGGCGGCACTCTGATACGGCACTTGAGACTATATTCTGTACAGTCTTACTCATATATAAATATGGTACTACTACTCTAACTAAGTACTGGTCTCAGATTTCTCCTTCTTCTTCTTTAAGAGCATATTTATTACTGAAAAACGGACAACAGATATTGTTTAAATAATATTTAATTTTTATGTAAATCGGGTATCCTACGAAAAATTTGTCGTGTACACGGTACACATGATTTTGTACAGAATGTACTTTTGAATACGATATACTTATCTGGTGCTAAATAGATAGACAAAGCTGATTGTAATGTAACTAACGTGTATATTAACTTTACTATACTAAATTGTTAATAGGCATGTTGCAGTCATATTGAGACAAATTAAAAATGGCAACTTAACTAAAGACATTTTTTTAATAGGTAGGTACTTAGTAATTTACTTTTTAATTATGTTCTAATTATTTTAAACTATATTTTAATTCAAATTATATTAAATTATATTAAATTAAATTTCCTTACAAAATCCTACTAACGTTATAAATGCGAAAGTTTGTGAGGGAGGATTTTTGTTTGTTACTCTTTCACGCAAAATCTACTGGACCTATTATTATGAAAATTGGTACACGTGTAGAATATAAATCTGAAAGAACACATATAGTACTTTTTATTCCGAAAACCTACGAGAGCGAAGCCCAGGAACGCAGCTAGTAACTTATAAATTAAAAATATCCAGGGAAGGTGCCTAGGCAAGGTGTTCTGATGGATATACCTCTATGTTTAGGGGCCAACATCACCATAGACTATATAGTAGAATTATTATGCACTTAACAGAATAATTATATCTGTTCGTACATGTACTATATAGGTACGACTAATTTAATGCTAAATACGAACATAAAGTTTATCTTGTAATTAGCGTAAAACACGAGTTATAATCTAGTGGTTTCTGATATAAATACTTACGACAGATGTTAATGTGGGTCACATATATCGTACTATAGTGTCGTATTTACCAGTGATAGACCTTGGTTCAAAGGTCGTCTGCATGGGTACCTCGCTCACTTCTCTTTCTGCGACCAAACAGATTGCTGTTAAGCACTGGCTTCCATTGTATTGTGTTCCGGGTAGAAGGGTGAGAGAGGCAGCGTGCTTACAGGGCACTGCGGCAAAAGATCCCAGGATAATATAAAGCAGGCAACGCGCGTGTGACAACCCTGGTGTTCCAGGCGTTAATAGGCTGTGGTGACCACTTACCATCAAGTGGTCGCGTACCTGTTTGCCTGCTTGGTAGTACTTTAACTGGGTACCCGCGGTAGCCTATGTTACCTCGGGTAATTAACTATTTATATATCCCAAATTTCATCGATGATCGATGAGATATCTCAACAGCAGCGGTTTACCCGTGATAGCATGACAGATAGACTTTCACATTTGTAATAACACGAGGGTCAAACTGAAAGTTTTTAGAAAATCAAAAAGTAAGCAAATTATCTAAGTAGTTACTAGTTTTTATTAGTTAAAACTAATTTATATATAAAACTTTTATCTTTTCAAAATAGGTTTTGCCCTCTCGTCCTTAGGGGTCACTTCGACGGCTCTTTGAAACGCAGCCGTTGCTTCCTCGGCGTTCATTAAACGTTTCCCTCGAAGTGTTTCTAATTTTTGGCAATAAATGAAAAATCGCATTGCCTAAAAACTTTCAGTGTCGCCCTCGCGGCGTGGAAATATCTGAATACCTGACCTAATTGCCTAGCATTTTTGTGAACGGGTCTTATCAACCGAATCGTTTTATTATAGTGGTTAGTTACTGCTAAACACTATCTAGTTGAACTTTATTGCAATTATTACAGATAGGTAGATAACTCATTTAAAAGTATCTTGCTGATCCCGGATTTTTCGACGTCACAGCCCCAAATGCTACCGAGAACACAATCATCAGAATATCATAATATCATCAGAATATCAGAGAGAACTAGATAACTCATATATAACCACGATCGCATACATACCATTCAAACATACAAAAAGCACAGATACAAAAATTCGGCCAAATTCGGCAAGTTGCAACTCAGTAAAATTTGCTTTTTTTTATACATATTCCCATATTTACTAAAAATATAGTTAAACCAAGATCACAAAGCGACATTAAGCTATTGAATCTGATCGAGAATCAACAAGATTCTAACTGTTAAGCTTCTATTAAGCTATAACTAAAGCTATAAAGATAGAATCTCAACATCGCACGCTTTGCGATACAGATGTGGAGATACGCACGAATTTATACAATTCTGTGGGCCGTTAGTTGGACCTTAATAGCAAATAGTTGGGCTTTGTTCCCGGGAAATTATGCTCGAGAAAAGATATCGATAACTCGAGAAAACATCTTTGAGTTTATGAAATTATAAAATTAACTGTTTGCATTTGCCCGGCTAGGTTTAGCCGGCTAGAGCTAGGTTCACCAGGCTAAACCTAGGTTCAGCCGATCAACCTACCATCCACTTTTAAAAATATCGATTATGGTTTAAAAATATTTTTTTTTAATTATCGATTGTGGTCATACAAAATTAAAGAAAAATATGGTAAATTATACCTTATTTCCCTTCGATGATAATTCGATTCCAAATAGCTAAACATGGCCTTCGTGATTCGCAGCTCTTGGCTCTTTCTATACCGTAATAAATGAAGACGTAATATTATCTGTCGAAAATAGATATACAAATAGCCTTAAGTATTCCTTTATTTTGAAAACCAACAGCGCTGTGTAAATTTTCTTAAATATAACATACCAGCCGCGCCCCGCGGCTTCGCTTCCGTGGGAATTTCATGATAAAAATTACCCTATGTGTTATTCCAGGTTATATTCTACTCGTGTACCAAATTTCATAACAATCGGTCCAGTAGAACAACAGTAACAAACATGCATACATCCTCACAAACCCTCAGAATAAGATAACATATATTTTCCTGTATAAAATGATTTCTAAAATGTAAAATTTCGTTGTCTCTTCAAAACATGAATTTACTCACCGTATCTAATGAGAATGGTACCTGGAGCATTCCCGAGACAGTCCTGGTCAACAAAGGAGTGCTGTTCTATTTACGAGCCCTTAATTTCTAAGGAGCCCTGATTTCTAACAATCCCCTGAAATGGTGCAAATCGCCTCATCAGTTACAATAATGGGCAGCGAGCTCTTTCTTCGGAGTAAATAGTGAATCTTCCCGATGTTGGATATTTATTTTGTTTGTATACAGAAATGTGTCCCTTTATCTCAGCACTTACGCAAAAGTTTCTGTTTCATCATCCTCATAATTTTTTTACCATATCTGATGTATAAAATAAATGTAATGTAAGATATTTGATTGTAATTTCAAAATTGTCGATGTTAAATGGGGACGCCATGCAAATCATCAGTGACATGACACGTCACAGCACTCTTATCTGGTTTTATCCGGTTACTTCCTCAACCGTTAAGTGTCGGAGCCCAGGTCCCGCTTTTCCTGTTTTCCTAGTTCTTTTTCGCATGGTTTTCGGCGTAATAAAATAAATAGAAACCGGGAAATTAGAAAGACATCAGTTCTGACTACTTAGATAAATTTATGGAAACAAAAAATTCTGGAATCGACCGGGTCCCTGTTCCGGAACATGAACCACGCCTCTGTCTATCAGGGACAGTGCCCCGGGGCACTGACAGACAGAGGCGTGGGTTCAATTCCCGCTCGATTCCAGATTTTTTTCATCTCATTATTAATTTCAAAATTGTGACATGTATAACAAAACAATTAATGTTTTTTATTTGTACATGTCATACTAAATATAGAATATGGATAGATATGAAGCTCATTGATGAGAGGATATATTCAGAAGTATATAAGAGGTATGCTGACCTCCACATAAACATAATGGACAATTTAAGAAGGGAATATATAAATGACTCTTGTTATTGCTCCGGACTTCACTCCCGTGGGAATTTTGAGATATTTGACTTTAAAATATAGCCTATAACAATCTTGGAGACTGTACCTTTCTAATCGTGAAAGAATTTTTGAAATCGGTTCGGTAGTATCGGAGATTATCCGCCTCAAACATACAATCTCACAAACAAACGCTTATCTTTGTCTGAAATATTTTTTTTTATATAGATCTTCTGATTGTAATGTATGTCTGTCTGTTCCAGCGATACTTCAGCGTGCGACGTACAAGGTCGGCCTCCTGACGATCCAGGGGGTGTACACGTGCCTCTACCTCTGCATGGATGCTTGCGGGTTCCACTACGCTCATGTATGTATAACTTTATTGCTTACCAACTTCTGTAAGGAAGGATTATATCCAAATCCTAATCCTAACTAGTATTATAAAATGTGAAAGTTTGTTTGTTACCTCTTCACGATTTACCTGCTCGACCAATCTTTTTGGAATTTTGCACACATGTAGTTTGAATCACGGACATAGGGTACTTTTTGTCCCGAAATTCCCACGGGAGCGAAGCCCCGAGGTGCAGCTCGTACCAAATAAACCTCTCTTTGTCTAATCATATGTGTCACTGTGTAAAAAAAGCCTTAACATGTGTGTGTCTTTCACAATAAAGACTATTCTATTGTTAAAATTTTTGAAGATTCGGTTGTGATTTTACAACCGGCCGCCTGCCTGTCGTCAACCCTTCTTGGGAATGATATTGTTGCCTGGTGTATATGTGCCTTAGACGCCTTATACGAAAGCCACTGGAGGATATGGAGTGAACCTCACTCTTACGCTCGCGCTAAACTGAAATGCATCTGATAGACAACCATAGCATTCCTAAAAATGTGCGTGTAGTCTGAGGGCCCACTTCTTGAAATTCTATGAAATATGCTCTCAAAAGGGTTAACGTCAGACACGTAGGCGGTTGTAAAATTACAGTCGAATTTTCGAAATTTTAATGTTTATATTTTTACGTTGGGCTTCGCGGTGTCGCTGCCGAATGCAACGGCACGCGCGAAGTTGAGAGATTGACTAAATATTTAGCATATACATAAATCAAAACAACAAGCGATAATAAACGATCAACGGCAATTAAAGTGACGAATGATCGGAAACACGCGTCTGCTTTACTTATAACGCAAGACGTTCACACTGGGAGAGTAGAGTGGCGAGTGTTGAGGCGAGCTACCCGACTGCATTGTTGATTCGGATTGTCATGTTTTAAGGTAGCAGTGGTGATATATCGAGATTTGTTGATCATTATAGTATCCTGCCGAACATTTGGCTTCGATTATAGTTTCAGTTTCCAATCGAAACTAGTTTTTCTACGGTTTCTGTTTCGCCTAATAACGCAACCGAAACTTTCCACCAGTCGCCACTAGTTTACATTAATAGGTTTCTCTAGTCTAGGGTGTAAACAAAAATTACTTTTTTTCGTTGTTAAAAATGTAACTGACCGAAAGTTTCGGTTTCAGACAAAAATCACGATTCCATAGTTTCAGTCGGGCGCTAGATTGTTAGTATAAATGTTCTCAAGTAGGGTTGACGTCAGACAGGTAGTCAGTTGTTACAATCACAGCCGAATCATCCCAAGCTTCGCTTCACATCTCCGAATGCAACCGCAAGCATGCGTGAATATCAATTCAAATCACTTATTCACTAGGCCTTCACAGGCACTTTTTACGTCATATTCTAAATTAAATAATACTTACCAAAGCTACAAACTACTAGCTAAGAGTGAGAAGGTGTAGATTTCACCGAGTCCACTCGACCACTGTCCACAAATCTTCGCAATATGATGCAACCGGGCATTGGTAACGAAACGAGTTATTTAAAGACGGTTATTTATAAATATAATGCTTATATTATAATGCTTAATAGGCTGATGATCGTTATATATAAAGTTTATCGCTGATTGGTTTGCATCTTCGATTGTGAATAGGACAGACACGATAGGACTTCCTTACATATTATAAAACTAGCGGCCCGTCCCGTCTTCGCTCGGGAAAACCTCAATAAATTATACACCTAAACCTTCCTCAGGAATCAAACTATATATAAATAAAACCCGCATCAAAATCCGTTGCGTAGTTTTAAAGATTTAAGCATTCAAAGGGATGTAGGGACAGAGAAAGCGACTTTGTTTTATACTATGTAGTGATAGTGAAGAAGGAAGTCCCCCTGCGCGTAGGAACTCAATAAACTCAAAAATTACCGGACGGGTTTTTGCACTGTTTTCAAGTTTTCATCAACTGATAGTACAATTCCTGAGGAAGGTTTAGGGGTGTTTTTGTATTTATTAATATGTAATTTATTATGATAGAAAATTCATAAATTTACTGTTAGAATACAATAAATATCAACTATATTTGAGTTATTTATAACATTGATAACATTTTGAATAAAAACGTAAACTGAACTTAAAAATAAATTAAATTTTAATAACAAAACACATATTGTGTAAAAGGCTGACAGCCTAATCCTTATCCGTACAACATATTATAAAACAAATTCCTCTGCTGCGTCTGTCTGCCTGTCTGTTCGCGATAAACTCAAAAACTACAGACGCACGGATTTTCATGCGGTTGTCACCAATTGATAGTATGATTACTGAGGAAGGTTTAGATGTACCTATATTTTTTTATGCTTTTTCCCAAGCGAAGCCGGGATATGCCGCTAGTTTAAAAAAAGGTTAATCTTTAGTTCATGGCCAGAGATTGTCATGATAGTGGGAAGACTATGACACTAGATCGTAATCTATTTTATAAACTGTCATAAAAATGAATCTATTAATACATAACAAATTCAATCATGCATTCATACGCAGAACACCACAATAACCTGATTACTGGCCGCAACTTTCTCTCAGGATATCGATCGATCACAGATCTATAGATCCGAATGATCTATTTATTGACTACACACAATGACTCATCAATTTTGTGTCGTAAACTCGTAATGAATGACGTACGGTTAATTTTGAGATATTGTGACATGATTACAATGATTTCAAACGTCTTGTTATCCCATTCCAAGAAAGTTTTTAATAAAAATGACATTTTTGCCACAAGATTTTATTGTCATCAGAGAGATCATAATGCATTCAACCCGAGACAATAATTAAAAATATGTCCGAGTTGCCAGTATACTTAATGTAGATTTTTTTTAAGAACCAGTTTTATTTTTGCTTTTGTTTTGAATATAGATTTAAAATATCAAATTAACGTATCCATAAACGCGCCAGTCAGAGCGAGACGACAGTCTCAATACATTGAAAACGTTTACCGAAACATTAATCTTCCGTTTTCACCCTTCGTGTCGGCAATTTGGATACACTTCCCTTGATCTATCTTTACAAATGACATTTACGACTTTGTTTTTGTTTTCAAATGTTATGGCTTAATGTGATTGTACCCTTCAACATGTCGTCATGTGGAAAAAATGTTTTCTAGTAAATTTTCAGATAACATCGTTAACTTTACAGTTGACTACGCCGCCATGCTAAAACATCAAAAATTATCTTTATGTAAACATTTTTATATATTACCTTAGAACTTGATGTTAATAAATGAATCGTAATGAAAAAAAAAAAACATTTAACTCTCTAAAAAGAACGATGCTTCGAAATGGCCATCAATTAAACTAAGCAATTAAACAAAAATACAATTTGAAAAATGGAACGCAATTCGGAAATCGAGCAAGACACCCGCTAATCGCAAAGGCGGGAATACACTTACAACCGTACAGTTTAAGAAGACCTCTAGCGCCTAACTAATTTAGAATAAAAGAGGGCTTATTCAATTTGGTCGTGCAGTACAATCCAGGGTGATCCCATTAAGGAGGCGCTACACTAACAACAAGGCGATAAGGATGTAGTGACACCATTAATCAGCGAGTTCTCGATTCATTAACGCTCGCTAGAAGAATCGATTTGTCATAGGTGGATGTGTGGCCCTAGATAGGGGGCGAATTGTTTGAAGAATACATTATTATTTTATTATTCTAAGTGCTCGCTTTTATCTGTAAGTAATTGATTGTGTAACGGTAATGCTTAGATCTGGAGGAAGTATATTTTTCTTAAAATTAATTTTGAATATCGCTGCTTGACAAATTTAGGTTGTCAGTATTAAACTTACCCTTGTTCTTAGAAGTATGCTGTTTATAACACTGGTATCAGATTTGTAGCTTCCTAGCTAATAAAAGAATTTTGTAAATCGGTTGAGTAATTCCGCAGATTACCCCCTACAAACAAGGTTAGGAACACATCATCTTTATTCATAAAAACACCGTTATTCATAAAATAGTAAAAGCATACTATAAGCTAAAGTATGTATGTATGTAAAGTATGTATGTGTTCTTTCTTATGATGCGCGTGACTCGGTCAGATTTGTGTACTGTGTGTAACAAGGAGGAAGACTTGATACATGTTTTGCTGGAATGTGGTCGATATTCTGCCCTGCGCGATAGATTTTTAGTCAAAGTGTGTAATGGATTGCTGAACATAGTGTTGAGCAATCCATTATCACAGGAGGCTAAATCCATTTATATCTTGTGGACAAGCATTATAAAAGCTAGATAAGTTTATATTAGAGATCCCCCATGAGGCTGACATAGTCGCACAAAGTGCACTGAAGCCTGTCAAAACTTTAGAAGAAAAAAGTATGTATTGTCACTATCGCACTTTGTAATACTTTATAATGAAAAGAGACATAACATACTTTAGCTAATATTCTTTAACTTTGTTATGAATAACATGGTTAGTGTAAAAACATCGATTTATTTGACGACCTCGGTGGCGCAGTGGTAAAGTTCTTGCCACTGAACCGAGAGGTCCCGGGTTCGATCCCCGGTCGGGTCATAATGGAAAACGATCTTTTTCTGATTGGCCCGGGTCTTGGATGTTTATCTATATATGTATTTGTTATAAAATATAGTATCGTTGAGTTAGTATCCCATAACACAAGTCTCGAACTTACCTTGGGGCTAGCTCAATCTGTGTGGTTTGTCCTAATATATTTATTTATTAGTTTAAATGGTTAAAACTAGTTTGTAGACACACTTTTTTGCACTCCATGACAATATCTCATGGTGCAATAAATCTCCAATCAAGATTTTAATTACAAATTCCAAGATCAAAATCGTGAATACCATTTCAACCCCGAAAGGTATTGTTTGCACCCCTCAGTGACCATAGGAATGTCAGTCATGCAGACAGTCGTCCCTTGGTAATTTTAGTCAAATTAATTCCTTTATTTCATTCAAATTATTTATTATAAGAATCTTCGGTCGGAGTTTTTCATACACAATTTCACCCCCCCCCCATTGCTAAGGGATTTTAATTTCAAATTTATTACACAAAATACTATGTGTAAAAGTGGACATAATTTATTTAATTTAAGATATATACGAAAGGCAATGTTGTGTCAAGAAAGAAATAGTATTAACAGAATAATGTAGGCTTACAGAGTGCTATAGTAAGGGGTGCTGTAACGATTTATCATGAATCGTCTTCGTCTCCGACGTCGTCTTCAGATTACGGAAGACGTATCCTTTCAAAGCTTAGCTAGTATCTCGTAAAGTGTGAAATACACTGAGAGTTCTATTTATTTCTATTTAAAATAGCGTTTTGACTTTCATACCCATGCAAAACCAAGGGCGAGTTTCTATTATATACTTGGCGAATTAGGCGAATTGGACCTATCGCGAATTGCACCAATCGCGCCTAAAGGACTAACTGTAACCCACCACAATGCCTGTGGTACGGTATTTAGCCACTTGCCCCAGGTAATTAATATTGACAATATTATCTTATTATATCATCATATGAAAATAATAATTCAGCGTATATCTAATAAAATGTCTAATATTTCTCATAGTGCCACAACTTATACGAATCAAGTATTAGTAACGGTGCCAGTGAGCCTGTCCTGTGTCCAATCATCCGGATTACTGTGACAACTACTTGTCGCACCCGACTTCCTTCTTTATGAGTTTTATCAGTGTATACTAGCTTTGCATCTTTCATGATTTGAATCAAGTTTGAGACAATTCGCAGACATTAAATTGCATCTGGCACATAGACTAAAAAAAAAGAAAAAATAAATTCTCAATTTCAATTCTCAAAAGGAAACATATATTTGCTAACTAAACATATCTATGCACACGTTTAATTTATTTTTCGAATAACTTTAAAGCTATAGTACTCGAGATGTACATGTTTTATGTTCTATTACATTAGGTACATAATATATATTTTTATTAAAAACTTGTGTACGTTTGACCTCTATCAAGCCTAATGGGAAGTAGAGATAAGGTCTCACATAATGCCTTTTCCCTCTTGACTTAAAGATCCTATATATTTTCTGGAAATATCAGAAATACGAAATTCCAGACTTCAACAATTTGCAGTAGGAAAGGGAAACTATATCGGGAGATGGAATTGTCGACCACATAGGGGATTTTGACCAACCAATCATTCGAGCAAAACTCGTATTGTGCAAAAAAGAGATAGAAAAAGATTAGATATTTTTAAGTCTATTTTAATTTGCTAAATTATAAGATCGATTAGAGAATATGCATGCATGAAACTGATATAAAACTGAAATAAGGTTTTGTATTAAATTTATGTGTTTACTTCAAAAAACAAAACAGTAAACAGTTATTTGTTTTATAATGTAAACAAAACTATTAAACTACACAATGCCTTTTTTGATTTCTCGGACGTTTCCTTAAAATTGCTATCTTTTTCCTTGAACCGTCTATAAATAGCCCACGTACTGGAGACCCAATTAAAAAAGCTACGTCTACAAAGGCGGCACCGTTTATCACGTCACGTAATACGCAGATTACGCGCGTAAGCTTTTGTAAGCTCCTTGCGCAAGCGCCAGCTAAGTGACATGGGAAATCTGTTTGCGTACTTTATCAGTTTACTGGCAAACCGCGGCTTTGCCGTGTATATTTCACATACTCTATCTATTGATAACGCGAAAATCGCTGAAGAACCGCTTAAGGCTGATTGCATCTGTCTACTTTGATGTTAACTTATGCGCAGAAAAAAGAGAAGTACGGCATTTTATCCCTACCCTATGTAGTTTTTTCTAAATCGAGATCATTTTTAGAATTCCCGTTAACGTAGATCACGAATCGATTAGTTATGGAGCAACGGATCAAAGTATTTTTTTTATCGCAGAGTTGACTTAACAAAAAAGTAACTAGATCATTTTTGACGTATAAAAATAGCCACTTTAGGTCATTATGTCGCCAGGAGTTACAATCGCTACCAGAAATGACAATAGTCGTAGTTTTAGAGGGAAATAAAGCGCTCGTAGATAAAAATAAGAAAAGGATTAATAACTCAACTATCAAGGATAGCTCCTTTGAAACAGAATTTATTCAAAGGTATAGGTAGTTTTGGTTTGTTTTGGAAAAACAATAGACATGTAATAAAAAATCTAGCATTTGAATTTATTTTGAAAAATGAAGCTTAACATATCGTACATCTCTTTTATCGATTTTAAAATAACATTCCAAAAATAATTTTACAAATCGAACGTTCGTCTTTTACTTTTAAAAGCCAGTGTCAACCCTAGTCAGTCAACGAAAAAAAGTTCGAAATTTAAATTCGGACTAAAGGGTTTCGCCGCGCCACGGGCGCCGCCAATGTTGCCACAAAAAAAAACGATACCCGAAGAAAAAAAGTGTAAAACGGCTCACAAAATAGACATAATTTATATTTGAATTAACGATCGCATTGTGTGTTTTAGATCTGATGTTTATTTACGATTGTTTACCCCTATTTTATGTTTTAATATTATCCTATATTTATGGTTCGATTTTTGTCGTGTGGAATTTATTTTTTCCCTAAATATTTTAATTTATAGGTGTTTTTTAAAGTATTTGTGACGTTGATGGGATTAAAATTGTTTTATTTATATTGTAAATAAGCGAAGGTTTGTCAAATATATTAATTACGGATAAGCTTGTTTGTTCCGTACGTAGAATAATTTGTATTCGCAGTCATAACTCATATAAAATTAACATTTAGATTACTTCTTGATTTTACTACAACCTTTGTTATTAGTCGTATTACTTCCTAGGGACAAATATGTCTTTAATTTACCGCTTATTTATAGGTTTGCTCAGAATAATTGCTAAATGAACTTACCTACACGTGTTTAATCCTTCGTTTACTTAGGTTATTGTAATGTATCAATTCGCTTGTTACTACGTTAAGGAATTAGAACAATATTATCGAAACATTAAAGTTAGTGACGTTTGTTTATTCTTTCTCATAGTGATATTCCAAACGACTTAGGATCGGGGTCATCACGTAAGTGGAATGGAACACACACAACGACTTTCTTGGCATTATTAATGGAGTCATTTGCCATTGCCTTCTTCATTTCACACACAAGTTTATAATCAACTAGAGTTCAAGTTTCCTCACGATGTTTTCCTTCATCAGAAGCAAGTGGTGATCGATGAAAACTACTACTATACATGAGTGAGATACCAATCTGACTCATGTATAGTAGTTTTCATCGATCACCAAATTTTCTATATACCAATAGAAAACTCAGGATAGGATTAGGATTCGAATCTGGGACCTTTTGGTACACAGGCGAGTGTATTTAACCATTACACCACTACCGCTTAAAAAATGAGTGTTACTTTAATTTAACATCAAACTAAAGAAAAATACCGTCACACTACGTTACGAGTATTTAATACCGCTTACAATATCAAATACTTTTCTCTCATTAGCCGACGTCGACGGTATAAAAATATCGACACCACATTTTTTACTACATTTTTATGGCGACAGAAATGTAAGGACGAAGCCGCGTCTCCAAGATTATCAGATTATAAACTCGATATAAATTTATTAATGATTAATAATGATATCGAGTTCTGAATTCGATGTATATTTATCGATAACACGGAATAGTGAGGATCCGTGTGTATTGTTGATTATTTTTTTCAAGACAGCTGTGTCGGGAATACAATATGCAGTTTGGCAAAACAAAGTGTGTAGTTGGACGTCGTGTAGTGGAGAAGTGACAGATGGGACGAATTAATTAATCCATATTATTTACTACAATTTGTTCACACTTTGTTGACAAATTGACAAGTTGAATGTTTTTGACCAAAATTTGTCAATATACTCCATACAAACAAACCGAAAAGGTGTCAAAATATTTATAATGATGTTTTTCAACAGAATTAATATTTTTCAGATTACTTCTGTTTTTGGAAATACAATATGCTTTTAAAATAACGGCTCGGGCTTAAATATCATTCGCATTTGACTTGAAGTAAGTAACAAGAATAACTTCTACGCTCCATAATAAAGTTGGACAGATAAAAAATAGAAACAGATAATAAACTCCACTCCACTGTCCCAGTCGTCCGGGAACCTAATATGAGATTTTAAATTCCCATAAACGTTAGTGGAGATCACTGTCACATCGCACTATGGATCGTAAAGTTTTTATCGCTTCATTCTCTATTTTTACGCCCTTTGTTCTATTCCAATGCAAGAACACAAATTCAATAAAAACAAAAAATAAGTTTTGAATCTAGAAATAGGAATAAAAAATTTTTTTTTTCACTCGCATACCTTATGTATCAAATTTTAGTTGAAAAAGTACTCCGACGATAATTAATAACATTTGTATTACGCATATTTTTCGAAAACATTTTATAATCGATGTACCTATGTCGCAAGTAGCTTATTGTGTTCTATACATCGCACCCTACAGAACTAAACACTTATTTTCTACGAAATAGATTATATAAGTGAAAGGAGAAATCGGCAATTAAATTACTACAGAAGCAATAAATTTGCTTTAGCCGAACTACATCCAAGCGAATCCGGGGTATCGAGGTATTACCGCTGGATTTATAACATCACGACCGTAAAATCACCGTGACATTTTGGTTTACCGACAGCTTACCGATAGCCATCTAACGAAGCTAGATTCTAGGTATTCGTGACCATAAATAAAAATTCGGCACTTTAACTTGTTACATTATTACATTAATCAATGATTAGGTACCTAACTTAAACCACAAAAGATAGAACATTTTTTAAAAACTATTATTAGCGCGACTTTGCCGCCAGGAGATAAATCAATGCTGCCAACATTACTTTTTGCATTAAGTGTCAAAAACAATAGCTTAATAATAGGTCATAGACAAACACCTGATCTAAAAAATAACGGGCAATTTAAGACGCAAACATCGTTACACGAATATATAATTAGGGTTATTTAGATCTAGAGTTTAAGATTCGTAGCTAGGATCATAAATAATTGATAGGTTAACAACTTTATTATATGGGCAGACTTGACTATATTATACCATAACATAAATGGCCAATTAATGGATTGTGTGCGGTAACACTAATTTAAAAAAGAAGTGCGGCGAATTTCGGGAAGTTTGATGGAATCCCATAAAAATACCTGGAGTTGACGCATTTCTATCACATCGATCTTGCATGGCTCTTCTCGGAAATGGTAACAGTCTCTACAACACGATTCAACCCTGTGAATGTGATGTCATGAATGCCGCGAGCCGCCAATCGAATGATTGTTTTTTCTGAAAATAAGCGGCCAGATTTTTTTTTCCCTTCTGATAAAAAAATATCTTACTTAGCTGTGGTTTTAGGTAGAACAGAGTGGTTTTAACAAATTTACAAATACAATGTTTTAAATCTTAATTATTATGTAGATTAATTTAATTAATATGACCAATGTCCTGGTACTTTGTAAGTAAGTACTTATATTTATTTTTAAGATTATTAAAACATCATTCCTTAATAATTTTCTACAGAAATATATAGCAAACCGTTGAATTTTAGTTTCTCCATCTCCAGAAATAAAAAACCACATCAAGGTCACAGATTTCTCGGTGATGATGAAGTATTTTTGAAAAATTTTATCCACATTATGCTTTCCTATCATTGAACAGCCATAATTAGGAGAATCTGAAAATGGGGAAAACTAAGTCCTACAAAATATAAACGCTAAATTAGGAAGCTACTTCAGAACCTAATTTACGTGCATCCAGCTAGCTTTATTTATTCTGCAATAAAGATGTCAATTACACATGTCTAGCCAGAGAGATTTATGTACTCCCCCCCCAAGTTATAAAGTAGTGAAAAATATAGTCACAGACATGTCAAATGTCAGTGTGTAGGAACTCATTTGTTTTAAAGGCAGTGTTTATTTAATTGATATTAGCATAATGTAAAAAAATGTTGCACTCGACAAAAGTAATTTTGTTTTGATTTTTGATACTTACGTCGACTTTTTTTGGAACAGTTATACGATTGCAGGTGATTGGACGGAAATTATATATATTATGTAAAAAAATATACTAAATACTAGTACCAAATTTGGTTGCATTTGGAATGCATTTGGTACTTATGTGTAAGTAATGTAAATTATTTTAATTAAATTAGTTGAAAAAGTATCTTCTACCTATAACCTAATTCCTGTAAAAGAGAATTTTGTCAGAAGTGTTGTGCAATTTCACGGTTTATAATTTTGTTTTCTTTTTTGCGAAACCATAGACTTACAATTAGTTGCGTCCAAATTAATACTATGTAAGTGTCACATAGACTTTTCTTTTCAAAACCATGAAATTGATACACGAGACTCGATATCGCCCTCAGGAAGGACACTAAAATTTAATTCCATCATATTGAATCCTTTACAAGGGTCAGGAATCGTCTAGCGATCTTCTATATCAATTTATTTTTAGTCCATAAAGATCGGAATCGATAACCCTACTAGTGTAGCAACCTAATCGTCCTTATCGATTATCGATGAACACGCGATCGCAAAATATTTGACCCGTAAGGTTGGCACGATTTATTAATCGGTAAACGTATGTAAATGTTATGAGCATCTGTATTTGCTTTAAGGAGGAGATATTGAAATTATTTTATAAGGAAACTCTTAGAATTTGCATAAAACATAGAAACTCGGACTTGTCGGTGCTAATATGGAACTGTAATTACTTGTTGTGACAGCTTTATTGGATTTGTTCGTGCCTTCTCCAGTGATTATGAAAAGGTAATCTATAAACTAATTAATCACTGAAATAAGAATTTGTTGTGAACACTTTATACTTAGAAAACTAGAATACGGATGGTAGGCAGATATTGGTAGTCTTGTATCGGCTGTTGAAATGTAGATGTGTGATTATCATTTTTTTTTGTAAAGAAAAAGTTATCTTTTATTTCGAACATGGTAAATGGTGTAGTGCAGGAGGAGCTTGGCCTGCCTCGAATGTTCAATTGATACAAAATAATAATAAAAAAATCAATTCATAGTTTACTTTGAAACTTTTACAACCAATACAAGAAAGAAGTGTTACACTTTATTTATCATTCTATAATGGAGATTTAAAAGAAATTTACTACTTACTTAAGTTTCTTTCTAATTTATTTACAAATAAATAGCGAACCACCACGTCACCTATACATAGTTAACTAACTCTATTTAAAAACGCACATAACTATCCCCTTGTCTCTTTAATTTCGAATACAATATGGATATAATTACTCTTATCTAAAAACGCACAACTACTCGATTACGTTACTTTTTCTCTTCTCTTTTAAATTCCGAACACAATATCGATAGATTTCCATCGATAAACATTACCGATCTAGTTGTTATCGCCACATTCACGCCACCGACTCTATGAACCAATTTCCGAACAGGGTCCTGTGGCTATTATTGGAAGTAGGGTTTAATACTTACGTGATAAGATAGCCAACGTTTGGACACACGTCTTAATTGTGACGTGATCTATTAACGGTAAACTTTTTACGATTGAAATTGGTTGGATATTGTCTGCGTTCGTTTATGAGTCGATAACAATTTAATGTCTAACGTTTTTATAAATGTTACCTACATATTCATTTTCGATTCCCGTCTTTTTCCTGTAAGTGATAAATGTGAACCTTTGAACCCTTGGCAAAGGCAAGTTTCGACTGTTATCTAAATATTTATCACAAATAAATAAACCCTAACTTCTTCAATCACGACGACGTACATTCCACATGATCATTAGGTAACTTATTTACCAAACTTTATCTATTTACCATTATGGTACAAAGAGCGTATTTAATGCTAAAAAAGCATTATTTACCAGTCAACGTTCGGGAAAAACAGAAAGAATATTTTTTTATTGCCTTCCTTTTCACACTGTATCACAGCATCTATCCTATATCCTATCCTACTGATATTAAATGCAAAAGATTGTGAGGATATATGTGTGCATGTATGTGTTTGGTTACTCTTTCATGCAAAATCTACTAGACCGATTGTTATGAAATTTAGTATACGGGTACGGAATATTACGTGGAATAACATATATGGTACTTTTAATCCTGAAATTCCCACGGGAATGAAGCCCCGGGGCGCAGCTAGTAATATATAGAAATCATCAACTAAACAACTAAACCGGAAATAATGAAATGATAGCCAAAGTCAAAAACATTTATTGCAACATCGTGTCCATATAAAATAAATGGTTTTTACAAATAATATACTTAGAATATAATTATGATTAAACAGATGCCTTTAACGCCAATAGATATAGGAGCTTACCATCTTTTCAACCCTTTATCAATAAAGATTACGTTCTATGATGTCTAATAAATATTTTCAAATTACCTTCTAACTTGACTAGTTAATACACCAGCATTCGCGCACACTCATCACACGTATTAGCGCAATAATTTCAACAAAGCCATTAACGACTGGCATCTCATTTGGTTTGTAATCAACTTGTCTCTAGAGATTAACAGTAGTAACAGTTATTTAGATTAAATATGATAGTTTTGTTTTAAAGCAAGATACAACTAGCGCCATCTAGGACTTGGTAAATGAACTGCGCATTTGGAAGAATATAATTGATACAGAACTAAAAATGTAAGGCAGGATAAGTGACGACCTGACGACCTCAGTGGCGCAGTGGTAAAGTTCTTGCCACTGAACCGAGAGGTCCCGGCTTCTATCCCCGATCGGGTCGTGATGGAAAATGGTCTTTTTCTGATTGGCCCGGGTCTTGGATGTTTGAACGTTGATTTAGTATCCCACAACACAAGTCTCGAACTTACTTTGGAGCTAGCTCAATCTGTGTGATTTGTCCTAATAAGTGATCTAGGTAATGGAATATCCATATTCACGTCCCATAGTCAAAACTAAGAAATTAAATCTGAGTCTCCTTTTGAAGTGCGTAAAAATTGTCACATTTAGATAGGTAGGCAACACTGTAAAAAGTACCAACTTTAAGAAATAAAAGTTGATACAATTTTGCCCACTGCCTTTGATACCTACGTATTATACACACATACTTAATTATTCCCTTTGATTATTCCTATACTACTTTTTAAGTCATAATATTTTTTTTTAGGTACTTCATAATTTTGTAAAGATAAAAACAGAGCCAAAACGTTATGAAAAATAGTAAATACCATGACCATTTGTGATGATGTATTAGTACGAAGACGCAAAACTTTGCATTCAAGGGTGCACAAAGAATTTAGGTACCTAATAAGTCAAATTTATATTGCTCAAGGAACATGCAAGTAGACAAAAAAATCCACATGCATTATAATATACAACAATGAAACATAAATGCAAATATAAATTGTAATATTGACACTATAAAACAAGTTCGTGTCATCCAGAGTCGAAATAAATCGTTGGCTATCAAAGAATTTCCAAATTAAGAATGACAACTCGATGCTATCAAAAAAGATTTAGAATCGTGTGATATTTTTAATTAAGATATAACTTTACACGTGTTTTCTATAATTATTACAACTGACAAATAATTTATAGTACTATGTGAAATTAATATTGGTGAATTAACATTAATGCTGCGTGATTAAATAAATGACATTGCCGTGCGAAAATAACGTTTTGTTTCAATAAATAAGTGAAAATTGTTCTGTTCCATTTTGATTAAGTCTTTCACAAAACTAATTAAAATTATTGCCATAGTTATATTTATTCAAACTAAATCTTAAAATTTTAAATAAAAATAAATTGCATTAAATAAATCTCTAATCTCCTTTGTTGTATATCTAGGTATATGTGATTCATTAAATTATATATTATTATAAAATGTTCACGGCTAGGTCTTTATATAAGCCGACATCATTAGAGAAGCCACAAGTTCCCTGTGTGATTCAAAAGATCGGAATCCAGAGCGATAACCTAAAGAACTGATAGAAATTGCCACCTATATAAATCAATCGAGCCATAATTCTCACAGCGATTGAATTTAATACCGGTGAATACCTAATGGTCGCTCTTGAGACAATTTAAGATGCGTTAGTACACCTTACTTAAGGCCACCTTATACATATTTATGATTGAAATAGCCAATTGGTCGCAGCAAGCAAACCTAGTAGTTAGAAGCATAACGGAACGATCTTCGTAGGTCTAAATATGAGATTCTTAGATAGAAATAGTCGTTATTATACCCTAACATCGACCATTAAGGAATTGCACGATGCACTACACAAATGAAAGTGAATTTATGGCTTAGATAAGCTGTAACGACAACAATATCGATGCAAATTAGTCTAGACTCAAAAGGAGATTAAGATAAAAGTAACATATTCGAAAAATATATTAAATAAAAATTAAAACATTTCACATTCTCTTTCAAATCCGGATATTTTCAATTTTATCCTACCATTTAGTTATTGTCTTATGGCAAATAAGAATTATTTTATACTTAAATATTTACTAAAAAGTTATAAATTATTGTGCGATGACAGCTAAGTAAATTACATAGGTGTGTCATAACCTATCGTCTTCGATCTAGATTTAGAATAATTTGATCAAATCATCAATGTTTGTATTTTGATGAGAAATACAATTTAAACAAATATTGGCTGGAAGAGATTGCTTAGCAATAAGCCTGCCACTGGTCTATATGTGTGTATACACTACTGTATTATTTTATACCGATACTGTATACGTATTATACTTACGGTATTGTATTGTAAATATTCTAATTGTCACTTTTCTGTAATACAAACTCCAGTTTTATTCAATTCAACAGTCATATCGGCCCTTAAATTATTGTAATAGAAACTGCTGCTTTAAGATTCGTTTCTAGATATAATGCATTGACAAGAAGCAAGCAATTAAGTTTAATGTAAATAAAACTGAACAGTCAATAATTTAATACGACTTGATCTAACGACCAGTTCGAGTCCGCTTTCAAGCGACGCTGATCCGATTTCTGTTTGTATAAATATTGTATTCTTGTACCTGGATTGTGTATAGTCTGCCAGGTACTTCTTGTCTTTAAGAAAATATATTTTAACACGATTTAAACTAATAATCTCGAATTATTTTACTACAGCCACACGTTCCACTTATCTAAGATTGGTTGTCAGCGAAAATTAGAAAATTACCTTTGAACAGGAAAGTCTTCCACGGTTCCCATTTAAAATTGTAGATTTTAAATGGGAACCGTTGAATCATCAAAATTATTACATAATGAATGATTTTGTAGTTTTAGTAACTTAAGTAGCAACCTTCAATCAAAACTAATCAATAAATTCTCTGTTGTTTCAGAAGGATCTCTCAGACGACTGTCTGTTTGCGGAACATTTAGAAGAGAATAACTACAACACATATTCGCGGATACGCAATGGAAAGAAGACGTTTTTAGCGTTAGACAATCGGGGCCGGTCGCGGCGGACGCAGATACCGGTCTCGCGGCAGCTAGGGAATCTGTCCACGTACGCCCTGACCCTCACGAAACGATGGGATGGACACGGACACAAGCCGACACAATGCCCCCCACGGCGGCATCGAGGAAAAATCAAAAGACCTCCACCTAGACACAGAAATTGCATGATGAGGATACAGAAGCAAAACCTAAGGCACAAGCGGAAACACAAGAAAGTTAACATTGCGAAAAAGAAACGGCATCCGAAGGCGAGAAGAAAACACGAAAACGGGACGACGACCACGACGGAGATGTACTGGGACGAGTCGACGATGTCGACGATATCCACGACGGATGTCGAGTTTTTTCGCTCGGCGACCGCGCAGGAGGCGGTCACACCCTCGTGAGTGGATCCCTGGTCGCGGTCTCAGCAGCCGTTGCGCTGGCACACTAGCACGGTTCCACACTTACACATATAAAGAATCTCTATATCATTCCTGCAATGTGCGCAGCACCGCACTTGCTCTCAGCGACAATTCATCATTGCTCTCTTAGAATTCCTTCGTTCGAAACATCGAACGGTGGCTTAGTTCTTTTCTCAGTTTATGAACCTCTAGTACCTCCTATTTCCTTGTAGTCATAATACTTTTAATACTCAATTGTCGAGTCAAAACGAACAAATATAAGGCATAACAGCTCAACAATAAACTAAATGATATTATTCTACCAAAGCTACTGAAATTATCTATCTCAATTTATATTCCTAGTTCGCTTTAAAACTTAGGTTATCGGCAAGATTCCAATTGTCTTAGTTACTGTTACTTATCATGAAATTATTAATGTAGATGATAAATCATATTCGATAAATAACAAGATGTTTTGTTAAAGATTTGTGATTAACGTTGAGTAAGGTGGAACAGTGTTAGATGATGGCTAAAAATTTCGTTTGTGATGATCCAAATACGTCTCCAAATACCGTTGTTTATGATGGTGACTAAATAGGTATCTACAGCCTGGGTCATAAGCCAAATGGACTGTCATATAGAATAGCGATATTTTAGTGAAATCTTCGAAATCCATATGTTGGTTGTCTTCTTAAATTTCTATTTAATTTCATCTAAGTGATTTGTTAATGGATTTGATACGAGACATCATCGGTTCCGTTACAAAAAGCATTTATCGGCCTAAAAAATCTTAAACGCTCGTAATTTTCCACGTTTACAAAGTGCTCTCAGAAGCGTATTCAAATTAAGAAATTATCACTTTAATTCCTTTGATAGCTGCGTGCTGGACATGGATATTAAAACGAAAATTAGTTTTACTTTATTTTTATAGTCCACATTACTGATCTGCATATGAATGGCTTGGATTGTCACAATCAGAATCTAGAGAAGCTTTTGTACTTAGATTGGGTGTGTTGAGGTGTAATTTCGTAAGAAATTGACTGAAAAATGGACTGAGTAATGTAGTTAATGTTGGTTTCGGTCTAGGCTATGATAGGATAAAGTGTAGCGCGGCGTAACGGCATGCTTCTGTAATGTGTAAGATGAAAGATGTCGCTGGTGAGCGGCGAGTCTTATAGCGGTCTCTGGATGCCATAATTCATAACTCACCGAAATACCACGGCGTCCAGCCGAATTTAAACCAGTTTAAACTGGATTTTAACTAGTTAAAGACACAATTAATTACATAATAATTGCGCAAGACTCGACCGCTACTACCAACACGTCTACCAAAATGGATGTAGTGATAAAAATTAACAGCGGAGATGTGACTACTAGTGTGTAGGTCTAAAACGTGTATCTAATTTGTAAATTTATTTATTTTCCATAGAGAAAGTGTATTTTGTTAACGTTTTAGTTGATGTTTTTTTATTCTCTTTCCCCCGTAGTTCCAACTGAATGTAGATATGTAGGATTTCATACGCTTGTTACTTTTAGTGAGCCAATTAATTTGTATTATATTTTAGTCCGTTCGGTAACAATATGTGCGTATGCGATGTGTATAGTGTGTATGTCAATGCAAATATTGTGATTGGATGGATTCACGATAACATTCTACATTTCGATGTCCCTCGCAATCTACTATGTGCGTAGATTTTGTACTGCTGTCAATTCTTGAGGTATATCATCAGTGAGTCTGTACATATTGAGTTTCCCGGTAAATAATTCAATTGATTTAATTCAATTATATATTAATTGTTTTCTATACAATATTCTGGCTATTTGTTTGGCCTGTCGGGAGTCAGTCAGTCATTTTAACTTAAAAGACGTAGTTATTATCAAGTTTATCGATTTAACTGATTCAAATTACAAATAATTATATTTATAGAAAATTACATTGATATAGGTAATTATATTTCTATGAATCAAATGAATATATTGCTGGCCTATGTTATCAGATCTTTGCATTTATGTGCAGATGCAAAGATACATTCAACAACGCCGATTCACAATTTGGCAACGCCAGATAATGAATCAGTGAACATTGGTAATAAACCAATGTTCATTGATTCGTGATGCAAATTATGCTCATATTTTACTATTTACTTTTATTATTTTCACATAATTCAAAGGACAAAGATAATTTATTTGCAATTACACGAGTTTTATACTAAATAAAATGAAATGCATTAATATGTCGCAATTAAAACGCAATTTCAACAATAATTGACTGATGATATACTTAAGATGGAATATTGTCAGTAAGCTTTATGAATGTACCTAAGGATAATAGATGAATGAATCCTGAATTTATTTATGTATGTATAAAGAAACATAGTCACGAAAGCGACCCAAAATCGCGACTCGTCTCAGCATTTACTTATGCATATTTTTGTAATTTTCCGAACTTGGCGCTCGCGCTGCCAGTCGCCTCGAGCGTGGATTTTTCGTCACTTTCGTTAAATAAATTATTCGAAATACGGATATATTTAATACGTGACTCGTTATTGTTATACTAAATTAATTCAAATCTATCTTTATGTTAGTTTAAAGCAGTATTTCGGTATTGTAAAAACTTTTCTCCGATACAGTATCTAGTTTTGTAGTTTTATATTGAATAGAAATTGTAAGTGATAAAGACGGCCACTGATTGTTCCGATGTCGATGCCGTGGTTCGAGGAGGCGCAGATAGATACGGTAAAATCACATTACCTTTCAAAAATGTTTAATAGTACCTATTATCATAATACCTACCTACACAAAATTGTTTATTTAACTCATGTCTTGTTTTTTCTTACTTTGTCAGGAATAAATTTTTTGTCCTAACAATAGCGATCTAAAATAACATCTGTGACAAGTAAGCTGAAAATGAAAATCCAATAATTTTAACTTTAAGAGAAATATTGTAAAATAAAATTTAAATGCACTAATATCATGATGATTAAAAAGCGATGACATTTTTTTAATATGGAAAAGTGAAAAATATATATATATATATTGAAAATAATGTGATTTTACAATGACCCCTACGATGGTGTAAAAATATGAGACGTAAGTTTATTATGTACGCATGTGCCATACTACCTAGCCCGCCCGGCTATGCCTACCGATACTACAATAGATTTATTAATATCTGTACAATAATAAATTATTTCGAAACAAATGTCAGATTGCTAAAATATACTTTTTAGCAATTTTGGAAAACGTTGCTTCGGATATTTATTTGTGAAAAATAAAAAAAAATGCAAATCATGATTAATTTATAGGATGGACAAGAAGAGTCAAACAGTATTAATAAAATAATTTCGATACATTTAATTCGTGTTTGCTAAATGCATATTTTACAAAACACGCTTACAGACTGTAGCATAGATAGATACCTATATTCATCATTTTATACAGCCTCGTCGTCGGTCGCCATTACTAGTGCTTTTCTCTTGAACTTGGCTCAACACGCCACCACGCGTCTAGTTATATTAATTTAAAGCCTATTTGGGTAAAATACTTGATTTCCTCTTGGGATCCATACTTCCATACTATATATAATATAATATTCATTATATATGATATATAATACTAATAAATATTATAAATGCGAAAGTCTGTCTGTCTGCACATATGTCTGTCTGTCTGTCTGTCGTTCCGCTTTCCTAGATAAATTCACGGCAAAAGCTAGTAATTAATTTATCATAATATGGTCAAGAATTAGGTACATACACTATGTAGGTAGGCGCGAAGTAAAAAAAAATACATGATATTTTTTTTTTTAATTGGGAATATTGGCCTTTAGAACAATGAGTAAATAAATCCCGTGGACGAAGACGTGGATCTAGAGTCGTTGACAACAACAACGTGGCCGATCTGTTGATTGGGTCTGACGACGTTCCTATTCACTCATTCGCACAATTTTACCGTCTTCCTCGTTTCAATAATAATAATTTAAACACTTGGTGTTGATTCTGGCCAAATATCTGCAGAATTAAAAAAAAAAAAAACATAAATTATAAAATATATAGTTAGTACCTATCTATCCAATTTTAAGTAGGTTACCTAGACTTCGGAATTTGTACGATTTTTTCAAAATAAAACGAGAATAAAGATGATGAAGTGAAATTTATATCTATGCTGTCTGTACAAATTTTTCGATTCGGATTTTAAAATTTTGAACATTCTTTAGATATTTCTAAAGTAGTGATTCACATTTTTAGAGCTACGTAGTTTTACCAAAAGATTGATGGATTATAGACAATAAACTTTTTACAACCTCTTTTACCAACAAATAAAATAAAATTATTCTATGAATACAATTTGTTGTTTCATTTAAAAACTGTATTGTTCCACTAAGTTTACGTAGGTAGGTACCTAACTACATAATCTTACTGGAATAATACCTACTTGGAAACTTACCACAGATACAAGAACATTACATTTTTCCTGTTATAAAAAAGTATAATAAACTCTAAAGAGCCGCGCCCCGGCCTTTTCTATGTCAATGCGCTAAAGTATGTTTTGTCTCATTCTGTCAATGTCAAATATTGTAAAGTGCGACCATGACAAAAATTGGCTTCAAGTATGCTTTCACCTTCAATGTAATGTTTTTATATCAGTGGCTTTAACTTTTTTAATGCCAGGACTTACTTTAGGTATGTATGGATGATGAAATAGAGCAGAGAGAGTCCGCGCCACGAAAAATCTCCCGCGGCAGTATATAGAACTACAGTCAGTTTAGTTATGTTGTTATTGTCAGCGACACTAGCGCCACCGTCTAGTGGAGCCTTTTTAGTGGCGAGACCTCTATCCAAAAAAGTCAATAAAAACTAAATTTAAAAAAATAATCTCATTATCTAGATAAGAGCTGACGTTTTCCAAACGATTTAAAACATTTTCCAAATATACCTAGCTAAGAACATTTTCAAATAGATTATTTTTCAAAAAAAAACAGATCAAAATCTGAATGGATCTGGCTGCTACGATGCCACGGACAGACATACAGATACCTACACAGACTTCCTTTCGTCGGGGGTTAAAAATCACTGTATTTTATTGAAGTAGAATGTTTGGGTATCAGATAGTTGACAGGCATATTAGACGAAAAGAAATGTAAGTATTAAAGAAAATGACTTTCCAATGTGGCAAAGGTGTTTTTTTCGATGTTTTCCTTTACCAGTACCTAGCAGATCTATTGATGAACTTCTACAAAAATGTTATAGAAAATGTATTTGTTCGAAATAATAGCCATTGTAGCTATGAATATTTATAAAAACAAGAATAGCTATTAGGTACAAGTATCGCTATCACAGTTGACAACAACGTATTAACGTCCATAGTAATTGTACAGCCTAGATTTTTGTACATGTTAAAGCATAGTAAAAAAAAAAACTTTAGATAGGTACAATATTTTAAAAAGCAAAGACATAGTGAGAACCTTTTTTGAGGTTGAAAATTAAATAACAAGTACTGGCAACACTGATCTACTCTTAACTCTTAACATTTTCGTTGTCTAGTTGGCAGCATTGTACGTAATAACGCCACATAGACAAGGTAAGCTATATGTTTGTATCATTAGAGCAAGTGAGATAACTATAATCTCACAGTCCTGACAACATGATTACACCTAACGTATAAGTCATATTGTAGTAATAACCTTATCGCTTTGAAATAAGGTTCTATTTGCAATTTACATTTACCTACCTTATATTATCAACATATCGAGCAAAAGTCGCTTGCCAGCCGAGCCGAGACGAAGCGCTCGATACTGACGTTGTCGATGCTATTCGATCGCCATTTTGTTGAATAATTTTCAACTCGTGATAACTTTCGATTCGATACGCGTTCAATAATCGTTTTACCATCTCAATTTCGGCGGCAAATTGGATATCAAAACAAGTATTGGATTTGGATCACCATGAAGAAATGTTCATCGCTTGTGTGGCGGTTTTTTGATCGTATTGAAAATGAAAGCAAGAGATGTCTTGCCGTATTGTGTAAATTATGTGAAACGCAGTATAAATTTTTCGGAAATACAACAAATTTGAGATCACATATGGTTAATAAGCATCCTTTGCAATGGGAATTGGCTCAGAACCAGACTCTGGACGAAGCAAATTTCAGGATTGACGACGAAGATACAAATCAATCAACGACTTCACCAAAACGGAGGAAATATTCACGGGCCTACAACAAAGATAAAAATGTACGTTATTCAGTATCAGTTGATAATCCAAGGATCTCAACCGGAGGGCAAGCGATTCCAAAAATTGAAATCCAAAGGGTATTTATGCTTTTGTTTAGGTACATACCTATCATAGTGTTTGTTATCGTAAATGATAAGTGATAACGAATCGATTTCCAATCGATTTGGCTAGATTGTGATGTAATCAGATTTATCGAACATCAAACTAGATCGATCGCAACAATCTAATCAAAGGAATCGTTTTAAAATATTTTTTTTTACTGTTAGGTATAAGAAAAATCAATACAGTGCTGTATAGTTCTATATATCATTTACATACAAACGACTCACTTGAGTTCTGATATCCAATATTACATGATTACTATGGTGTGACTGGTAAAAACAAAATATTAAAGTTAAAGATTACTAATAAAATAATAGAAACAATGTCTGATTGATTTTGCTTTTTTACAGATTGATGTTTTAGAAGCATCTGATGGGGAAAACGACAATGAGGAAACAGAAGCTACATTAAATTTAGTCAGACAATTACACAACTCATCTGGATTAAGGGGATCAGATGAAGAATGGTTGGAAGACGAAACATATGCTCCAATATATGAACCAAAACGCAAGAAAATGGCATACAGAAAAATTAAACGTGAAGTGTTAACTCCTCCGAGAAGGCAGTCATATGTTCGGGTAATAAAGAATGAACCAAAACCAACACCGAGTCCTATAGTCTTAGATAGTTATAAGGATGAGTATTCCGTATTCGGGGAGTATGTAGCGAATAAGTTAAGAAAGTTCAAGACTCCACGTACAAGAGGGAATTTGCAGCAATTGATCACAACGATTTTGTGGCAAGCAGAGTATGGAGCATATGATAATGCAGATGCTGTGAAACGGCTCCTGATGTACTCCGTTCACGCACAGGAACCTGAGCCGGAGTCACAGATTCACCAGGAGTTTGAGACGCATGTGCAAACTGAAGAGGTTATTGACCAAAGGGAGGATGAACCAAACCAAAGCATTGAATAGTTTATCTTTATTGAGAGATATCTTGTTATAATTTTGTATATTAAGAAATTGAGATTTCAGATTCAACAAATAATTAATAAAATGTTGCAAGGTTTTTCTGTATTGTAATTCTGTTAAGTTCTGTTGCAATTAAATTCAAAATCAGTTTCCCAGATTGGGTTCCTCATCACCTGGGTTCAAATCCTTGAATCCTATCCTATTGCTTTCTTTTAATTTTTAAAGATTCGAAACCGAGGTCACCATTGGTTAAGACTGTCTGTGACTGCCTGTGATCGAAAGGTCCCAGGTTCGAATCTTACCCATTCCCTATGAGACCACCACTTGCTTCCGGTGATGAAAACAGAGAGAAAACCTGCACATTGGTAGACCTATGCTGGCAATACACTAACGCCAAACTCAGAAGTCGACGCGAATGAACATACATAGCATAGCGTAGTTTGTATGAGAGAGTTTTTAAACAAGTATAAACTATGTCGAATCACCAAAAGTTTGGCGAACTGTTTGCCGATTGTATCGCCGGCATTAAGTTGTGTAAAGAACATGTATGTGACTAAACTAGATGGCGGTTTTCGTATAAGTGATGTATGGCAGATGCCCTCCGGCGACTTGAATATATCCATCCTGATACCAGTGCATGCTTGAAAAAATAAATTTTGTGGAAGGGAACCTAAAATAAATTTTATTAAATTCAAAAATAGAACTGAGATTATGTTCTTTGTGGTGGGGCATAAATTATATTTTTTTTTTATTTGTAAGGCCAACAATCATTCATACGTGTTATAAATTCTGTGTTCGTACATTATTAATACAAAATGAGAAAACATTTAAATTTTGAGAATTTAGTATGTACAGGTATAACCTAATTTATGTCCAAAATGCATATTGTGCACAATGCACCCTGCTTACGTAGGCCATGCACATCTTAGAAAGACGTAATGGAGCCAGTATTCAGGTCAGTTTGTTCAGCTCATAACCAACCAGGATGTGTTATAATTGTTGCTATGAGGGGCGGGACTATTCTAGATAATTTATGTCATTCTAGCTTCTATTGAATCAATAAGCGGTGGCATGGAGTCAACTGCCAGAACTGTTTTCTTCAAACAGACAATGATGAAACATACCTAACCTTTCTGATGCAGTCGGGTAAAACCATTTGGTTAGCCAAGTATGTGGTTTTGGCTAAAACAGATGTAGTAACATGAAGGGCGGCAAAACTGTTTTTTGTACCATTCAAGATTCACACGTCCTCTGAGTCACTGCGGAATCGTGCCATATCCGGAAAAATACTCTTACTTAACTTGTACATACTGAATAGATACAGCCAGTCGCGCGCGAGTTATAAAACACCCACGTGTCGCCCACCTGAGGGGCGGCAAATTATAATCCGACCCGAGGCGGCAATGACCACGCTTCGTCACTGACCCTAGCGTTGAATATGTGGGCACCATGAACTAGAGCCGCTCCTGCCAACATGTCCTAGGCATTCTGGTAGACGCGTCCTGTCTTTTGCAAGGAAAATCATCATAGATTTGTGTTAGATACTTATACTGGTCTATACTGTTTATCTATACCGTGATTTTCTTATGCGTTGAATATGTGGGCACCATGAACTAGAGCCGCTCCTGCCAACATGTCCTAGGCATTCTGGTAGACGCGTCCTGTCTTTTGCAAGGAAAATCATCATAGATTTGTGTTAGATACTTATACTGGTCTATACTGTTTATCTATACCGTGATTTTCTTATCGAATAAACACTCGACATGAAAACTGTTTCTATACATTGATAAACATCTGTCAAGTTGAAGGTCAATCTACGTCTATCTTTATAATATCCAGGGGAATAAGTATATAAATTACTTTAAAGACACCTAACCTATGTACCTATGTCTTTTTTATGTTCGTGTGAAACACTACATTGCACGATAGACAAAACAAATCATCTCATTTTTTCAAGTTGGTTAAAATAAATTACATCGAGATCTCCACGCGCATGCGCAATTTCACATCTCGTGTCGCGGCTCTATCTGCTATCTCTTTCGCACATGTCAATCTCAGCTGTTCTGCCAACATGGCCACGCTAAGCCGCTCCTCAAGTAGATTATTAAAATTGCAATTTTCCCCGATTCTTACGCGTAATTTAAGTAATTTCAAAGTGAATAAAAATTACAAGAATGTGTTGACAACATGTGCATGTGTTTTGGGTGGTGGGTTCACGTTTTACGCAGTAAAAACCTATGGAAATGCAAGCACAGTCTACGCACTCAAAGCAAAGGTAAGTCTAGATTGTTTACATATTTATGACTAGTTTACTGGGTGAATAAGCCTTCAAATTATGTGGATACAGTATTGTTTTATTATAATACAAGGAAAATAATGCATTTACTGACGTAGTTATGTCATGATAGACGTGTTTCGCGCAGCCGCACTGCTTGTTTATAAATAGCAATTGACATTTATGTGTCCGTTCAAAAACATGCAAGCGGTCGCAATGCAATAAAAATACTCAAAACAGGACTTCCACTACACGTGCGAACATATTTAACCTCGTAGAAGATGTGTTATGATTAAAATTTTGTCTTTAACTAAATTAGGCAAATATAACTGGGTTGTTTTTTTTTTTAGAAAGAATATTATTAGTTTAAATGGATTTATTATATTTCGTGATGACTTCCTATGTTTATTATGAAGGTAAGCGTAAGGGCGCAGATGTACTTACTCTTCACACTGCTGACTACCTATTTAAGTAAAAATAATTGTCTGCAAATGGAATCAATTTGTCTTCGCCAACCACAAGAATGGCGGCACAGTTCCAATGCTCTCGATGTTAGAACTCGCACGGAACCCACTCTATAACTAATGATCGCAATCAATAACATATGAGAATTGGTAGAATTTCTCAGTTTTAGGGTTATGTATAGTTATTACCGAGTAGGTATGAAAAACTCAGGTCCACGGTCTCTTAAAAAATCAAACTTGTTTGACGCGATCAAAAGATATGATATGACCATACATCGCAAATGAATTACCCAACTAGCGGCCCGTCCCAGCTTCTCTCGGATTAAACTCAAATAAATTACCTATACACGTAAACCTTACACAGGAATTAAGTTTTAGGTACCTATCCATTGGTAAAAATCTACAAAAATATTTTGAGTTTATCGCGTTTATTAAGACAGATAGACGCGACATGACTTTCTTTATAATATGTAAGGTCAAGGTATCCTTGCTTGCAATTTCACAGGAGAAAAAAGCTTGATTGTACTTTCTGTTTGTCTGCAATCATATAATTTTGCAAGTAGCATTGTCTACAGCAAATTTTGACTTTGAATCAATGTGAAAACTGTAATAATACGAATTCTACGGAATCTACGGTATGTTCCGCAACTCGCACTTGACCGGTTTTTATTTTTTAAACTAAACACGTGTTAAACGCTCTAATGATATCCCGGGGTGGTAATCGTTAATAAGACAGCGGAGACATTACTCACATACTGGAGCAATGTTAAATTGTGTGAAAAGTTGCGGCGATTTGACAGATGTATTAATCAGACAGATTGTCTGTGTGTTTAAAAAAATAAAAGCCAAGATTGATTTCTCTAGTTTTACCCCGTTATTCTTATAAAGATAAGGCTGGAGCTTATAGTATAACGTTTTTTTTTAATGAATAATAGGATTATACTTATGTTCCGATTGCTCTTTTTTTATGATTTTACAGCAAAATAAATTTAAAAATTACATTATGTAGCTACTTTCGTAATTAAATAATAGGTTTCAATAATAATAGGTTTAATAGTAGTAACTATTTCATTTATTAACAAAATTCACGATTCGAACATTTACTGTGAAGATAGTTCACATGTAATCGTAAGAAAAAGTGAGTAACTTCATCTCTCTCTCTCATCTCCGGTTTTTAAGCCGGTATACCGACTACACACTAGGTATCTGGTGTGTCCGCATAGTGTGTAGCCGGCATAATATCATGTACCTATGTTATGTATATTAAAACTCGTAGTTCGTGTCTCGTAAGATCGAGAATTTTAAAAAGACAACATCAAAACTGCATACAAGCGCCTTATCTTACAAATCAAACAATTTTTGACAGTCACTTTGCCTCCATTGAGTTGCAAAATGATGTGTCAGCTAGTTAATTGAATAAACTTCAGCTTTTCATACTATATCTCGATCGGATCTTGTTTCATTCAAGTTCCGACGTTTAATATTCACATGTGTGATGTGATTACGGCAGCTTTTGACCGCAGCTCTGCCCGCATGAGTTTCTCAATTATTTTTTCAGAGATGAATGATACTCTGCTTCTTCAAGAAAGATTCAAGAGGATTGATTTAGTTCCTAAACCAATCTTTTCTATATAAAACTTGAAGAGGTCCCGCCCTTGAATAGGACCACTCCAAATCCTCCCGCGGATGTCATACGAGGCGACTAAGGGACACATAACCTTGACAGCTGATAGGCAACAATAACATTCCCAAAGAAGGTGGATGACACCTCTTGAGTCTTTAAAAAAAATTAAAAATCTAAGCATACATAATGATAGACAGTCAGGGGGAAGCGACTTTGTTTTATATTATGTACTTAGTGGTTTCCTTACAGTACATGCATGAGTTTAACAAAAGTTCTACAAAACCACGATATGGTTTGACTAGGATTAGGGTTGATCAAAACCATTTTTTTTTTCCATAATAATCTACACTCCTACACTAAAGAGGACGTGTTTGTTTACTGAACCGATTTCAAAAATTCTTTCACCAATATGTATAATGGAATATCAGGATGGATATGGGTTATTTTATTCAGTTAGAAATCTATACTATTATTATAAAGAGGTAAGCGTTTGTGAGTATGTATGTTTGAGGCGGGTAATCTCCGAAACTACTGAACCGATTTCAAAAATTCTTTCACCATTAGAAAGGTACATTATCCAAGATTGCTATAGGCTATATTTTATCTTAAAATTCCCATGGGAGCGAAGCCCCGGGCTACATCTAGTTTTAAATGAAGTCCTTGGTTATCTTTATATATTTTTTAGTGGAAGATTAGTCAGCTCATCAATAAAATCAATGATGATTCGAGCGTTACATACGCTACGTGACAGATCAAATGTGCCATCTCGTATAATTTGTATCATTGACGCATATTACGTGCTCGGTTGTGTCAACGCCAAGTTTGTTTGGTGTTTAACTCAGAAAAGTTTAAATGATATATCTTGAATGGGCTTTATGTCGGATACTGTAAAATAATTGTATTATGCGAACAAGGTATTACATTTTCGAGTATAACTTTTTTTCAAAAAAAAAAAAAGTTATTTGATGCAAGATTTTACTGTCGCTGCATTCAACGCGTAACAAAAAAAAATCATGCCCGTGCATTAAACCGTTGAGGAATTCCCTCGATGGGAGCCGTTCCTGTGTGCACCATCCCGATCAGGTGATGTGACCTGAAGCGACATGATTTTACCCACACGAACACACAAACAGGACAAGTTACTATAAAAGCTTGTAAAAATACACAATTGGCTTGGATTCTCTACATTCATCATAATTTATATGACTAATGCTATTGTCATCGTAGAATATAGTCTAAATCAATTTCGCACACAATGTCGCATCCATTTCTAGGTTGTTTCACCGCAGAGATACTTCAAATGAATTATTTATAAGTACCTAAATTATTCTAAGGCTTTCCTGTTATTGGTGACTCATACAGGGACTTTTGCACGACAAAACGTAACGATTAGGGTAAAATTAGATCAAAATTGTAAGAATAACTACAACAAAGAAACGGGAAAGGGTCTACTGGAAGAGATTTCATATGAAATAAGTAGCTCCCTTGTACTCATTTTTATAATGTAATTTATATTTTAAGTTTATTGTGTACATAAATTGATAAATAAATAAATAAAGAAATACTTTGTTCAGCAAAGAAATGACAATTTTTACATTTGAATACAAACTAATAGAAGTCTCAGCATTTGATGGACCTATACGCAAATCCATACTTCCATAATATACTTATATAACAAAGCGAAAATTTGAATTTTTATTTGTAATGTATAAACTCAAAAACTATTGGGCCGATTTTGATAAAATTTGGCACAGAGATAGACGAAACCTTCAGGAGTAACATAGGGTACTTTTTTTATTATGAATTTACCCGAGCGAAGCCGGGGCGGGCCGCTAATATCAAAATAAACAAGGGATGAAAAAGTACAATGAAATGAGGTTAAGGGATGAAGAAGAATTAATGGAACAGTACACACAATAAAAATACTTAAGTTTTATTGTTGTCAACATTCAAATCATTTTGTGAAAACATTTGACTCCAAACACCAGATTCCTTGCGATTTCGGGAATCAATCTTATGATGATGCTAACGTACAGAACAGACTATAATGTTTGTTACAAGCTTTTACTTTTAATGAATAATACTAATTTGTTTTCTATATTTCTTCAGGTGGAATATTCCAACTCAATTTCAAAGAACATATAGATTTAGCTCAAATTATTTATAAAAAATAATTAGGGGTGAAACATTGTATGAGAAAAAAATTCTTTCAAAGTTTCACCCCTCATTACAGTCATCTGGGGATTGATTTATGAAAAAGCCTGTGTTTGAACGGAGGTCTTTAACTACTACATGCATACCAAATTTCATTAAAATTGAACAGAACGGAACAGAAAGATTTAACATTAGTATGGAATTATGTCTCTTTGCCTTATTATCCTGCAACTACGATCGGCACTGGAATAGGAAACTCCTCAACTGTGTACATGAAATGTTTCTTTTGTTACGCGTGGAATGAAAAAAGATTTAGTTCTCCTAATACAATAAAATGTTGTGTCAAATATTATATTTCTCTAAAAAAAAATTTCCAAAACTAGTTTTCTTGTTTTGGCTGTGTTGATAAATCAGACAAGTGTTTAACGTAATATTGTCTACAATGAATGGAAATATATGTCTTTAAGACACAAAGGGGACAACAAATTATATCATTATATCACCTAAAAAATAGGGGTTTTTAGAACTTAACTAGATCAATGGGCATCGCTGGTGGTCTTCTCCGAAGCACCCTTAATGTGGTATGATAGATTGGTTTACGCCCGATATTTGCCCGCGGTTTCTTCCTAAACAGTCGGGCACAAAACCATCTTGAAGTTGAGTTTACGCCCGACTTTTTGCACCGAAACTGGGCAGATACGGGACGTAACCCACCTCTGGGTTTGAGGGACAATGTGAATGACAATAACGTTTACAAGGGGTTGCTACATTAGGGTCACCGTGAGCGTCCAACTGATTTACTTTTAATCGTGCGTTTGATATTATCGCGAGCCATTGAGTGTTTTGTTACGAACCTGTGAGGCACTACCATTTGTTTTATCGCTATCGACGGGAATTGTATCAAAATCATTATTTATTGCAATATATGGGTATTGGTTAGTTATAGTTGAAGTACAAGCACGCTAAAAACGTTGCCCTTTTTGCATGTAATATGAATGTATGACAAGGACAACATGATATGAAACTTGATAGTATACATTTTTAACTGTTTTTGCCCACGATAACTTCTCTAAATTATGAAATGGTTAGTCATATTTGATTCTAAAGTGTGTAGTTTGTGTGTATATTGGCGGTTGTGTGTAAAAATAATATCTACAGAACTTAAACAATAGACAAAAAAAAATTGATTAAATGATTAGCTCTGCTTTTAATTAACAGTTTATTTGTAGGTACAACTGATTGTTGTAAATCATTGCTATTTCTCATGGGGTCATTTGTGATAGTCAGTATTTTTAGTAGGTACGTAGTATTTTTTAAGGATAAGGAAGGGTTGCTCAAGCGTTGTACATTTGATGTGAGATCATTCAGGTCAGGTCTAGGTTGTAAGTCGTGTAAATCCTACTTATAAGTAATTATAAGTGCTTATAAGTAATTATAATTATAAATGCGAAAGTTTGTAAGAATGTGTGTTGTGTATGTATATAATGTATGTTTGTTACTCTTTCACACAAAATCTACTGCACCAATTGTTATGAAATTTGGTATTTCGGGTGGAATATAACCTGGACTAACACATAGGGTACTTTTTATTCCGAAATTCCCACGGGAAGCGAAGCCCCGGGGCGCAGCTAGTAAATAATATAATGCTTTCATAGATCAATATCAGTATTTTGTAGACATTTAAATTGCTTGATCTGATGTCTTTTTCTTACGCCACGAAAGAAGTCCAGTGGCAAAAACAATGTGTAACTACCAACAACGACTACGTTGTTGTTGTTAGCGATTAGCGAGGCGGCATTTCTTTCGTAGCACGTAGCAAATCTCGACTCAACTCCGTCGAGAACCAATAGTAGTGAACCCGCAACCTGTCAAGTTCGATGCAGAGGATTGTGTTACTACAAGAAAAAAGTAGTGACCTGACCAGGCTGTGAACACGTCGGTGTAAAAAACAAAACGCTGATATAAGGTTTTCTCTGGAACCAGGGAACATGTGACATGTTGCTGAATCGCCTACTATCTCGTGTTTGCGTTTTGTTCGTGACTTCTTTGAACATAAAAATAAAATCCAAAACGAATATTATTATTTTTTTTTCGTAAGTATTCGCGGATTAGATGTCGTCAAGGATATCATCCTTGACATCTAATATATAATAACACACTACACGTGTATTGACACGTGGTTGGTTTTCGGCTTCCTTACTTGTAAGACTCAATAGTCTTACAAGTAAGGAAGCCGAAAACCATGCGAAGTCAAGAATACACAATAATCTTCATTTGCAGTCGCGTAAAAATAACAAAACGGACTGGGTCCGGCGACGTCGCAAGAAACCGAGAAAACACTTAAATTAGAGTGAGAAGCAATACCTTTTTCATTGGTTTTACCCTTTACTTGTCTTAGAGCATGTGGAATTGTGAATAAATATATAAATGATAATATTTCTTTATTTCAGTCAAAATACCATATTTGGAATATTTACACATTATCTTAAATTAATTGTTTTATTTGGAGGTCCGTAGGTATGCCCCTTCATTCGCATAATATGAGATTCTCAAAATATCAGATTATCTATTGATGTGATGATAGTTATAATTGTCCTCTTAACACCTTCTCTATTTTCGTCATTTCCCAATTCGTCGCGAACTTTTATTTATCTTTGTTTATTATTCCTCCTAAACACATCTGCTTCCGTCCTCTGGTCTCGTCCACGAGCGAAGCCGAGCCAGGTCGCTAGTTGGAGTATAAAAACATCTGCAGGAAAAGTGTTTCCCGTCTCCGCAATGGCCAATCCAATCCATCAGCCTCCCCTGTCTGCCTCAGAGCCAATTCACTTCCACACGATTAGCACTGACGTCCCTAATTGATTGACGTCTGCCACCAAGTGGGCTATCCACTTCCCCGTCACGTTTGACCAAATCATTTGTAGTGTCTGTTCTTGTTTTGGAAAGAATTTCTTTTATTTCGAATTTCGATCTATAAAAATATAGTTATCATTGAAACAAAAAAAATCGATATAACATTTAGTTTTTAATTATGTAATATTAACACAAAATTGCCTTGTTACTGACAAAAATTGACCTATTGTTTTTTTTTTTCTAATAAATATATTTTATTTATTACTAATAGCGGTATTAATCGTATTTTAGTAAGGGTATTTACCTAAGAAGCTGTTCTGCCCATAAAGAATACCAAAATACATCAGTTTATTAACATATACATTTTTCTGTGAATTTCGTTAAATTAACCACAAAAAATCTAATAATAAAATCGTAATTTAAGTAGATTTTAAATATTGTCTTTCTTTAAATTTCGCGGTATTCCCAGCATTAAAACCTCTTCTCTAAGAGTTGTAATCTAAATGTGCGATCTTACTTTGCTTTGAGTACACCAATAACATCCAACCACACAAGTATCAATACAACTATACCCTCCATCTAAACCAAAGTTTAATAACACTTCAATCGAGATCAAACAAAACAGTAACAAAATGGAACAACCCTATAAACTAATAGACCCAAAACGACCAAATTTGGAATCTCCATAATCTCCGGAAATAGCACCACCTATAAATCGCAAGGGAATCAACCGCCGACCCTCATGGTGTCACAAACAAACAAACAGTTAAACCAAATCCCCTCAAAGGAATTTTTCAATCAACCACATACATGTGACTTAATAATTCCTTTCACAGTTGGACCGTTTGAGGAGCACGGTGATAAAGATCTTGATAATGGAAAAGGGGCTCTAAATTTAGGTGTATTGAATTCTATTTTAGTCGATGGAGCTGTGAATGGTGGAAAAAAAGGTGAAATGGCGCGTACAATAGGTTGCATCGGTCATTGAAACAAATATGTTAGGGGCGTTGTTGAGGGTAAACATATCCTGAACTGACAGACGGTAAGAGCTTTAAGGATGATGATATTTGTTGTAAATGTACGGCGTCAAGAGGTTAAATAGTTCATTCATTTATGTGTGATTGTTTATTTCTATATTATATATTAACATGAAATGATTTGACATCTCATAATCCACTCACGAATGTAAACGTTACATCCCAACTAATATTATAAATGCGAAAGTTTGTTACCTCTTCACGAATTATCTACTGGATCAATTGTTATGAAATTTGGTACACGGGTAGAAAATTACCTGGAATAACACATTGGGTACTTTTATCCCCATATTCCGACGGGAGCGAAGCCCCGGGCGCAGCTAGTAATATATATTAGCATATATAGGTTATCATCTACCCCGTAAAGATATCTAGTCTTACATAAGAAAACTCAAGAAGCAACCATTTTAGTCCAATTCCTAGTTAGAAGGGGACCAAATTCAATCACAAGAAAATCATGATTCCCTTAACAGAAATTGTATATGACCCTAAAGTTCACGCAGAAGGAGGCATCGTTTTCCTAAGTAGACAGGCACGCGGCCCCCCGTCGCGTTGCAAATATCCACTACTAATGACTGTTTAAAGTCAGCCATCGGGAGAACTGTAGTTAAGATTTCATTTGCAGAGATTCATACATGATTATAGTTATAATTAACATCACATAACGGCGTTTCTATTCCTTTTGATATTTATTTCACTTAATTATACGAATTCACATTATTTCTGTTTCAATTTAACATTCCACAACACAAGACAACCAACGTCATCTGTAAGGTTAGACACTATTTTGTATTTAGTTTATGATGTATTAATTTATTTCTTTAGTATTATCAACATTGTAGCTACAAACTAGTGTATCATGTACTTATCCTTTACGTCCCATTAACTCAAAATATCTATTATGTTCCGTTCAAAGCTTATAAGTAATAATAACCAGTCGTCAAAAGGATCTTCGTGTCATTTTTTACTTTCTTTCTCATGCATGTTCGATTGTTACCAGTTCATACGTCGATAGTTCAAACTTGACCAGAGCCACACGCATTGTTATTAGATAAGCATCTTGTTAGCCAATCACCTCCCAGATCTACCCCTATAAACCTTTTATCTCCCAAACGATTTTGGTCCATAACATATGTGTTATTAAGTTCAAAGTTAAATGGATAATCTAATTAATTTATGACTAATAATGGAAATATGGAACGTTTAGTGGCGATGGCTCCGATGTCCTCAGTAATGACTGAATCGTAGGGCGTTACGTGGTTGTGCCGTATTTGAATATGACAATCTGATGCGTGCGTCTGCTTCGTTTTCTAAACATTTATCAATTTAATTTTCATCTATATAATATGTATATTTGAAATTCAAATTGTTTCCTGATAATGGAATGTCATCTTTGTAGAATACTAGTTTTATCCGCGGCTTCGCCCGCGTGAATTTCATAGTAAAATCTCGATCATTCTTTAAGAAAAATTATGTAGAGTACTTTTACTAATTTTCAGCTTTTTATTTTGAAAATTGTATTAAGTCAGTCTTTTACCCCCCTTTTGAAGGGGTTGAGGCTTAATTTTCAGAAAAATCTAAAACACGTTTTCATTAATTTGTTACAAACACCTAAAATCCAAATTTTCAAGTCACTAACTTCAACGGTGTAGAACTTTCATATAAACGTTTTTCACCCCTTTCACCCCCTTCGGGGTAGAATTTCCAAGAATCCTCTCTTAGTGCTCACCTACACTCCCCAGGGAACCTACATGGCAAATTTCAGCTTTCTATGCCCAGTAGTTTCGGTCGTTGTCTGTCAGTCACTCAGTAACGGAAGAGTTTTATATATATTGATGATCACAAGTACATGTAAAAATGTAGTTATAGTTCTCCATACAATATGTCATAGTTTTGTATTTATCCCTATTGTAATTTTTCCACGACCTAAGTCTTCATGTTCTTCTTGTCCTGTACCAAAATGGTTATGTAACTAGTGTCGGCGCATCGTGTATCTTCCACAACTTTTTTCCTGTTACCTTCATTCACTTTTAAGAGAGCTAAGTCTTTATCTGTAGTTCACATAATGCATCTTAATATATATTTTGCTTTTTCGTCAGCAATTCTTACGATGGATATTTTGTCTTTATAATCAGGTTATAACGAATCAGATCTTGATTTCTCTCAGTAATATTGTTAACCATCTGAATTGTGAATACAGTTGTTTTAAAGACTAATAAAATGCCATGTGAGAGCTTATTGAACCTCATAAAATTAAATTGGATACAAAACAGTCTGACATAACCGGAGCGACGTTAAGAAGCGTTAACGAGTGGTCAAAACAAATCATCTGACCATTTCAACCATAAGGAAGAAAGATATAGCCTTTTACCAACTAAAACTGCTAAATTTACTCATGGTAAACTAAAAGATGTTGAAATTTAGAATCTATGATCAGGAAAATAGAGGATAGATGTTTTTGCTTTGTATGTAGAAAATGTTGCCGAAGTATAAAAGACTGATTTATATAGAGTGAGCCGACTCAGTGGTCTTGTCTAATAAATCTCAATCAAGATTGTACGATACGATACGATCGGCGCTCTGTCCTCACTGACGATAGTTTTAGAAATAGATAAATCATATTACTTTCGAAATTGTGTATGATTTTGGCTCATATACGATAATTTCACATTATTTACGCAGACTTTTCAAATGCCTTTAAGCGACTTGAATAAAATAGTGATAAACTCGATAATAAATAATCATTGTTGTTGTGTTCAGATGTAGATCTGAGATTCAAATGCTTGCATTCAAGTTACATTTCTCCTACTTCCAGTTGTCCTAATGAGTTGAAATTTCCCACGTCGCTTCAGTTTCCATGACAATGCATTATTATGATTAGCATGACCTGATGGTGCAGCCCGGATTTCGCTACAAACGAGGGAACTCCAACCGTTTACAACACGGACAATAAGGACATGGGATTTTTGTCAGGCGTTAAATAAAATGACATTTAAAATGTCATTTTTGTAAAAAAACATGTTTTACGAATGAATGATTTATTTTACTTATTCCTACAACTCATTCAATATCAACTTCAATACTTTCCTGAGTTGTCTATTAACGAATATTGTCTGTGGTTTATATCACAATGAAGATGGGCGTATAAAGAGATTTGCGTCGTAATGAGCCAGCCTTTTTGTTTTCAAGTTTCGTCAACTAGCAGTATCGAAACTAAAATTTACGAAACATAGCTGTTTCGTAAATCATAGTTTCGATACTGATTGTTGGAAGTCAGTATTTTTGTTGGTTTTGTATATATACCTAAAAAATTACAATAAATGTATATTAAATAACAACCTATATTATATATTAAATAACAGGTATTAAACGCGCATATACCTTTTCTAGCGAGTCGCGCAGTGATCACGGACCTTCGTAACAAGGTCCGAAACGTCTGGGAAATAGAAAAGGTATGTACGCGTTTAATACCTGTTTTTTAATATATAATTATGCAACGCGAAAGTTTAAAAGTGGTTTTGTATATGTTTGTATATTAACTCTTTTTTTTTTTCATATAGAAAATAGAACACACAGTGACAATTTAAGCTCACTAGTGTGCATGCGATTATTGGCAGACGCCGTGAGCCAGTAGTTGTAATAGTCATGTCAGATGTCTTTAGGCGACTTGGATGAAATCTGACACGGGTGTTAGCAATTAACACATTCGAAAAGAAAGAAAGAAAGACAAAGAAAATACATACACAGAAAGCAATAAAGAAGATCTAAGAATCTTTTATTTGCTTGTTTTAAAATAGTAACGTAAGTTGTTGCCTGACAACTAACGTACATTACATGTTTTAAAACAACCTGAGGAACTATTTTAGATTAACAATTCTTGCACCGTCAAATTTGTCGTTGATTTTAACCGGCGCGCCACTGACGTTTATACAAAATCAAAAATTTTATTCGACTTCGAATACTATACATTACTAAATCTTCCGCCGACTTCAATAGCGCAGGTGAAGAAGACAAACGCGGCGCAACAAACTTCATCGCAGCCTTTTCTCCAAAGACGTCAATTAACAAATGTGGATAAGGATTATCTGTCGAGTGCTTACTGCGAGATTTGGATTAAAACTCAAACGTCAAAACTTTTCGCGATAAGACGAAGCAAGCTAAACCATTTGTGACCACAGCCACAGAATTAATAGTTTTTGTAATCGAAGTTTGTGATATTATTGGTTACAACAACTATGAGGTTGTGTCTCTCTGCGAAAAGTTGTGGACCTCTGTAGTCTACAATAACAATATTATTGTATTTCAATATGCAAGCACTTTAGTCAGATCTCAACTTGATCGAAGTCACCCAACTTGTTCCAATACAAACATTGATCAAGTAACGCCAATTAGTAACTTCATACATAAATCGCTGTATATCCATGATATACGGAGGTACCAGGAGATATTTCTTGAAATGCTAATCTGTTCGATCCCGACATCGGTCATCGATGAAAGTTGTTCGGTTTCCGAGACATTAACACCCTTGTTTCCGTTAATGCTTTTATATAAAATCTGTTGTGTATAAACCTAGATGTTATCTAAATTAGCCAAGATGAAAACGGTAAAACCTGAGGGAGTTTTAGGTGTAAAAATTATTATGGTTGTATCTGAACGAAGCCGGGACGAACCGCTAGTTATGAATATAGAAAATAATTTAATAATAATAATATAGATAATAATTTTCTATTAGGAAATAAAGTTACTAAAAAAACTATAGCTCTAACGAAGACTGTTTCTTAACAATCAAAAAATCATGTCTTAATTTGCGAAGGAGTTCCCACAGGAAAAATGTAGTGATTTGGTTTAGCCAAGGGCAAGTTTGGTCTATGGCTTCTTGTCATTCTAGATTATTTATGGGTAAGTGTTTCAAGGTTCCTGGATAAAGTCCCTTTTTTTGCCAATTGTAGTCGCTATCGTGTGTTTTAGTGACAAATAATGTGAAATATGTGTGCATTATTAAAATATAACAAAAGCTACCAGCCTTTTGGGCACTTTGCAGTAGGACATATTTTGATTGGATTGTTAGATCATCAATTAAAAAAATAATTATTTTCACTTTTTTTTAAAATAAATTAATAATTATTTTCTACTGACGTAGGAACTGTACTAACATTTATGAGTTTTGGTTAAGGGCCCACCATAGAAAATTAAAATTAAAAAAAATTAGTGAAAATTAGTTTTTGACCTCGACTCACGCACGCTCTTATACTGTCGTTTTTCCCGTTCCCGTGAGAATTTCGGGAATATTTATATCAGTCGTAGTAAGTAGAAACTTATTATGACCAGTAGTTTTGCCTATGCGTTGTCTGTCTGTCATTTACGGGAGATTCTTTGAAGTGAAAACTTCTTTAGCGGCGTTGTGCACTTTGTGTGATGGGTAAACAACAATCGCGTCAGGACACGTGACCCTGATCGAAAATTCGTAACACATCAAATGCGCAACGTATATTCAAGTTATCACTTCTGCCGACACTCCCGCAGTGCAACACGTTTTTTTTTTTCTATATAGATAAATTGATGATTTATTATACTTATAACCTGATAAATAAAACGCCTTACTTTTAATAAAGTTATCTTAATTGAAGGAAAAAACGCAATTTTATCGGAAAAAAGAGACCGAAAGACTGCATACATTTCTCGTTGAAATAAATCAATCTGTGCAATTAAAAAAAACCCAAATGTTCCGATCGTATAAAGTTGCCGTGTACTGGTGTAACTTCAGAAAGCAGCGCATAAACGCAAGGAGTTTAGTAGGGTGACCATCTGTTTATAGATAGATAGATAAAAACTTTATTTGCAGCTACAGAATACACATACATCAAAATAAAATTAACACATGTATAATATATTATAGATAGGAAATATGTTATAGATAGATAGTAGATTGATACAATAGATAGAATTGATAGAGCCCAATGGTACTTGAGTTTAGTTAGTTTTTTAATTTATTTCTAATGCAATATTACCAATTTGTGTTGTACAAGCTCCTTCTCGGTGCTGGTCCCTTTTCCGCAGGAATTTGTCATCAAAAATGCTTTTTTGTTCGTTTGTAATAACTTTATTGTTATAATAAAACTAGATTAGGACTTGGTCGTCATCTCCTCTACTCCGTTCAAAAAATAAATTAAGAAAGATAATATTAAAGCCAAGGCGGATTTTTGAATCTGCACATGAACCAAATTTAATCGAAATCCGTTCCTTGAAACTACTACCTACGTGAAAATTTTCATAAATAAATAAATAAATATATTGGGACAAATCACACAGACCAAAGTAAGTTCGGGACTTGTTGTTATGGGATACTAACTCAACGATACTATATTTTAAAACAAATACATATATAGATAAACATCCATGATCCAATTTAATCGAACGCGGGACCTCGGTTCAGAGGCAAGCACTTAGCCACTGCGCCACCGAGGTCATCAACAAACAAACAAATAAAATAAAGAACAAACTGAAGCAGCATAACAGAACCACTAATAATTAGTGATAACTTGGAAGTTGTCCCAAATTTATTGAAAAAATTATTCTATTTCTATTATAAAGTTTATTGGCTAAACACAAACACAATAGATAATGTGGATAAAAAAGCCTTCCAGACCATTATGGTATTATTAATCCCAAAAGTGTTGAATTCCAGAATTGTTGATTCCACGAATTTTGAACTCCAAAAAGAACTAAATGATTCCTACAAAAATGGTTGCCGATAGTGCTCATATAGTTGGAAGTAGTTTAATAGTTATATGGTCACCTTATACTCCTTGATGGTCACCCTATCTCCCAGAGACACAATAGTGGCCCAGTAGAGCGCGCGGTAGGGCACCGGTCCCGCTGACATCTTTACTTTATATCTTGTTACTTGTAAGGCCTCTCATGCGCTGCTACCAAAATTATCAATTATCAACATCAAATAATTTATCACGTGTGAAGGCCTAATTACTGAAGAATTAGGTCTTCACACGTGAAAAAAATGTTCACGTTATATTCCAAGTTAAATGATATTTACCAAAGCTACAAGCTACTAGCATTTCGGAACGACCACTGGTGAGTCCGAAAGAATATCATTCAAACTGGTTGGCCCCTATCATGCCAGGAGGGCTTACCATTTTAAAATATAAATTCAAATCTATACTATATTCTGGTTAATTTTAACACATAAAGTTCTCTTTATAATACTGTGGTTAATCTTTCGTTAACAGTTTGATGTTCATGTAATTCTTTCACAGTTGGACTTCAGTAGAATTTATTAACACCCCCGAAAAAACGTAGCCTATGTCGCTTTCCAGCTCTCCAGCTATCACCTCAATGCTATGTGCCTTTTTGACATCAATAAGGACAAACAAACACACTTTTATGGTTTTTGTCTGGTGTGTTTAACAGTTGTCTTAGCCTGCTGTAATATTTTTAAACTAGTTATATAGTTTTTCCCATTAGTTATCACGTTCGTGGACGCACGAAAGTGATGACAATTAAACTTATTTTGTGTCTCGTCGAGTGTCCACGAAAGTGTCTAAGAAAATTCCTCTCGCTTCGGTTCTCGCTTAATATTTCTATGTGAAATGGGCCTTAAACTTTGTGTAAAATCACAAAATGTACTCTATTTTGGAATGATGTGTTCGCTTTATTTTTTTCATTAACCGACCAACACAAATGTAACAATGTCGGCAGTCAACATTAAAGACTTTATCTTATAAGGAGCCTCTTAAACTATCCCTTATGCAAATAAATTGCAATGATTTATATTCTCTTGATTCAATTTGTTACTTCTTAATGCTACCCCGAGGGCTGGAGATATTAATGTCTGTATCGAGACTGCAATGGAATTTAATTATGCTTATAACGTTGATATGGTTTTATACTATTTTAACAATAACAACTTAACGATATAAATTGTCTTTTAAATTTTCCCGAAGGTTTTAAGTCCACCCGTGGCGTGTCTGTAGCATTTTTTTTCATACAAACATCTAATTTTGCAGATCATTGTCAGTTGGTTTTCTATAAATATGAGTTTAATGTTCACCCCAGCCTTTCAACCGGATTGTCATCACAGCGTTCCATCGGTTTTGCCATGAAAATCTGACAGAAACATCATCATCATAAAATATTAGCAATTTTAGTATAGACAGTAATTAAGACGCCATTTTTAACAGAGCATTAAGCTTAAAATAAAATATTTGCGATCTAAATGAAATATTTCAATGAAATCACGAATCACCTGCGATATTACATTTGAATGTTGAAAATGTTGTATTTTAAAATTTAACACGAATGTGTCACCTAAATTGTCAAACGTGAGAACTGTCGTTGTCGGTGGAGCCGTTAAAAGCAGTTTCGGTAACAAGGTGTTGGTTGTTGGCGAGTCACAAATCATCTATATTATTATGATTTAGCTTTGGTGCTATAACCAGTATTAGTAGTTTAGGGTTGCCACAATACTGTAAAATACACTTATTTTGACCCTTAATATGTTACCACTAAGGAATTAGAACAGGAAGGGAAATAAGGATTAACAATTTTTTTTGAGCAGTAGAAGTAAAAATGTATAGAAGTTTTTGAACTTGCTTTAGCTACTTTTTTAAATTTAAAATAGTAATTACAAGTATGTATTCAGTGTAATAGTCTATTAATGATTTTATTACAATCACAATTGTAAATTTAACAATTCTTTCACTTGATATCACAACACAAATCACTTCTCATCACACTATTGTACAATATTACACTACTAAACAAGAGTATGCATGTGATGTTCTCAACAGAGATGACCTAATTTTAAGAAGGGATAGCAAGATCCAATCCAGTGCAGCAGACTCCAGATACTCCAGTACCTTCTAGCTAGTTTCAGATCAATAAAGTTTTAATAAATAAATAAACAACCTGTGGATGAAGTGCGGGTTTGCATTTCGCAACGAACCAATCACATTGCATTGTGGCTGTCGTTGCGTCACAATGGCGCAATGTGATTGGTTCGCTGCGTCTCACTTCGAATTGATTCGATGGTGAGAAGTGAAATGCAAACCCGCACTAACCCAACCGTAAACAAACAATGTCGTTGCAAAACAAGTTTCCAAAGAAAATTATAATTTTAATTTAAAAAAAATTTCAGAAACATATGAGGTTCTATTGCGATGCAGCCAAGGCTATTGCGCGATTGGGGCGTTGGTCCGGTTTTCAGAAAAACCTCTTTGTTGAGTTACTATTTTCACTTGCGTTTGTCCATTCGTCAACTGCCAGACATGAGACAGACTGAGAGAGATATACCTAATACTGATTGTTGTGTGTGCTGGAGATACAAAAATCACCACACGAGTCAATCATTCTCAGTTTGACATTACAGTGAGCAATGTTTTATGCATTCCATACTTAACAACATTCCAATGTCATCCGAATCACTGAAAGTCGCAGGAATGGCGGCGATGTCAACACTTTCCAACACGAGAAAATTTCTTATTCGTCGTAATTTTCTCGCCCCCTTTAGCTTTGGCACGTTAACTAAATAGCTTCCTGACGACATTATTTTATTTAATATGATCATAGTAAATTCAAAATAATTTATTTTGAATTTACTATGAAAAAAAAAACTGTAAAAGTACGGACTGGGCCCATAGCCTAATAGAAACACACGGATTGCGAATAGACAATTTATTTTTATTTTTCTTTTTTATTTTGATACATTATTCTAACAATACCTATATACTGCAGCACCTTGATCGATCGACATTTTGACACATGACAAAAGATTTTGATGCACGGGTTTATTTTATGTAGTAGTAGGTGTACCATCTTTTGGTGGGACAATGAGATAAATTGTAGAAACTTTTAGATTATAATCTCATAAAGTAGCAGCTCAACAGCCCTATGTATACGTAATATACCTACATGTACTTATACTTACCTTATGGATCTCTTACGTTGCCCCAGACTTTTTTTTGTGTGTTTCTCATTTTTTATAATGGCAATTATTCAGTCTACTATCATCTTTTTCCTGTTCTCTTTCACGCAAACCATAATTTTTACCTCGTATGTCATCCGTGGTTAGGTCTCCTATTCTAGGACGAAACTATACCATACACCATATGATTTTAATGTTTGTTACATTAATTGATTCTAAAATACATTTTATAAAATGTAATTCATTGTCATCCTACATCCCAAAAATTCAATTGTCTTAGCGGTCTTTTAAAATTCAGTCGCCTGCCATTTGCCGACGTTTTTTTTTTTAAAGATTTTCGCCGCGATCCTTGTACCTGTCATACAATACTTTGATCGATCACTATAAGAGTTTTGTCTCAAACAAACTTTTGTATAAATCTCCGAAATTACGATATTTAAAAATAACTTTTTTCTTGTGACGCTAAAATACCTCTATGGGTGATGGAGCCTTTGTAATTTGGTAAAGGCTCGCGCGCACCGAATCCTATGTATAGCACTTTAGTTGCAACGATTAAAATTCCATACAATTTTGCTGTGCACGTGCTGGATACGCGTTCGGTTGCACGTAAAATGAACTGTTATTTCCAGTGCTGATTCCACGCCCGTGCGCAATGGCATAGTAATTTTCAAGAACGAATCATCACAATTTGTGAGTTAGGACAACGAGACAATTTGATCGATCTTCCGATTCCGAACCGGGCCTTAGGGCTGTCCAAACATAATTATTACTTTGTTATTTATTTTTTTAATTTATGACATAATATGTGTAAATATTAAACTTACGAATACGAAATTAAGTACAAAAGTACTATTTTAATTAGTGTACTTTCCTTAATATCATTGTTATCTATCGATGTTATGATTTCTAATCAACATATTGCTAAAAAGTATTATCATTTTTTAATAAAAATGATAATACTTTTATTTTTACAGTATATTCTAAAATGATGAATTTATTCGGCGACATCTAGAAGCTTGTACTAAGTGACATCTCACAAAAATTGCCTAATGCGTCTGTTCATACTACAAATCAACCTTGACAAGAGGATTATCTCAAATCTTCGCATGTTCCTGCTGCATACGGGGTTGTGAATCCGCGAACCCAGCTGTCGGTGTAAAAAATAATCCTTAATTGGGATGGCACAACTAGCCGGTTGAAAAATCATAGCCGAATCACAGGTTTTCGTATTAATAACCTGTGATTCGGCTATGATTTTTCAACCGGCCGGCCGCTCTCCTTGGGAATCTTGATAAAAGTGATTAAATTATGACCCTCTTCAGATTGATGTCAGAGATTTGACGCGACGTAACATTAGATTTGCCAGTTACTTCGTTTTGTTTAGCCGATGTCGTCCCCACTCTTGCAAATTGAAATACTTAATCTTCTAGGAAGATTAAGTATTTTTATCCCTTAGTCATGAGGAATACGACTATGAAGATAGTCGTATTCCTCATGAATAGATAGAAGATAGAAGACGACCCTTAGTCATAAGGAATACGACTATGAAGATAGTCGTATTCCTTATGACTAAGGGTCGTGGTCATTACGTGGAATTAAACAGCCACAACGGCTTTCTTGGCAATAATAATGCAATGGTTTGCCATTGCATTCTCTATTTAACACACACGTCAACTAATGCGCAGGTTTCCTCACGATGATGTTTTCCTTCACTGGAAGCAAGTAGTGATCGATGAATAATTACTATTCATGAGTCAGATTGGTATTCAATCTCATGTGGCACGAGTAAGATTCGAACCTGGGACCTTTCACTCCACAGGCGGCTTAACCATTTCACCACCACCGCTTGTACTCGATAAGAAGAAAAAAATTTGAAATGGAGAAGGCCAATGGCAAAACTTTTCGATTAACATAGGAAAGTGGAACCTGGTCTCCGACGCTCAGTGAGATTGCGGATGTAGATTTACAGCGTCCTAGAATAGGACCACTCCATATCCTCCCGAGGTTGACGCGTGAGGAGAAGCCTTGACGGCTTATAGGCAACAATAGTATTCCCAAAGAGGGTTGATGTCAGGCGAGTAGGCGGGTGTAGAACCTTTAAAATTTTAAGGTTCATTTTTTACGAGCCCAGGGCCATGAATTAAATTATGAACTTTTGAAGAATACAGGTAGAGAGTAGCATTGCACTTGTGCATTTGGCGAGTATTTAAGAGCATGATTGCTCTTAAATATTCGCCAAATGCACAGTTTGTATTGAGATAGAATTGTTTCCAGCCCAGTCTTGGTAAAAAGCAAGATCTTGAACGTTAGAGCTTTTGTTCAGAGCAACATTGAATACAGTTACGATGGTATTTACACGACACGATTTGTCTACTACACAACACTACACGATTCACCATTATTTGTAACTCGCACTAGTGATATGTTACTCGTAACTTATTACGGTAGGATACGGGAACATTGTAAAAATATGTAAACTCATGTTTTTGCAAACAAATAAAATTTGTTTTTGTAGTGAGACGAGATATTAGCGAGTCGAGAGGACAGACAGTTACAGCAATGACAGGTCATGATATTAGGTAGTATTCTACAAGTTTTCGTGACTATAAAATGATTTCAAGCACTTAAAAGTAGCAAATATCGCTTTCCAGCGTACGTTACACTTCGACTGCTCACAAAAAACCAAACCAAATTTAACCCTTGCTCCGTTTTGTGTCGTGAAAGAAGACAAACAAACGCTCTTTAGAACTGATAGATTGGATTGTGACCTTTTATTATTGCTTCTCTCTCTCATCTCCGCATGTTCCCATGTTACGTTCGGGGCTGTGACGCCGAACCGCCGAAACTCGAAGTCAGCCTAATTTTGAAGATTCGGCTGTGATTTTACAACAGGCCGCCTGTCTGACGTTAGCCCTCCTTGGATATGCTATTGTTACCTATCAGCTGCCTAGACTGTGTCCCTTAGTCGGCTCTTACAACATCCACGGGAAGATGGCGGACCACTTTTAAAGTAATCTCGATGTGTAATCGTGTAGTGTAAACGATATTCTGCCAAAATGAATTAGTAAATCGGCGTCGACATTCCCGCGGTGTCCCGTCTCGCAAAAACTATTCTCTAATTTATTAATGAGATTCTGATGCTGCTCACAATGGCACAAGTAGGGTTACCAGGGCTTTAAATCGAATAGTTGCAAATGTAAAAAATCTTTATTTCTATTAAAAAAAAAGGGGTTGTTATTGGTAGATTATAACTAAAAAGCTTTATTTTAGAACTATTATTGTTATGAAAAGTAGCTTCAGTTCAATGTATTGTTGACATGACATTTGTCATCAATTAAAGTTATCTTCTGTCCATTTGGCGGACCTTTTGTGTGTCAGTATGCAAATTCCACCATCACTGCTTTTAACATTACCATAAGTACTCACTACCGTATATTGTTAATGGTTATGGGCCTATAAAAATATATGTATTGTATGTATATTCTTTAGTATTTCTATAAATAAATGAGTCATACTGGTAGATATAGAGTAGACTATAGAGTCTAGAGTCATAGAAGAAGATAGAAGCGGTGGTGGTGTAATGGTTAAGACGCCCGCCTGTGAATCGAAAGGTCCCAGATTCGAATCCTACTCGTGCCACATGAGTTTGTATACCAATCTGTCTCATGTATAGTAGTTTTCATCAAAGATGATTTGGTTGAGTAAATAGAGCGTGAAGAGGTAACAAACAAATTTACTTTCGCATTTATAATATTGATTGGGATTGGGATTAGGGTTGTGTGTGTTGGATGTCGAGTCGAAAAATGTTTTTAATACTAACTCGCCAAGGCTTTGCAACCGGTGCTTTTCGAATGGATATGAAACAAAAGACGGGAAAATACGAATTTAAATCAAATAAATTTTACCAGCACTAATAAAATTGTTATCCAGTCCAAACTTAAATAGTCATCTTTATGTCGAGTTCCTTGCCGCCTTCCGTATCCATCATTAGATCATTACTGTAGAATATGGGGTTAATAAATTTAATTAATTCGTATTTAAATAGTGACATGAAAAAAATCAGGACTCGAGTGAGAATCGAATCCGTGGATCCAAATCGACGATCCATAACGAAATGGAAAATTTTCAAGCTTTAAACCGTTAATTTAAACATATTTATTGTTGAACTTATCAACTAGATAAAATATGAATCACGTGAGTGATCGACTTCTGTATGAATAGTTACAAGGGCCTTCACTTCACATAATCTGGCCAATTCGCACAAAAAACAATCGGAGACCGTACCACGAAAGGAGTCCGTCGTAATATAAGAAACTACCGATAACATATAGGCCACGTTGTTGTTTTCAGTGACAATAGCGCCACGTCTGTGGTACTTCTTTTTAAAAAAGGCAAAATATATTTATTCTTTTATAAAAAAGAGCTCGCTGCTTTTTTATAAAAAAATAATTACTTATGCAATATTTTTCCTATTAAAAAGAGAAGACTCCTGAATACCACAACGAAACGTTCACATAATTTTTTAAGCTGCTGCTTCTACATTACAGTACTGTTTCTACATTACAGTACTATCTAAACGGCCGCCCGCGACTTTATCTGCGTTTATTATGTAAAAGGTCTAATATATTTCTAACTACTGGATTGATTTCTTAAAATTATTATTTCCTGTTGTTTTTAATTTATACGTTTAAATTTAATAAATACAAATCTTTGCGTCTTAATATAAGTTTATATGCTATATGTGTATTTTCTAATTTATCATCAATAAACAGAGCATTAATAACAATTTGCATGTCAAATCTAAAACAAATTACAATGTCTGAACAAATTTCAAAAATCATCAACATAAACACTATCTAAATTGACAAAAAAAATTACGTTGAAAAAATCTCGCTAAACAAACATACTCAAAAACTAATGGGCGACCACCATTAATTCCATGGAAGCCCATTTGGATAATAGCTTAATTATCATAATATAATCTAATAATATTGGTTTGACTAGCAGTGCCCCTAGGCTGTGTTCAGTTCAATACCGGATCGTCTAACGAAATAGCTATTAGAATTACGCAATTTTTAATGTGATTATTATAATGATTGTTAAAATCTAGTCTTTTTTTTACATTACTTAGTTTTTCAATGTAAGTTTCTAATTTTTTGTGTCGATGGTTCTGATACCCGAAATTATATTTGGCTTTATTTGCAGCTGTCAAATTACTATAGCATCCATAATTTTAGTCTTGGAAATCTTTGCACTGATTTTAAATACTATCTTTAACGCAATCCGTTCATTTATCTGGGACGCGTTTACAAAGAATTTCAAGTAAACGGATCGATCGGTAGAACATTTTCGCTTATCGATTTGCTTCTTCTTCTTCTATGGGTGCCTCCCCAACTAGTGAAGGTCAGGTTAGATTTGCTTAAAACTATCGGAAAAATTTGGAGAAAATTGTGTCTTCATCCATTTTTCGAAACTATTTACTTTCATTTTGAAGATCTTTACCAGTTCTAGCTACTATTTCTTTCTTATGTTTTATTAATGCTGCTTTTGATCCCAACTCACGTTGCAAATCAATATAACAAGTACTCTCACTTATACCCAAAGATGTGACTTACCTTGAACTCTCCTTAAAATCATGACGCATCATAAATTACAATCGAGCGGGTAATTTAGAGGCGTGTGGCGAATTTAATGACGCCATAAATAACAATAGTACACGTCAGGATGTCTATTTGTGATACAATTGTCTGTTCCATCGATTTGGTGGATGGACATAGGCCTCTCCCAAATAGGCATCTTAATGAAAAGTTCCTATGGCCGCCTTCCCATATCCAATCATCAGATCCATCTCGCATACGTCACAATAGGCTAGTCGACAAATTTTTGTTTGGATGACTAGTCGAAGGCCCTTATAATAATAGAAACACTAGTAAAAAAATAATGTGATAATGACAATGCTTTCAAAGATATGACAAAAATAAAATCACATACTTTTGGACTCGTACAAACGCTCCATACTAAATGACACGAACTAGTGACGTCACAACTTGCCAAAATGTTCGCAAAGAAACACAACAAATATCAATATATATTATATTTGTTCGCCAGCTACATGAAATGTTGTTACAAAATTTTAGTTTTTATGACAGTTGAGTTGGTTTTTATAATTTCATAATTTTTGAAAATGGATTTTCCAACCAACTTCAAATCTTCGTATAATGAATTTTGTTAAAGTCTATGAATTATCTTAATGATTAGGATCATAATATTATTTTCCCTAGATTATACATATTTTTTACAATTATCTGATCTTGTCAACTCATACCTTGCCATGCGATTCACACAACCATTTCCAAATGTTATCTATGGTGGACGTGCGAAATTTATTACAGGCAGAGAGACAGACACCCAGCCAGACAGGCGAAACTAAAAGCTTGTTTTAAATATTAAAATAGTCAAGTCGTGGTTTCCAGAAACTATTGTCCCAATTATGGCGTCAGATTTAGCTAACGAAGGATCGAATCGTAAATCAGCCGTCGACCACACAGGTTCGCGTTGATTTGTTGCTTGTACCGGCCGGATGATGCTAATTGCGGCACGGTTAACAAACTGCATGTTTTGATGTTGATGAAAAAGACACTAAGTTTTGTTACGAAATTAAATAAAATTATGTTGATGTGTAAGGAGGCATCGACAAATTTCTTTTTGCACGCAGCAACATATTTTATTTACATGCAAGGGCATGTCTGTCGATAGAAAAACATAGTATTCGCTAGTTGCTTCTCCGCCCGCGCAGATTTTATAAGTCAATCAATGTAAAGGACTATACAAAGGATAGCCACTTCATATAGCAATAACTATTTCATTGTCACTATACTAGCATCTGAACCACTAATAAGCCCATCCGCTATCTAGCTATACTGGCCTTTTAGTTGGACTCTGTCTACCTATCCGTGAAATAAGGACGTGAATCAGTAAATGATATTACTTCAAAAACTGTTCACTCAAGAATCAATCGCACAAAATGTTACTGAATTTCTACATATTTTTTTTACAATACTAGCTGAGCTGAACCAGAGCTTTGTTAGTGTTGCCCACGGACCTACCAAATTTCATTGGAATCCGTCCAGCAGATTTTTCGATATTGAAAACAAACATCCACACTCGCATCTAATATTTTGCATTATGATAATAAATAAATATATTACAAAACACACAGATTGAGCTAGCCCCAAAGTAAGTTCTATACTTGTGTTATGGGATACTAACTCAACGATACGAACAAGGACCTCCTCTCGGACCGCGTAAGCGAACAGACGTGTGCCCCACGATTTTTTACATAAATATTTTTTAATCAATTTATTTAATTAAAATTCCCTCTAAAAAAATAAGTGAAATACTAGGCGCGCATAAACCAGTGAAGTTTATCGAAGTGTGAAGAAGACAGAAATAAAGGATAAATATATATCGTGTTGTACTGATCTTATAATTTCTAAGTTTTTGTGCGGCGATCGGCTGGTCATCTTTTGTTCTCAATCCATTTTAACAAGAACTACATTAACATAAAATCTCAGTGTCTACGGGGATCTACGCTATCTGGTCGTACTGCAAACACATAAACTGCGAAATTAGGAACAAAAAGAAAAATGTCAAAAGTTTTAAGGTCGCCACCTGGTAACAGTGTACATCAAGTTTCCTCGGAAAATGATATTACCAACCTGGATCCTGATATACCATTGAGTTATGTGAGTAAACGAATGAAAAGACCTCGTCAGGAGGACCAAGAAGAAAATAATAATAGTAGTCTATTGACGAAAGAAGAATTATTAACTATATTGACTCAGTGGAAGAAGGATCAAGATGTGGTGCTAAATAGACTATCAGTTGATATAGCGGAACTGAAAGAACAGAACTCCAGTATCAAATCATCTAGCATGGAAGTAGAAAAGTCTATTCAGTTTATTTCCAAACAATATGAGGAAATGAAGATCAAACTACTTAATATGGAGCAAGAACGTAAAGAAAACTTGTCATATATAGCCTCGCTAGAGAATCAAATTGAGGACTTGCAAAAAAGGTCGAAGTCCGCAGTTGTCGAGGTCCGCAACCTACCTGTTAGCACACAGCAAAATAGGTCGGAAACACAACAAGATCTTTGCGACCTTATGCAAAAGACCTGCGGGACTATAAATGTCGATATAACGAAATCCGACATAAAAGATATATATAGGATTAAGAATAAAACTGGATCCACAATAGTGGTGACAGAATTAACATCTGTATTATCGAAAAACAAAATACTAGATGGAGTCAAGGAGTACAATAAAATTAATCCCCACAGTAAACTCTCAACGACATCGATTGGGCTACCGGGACCACGAGTGCCAATTTACATAACTGAAAGCTTGACGAATAAGGATCGCAAACTTTTCGGGCAGGCCCGGGATACTGCCAAAATCTCGGGGTTCAAATTCTGCTGGACCAATCGGGGCCGTATTTATATGCGGCAATCCGAAGGCGGTCCTCGTATAGAGATTAAAACTGAAGAGAATTTAAAAGCACTGAAAAAGGCATGACTAATTTTTATAATCTTAGTTGATATATTCAATTTTGCTAACGTTAAGTTTACCATAACTCAGTGTATCCCAAACCTCTATTCCAATACTCGATCCGCTGTTTTAGTCAAACTACCCACTTTTTATTATTATGCTATTGATAAAGTTGTCCTAGTGTCTCAAAAATCATCTATATCGCATACTAATTACTTTTACACTTATTTAGAATTAACATTATTTTTAATATCATATATAAAGATCTACTGTTCCAACGATTTAGATTACTTCATAAAATTACAATTAGGAAATACCTACACTTTGCATGGTAGATTATGTTTACCATTGTATAAGTGCCTAATATATATATGCCTATATTATAGTAAGAAATACCATATAAAAAAATACTGTAAACATTTTATACATAAAATATGTCTATATAACGTAACTACATTATTTATTTACTTGAATACGATACTTGCCTTGTTCTACACCAATGTAAAAAGCTCTCAATCACAAATTTACAATGACTTAATTTGTGCGTTTTGTACCTCTGAAATATTAATACCTCAATTACATGACTTACTTGCCCAACTTGCAAGCTACTACTTGCCCACCGTTATTTTCTGTCTCGTAGGATTCACTGGCTTGATTCCGCATTGGATACATGAGTATGAAATGAGTCATCGATATGAGTGCGTCAAGACTGTTTCTGTAAAACTCAAATTTATGTTTTGTCAATTTTTAAGTGTATTGCAATGCTTTACTAAGGATTATCTAAATTATAATGTGTACTATACCTATTTGAACAGTGAAGAAATTATGATTCATACTTGTGTAATTGTTTTATTTTATATATAAAATTCAATACATTAGTATCATCTATTAATGCTGAAATTGACAATTCGGACCAAATTATTTGTCATAGGGTAGAGGACCCTAGTACTTGTCCAGAATTACTGCAATATAGCTCTAAGAATGATAAATCACTCACTATAGTAACATGTAACATATGTAGTATCAATTGTAATATTGATTCTTTTTTAGTATTTGTCTCAAGGATTGAAATACCCATAGACGTTATGGTACTGACAGAATGTAGAACTAGTGAACAACGAAATCCACCAATAATACCTAATTACAATATGTATCATACTAAGATCAGTTTAAATCAAAATGATGGTGTGGTGGTATATGTGCGGAACGGCCTTGTAGTTACCTCTGTTGATGAACCCCCATTTAATGATGGAAATTGTTTACTTGTTTCTATAAATGACTATACTCTGATTTGTTCTTATCGCCCGCCATGTTTTTCTAATACTAACAATTATATAAATTCATTGGATAGAGTCTTAAAATCAATTAAAACGAAAAATATTATTTTGACTGGCGACATTAATATAAATATAATTTCTACAAACCCAGACAGTAATACTAATGAATATCTCAATCTCATAGCGACTTATGGGTTGCTTCAAGGGATTAACTTACCGACTAGATACAATAATTGTCTAGATCATTTTTCAATTAAAACTGATAGAAAGTGGCAGACAGTTGTTTTTGATAGGTTAACTGACCATTCTCCAATATTACTGTTCTTATCTGACGCTCAAGTAAATAAAAAAAACCCTGCACTTAATAAAAATAAACTAGATTATAACCGCATATTTGAACATCTGAAAATTAAATCTTGGGATGAACTATATAATTTCAAAGATGCAAATATAGCAACTGAATACTTAGTTAACTATTTGCAATGTTTACTTAACCAGAACACTAACCGTGTAGTTGTCGCTAATAAGAAACGTCCTCTGAAACCCTGGATTACTCCAGGTATAATCAAATCAATACGCAAACGAGATAAATTACATAAACAAGCTAAAAGAAATGTAAATAATGATGAACTAAGTAAAGCGTATAGAATATATAGAAATATTTGCAATAATATTATCAAATATGCTAAAATACAATACTACGAGACAGAATTTAACAAAAATTTAAAAAACAGTAAAGAAACTTGGAGATTAATAAAGGAAATTTGTCGTTTGAATGTAACAAAGACAACAAATGATAATATATTAAATATAAAAGATAACCCAGTAAATTCTTTGAATGTAGTCAACAATTATTTCACGGGTGTAGGTAGTTCCCTGGCAGCTAAAACAAAAAATAAGCTAAAAACGAATGACATTTTATTAGCCAAATCAGCAAAAAAAGAGAACACACCGGTAGAATCACTAGCATTGTTTTTTACAGACCCAATAGAAGTTAGAAACATCATCAATAGCTTAAAATCAAATAGTGCTCCTGGTTGGGACCAGATATCAACGTCGTTCTTAAAAACCTTTTCTCCATTTTTAGTAGAACCCATATGTTTTATATGCAACCTAAGTTTTGAAACCGGCATATTTCCAAATTTATTTAAAAAAGCTAATGTATGTCCTGTATACAAGTCGGGAGATAGGTTGGATCCATCTAATTATAGACCAATTTCACTTCTATCTAGTCTTTCTAAAATTATTGAAAAAGTTGTAAATACTAGGTTGATGAGTTACTTAGAAAAAAAGGGTCGTATTGTGGATAGTCAGTATGGGTTTAGACAGGGCAAATCGACCGAGGACGCGGTACTAAGACTGACGAGTTTGGCCACATCCTACTTGGATAAAGGAGAGAAATGTGTCGGAGTTTTCCTAGATTTTAAAAAAGCTTTCGATACTGTGTCTTTACCCATATTGATTACAAGGTTGGAGAATGTTGGTATACGCGGCTATGCCTTGGCATGGTTCAAGGACTATCTTAAGGATAGACAACAATGTGTTAAAGTTGGAAACCATGTCAGCGACAGTGCAGTTAGCAACTACGGAATCCCTCAGGGAAGTACGTTGGGTCCTAGTCTCTTTCTGTTATATATTAATGATCTGTGCAGCCTAAATATAAATCAAGCAAACATATTTGCATTTGCTGATGATACAGCGATCCTGTTTCATGGTAAAACATGGGAACAGGTTAATAACCTAACTGAAGAAGGTCTGGCTTGTATCAGCTGTTGGCTAGAAGATAGCCTTTTAACATTAAATACATCGAAATGTAGCTATATTTGTTTTTCAATAACGGATGCAACTAGTCCAGATCCTAATTATAGAATAACTCTTCACACGTACCCGTGTAACCGTATGGACCGACGGTGTTGTCTGGATTGTGCAGAGTTAACCAGAGTTCATAGTGTGAAATATCTTGGTGTATTAATCGACTACAGACTTAAATGGGATGTGCATATTACTATGCTAGCAAAAAGGGTCAGGAAACTAATATATGCTTTTAAAAACATAAGAGAAGTTGCACAATCACGTCTGTTGTTGAGAATATATGTAGCTCTTTGCGAATCTATACTGAGCTATTGTATTTGTGCATGGGGAGGTGCTGGCAAAACTATTATTATGGAGCTAGAACGTTCACAACGGGCGGTTTTGAAGGTACTTATGCGCCTACCATTTCGATTTCCAACGAGTGAGTTATACAAGGTTACCAAAGTCCTCTCTGTAAGAAAATTATATTTTTACAATTGCATTCGTAGGTATCATTCAAAAGTAGTCCCGAGCCTACCTGTGCAAAATAAAAGAGTCGACCGCTGCCCAGTTCCCTACACTAGGACTAAATTTGCACAAACTCAATATGACTTTCTTGCTCCATATCTCTATAATAAGTATAATGCAAAATATACGGCAAAAAATTTAAACAATTATAAAATAAAGACGGAATTAAAACACTGGTTAGACAGTTTTGATTATGATGGTACAGAACAACTACTTGAAATATTGGTTTAAGTGTATAATTTAAAATAACATTGCATTAAATACTTGAATAGTAATAATTTTTTATAAGTAATAAAATAGTTACGTCTATTAAATAATTAGTACAAATACCTAGTTATATATATAAATGAAGATACTGATTTACTCCGGGATACCTTGTAATGTCAAACATGTGAGGGGGACCTGGTGACCCAAGACACAGGCTTTTGCCTAGTTTGGTGTCTCCAGAGCTCCCACAAGTTTTATATTTATAATTGTGATCTGTGTGTTTATTTATGTCCTTGTATACTTGTGGAGCTAAATAAAGGTTATTTGTATTGTATTGTATTGTATTGTATTGTATTGTATTGTATTGTATTGATACTATATTTTATAACATATACATATATAGATAAACATCCAAGACCCGGGCCAATCAGAAAAAGACCATTTTCCATCATGACCCGGCCGGTGATCGAACCCGGGACCTCTCGGTTCAGAGGCAAGCACTTTACCACTTCGCCACCGAGGTCGTCATATGATAAGGCAGGATATATCGTGTATTTTGAAAACTAAAATAATTAGTACGCGATGATAGTGTGAGTAAAGGCTACAGATACAGAATATGAACAGTGTGAAGTGATGTACTTATTCTACATCAGCGGGGGGCCGCCAGAACGACTGCGTGACATTGGCCTTATGTATCAGGGTTGCCCTCTCCATTTTCGATTATTATATTTTTAATTTCACTATTAACTTTAGTCCCATATTTTAAGAGCAGTCGGCCGATCCCAATTGTATCTATCCATGAAGTAAATTACAGTTCAACGTCCAGTAGAGCGTGAAGTTGATACCTACTGACACTTCTTCCTTTTTGGTCTGCATTCAAAAAATACTTGTATATATTAATCTAGTCTATCTTCAGACAATATCCTATCATTCGGAAGTTTATTATATTATATTTATGGGAAATAAACATATAACAGCCCTAGTGGAGGTGTCAGGATATTTGGAAAGCAATTATAGATCTCAAGCTCGAGTTTTTTTTTTCAATTCAAATCGAGTTATAATACAATCGATGGGTACAAATACACCATTGTCCAAACTAATTTTATATGAAGACTTGGTTTATATTACCGTTATATTATGAGAATAGCCTTATTCCATTTACCTAATATTGTCAAATTCAATTTATTCTAATATTGTCGAGAACTGGTAATAATTTCGGGATAAAATAGGTTCTCATTTCAAGACCCTGGATAAAAAAAAGAATTAAAAATTATAAAGTCTTCGCGATTGTGACAATATGTTTCCCAAATGTTGTAAACGTTCAATGCAAGGAAATTTCCTTATTATGTAACAAGAGTACCCTGACTTCGAATCTATGATAACGAGAAATAAAAGATAGAAAATGATTTAAAAGACTTTATTCAAAACGAAACATTCTTTCTTCCAAAGCAGTAAAATAATATAATATTCCCAGTGTTAATGGGTGCGGACTCGTCTACACGTAGATGCGTGTTGTCACCATCATTTTCATAAAACAATAAACTTGGGGAATTTTAGGAGATGTAGTGATGTACCGTAAAATATTTTCGAATTATCGATATATTTTAAAATATCGTTAACAAGTTATAGATTTGATTTTTGGTGTTTTCAAAATGCAGCATTGTATTAAAATGTTTATTTTGTTACAGGTAAATACCCAAATACAACTAACAGCTCTCTGTATTAACAGAGTATACATCTGTTAGGTTTCTACACAGTTAATCCTCGTGTTATCAAGTATAGAAATGGGATCTACATAGTTTGTGTAAGATATGTGCTGTTATTATTGAACATACCGTTACGAATGCATGTAAAATAAATGAATTCTTTATAACACGCGCTGCTGGTGGGCGTAAATGTGTATTTTGCCAACGAAGGTGTGTTGCAGGAATGCAGAATTTTAGATAAATCCGCAAGCATTTGTTATTTCAAGTGACTACTTGAAGTCTAGTAGTCTTTGCATATTAACTTAAACATAGTTGTATTATTAATAAAGGCTATAATTGTGACAATTTCAAATTCATATTAGCAGTATATCGACTGGTGTCAACAGTTCCGATGACGTGATTTGTTAGATTGCTACATTGCCTAAAAACAAAATTATGTTTCATGTTTATTTAGCATTTTTAGTACGCTTAGTTTTGTGCAATTCCTGCGACATAAGTAATCCTTGTATGGCTATCTCGAGCGAATTGTATATGGTAGTATAAGTGAACTCGTGTTCAACTATCGTGCAGCTTGTAACTTTCATATCGGGATAATGCGGCGGCTTATCGCATAAACTTGTATATCCACACATTTAGCTGCAACACAATTTTGTTCTGCACCGGGAAATTGACTTTAGCCTGTATTTTATTGCTTTATCAGGTGCTGGTAATTTTATTATGTCCACGGTACAGTTGCAAGAATAAAATGTTCTGTTTTTCCATGTGTAAAAAAAAAAACAAAAAATATATGGGGATTGCATGACAGTGACGTGTAACAAATGTTGAAATCAAAAAGTGTTTTAATTATAATCTAATAAGAACAAAAAAATACTAAATGTTACTATATAAATCAAATTGGTTAATTAAGGTGACATTTATACATTCTATTTTATGCACAGACAACTACCCTATTATTAGGCGGTGCGCGGTTACCGGTTATACAAATTACCGGTTTTGTCGATACATATGCCCCATCTCTACGATAAGTCATCAATATTTACCCCAGTTATTGCAGTTTGCCCCACGCCGTGATATTGTTATTGCTTACTTGGATCTGAACTTTATATTTTTCAACTAGATTCAAAGAGGCAGTAAAAATGACTAAACTATTAGGCCAATGACAGTTTACTTTTAAAAAAACATCTAAAAATGTACCATATGCATAAAGAGCGGCCGATTTTATGGGACATTTGCATTTTAATTTTGTGATATTAGTATACAAAGATATTTTTGTCTTTAGTTTTGATTCACATCTCGTAATTCCCATTTCACGGACGGTCACTCTTACACAAATGATTTTGAACGCAATTTTATTCAAATATAACAACTGTCTCGCATATAGTTTATACGTGATGCCCCGTCCGTTTTCAATGTTTTGGATATTTCGCCGGATCACCAAATACCTACGGTATTTTGTATTACTTACCACTAGATGCAATAGACTTAGTTTGAAATAATTAAATTTTGACGTTAATAAGTGATGTATATCGTAAGTTGAATGAAGAATTTTTAATTTGGTAGGTGGTCGTAAAAGTAATATCAGATGGTTTTGGGTGACAACAGCATTTCAACGACCATTCCAGTAGTTTGTAGCTTGTGAGAAATTACTATTTAATATGAAATTGACGTGAAAAAGTGCCTGTGAAGATCAAATTTCTGTATAAATGATTTGAATTTGAATTCCTGAGAAGAAACGCCGATTTAATTAATTTAAACAGTGTTGGTCCTTGTCATGGCAGACGGACCATTATTGTTTTTGACGAATAATTCGATCAACATGAACCTACATTGCGTAACTAAGATACCACTGGTTCTGTCAAGGTCAGCAGTACCATGGTCAAATAAAGCCGTATCTACCTGCATCTCTTTGTCTGGCGACAGTCATTGATCATGTTGGGTTTGATAGCTGTAGACATTACTTGTGGAACATGAATGGTGAGGAGCCTTCTGGAAAATTGATTTTACGTAATCCTGCTACTTCACGTTGTCATTGATGATGGTCTGATTGATTAAAGATGTGAAAACGGTGCGAAGTGAAAAAAAAGTAGAATAATGGACCCGTGGCTCTGGAATTTTACGGCTAAGAAAGAAACCAAGAAAGCGCTTAGATGAGATAATAAACGAGGAAGATAGACCTAGACATTTTTTGGTAGCAATCCGCAGATAGTGTTAATCAAAAATTAATTATATGTTAACTTATTCATTTTTTAACGGTAAATGTGAAGTAAGGAAGAGTACAGATCCACATTTAAATGAACCTGTATCTGACATTGTCTAACGACATTAGAGCAGATAGCCATTGGCAGTTCTAGCGGAACAAGAAATACCGGAGACTTGTTGGTTATTGACAAATTAGGCTTAGCAGAATTTTTGTCAATTAACAAAAAGGTAAAAAATTCAAGTCATAGACTTGCCTCTTAGCAACACTAGAATATAAAAAAATGCAATCGTTTACTCAATGTAATTGTTAAAAAAAATATTTCTAAATAAATTCGACTCCACACATTTTTTTGTTCTGTACAGTGACTTTCACTGATAGTGTTTCAATTATAATAACGAACCGATGATATCGTTCCATATCGAAGTAAAATAACGATATTCCAGTAATGACTAGTATATTTTATCATGTTTGTATAAACATTTTCATAAATTTCTCTTTACTTCTATTTAATATGTTTTTTTTCTTTTCACTTGCATGCAATACGGGAATTTATACGAAAATTTCATATATTTCAATCGACTTACACGAGCTAAATAACTACCTAATTGTTTTCTTTTTCATTTTTCTTATTGCAAGATTATATAAATCGGGTGATTTACTGTCATAATAACTATTTTGTACAAAAACTGAACACTTCATATTTCTAAAAAGAAAAAATATATTTATATTCCACACAGCCATCCCAAATTTATTTGTACTTAAGAATTTCGTTCTAAAATTGCATGTTTATTCAACGTACAAACAAATCGATGAAAGAAACAAGAAAATATTTTAACGAGACGAAATAATTATGATAAGATGATCCAGACTCAGATTAAAAATAATATTAATTCATACCACGTTCCGATTCAATCGATAAATTATGTTGCGTAAACATATATTTTTTAATTATGCTAATTTGTAGCTCGCGACAAGAATACGTTTATTTTTGTATCGATGCATTGAGTGGGCGTGGATGTTGTAATAATGATAGATACCGATGTTATGTATGTCTAAATATTAATTCGATTTATCATTAACATAGATTAAGGTTTAATATCTTAAGTTGAGGCTCGCGAATCTATTTGTTCAATTACAAATTTCTTTCTATCTACTATATCTATAGCTATATCTACGCCTTTATTCAGGTTTAGGTATTTAATTGGGTCAATGTAACTAAATAATTAATTAAAAAGTTACATCTTTATTATGCGTAACACATTTTCGCCACATATGTTTTATCAAATAAACTCAAAGAGCGTTAAACTGAAGATACTCTAGAATTAAAATAACCTTAACCTTAATTTTCAAAAACCTATAATTCATCTTACTTATTTACAGTATAAAATTAACTTCTATTAAAATTTATGTCTTAATTTAACGAACACATAATCAGCGCATCGATCACATTAGCTTATTCTCAGAATGATTCAGTCCGAAAACCGGTAACCAATCGTAAAAATGGACATCACTTTGCGGCGAATATATCACACACTGTGGCTTGTAATTTTATACCGGCAGCGGTAATTGAGACGTTTCGGGATAAATACCGATTATTTCTACAATACATCGATATAGCTCTTTAATGACAACCTTTGAGTATGTAATTTTCATCGATATTTTTTTCGCAGATCTATTATTGAGATGAATATATGGAGCGCAATATTATTATTAATCAAGTAATTTTAATGTTTTTTGCTTTATTCTTTATTGAAGTTTTTATTTACTCTGTATTACTTAAATATTAATAATGAAGGTAAGATATATTTTAAGTTTTTCCTGTATGTATCTGAAAATATTAAAAATAAATAAATCTTCTTAATTTTATTAACTTGTCAAATGCAAAACATATATAACGAAAGCAAAATATTTGCTCTTTTTACATGCATACTGCAATGATCACTAATGAAGATATAGTATTCATGGCATTGTATTGAAACGCAAACTCGTAACTCATTTTATAGCTGCAATGCTAAAATATCTATTAAAATGCGTGGGCATGGAGGTGCAGTTCAGTAATATATTTTTTAAAGTTTCTGTCGTATATATGTGAGTTTGATTGTGTCAAATCTTTCGAGTTTAGTTCACTGTTTGTTTTAAATCACGGTGGAGTAAAAAATTAAGTTTTTTTTTTAATTTTAGCCACTTGAAGTCTAATTGCATCGTCTTTATTTTTTATATAAATTGTAGCTTTCATGTGCATACCATTCTTCCATTCAATCATTGCGAAATTCATTACGACTTTCGTCAAAAAGTATTTACGTTGCGGTGTACCTCAAGGATCAATCATAGGACCATTACCTGATTTTTTATACCTTTCAAACTATTTATATATACTAGTTACTACGGACTCGAATTCATCTCGTGATTATTTCGCAGAACAATCTACAATGAAAGATCTCGAAGTGAATACTTTTAGGAAATGTAATTTATAATTGCAGGCTATGCAGGAAATGCAACGGTGCGCCTTTGTAATTCTGTACCACCCAAACATTACTCTGTCATACGATTATTGAAATTCTAATATTATTGCCATTTTATTTATTGGCTTCATATGGAGAGGGAATAGGGCTGTCACTTTATAATGGTCGAATATAATTTCAATGGTAAATGCATGTCAGATTTAGGTGAAGTCTAGAAACAAGACAAAACAATTACACTGATTTATCTGTGTATATTGTGTTATATTTAAAAATAGTAAGCCCTTCTGGCATAATAGGGACCAACACTGTTTGAATGAGTTTCTTTCGGCATTTCTTCTCAGCAATGGTCGTTCCGAAATGCTAGTAGTTTGTAGCTTTGGTAAACATCATTTAATTTAGAATATGACGTGAAAAAGTGCCTGTGAAGGCCTATTTTCTGAATAAATGATTTGATTTTGATTTTGATTTTTGATTTTGTGCCGGCTATACTCGTACACTATCGCCGAACTTAGATGCCAAACGCAAATGAATTAACATTGCGTATATTGTATGAGAGCTTTTATTTACCGCAATGAAAAACCAGCAATTTATGCCGAATTCGCTAAAGTTTGGCAAACTGTTCAACAGTAGTTTATAACAGACATAATATAAAAAAAATATGTTAGGAGCCTTAGTAATAATCCAGTAAAAATATTAGAAAAGTCAGTTATTAGATTAAGTTCAAGAACAGTTTACGTGCAAGATATTTAGATTACAGGTTACAAAGAATCGTTTCGTTAATTTATGATCTGAATGGACCAACATTAATTTTTACATAAAAAATGTATCCAACCCTATTAAAAGATCACGAATCATCACCTCTAGACGATGGGAGATATAACTTAGAAATGATATTATCAATACTCGTTGTATATCCAACTAATTCATCGATTGAACTCTCACACTTGGTTATGAATACAACTTTAGCAAACGGTATATTGCTTTATGATATGCTCAACTACTTCCACTATTTGAGTTAATGTTTTATTGTTATAAAATCGCCGGTCTCTATTCTTAGTGACATGAAATAAGCAATATCTGTGAAGTAACTAAATTGTATGCAATATTGTAATTGTTTAAAGATTTGATGAATATGGATTCGACTGTGATTTTACAATACTATCGGTTGCTCACGATATGTGCCCCTCAGTCGCCTCGTACTTCATCCACAAGAGGTTATAGATATATCTCTAAAATAGAAATTTTAGAGTAGATCCACACGCCACATGGAATATTTGTATTACTCAATAATTCTTAATTCCTCTTCGTTTCCCATAGCCCCCATCATTGTCTCTGATTACGAGGTGTCTTATCTCCAAATCAGAACGGTACAGGAGCGCCATCGCACCGGGGGGCAGGCCTCTTAATAACAGGACACGCGCCGACCTGTCAGCTTCAGGGTCTTCATCAGCTTTCGCTTCTGACCCAGTTTTTTATGCTTGTATTTTGGTTTTATCTTCAATGTTTAATTGTCTTCGTATAACATTAGTTTGTTTTGTAATTTCTGATGGGGTCTCTCTGTTCAGTTCACAAGTATGAATGCGACTTTCATAGACAAAACTATAATTATTAATACTAATTTTAATACCATTTTTTTATTTATAAATACTTTCAAAACTCGATACTTTGAATATGATAAGATAATACTTTTTCATAAGATCTTGTAATGCTCTGTTTTTGAGAAAACTTCTGCCCAATGAAAGTAAATTTTATGGAGAACTAGGAATCTCGCCTACTAAGTCAGAGAGTATGTTTAGTCTCTACAATATGTGTCTTTCTATTTTCTATTCTCTGCTAAAATATCTTGCGATACCCGAACTAAAATGAGCATGTGCACCTATGTGATAATACTGAATCTTTGCATTCCTGGGAATTGGAATCAAATACTTTTCTAGATGTGACTAGAATAACATCTTCCTAAGACTGTGCGAGCTCAATCAATGCTAACATTTAATAATAATATCCTAGGTGAACTAAGGAAGTGAGGCAAAGGTTTTCCAAAGATGTAATGTATTCTGCTATCTATTATTATATTAAATCAGTAATTCCTACAATTTCATTTACAGAATATTAAAAGCAAGAAACACATCATACCTATCTTCTTTTTTACCAAATACCACATTCCTAGTAGTTCATCCACATTTCTCTTTGGATCCATTCCAAATGTCACAGTTGACTTGTGTGGTCCACCCCAATAAACTGTTATTAGCTGAGCATTAACATCTCCATAAAGCAATGTCGCTTCCCCCAATCCTAAATCCAGGTACACGCGCGTTAACAAGGCCTCTTGACCAGAGGTTGACGTGGGCGATTCGTCCCAATATACTTCAGTTGCGTCGCACTGATACCATGATCCTAGAAGTCGATTGGAACTCAGCGATATTAGCGATGAGTTTGATTCTTCAATTTGAACCTATTTATTCAGAGGAATAACGTGATACTTAGTGTCAAATTGAAGCAATAATTCGTTGTAGAAAGTGTGACTCAAAACTTTGTACTCGAATGATATCGTGTGTTCATGGTATTACTTATACGGCATGATTTGAGAAGCGTTGTCTACCTTATTAGTTTATAAAAAGCTGTTGTTCGACGATGACGATAAGTCATCTACTTATCGTGATTGGAGACAGCTTTGATTTTCTTCTACTTTGTTGCTACAGTAATTAGAACTCAAATTTGAAGTGAAAACGGACGTTATATTTGAAATATTTGGACCAAAGTTATAGCCTGTTATTTAATTGTATCTTTAGATTTACTCATAACAGATAAAAGAAAAAAAGTATCCTATTATTCCAATATAGATTGGTGGAGGGAAGGAAAATAATTCCTGATATCAAAAGCTATTTCAGCAGTGGACCCAAATATTCTAAGAAGTCGACAGTGAAATTGTCATCCATAGTACCACCACAATGTCCACTGTTTCCACTGACAGCGACATGCGCACGATTCGGGAATTATGACGTCGTCGGACACCATAGGCCTATAAATTCGGCGTATTAAGATAAGCATTGTGATCTAGAGGTTGTTTCCGTACACGGGTTTATGTAACGGGACGCGGGTAGGCGTTTCCTGTTGATCTTCGACGGATTTTGGTGGCAAAATTGTTTTGTCCCTTGTGGGAATTGATTCCATCCGAGTGGCTGTATCTACATCTAACTTCTTTGCAAATATCATTTTGGTTTGAAGAAATACAGTGATTGGGAGATTACAATTGAAAATAATGATGTAACTCGCAGATTTCTGAACGATAATAAAGGGGCATATACATAGGACACCGAAGCTCTTTAACTTCCTCTTTGTGTGTCGATGTCGACGTTCTCCAACGACATCAGAATTAGATGTTTCCAGACAAGTGTTGTGCTCTTTCACTTAGCACATCACACTCAATCGAATCTATATCTAATCTGCAGACGACCGTTATATTAAGATCTATCTCTATTAGTAATTAAAATGTTAAAATATAAGGCATCTGAAAACCAAAACTATTTACAATAGTCGGCCATTCAAATGGCCAGATGCAACAGTTAGAACAGGACTTCACACTCCTCGCTATCTCGTCCGGTATCCGCGGCACAGATTATATAGCACATAGTATGTCCGAGGTTATCTGGCGACCCCTTTACCTGTAAGAAATGGCGCTACACAGCGGGACAGATAGCTAGTGCGCTTAATTATTTCTGGATTATGCCATTCTTATGTACACGACTAGGGAGTTATAATTTTGTAATGACAAACAAAGGAGCAGCGAACAGATTTAGAAAAAGAAGGAAAAATCCGAGATATATAGTTTGTGTAATGGGAAATATGAGTAGGATGGACGGGTTCATCCCGTTAAATGATGGTAATGCGATGATGCTAACCACAGAAGTATAATAAAAAGTATTAAATGAAAAGACGAATAAACAGAATAATTAATGGTCAAGATGACACATCGTCATTAACAGCTTTTTAAACGTCCCCCCACTGCTGGGGCACAGGCCTTCCTTGGACAAAAGAAAAATAATAGGGAATTAAAAAAAAATTGATAAGGACAAGGCACAAACTACCATTTCTGATATTTCTATTTTTATGTACTTTTCTTTTGTGCAATATTGATTATTGCATTGTACTATTTTCTTTGAAGACTGAATGTATTGGGCGTAAAAAATATTTTTAATTTATTATATTCGAAAGAAATCATTATTATTTATATGTTGTAAAACTGTTGTTTTCATACAATTATTACGGTCATAATATGGCGATAATATTAGCTTTCAAGTATCACTACACTATTATCGCCATTGTATCATGATTGTGACGACCTCGATGGCGCAGTGGTAAAGTGCTCTGCTTGCCTCTGAACCGAGTAATCCCGGGTTCGATCCCCGGTCGAGTCATGATGGAAAATGATCCTTTTCTGATCGATTCCTGATCTGATTTCCCTGGTCTTGGATGTTTATCTATACCTATATATGTATTTGTTATAAAATATAGTATCGTTGAGTTAGTATCCCATAACACAAGTCTCGAACTTACTCTGGGGCTAGCTCAATCTGTGTGATTTGTCTCAATATATTTAATTGTCAACAGTCTTGTCAAATAGCTTATTAATGACAACGATTAACACTAACCAGAGAATAATTAGCTGAAATAAGTCTTAAAGTATACTAAATTGATGCTAATATTCTTGATGCTAATACACAAGGCTCGAACTTACTTTGGGGCTAGCTCAATCTGTGTGATTTGTCCTAATATATTTAATTGTCAACAGTCTTGTCAAATAGCTTATTAATGACAACGATTAACACTAACCAGAGAATAATTAGCTGAAATAAGTCTTAAAGTATACTAAATTGATGCTAATATTCTTGATGCTAATACACAAGGCTCGAACTTACTTTGGGGCTAGCTTAATCTGTGTGATTTGTCCCAATATATTTAATTGTCAACAGTCTTGTCAAATAGCTTATTAATGACAACGATTAACACTAACCAGAGAATAATTAGCTGCAATAAGTCTTTAAGTATACTAAATTGATGCTAATATTCTTAATGCTAATACACAAGGCTCGAACTTACTTTGGGGCTAGCTCAATCTGTGTGATTTGTCCCAATATATTTAATTGTCAACAGTCTTGTCAAATAGCTTATTAATGACAACGATTAACACTAACCAGAGAATAATTAGCTGCAATAAGTCTTAAAGTATACTAAATTGATGCTAATATTCTTATAATGCAAATGAGGTAGCCAATAGTCCTAACTCACGCTCGCAGACAGCTGAAAGGTGAAATGAGAGTTATTACAATACATACAGATAGCCTTATGACTGTTCCAGGTAGTTATTTGTTTTCACTAAGTGGTCCTTTCCCTTAAAAGGGACACTTCGGGGCCTAATGATTTCTCTATAATAGCGGTGTTGCGTAGTTTAGTTGTTGTTGTAAAGGTGCAGTCAGTAAGTAGGTATTTAGAAATTCGTATCATATGTTCTTGTAGTTTCCCTAAAATCTGATTAAAACAAACGTTATATTTAATTACATGCATTACATATTAATACAAGGTGACTTTTTATACATTGCCAATATTTTGTCTACATGCTCAGTCCATGATTCTGAACAACTTTTAGTATGGGAGTAACTCCGAAATCGCGAAAAAAAATCAGCTGTTCTATACAAAATTAAATACTAGCAAAATTATGGAAAATGTCTGGATCAGCTGATTTTTTTTTTCGCATGTCGATATAATAATGCCAATGTTTAAGAAATCAAATAAATCTTTATAATTATTTACGTACATAGGGTACGTACATAATATAATGATTGCGGGAGACTGGTGTCTGAATCAACCTAGTGAGAACACTAGGAAAGTTGATCATCGTCATATCGTGCTTTCAGTCTCGCTAAGTGACGCCCCGCCCTAGAATACCACTCTATGTCCTCCCGTGGATATCGTACGAGGCGACTAAGGGGCACATGCAATGCCATGGGTACAATAGCATTCCAAAAGAGGATTGACGTTAGCAGGCGGTTGGTTTATATGCTATATAGATAGAGACACGTAATTTTTCATGTGTATCTTGATAAAATTGCTATTGTATCGATCATGCAACTTATAACAGCAACTCATTACATAATATTTTTCCCGCCAAACGGCACTCAATCTTGATCTCTTTATCTCGGCCTATCAGTTAGAGCGTCGTCGAAATAAACCCATGGTTTAATTAGAACCTGATAATATGCACCTGCCCTGTCACTGCGGAAATGTTCGGTCTTTTATCTGTAATGGTTCTTCTGTAAATAAATATTTATGTAACTGTCACGGCGATGGCGTTTCGAATGATTTCCTTTGTCACACTTTTAAAACCTATATTTTTGAATAAGATGATTTTCTCTCTATCTCATCCCACAAGACACAAAGTATCACTAATATTTCTGTCGTGTGACGCCGCGAAGCCAGGGATTAGTGTAAAAAAACATAAACATTTACGACCTGCCGCCTGTTTGACGTAACTCTCTTTGGGTTACTGTTGTTGCCTGTCAGCTGTCAAGGTTTTTAACGCCTATTAGTAGGAATGCTCGTTAGAAAATAGAAAGTATTAGGTAGACAGTATGGAAGCAGAAAAGGTGGGCTTTGGCCAGCATTGGTACAAAATAGGCTGAAAAAAAGTCGCCTCATACGATATCCTTCGGTAGATTGGTCCTATTCTAGGGCGGAAACCACACGTACATAATGAATAAGATTATCATCAGAAGACAAACGACCACATTTGACCATCATGGTTGCAGGTTATTACGACACGGGACAACCACCGTCGGCGACTATTACTTGCGTCATTACATCAATATCTGGTATCAAATGCGCCGACTGAACCATAGGGAATAGAGGGTGTGGTGCGAGTGACAGCGGAGCGTCGATATCGAATATATTAGATTTTGCCCGCGTCTTCGCCCGCGTCAATTTCTCTGTGAAAGCGGAACAGTCACGATATTTATACAAACTTCCTCCCCCCATTATTAATCATTTAGAGCTTTATTTTGAAAAAAAAGTTACCTATGTTTGAACATGAACACAAAATAGAATTAAAAATATCCCAACTTAATTTAAAAATTAAATTGCTAAAGCAAAAGGCACGTGGTTCCCGGCACAGAGTAGAACCGTTCTCTTGAAAACATCCTCTTGTGGATGTCGTGTAACGCGCGTAAAGGATACACAGCCTTTGTAGTTGATAGCTAATAATAGCATTCCTAAAGCGGATTGTCAAGCGGCGGCCGGTCGTAAAGAGCCTATCTTCACAATTTAAAGGTTAAATTTAACAGCACTACTGGAATGAATGTGTTCAAACAACAAAATCAATTAAGTAAATCTTGGCACCCATGTGATATATTATTTCTCCTATGATGTCGATGGAGTCAAATCTATAAAACACGCTTGTATTAGAGCCCCACACAAAATGTATTGGCGCGTAACCCAATCAACATTCTTGCTCATCAACGCCTACTGTTGACGCTTCGGCTCTTCAATATTATGATATAGTTGTTATTGACAATTACGTCATACCCATACGAGATTTATGAACTTTAATTGAAGATTAATAAAACTAAACTGGCATCATATTTATGTTGAAAAAAAAAACAGTCGGCGACACAAGAAAGATCTGGGATAAATCTGTATTACAGCAATGTTTAGAAACAGTTCGACGACCTCGGTGGCGCAGTGGTAAAGTGCTTGCCTCTGAACCGTGAGGTCCCGGGTTCGATCCCTTGTTGGGTCATGATGGAAAATGATCTTTTTCTGATTGGCGCGGGTCTTGATGTTTATCTATATACGTATTTGTTATAAAATATTGTATCGTCAAGTTAGTATCACATAACACAAGTCTCGAACTTACTTTTGGGCTAACTCAATCTGTGTGATTTGTCCTAATATATTTATTTAGATGGAAATCTTTATATAATTGAGGCAGCTACATTTGTTAAAAGTAGACCCCACTTGTTTCAATGTTTATACCATGTTGTAGAAGTGACAACACTATTATCGCCATCTGTGTTTCTGCATCCTTCTAAAACTGTTCTTCTTGAGAATAGTATTGTTGAGAATGGCACCTAAAATCTATAACATAATTCCTAGGGAATATTATTATAGATTTTAACTTCACACAAAATCGTCTAGACATTTATGTACCTATTTTAGTTTGCCCACATTTATGCGCGTGCGCGTTTGTACGTGCTCCGACCTCGCGTCTTTAATCAATCTGAGAGATACGAGCCATTCAAAGGGATCGCGTAGGGCTTCGCTTGTAGATCAACCGAAGGACCGGTATTCTATTTCTAATCTAACTGTAACTGATCAAGGTAGCCAATTAGAATTTGCTTGACTATAATGCACAGAAAATAAATGTTCTTTTCGGTATCCAGAATCACAATTTCCCAAGTCAACAGGTAGACATTGTACAGACATAGGTACAGATCATTAAACTCCTTTTTTGGGCTGCCATGTGACTGCACTTACTCTGACTGACTGTGTGTGTAAAAGAAAAGTATGTCGCTGTAGTAGCGTGTGGTTCCGCCCTAGAATAGGACCACTCCATATCCTCCAAGGCCAGGTCTTTACAGTTCCTAGACGACGATACGATTCCCAAGGAGAGTTGACGTCAGACAGGTGACTGGTTGTAAAATCACAGCCTGATTTTCGAAATGTTAAGGTCTATTTTTTAAGCGGATCCCAGGATTTGGGGCATCATAGCCAAGAAACGAATTCTACTGTGAACACACGATAGAGAAAATAGCTGTTTGGCTGTAATAATCAGTTTCAGTCTCACTTGCGTGTGATCTGGTTAAATGGTGCCAGGTTCGATTGCCACACTTATCTCGGAGACCAATCTGCCTCATAGTAATTTTAATATACTTACCTTATATACATTTTAATTATTGACTAACTATTAAAATAAATAGATAAAAATGCATCGGTGGCGCTAGTGTGCCGGTACAAAACGCCTTAAAGTAATCTCCTGATAATTATCAGTCATGTACAATAGCATTCGTAACAAAATGTCAGCAACCCTGAAATCCTGCCAACAATTAAACTTTATTCGCTGTATGCAGAAGGAATTTCGATGAATAAAGTTCTCTGGATCATTTCCAATGAGCGACATCGCGTGCGCTTGTCGTGGTTTATGGTACTGATGGCTTTCGTGATGCTCATCGACGAGTAGTGCAAGCAATGGAATATTAATGATACGTCTGCGAGAAATATCTCATAAGGTAAAAAAACTCTAGGTCCAGCAGTGGGACCCATAATACAGGCTTTTTTTAAAAGTTCTTTCTACAATTCCCTATCTCCAATTCCGAATTCAAATCCACTCCCAATTTCCATTCTAAGATCAAGTCTAAAAACAATACTAATGATACTGTAAATATTATTATTATTTTGATATTCCGTTGGGATTTCAATGTATTTTTGGTGCATCTTGAGTAGGTACTTGGCGTAAAATTTACAGTTCACAGAAACAAAGGCACAAAGCTAGATCGATCAAGATATAAATAATGTGTGATAAAAAATTATCATGTATCAAAATAGAATATGTTTAGACTTTTAGACATTATAAATACAACCCTATCGTAAGTAAACAGTCCACGCCTCGCCGATGAGTACACGCGCCGTGAACTGAAGAACAAACGCTTGTCGACGCCTATTTTATTTTCTACTGCAGATGAAAGGTAATAACAGATGTGGGCTCTTCATTTTCATGTGTAATAGGTAATTACAGTGGTGTTCGATTTTTCTCTATACATACTATACATGCACAATCAATTTTAGTTAAAATAATTATTACAGCTAGCACCAAAATAAAATCTTACACCAAAGAAATAAATTAAGTATAAAGAGGAAAAAATATGTAATTTTATAAAATACTATACTGTATACATGCCCACAACATAACCGTCGGTCGATGAGATCGCCTGTACAAAATACATGTATAAATACATGTGCACTGGCGTGTATGTGGTGGCGGACTTATCCCAAGGATTGTTAATTACGAATTATGAAAAATAAGTAGGTAGGTATATAAATACATTTTAATTTATGAACATTTTTCAATAAAATTATTTTAATATTAAATTATTACAAACAAACAACATCTCGTCTTGTGGTACTTCAATCCTTATCTCCTTATTTCCTTGATCCAAGCACGGTTGCCTCTCGTCTGACAGGCCAAGTAATTAATATTACATTACGTGATTTTACGAGATTTATTAACTTTTGCGTCTGTGAAACGAAAATGTTTTGACAGGTTCGTTTAAATAGCTCGCATTTTTCAGCATTTCTAGGCCCAGAGTTAATTTTAAAGTTACATCTCCACTGGCTCATACAGATTTTGTATGTGTATCGTATCTAGCTTAGTTTTGATGACAGCAGACTGAGCTTGGAAAATGTTAAGTCATTATATACCGTCAGCACATTTTGCGACTAACAAATTATGAAACTCTGTCACTTAAATAAATTCATTAATTCATTTTGGCCCTGTTTTCTCACTTGCTGATAATGAGCATATCAATCAGTGTTAAAATTTATGTTCCACAAATGTAAAATAGGGGGAACTGGCCATTCACATTAGGCAGATTAATCTAGCAGTATAGTTTGCATCAGATCACATTATGATATTATTAGAAAGTGAAGAATTTTCTTAGTTTAAAATCATATAAAATCATTGCATCCATTACACTCCACTGCCGTATAATCTTCTGTCACAGTATAATAAAGAGAACTAACCTTGTGTTCTAAATCTTCAGTTTCTAAACAGACCGTATTCCAACTATAATTAGAAAAATATGGACAATATTGTATTAAAATTTAGTAATGTTCCGTATTTTCGAAACATTCGTTGGGTACTTTTCGATTTAAAAAAGCTTTACAAGTTCATTTTTCGAGCAGCAATAGCAAACAAGTTATATAAATTCATTGATGTGATGAGTGTGCGTGCAGCTTTATTTGGTATGTTATTTATAATTGTTTGCTGGTTGTGCGTTTGATCGTGAATCGTGAAACTTGTTAACGCTATTAATTCTTCATTTAGTAGTGTTTGTACTTTCTATTTATAGCAGAAAAGTGCCCGGTTCGCTACAATTTTGCTATAATGACAAGAGTATTTTTTACAAAATTCTCTCACAAACGAAAAGCCCGAACATATACATACAATGCATTAATAATTTTTTTAAATTAAGTACATAAAAATTGTTAATAATAACGATTTTGTTAAAGTCGCCTAAAGGCATCTGACATGACTTTTACGACTGGTAGGCAGTCATAGCAAGTTGTCACATACACGTAATGAACTTAAACTGTGAACCACTATTCAGGTATCCTCACGATGTTTTCCTTCACTGGAAGCAACTGGTGGTCTATGAAAACAACTATCCAGGAGTCAGAACCTGGGACCTTTCGATCACAAGCAGATGGTCGTAATGTCTTGACTACCACCACTTCATAACTTGCTCATAATATTATAGTTATCTATACTTACTGTTATTATGAAGAGGTAAGAATAAATAAATAAATAAATTATGAAGAGGTAAGCGTTTGTGAGTTTGTATGTTAATGTTTGAGGCGGGTAATCTCCGAAACTACCGAACCGATTCCAAAAATTAATCACCATTAGAAAGGTATATTATCCAAGATTGCTATAGGCTATATTTTATCTCAAAATTCCCACGGGAACGAAGGCCCGGACAACATCTAGTAGCACATAAAATAGCCAAGCGTCATATAACAAAGAACACAAGAACCTACAATTACAATAACTCTTTGTCTGTACCTCGAAAAGCAAAAACTGCTATTTACCCATTCATTACGCAGTATTCGTGTTAATTGACCTTAAAAGGATAAACGTATTTACGTATGTAACTCATAAACACCATCGCATCAAGTCTGTGGTCTCATTGAATGCAGTCCACTGTTCTTTGCCACAAAATAGTCGAGCAATACTACTTTGTGTCTTTCCAATGACAAACTCGTTTTTTAGCTCTAGATGTCACCATAGGTATGCCCACTTTTCCGTATTCTGTCTTGTTTGATTCGTGGTAACAAATTGTTTTTCTCAACTTCCTAATATAACTCTTAGTCCTACGATGCTATTAGTTACCATCTGCAAAGATAAGAGAAAAAGTACTGCCACACTATTTTTTTATATGCAAATAAAATTAAATAGTGTGGCAGAGTCGGCACTAACTAATTTACACCAGTACCAGCCAATTTAAATAATACTCAAGAAAACAAAAAAAAATATTAAATGTAATGCTCATTTATTCCCACGCCTTTGTGATGTTGTGTTAAGAAATCATCGGGATAATTATAGACTATGTTTACACCCTTCTAAAACGGCATTACCTATTCAGTAAAAATATTGTATGTATGGCACCAAAAATTTATAACAAAATTCCACAACAAGTTAAAGATCAGAATTTAAATTTATTCAAAAAGCACCTCAGGTCCTTGCTGTTTGATAAATGTTATTATAATTTGAACGATTTTTTTAAATGATAGACTCAGATAAAAGTTTAGTTAATTTAGTTACTTTTATTTATTCGATTTTGTTTTGTGAGATGTTAGCATGCTCTCCATTTAAATTTACAAAACCGTGGACGGTGAAACATTATTTTGGATAGATTGGATATGGATTAAGCTTTTCTTTTAACACCACATTGTAAAAAAATGTAAACTCATGTTTTTGCTAATAAATAATCTTTGTCTTTGTCTTTGAAAACACTATTTGGAAAACAACATAAATAAACTTAACGGAAGCTGTTTAAATACAGGCGATAAAACTAAGTGCTAACAAGATTGCAAGTCCAAATGTAGACCACCTAGAGCTAAGTACCATGAACTGGTCTGAACCGTTTAGGTACAAACGAGGGCTTGTTAATGGCAGTTTTAGCAGACTAACCTGTCGAGGTTGAAGATTGTCCAATGAATCAAGTGGTAACGGGCTTCCAGCACGCGATTGAAGACTGGCTGTCACAGGAATGGATGGGAACTGAACATGAGTTGCAAGATCCGATTCTTCTTATCGAGTGTGTCATTGCTCAATGTCAAATTCAAAATTCTATACGTCAATCAGTGATCTATAATCACTGATTGACGTCAAAAATTAGCTAAAAACTAAGTCTACTCCCGATTTACGAAGAAGAAGCGGCGCTACAAACTTACCCGATGCCTTTTCTTCAAAGACTGTCAATTAATAATTGTGAGTCTTATAACTATTTACACTAATCATTATGTATAATATAATTTACATGTCAGATTTAATTCAAGTCTCCTAATGGCGTCTGACTTTATAAATACTATCTTCGGAGAATTGAGCCACTTTTGGCTTGGCTGGATTGGCTGGAAATACTAACTTAAGTGAAATCATTATCATTTAGTTTGACAAAATTTTCCAACCAATCCTGAATCTATTCTAGCATCTGTGTAGTTTACCTCACCCAGAGCTATCACAATCCATCACGGGAAAGCGTTCAACGTCACTCGCTGTCATTACACCACCACCGCCGCCACTTAATTCATTAAACGACCGCGTAAATACACCTTATCAGCTTCTAATTTAGATATGGATATTGAAAATCAGGTGAAATTAAAGATTTATCGAAGAGATTTTAAAACTAGAAAGAAAATTATATTAGACGTCTGGAATTTCTTGATTCTTAGAAGTGGAAATCTTATCACAAATCTCTCTCGTCGGTTTTCTGGTTGCTCCCTCCGCCACGTAGCATATGGTATTGGCGACATGTGCCAGCATGACAAACCAATAATGCACACTTCCTATTACACAATTCCGTCCCTTTTCTCGTCACTTCCGTCAATTTACGATTTGCGAATAGTACACATTGTCGTAGACATTGTTTGGGTCGCGGCAAAGCGATGGATGAGACTGGCACAGGATTATAGGAAATGGCGCCAAAAAAGCTATCTATATCTACACCCACAAAACAGTGAGTTGATGTATGCTGAAAATGTTGATGATGGCACACTAATACATGTTTTGAACACTTGTAATAATTTATCAAAGTGTCTTTTACAAATATATTTTTCCGCATTAATAAAATCGCTTTTCGACCAAGTGAAGGGGTAATGACGAAGAATCTGAAGAGAATTTCCATATTAAAGTCACAAGGACTTGAGCTGTGATAAATTGGGCTTCATTACCTTCCAGCACTGATGACCAAGTTACCGTGATGTATGGTTGTAAATGCTATCGTGTTGTAGCCGTAACGACTCCCTTGACACCAAAGCGTATGCGAAAATTACACGTTTCACATCTCACATGAATTATACTATAAAGGAGTTTACCCACGACATTTTTATGTTATAAAAGTGTGATAGTGTTATAAGAGGCGATATTGATAAGGCTTTTTCTCGAATATTCGATTGGTTTTTTAATTCATGTTAAAAGTTTAGCGTCTGTTCTGCTCTGGAGGAAAATGCGTCAAAATATTAGTAAAACCTTGATGATCATAATTATCCTAACTAATATTATAAATGCGAAAGTGATATTGTTTGTTATCTCTTCACGCTAAAGGACCGCTTCATATCCACATAGCCCTGGCAGCTGATAAGCAACAATACCATTCCCAACGAGGGTTGACGTCAGGCAGGTGGCCTATCGTAAATTCACAGCTAAGTTAAATCTTCAAAATTCTAAACTGTATTTTTCATGCCAATCGGCGGCGTTTGCAGCGTCACAGCCCAAATGAAACTGGGAACATGAGACGATGAGAGAGAGACAGATTATATAGACTGAGACTATACACGATACGAGTATATCGGGTAGCTTTACCGCTGTAGCCATAACTACACTTGTCAAAATGTCTTACATTATGACTACACGAGTGTACCAACAACGTTATGCTTGTCCATGTCGCGATCATTTAGTATAGTTTATTAATGATAAATACAAAATAATTCATCTGTCTCATTTCTAGTGTAATTTAGGTTATTTGCCGTTGTTATTCGGAACCCAATGTAAATATAGTGATTTCGTCGTAATGTTTTTTTTTTTCATTATTTTAGATGCAAAGTCTCTTTAATCTTTTAGACGCGTAGAAATTTAGATATTACTCACTCTGCGGTGGACTGTACTGAAGTTTTGTTAATAGTTAATTCTTCACTTATTCACAAATCTTTATCCAGTCCGTGCATCCGTGACTTTAGCGGAAGCTTCACTTTCACTGATATATACGTGAAAGTAAAGCTTTTATTATATGTATATATAGTTCTTCTACATCCATCATCTATCTGCGGGAGACCAGCATCGTTGTTCACGCCACTACATTATGCTGAGCGGAGACCATTTTGGTACAATCATTAGCGATGTGTACCTTCTTGTGTATATATGTTTAATGGTTATATAAAATAAACATTTTTTATTTCTTCTTTCAAATATTTTTTCCTCATCCCTAATCATCTTCGAAATCAATACGTATTACTATAAATAGCTTTAAATTAACTCCAATCTAATTCGTATATCTTAGTAGCGGCTTGCAAATCGATCTAATAAGAAACCGCCCTGCAATTTGTATCGAGAATCGAATCAAGTGGAACGAAAGTGGAAGTGTTCGATGTCCTATGATTTATCTGTGATCGGCGCGGGCGCAAGAAACGACTGCAATTTGTGGGGCTACTGGTTAGCTGCTGACTGATTGGCCGGGTTGGATCGCTGGAAAGTGTACTGATGAAATCAATTAATCGAAGATTGATCGGAAACTGTGTCATTTGGATATCAATTAGCTAGAGGAAGCTGAATCAAAATAGAAAATACTTTATCAATTCTTCTTTATTATGTTAAAAATAGCATCACATGCTATCATAGCCACAAATTGGCTATTTAATTCTAGCTATCTTTTAGAAAGCAAATCCTCACAGCACAGCTAGTCATAAATTAAGTAGAGTAAAAAAAAATTAAAATGGTTGGGCACCGAACAATAAACCGCGTCTCTTCGAAACTGGATACTAGGATCGTATTGAAACAAAAATATCTGGACAAGACGTAATAACTAGTGACGCGGCGCCCTAAACTAGTCTTATAAGGCAACAGACTCAGATTCGGATGGGTCACAAATATGTCGTATGAATGTCAAAGACTACAGAAGAGTATAGAACGGACCTCAACGAAATAACAGTCAAAAGTCAACGAAACAAAAGTCAACTTGGCAAAGAAACGGCAAGTTTTGGTTCATGATATTCGCTTAAATGTTTATTGTAATATTCTTCTAACAACATCATCAGTCCATTACACAGATGTGACATGTGATTGCCGCCCTAGAATAGGTTTCATTCCATTCCATATCCTCCCGTGGATTTCGTACAAATCGACTTGGGGATAAAAACTTGACAGCCGTTAAAAAAGTTGACATCCGGTAGGTACAACATCGTGTGGTAAAATCAAGGTCTAAATCTTCAAAATTCGAATCTTCGGACGCATATAAGCCGCGATTTACACCTAGAATTCGCGAGGATTTGATTGAAAAGAATATTGTTAATATTTATTTGTAAAGTGACGTTTTTTATAGTTAATAATCTTTGGCGTTGCCTTGGAACAGCACGACCGTGATTGCGCTGAGTTGCCAAAATATTATCGACGAATTATAATTTCTATTTTTTTAAACCAATCACGTTCGGTTAACAGGGCTGTCCCATAAAGGTCGCCACACCGACTAATTTTATAATCACGCCATCATCGAGGAAAGTGTAAAATTTTCTATTTGCCTACTAAATTTGTATATTGTTAAACTTTTCCTGCTACTTTTACGAAGTGGCCACTCTAAACTAACAATTTGTATGGTAGCGTTCACACACAGTCGTAAATCACGGCGCGCCGCGCACATTAACCACACGCGACACGTTCGGCTAATACGATACAAATATTTGTACAATGGACGACGTTGAAAACTGTCACATGAGGATTTATTTGTGGGTCGCCGGCTGGGACGGACTGAGCTCCAAAATTTTCTGGCTTGAATAGTTTTTTGAACAGAAATGTCCCTGTTAATTCACTTGTAATAGGCCTTTAAAGTAGTTGAAAGTAGTAATTTTTGAAAATAGTCATTTAAAGATGATTGTTTTACTGTACTTTTTATCGTAAACAGTTTTTGTTTCTTTGTTTAATTTTTTTTTCGTTTGAATAAGATGAAAATTTTATTGGACTCAAGCGGGAATTTTATTTATCTATATCTTTCAATCTCCTATGAGTATACAAGTTCTCTTTGTCTCTCCATTAGTATAGAACAGTACTAATATTAGTACAGAATTCAAATACATATAAATTAACACATAAGGGACAATGCATAACCATTTCTGGAATTCTTAGATTAATATCGCATGTTTTTCAGTCTTCACCCACTCATATTTCTAGCTTATTTATGTGGCTACCGAGAAATCAATCTAAATTAAAATTTGTATGTAAGGCATGGTGTTCCTCAAGGCAGTGTGATAGGTCCACTTCATTTTAACATTTCACACTCCTCGACTTTTCTTCTCAGCAGTGTTCGTTCGGAAATGCCTGTAGTTTAAAACAATACAATATAATTTAAAATTTAACTGAAAAGTGCAATTTTTGAATAAATGCAACTTTGACCTAGCTTTGACATTTAAGTACCTATATGAGTTATCTAAAATCTGTGCGGATATGTCTTCTTCTTCGTCCAGCCATTCTCCCAGTTTGTTTGAGGACGGCTCTCCTCATTCCTTATGGCAGATTCGTCTTTTCCGAGTTGTCTGGAGACAGAGCCTGTCTTTATGGATCTCTTTTTCCATTTTGCATAGCCGCGTGGCTTGTGGTCTGCCTAAACCCTTGAGTTCTTAGGTAGATAGAGGTCTTGATCAATCAGTTGTGTAAAATCTTAAAATAATAAACGTATTTGTTTCACTGAAACAATATGTGAGCAATAACTACTTCCCTTCCCAAATCCTGCCCTGTCAAGCCCTCGTTCCCACAAATCCATCTCTGTGGCCGTCAGTTGGCGGCGCCTGCGCACAACCCGTGTTTTATGCGTCCATGTACGGACGTCATGTCACACTGAATTAATTTATTTATGAAATCGAATGATACGTACAGTGTGTATTAGTAAACTTTATGTCTGAAGCGAAAGACATACATACTTTAAAAAAATGGTACAGAATTCTAATTGAGAAAGAAGTTTTTTTGACGATGCGTGTTGCGGATGAATTTCTGTAATGACTAAACTGTTGCTGATAATCATATGTAAAATATTTGTATATCATATAAAGTATCGCATGTGTCGCATATTAACTTGAATAAAATATAAAAGTTTACTATTGTTAAGTATGAAACTATAAAACAATACGTATGCTTCTTTTTATTTCCGTGATAAACCGATCATCAATTCGTTTGCATATTTTTCAATGCCTTTCCATTGTTTCTATCAATGTACAGACACAGCGGACGTTATTACGTTATTTCTTCTATTCTAACACAAAATAATTTTCTTTTATTTTATTATCTTTACGTAAATTACTAATACCACAGTATTACTAGTCTTAATATGTGCCAATCTATATTAAACTATACTTCTATATACCTATATATGATAAAAATATTGTATTTTTAAACTACAGAACCGATTATGATGAAAATTGGCACAAAGGTAGACTAGACTACCTTTTATTTACGGAAGATGTCGCAGGCGGTTGCTAGTTTTTAAATAATAAATCTTGATAGTCGACTGAAGTGTGATTTACTTAATTGTGTTGAGAAAGCTGATTCCTCAGATGTCTGTTCGTTTATAACGCCTGAGAGCGGGTTTTATTGGATTTCTATCAGTTAATTTAATAACCTTTTAACATAGGCGTTGAATATTTGAAATATTTGTTTTCAAAGTTAAGTCAAATCTTGATGTGAAGAACCAGTCGATTAAACTTAAAATATAAATCTACTAGTTACGTGCCTGGGCTGTGCTCCAGTTGGAATTTAGGGATAATGTATGTTTTATATTTTATTCTAGGTTATATTCTACCCGTGTACCAAATTTCATAGAAATTTATATTATACTAGCGACCGGCTTCGCTCACACCTTCCTCAAGAATTACACTATCTATTGGGGTAACCCGCATCAAAATCCTTCGAAGCATACATAAGGACAAACGAACAGCGGGTAACGACTTTATTTTATACTATGTAGTGAAGAATGAATGCTTTTTAAGTTACTCACGTTTAGACTCCTATTTGAGTACAATTTTGAGTACAATGGTCGTCTATCTAAACCCAAAATCCTATTAACTCCAAAACCTCAATACATCTTTTATCGCACCTATAAATCAGTCCCCTGGCTTTGTCCGCCTTTAAAAGCAATTTTGTCACATAAATACTAAATAACTGTGGTATTCTTGTATACCTTAAGCGGTGTAAAACCACCCTTAAAGGAGCCATAAATTAACGATGAAGGGTTAAATGAAGTGGGGTGGCATTAAAAGTAATATATGTCCAGCGGTAGATTAAGGGACAAAGGTTTTGTTTGATATTGTAGCTTTTAATTTGTCAATTTGTAGATAAACAACCGCTTGGGACGGAGAAAAATGTTTTATGAATGACGCATCTACAATAATTGTATTGCTACATATGAAACAAAATCGCTTCCCGCTGTTTGTCACTATGCATGCTAGAAATACGCAACGGATTTTGATGCGGATTTTTGTAATACATAGTATGATTCCTTAGGAAGGTTGAGGTGTATAATTTATTATGGTTTTACCCGAGCAAAGGCGGGACGAGCCGCTAGTTTTTATTTAAATAAAAAGTAACTATAGAATAGTAGAGTAAGTAATAATTGTCAATACAGATCCGAAGTTCCTGTCACGTACGATACCCCCTCTCAAAGACAAAGGACAATGACAGCATTCCCATGGAGGTTTCTCGTAAATTTTCAACTGAATCTTCAAAATTTAAAGTTAATTGTAATCTGGATTCATGTGGCACAAGTAGGATTCGAACCTTGGACCTTTCGGTTCACAGACGGGCGTTTTAACCACTGGACCACCCCGGCTTTCCGCGACAATACGCATTAGAAATTCGATATCCGGAAGACGCGAGTGTTTCGGGTTAAAATAATATTTGTCTGCAGTAGTTTCCACTGCAGGCTGATGGGTCAGACAAGTTCTATATTAAGAACACTTGTGCAGATTTAGAAAACTTATTTGTTTTTCTTTTCTTTCTCACAACTCATTGTTAGTTCAAATTCAAATTCAAATCATTTATTCAGAAATTAGAACTTCACAGGCACTTTTTCTCGTCAATTTTTATATTTATAGTTATTTCCCACAAGCTACAAACTACTGGCATTTCGGAACGACCACTGCTGAGAAGAAATGCCGAAAGAAACTCATTTGAACAGTGTTGGTCCCTATCATGCCAGATCGGCTTACCGTTATTGTTTCTTACAATGTTTTTTTTTTTCTAATAATATATAAAAGTACATAATGTACATAGTCAAAAGGTATATCAAAACAGGTTAAGATTGTGATCCGAGTGCTGATTATAATATATATATGTTCCGGCTGAGAATATCGCATTGATAACTTCAGTTGTATCGCAACTGAAACTTCAGATTTTTTTTCATTTAAATTATTAGTTACAAACGTTGGTTTACGGCTCACGGGACTTACCATCATCTCTTGACGCGATCCACTTTGCGACCTAAACTAACGACCTAACGCAAATTCCATCAATACCATCGAGTTAATTTTAGGTTCCTGATTTAGTTTATTACTCCATTAACTTTTCAGATTTTTCTGATCTTTTTCATATTGATCTGGGTCTTTGTTATTTATCTATATATGTATATGTTATAGAATATAGTACTTTGGGGCTCTAACTTAATCTCTATATATTTATTTATTTATTTATAAACGACGTCACATGTTCTTGCATATAATACAAATCGCGTATACATTGTTTTTGACATTTTAAAATCTCCGAATTGACTTTACGACATCTTGCAAACTAGTTACAGCACTAAATACATTTGCGAATGGAAGGACGTATGAACAAAAACAATTTTGATAAAATGTATTCTTGAAAATAATAATGAGGTGAAAAAAAAAACTGGAATCGAGCGAGAATTGAACTCGCACCCCTGTCCATGCTGGGCAGTGCTCCTGACTACGAAAGAGATGAATTAATTCAGCCGAACTGGCATGATGGTCTCGATAGCTCAGTGGTCAAGAGCACTGTCCCGGATAGACAGGGGCGCGGGTTCAATTCCCGCTCGATTCCAGATTTTTTTCATTTCATTATTATTTTCAAAAATAAGTTAAAAAGCATGTGTGTCATGTGTAACAAATCCATTTGAAATGTATTCTGTCTCTTTCCAGCCGGATGAACTGGCGAAGTCTGTGAAGTTGACGTCGAGGGAGAGGCGTTTCATCAAGTTCGCCAGCGTGGAGTATGGGGGACAGCTGTACATGACGCCGCAAGACTTCCTCGAGTCCGTGGTCGAGCAGGAGCCCAGGCGTGAGTACACAGCATTCTTCCTTCACTCACTGTTTAAAATTGCCTCAGCTGGCGGCTACAACACTCTGATAAGCTACGTTCGAAAAGCAACCAACCTTTTTTTCTTTGCTGCGAGTGGAGCCGCGGGCGACAGTTACTATTTTATAATAATGTAAAATTTGGCGTAAAAAAGTATTTGCGACGGTCGAATTTTTAATCAAAAGTTAGCATTTATTCAATTGATTTGACTTTTACATAGACCTTCGCACGGACACACTCTCACTCCTCTTTTAATGTACTTTTACTATTTATATAATAATGTCTCTTTATAAACTCTTGACGACCTCGGTGGCGCAGTGGTAAAGTTCTTGCCACTGAACCGAGAGGTCCCGGGTTCGATCCCCGGTCGGGTCATGATGGAAAATGATCTTTTTCTGATTGGCCCGGGTCTTGGATGTTTATGTATATTTTATAAAAATATAGTATCGTTGAGTTAGTATCCCATAACACAAGTCTCGAACTTACTTTGGGGCTAGCTCAATCTGTGTGATTTGTACTAATATATTTATTTATAACTCTTTATAATATACTTCATTCTCTTTTCACGCTTACCTGGTACGTTATTTTTTCTGATTCCGTAAATACCTTACCGTCTATTCATATCTTTGTTTGATTCATCGTGACTGTATTACAGTTTTCTTATGAAAACTAAAAAAAAAATGTTTGTAGTTAGTAGGATAACCAGTGAAAATGTGCTGAGAAGAATAAAGATTTTTATCATCACAATCTAGTTCCAGACAGTTCCGACGTACAGTTCCAATGCTAACACTATTGTTGGTCCCCAGCTCGGCTGAAGCGACGCGTGTTGACCACGAAGGAGATCGAGGTGCTGCGCGACCACACGCCTCAACTGAAGAAAGGCTCCCCGCAGATGTTCAGGAAACTCAAACACGAAGGTTATCTTTTATTTTCATATAGCATATTGGGCTAACGTGTATGAGAATTGCCTAATGATACAAACACCGCAACCCGATAACAACCCGCGTTGCCGAATTTTTGAGAAAGCGATAGACTCGTTTCTACAAGCCTCCGATTTCGAACGTTAAGGTACACCGCAGATGGAAAGCTAATTTACCTTGTGTATCTCTCTCATCTTGTCGTCTTCCACCTGCATTCGGGGCTGTGACGCCGCGATGCAGCATAAAATTAAAATGTATTGTAATTTAACGCTCTTTGGGAATGCTTTGGTGGCCTATCAGTTATTATCATATATATATATATATATATATATATATATATATATATATATATATATATATTCTTTTCATCAGCACTAGATCACAATCATATGTTTCAGTATACCTTTTGACCATGTACTTTATTGTGTACTTACATGTTATATTACTGATAAAAAATTATACATAAATTTATATTTAAAAAATGGTAAGCTTCTGGCATAATAGGGACCAACACTGTTGAATGAGTTTCTTTCGGCATTTCTTCTCAGCAGTGGTCGTTCCGAAATGCTAGTAGCTTGTAGATTTGGTAAACATCATTTAATTTAGAATATGACGTGAAAAAGTGCCTGTGAAGGCCTAATTTCTGAATAAATGATTTGTTTTTTATATAATATCCTTCCATTTTTGGACAGTCGTGTAAAAAACAAAAAACTAATTTCGTTTCAATTTTCAGGGATCATCTCGTACACGGAATATCTGTTTCTTCTTTCAATATTAACAAGTAAGTCGCTTCACGGTTGGTTCAAGTTAATAATGTGTCAGGTTATCACAACATAGGTAACTTAACCTAATTTTTATTTTTACCACATTTTTTTATTTTTCATATTTTCAAATATGTACTATTCTTTGGAAAAACAAATTATTTTGTTTTAAAAAATCTAACTAATAATAGGTAGTATGAAAAATTTAACTAATATAGTAAAATTTAACTAATATAGATAGTATGTTTTTAAAGTATTATCTGTAACTTTAAATGATGGTCATCTTTATATATTTCAGAGCCAGCTTCAGGCTTTCAGATAGCATTCAACATGTTCGACACGGACGGTAACCAAAGAGTAGATAAGAACGAATTCCTAGTCGTGAGTATACTGATTCATATTTTACTATCTACCTATCTAAAATTATTTACTACAGGTATTTTGTTACGTTCGTACTCTTTCATCTCCTTCCAATACATCTATGTATTGGAAGGAGATGAAAAGGGGCTGAAAATTTATTTTTAAATTTAAAAGTGTTTTTGTATACGAAACTATAAACGACCTAGGAATATGTAATTGCAAGCGCTATATGTACACATTTAGTTACCATTTTAATTATTTCGTTAGAATATATTATTACCTATATATCAAATCCTATAAAAAATATTTGTATATAATGTAGTAAAATATATATTCTAACTTGCCCTTCCTATATCCACCCGTGCCTAAATAACAAAAATGACTTTATGCGACAAGGAACTAAGATATACTTATTTCACAAATTTTCTTTCCATTCTTTTTTGTTTAAGTATATATATATTTATTTTTATTTTTGAGCATATTTTCTGCGATGTAATTTAGATTCAGCGGTTGCTCGGAGGCGCTTTCAAGGAACGTAAAGATCTGGACAGCAAAAGCCAGGAGGCAGTGAGTTGACTGAGTGCTTCCGATGGGGTCATTCGTGGGACTAAAGTTTAAGTTAGATTTGTTTAATGCTACAATAATTATTTCACCTCCCAAACAGTAAATTTAGTTCCAGCCATATCTAATACATACCTATGGAAAATACAAGTCATTAAATGTTATTAACTGGAATTATCAAGACATTAAAATGTCCAATCCTAAATTTATTTATTTTATTTGTTTTGTTAGTTTTTAGTCATAGTTTTAGATTTCTTTAGCATTAAACAAATTTGGCAAACTTGCAAAATTTTAATCGTGAATAGGTTGGGTTGTGCCGTACAAGCTATTTTTTTTTGTCTTATGTTGGTTTATTTTGTGTTGTCCCTTTTTTATCTTATTTTTATTAGAAGTGACAACAATGGTGATATACCCACTTAAAGTGTTAATATGGTTAAACACTCGCAGTGTTTTTTCTTAGGAATTGTAGGGTTCGAATCCCGGTTTTGTTAATACATGTACATATTTTTTTATAGTCAGCAATTTCTAATATGGCGGCACAACCAGCTTTTGTTGTATCGCTTTTTATTTTACACATTGGTTAATTTTAACCGAATTGTATATGTTCATAACAGTATTTGTTAAAACAGGCTCTGTGCGTGAAATTGGATATGTTTCCTTCGGGAAAATAATTCAGTTTTATGCCTTGCCAGTTATATAACTTGCCATTTTTTTTATTTTTGACAACTGACATCTAAAAGTATCGAACGGTACGCTAACTTTTTATTATTTTAAATTTTAAATTATATGTTTAATAATATTTTATGTGTGTATTATGTGCTCATCGCCTGCATTAGCTGCTTTCATTAGTATCGACAAGCGCACAAAGGAGCAAGACAGTAGAAACAGAAAGGAAAATCATTCATAGGGCGTCTACAGTAAGTCCACAATCGCCTACTACGTCTACGTGTTGTATTCCTAATGTCGTCTTTGGCAGCCTTTCGAAAAAAATTACTGTGATTTGTGTCACATGCTAAGAAGTGTTCCGTCGTTGTTTTCTGCTGTAAATGTATTGATTGTTCGTGTTTGCATAATGTCATTCATATCCAAATGTCAATTTTTAAGGTTCATAGAATAGTTACATTATATTTCGTACTATAGCTACTTTCGTAATGACACTTTTTTATCACTACTTGATCATGTAGCATGTGAGCATATTGTGATTGATTTACTATGATTATTAAATGATTTATATTCCTCATAATTTCAACATTAATTTAGTATGATTCTGACTATTCCACAACAGAAATGTTATGGAATAGTGTACATGCTTATAGCTCGAACATTTACCAATTAATTTTTGTTTATCTTTTTTTAAATACCAACTTAACTAGCTCATATATTTTTAAATATTCCATAACAAATATATTTCTTTTAAATTAATAAAATGTGTGTTACCCTGATTCCTATTTTTACCTTACTATTATTAATGGACTAAACTAACATATATGAATACTTGGTTGTGTGTAATACGTCAACATTGGAGAATTAAATCGATAATTTTGAATGTACAACATGTACCTACCCACCTGAATAAAAAAAAATATTAATTCATTCACTCAGATGGAGAAGATCTTTAGTTTCGCGTGGCGCGGCAAGAGAGGCATGGCTGAGGATCCTAACGAAGAGGAAAAAGACGGGAAGCCTCAGGACAATTACGTAAACGACGATCAAGGGCTGCAGAGGAGGCACAATGTGGACACATTGCTGCAGGTAAGACACGAAAAATAAATTACGGAGATCAATGGCGCCTGTTCTATTTGGAGCTATAGATATTAATGGCCCTTTTCGTCCTATTGATATTTTCATTGATTTAAATAAAGGATTTAAATAAAATAAACAAGTTTATACTTTTACACACAAAGTACAAATTAAAAAAAAATAAAGAAGAAATATATCAATTCTATTTCAAACTAATTTATATTTCTTGTCTCTCTGTTCCGAGTTTTCTCGGTTGTTTGCCCCGCCATTGAGCGTCGGAACCCAGGGTTAACATTCGCTCTATCCATGTATAAATAAACTCGTGTCCATAGGGTCACTTACATCTTACATCCCGTCCACAGGTTCACTTCTTCGGCAAGAAAGGTACAAACGACCTGAAGTTTGAAGGGTTTAAACAGTTTATGGAGAACTTGCAGACAGAAGTCTTGGAGCTTGAGTTTCAGGAATTTGCCAAAGGTAATATCATTTCTGATGTCAGAATTGTCATAACATATCATATCCTATCATCATTCATCATTTCAGCCTCTTTGTGCCCACTGCTGAGCTGAGGCCTCTCTTCACGTACGCCACCCTCCTCTGTCCTGTGCCTCGCTCATCCATGTACAATCTGCGACTTTTATTATATCGTCCGCCCATCTCAACGCAGTTGGCCCGACACCTCTCTCGCCGGCCCTAGGCCACCATTCAATCAGCACTTTACTCCACCTGCCGTCACGCCGACGACGTGCCAGATGTCCTACCCAGTTCCACTTCAAGTGGATCCTATCCCATATCTGCTGATAATGTAAATTCGAAAGTACTTGAAGTATTATTTAATCTATGGCGATAGTACATTTATATTTTATTTATCTCAATAAAATTTCGCGAACATAAATATAGGTATACCTACGCAAAAGGACATACTTTCCCATAGGAAAGTGGTCGAAAACTGTTTGAATATATTTTGTGAATGAATTGAATTTGAGATTGTGAGTATTATTGTTATAATTTGATTATCCAGGCCACGAAACAATATCAGAAGTGGACTTTGCCAAGATCCTTCTCCGCTACACGTACCTCGACACGGACGAGTACGACATGTACCTCGACAGACTGCTCGACAGGGTAAAGGACGAGCGCGGGATCACCTTCGAGGAGTTCAAGACTTTCTGCCAGTTTTTAAATAATCTCGAGGACTTCACTATAGCTATGAGGATGTATACGCTCGCTGATCATCCCATTTCTAAAGGTAAGATTTTTAACTTAAATGCATTAAAAATAATTGTAACATAAATAATAGCTATTTTTAGAGATCAAACTTATTAGTTCATAGGTCCCTTTAATTTTTGATGATCAAATGCCACCATAATTGTATTCGGTTTAAAATAAATTCTACATTCTCAGAATATAGAGATTAAGTCGACCAATTAAAATATTCTTTATAAATTAGTGTTTGTCAAAATTTGTGAATTGCTATTTTCTATTCATTATGAAAAGAACGAAATAATCATTTAAAGTGTCATTAAATAAATTGTTCGTACAAAAAATAAAATTTCATATCCACCATGATTCAATATGATCTCCAAATGCTATAGCAGTTCTTATAGAACCATCCCATAGTACATCTGTCAATTCTGCTACACTTCTCATATAACAAACTAGCTAATCTTAAGCCTATAAACATTGTTGTCAGACGAATTCCACCGCGCCGTGAAGATCTGCACCGGTATCTGCCAGTCCAAGCACCTGGTGGACACAGTGTTCGCGATCTTCGACGCGGACGGCGACGGATTGCTTAGCTATAAAGAGTTCATTGCCATCATGAAGGATCGCCTTCATAGAGGATTTAAGGTAGATAAAATAGTTTGGACCTAGAATAGTGCCCTGGGGCACACCTTACTTTATATTGTATTTTATATTGGTCATCTTTATCTTAGGAATAATTTCGTTTTCATTTACAGTTTACAAATGTTATTTACGTATTGTATTAATATTTCTATACTATAAAATGTATTTTATGAAAGTCATGTGTGTAGGGAATATCATTGTGTGTAGTGTCAAATGCTTTGGTAAAATCTAAAGAAGCTCTTATTTTATTCCGATATATGTTGTTCATTTTGATACACCTACATTTGATGTATATTTTGATAATTTTTTTTACAGTCATACGCCAAAAACGAAGGATGGGAAGCATTCAAGTCGTGCGTTAAACAAGAAATGAAGAGTGCTGTTTAACTTCTAGAAAATCTATATTTATTCTCTAAAATAGAACTCAATTGTTATTTATAATCTTTTTGCTACTCTGATTTAATAGTCATTGAAGCACTTTAGTCCTTTTACAATAGTTAAAAAGAATCTGCAAAATTTTATTATATTGTGAAATTATTAGGCTTAAAATAACAAGATAATTGGCCAGGGACATATAATGTTCTCGACTTTTAAAAAAATCACTGTAATTGTTTTAAATTCGGCCAACTTATATTTTTGTGCTATACATAACTAGTCTGCTATAGTTTCACTACGCTAGAGACTTGATCAAAATTTTATTAGATGTAAGAATGTTTTCTTAGTCAACTAACAGTGAGATTTTTACAAGGTTGTTTATTTATTTATTTAAATTAGCCTCGCTTTATTAACGTTAAGCCTTGCATCGTATAACGGTATTTGTTTTAAAAATTACGTAGTAATTAAATAATTTTGTGTTTTTACTAAAATTGGATTGATCGATGTCCGCGTTTTTCTCTAAAATACTATTTACCAATACCAAATATTGCCAAAAATAATATAAGTGATACTTCTAAATATCTAATACTCAAAATTCAAGTCTCATTGCATCATTCTAACTATTGTCACGACCAAACAAATTATCGAATTATTTATATCATTTGTCATTAACTTTTATTAAACATTAGTTCAAAAGTAGCGACGTCCTCTATTCAAATTGTTACTCTGTAGGCTTATACAGGGTTCCTTGTATCTAACACATAACCTTCCAAAGGCGCATACAGACTGACATCTTTTGTTCTACGACTTGTCTAAACGTTATAAATAAAATAAAAAAAATCCTTTTTTTAAGTTTTAATGTCGTTTCTATAATACGTTACCTCTATGTTCGATTCCGATACATAACGCTACTGTACTGTCTCGTGTAAACTCGTGTTGCTTGGCTATTACATAGAGTTAAGGTGTGTAGAATCGCAAATGAGATTGTATTTTTTGTAAATGAAAAGAAAAAACTACGATTTAAGAAAAGTCGTAGATTAAAAGTTGCTTGTTTTGATGTACCCAAGTAGTCTTTACGCAATACTTCGCGTTTGATACCTGTAACCATATATAACCGGAATTCTACGAAATTAACTATGTTATACCTTCTATCGTCTAAGTATTATAAATAATTATACTAGGTATTCGACAAAGATTATTTATTTAGTTCTGGTAATGTACGAGCAAATGTATTAAAGGTAACAACAGCAAATATGATGGATGACAGAATTTGTTTTGTAGAAAAATGCATCACGCTGGCGCGAGTTTGTCGTCACAGCGCATGCGCGTAGACAAACTAAATAAACTTGATTTGGTATTTTAATAGCATTTGGTATTGCAATAGCAAAGAAAGGTCCCGATTTGGTATCGCAATAGTAAAAAAATGTAGTTCATTAAAAATCCTTTTACTGACAGAATATATGCGCATGCGCCTTTGTTTGGCAGTATGCTGTCATATTTCGAGATCTAATTTGTTTCTAAGACGTCATGACGGTGTTTATGTAAGTGCAAAATACTTAATTGCCTGCTAGTCATTGAACTTATCGTACAAATATGATTTGTTATTAAGAACATAGTTACCGTTTTATTAAGTTTGTATAATTTTATAGTAAGTACTCGAAAATCTTGCTCGCTTTATGTGAATAAAAGTCATAAAATTATGTTCTTTTTTTTTAGTTAATATTTGTATACTGAGAATATTTTTTTCGTAATTCCGAGAATATTTTTTTCTGTTTGTCCTAATGGGTACAGCTCGGAGAGAATGCTCTTTTATTAGCATTAAGTTCGCCATTTGTTTATAAGTATGTTTTTACTTGGAACAATACAGTTACATAAATAAATTGTCTGAAATGGAATGAATGAATAAAACCCATGAAATTCGCTATTGTTATAATGCAGACAAATAATTCGTCAGGATATTATAACGTTTCAGCTATAACGACATTTAATGAATTAGTTCAGTTTCAGTGGTAGTAATCCATGGTAACACAATATAAATATATTATTTTAAACAAATAAAAACATTTCATTGACTATCTCGACGGCCAGTCGCCGCTAGATGGCGCGGTCAGTTCTGCTATAGTTCTATATGATATACTATACTAATACTATAAATGCATAGTTTGTCTATCAAGCTTTCAGGGCTAAACCGCCACCGTCGGGCCAATTTTGATGAAATTTGCAATAGACATAGTTTGTAATCCTTACACAGGCTACCGCGGGCGGAGTTTCGCGCAACAGCTAGTAAATAATAAAAACGTGGAAAAAAAAATACAAAATGAGCACTTAATCTTTTATTTTAAATATTTTCTTCACATTAAAATAGATTTGTTATTATAATTACACACGCAATTTTCACAAAAAATATTACAGTCGTAATACATTGTTATATATATTTTTTTTTCAGGCATTACAAGTGTCGCCTTTAAAAAATAAATCTCTGCAGAAAAATATTATATCATTTTGTGAGACATTAAAACCGTTTGGATACAAGATATTTCTTTCGTTTCATTACGCACTCTTAAATTTGTGTGGTTTAAATACAAACAAATGTTATATTCTTCATATTTTCTGAAATTAAAAAAACAAAATACAAATATGTAAATTATTATATTATAGAATAATACTTTCGATGACATTTGATGAAAATATTGTTGTTTCATTCCATGTCGTGACAGCAACAAGAGCATAGACCTTAAGAAAAATAAAATCATTGAGATACAATCAACTATAAGAAATTCCGAATACCTAACCATTGTTAATCTCATTCGTTTTCTTATTGGTTAAACAAAAAATATATTTATGAGACTTTTTGCACGTGTAATCGTATAAACTAAAACTCAAAATACATCAATGTATAAATAAATTAAGCTATTCTTTACGTCATTGTCTTAAAACTATATTAAAAACAAAATTAATTGGAAGGATTTTCCTTAGGAGGTAGAATATGGATATTCCATACTGGAAGGTTGATTCATAGATCGTTCTAAACATGGTGATAATTGAAACCTATCGGCGAAGTCATCGCGAATAATCTCTCGGTTTCTTCCTCAGCCATTAAGCGTCGGAGCCGAGGGTCTACTTTCCCATTTTTTGCCTCCACTCCACTCCTCTGTATGTGTAATTCGTCACGACTTGGCGAATTATTCGCCGATGAAAATCTAGCATGAAATATGCGTTTTTATACCCATCTCCGTTATAAGCTATGTTTATTAATATTTTTCTCCGTATGACGTAAATTATAAAAACTTAACCAATGAGCCAAACCAAATTTAAAACTCATTTAACAGTTTTCCCGATTACTTCCTCAGCCGTTAAGCGTCGGGAGTCCAGGGTCCAGTCAGGAACCAATTCAAAAGCCAATACATTGTAGAGACTATTTTTATTTCCATTTACTACTTTTTTTTATTCCCATTTATGAGACTTAAAGTCTTTAAATTCACACAGTTTTTCGTCGCAATTTTTACAATTATTCGTTTTCTTTTTTTCACACAAAATAATTTACCGTTGACGCACAGGAAAAGCTATCATTCCTGTAACGTGCGTAATTTGAAATTTTATTTCTTCGCCCAATATTCTAAGATTATGAAACATGTAAACAATAATCACGGTATTTATTGTTGAATTTTATTGAAAATCAAATATTACTTCAAAACCAATACATAATAATGTAAAACATAAAGGAACGTAAGGAGCCAGAAGACCTACCACGAAACATACGCGTAGCACGTTACTAACATTCACATGCCGTCTCTTTTTCCTATATCGTGTAAAAAAAAGACAGAACATGTGATCGCAATTACGTACTATGTGTTTTTTATAACCATGGTAGCACCCCAAGGAAATAATCTAAAAAGTCTTGCTGTAAAACATGATAACATCGTTTACGTAATAATACTTGAAAGAAAGACCGGAGTTATTGCGTGTATGTATTGAGTTCAACAACCTGGAGCCGCGACGAGGTTCAAGTGAGTGCCGAGTTCAGTGGCGGTGGTGAGGCGGTGCCTCAACGCGAACGCGGCCACCACTCGCGACACCTGATATACAATATTATTTTAAAAAATTACAATAAACTAAATTTTATAGGGAAAATCAATCATTTTATCATTACAGAGATAGTATTTTAGACGACCTCGGTGGCGCAGTGGTAAAGTTCTTGCCACTGAACCGAGAGGTCCCGGGTTCGATCCCCGGTCGGGTCATGATGGAAAATGATCTTTTTCTGATTGGCCCGGATCTTGGATGTTTATCTATATATGTATTTGTTATAAAATATGGTATCGTTGAGTTAGTATTCCATAACACAAGTCTCGAACTTACTTTGGGGCTAGCTCAATCTGTGTGATTTGACCTAATATTTATATTTATTTTCGTTTTTGTTGTGTACCTAGCTGCGCCTCCGTGCTTCGCTCCCATGGTAATTTCGTTATAAAAATACCATATGCATTATTACAAGTATGTGTATTCTACCCGTTTACCAAATTCCATAAAAATCTGTTCAGTAGATTTTGCGTGAAAGAGTAACAAAGATATATAGGCACATCCTCACAAACTTCCGCATTTAATAGATGGATAAAGAGTTATTTATATATTTAATACACAGCAATGATTGACCAACACATGCTTTGAGCAAAACATAACATATACACAAATAAAACTACCTATATATAGACAATGTATACATATCCTAATATATTCTAACTAATATTATAAATGCTAAAGTATGTTTGTTGTTTGTTACCGTCTTGGCGCAAAATGTCCTTTTCTTACAATGTCAATTTCTCATGTCCTTTTCTCAAAAATGTCATTTTAATAAAAGAAACTGTTTTAATTAATTGCTTATCTAAATTATCATGAAAAACACACAAGTACATTTTGTGAAAGGACATTTCGAAAAAAGGACATTGTGAGAAAAGGACAAATATTAATAATATCTTGTGCCAAGACTTTTGTTACCTTTGACGTTTGGTACCATCTTCTTAAAATATTTCATAGATACATCTAGTTTGAAATATGGAGAAGGACATAGGATACCTGTCATCCCAGAAAAATAACTGTTCCCGTGGGAAATTCACGCGGGCGAAGCCGCGGGCAAAATCTGTAGTAGGCTATAACCGTTTTTTGATCAATCGACTAGATGTATAAATAACCTACCTCTGCGGGTGAATCTTCGTGGACGGCGTGACCGCAGCGGGTTAATACTTGCATCTGGAATTTACCTGGAAAAATGTTAAGTAGTACATCAATATGATAACTGTATAGCCAATTGTAAAGGTCAATCAAAGGAATGGGCTAGAAATCGGATATTCTTGTTATAGGCGATAGGCTATCGACTTTGGCCTACCCGTAAAAGATTACATTAGTCGTGAGTACATTACTTATAGTCATAATTAAGAAGTCAATATTCTACTAATATTTGTCACGTCTAGTCCGTCTATTATCTACGGAAACGGTGGCGGTGTAATGGTTAAGATGCCCGCGTGTGGATCGAAAGGTCCCAGGTTTGTATTCTGCTCGTGCTACATGGTTTGTGTACCAATCTCATATAGTAGTTTTCATCGACCACCATTTGCTTCCGGTGAAGGAAAACATCGTGAGGAAACCTCCACACTGGTTGATTAACTTGTGTGTGAAATGGAGAAGGCAATGGCAAACCATTCCATTAATAATGCTAAGAAAGTTGTTGTGTGTGTTTCATTCCACGTAAAAACCACGACCCTCAGTCATGAGGAATACGACTATGAAGAAGAAGTCCGTCTATATTAGCGAGTAGCAATAATATCGGTGCTTGCAGTTCACAGAATTATTCTTAATCGAAAGCACGTTTCACTGAAAAATTTTTTTGGTTTCTCAAAATCTAGATAAGTTTAAATTAAAATAATCGGTAAATTCAGTTATGCTTGACATATTTAGGTTAGGTAAGAAATTTTAAGTAACTTGAGATATAAAACGTGTGGACAGGAACGAAGTCAAAAAATTAATGGAATTTTGCCGACGAAAAACTGTGTGAATTTAAAGACTAAGGTCTCATAAATTAATGGAAATAAAAATAGTCTTTTCACTACATTACGCTTAATCAAATATAGAATAATATAAATATATTAGTATAAATCACACAGATTGAGCTAGCCCTAAAGTAAGTTCGAGACTTGTGTTATGGGATACTAACTCAACGTTACTATATTTTATAACATATACATATATAGATAAACATCCAAGACCCGGGTCAATCAGAAAAAGATCATTTTCCATCATGACCCGACCGGGGTTCGAACCCGGGACCTCTCGGTTCAGAGACAAGCACTTTACCACTGCGCCACCGAGGTCGTCAATGAAGGGAATGAATGAACTATTGAAGTGAATGGAGTGAATGAGGTGAATGTTAGAAGTGAGTGATGAGGATACCCTGCATCTGCCCCACAGTGAGCAGCCGGTCGAGCCCGTCGACGCTGGCGAGCAGCAGCAGACGCGGCGCGCGCGCGCTCAGGAACGCGCTCGACAGACCCGAGAACCAGCCCGCCCAGTGCGCCTCCGTCTGAGACAGGTCTATACGCCATTTGTATCTGGAAATCAATATATAGGGACAAATCACACAGATTGAGCTAGCCCTGAAGTAAGTTCGAGACTTATAGTACATCCAAGACCGGGGCCAATCAGAAAAAGATCATTTTCCATCATGACCCGACCAGGGATCGAACCCTGACCTCTCGGTTTAGAGACAAGCACTTTACCACTGCACCACCGAATTCGTCGAAATAAAAGTTACATTAACAGGCCCTAACTGCTCACTAGCGCAAACGTCATATTTTTATCAATATCCCTCCAAAACGATCAGTCTAATTTCTCGTTTGGTCTAGTTTCAATACTTTATCCGTTTTCTAAGAGTGTAAATTACTTTCCTAATTTCTGTTAATAGCGAATACAAATTGCCTATTGTTTAGGCCTTTGGCTATATTGCTTTGGTGTCACCGGCTAACTTTTTAATTTTCCCAAATGTCAGGGCTGTCAACGAAAAGTCATTTTTTTACTTTGTCTTCTAAAAATTTGGCGCGCCTACCTACGTACTTTTTTCACTGTATGTTAAAAACTATTGACAATAATTTAAAAGGAATTATTGAGTTATCATTGGCTCCGGTGTGTCGGCGAAGACATATTTTTGGTGGCCCATTAGGGGAACCAACGAAATAGCAAAATTCAATCATCGAAATTGTCCGTACGGTGTCGTCGAGTTTGGTCATCGAAGTCACTAAATTTCGCAAGAAGGCCTTTAAGGAACAGACCAGAAGCATCCAAAAACAATTCCAAGCGGTCATTGGAGCAGCTGAAGCTTCAAACCAGCATCGGATTCCATGAGCTAAGTGTTCCAGATTCGTCCCATATTCCTCTCAATAGATCTGTACTTTACCTCCCTAAATCCAACAATTAAAATATTTTCTGACTTCAAAGTCTATGTTATGGAGTATGGCCAATACTTGTTTATACAATTGTTGTTATAAGTGTTTTGTAAATACTAATTAGTGACAAAACACAAATATTTCAAATAAAACTTGCTTTCTTCAAAAGTAAATTCCCACAATAAACAATAATTCATTCAATTTCTTTAAAACTTAACTAAATTAACTAGGTAATTATGTTCTTGTCCTCTTTCTATATAATAACTAAAGGCAATAATAATACCTAGTTTGGTGGCCCACATTAAAAATTAAACTTTGTTGATCCATTATTTGGATTAGAATCCCGTCCCGTAGAAGGCTAAGTCTGATTGATGAGGCTGTTGAAATTGAAATGCATTCATTCAGCGACGCTTCACAACATGCATATGGTGCATGTGTTTATATGTGATCAATAAATTCTAGTGGTGCAGTTACTGTGAGGTTGCTGTGCGCTAAATCACGAGTAGCTCCTGTTAAGCCTACGACAATACCATGTCTCGAGCTGTGTGCCGCTCTTTTGGCCGCTCGATTGTGCAATTTGGTGACAGGTGCGCTCAAATATTCTCCGGAAAGGATTGTACACTGGTGTGACTCTAGCATTGTGTTGGCTTGGATACGCAAAGATCCCAACAAATTAAAAACTTTCGTGGCCAACCGAATTATAGAAATAACTGAACTTACAATTCCTTCATCCTGGCGCTATGTCCCGACTAGTCAAAACCCGGCTGACTTAATCTCTCGCGGTGTCAATGGGAATCAGCTGGTATCTATGAATTTTTGGTGGAACGGCCCAGACTTTTTGTCTAAGCCAGAACTAGATTGGCCCGAACTGAATAGTAATAAAATTGATGAACTTCTGGAGATAAAATCTAATATAACAAATATTTCTGAACCAATAATAAAATTTGAAAACTTTTCTAAATTAAATAAATTAATTAGGATATTTGCGTTCGTAAGGCGATTCGTTAATAATATTAAACCTTCTCAAAACAAACTTACAGGTACTTTATCTCTAGAAGAACTAAATAGCGTGAATCTTTTCAAATTGAATATGATGCATTAGTAAAGTGTAAACCAGTACCAGCTAAATGTAGAATTTTATCTCTATCGCCGTTTCTTGACCCAGATAATAATATAATCAGAGTTGGTGGTAGGTTGACTGAGTCTGATTATTCTTACGAGAAAAGGCATCCTGTTTTACTTCACGCCTCTCATCACTTAACTAAATTATTCTTTGAGCAAAAACATATTCACAACATGCATGCGGGTCCCCAACTATTGTTGGCAGTGGTTAGGGAAACAATGTGGCCTATAAATGGCAGGCGCCTTGCTAGGCGTGTTGTCAATAACTGTGTCCGTTGTAAACGTATTGCAGGCAAAACTTTAGCTCCTAAAATGGGGAACCTTCCTGTTCAGAGGATCACTTCCGATCATCCCTTTTTATCTGTAGGCGTGGATTATGCTGGACCATTCTTAATTTTGAACCGCCGAGGTCGCGGTAGTCAATTAATAAAATGTTACTTATGTCTACTCGTGTACTTACGATACAAATACAAATAATTTAAAAGGAATTATTGAGTTATCATTGGCTCCGGTGTGTCGGCGAAGACACCTATATTTTTTAAACATTTTTGTATTAAAAAAATCATATTCAAATAATGTATTCAGAAATTAAGAGATTATTGCAGTATTTCGATGCAAATATGACCTTATTAGACCCTCAAACTAAAAATGCTAAAATTTAATTAATTACTTCAAATTAAATTTATTTCAAAAAAATTATGAACCACTTTGTCCCTGTGGCTGAGTACCCGTTTTTTTAATTTTCTCACAATCAATACACTGAGCTTGTCCTCATACTCACTTCATAGCAGTGTTGCCATCCCCGACAGCTCCGGGCCTCACGAACTCGTCCCTGGTAGCTTCCCCCTCCGCCTCCCCTTCCCCGTCCGCCTCCGCCTCGTGCTCCTCCTCTGCGATGGAGTCGGCGCGGGCCGTATGCCTGTTCGGCTCCAGCTTAGACTCCGCGGCTGGAGTGTACGATTCCACTTCGTTGGTCGCCAGCAAACCGGTTTCACAGCTTTAAAGAAGTACATACATATGTGTATATATTTATCATAATGTTTTTATTTTATTACAAAAAAAATAATACTAAGGCAAAATATTTTGTACTTCGTGTCACTCGTCGCTGACGCGACAAAATGTCTCCACATTTTTTTTATTAATGAATCAATTTATTTATTCAATGAAACGTGCCAAATATATATGACGATATTTTTGCCATCAAATTATCGGTAAAACAGCTCATATTGCTAAGTGTCAAGTGACTCAAAATGTCACCTGTTATGTTATGTCACCTATAAAACCCCTAGGGAAGAAACAAAAACAGCATATGTTAGATTTTATATCTTAGCTTTAAAAATACAACTGGCAGACTTTGTATTGTTTGTTCCTGGACAATAAGTTCATCCAAACCCACAACTTACTTAACAATTTGACCGGGCATTGATACTTTTGCTGAGTCAACATTACGCACTTGCCCACTCCTCACACTGAAAACAAAACATACCAAAATTAATATAAATTAAAAAACCTACTGATCTAATAGTAACATGTTATTAAAAGTTCTTCAACATTTATCTCTTTCTCATCTGAGCGTTTTCCCGGTTTCTTCCGCAGCCGTTAAACGTCGGAGCCCAGGGTCCACTAACAACCTAACCGACCTTCTTCAACCTTTTACATCATTACTTTTTGGAAAATATATTTAATTTTCTATGGTGTTTTTTTGATCACAAATATTTTGATAACTTTTATTTATTGTTTATTTCTTATCTTATTAAAAACTTTAAACCTCATCGTATGGGTGGAATGAAACTAGTAATACACGAACCACCACTCGATGGCATGCTCGATGCTCTTGAAGTGTGTGGGTCTCCCGCGCAGGAAACTCTGCATGCTGGCCAAAGCGTCCATCGCTGTGCCTGGAATATAGTATTATTTTATTTAAAATAGAAACATTTATTTGCCAACTGTACATAACAATATGAACAATACAATCATAGTATAAAATAAAGTCGCTCTCCACTTCCGTTACTGAGCTTTCTTCTTTTAAATCATGCCGCAGATTATGATGTAGTTTTTACTATTAAGTACACAATTTATTCCCGAAGGTTAATAAAGCACAGGTCGCTAGTAACTTAAGTCTTAACTTCTACAAATTAACTGACAAAATTATAACTGCTTCAAAATAAACATAAAATGAGGCAACATAGAAATTACACACATAAATTGTATTATAACTAGTTAATAGTCAATAGAGATGTTAATTATTATATGAAAGTGAATTATTTATTTCTTGTTGTGTACGGGTACTGTTTTGTCATATCTTATACTTAGGTGGGAGATATGTTATATGTATATTGGTCTAGTACTTGCTCACTTTATTAATAGATAGTCTGTGGCTTAATGCGACATGTGACACTTCACTTTTACCGCCAACACACAACAGTGACAACAACTACTTAGCGTGTTTTATTTATACAAAATTAATCGTCATTTCGAACATAACAGTGTGCTAAATATCCAAGAAAACGAATCCACTTTTTGCCGACGATTCGTTGCCAATCTTACCCTCAACCACATCGATAACAGCCAAGCCGTCGACGTGGTGCTCCAGCGAGGGCGAGTGCGCGACCCTGACGGCGATGGCGCCCCCCATGGAGTGCCCCACCAGGATCATGGGGGGGATTGCCCCGTCGAACAACTTGTGGAGGACCTGTTCCACATCCCTGCATCCATAATAAAAAACTTTATTGTCATTTTAGCAACCATATTGTCGGTAAAACAGCTCGCCGACTCATAAATATTACCTGTGTGAGTAGTGTGACTTTGCTATTTACGTCTCACCATCGAGTCTATTCGCAGTGAGATGCAATTAACCAATAACATTTCGTCATTGTGACGCGACGTCGACCACAACGAAATGTGATTGGCGTCGTGTGGTGTGGTCGTGTTCCTTTGTGATTATAAGAATTTATTGTGGTTAATTGAATTTATTGTGGTAATTTATTGTGGTTTAGTGACGGTTGATGTATGTACATGGTTGTGTTTCTTCATTCTTATTTCTTTGTGCTTTTAAGTGGAGTAGCCATGTGGCTAGTGAAAGAACACTGGGGTGTTACTTCTTTTAGGTTTTTCTGTGATTATATGAGAAGTGGCTGTGAGGTCAGTAATTTACTTTGATGGTGTCCTGTGATTAAAGCTATCTGTGTGATGAGACATATGTTTAGAATAAATTTATTGTGGTTGGGTAGTTATTACGGTGGGATGGCAAATTAGTAGACTTATTTGGTTGTGACCTACAGTTCCATGCAGGGTGGTTTAAGTATAATAATAATGACTGTAATTTCTTCTGTAAAACTCCATCCCATATTACACATTCTGACTCTTTCTCACCTAGCTAATGTTTCTGCACTCAAATCATCGGGTTCTTTGGCCTTGGTCTCTCCATGACCTCGGATATCCATAGACACAACCTGACACTTTATCATGTTGGTTATTTCTTCCTGAAATTTAATATTTTTATTCATTGATAATAGTAGAATGTAGGGAACTTTAAAAGATATGAACATATTAATAAATCCAAAGGAAAGTTATTATTTATAGTATTATTTAGTTTTATTTTTTATCAAGATACCTAAAATTATGTGGCATACAAACTTAAATGGCATGAGATATTTAGAACCTGCTTTAAAATTTTGTACACAATATCTGAAATTTAATATAGCACATAGGGTACTTTTATCCCCTTTTTTCTTGAAACACTCACCCATACAGAGACCCAACCGCATGTGATTAGATCATAAATACTTTTGTTACATGTAAATAGAATGCACACATTGGTAATTTGAAATGTGAATAAAATTCAAGAAGCATCTACATTCTACTATACTTACAGTGAATAAAGCCCAACTCAACCCTGAATAACCACCTCCATGCAAAGTGACAATCCTCAATTGTTCGGGATGATCAGGTTCCGGAGATAAATAAACTCTAAACACCCCACACTCAGTCTCCACATCCACAAACCGGTCAAAGTACTGCTTCCACGACACAGGAGTGTAATCTTTGCGACGGGTAGCACCAAACGGAGCCAATCTGGTAATAAATATAAATTTAAATCACATAGAAATTGTAAAATTACTAAAATGTTTTGATATATCAAGTATCTAACAGAATAATTTTTTTATATAGGTACTGCGTGTGACATAGCCATTGTATCACATCTTAATATTAGTAATAGTTCATCCAACGAATAAGAAGACTAAAATAAGTAGACATTGTTTAATAACAAACAATGAAATCATACTTTGGTATGCCAGAAGTTTTAGGACATCGAGGCGGCAATTTGCTTTTCAGTATACTTTTCTGTAACGCAGACATTTTCACATAATATTATTCACTGGGCTCGATGTAAAACTCCTGTTACTTTTAGTTTAAAACCCAAAAAACATTGATTTTGTTACATTAGAAATCGCCGAAATAACTAACTAGACGACATTTTGAAAATTTTGACATAACATGACGTGACGGTCGATGGTTTTGACGTGACATGTTTGCTGCATGTGATTTTTTTTGTTTAGGGATGCTCGGTGTTTATCGAAAAAATATAATCGATATTCATTTTCAATACGCGAGCTTTAGTCAGCTTGCATTTCGTTAAAGAAACTCCACTCCACTCAAACTCCTCAACACTAGAGTTGTTTTGCTGTCAATCAATGTCAAAAATAAATATTCTGATCTGAATGAAGCAAACATTTATTTTTATTCGAAGTTTTTGTTTTATTTTAATTTTACTGAACAATAATATAAAATTTTACTCTTCTGTTTTCTTGTCGAAAATATGAATTTTTCTGAAATATGTCGCCTATGTTTAAAGTCCAATAATAGTACATTATTAGACATGTTCAACAACTATGATGTAAAAACATCATATTCTGAAATGCTGTCCACTTGTACTAAAATAAAGGTAAGTTCCTCCTAGATTAGAGTTTTTATATTTCACAATCAATCTAGTCTAGATAATTGTTTAACATGTTTAAAAAAATATTGTTTATATAAATATTTTTTATAGCCAAATCAAGAGGATCAATTACCGAAGCAGATTTGTAAAGATTGTTGTAGACAGCTCAAAAAAGTTTACATTTTTAACCAGCAATGCGAAGAGAGTGACAAACAATTAAGATGTTACTTAGATCTGCTAGAAAATCCTAACAGTGATGTTGACTTAGAATTACCAGTGACTGGTGTTTCAAATGGTGAGACTGATGTCACACAAGACGAGGATAACGCACTGTTAGATGTTGTAAAGGATGAACTCACTGATGAAAAAGTCAAAATTGGTTGGTAATTAATACTTACATTTGTTTTTTTTTATAAACAAACATGTGGTTTGTCATTGTTTGTATTAGTATTACTTATGTAATAATCGATCTGAATAGATCCCCTTGCTGTTAATGATGGGCACAGATCACCATGGGGACATTCTAGACAAGCTTCAGTGCGATTGGCATCAAACAGCTCAAAACCCAAACAAATGGAAGAGAAAAGAGGAAGCCTGTGCACAGCAGTGGTACACATAACGGTATCAGTCTTCACAGCTCCTAATAATATGACCTAAGTAACTAGGGCCATTCACATCCCTTCACATCATCTGAGGACCCTTAACATGTTGGTGTTGTTATCAACTGATGTCAGATTTACTCATACAGAAACAATATTTTTAGAAAGTATAGCCAGAAACCTGTATGTGACATTTTTGCGGATATATGCGTATATGTCAGGAGTTAGTTTTATGAGAATGACAAATGTGAGTCAACTTGCTTGTATTATAAACATTTATTATGCAGTTAGTAGTAGTTTTACTAGTTGCTGTTAAAAAAGCACTTGATAAAAACTATCAAAAATGACTGATTTCAGAAGTGAACTACAATGAATATGAGAGTTTTTGGGACACTGATGATGATGATATACCTGAGAATGTCAAGGACAGAGCTAGAGGTGAGGTATTTACTTTCAATCTATATCCACCCATAACATAAATAGAAAAGTTTTGTATTTTTGTTTACTTCTTACTTCCCAGTTATTACTGGACTATTTTACGGAGTTAGGCCTCTTGTCTGGACCCATTCTGCGTACGGCGTCTGAGCCGCTGATTATTCCAGCCAGCCCAGCTCCTTCAGGAAACAGAGCACCGCCGATGGCGTACGGCAGGCTTCGCTCATGGTCTCTGGATTTCCTAGGCATTCTTTCTCTTGTTGATGCGACGCCATGACACTCCAATAGGAGGTGGCTTGTAGTTTCCTCGGCCTCCATGCATGCTCTGCTGTATTTTTGTTTGTAATGAATGAAATCAAAAACTACTGGGCCAATTATATATATATATATATATATATATTTTGAGGGTCTGGGTCACGTTAATCAGAATTGGCATATATGTATGTCTATTATAATTGTTCTTAATAAACATCAGTCTGATTAAACAAACCGAGTTCTCAATGTGTCTTTTAGACTAAGATTTATTATTATCATTTTGTAATCTTGTGAGGCTTACCATCATCTCTTAACGCAATGCACTTTGTGACCTAAACTGATCTGCATCACAAATAGTACCATCAAGTAATTTTCAGTATGAATGTGATTCATTTTAGGTTCCTCAATTGAACTGTGTTCTGTAAAAATGGTAGTACTGCAGCATTGTCTTAAATTAGTCCACTTTATAATGTACTGATGTGTTATTGTAGTAACCAATAGAATAAATAGAAATAAATCCCATTTTTCTTGGTTTTATGAAAAATATAAAATTAAATCATTTTTATTTAAATAACATAGATCCACATGAATTAATGAAGAATTACACAGGACCTGGTGCTTGGAGCATTGCAATATTGGCCACTGTCCTACGGTTTATCTAAACTTTTATGTCATATTTATATTTGTGTGTTGAGCAGTCCATTATCACAGGTGGCCAAATCCATTTATATCTTGTGTACAAGCATTATGAAAGCTAGATAAGTGACATAGTCACGCAAAGTGCACTGAAGCCTTGTCAAAAATTTAGAAAAAAAATAATAATTTATATTTGTCCTTGTTTATTATTCCAGAATCGGGCATTGAAAAAAAAAAGAAAAGGGGCAGAAAAAAGAAAGGTAAAGTTCTTTTTTTTTCAACCGCTGCGCCTGCGCTGTCATTAGATCCGACAGTTTTTTTTTGAGGAAGTAATCATTTCTAAAATCCAAACGCTTTGAAATACCGCGGCAAGATACAAACATATGTTCACATTTATGATATTAGTTGGGATAAAAGGTATTGTATTGTACTTTATTCTATTTCTACCAGAAGACGAGCAGCATTCTCCATCAGCAAGCAAGAAGCCTCACCAATGTGACGTCTGTGGGAAACTCCTCAGCACGAAGAGCAACCTGAAAGCACACAAGATCTGCCACACAGACCAGAGGCCCTACCAGTGTTCCGATTGCCCTGCTACTTTTAGGTATGTAATCTACTTACCTTTGCCTGCTTTAGGTAGTATTCGAGGCTGCGACCCTGTGAAGCCCGGGAGAAAAAATAAACTTATTTTTTTTAATGATTTCGCTGTGAACAACCACTTGCTTGCATGCATCTTGCCTTGTCGGCAGTAGACTTAGTTTCAAGTAATTTTTTGACGTCAATAAGTCATGTATATCATACTAAATTGAATAAAGAATTTTGAATTTGAAGTAACACGTGACCTTCGAATTTCTCAACTGTAAGCTCTGACTGCCCCGTAAGGGATAATGACGTTTTTTGTGACGATTTTATTGATTTTCGTCTTTTAAAAAGGTCTTCACCAATCTATGTTATCACTGTAATAGAACATGTAGTCTCACTTATTGTATACTAGCGGTTTTTCCCTGCTTCGCTTGGGCAAAATGTTTTTATATTATGGAATATAAAAACATTATACACCTAACCTTCCTTACGAATCACACTGTTGGTGAAAAGTGTAAAAAAATCTGTCTCATAGATTTTGAGTTTATTCTGTTCAGATTCAGATAAGACAGACGCAACAGGAGACTTTTCTTTATAATATCTAAGGATCTTGTACTAATTACATTATCAGAGAAAATATATATTTTAACGCATTTTCCGCTACAATGAACGCACTTTGTATAATATAATATGTAAGAATTTTGTTTGGATTATCGGAGAAAATGGATATTTTACTAGCGCTTTTTCCTCTGCAGAGGCCACAGCGCATTGTTCCAACACAAGAAGCTCCACACAGGAGAGACGCCGTACCACTGCGAGTACTGCCCCAAGCAGTTCGCGAGGAGGTCCGGCCTCGTCAACCACATCAGGATACACACTGGTATGTATCGTTGTATGAAATTGGCATGCAGATAGCTATCAAGATGTAGGCATCCGCTAAGAAAGGATTTTTCAAAATTCACCTCTAAGGGGTTAAAAAGGGGGTTTAAAGTTTGTAGGGCAAACTAGAAGAGTCTAAATATTTCACGCGGGCGAAACCGCGAGCAAAAACTAGTAAAATACAAATCTGTAACTATGACACCACAAATGTAAAAAAAAAAACAATTCATTAACAAATCTTAACAGGACCTTGTAATAGATATAGCGTTTACATAATATATGCAAAATTTCAAGAAGATTGGTTGAGTTGAGTGAAGTGATAACAAACTTACTTTCGTATTAATAATATTAGTTAGTAATTGAATATATATTACTAGATGCACCCCGCGCATCGCTTCTGTTGGAATTTCGGGATTAAAAATACCCTATATGTACCAAATTTCATAACAATCGGTCCAGTAGATAATGCGTGAAGAGGTAACAAACAAAGTTACTTTCTTATAATATTAGTTGGTATTTGAATGAGTCACATTTACGGCAGGCGAGAAGCTGTACAGCTGCGACGTTTGCTCCAAGAACTTTGTGCAGGGCGCGCAGCTCTCCATCCACATGCGGCGCCACAAGGGGGACAAGCCCTTCCTGTGCCAGGACTGCGGGAAAGGTACAGACAGACATTTCCGCTCATTTTTCTATAGATTACATGAACATGATTAGATGAACAGACAAATTAATTATAAAATGTTTTAGGGTTCCCAATAAAAGCAGATCTGAAAGTCCACCAGCGGATACACAACGGAGAAAAGCCCTACTCGTGTCACCTGTGCACTAAAACCTTCGCCACCTCCGGTAACCTCTCCATTCACATACGGATACACACCAGGGAAGTCAGGTAATATGACCTTGTTTTATAAATACCATAATTCATATAAAAAATAAATAATATATTATGTATCTCTTATGTATATCTAAATCAGATTCGGCACTGTTTTTGTCTAGTACATAAAATTTGTTGTAGTAAATATTCTGTATAATGACTGTTATTTGCCAAAATAAATGGAAAAAAATGCTTTTTAGTAATACCTTTTTAAAATTAAAAAGCAAAAAATTTACAAAATCAGATTGTCATTACATAAATGTCGAACATATACTAAACGAGCTCAATGAGTACGAGACCGGTGAGGATTTCAATGGCGGAGTGGTTAGCGCGCTAGGCCTGTGATAGTGGCGGTTAAGACACTCTCACAATGGTCGGTCATTGGATGGGAGGCAAAAATTATCTTGATCTCCTCCATGCTTTGGAAGGCACGTAAAGCGATTGGTCCCGGTTGTATTTGCGGTCGTTAAAACCCGCCAATCCGCAATGGGCCAGCTTGGTGGATCATGGCCCATACTCCTTAACCATCCGTGAGGAAGGTCAGTGCCCCAGCAGTGGGGACGTTTAAATGGCTTATTGATTGATGATGAGACCAAAACGTTGACGTACGTCCTATTTTTGATAACCTTTATTAAATTGACACTTCAAATTTTTTTTTTTGCTTGACAACCAGTCAAAAATACGAAATTAAATTAGATTAATGCTAATGCTCAAATTGTTATTTTTAATGAGTTTTTAGGCATTTCTTATCAGTGGTCGTTCCGAAATGATAATAGTAGTAAAAACTAATCTAATGGTCAAGATTGGTTGATAAACAGTACATGTTCCATATATCATATACCTGTACAATAAATATATTTGTTTTGATTGAAAGTGTTATTTCGTCTGGCAACATTGGGGGCCCAATATTGCCAGACGAAATAACTCATCGCCATCATTTATTTCTGTTCTATTGGATTGTTCTATGGTTCTTGGATGTTAACACCATATTTTTTTTTATTATGCCATAAAAATTAAAGACCCTATTAATAGGTGTGAGTAATCAAAATTTAAGATTATCGTTTCTCACCAATTTGTTATTGAGGTTTGCGTTTATCCCAATATATCAATGTATTTATGAACATAGTTTGAAACTCCAATTATTCCAATTCATAGTTTATCGTGTTCTCTCGCTCTCGCGTACAATGACCCCGGCATAGGCAAAAAATAAATAAATAAAAAAGAATTGCCCGAATTTATCAATGAAACTGTGTACCGCTGCACTGAACCTACCTTTACTATGAAGCGTAGTAGTCAGGTGGCACACTCTAAGTATTATAACCAATTATTATAGATTTTGTGAATAAATTTTGAATTTCGATTTTTTATGTTTTGACTATGCACATATTATCAGTAATAGGTACTGACAGCCCCATTTTTGTGATAATTAAATTTATGGTGTATATGCATTGCAAATGTTATAGAATATACTGTTGTTGAGTTAGTATCCCATAACACAAGTCTCGAACTTACTTTGGGGCTAGCTCAATCTGTGTGATTTGTCCCTATATGTTTATATTTTATTTTTATTTATAGATACAACTGTCCAGAATGTCACAAAGGTTTCGTCACATGCAGCGCGTTCAACGTCCATCTGAAGAGGCACAAAGGGCAGAGAGACTACCAGTGTGAATGTGGCAAAACCTTCTACACGTCCTCAGCTTTGAAGCAACACAAAGTTGTTCACACCGGCGAGAAAAAATACCAATGCAAAATTTGTGAAAGGAAATTTTCTCAGACCAGCCATTTGAGTCGGCATTTCAAAAGGGATCACATGAAACCGAACGTGCCAGTGCCCTCGTCGGATTACTTCAAACATGTCATAAGGGAAGGCGAAGAAAGTGTGTTCAATTTGTTGGACAGTTCGATTCAGAAGATTCGGAATGATTCCGATGTTAAATGTGAGAATTCTTAGTGTTTTTGTTCGATTTTTGGTATTGTGTTTGATTGCAATATCATTTTGAGTGTTCCCTCTCTAATGCTCGAGTGATCCTGGTTGCATTTGTAGCTATGACGCCGCAATGCCCGGGGTGTATTTTTAAACTTTTTTTATTTTGAATGTTGGGCTGTAATTTTAGCTTGACTGAAGGATTTATCAGCCGACAAGACGGTTTATCCCTTGTATACCTCGTACGTCATCCACGGTAAAATATAGAGTGGTCCTATTTTAGGGCGAGAACCATAGACGTGGATTTAGAACTAAAATGCATCTGTAATTTTCAAGTCAAACGTTGGTACAGTGGCGCCATCAATTATTCGAAATCAAAAATCTGCTTAGCTACTATGTATTTATTTCAAATTAGATACTATGTTTATTATGTTTTTGCGAGAAGCTCAAAAACTAATTCTGAGAAAAGAATATTGATTCTAAATATCGAATAAATGATTTTACATCGAGAACTCGAAGATTTAGGGATTATGCTTGTTTTTCTTATTTATTTAATTTATTCGCTTATTTATTACTTCCTCTACTAACATATTCATAATTATTAAGCCATAATTTATTTATTTAAAATGCCTAACTTAAGTTTTATTCCCATCGTGTGCAACTATTTTAATTATTAGGTCTACATGGTTGTGAGAAATAAGTCAGAAATGTTGTCATCGTCGTGAATACTGTTTCTTAAATTGAGACCCACAGTTAGGATAAATTGTAACTATTTAGAGCCAAGTATTTTATACCTATTTATATAGGATGTTGAAATTTAAGATCAAATAGGTTTATGTACAGTTCTCATTATTTTAATAATATTGAATCACAATTAGAAAGAAATTATATTTTTATGTGTAAGTTACCATCTTGTCAGAACAACATTTTTGTAATATATAGCTGTATGAGAAAAAAATATATGTATTATAGATTTGTATTATGTTTTTCTTTTACCATTTCCTTAGACAGTGGACAGAGAAAGCTATAAGACCCCGTCAAATCTTCCATTTATCTCGTACAAGAAATAAATGCGCGTATATCATGGATTTAATAAGTACGTCGTGCATAGTACCTACTAATTTCAGGGCGTATTAGAAGAAACCAGACATAGCGCTAGCTTTGTCTGTCTATGGTCGCGTTTGAACTTTATCTTTGTTTATTTTTTCAAATCCGATTCTATTACATTTTTTTTCTGGTATCAAATTTCGATATTTACCGGTTTTTGGGCAACATATACAGCGTTGGTGCGTTTTGTTCATAATTAACAAAATCCAATTCTACCATTAAAAAAATCTAAATAACTTGTAACGGTCAAATATTATTTTTCCGTTCCTCAATAATCTTGCGTACCTAGGTACATTACGGATTTTAATTTTTACATTGTAATTTAGGTACCTACCTAAAATAAAAGATGTACTTTGTCATTATCAAAACGCTGAAATTCTTGTGTTGTGAATGCTTGTCAAAGTGAGTGAGCGAAAGTTTTTTTGTCTGTACGTGTGTGTGACGAGTCGACTGATCGTGAAATTAGCGTTTATGTTCTAGTTCTAATTATTTTTATTTCTCTTAATTTTAATTTGTTCGCCTAATGTCTTAGCTGCCGTAGTTTTAGGATGACCATGGAAAGGAGGATAAAATTGAAAACACTAAATAGCCACATTACATGCAAGATCTGCCGTGGATACTTCATTGACGCTACCACAGTAACTGAGTGCCTGCATACATGTTAGTACTGTTATGTTTATCTTGATTTGTTTTTCACGAAACAATGCTCTTATCTTTTTGTTTTGTGTGATTAATTTTTCCTGATAATATTTAAAGTTTGTTGAAAACATTGACATCTGTTTACATTTAATATGTTAACAAATTGTGTAAGATATTCCAAAATATTCATATAAATAATGTGATTTCATTCCAAATGCTTTAAAATTGGGTAAATACCACGTTACAAGTTGTGTAAATAACTGAATAGAATCGTATTACCACTATAAATTGTTTTAACTGTAATTTATAACCTCAAAACTTGGTTTTCTATTTCAGTTTGTAAAAGTTGCCTAGTGAAACATTTAGAGGAGAACAACACATGCCCAACATGCAATATAGTGATCCACCAGTCCCATCCTCTCCAGTACATCAGTTTCGATCGGACTATGCAGGATATTGTCTACAAACTAGTTCCAGACCTTCAGGACAGTGAGTATGACTATTGACACTAAATTTTCTGAAAGTTGAAAGTGAAATCGTTCACTATTATCAATTATGTGGACCTTAAACATATAAAACAATTAAATGTGTTGTGAGCGAGTAATTGACTTCATACTACATTTAGCCCTCCATTAATTAGTAAATAAATTTCAAAAGTATTTAATAACTAATTTGAATTTTGTGCTTTGCATCATTGGGCACTGAGAGTCAATTGCAACAGCTATCAGAACTGTTGTTGCTTCCACATACACTGAAGCTAATGTAGACTTTTAGTTTTATTGTGTTGTATTTTGCAATCAAATGATGTTTTAGTTACCTTGAATAAATTATTTTCTTAATTACTAGGATATATTTTTGGTTTTTGTATACTTTTATCCTTCAATTTCTATACATTAATAATGACCCTGACAATGAAAATAGTCAATACTATGAATGAGTACCTACTTATGCCATGGCTCAATATTTTATTACCATTCTTAATATAAGTTATTATAGTAGTAGAAATAATTATGGATCCTGGAAAACAATCTAATGGGTTAATCAAATACAACATAAATTCTAGATGAACTGAAGCGCGAACGGGATTTCTACCGGGCACGGAACCTGCCATGTCCCAAAGATGCTGCCCTAGCCAATGACAAGCCCGGTGGGGGCGACGAACCTGACCAGCCTGACAACACAGACTGTCATAGGAAGGATGAACAGGTACATCAATTGTCTCATTGGCTTAGGATACAGCAGGGCTTTGGGATATATATTTATTGAATAATATACACAGCTGATGCATCTACATCACGGGCATAAAGCTCTAGAGGTATATAAGTAAACGTAAGAGTATTCTTGTACACCTCTATAACTGGAAGCCTAGCCTAGCCTTGAAGATATGTCCCTATCAGACATTGAACAATGTTCTATAGTCAATTCACAATGTGTCACTTAACTGATATTAATTAATAACACCTAGGGTACTTTTTATCCCGAAATTCCCACGGGAGCGAATCCCCGGGACGCAGCTAGTACTATTTATAGGTCTTTTGAAAATTTTAAGTGAAAAAAAAATACATATGTTAAGTTTCATTTCGGAATAATTGCTTTGACATTTGTGTAAAATTTTTAGGTCAATGTGTGTCTGGAGTGCATATCGACATCGCTGCGTACACTGAAACGCAGCTTTATCCGGTGCTCGGCGCAGGCCACTATAACACACCTTAAGAAGTTTGTAGCTAAAAAAGTATTAAATGGAATGGAGAAATATAGAGAAGTGAGTTCCTTTCCTTTTTGCCTTCTTAGAAAGATTACTGAGTAAATACAGGCTTTTATTTGGTACATATATACATAGCCTTTGCATACATAGCCTTTGCAACTGATAGATAACAATAGCATTCTCAATTATGGACGTCAGGTATATATGATAGATATGGAATTACGGACGTGAGAATTAAGAATATTGTTGAAAAATTCTAATATTAACATCACCAGGCATACTTTGGCAAATAATGACGCATCCACACATGCAGTCTTCAGGACATATTTTTTTCTGTAAAGCCATGTTGCACAAGTCAACAAAAATATCACGCTTTTCTTTTATTATTGTTCATTTGTGCTTCTTCTGCACTATGAAAGTCAATACACTTTATATAAAACTCTTGTGTTACTGAGTTACTGACATACTGACAGACAATGCACAACCGAAAGTACTGGGCATAGAAAACTGAAATTTGATGTGTAGGTTCCTAGGACAATGTAGGGGAGCACTAAGAAGGGATTTCCTGAAATTTCCATGGGAAACGGTTTTTTACTCATATACAAATGTGGGCAAACCTAGTAAGTTATATATATCATCCTAATTTAAATAATGTGTTTAGTTTTGTAATATATCATGTTAGAAAATGATTGACCAAATACGATATAAGACTTGAATCACATAATATCGTACCAGATTGACATCCTGTGCAACGATGAGTTGCTGGGCAAGGACCACACGCTGAAGTTCGTGTACGTGACGCGCTGGAGGTTCCGCGACCCGCCGCTGCGGCTGCAGTACCGGCCCAAGATCGACTTATAGACACTGCTCTAGAGCGGTTCAAACTGGTTGCGATAAACGTGTGTGACTACGTCTGAACGTAGAAATTAATTTAAAATTAGGCTTCATCCGTCACTCGTTCGACTATAGTTCAGATCTCGTAGACCATTGACAAGTTGCACTCGTGTTGATTAGATAATCTCGTTTAATTGTTCCTTTTCGTCTGTGCCCCATTGCTCCGTTGCGTTGAGCCATGGAGCTCAATGAATGCTCATGATCAACGAAGAAAATGTGTGGAGTTTTTGTTTTATTTGTCAATGTATAACATTGACAAATCAAAACTCCACACATTTTCTTATACCTATATAAAACAACGGAGCGACAACGCGATAGGTCGACGCAACGGAGGACGACGGAACAATCGAGCCGCAGCCTTAGACGCGATTGGTTCAAGTTTAATTCAATTATTAATCAGTCCATGTTCTCATTTTTACGCGATATTTGATTTTTAATTTATTTTTCTTTTTTTGTAGTCATTATAATATCTATATGTATATATAACATCTATATATATGAAAATGTGTTAATTTTTTAAAATGTTTTTCTTCATTATACAGTGTTAGTAAACCCGTAGCCGCACCAATATGTATGGAATCAATAGCAAATTTTCATTTCTGTCATCTGGTCACAGGGTCAGACCATTTTTTTTATAACGTTCCAGTATTTGGAAAAATTCTTTTATATGCATTGTGCACACGTTACGGCCAGTTTAAACCTCACTTCTTGTGAATCGGGTTGAAACCAATAAATATTATACTTGTGGTAATTTATTTTAAGAATAGTTGTGGTGATTCCACAGGGTGATTCCTATGTACAATCTGTCATTAACTAAATTGAGAGTCGATCACAGAAAATAATTTGGCAAGGAAAATAAAATAATTTTTAAATTGCGGAAACTGTTTTGGTTGTCTTCCATGATATATAATAATAAATAAACATTATAGCAACAGAATTTATAGTTTTCCGTGATCGACTTTTATTTACCATCGTTTCCAATTTAGCTGTAAATTACTATGTTAATTAAATGTCCCTAACAGAATAGTTAATGAAAAATAAGACTATACTTTGTACACTTAAGTAGTAGATTTATTTTCTAATGAAATTTATTTTTATTTTCAATTTTTCTTTGTTGCATTGTTTGCATAGACATTTTTTGTTACCGTTTAATTTTAGTTCAATTTTGTTTTGTACACAATAGTGACAAAGTGTCACTTTACTCAATTAAAAGCTCATTTTATTGTGTAGGTAAGCAATCTTTATGTACTTTGGTTATATAAAAATATATTATTTAAATAGGTACTTAGGCGAACTTATGACCTGAATATATTATTTGAAAGTATTTAAGAATTTTATTTACCTCAACATAATGGTGTTATGGTATTTGTACGTTTCTTTTTTATAAAGCCCAAAAGATGATATATGTTAATTAATTGTTTCTAATTAATGAAAATACCTATATTATACAAACCGTTTCATAGAAATACCTGACTTTTTGTCACTTAAAGTCAGAAACTCACAAACGCTTACCTCTTTATGATAATAATAAGTACTTGTTGTGTACTTATTATTATCATAAAGAGGTAAGCGCGTTCACAAAGAAACATACCTATTAAGGCAAATTGGTCTCCGCTCGGCATAATATCATAGCTTGAGACCACGACGTTGGCTGTTGCTAACCACCACCAAATACCGTCTGTGTTGACATTGCAGTACTTTCGATGTTCGTAACTCTTGGCTCTGTCTAACCAACTAAAGGCGTGATGCTGTATGCATATGTAATAAAGAATACTTCAAGTTTTGCTTAAAATCAGAGATATTAGAACATTACATTCTTAAATTCAACTATTAATCGGTACTTGTCTATGTAGCACAACACTACGTTTGAGTGTGTGCGTAAATGTACGTACAAATCTCCTGTCAATGTCAAAAAAATTGCGCACACACACACATGTCTTCGAAAAAATGAAAATGGACGGCCGCTAATTTCTCGTTTAGCACGTGAACAGTTATTTTTATTTATTTGCAACAAACAAATCACCGTCAAACTGGGTGCCAAAACGGTCGAAAGATTTCTGAGCCTGGCGGACAGTAATTTTGTGGACGATGTTAACGACGACCTGAAATGTTTTTTGGCCGAGCAAAAAGTTGACAGGTAAACAAGTTTTATTGAAATCACTATTCTTTTACAATGCCTTTGATATCTGTTGTTTGCGATGTTTAAGCGTCTGGTTAGTGTTATGTTTGTATCTTAAGTGTATATAGGGGTGTAATACAGGGGTTCATTTTCAATTATTTTCAAGGTTATCACGAGTCAAACTAGACGATCAAATAGAGCATGTAACTATAATCACATTCAAGGCTATTAAATATTCATAAGTGTAATGTAAAAAAATATGCTCGCTCGCGGCGCTGTTTCCGTGCCATATACCATTTCGTGCGGGAATGCTACCTGTATCTATGCCATATATATTTTGCTTTACATATATTATTTTGTGCCTTCACGGTTGAAAAATCGTGAAAATTGTTTAACTTTTCTGAGCATATATAATTGAGTAAATTTGCTGTATTTCCTACAAACAGCTTGAACTGTTTTTTATTACAGTTTTACAGGGAAATATTAGTTATTTTGATATATTGATCAGAAGGAAGTGGTAGAGGCCTTATAAACTAATGTGATAATTATATTTAAAATCAGTGCCAAATTTGAAATATAAAATACTAGTGGCCCATTCCATGTAAAACCATAATAAAATAGTAGCCTATGTTACTGCCTGGTTTCATTTATCTCAGTGCCACAAATTTCATCAAAATTGGGCCAATCGTTTTTAAATTTTATTCATTACAAATAGAAATATACCTACATCTTTCTCCTAACATCCCCAGAGATAAATCCTAATCCTAACTAATATTATAAATGCGAAAATAAGTTTGTTGGTTACCTCTTCGCACTGTATTTACTCGACCAATGTTCTTATTTGTATATCTGTAATATACAAAATTTCAAGTCATGTAGCCAATTTGAAGTGTGGAAAATGACATAGGATATTTTTCATCCCGAAAAATAGTATATTTCTATGGGAAATTTACCCGGGCGAATCCGCGGCCAAAAGCTTGTAATAAAATAATAATCTAAAAAGGTAAATAATCACATAAAATTCACCATTAAATCCAAATGACACATATTTTTAACACAGTTTAAATACACTCAGTCTCAATAAAGTGTTTCTCCTCATAGGGTGCTCGTGTTTCCTCCAGTGAGCAACTACCGCCGATTCCTCATCCACCGCTGCGTGGAGGAGCTCGGGATACTGCAGCTGGCGACGTTCTCTATAGGTGTGTGCGAGGAACGCCGCACTGTCGTCTGTTATAAGGAGAAGTTGCTCAGGTATCAATAAATGGTTTGAATTTGTTTTATTCATTCTTAAGGTACATTTGTCGACCTCAGTGGTACAGTGCTTGCCTTTGAGCCGTGAAGTCCCGTGTTAGATCCATGATGGAAAATGATCTTTTTCTGATTGGCCTGGGTCTTGGATGTTCTATCTATATATGTATTTGTTATAAAATATACTATCGATGAGTTAGTATCCCATAACACAAATCTTGAACTTTGGGGCTAGTTTAATCTGTGTGATTTGTCCTTATACATATTTTACTGCTCCAACTCTTTACGAGTTAGAAAGTTTACGATCATTGAAAAGTGAGCTTTAAAGTATCCTCTGTAGAGATATTTTACATTGACAACAAATTAGTGGACTGACGTTTTTGAAGTCTTTCTTTGTATTTAGTCTGTTTGTAGGTTTTATTAATGTGACAGCTATCTAAAATTTATCTATCTTTCAGTGATGAAGCTTGCGCGCGACCAACAATGGGACTGACACACATGGATCGCGAGAATGCGCTGTTATCACGCGATGGTGAGTACCAACTATGATATTAGCTTTTGTCCGCAGCTCCGCCCAACTACAACGTGGCCGATTTGTTATTGATAGTTCCTCATATCTGTGATGATCAACATGGCCTTGTGGTCACCACGCCCGTACGGATAAATATTTGTATCTGTGATCACGATTTTTTTTTTGCGATTGTATTATATTATGACAGCTACACATGTCATTGTCGCCGAACTATACGGAGATATACACTATCGGAAAACAGATTCGATGCACATTGCTGTGGGCGAAGTGCGGGTTTTCATTTCATTTGTCACCAGCGAGACGCAGCGAACCAATCATATTGCGATATTGTTACGCAACGACAACCACATTGTAATGTGATTGGTTCGCTGCGTCTCACTTCGAATCGATTCGATGGTGAAAAGTGTAATGCAAACCCACACTAACGGGTCTGGTGTTTATGGTAATTATTCATTCATTCGTGTCGGCACCTGCTTGAATTCGGCGATAGTGTGTAGCCGGCATTGGAGCGTCTAGCCAAGGCCTTTCGCAGTAACCCGAAGGCCGTTCTACGGTTCTGAGGGCGAAGTGCGGGTTTGCATTTTACTTGCACACACACAGCTAATCACATTGCGGTGTGGTTGTCGTCGCGTCACAAAGGCGCTCTGTGATTGGTTAGCGGCGTCTCATTGCGAATAGACTCGGAAGGTGAGATGTAAATTGCAAAGTCGCAATACCCACGAGGACGAAGTGTAGTTTTCCAATTCATATCTCTCAGTGTCGAGTAGATTCGCAGTGAGATGCAGCGAACAAATCACATGGTGTGGTTGTCGTCGCGTCACAATGCCGCACTGTGATTGGCTAGCTGCGTCTCACTGCGAGTCGACTCTATAGTGAGAAATGAAATGCAAGCTCACATATCGCCCTCCGAAGGTCGCCTGCGGCTCTGATGCGTCGTTATAAAAAATGGTGTTGTAACATAACTACCGTGTGTGTACTAACTCAGTGCGCCTCATTGCGCGCATTTTCGTTTTGCTGCCGCATTTATGTACTACCTTTTACTACTGGTTGTTCTTTATATTTTAACTAGTGGCCCGACCCGTCTTTGCTCGGGTAAAAACATAATAAATTATAAACGTAAACCTTTCACAGGAATCAAATTATCTATTGTTTTTTTTAAATTAATATCTTTTTAATGACTTTTGTGTCCCGCTGCTGGGCAAAGGCTTCCCCTCTACTTCGCCATCTATCCCTGTCCATTGCGCAACTCTAGTATTTATCGTGTCGGTATCTGTCCGATCGTGTGCAGCCGACATTAAAGATAAATGAAACAATCGGAACATAATAGACTGGGAATATAAGAGCTGATTTAATTGATACGTTTTGTTGGATATGCCCCACAATTAGCCGTTGACGCCGGCGATTAAAACCTTGCAACACTTCCCACGTGATGTCTTACAATGACTAATAAAATTGGCTGCACTCAATGACAGTATTAAATGCAGTGAGTGGCGATTAGCTTGTTGCTTATGTGTTATTTAGCTAGGTTACGCTCATGTGGGAGTTTCAGAATAACTTATTTATTGTTCATGTTTTGGCTTCTAGTGACCCTAAATATTCCTCTCCAATTTTTTTTCGTAAATATCTCCTATGTACAGACATAGTCCAGTTACAGTTTCATTATAAGTATATATACTGTGTTGTGACGCTTCGAAGCCGTTCTGCGTGTAATGTAAACTTTGAAAGGGGAGAAGATGTGAGAGAGAGAGAGAGGGATCGCCTCTTCTGCTATCACTCTTCCTTCCCAGAAGAGGAGATGTCTTAATAGCCAGTATTATTATTATTTTTTACAAAATCTTCCTAACTTCTTCCTTGAAAGAAAGAAGACTAAAATACTATTTCACTGCTAGAAAAAGCCTCAGACTTGAAGTCCGCATTTTACATGTTTTTGCAACACAGTTAAATAAATAAATCATCTTTGAGATGTTATTATTGCGTGTGGTGACAGGTGTGTCAAGTCTTTTTATCTTGTACGACATCCACGGGAATCCTCCCATACAAGATAAGGAGCCTCTTCATATCCGATTTCAGGATAACAGCTTTACAAATACGTCGCCAACAATTAGGCTATCGTATACGAAAATATTTTTCCGGGCTCCGAAGTAAAAAAAAACGTGCTTTGGACATGGATGTTGTTACATTACTTTTACCGTAAATATGTTTCATAATTATAAACAAATATATTTTTATAAATATACATGTTAATCACTTAGTGGTTGCACTTCCTCTGCATAGTAAATTACAATATCAGAAATGTAATCAGAACAGATTTTAGTTTATTAAAATTTATATTTCCCGTTAGAGATTGCAAGGTCAGAGGTTGATTATGTTTTATTTTAAATAGCGTTGTTATGAAATCTACATAAAATAATAGTATAAAATCTGCACAAAGTAGGTAATTGGTATTCTAAAATAGCTTCAATAATTTTCACCCTTACTCAAAGTGTCGAAAACCGATATTAATATTGCTTTGGGAAATAACTTCTTTACAAAATTTGCAAACTTTAAAAGGTGTAACTCAAATAGATCATAGAATCATATGTATCAATCAATGCCAACAATATTTAAAGAAATTTTTAATAGTCTTGCAAACTTTGTAAGATCATTTTGTGGTTTGTGGTGGATGTCGACATACTTCACTCAATAGAGATTTTTCCCAACAGTGGGACATAAGTACCGCAGGCAAAAAAAAAAGGTTCGCAAAAATCGTAGCGTATTCGTTTGAGACACAAAAACAAAAAAGTCTGCATTTTTGTGTATTGTCTTACCGTTCATTGTAAACACTTCCCATAGCCAAGAGCTGGAAGCGCTCTTACATAATTAATGAAAGCATAGACAATGCAACAGGAACTAGACTTAGATTCGGTAACAGAAATTACTATAATGAGTTTACGACACAAAATATAATAATACATATTATTGTTTGTACTCATTATGTGATCAGGAAACTGACAACATGACTTATGTTTAAATGGTACATAAATCAATGATGATTGTGTCATGATATTAATTCATATTCTTTTGGAATATATTGTTATTATCTTATTGGTTGTTCTGACAGCTAGGGGTGCCAATGACAGTTCGAAGTGGATATTTAAAAGTTGGAAAGCAGGCATCTGGGCTCCGACGCTCATAGCTACAAGGAAAAAGTCTAGCAAGCTAATGCATAGATGAGAGAGAGAGAGAGAGAGAGAGAGAGAGAGAGAGATGTTCCTGTTAAACATTTATTATAACATTCAAACTGCTCCCCGGGAATTCGCTTCGAAAGCAATTTCAGTATACTACGTATATACTACCCGTGTATTAAATTTCATCGAAATATGCGCTGTAAATTTTGCGTGATTGACTAAAAAACGTCTTACTTCCAAAGCTTCGCATTTATGATTACTACATAAGTACGTACGTACTATAACACAAATGTCGCTTCCCGCCAGCGTTACCCGAATTTTTTTTGGGCAAAGCGGGATTTTAAATCCTGATGAGTAAAAAGCGGGATAATTTCGTCAAAAGCCGGAAATAATAGAAAAAAACGCAACTTAATTTAGTGAAATCTTTTTTTTTTACATAGGTAGTTTAAATGAAAACAATAGCTAAATTTTATTGAAAATTGATGCCGATTTCGTGTTTTCTTTTAAGAGATAGTGTCCTCTAGGACAATAAAAAAGCAGATATAAACAGTTGTATTTTTTTTTTCTATAAAAAATATGCCAAATTGAAATGACTCAATGATTACCTATTACCCATTAACCTTCATCCTTAGCTCGCATGGCATCGGCAAAACAAAAATGACCGTACAAAATTCCAATGACATAACCTGTAAATGATGCAAGCCGGTGTAACAGTCTGCTCGAATGTGGCACAGCGGGTGAAAGTGGCACGCGGCGCTTGCAGCGGTCGTGTGGGCCCTTAGGAAGATTCTATCTCATCTCCTCGGTTGCTTACGGGGCTGTGACGCAGCGAATCCCGGGGTCATTAAAAATGTGAATACTTATGAATAGGCTGACTTCAGCCCACCTTGAGAATGCTATAATTGCCTAATAGCTGGCCTGGGTTATGTATTAGTCGCTTCGTAGGACATCCACGGGTGGATAAGGTGGTCCTACTCGAGGGCGGAACCACACGCCGAAACTGCAATCAGTATTCAGCTCTGAACCGATATTGTTTGCAACAAGAACAACATTTCGAAATTAAGGCGAGTCGTGACCAGACAGTACAATCAGCGTCTCAGGCTCAAATGCCAATTTCAGTATTCAATTCCCTTTCTGATTCAAGTTAAGCTCGTTATATCTTGACAGTGTTATTTATAGCTAACTGACCAATCGATAAAATGACAAGCTCGAGGTGAAATTTGTATCCTAGTCCGCCAATCAGCGTGATTTGATGTTCTCCATGTTGACATCCACCCATATCCATCCATACTTATCCCACAAATATTATAACGGCGAAAATTTGTATCTTTGTTACTTCTTCACGATCAAATGGCTGCGCCAATTTTTATGAAATTTGCTATTGAGTTAGCTGTTACCTTGGATTAACACATATGATACTTTTTATCCTAAGATTACGCGATTCCTATAGGATTTATTCAAAAACTCTGAAAGTCAATGGCGCTTTAGAAAGTAGATGGCGTTACTGTGTTTAAAATTAAAATAAGGGGAAAGACATATAATTCGTTTATTTCACAACATCCTACTAATGGGAACGAAGCCCCGGGGCGCAGCTAGTATTATAAATGCGAAAATTTGTGAATATGTAGGTAGGTGTGTTTGTTACTCATTCGCGCAAAATCTACTCGACTGATTGTTAAGAATTTGGTACACGGGTAGAATAACAACAACACAACACTGGAATAACATATAGGGTACTTTTTATCCCTACGGGGGCGATGCTCCGGGGCGCACCTAGTATATTATGAAGGGGTAAGTACCCTGTATATTAATAGTATTTATTGCCATTATCATTACGCTTGCGACGAGCCCTGCGTGTTAGAAAGTCCTCGTAACATAGTGGATGCAGTACCAAACGAGATAGCATCGGGAAGCTCGCCACAAACCAGTCTTATGCGTGGGCACATACGTTTGATCGTACAGATGCATGTCAAGATAAATGTATGAAAAACTTTTTACCTTTTTTTTTCGTGAATGTAACAAGAAACTTGAATGTGGAACATGTATGATATAGTTCTTTTTTCCTGGATTTATAATACTGCTATATATTATAATATGTACAGTTTAATAAAAGGGTTATGTTACAGACAGAGAACAGAATATTATTAACTTATTTGTGTGTATGTTTGTGTGGATTGAATGAAGAAAATAAATTTTAAAATCATTGAACTAACGTAACTAGTAAATCGCCGGACTACTGAAGCAGCGTTGTAGGGTTTATACTGTTTTAGTACTATAAGATTTAAGTTCACTAGTGTGTATTTTATTAATTGCCACTAGACGCGTTAAGTAGTCTTAAAAGTCATATCAGATGCCTATAGGCGTAGTGATGTGGCATGTGGTCTCGTCCTAGAATAGGACCACTCCATATCCTCCCGTGGCGACCAAGTCCTACGAGGCGACCAAGGGACTTGTGTCCCTTGGTCTTTGCAACTGATAGGAAGCAATGTTTTTTTTTTATTTTTTTATTTATTTATTTATACCAGTCATGGTTTATTATATAATGAGAAGAAGAGTGTATGTATGGTCTTTCAAGCTGGAGGGAAAAATCCGGACACTATTCCACCAATAGTATTAAATAAGACGCCCTTACAATGGGTTTATAAATTTAAATACCTTGGACACTGGTTGACCTCTGACTTGAAAGACAATACAGACATTGAAAGGGAGCGTAGGGCGCTATCTATGCGTGCTAATATGATAGCCCGTAGGTTTGCTCGTTGTTCTAGACAAGTAAAAATAACTCTCTTTAGAGCCTACTGCACATCCTTCTACACGAGCAGCTTATGGGTGCAATATACAAAGAAGCAATTTAGTGCCCTACGTGTCCAATATAATGATGCCTTCAGGGTGCTTTTGGGGTTGTCCCGACGTTGTAGTGCGTCGGGGATGTTCGCCGAGGCTCGAGTGGATTGTTTCTACACCACTATGCGCAAACGGTGCACATCCCTGGCTAACAGACTTCGGGCCAGCTCCAACAGTATCCTGAACTTGTTCGCGACACGTGTCGATTTTCAGTATGTGAATCATTGCTCGATGATTCACATGCTGAAAAATGTACAAGTGTAATGTAATGTCCTGTTTTGTATTTTACTAACATTAGGTTTTAAGTTTTCTGTGTTACTAACAATAAATGATCTAAAAGTTGGTCAAGAAATAAAATGAATTATAAATTATATATTTATTTATTTATTTATTAAGGTTTACCAACATTTGTTTACATCTATACTTAATTTTAGATTTTTACACAAAGCAGTGTACTAAATGTAACAAATACTTATAGGTAAACACGACATGCATCAATAATCTTCAAGGAGAGTTAACGTCGGGCAGGCGGCCGGTTGTAAAACCGTAGCCAAATCTTTAAAATTTTACGCTAACCCTGGGATTCGCGGCGTCACACTCACATTGGCATGCCTTTAGGCGACTTGAATAAAATCTGGTACCAGTGTTAGTAATTAACACACTTGAAAAAAAAAATACTAAGATTAATCTATCATAAGATCGCGTTGACAAAATTATGTTTATTTATTTTATTTATTTATTAAAGAAACCAACTGCGTTTACAAAAGGATACAATACAAATTCTTATTCAATAATAAGGCCAATAAAAGGTTTCTCTCACTATTACAATAATATAGTCGATTGATACAGGTGAAGAAATGACTGTGACTATGTAATGACAAGTGTAATAAATATGTAACGAGCAGAATCCTGTGGAATGAGTGTACTTAAAAATGTTTTAAATGTTGTTGTCAGAATAAACCATCGTACATACTATGAAAATGGCAAAATAAGGTGTTCGTTGTAATAAAAATAACACACATCTATCACACCTACACAATATAAAGCGATCTAGTTTTCCGCTCCATATACTTTCAGATCCAAGTACACAATTGGTTGGTCCCCGAGAACGTTCATTTCATTGTATAACACTTGCGAAAGCTAACCAGACTAGGTCTGTTAAAATTTGTTTATTCTATACTTTTATAAAGACTTTAAATTTAGTTAGTTAACTGATAGCAACTACTATTATACGCGAGATATATTTATGCTGTAAACAAAGTCCTTTGCCGCGTCTGTCTGTGTGTTCGCGATAAACACAAAAATGACTGCAGGGATTTTCAGTTTTGACCAATAGATGTGTGATTCCTGAAGAACGTTTAGGTGTATATAATTTATTATGTTTTTATCTGAGCGAAACCGGGACCGGCCGCTAGTTGTCATATACTTCAGTCGCCAAACATCAGTGCTTGCACTGTGTGCGTAGTGCGACTTTGCTATTTACATCTCACCATCGAGTCGACTCGCAGTGAGACGCAGTTAACCAATCACAGTGCGCCATTATGACGCGACGACAACCACACCGCAAAATTATTGCTTAGCTACGTCTCACTTCGAATCAATTCGATAGTGAAAAGTAAAATGCAAACCCGCACTTCGCCCTCTGTTGTGTTCCGTTTTAAAGGGTGAGAGTGTCTGACTCCTCTGGTGCAGCGTCCATAAGCTGCGGTGCCTTACCGTCAGATGCGTCGTTGCTTGCCTCCTTGGTATAACAAAATACATAAACGTTCACAAATTGTATAAGATTGCCCAATGCATATTGCACTCTATAGCCTAATGTTGCAATCCACAGATGGCGCGGGGGACGGGCCTGCGCCGGCGCACCGTCGTCGTGAGGAAAAGATCAGGTATTTCCTATTACATTTGTCGATCAACGCTCAGTGCGCACGCGCGTTTATTTGCGCGCTGATAACAGTGATTGTGTTGTGATCGCGGGACCTTGAGTGTTTGGATTTTGCGTGTACTAAGATTTTTTTACGAAGGTAATTGAGGTTTTGTGATTTGATGTAAGACGTTAGTGTGAATTTGGATGGTTGTGGCGTTTAATGTAATTTTTTATTAGTTTTATGAATAACTAGTGGTCCGCCCCGGCTTCGCTCAGGTAAAACCATAATTTAAAAACTAGTCTATGTCACCCCGGAAGGGCTCGTGTATGTCTGTGCCAAATTTCATCAAAATCTGCGCAGTAGTTTATGAGATTCATTACAAACAAAAATACATACAACTCTTTTCTCTCTATAAGTATGAATTAACACTGGATGTGTTAGGTGCGTCGTTATGACTCAGATGATAAATTACTTGATATTTTGTTTCTTCGTTATTGGCATACACTACTCTAAACACCAGACTATGTGATCTGTCAGTCTGTAACAAAAGAAGCTCAGAGATAGATCTATTCCTACTGGTAGTTCTAGAAATCAGCTAGAATTCAAACAAAGGGACAAACTTGATCAGAATCAAATTATATACAGGTGATAATATTGTATCTATATCCTTATGGGTGTAAATAGATACATATTCAAAAAGGTAGAATCCTTACATATTATAAAACAAAGTCCTCTGCCGCGTTTGTCTGTCTGTTCGCGGTAAACTCAAATAACTTAAAAAAAAACGAATAAAAATCCACGTGCAGTATGCACGGATTTTCATTCGGTTTTTACCGATGCATAGTGTGATTCCTGAGGAAGGTTTAAGTGCATAATTTATTATGTTTCAACCCGAGCGAAGTAGGGGCGTGTCGCTAGTATTATCATAATCCTTAGATAATAATTAAATTACGTGTACACCGTGAATCAATAATGTTTGAATATTATTACTGCACGACCTCGATGGCGCAGTGGTAAAGTTCTTGCCACTGAACCGAGAGGCCCCGGTCGGGTCATGATGGAAAATGATCTTTTTCTGATTGGCCCGGGTGTTGGATGTTTATCTATATATGTATTTGTTATAAAATATAGTATCGTTGAGTTAGTAATCCATAACACAAGTCTAGAACATACTTTGGGGCTAGCTTAATCTGTGTGATGTGTCCTAATATATTTATTTATTTATTACTACGTAAATATGTGAGTACCGGTCGTACCAGCCACATGCCACAGGAAAGTTTAAAAGGATTGTTAACACTATAACATAACTCATAAATTGAGTAATCGCCGACGAGCATTAAAGTTATCGAATAAAAAAAAAAACACATTAGCTATTCAAATGTTCGAATTGGGAGCTAATCTCAAAGTGCAACAAAACAAGTTGCCGAAAGACGAAAGTATGTCGACAATCGCTCGGCCTTGCCCCACTTGCGTTGTTACGTGGCGGAGCAATCGCTCCATAGTACTATGAGATTGTACCGTCAACAACACGTTACCCATAAAATATTGCCAATTACCTTACTAGTTGACGACCTCGGTGGCGCAGTGGTAAGGTTCTTGCCACTGAACCGAGAGGTCCCGGGTTCGATCCCCGGTCGGGTCATGATGGAAAATGATCTTTTTCTGATTGGCCCGGGTCTTGGATGTTTATCTATATGTGTATTTGTTATAAAATATAGTATCGTTAAGTTAGTATCCAATAACACAAGTCTCGAACTTACTTTGAGGCTAGCTCAATCTGTGTGATTTGTCCTAATATATTTATTTATTACCGCCACACAGAGATCCATTCAGGATAACTTGATATAGTGTGTTGAACGCATATATTGAAGCCATAAGTTGACAGATCCCTTCTTTCATAGAGATCTATTACTAGTAGTTGGTCATCTCGTGATTCTTCTGCAGAGGATTTATATCTATTGACAGATCACACCTGGTTGATTATTATTATTTAAATTGGATTTAATGAAAGGCATTACGTGATTTAAAAGATTTTCATAAGCTTATTTTTCTTTGTGTGTTTTTAGTAATCTGATTGAATGTATTTGGGAAATTAATACGGTGAATGAAATAGAATGTATTTTTACGACCTAGATATAAAAATTGTATCAGATTAGATGTATTTTTAATAGCCAATATCTCTAATATTTTTCTTTTTATTTACGAGCTAGTTTCAATAGAAATTATGTCTTATGACTATCATGTGTCCAAACAGATCTGGGTCAACGAAACCCCGGCGACCCGACCGTGCTGTGTATGTTCCTCGGGCGCTGCGTGCGGCCGAGAGCATCCCTACGGAGGACTCCAAACCAGAAGTGGTCCATCGGCGGAGCAGCCGCAGCGCCGACCCCGCCAAGCGACCCAAATCCCCCCCGCCCCGAGATAAATCCGCCGGCACCCCCCGCAAGTCCATAGACAAAAACTTCTGCAACGTATACACTCCACCCCACCTCAGAAATCAAAGATCTCACACAGCCCCGAGCATAGACCAAGCTACGGCGAGCGATACAAACGAATCTGTGCCTTCAGCTTGCCAAGTGCCAAATAGTGATAGTGCAATATCTTATAGTGATAATAGTTACGACGTAGAAGTAGGCGAGAATTTTTATATAGGCGATTACTTCGCCAATGGACAGCTAGGGTTCTACAGTCCGAATTATTACGAAGAATTCACTGAACCCGATAACGATTGGAGGCCAAATGAGCCTGACATAATGGCTGACCCAGCGAATCAAAGCAATATTATTGATAATGATAATTATTTATATAGTAAAGATGAGGATGTTGAAAAGAAAGAGTTGAAACGAGCGTCACAAGAAATAAATAGAAGTAGTAAAAGGATAATAAAGCAAAGTTTTCATTCGGACGTGTTGATTATCTCCGATCCCGTGGAAGAGGCGAAAAACGAAAAGAATGAGGTACCAATAGTACCTGAAGTGAAAGAGCCTGAGCCGAAGAAATTGAAGCCGAAATTGGAAGCTAAGTTGTCATTGAAAAGAGAAGAGAATGATTGGGACGCTGTTTTTGATGACAGTGGAGAATGTTTGGATCCTTCTCTATTAGAAGAATTGACGTCGACAGTTGGGAAGGTGCACATAAGTAAAGCGAAGAACAATTACGAACAATATCAGACTAAGGGCCAAGCTCTATTCAATGGGCCGTTTGATGAGACTTTCGCGCATGTAGTGGAAGTGTATGATTTTCCCAGTGAGTTCAAGACCAACGACTTGTTGTCTGTGTTTAGTGAATACAAAGACACTGGTTTCGAGATCAAATGGGTGGACGACACCCACGCTTTAATTGTCTTCAGCAGCGCAAAAATTGGTAAGTTTATTTCATTTGTTTTATTAGCCGTTTAAAGAATCGTGATTCATTTCACATTTATTTTATATCATTGTTGATGTTAAAGTTGCGTGATCACGATGCTTGTTTCGCTTTTAGCCGTCAATCAACAATATACTTTTTATATCTTTGGCGTGATTACTGTAACTAGTAAAACGTCGGATGCATTTTATTCGAATAAAATTTATTGAAACTGCGATGCGAATAAAATACTTGTTTGTTATTATTGTATAATAAATAAAAACAGACATACATACATCCAAATAGGTTTACAAACATACCCAAATATTAAAATATGGCGCCACAATGAAGTAACACTTCTATATACTGCAATTGCGGCACAAACTACCAAATGAGTATAATCGCCAATCTTAAATCTTTTTCGAGAACGTACCATATTCTGTTTCCTTTTCAAACGCATGCGATCGTATATAGTATGTTATTTACATAATGATTTCCGTTTTGTGCAGTTGGAATTGTTTGCATCGTGTTGTATTTTTACTTTATTTATAGTTTGACTTGTAAAATTTCGTCGATATCATAGAAAATTTTTGAGAACGACGTTTTTAATGTTCCTATCTCCGTTAAAGTTACTATCGTGTATGTATGAAGTATTGAACTTACCTTTTATTTTTAATAATTCACGCAATGATGGTTCCTAGTTGTTTGTATGTCTTTCTGACATAAAGTTGTTATTTATTGTAAAATGAATGAAAAATTAAGTCTTAAACAGTAGTTGCTTATCAATTTATCTCCTAAAATTGCGACTTTTCAAAAGGGTCTGCCTCAGAGATGCGTCCTCGGACCTTCGTAAAAATTACTAGTGTTATTGTGTACCTTCATAAGAAACCTATTGATATCAACTAAACATATAAAATGTTTTGCAATAATTAAATTTATGCTTGATATTGCATAATTAGTACTGCATTGCATTAACGTAATGGTTTGATCCAGTTTTGTGTTTATTTATAACTTCTTTTATTGCTAATACAAATAGTTTTAATTCAATTCTATGTTGAAAGTTGATATCATCGGAAAAATGAAGGTAAATATCTAAAGACTTGTCCTCCATTGTGGTTGTTTCCTACCATTAGTTTATCGTAGTAGATAAAACTATGTCAACCAAAAATAGAATTTGAAAAAAATAGAATAGAAATGAAATTGGAATTCGATTCGAAATTTTAATTACAGAAATTTTATCGCCTCTGTTGATGTTACTCCGATGTTGTTTTTTTAATATAAAATTGCCAATATTGTAACGAGAACAGAAATACTATTTTCTTCGAAAAGTCATCGGAGAAAATTACATGTTTTCTCACATCAAACTGTCAAAAAGAAATTAAAAAAATAACTAAAGAGCTCGCAACACACTGTCAACTTTGGCGGAGCCTAATATAGACTATATTAAATACAGCACACATTTGTCCTTACCACAATTAACTTGATGACGTAAGGAGATGTAACAACCGTTGCGTGCATGTAGTAATCGCTAGATAACCAGTTGGTTATGAACCCGCCGCCTCTCTGAACGAATCATCCTTACCTCACCGTAATCATTGATTTCCACCAGTATACCACAAATGTCTGCTCAACTCACGGTGGTTCTAGAGCTTGAAACTGTTATGAGTTTCCAAGGCATTTATTTAACTTATGTTTTGCTCACTTGCCACTAGGTGTCAGTCAAATTCTGACACCAGTGTTAACAGTAACACACTCGAAAAGAAAGAAAGATTCAGCTTCATTCTTTATTTAACTTAAGATAATGCACCTACATCCTACTGCCGACTTCATACAACACTGGTTTTAAACCAGAGGTGTGTTAATAAGGTAAACGTGTCTGTGCCAACATAACTCTCAAATGGTTGAACCGATTTTGGTCGAAAACAAAATTTTATTCTATCTAAACTATTAGGTATAAAGAGGTAAGTGTTTGTGAGTTTGTATGTTTGAGGCGAGTAATCTCCGAAACTATCGAATCGATTTCAAAAATTATTTCACCATTAGAAAGGTACATTATCCAAGATTGCTATAGGCTATATTTTATCTAAAAATTCCTACGGGAGCGAAGCCAGGGGCAACATCTAGTTCTTAATAAAAATTAATCGAGTCTAGTATATTGTCACCTCAACTCATGTTATCCGTTGGTTATGTCACATTAATTTTCTGGCTCTACATTATTTCTGTGATCAATCATCGCGGCTAATTAAAATAGCTCATTTGTCTTAAACTTTGGCACGTTATTGACGTCATCAAGCCTGTCAGTATATTGATAGCAATATCCTTCCTGGCCATGTCAAGCCGGTATTTTGTGCCCTTACGCTAGAACCAGGCGAAAGCAACATACCCACTAGCCACCTTTGTCCTCTACGTTATTTGTCTGTTTACGCAACACATAGCCGTACCAGCGCAAGCGGCTCTCCTGGAGTTTACCTGATTTTTATTTTATTTATTTTTTTATAATTGTGACTTTGTTCATCAGTCATGTACCTTGTAAAGCATAGCAATGAGCAAGGAGGTAGACAAAATTATCCCAACTTCCCAACTAATATTATAAATGCGAAAGTTTGTATGTTTGTTACCTCTTCACGCATTATCTACTAGACCACTTGTTATGAAATTTGGTACACGGGTAGAAAATAACCTGGAGTAGCACATAGGGTAGCACTTTTTATCGCGAAATTCCCACGGGAGCAAAGCCCCGGGGCGCAGCTAGTATTGATTAAATCCATGAAGAATACCGTGAATACGAGTTCGAGTTCTTCATGCAATCGCACCACGTGACAACAGTGTAGCATTGTCATCAGCATTACGCATTACGGTCTGACCTAATCTTCAACCCAAGCATACTACTTACTCTTAGGCAACCATCAATCTCATTGCCCAAGTGCACCCCGCGGTCGCCACAATTGCATCCACGTCTAGAGTTACGTAAACGCGAAGATTTCGGGTTCAGATCAAGAACGCTTCGCATTTGTGTTGAAACTTGCAAGTCACGGACTGTCAAGTCATGAGCATTATGATGCCACCAACTATTACTGTTTTTAATGATATTTGTTAAGTCCGCTTGAATTTCTCACGGTTAATATTAATTACTATGTCCTTTATAGTCTTACTATATGTACAAAATTGGATGCAGGTAAATAGAGCGTGAAGAGGTAAATATAAACTCACATTGGCGAGTAAATGCTTTAGTTATTCTTAATTGAATTCGAAACCAGGAAATTCTCTAAATATGAATTTACTTTTCACTGAATATTATTTCTTTTCTTGGACACAGCGATGAGTTTAGATTGAAATTCGCTTTACAGATTGAATATTGCGTTTTCTTTGAATAATCGCTACATCTTCCGCTTTACGCCACACATCACTTTCATTTGCGTGCTCCACATCAAGCTAGCTACTTTTTATTTGTTCAGTTTACAGTACACTGCTGCCTTGAACTTGATACGATTTCCACGTTCAAAAACAAAACAGAAATGTACACACACAATACTAATTGTATAAAATTTTCGTGGTGTTGCATTTATTATGTGTGATACGTGACATGTTTAATTAGTGCATTTGAATTAAGACGGAAAGTAAATTTATTTCGGGAAATTATATGTGATGTGGTATTTAATGCTTTCTTAAACCGAAAGTTTTGGTAATAAAATTCTGCAAGTATTTTAACCAGGCGCGTATTTTGGCAGTTTCAGTTGTATAACGGTTGCTGGTAGGAATTTAATTTAAAGGCTAGACTTTTTTCCGCCAGATAGCGCTAGTGGATCACCAGGTCCAGATCTTTCAGATAGTGCCAAATGTCTGTCATTTGAATTTGACATCTGCCTCAATCAAACTGTTTCTAGTGTTCAAAACCTCGATCATATAGATTTTAACGTCGATATTTAGTTAAATATTATGATATAAACTTCAAAATACATCTTAGAATTTACCAACACGTTTTATGCAAATATGCGTACAATTTATGCTTCGTAAATACATACCTCCTGTATTTAAATACAACAAATAAGGTCCTTTTTCTTCGCACGGCTTATTGTGTGCTCCGTAAATTAATATGCCACATACTGTTGATTAACACGAACAAGGTCGTATGGGAAATTTATTATGAAATTTTGGGAAAATTATTTTAAAGGCTATTTACAGATTATTGTGATAAGTATAATTTGGTCAGACTAGATTACTTTCTCTTCTAGAATAGTTCTGAAAATATGCCATGACTTTTAAAATATGTCCAAGGATTTGTAAGCTATACATGGAAAAATAGTTTAATGATTGCGCCATAATTATATAGATAAGTAAATTATTATGAGGACACGTGTAATGGTTTAGACATGTGATGCGAGGGTAATATAGCTTAGATCCTATAAATGGGAATAGAGAGATAATAAGAAGATGAAAGAGACATCTGCAAATATTTTTAAGAATAGATGTGCGATAAATTCTTCTTGGTCCCCTGTGTGCTCGGGGCACTGTCCCCGTGTGCCCTATGGCAAAGGCAGAACTGGCTATTGGATAAGATGTTATATAACACCAAGCTTACGAATCGGGAGCTTGGTAACATTCGCTAAATGCCACGCAAGATTACCCTATCAATTCTAAGATTATTTCACCTCCTATATTTAACAATTTTCACCTCCTATATTTAACAACTCCTTCATTTTCTTTCTGATCTGAGCGTTTCGCAGTTTCTACCGGCGTCATTGATCTTCGAACGGTCTTCGAAGTAGAGTGCAGAACGGGATTCTTAGTCAGAACATTGGCACCCATATCATCCATGACGACATCAAGCAAGTTCTGGCTTTTCCCCTTCTGCCGTGGCCCTGGGGATAAATAGGGATTTTATATTTATTTTTGCGTTGCATATATGTTTAATATTACACTTAAGCTACAACTAGAATGTAACCAGTTTTTTCGTATTTCAAAATGGAAGATGAATTAAACTTTAGGCTGACAATCTAAAAATTACAGCGATACATTGTATAAAACAGTACAAATAAGTTTCACAATTATTGCTGGTCCAAATTAATATAACGTCTCTGTTATTTCGACTCTAAGAAGAAGAATAAATTTCACACATATTAATATGTGTTTGACCCCTGGAGGACCTTAATGGTACATTCCATAGACTAATGAACACAATACCTTCCTTTGCGTCGTGCAGTTGAGTAAAAATTGTATCAATCCGCGAAAGTGCAGGAAGCTACCGAGAGCCGGTTACATGTAATTCCTAACATAACATACAATTAGACAGACGCTGTTTCTACACTAGAAATAGCACACATACTCACGTTTCCTGCTTCTGATTGAGTATTGTGTGGTTTCACACTATCATATCTAAGTTTGGACAAGTAAATTAAATTATTTAAAATATGTAGTTTGATCGATCGTGCATCGCAAATTCATTAACATTGAACAAATTGCAACCGAACAATCATTAATTTTAATTAACACAAAGATTTATAATCATAACATTCAGTAACGATTAATTTGAAATGTAATTTATCTCATTCTCATTGGTGTTAAAGATTTGAGAGTACCAGGAAAGCAGAAAGATCGCATTCATGTTCCTCTTTACAAGATACGATGGAAGACGATACTTTTGCTGTTGAAAGTTATTCCATGTATTTCCGTTGTAAGTTCTTTTCTTTATTTACCTCTTTTTAAGATTCGACATTTATTTTTTACCTCATGTGGGGCTCATGAAATTCTGGTTTGGTCTTCCTGGACTTTCTCTTTTGTTCTCTATCTCGACCTTCCTTTCATTTTCTATCCTTACGCGGAATTAAGTTATGAAAAAACGTTTTTTGTGTGTATGACATCGATTAATGGCAAAAAAGGTGAAACCTTCTGATAATAGGGGCCAATGCGTACTAATAAACGAGTAATTACTTATCAACAGTGGTCGTTCGGAAATGCTAAATATTTCAAAAATGTTATTTAAGTATGGCGTAAAAAGGCCCTAACTTGTGAATAAATGCTTGTATAATTTCAATAATCACAAATAGATTATTTTTCCCACGGTCCTCTTCACATTTATCCTTTAATATACCTATTTATATTGTAATGTTATTTAAGTTATACGAGAATAGGTAAGTACTAGGAAGAAAGAAATATGCAGGTTATTAATTGCACAGTTCTGTGTGCAATTATGATCGGAACTCGCTTCTTGATCGACGAAGGCAATGTGACTGAGCAAGAACCGATCTTCCGGGATTGAAATTGGCATTTCCTTAGTATTGAAGGTTTAGTTGTTTTGAAGACGCAATAGCGCGGTGAAAGCATCATATGGTTTGTTATATTTCAATTGCCAATCCTCGTATCAACATACATTTTTTTCACAGATTGTTTATGTCTGGACAAGCTTCCCCTTTTGTTTTCCATAGGTTTCTGCCTTGAGCCATTTGTTGCCAATCGCGCTGAAACTTGTCTAGATCATGTATCAAGTAAGATACAATTTTTCGTGTAAACTGAGATTCTGCCTTGTGGTTCCAGCCTTAAAATAAGACCACGTCATGTCCTCCCGTATAAGAGTGTGATTTAACCCCTGCTTGATGTCCACCCTCCTTGGGAATGCTATAATGTCTTATACCTTTTTTGGATCGGCCCTTCTCGTACGTAGTAATTTCTTTCTTTATTTTATTAGCCATGGTGTCCCACTGCTGGGCACAAGTCTCCCGTCTACTACGTCATACATCCCTATCCGTTGCATATGTCCTCCAATTAAATAAATAAATATATTAGGACAAATCACACAGATTGAGCCATCCCCAAAGTAAGTTCGAGGCTTGTGTTATGGGATACTAACTCAACGATATTATATTTTATAACATATACATATATAGATAAACATCCAAGACCCGGGCCAATCAGAAAAAGATCATTTTCCATCATGACCCGACCGGGGATCGAACCCGGGACCTCTCGGTTCAGTGGCAAGAACTTTACCACTGCGCCACCGAGGTCGTCAATTATCTCATCATTATCATCACCTTAGCCCTTTTCTGTTTCTTGGACATGCCTCTCTTCTTTTATGTCAACCTTTTTAATCCTATGCTAATATAATCCATGTACGACTTGCGATTCCGATGATATCATCTCATCAAACATATTCTCCTTGCGGACTTCCGACACATCTTTCCCCCTATCCTAGGTCACCATTCGGTCATCTTTCTTTACCTACTTACCAAAAAAAGTAGTATCATACAGCACCACGAACGACCTCGGCAGCCTAGTTTTGGTTGGAGGTCGTTAGCCCGCGCGTGACGTAACGCTGCGACGAGCAAGTGGCACGATGAACTGGCTCTTGTGGTGTAATGTTCGTGGATGAATTTTTGTTATGACGGCACAATGCGTAGTTTGTATTAGTGAATTTAGTTACAATAAATAAAACTCGGCAATGTACACCGAATCCGCCAACTGTTCTGAGCTGAGAATGCTGAAGAGAATCAACGTACATTGCGTGGTTTGTATATGAGCTTGTTTGCGAGTAGTGTATAGCTGGCGTAAATGTGCAGAAACTAGTTTTATTTCAGGTAACATTACAAACAACAGAAACAGTCAGGTGATGATAATCACGTTGAATGAGAATCTATCTCGAATTTACAAAGTCAAACAATTTATTAGGAAATAAGACCTTCACAGGTCCTCAAATTTTCAATTATATAGTATTTATACCGTACAAAATATTCATATCGACGGTTGGCGCTCAACTATATTTCACGTAACTACTTGCGCTGTACTAAACTAAGGAATAAACTTCCCTCTGCGGTATTACCTAATAGATTTTACATCAGCAGTCAGTCGCTTTATCAAAAAGTCTGTATTACTTCAGTGACCCGTATGGGGTTTCTAGTATCCATGGACTGCGGTTGTTTACTATCGGGCTGCTCGCATGCTCGTTCGTTACCCCACTATCCCCACTAATGTTATAAATGCAAAAGTTTGTTTGTTACCTCTTCATGCTCTATCTACTCAATCTTCTTGGAATTTTACATACATGTAGTTTGAAGTATGGGGAAGGACATAGGGATTCATCCCGGAAAATTAACTGTTCCCGTGGGAATATCACGCGGGCGTAAGCTGTTGTTATATATAATATATATAAAAAGATATTGTCTGAATGAATATTAATGTGGAGTAAATAAAACTGCATTTGTATCTGTAAAACTGGACCATCGCCAATGTCGAGATTTTATATTCCTCAAAGGTCATTGTCTGGTGGGTGTTCGAAATTGCATGATCATCGCATGGTCATCTAACACGACTCCAGAACCGCCATCTAACGATAGATGGAAACTACATTACAATAGAAATTAATTACACGTTACATTAAGTGTTGTAATATGCAAATACTTTGCATATAATGCCAGGTACACACTATCGCCGAACTCAGACAGACTCACACAAATCTTTTGTAGTTTGTATGAGAACTTGCCGCAACGAAAATGTATGCAAGATCCTCCAAAATTCGGCTCAATGGCGTAGTGGTTAGTTCGCTCGGCCTGTAATAATTGCGGTTAACATACTCTCACAATGGTCGGTCATTGGGTGACCAAAAATGTATTATCTATCTTGAGCTCCTCCGTGCTTCGGAAGGCCGTTTATCCTGGATGAATTTGCAGTCGTTAAAACCCGCCAATCCGCAATGGGCCCGCGTGGTGGGACCTGTCCCGCATACTTATCCATACGTAAGGAAGTCCAGTGCCCCAGCAGTGGCAACATTGAAATGGCTGCTAATGATGTACGGATAATAATGTAATATTTTGTCTACTTTCAGCTGCGGAAGTGCTGTCGGCCCAGCGGCCGCTGGTGCGGTGTCGTCCTCTCCACGCGGCCACGCTCGAGTCCCGCAATAAGGCCAAGAAGTGCGCCGAGTACCTGCAGCCTTACAGGTCAGCTACTGTAGTATTAACTACTCATTTGCTCATTGTATTGTTGTTGTATGGTCAACTATTGCAATAGGTGGCAATTTATCTAGTAGTCTTATTCAAATTTGTATTTTGTATCTTGTTTTTGGTGCAATAAAGTGTTTTTAATTTTTTACTCATTTTTATTATAGATACGCATAATACGTCGTAAGTGATATATTAAGCCTCCATAGGTAGGTTACCTTTTATTGTTGACCGTCGCATATACAGGGTTGCTGGTATCAAACGCAAAACCTCCTAAAGAGTATTTGGGTACATCAAAACAAGCAACTTTTGTCTCTACGACTTTTCGTGATTTGTAGCTTTTTTTTTCATAAAAAAAATATAATCTAGTAGCGATTCTACACATCTTAACTCTATGTAATAGCCAACCAACACGAGATACAAGAACAACACGAGATACGAGAACAGTAGATAGCGTTATGTAGCGGAAACGAAAATTTCTTTTAATTAATAAATAATATTAGAATAAATCACACAGATTGAGCTAGTCCCAAATTAAGTTCGATACTTGTGTTATGGGATACTAACTCAACTATACTATATTTTATAACAAATGCATATATAGATAAACATCCAACACCCGAATCAATCAGAAAAAGATAATTTTCCATCATGACCCGGCCGGCACTTTACCACTGCAACATTTCTTTTAATTAATAAATAATATTAGAATAAATCACACAGATTGAGCTACCCCCAAATTAAGTTCGATACATGTGTTATGGGATACTAACTCAACGATACTATATTTTATAACAAATACATATATAGATAAACATCCAACACCCGAATCAATCAGAAAAAGATAATTTTCCATCATGACCCGGCCGGCACTTTACCACTGCAACATTTCAGACAACGGCCGGAGACGTGCACAGCGCTGGCGCGACGCCTGGTGTCGGGCGCGCTGGGCGTCAGGCTCAGCACCGCGCGCCAGGAGCGCGACGAGGAGAGGCGCATCATCACCAAGGCCAGGGGTAAACATATACATACTCTCTCTTTCTCTCTCTCTCTCTCTCTCATTTTCACGTGTTTTCATTTACATTCCAGGCTCAAAAGCCCAGATTCGTTAAAAAAACTTACCCATAAAATTAAGTATATGGCTATGATTTTACAACTGACCTCTGGTCAACCCTCTTTGGGAATGAATGGGAGTGACCCCCCCCCCCAAAACCCCGCACCTTTCTCCCGCCGATATGCTCAGCGTTAAAATTCGACTGTTTAGAACCAAAGTAGACCAATCAGCAGTGCTAATGTTACTAATGCGATAGTCTGTCTATCACGCTTCCACAGCTAAACCGTTGGGGCGATTTTGATAAAAATGGAAATAGATATAGTTAATGACCCGAATCACAATTATTTTTTCGCCAATTTCAGAGAAGAAAAGGCAAGCGGCTCTTCATAAAGAAGCGGCGTGGGACGGTTCGCTCGCGAACCAATCACTAGCGGACGTCTGAGGTAACCTTACATACAGTTGCAACTACTTGCCACTAGATGGCACTAGCTAAAGAATCATGTCAGTTGCCACTAGGAGTATACTCCTATGATGGCATGTATTCTCGAAACTGGTGGTGGTCCTGTTATTAAGACGCCAGTGATCGAAAGTTGCCAAGTTCGAATACTACTCGTGCCACAATTTTTATGTAAATCTTTCAATATTTCATAAACTACCACTTGTTTCCGATGAAGCAGAGCTGTGAGGAAACCTGCACACTGGTTTACTAATTTTGTTCACAAGATTATGCGACTATCTGCCACTAAAATGGTAGTCGTAAAACTCAGGTCAGATGTCTTTAGGCGACTTGAATACAATCTGTCGTCAGTGTTTGCGATAACACGCTCGATAAAATGAATGATAACTACAGGCCCAGAAGCGAAACCCAAATAAAGTGATCAAAGACGATATGCGTGCCAATCAGTTGACAACTAATGACACCGTGTAAAGTATTTACATTGAGCTCCCATTGCGAAAGGAACTAGGTCTCAGCACAACTCAGATGCATTTAGATGGGAGAGAATAGTTTGTATTTTTTTGAGAAATTACTATATAATTAATTTCTGAATTAATAATTTAATTTGATTGATTTGATTTGAGAGGGACGTAAAAAAATATATGTGTCCATCAGATACAAGCTTGGTGTGGACCGTTGGGTGTTGTACATTTATTACAATAATATGTGCAAATAATACTAGCTGTGCTTTGTGGCTTCGCTTCGTTGGGAATTTCGTGATGAAAACTACCCTATGTGCTATTCCAGGTTACATTTTACCCGTGTACCAAATTTCATCAGATTGAATGAGTGCATGACTCGCACACATTAAACTTTTTCGTTTGTAATATTTAATAGAATTTATGATATGTCAACATAAATCAAGTGCGATTAGTTTTAATAAAAATTAAATTATTTTTTTGTATTATCATCATCATTTTATATCAAAGTTTACTTTTCAAAAACATCAAAATGATTTTTATCACAAGTAAACTATAGTATTTCAATAATTTATTACCTAATTTTCGCATTACACTAAGTCTGCTTGATTTCTATAGAAACAAGCAGCACTTATGTACCAATACTTCATATATAATTCAATTATACTTTATTATATTATGTGTACATAGACTTATAAATAAATAATATTTTTAGAATGCACTATAAAATATTTTTATAAGTCGCTTTTCGATATCAACATTTGAGTCAATTTAGGGTCAAATATCAACGAATCAGTTTCTATTTTTTTTTTTAAGAAAATAGTCAAGTTAGATCACTTTTTTAGCGAGATACTGACCATATTATGGAATAAGGACAATACACATACTGAAACCCAGAGTAAGTTTCATTGTATTATCTGATTTTAATCTATGGATTGCCTTTCTAAATTATTGTCTGTGGTCTCTCATTATTTTTGTCTATAATAACATTGAAACATTTTCATATCGTACCTGTTTCATTTTAAGTTTTATTTGCTCTAAAATATAATAAGCTTATTATTTATAATTATTTATATAGTCTAAATGATTTTATTTCATCATTAACTGACTGGGTATTATATATCAAAATTATCAAAAGGAATGAAAATTTCGCTGCAGATTCATTTGCGCTAATAATTATCCAAACTTTCATCCAAATCGGTTCAGCAGTTGTCGTGAAATGTATTATCAATTGATTATTTATAATATTTACATTTGAAAGTGATATGTGTATATGTTTAATTTTCCAGGTGCCGTTTGCGAACGAAACGCAGATAATCTAATAAAAAGTTGACAAGCTCTCAAAAATCTACGTAATGTTACAATATTTGTAGACATAGATATTTTTCTAAACGAATTCATAGATTATAGAGTTACGCTCAAGGGGTTGCGGTCCAAGTCTATGTGTCATAAGTGTTAGTTTTTAATTTCGCTTAGTATAATTTGTGATTGTGATGTTGAGCTTCCGATAAATCGACTGATTTAATATTATTTATTCGTTATTGTGTATTTTATGAATCACATATTTATATATTTCAGAATAAAAGTCTTAGCACACTTATTACTCCACCACTCCCATCCGGCAAGATGACATTCATTGAAAAATGAGCTTTAAGTCGTCCTCTGTAGACATATTTTACATTGACAACACGAGAGCTGACAGCGAGCAATCCGCTATTTTGATGTCATTGTAAAGTAAGTCTACAAGGTACGCTTTAAAGCTCAATTTCCAATGAACGTCAACTTGCTGGGTAGGAGCGGTGCGGTACAACTGTACTACGACCTTAAACTGAATGAAATAGGACATATAAGGAAAACTCACACATGACATCAAAATATATATCTGATAAACAAATAGAAGCGGAAGAAATACAAGCGGGAAAAGTTCAATAACCCTAAATACTTTGTCAATTGTATGATTATGTAAATACACTGATAAGCATATATTAAGACATTTTTTTTAGGTTATAATAGTGATCTATTATAACCTGAAAAAAGAAAACCTTTATGCTCTTTCTCTCTCTAGCATTCTAAATAATAAGGATTGTTATTCTAAACTGTTACCATTATCGATGATTCTGAAATACTCAAACGAAACGCTTTATTACGAAATATAGTATATTTTTATATAACAAAAATGTTATGCATGAAATATTACTAGGTATGTATTTTATATTAAAATTGCATAAAAATCTCCGATTAATAAGATCTCCTCGTTTCGTCTCTCGACGAATTGGCTCAGAGACTAATTTTATAATATAGTATTTTTATACCAAATATTAGTATTGTCTATTATACGATGTACTAACTCTATAGGCTATGTATTGCTGTAAGTGATGATGTTTTATCTGTGCTTTAGTTGCAAATTCAGTTGATAGATGTCGCGCGAAAATGAAATGATACTTTTGTATGTTGACCTCGTATTGCATAATATTTTAGCAATTTGTTTATTTATTAAATTATCTATGGTTGCTGCGATCAATTAATTCTCGATTTTATGACATGCGTTTGTATTTTTACGATCTTTACTAAATTATTGAGTTGGGTGCGCTTCACGAGTCCGCGTCTATGGAAATCGTGGGACAGTTCTACATCTCATGAAAACTATCTGGGAGTAACTAGAGATATAATTAAGGGAAAACTATGTAATTATGTAACGCGACTTCACTCCCGTGGGAATTGTGGGATCGGCTGAATTATTTAAATGTGACAATTTTATTAATAATCCTACCACATGAAAGTGGCCTTTGAATAAATATATTTGTGGTCGTCCAAATCAAAAGGGACCTTATGGCGGCTGGCGTTTAGGTCTTTATTGTCGTTGTTCCAATAAAAAACAACGGCAATAATGGCGTAAGTGCCGGGCGCCATAAGGTCCCTTTTGATTTTTTTCACAGTATCTGTCAAACATTGAAATTATCCAGTAGTTTCAAAGGTTAGCGCGTTCATACAAACTCTCCAGCATTGTAATATTAGTATAGATCAAACATCACCATGCATAGTCGTGAACACGCCTTGTGTCTAGTCTGGAGCGGACCTTCAACCTCTTGGCGTAGAAATTATTAGTCGAATTAGCACATTGTTGTAGGGGAATTGGATTTAGGTCAATTGAAACAGTGGACGCGTTTTCACTTAGTTCAACTGAGTGTTCTTACCAGTTGAACTAATGGAATTAGTTAATCTTGGTGTTATTTTTCACTTTTTTTAGTTTTATTATAACAAATCGTAAGTGGGTTTTAATTAAACCATGGTGTTCGAGTGGTTAGTTTGTATCTCACTCATGTACGGTAATTAAAATTTAATTATGATGCTTTTGGTGAAGAATACATCGTGAGGAAGTGTGAAATGGAAAATGCAATGGCGAACTCCACTGAAATTAAATTTGAGTTGTTGCATCTTACACCACATATTGAGATTTTGCATGCTTGAATAAAACACGTCTACTGTTTCGAACAAATAGGAAAAGGTTAAGAAAACGAAAGTATTGCTTAAATAGAAATATGTATTTTTAATACGAATCTTGAAGACGACTTGTTGGTAATCAGGTACCTACCAGAATATAATGTGAATATAAATCTTATGATTGTTATATTCGTAGCACGAATCACCCCACCCCACAATCACGTGACACCCCTGATGCGGCAGCGTCCACAGGCTGCGATGACCACGTGACATTAGGTGGGCCGTATGCCTGTTTGCTTGCTCAGTAGTATGAAAAAACAATCATATTGTAATGTGAAGGACCAACAAAGATATCGTATTATTAATAGAGAGACTAGGAACTTTTGGCGCTTGGGAAATATTTAAACTTAACGGATCGACGTGTGTGTCGCTACTGTTGAACAAGAAATCGAATATTTCACAAAAACTTGACATTTTTCAATTTCAGTCGCTGAGTCGAGTTTTCATCATCATTTAAACTTCCCACAGGGCACACACAAACCTCTCTTATGTATGAATAAAGAGTACAGGCTAATGTTTAATGTTTTACTAATACTAATGTTTTACTGGCTAATGTTTTACTAGCGTAGTGAGTAATAACTCACTACGCTAGTATAACTTTATATACAAGTGGTCTGACTTAAGGCTTAACGTACTTCTGAAACTCGTAGGAACCCGAGATTGCACTTTTTAGATCCCCCGTCCTATGTGACCGCCACTATTACAGGCAGAACGCGCTAGCCACTGCTCCATAAAGCTCTTCCAAGACCAAGAATTAAAAAGTAATTCTGGGTATCCTTATTTGACATCAATATCCAATTTTTGTCACCCAAGTGCCAAAATATCCTTGTTATCTATATATGCATTTCATTGCTGCATTTCCATTTAAATTCATGACTGCCTTATGAAAATAAAGTTCTGTACAAAACATAACACATTACCTTCTTCGTTTTCTTAATAATTAATAATATGCATTACTGTAATTTAAAACACATAATTCGTTGCTCTGTAATGCCTAACAGAGTATCATGTTGCAACATATCATTTGAATGATTCGTGCTAGGGATACAGATAAATTATAATTAAATAAATCTCCAGATCATTAGAGTTCTGAAGACATAGTATATTAGACAAATTAACTAAAATTGAATGTAAACGGTACCGTCGACATTCATATTTAGTTTGACAAGTTGGTAAACTCTTCCGGCCCGGCGTCGCTGCTGTTAAACGAATTTGACATTTCAAAATGATTTGACAGTTTCAAATTTTTGTCGCCGGGTTAGGTGTTCTTGTTATTGTTTGCATGTTTTCTCTGTAAACTTACTGTTACCATTCGAATACTACTTTATTGCCGGACTATTATTTTGATCTGTTTAACGATGTAACGATGTGTCTAAAAGGGCAATGTTTTACTTCAATAATTATAATTATCTATACTTATATTCTACAATAAAATAATTCAAATATTTTAAGCACAACCACGCGTCACATTTTTGAAGAATATTTTTGTATAAAATAATCGATGATTGATTTAAATAAATATAGAAGACTAGTAATATTTTTGAGACTCGGCAACTGATGTTATCTACCGCCATACAATGCCCAAATAGATGCGCCATAAAAATGAAATTAAAAAAATATTAAAAGCGCATTCAGTTATTGTAAACCATAAATATTGTAATCGAGATAATTTATGTCTACCATGTCTCGGAACTCTAGTCTAATGACAGATTTCTCTACCGATCGTCCATTTTTGAACTGCAGAAATACAGCTATTTACAAAGTCTACTTGTTGTTTTATTCAACCAATACCTGTTTGCTTGCCATTTGCCATTTCTCTAGCGAAAGTTGTGTGACGATATACTGGAATGAGGCAAACGAGTGAGGAAGCGATTCCGCCCCGGCTCCGCCCCTTTTCGAACGGAAAACTAAATGTTTCGTTCCAATTTAAAAATCTTTATCATCCTAAGTCTGTTGTCGACTTCCAAAGCGAAGGTGAAGAAGAAGCGGCGCAACTTACTTCATCGCTTTTCTGTGCGCATTTCATGTAGCTGTGTACAATTTGATACGCCGGCCCTCTTCTGTATTCATTCCATGGCAACGCTATGACGTGAAGATGTGACAATAGTATTTTAAAATAAGCATTTCCTAAAATCTGAAGACTTCTTCTTAAGATAGATCTAAGACGTGAAGTGACCTGCGGCTTGCTAATAGGTGGTAGTTAGAAAGTCGGGGCATGGAATTACCACCCTGTTGTTACACTACCAAGTTTATCACAGCACTATACGACCCACTACTTACTAGACAGCTTCTCGAAGACTTGCATCAGTTCGGTGATTCGGTCTGGCACGCGCGACCGCGTCCAATTCAAGGTCGCGTACTATTGTGATCGGAATGTCGCTGAAGTTAATAGTGCAGGTCACTGCCAGATCCTCTGTGCGTGTGATTCCGTCGTATAATAGGGACACTCAATGTTGTACTTGCTAGGCGACTAAACAAATAGGCAATAAAATTCCCAAGGAGAGTTGACGTCAGGCAGGTAATAGGTAAAATCACAGCCTAATCTCCAATTCTCAGATCGGGGCAGGTTAGATTAGGTTGATCCCATTTCGACCGAAACGTGGACGCTCTTTCTATGGCCATAAATTCCTTAGGTATTTAATACCAATTCCTCATAGGCGATGGGGGTAGCAACCTGTCAATATGTCAGCATCTCAATTCTGCCAACGCTAACTAAACGTGGCCTTCCAGTTTCTCAACTCTTGGCTCTGTCTACTTCGTGAGAGATAAAAATATAAGTTGTGTCAAAAATATAGCGAGCATTCCAGGCCTCAATGGTAAACAATTATCGAACTAAGAAATAGCTATTCAGCATTGTGCATTTGGGATATTTCACAATGTCAGTGACCCGGCCGCTCCATTGTCACCGAACAATATACAAGGGGCGGCGGAAATAGTAAACAATTAATAAAAACAGCATTAGAAACGGCCATTTCCAGTTTGGATCGAAGACACCTGCCGTCTACACCTCAAAATGATACTCCTAATATTATTAATGTTAATCACGCGAGTTTATCCCGAGTTGCAGGTGAAACATAGCATGTACGTGTCCAGGAAGTCCAGATCATATTCGTCACCAGTTGGAAAAACCTACTATTTTGGTGACTACGATAGTGAATATAAACACGGGCCTGAAATTCAGGCAGTGACCGGTGACTTTCAAGGCAAATCCTATGATATCGACGCCGACACCGTGGATCACCGTCGATACATTCCAAGTTATACATACTTCACTGCGACGGAACCATACAACGAACATTTGAGTGCTATCACATATACTACTCCGCTGCCACCGACGCCGCCACCAATGCTGCCACTGCCGTCTGTCACCACTTATCATGATGTTCCTCATGAAGAACCGACTACGAAATACGACATTGACCTCGAGAAGATAAAGGCAGAAGCGCGATACAATGCCCGGTATCTCCCGGCCAAATTTATGTCAGATGTAATGTATGATAGACTGAAATCCCTCATGCATTACAAACCATATTCCGATCATAAAATAAATGAAATCGAATTCGATTACAACAATAAGTACCACAGCGATGATGACAATGACATTAGAACAACTTCTAGAACTGGTAATGATATTTTTCCCTATTTCTACCACGGTCCATACGATTATGTATATGACTCAAATATAGATAAAGCAAAAGGTAGACGTTACTCGCCTGAAAAATATCACAATGTGATTCCCGTTCATGAAAATGTTAGTGATAATATTCCACCTGATTTTAAGTATGAAAGTCCAAGTCTAGGTTGGTCATCACATACTGTTACAACAGAAGCTAACCCAGTAGCTGGACATGATGCTTTCTTTTCATATGTTTTAAATGATTATTACGACAAAGCTAGTGATGAGGATCCGCTAATATTTAATATCGGTGAGTGGGGGAAAGATATTCATTATGATACTAGTGTTTATGATGATGATAACCAAAGGTCAAGACGACATAAAGATAAAAAGAATTTCCGTTATCGTCCTGATCCAAAATATAGACATAAAGATCCACTAATAATCCCAGGAGATGTCACCAAAAAGTACCATAATAAAGATAATTACAGTTTTTATACAACTCCAAGATACATAAGTAAAGATTCCACAGTAGCTCATGGAGAATCTGTCAGCGAAAGGGGTCATACAAAAAATAATGAATTCGACAATAGTACAAAAAGTCACGTGTTAAAAGCAAAAGACAAGATTGGTTACGATCACCATAAAACAGGCTACAAAAGCTTTAAAGATATAGCAGATTCCCTCGCACATAAATTTGGTTTAGAAAATCATGTCAGGGATACAAGACATGAATTAAAACAAAACCAAGATAAAGGAGAAAATAGAAAAGGCTTTCATAGAGTATATCATAAGGATGAATACATGGAAGACAAAGAATTTTTCGATAATACCAACAGTAGCTCTCGTGGTGAAGATACAGGTAATTCATCAATTCGCAATGGTGGATCAGAAGCCATATTGAAGTCGCAGGCTGTCGCGAATGTAGGGGATGAATCTAATGCAATTAGAAGGGTAGGAGATCGAGAAAGTAATAAATCTATAAGTAGTCATAGTGGACTTAGCTCATCGATCGATTCTGACGATGCTTTTGATAGATATAAGGAATTAGCCAAGAAAACTGCACAGGGTAATGATGACTATGATGATTGGTGAATTATGTTTCTAAGATTATGTCGCACACAGAAAATGACATCAAATAATTCTGTATGTAGAATGAATGTGGCATATATAGTGTTGTTAACGGTTCATTTATAGGATCTTGACCCAGAGGCCAGAGTAGACCATATAGACGGGCAAAGTAGACGAAGAACTAAGAAATAAGTGATTTGATTGTCAATCTACGGCCACTGAATCAGCTAAAGATGTTTTCGGTTTATGGATATCGTACCCACCCAAGCTAAAATTTTTGCTTATAGTTCTTTTTGTTAATGCATGGCTGTAATTTTATGACGATTGTTAATGCAAATTGTTTAAGTTTTATCTTTTTTATGATATTTTTATTACGCTATGATTGATGTTAAAAGATTTTTTACAAAGTAAAACATATTAATCTTTAGTGATATTTTTATTTATACTTAAAACACACGCATATTTGAAACACTTTGTCCCATTGTGGTAAACAAATTGATGTCACAATTAAAAAAACAATTGACATTTTTGATCAATTTATATACTTAACAAATCATAAACTGAAACAAATTCATATAAATGTACTACAACGATTTTGGTCAAATTATATTTTTCATCACACATCTTATATTTTGGACATAGATTTTTAGAAAGTTCCCATAAATACACGTGATGCGTTGGATCCCGCTCTTTCAATTGCAAAATACATAGAACCTTTTCCTTGAAGTTGAGTAAAAAAATCTTTGGTCACAACGCGAGTGTACGGTGCCCGTAAAAAACAACATTTTATGAGAACTTTTTGCGATATAGGCCCTTATTATAGTCCATGGTATATAACTGTTAGCGGAACACTGCTGTAAAATATTATTTGACTTAGATCTCACAATCGGAAATGAAAAAAAAAAAACAGTATATAACATCACCATTTCGATAAATACCTAAAGGCGTGTTTGGACAGTTCGTACAAAATTATCTAAATTGTGGTAAACGAATCAAACGAATGGCACAGTGTTCATTTGAAAAAAAATACAATGACTACAAATACTAACCTAAATATACTGTTATCAATATTAAAATCGTACCTGTGTATGTACTGCATCAAGTATTTTTTTTTAATAACACGTTGTATTCGGAATTATTTTAATGTATAAAGTTGTTAAAATTGAAATCTTTTTCTTGTGGCGTTTCAACATTTTGTAGGGACTATTTTTGATAAATATATATAATTTTAAAATCTGAAAAAAATTTCAAGTAGAATTTTGGGTCTAATAAAAAAATGTATTACACCCATTCGCGTATAAATCATTTAAACGTGGCTTATTTGTAATAAATACTGGATACAACTACATGATATCTTTACGAGAATCCCTCTCAGTGGCTGGCTCGTTTTGTACTGGAAACATGGGCAGCATGACCGGACGTTTGACTGCTGCTTTACTGACCTTATTGTAAAACGCTGTATGTTTAAGCGAATATGATCTTTTTGATCTGATTGTTGGCCGATCAATTTCTGTACTTTCTTCAGTGTCTTTAGTCTCTACTTTCTGTGTGGTTGTACCATCATAATCATAGAATTCATCTTTTTCCTTCTGCTTCTTGTCTTCGATTCTGTGTAAACTCCTTTGTTTTGCCACTTTTGATACGCTATCAGAAACAGCGTCTATAACCTGCGCAACTTTCAAGACTTCTGTGGTTGTCTCGCTCGTTGCATTATCTTCCTTTCGTGGCACTGATGGTTTTCCTCTTCCGACATACTCATCGTGTTTAACGTCAAAATCGTAATCGTCGAGGTTGAAATCTTCATCCTCGTTTTCATCTGATTCTACAAATCGGGCAAGTTTGAAGTGTTTAGGCTCTATATAATATTCATCCAAATCGTTAAATTTAGGAATGGGTTTTTTCACTAGTACCGTTTTTTCAGTATCCGCTGGCTTGTTTTCTTCAGTATTGGTTTCATTGGACTGCCTGGGAATCCGTGAAGTATCTTTTAACAATCGGTTATTATTTAGCAAGGATTTAGATTTCTTTTCAAAAGCATTTTCGAATGGTTCTTCCTTCGACTGAAAAGCGGCGGCGTCATTTATGAAAAGCCTTTTGGTGCGAATTTGGAGCGTTGAGGTTTCGCTGACTGCCGTGGTTTTTGCTTCTGGTATTTTTTCTATTAGCCTAGAGTTACTTATTGTTACATAACGTAAAACGAACACAAAAAATATTATTCGCTTCATTTTCAAAGCACCGAGACCTGGTCGATCTCCTGGGCGACTAGTGGAGGCGCTTCGATTCATCCATAATGTAAACTAAGACGATTACCAAAATATCTTTGTAGAGAATTAAATAATAATATTATGAGCTATGACATTGTCGACATCCTAATAATATTTAAATAACATTCTTATTGTTATGTGTCGTGTTATGTAGTCATAGTAGCATGTTGAGAAAACAACTACAGAAACAATGATTTGCGATGGTATTATCATACAAAGTAATTAGGTATCCGTTTAAATCTTTAACATACTGAAAGAATATGAAATTAGTCATCCTGTGCCTTAACTCAGTAATATAGTCATATTACTGAGTTAAGGCACAGGGCATCACTTGTAAAGGGCTTTTCTTCTTATTGTTTGTTTGTTAAAATTAAACGCTGTTTTCCGAATAGACAAAATAAATATTTGTCATCACGTTATCGAACATGGTTCTAACAAAAAAAGTATCATATGAGGCTAAAAATCTAGCTAACTCGGGAAAATTTGTCAAAGACAACCACGGCTCGATTATTCAAACAGAAATCACTTCTTTCGATCATCTACATTCAAATAGAGAATAATTAGCTACCAGTTTACCTTCTTACTTACAATGTTTACATTCCTACATCTTTCATAGTTGCAAGAGAAACAAATTGTATACTTATAACACAATGAACTTTAATAAAAATATGTGCCACTGTTTATAAAATCATTCATTCTTGAATGAAAGCGGGTTTTATCTGCAAACAATAAACAAACTATTGTCAACAACATCCGGCGAGAGTTTATTAACATCCGAAACCCGCGTGTCGAGTTAGTTGTGATCACAATCTTCTTCAGGATGGAGCTCGGGATAGTGTCCATTTTGATCTTCTTTCATATTCTATCTCCTGTGCATATGTATTATGTCTACGATGAGACGCCAAACGTGGGGTTTGTCAACGACGACCACGATAAAAATATGGGAGTCGTCCAAGAAAATATCGGCGTTAACAATAAGGACCCTTTATCCTATAGCCTACATAGCATGTACAATAGACCAGAAAAATTCGGTACTGGAAGAAGATTCCACAGTAACACACGTTCCGGCGCCTACATGGTTGATTCTCACTTCAAAGTCCTAAAGGCGTCGCCCAGCTCGTCCAAAACCGAACAACGAGTCATCAAGTTCAACGTTGAACAGATGCCTCCTCGGATTACGGAGTCACCAGTAATGGAGAATAGAAAACACGTCGAAGATCCAGTCAAGGCCGTCGAAAATAACTACGCACCTGTCAATGGGTTTGCTCCCGTCAGTGGATATGTTCGCGATGGAAATAGCATTAATAATGGCATTTCACATACTAAACCTTATAGCAAAGTTAGTAGAGATCATCATGATCCGTATTTAATTAATGTGCATAAAACGCAAGTCACCAGTGGACAAAAAGTGAAGTTTAATGGTAATCAGTTCGCTAATATCCGAAGAGATGACAGTGAAGTCCAATCTATAGGTCTACAAAATAAATTAGAAGAAGTACACATGCAACCTAAACCAAAATATCAGATAGCTCAGAAAAAATTAGAACGACGACATTACGATGCGACAGAATACCAGAAAGATGCGGTTACCAGCCCGGGACTAGACGCGAATCTGATAAAATTGCCAGTGGATAAAGATAATTTTAAAATAAACGGACGCGCCGGAGACGTCCCCAGGATTGGAGGCTGGGAGGAGAGTGTAGATGTTAAACCCTACGCGCTATTCTATAGAGTTAATCAGGATCCAAGTAAGCGACAATTTGATAATGTACAACATTTTATAAATGAAGACGATAATGAAATAAAAGATAACTTTGCTGAGCAGGTCCTCCACGACGTACCGGCAGTGCAGCCCACTATTTCTACGAATTCAATCAAGCTCCGAATGAAGATTAAGAAATACTCTAACTTTCGCAGCCATTAAGTAGTTATTTGTCGCAATAGTTTGTGTGCGATGAAGCAGCAGGAAGATTTGGTCTTGGTAGGTAACTTTCCTAAAGAAATAATAACAACAATGCAAAAAGTATGGATTTTTATTGACGGGTAACTGTTACCTGTATATTTCTCGGGTGAGTTGCACCGCCTTTTGACGTTGATTTTAACCGGCGCGCCGCTGACCTTGACATAATAGCGTACATTGCGTTTTTCTCGCATGTTAAAGTTAACGACAAAGTTGACGGTGTAACCGATCCTAACTTGTTTAAAATCAACAATTCTTTGGAATCTTAATTAACAGTCGTTGTTACAGGTTATGTTCAGTGTAAATACCAAATTCCATTGAAATCCGTCTAGTAGATTTTTTAAGATTGGGTAACAATCATCTACACATCTAAACTTTTGAATTTGTAATTTTAGCAAGAGAGATATTCTTCCTTTTTCTAATTTGCACATTTATTTTTATTCATTGATTTATTTTTTCCATTGATGATATCAAATACTATGATATTTAATACTATATTTAAGTACATACATGGCTTCATCAATGGCTTTGATATCTTGAACAATTTAAATTTAATTAAAATGTGATACAATACTTGTCGGGATATACATAATGTCCCTAATATTAATGAAGGTACCTATATCCTACACAGATAAGATAGATTTCTTTTCTAAGCCAAAAGTGTTCTATTTTCAAAGATTGTCTATTGATCTATAATGTCTATTGATGAAGTAGTTAATATAAAATTAAATTAATTGCTTTTTTATTTACCGTATAAAGTACCTATCCAATGATTATTAATAACATTTTATTGATTGTAATCCAAGAAAAATGTGTAAGACGATATAGTGTGACGTCTCTATACTTTACGGGGTGGACAGAGCCAAGAATTGCGAAACTCGAATGCCACGTTTAGCTGTGTGTGGCATAATGGTGGAATTGAGAGTAAACAGCGAACGGTAGCTAGCCTATCGACTACTCGACTACGAGAAGAATCTCCAGTTTACAGACCTTCCCCTTGATTTACTTTTACAATCTGCGCGGGAGGGGTGCCAGCTGCTACATATCTATGTTTTTCTGTCGCACTATCATAGAAAATGCGCAAAATATAATGTATTATGTATACAAACTATCATTGTTGTAGCAGATTAGCTTGACAAATATACACACACATTGTTATTTTACAATAAATGGAATACTTTTAACATGCATACTGTGTCTTGTCATTATAATTTAAACATAACCTTTCCATATTTATCATTTTGTTATTCCAACTCAATACAGTTATGATGCTGAATGAATGGTTGTTGTATGTATAGCTTCTATAATTATAACTAATAAAACATATTATTTTATTTTGATTTCATTTGTTATTAATACTTACCTATATTTTAGTGTTTAATATTTGTGTGTGTATAAAGATATAAAGGGTGAATATAAAAAAAAAACATTCAAACTACCATTATAAAAACAGATCCATTTGTTTGTTGAAATGGAACGGTCGAATTATGCTGTGTGAATGATTAGGAATGGTTACTTTAAAGCCAAAGACAAAGAACACTAAGAATGAAGTAGAACATTTTCATACAATTTCCCGAACAATAACGTAAAAAGCGGTAGATTTGACGTTGAAAAACCGGGCACGCGATTAGGGACAAAAAATATTAGTGGTCGGTTTTGTCTTACTTGTATGACCTAAATGAAAAATATGATTTGGTCAGTCAATATGTATTTGGTCAGTCTACAAAGTAAATACGCGGTCGGGACCGTGAAAATAAACTAGTATAGATAACACAACGAACGTCAATTAGAAGCGGTTTTATATAACCGAAACTAGGTCTGCCTTAGTTCTGCACCGAGGCCACGTGGCACACAAGAGCATGTCTTTTTTACGCCAACCAAGCGAATGAACGCGCAGTTATGCACCGTATAAATTAATACAGGGTTTATCATTGACACAGATGCATTGCCCAATCTAGAGAGCGTTGCATTTGGGCCGGCAAATGTTAATGTTGACTATATAAGTATTAGAGTTGACCTTTGCAGTCATTACTGCAATGATGGCGCGGCTCGGCGTTGTGCTGGCGGTGGTCGCGTGCGCCTCCTGTATGGAGATGCGAGAGACTGTTGAGAGAATGGTCATGGTCCGGACCACGGGATCTGACCTTCAACCTGCGGCTACTGGGTACATCTACAAGAAAGAAGACGATGGCCCAGAAAGCGTTATCAAAATGGAAGAGGATGACGTGCTAGAACATCTGTCTCAATATTATAAACAACCTGAAGCTTTCGCTGCACCAATTCCAGTAGCAGCAGGACCATTTTATGCCAAAGAAGATGGCGACAGAGCAGCTTCCCATTCTAAAGAATACGTGATTCCTGTCGTCGAAAAAACTGAAGAGTCTGATGACCACGTAGATGGAATAGCTGATAACGATTATGACAAAATTTTCAAAGGATACGGCTTCGGGAAATACAACGAGGACTTTGCTGATTATTTACGCGATCTGGGATATTTCAAAGACGGACTTTATCATGAAACTGGTGATGGGAAAGAACATGGTTCTGAAGGACATCATGATCACGGCGACAAAGGTTATAAAGGATATGCCTCAAAACATCATTACGACAAAGGCGGAGCAGGGGACTACCATACAGAAAAATATGAAAGTTTCTCGGTGTCCAGGCAAAGTGGGCATAAGAAAGACTACGATGGAGCAGATGCATCAGGGAAGCATTTCGAGAAGGGGAGTGGATATAAAGGAGGCGATCACGGACACAAGTCCTCCCACAGCAAAGGCGAAGCGGTCGATGGATTTCACAACATCTACAATAAGGACGAGTTCAAGAAAGACCATGACTTTTACGATGGCGAAAAGAACGAAGGTGGCTTCCACAAACACAGCGATGGACACTTACACCATGGATCAGACGCCGGAGGGTTCCACAAGGGAGGATCACACGAGTCAGGATCAAACGAGGGTGGTTTTGGAAAGGGTGGTTTCGTCGAGAAGGAGTCCGGTGACGAACATGGAGCGAAACATTCCAAGGAAGAAGGAGATGAGTCCTCAGGACACCACTACGGAGAATTCGCGGCTAGAGGCGGCCAGTTCGGCGGAAAGGGTTACGGATACGAGGTCAAACATTGAGTGGATGTTATTAGCTTTGTTGATTTTTTTAAATATTTGTAAATAGGTGTAAATATAAGCCATAATTCTAATTTATATTTATTTATGTTATTAAAACTGAGAAGTTATTAAAATTTGTATGTTTTGAGTCACCAAATCTACTTTATTTATCCAATGTAGCAGTATCATGGGCAGATATGTATACGCCTGGGCGCATTAACCCGCCGTACAGCTAAACATGGCCTTCATGTTTCGCATCCCTTGACTCTGACTACCCCGTAAGGAATAAAAACGTATCATTATATATGTATCTGTAAAATACTTTATTTGAAATTGTTGGAGCATTTAGAGAGCTCATCACATCATACAAACAATAAAGAGTTGTCAGACAGGCTAGGCAAGATTCAACACACCGAAACGAGCTTAAAGTAGATAAATCTTTCTCTCTATCTTTTCGTGTGGTTGCATACGGGGCTGTGACGCCGTGCAACCCGGGGTCGGATTATGGGAATCCTATTATCAGCTGCTAAGGAACGGGTCCCTTATTCGCCTCGTACGACATCCACAGGAGAATAAGGAGTGGTCCCATTCTAGGCGACCTATGTATTCAGAAATCGTAAAACGCGTTACTGAGCCGCGCACAGACTGAAAAAAAATGTTTTTTATGGTTTATGAAATAAAAAAAAATTGTAAAACAAGAATTACTTAGTTACATTTAGCACAGATAGTTACCAATCAAACTTATAAATTCGTATTGTAAGTTGTGGTTTTCACGGTCAGGTCGTGGTCAACGAATAAATAAGAAAAAGTAGATCAACACGTGGCGGCGCCGGCGTGGACACTGAGCTTCGTTGAAATCGTTTGAAGGCTCATTGGAAGTTTAATTACAATATAATTAATTCATTTTGTCACGTGACGTGAAGTTTCGCTTTTGAAACGGGACAAAAAGTAAAATCCTGTTTAGTTTATATACTATTTCATTTATTTATATCCTACTCATGTACCAAATTTAAAAATACATCAAGCACAACATTGATTGAAAATATGAAAACACGAGATCGTAGTTTTGTCATATATTTCTAACCCCGGGCGACAGAAGGAGTTATTTTAACGTATGTCTGACCGTGGCATCATAGCAGCCAAATGGATGAACCGATTTTGATCTAGTTTGTTTTATTTCAAATTCAAAGAGAATTTTATCAGAGTGTTCTTAGGGATGAACTGATTTTGATCTAGTTTGTTTTATTTCAAAGAGAATTTTGAGTGTTCTTAGCTTTGGAAAATGTGTGATCAGCCGTTAAGAAACAAGCAGCCATCCAGACACAAGCAACTTAAAAGGGGGGTTTCTTAAATTTTTCATTTAGTAATAATTTGGAAGGTTTAACACAATTTCTGCATTCATAGTAAATCAGAATCGAACTCATCGATCGTTTGGTAAAATCGATTGATAAAAAATACACTGATGCTACAAGCTACGAACAGCTACGCCATGCTACGAGTTTTGCTACGAAACTACAAATTGATGAAATGAAGTGTTGCTAATATTTTATCCTTATTATGATTCGTTATATTCTATTATTTACTAGCTGCTCGTCCCGGCTTCGCTCGGGCAAAACCATGATAAATTTTACAACCTAACTTCCCCAGGAACCACACTTATTGGTGATAACCGTACAAAAATCCGTTCAGTAGTTTTTGAGTATATCGCGATATACTAGCTGTCTGTATGAACGCGTTCATCAGACAGACGCGACAGGGGAACTTATTTTTGTAATATGTAAGGATTTGTATGTACTTAATAAAATTAATGCTTTCAAGAATTTGGATTACATTGAACTTTTCGTGAAATCCAAAGACTATGGAGATTTTTTTTAAATATATAATTTGTTAAATGATAAATAGTTTATCCTATCTTATCTGAGGATCACCTCAAAGAATTATTATTAAGGCAGTAAACTACCAAGAGATAAGTAGTTGATGTTAGTTACTTTTTTATTCAACAGCTCAATAATGGCTAGTACCTAGTAGTCCAAGCCCGGAAGCGGTGGTGGTTTAATCGTTAAAACGCCCACATGTGGCTCGAAAGGTCCCAAGTACTCACGGCACTTGATTTTGTATACCGATCTGACTCATGTATAGTAGTTTTCATAGATTCCGGTGAAGGAAAACATCGCGAGGAAATCTAGTTGACATAACTTGTATGTGAAATTGAGAAAGCAATGGCAAACCACTCCAAGTAAAATAATGCCAAGAATTTTGTTGTGTGTGTTTCATTTCACGTAATGACCACGACCCTCAGCCATGAGGAAATACGACTATGAAGAATCCATACGCTGGTAATTTAATTTTAAAAACTGCAGTTCTTAAAGCACCTAAATTTGGCCCCATTGTGTTTTTATGACATAAATGCTAACCAAAATATTTTCAAGGACGTTTGGGTTATCCCCTTTAGATGTAACTCTGTTTACTTTTATTGTTTCTTTAGTTATTATATAGATAAACAAATATATAGGTTCGTTTGACCGCGACATTCTCAGACATCGTCGATTATCCAGATCAGATGACTCACGCCGAGCGAATTAAGTTTTTTACCCGCGACGTAGGCTCTTCTAAAAAAGCATTTCACGCCAATTTACTTGTGGTTGAGCTCGCATTATTGCACAATAGCAATTTTTTTTCATCAGTTCCTTTGTCAACACAACCTCGCCTGATAATGATAACAAAATCGTTACATGGTTACGAGAAAGGTATAACGCATATTCACGGTCCTTTTGTCTCTAACCTAGATATAAATATTGAGCAATACGGTTATCAAATTATTACAGCACAGGTCGTGGTACGGTCCGCATCTCAAGATGGTCAAAGTGGCATTAGGAGCTTTAGCGATTGCGGCGGCTGCGACGGCAGTGCAGGTCCCGGCGGCCACCAGCTACATCTACCGGAGCGACAATGGAGGCCCAGCGAGCCTCATACAGCTTGGTGGTCACGGATATCCAGCCCTACCTCTGCCTCTACCTGCCCCTATTGCTGAACCCTTAGCACCCATTGATGCGTACGCAATTGGACCAGTCCCGTTACCGTATGTCGCAGCTAAACCTATTGTAGTTTTAGACGAAGAAGATGATGATGAAGAAGAGGAATACGAAGATGGCATCGAGGGTTTGGAACATGGTCATGAGTACGAAAAGGGAAGTGGCAGCAATTATGGTGAAGAATATCACAAAGCTCATGGCGAGAAAGGAAGCAAAGGATATAACTCTAAGGGACATCACGCTAAGGGCGCTGCAGGACATTACGGAAAGGAGCATAATGAGGGATACTACAGTGAAGGTGAAGGAGAAAAAGGAGTGAAGTACGACAAAGCTGATGCTCATGGCAAACATTATGAATCAGGAGAAAGTTACAAGGGAGGTGATCACGGGCACAAGAAGCATTCCAGCAAGGGCGAGGAAATTACCGGATACCACAAAGTCTTCAACAAGGACGAGTTCAAGAAAGACCACGATTTCTACGATGTTGCCGACAACAGTGGTCACTTCAAAAAGCACGGCTATGAGAAGAAGCACCATGGCGCTGAGAAGGGAGGTCACAAAGAGGGTGGGCACCACGACGCGGCTTTTGACAAGGGTGAGTTTGGAAAGGGTGGTTCGTATGCTGAGGGAAATGTTGATGATGCTGAAAATAATCATTCGGCTGAGGAGGGCTATGAAAGCCACTACAAAAAGGGTGAAGATTACGGCAAGAAGGGTGGAAGTGGGCACGAGAAAGAATATGGCTACGACGATGATGATGATGATGAAGAATACTGAACGAATGAATTGATATAGATAGGCTTATTTATTAACGATTTTGTTATGTTTGATACAATATAAATCTGTAAATATTTTTGTATTGAGTAAATAAATCTGTTTAAGATTGTAATAACATCGTTTTCTTTACCTTTTCCCATCTTTTGTTTCTTTATTTTTTCTCTGGCGTTGGCGCATAATCTTCTTTACTTTAATTACAGTGACTTTATTATATCTCATTTATAAAAAAGGCGCACCAAAAGAAATAAGTTATCAGCGAAAGTTATGGCATTCATAGCTTAAATTTTATTTATACGAAATGCAAGCAGTAAAAGCACAATAGGCAGACTTAACAACAACATTCACCAAGAGGGTAGTCTTTAGGCAAGGTCGTAATATAACAGCCGAATCGACATTTCAATTTATTTTTTAACTTTGGGGTAATCTATGGTAATTTTCGACAATTTAACTAAAAAACAAGCACGTACACATTTTATCTTGGCCTTATGCGTTTTCGGTAATTTATTGACATGCTCATTCACTAGTTGAAGAGTTTCAATACGCATCAACATCATCAAGGTGGAGTTCCTTCCTATAGCTAAGTAATTCCTTCACTTATTATTGATAGGACACGACCGGCGCCCTCTTTTTCTTATTATTGCCTGATGTAACTCATACTCGTACGATACTGGAGGAATGAGACGAGGGTTTTTCCACGCGAAAAAATAAATAAAAGAAGGGTACCTGGGATATGTATTTATTGATTATGTACAAAGTTTAAACTTGAAATTTATAATCAACGTGACACATCAATTGCCAATGAAAAACTCCGCGACCATGTTAATTTCCATTCACGCTTGTTAATTACGAATAACTAATTATTGTGATCGAACCAATGCCATAATTCAAAGTCACGTGAATACCAACCATTGACTGTATATAACGTAAACATTAATTTATAAGCCTGCCATCAATTTAAAGTTGCCCTTGAATTCTTGCGACTTTTGGCTGTCTTAATCTAAAGGATAGAGAGGAATGGGGCAAACTGGAGGAGGCCTATACCCAAAAGGGATCCATTCTCAGTGAACTAACACACTAACATCATAAAATAATTACTTAATACAAAAACAAAAGAAACTGTAAATGTAAAAAATAACAAGAAACTAATAAAAAATAAATAAGATCTATTAAATCATATTAAAATATAAGATAGGAGTAACCAATAATATTAACTAAAACTTTAGACTAACACTATTATATAAGATAAAACAACTGGGAAATGGATAAATAAAGGCTTTTTTATTTTTATTTTATTTATTTAATCTGAAGCGAACAGAACTGGATTCCATGAAAATTTCTTTATTGTTTTCAAATTACGCCCATAAGCAGGCAATAGATTTTGCCTTCAATTAGACTAGGTAGAAGCGGTGATGGTGTAATGGTTAAGATTAGGACGCCCGCCTGTGGATCGAAAGGTCTCAGGTTCGAATCCTACTCGTACCACATGAATTTGTATACCATTCTGACTCATGTATAATAGTTTTCACCGACCACCACTTGCTTCCGGTGAAGGAAAACATCGTGAAGAAACCTGCACACTGGTTGATTATTAACTTGTGTGTGGAATGAAGAAGGCAATGGCAAACCACTCTATTACTAATGCCAAGAAAGTTGTTATGTGTGTTCCACTGTAATTCCACGTAATGAGCACGACCCTCAGCCATAGAAAACGACTATGAAGAAGAAGACTAAGTAGATGCACCGCCTGTGATCGAAAGGTCCCAGGTTCGAATTGTACTCATGCCACATGAGTTTGTATGCCAATCTGATATATGTATTATCACCTGTGAAATGGAGAAGGTAACTGGCAATGGCAAACCAGTTCATTAATATTGCCAAGAGTTGTGTGTGTTTCAATCCACTTAATGACAACGACTCTCAGCCATGAGGAATACGACTGTCAGGAAGGAGGAGACTATGTCAATCTGAAAAACTTATATGTTTAAAACTAAGTATATTTTTAAATAATATACTTAGTTTTAAGCATTTAATAATTTAGTTTTCTTTTTGCCCAATGTTTTCTACCCGACTATTCCATTTTTTTTAGTCTCTGGTTAAAAATAATGATCGGTTTATGATTATAACTGTTACTAGCTAAGATATTGTAATTAGGTACTACTGCTAATAAGATTTCTTTTTTATATTCTGTAATTTGTGTCCCACTCCTGGGCAAAAGCCTCATAATACCTGTATGTAAGATACCTATACATTGTATTAAGTATGTATGCAGCTGTTGACCTACGTCCGTGTCCTCGAACTCCACTCCACTTCGTGACTATCTGAGGATGGTACAAAATATCTTAGAGCACGGTTCCACTGCTCAGACATTTTGACGTCTGTCAACGAACAACGTAGAATTTGTATGGAGATTCCACGTACCTATGTCAATTCACGTCAATGGTAAAATCTATGGAGAACAATAGAGCTTTACAAAGCGGCACGACCCAACGTAGCTTTGGGGCCTGGGTTTAATCCTATGATAATCCTCTTCTCATTTTCCTTACATAAAACTGACACATCCTCGGAAAACAAAAATAATAATAATATCAAACCTAAGTACCTACAGTTCCAACGTGTAAACCTTGACCGATCCAAGTCGTTGCACCGATTACGTGTCAAATCATGTGGAACCGTCGGCGGTACGAACTCATCTCTTAGAAAAAAAAAACATCCTTCTCGGCATATTCTAACAAAGGCTATATAAAACCCAGCGGAAGACATGTATGTCAGTGTCGCAACCTACTTCGATTGCGCAAGAGTAAAAAATTAGATCGCTATGCAAAAGAAAATATGTTTCGCGTTATCATTGACCGTCTTTTGTTACTGGGCTGAGTCATCGCCTCTCAAAAGGACGTTGGAATTCGACAACTTAGACACAGATATCGCTGACTTGAAGTACGAGGTCGAAGAAGAAGACCTAGATGATTTCTCGAAGCTTCTAGAAGAATCTGATGAAAATAGTAAGAGTGCTGCAAATGGAAAAGCTAAAGTGAAGACTTCTGGGTTTAAAAAGAAGAATACAGCTAACAAAGGGATAAAAGGAAAGAAGAATATACAAGATGTAAAGAAATTTTACAAAACTGGCTCGATATATGATGATGGTGATTACGACGATGAAGAAAAATATGGTCTTGTCGAAGGTGTAGCAGGAGAAGCTGTTGGTATAAAAGGGAATGAAAACAGGAAGTATAGGAAAGGCACAAAAGTCAGTGGATTTCATAGAGTACATCACAAAGATGAATACAAGAAAGATAAAGAGTTTTATGAAGACGACGAGACGAGTGGATCCATACAGAAAAATGGAGTGAAGAAATTTGGTTTCAAAGTTGGTGCCGGTACTGGTTTCCAAAAAGGCCGTTTCCATCACGATAGAATGAAAGGTGTTTATGGAAAAGAAGGATTTGCCGATAAAGGATTTTTTGATAAGCAATTCAGTGAATTTGCTGACTCTCAGGGATTTGATGGATCTTTTAAAAATAACAGCTGATGATAATCTAGTCTTCAATCAATAGACATTTTTTTGTGAAAACAGTATATCTATAGATTTTTGTATTTTAAATGTGTCATGGATTAGTTCTGCTTTGAGTTTATGTTAGTAGTTCATATATCTAGGTACATTTGGTAGGTATTGCGTATTTTATTAGACTATTTAGCAAAATTAGTAAAATTAGACTGTAACATAGGTGTTTTTTTATTTATAAATGTTAGTGAACTTTCGATTTTCTTCCTTCATGACCCACATTGTTGAAACATAACTCTAACGTACACATACTCCGATGACAATGCATTATTCTGACCCGGATGGATGATGCTCTCAAGATCAAGAAACACCTTATCATTATTATTTTTTTAATTATTTAGAATGCACATTACCAACATCTATATTGTTAGCAATTGACCGATGTCTATTTTTTCCCCTACGAGCTTACCCCTCTCTCTAAAAGCTTACTCTAACTTTTCAAAACTGAAATTTTATTTTACTTTGCCGCCCGCTTCTGCCACCTTTGGTAAGTTTTCCTTTGTAAGTTTTTAGCTGAAGAATCCACCTGAATATTCAACTGAAGGCCGAACCCGAACTTCGATCGGAGCGGACACTAAATTTGTACTAATAGATGCGTAAATCAATCAAGTAAGTAATTAAATCAACAGGCAACGTGCGTAAGAAATCCAATTAGCTTTAGCTCCTAATGAAATTTCATTTTTGAGTCCAAAGCTTTGTTAATGAGCTGGTTTAGAACGCGAGTTAGTAATCGTCAATTGTGCTCTTTTATTTGTGCTCGTAAAATAAATTAGAATGATTTTTGGTAACAAATTAATTTACGGTGCCAGTTGTAAGTAACTTGTAAATGTTGTTTCTTTTTTTGTAATGTGTAATTATAAGTAAAACGAAAATAAATAAAACAAACAATTATAAATTGACATGTAAATTATATTTATAATATTGATAACTCTCTCTCTCGTCTGAGCGTATACACGTTTCTTCCCAGCCGTTGAGCGTTAGGGACCAGGGTCCGTTTCAAAATGCAAATTATAACTACTTATATACCACATTTTTTAAATCATAAGAAATGTGGTAATTACTTTTAAAAAGTAGGATATCAACACGTAGCTTATTTTTTATGATTTATATACTTATCTCTATAATAAATTCGTCGGATTTGGCTGATTATAAATAAGTACGGATATTGTTACTTACAAATTTAAATCTAAAAGCTTTGAAACCGAGAGGAAATGTATACAGTTGGACAATGGGTTCCGACGCTCTATAACTGTGGAAGAAACCAAGTAATCGCTCAGACGAGAAAGAGAGGACAGGATGCGGATTAATTCAATTTCATTTCAACGGTCTTTAAAAAACTGTCTGAAAAAATTATAATTACATTTTCAGTTTGCACCATGCTTTTTATCATCACGAATGCACTAGAATATACACTACAGAGGATCCGACTGCCGTGCAACCACAGAATTCACCCTTTGATACTCCAACAATTGGCTTTAAAAAAATATTACGAAAACCTTATAAGAGAAAAATACAACCTTGGAAATCCTTTCAATAACATTGATCAGGCTCCCTTTAATGAGCCTCCTAAAACTGATCTCCAAGTACTGCCGACTAAGAGTGAGGATGATTCTAATAAGGCTTTGAAATGTGCCAAATTGGCGTGCAGTGCGGAAGAGTTGGGAACTGCTGTGTGCGCCTGTAACCATGTGACGGGCCGAGTGGCTACCTTCAAGGATTTGTGTGATTTGAAAAGGCATAATTGTAGATATGACACAGGTAAAATATTTGAATGTTTGATTAATTGGTAGACATAAAACGCTTTCCGTTAATATTTATTTTTGTTGATCTATAGATGTGTCTTTCTATTCGTTCTACTCCGACAAACTTATGAAGGCATTTAATTATTAATTTCTTTTATTTATAAGCCAAAACTAAAAAAAAAGGATTAACATAAAGGATTTGAAGAAAGTGAAGTAGTTTTCTAGAATAAAATTTACCACACCGATTTTAGTGGCTATCATTAACGGTTTTGTAAATTGTGGCAACTTTGTCCAGTAGAAAACTAGTTAACTATAACTAATCTACCTATGCTTTCTAATAAAATCCTTTTTCTAGTGTAGCATAGTGTGTACAGACAATTTTTTTTAGTTTTAAACTACCTATCTGGCTAACAAATATATGAAGAACTTGCTTTCGTCCGCGTGATTTTTTCTGCGAAATATAATAGACATGATTTTTACACAAATTTCACCCCCCATTAGATAATAGTCATTTAGGGGTTGATTTTTTAAGTAGCCTATGTTTGAATCGGTCCAGCGATTTAACCGTGAAAGCGAACAGACAGACAGACTTTCGCATTTATCGTATGAATATTAAAAAAAATGTGATGACGTGAGGGTTTGCTTTCTTCTTAGAGTTGAAGCTCACGTACTTAATAGGTATATGACTGGAAGTTCAATTTTATTTATTATTTTTATTTGTAAAGTTTTTACTGATTCCTGATTATTTTATTACAGTTTTCAAAGCGATCTTACCCGAGATTTGTCCTTGGGAATACCAGTTCAGGCGAAATGGCGGGAAACCAATCATCGATTACTCTGACCCAAAGTACTACAACGCATGAATTTTATATACTTTGATCAATAAAAAACATTTGTTTCTATATTTTTATATATTTTATATTAATCAGTGACCTTGCACTTTTAATTGGGTACCTCCTTTGGTAGATGTGTACGTATGTACTACAGATGTAAACATCCCACTAGCTCGCGATGGAAATCGAATCCCAGTGCTCCAGGTAGCGGATGGGCGCCCGGGCGCGTGGTTACGTCACGGAGGTCGTCAACGTCAATGTTTGCTAATAATCTAAGTTCAAACTAATTAATAATAAGCCAAGCCAGGCTAGGTTGAGGTAACGAAATAGAGTAACATAAGGCATAGGGGGATACCCTAACAGGATTTACTGTTTCAATTAACTGAACTTAGTATCTGTTTGTAACTTTTACATGTATGTAAGACTAGCTAGCCCCAGGGCTTCGCTACCGTGAGAATTTCGGGATAAAAAGTTCCCTATGTATAACACATAGGGTACCTTACCTGTCCAGATTATATTTTGTACGTGTACCAAATTTCATAACAATCCGTCCAGTACATTTTGTGTGAAAGAGAACAAACATACGTACATACACACATCCTCACAAACTTTCACATAATATTAGTAGGATAAACTAGGGCACCTTCGGAACTCTACCATTGACCGTGACCCGACACACTCTTGACCAGTTTTTTTAAGGTAGTTTCATGGGAACTCCACTTCTACAATCATTCCGTGATTAAAATATAATCTTACTTCCATAAGCAAGGACATTATTATTAGAGATTTTATTTGCTAACGTGCCTGTAATAGGAAAATAAGTTATTGAGATCCATCCATTTTCATCGCTAGTATTTCTTAGTGATTGCGTTTCTTGCTTTGATCAAAGACTTTACAATCCATTTATATTTAAAATACAAAATAAATCTATTGATTATCTACTAATTAAAATGATTGATTTATGCTTACACTACTTCACACATCACTATTCTATTAAAAATAATTAATGTCTATGGTTTTATCAATCCGTTATGTCATCTGTCAACTATGTCGTCGCTCTATAATCTTTGCACGTTTGCTGAATGAAGTCAAAGTGTTTGTGTAAATGATTGTGAAACAAAGACTTTTATACTAAAATAAATGAGGCTCGGCAGAGTTTCGCTGTTTAACATTACTCATGAGTACGGAAGAGACTCTCTTGAATCTCGATTTCGACAAAACAAATACAGCAAGCGCGCCGACCGATGACGGCGTGGTATCTTTGTCCAGTAGTTCAGAAGAGATTTGTTTAGTGCCCGACGTAGGTTTCGAGGGCAGCGTGGATTCTCCAGGAGTGAATCGGGAGTCGCAGCCGCTTCTAGGCGGCCGCGGTGACTTCGATGTATCCTTTAATCACTTCCCAGGTGAGTCTAACTCCGCCTTTAACTGACTCATGTAACTGCCCAATTAAGACGTAAAAATGACATTACGCAGTGATAAACACATGCCAGCAGATAATAGCCGATTGATTTTTCTAAAGTAAACACTTGTTTGTCTTCGTGGAATGTATGGCTTCACTACAATGATTATAATAGATGCGAAAACGTCTATGTTGTGTTATAGCTCACCTTGAACGTAGCCTCGCTCTCTTCCTACTAATTATTGCGATTTCGTACAGTTTTCGTAGTTATAATCATATTCATTATTTTTAACCATCTCAAACTTCATGCCATAGTCATAAGAAACTGTAATAAAAACAGCTGAATACACAACTGGAATGAATGTAGCAACGGAATGTAATTTTCAGTGAACTGTGACGGTTGTGTGTACAGTTTTTGGTTTAGTATCAAATTTTACCATATTATTTTAATGGATCGACCATTTAGCTGTGGTAAGTTGTGAACTTTAAAATTTTATAGTATATGCATAGAAGTTGCATTAAAGAAAAATATTATACATTTTACTTTGAATTATTGCAATTGTTTTATGTCCATATGGCACCTCCTTACTGTCAGCTCTGAGAAAAATTATTTTATGACCCAGTTTAGTTTTTGTTGTACATGTATGTAACCAAATGAATTCTGGTAATTTTATATTGTATTTTGATATATTATCATATCATATATCAGTTGAGTAGATAACATAAATTAATGTGAAAGGGTGAAATGGTCCCAGAAAGTTAGGACTGATGATCCATATGGCACATGCACTGACCTCCCCAAAATAATAATACATAAATGTATTTCGCATAACTTTTTATGAAAAATATAAATATCTTCGTAAAATAAAAATTAAGTAATTACAGTAGAGCTCATAGCTAGTTCATACAGTAAAGTTGACTGGAACAGATCACTCTAGTCCACCTTCGTACCTTTTTTTTTAAATTATCATTTTATGCACACAACTTATCAGGAAAACTTATAAAAAAGAGTTAAAGTTACGGTACAAAAGTACTACTTTTGTACTGTGTAACTTTGTATTTTTGTAAAGTGTATATAAATATATTGATATTTCTTCTTGTACTTTTCTTTGGTTGTATAAATATCATTGATAAGAAAATGAATAAACAAAAATAAGATAAATTATACATGTGTAGAAGATTAAATGATAAAATATTATGTAGGTATGTTAATGTTGGTTAAGTCCAATATTTCACGATTTTAATTATGTAAAATGTTATCAGGTCATAATGATTATAATTAAATAAATATTGCTGAAATTGGCTTTGGCGTTTATATGTCATGGTGTTACAAAAATAAATTCTTACATTTTATATTATACTAGCGGTCCGTCCCAGCTTCGCTCGATAAAACCATAATAAAAAAATAGCCTTATCACTCCTGGTAGTTTTATCTATCTCTGTGCCAATTTATCAAAATGGGCCCAAAAGTTTTTCAGTTTATTCACTACTAACAGAAACTAAGAAACAAAAATATAAACCGTTTCTCTTTGTAATATTTGTATGGATTGATATGATATGCATATCACTTGCACAGGCTTATAAATTAAATCTATTTTCTCAACCGATTTTTTTTCATCTCTTTATTTAAATTCTTCTCTTTCTTTCATCTGAACATTTAAAATGCTTTCACATAGCAGTGTGGTCTGGCTTCACATGGGTAAAAATATAATGTACATAGGAACTTGGTGGAATATAATCTAATTAATTGTAGTTAAATCCCAAATTTTTCCTTTATCATTATCATACACTATTCCTACATCAATATGCCAAATACGCTGTTATTATAACTCCAAGAATAATTTGTATCATGCAATGTAGATAAATTATTATTTTGCCGGAATATCCCAAAACATATATATAGTATTTTCAAAAATTTGTTAATTAGAAAAATTCCACTGCAAGATGCACTGGACTTTATAAGAAGAAACTGGGAAAATACTAGGCATAAAATCAACTAATGTGGCCATATTTGTATGTTGTAGTATAGGTTAGTTCAGTACACCTGCACTGGCACAGTGTTAACAAACTGATAAACAAAACTAGTTTGTATGCAAATTTAAAAATGTGGGTTCAATGTGTCTCACCCAGTTTAGAGCTTGATAAAACAGCAATACTGCTTATTGACAACTTAGGCAAACATATAGGATAGATCCCGTTTTAAGTTGTATATTTGTAACCTTTTCATAAAATAATGCTTTGTATATTAATACAATCATCAAAAATATATCAATTATCAAAAATATATTAATGTTTATATATACATAATGTTATATATATACATCAATTATCAAAAATATATTAATGTTTATTTTCATTAGAAAATAAACATTCATATATTTTTGATAATTCTAGGAGTAAATCTTTCGACCCATCTGAGAGACACTAAAAGTGGGTATCAATCATGATAAACTTGTTCGTAACCATTTTATAAATCAACATACGATTTTTATTTAATATAGAGTATTTATTTTCATTTCATTAGACCTATAGCTACTTGTGGAAAGGTGTAAAATGCAAATGTATTATTTAACTGAATAAAGAGTCATGTAAATGTTGCTGTATTTTAAAGAATCTTATTAAATTAAAAACCTTGTTTGGCCCGTGTTTTTGTCGAATATATATTCCAAATTTCATCAGTCGGTCCAGCTGTTTAGCTGTGAAAGCGTGATAGAACTTTGCATTATTCTTATCCTTACTTAAACATATTATAAAACAAAGTCTTCTGCCGCGTCTGTCTGTCTCTCTATTCGCGCGGTAAACTCAAAAACTACTGCACGAATTTTCATGCGGTTTTCACTAATAGATAGTGTGATTCCTGAGCAAGGTTTCAGTGCAATGTAATTTATTATGTTTTAACCCAAGCTAAGCCGGGTCGGGCCGCTACTAAGTATACATATATATAATTAAATATTATAGTGTATCAGTCGTAAACCGATTGTCGATTATTTTCTTAAACATAATTTTGTTGTTACCAGATGACCCTCAGTTCAGCGAGCTGGTGTGGCAGGCGGAGGTGGCCATCGACAATGGAATCTTCCCAGAGAGGATATACCAAGGATCCAGTGGGTCCTACTTTGTCAAGAACCCTGGAGGGGTGAGTGGTTCTATAAATAAAGTATATTAGGAATGCTTTTTGACTCCAAAATTGTGACGTCACAGGATATCACTGTCATACAAGTTCTATGTTAAGTAGTTTTCGCTGTGAGTTGGGTTGATTCATATTCGTGTTGTGTATTGAGGTTGTGATGTGACGTCACATCATATGTACCTCGGGTAATTTATCTATATTTGATGAGTTGACCTGGCGAACTTGATGCGGGCTCAAAATCAATAAATATTGTTATTATTATCTATATTGTAGGTTTGAAATATACATTTCGTGAAAAATTATCTTGATATATCATATGTACATATATCTAAGTATGCGTCCTTATTCGCGGTGAGCACAATGATTGGCGTATCAAAAGAAATATATATATATATATATATATATATATATATATATATAATACCTATTCTCGACCTCACATATCTTTTGAATATTACAAAATCTTTCTAGTCTATAGTATAGTTATGGCGGGGTAGCAGTACTGCGATACAAATCTAGTTTAAAATATTTTTTTATTTGACTACAAAAGAATTATAGTTTCTTAAAACCATTATCGTAACAACATTGTATTGTGATTGATTGTGAAAAACTTCATAACATAGTAAACTAAAGTATATAATATGTTCTATTTCTGCACGTATTCAAATTGTGTCGATGGAATCGAAGCCAAATCAATGACGGGGTACTAATAAAACGATCGTTAAGTAGTTAAGTATGTTCGAGCGAATTGAAGGGAATTGGATTGTTAACACGTCAGTGCCAGTACGAGCTCAGGGTTATAAAATACCGAAACGGTTCGTGCTTTGGCTGGAGATATACTATAGTCGGGCTTCAGTTTCTACACCTATGTAAGCTCTTGTGTTACGAGGATGTAGACATCCTGATAAGGGGATGCAAATGGCTACTGTGACGAGCCTAAGACTGGAACCCGGAGGGAGAAAGAAAGGCTTAAACAGATGTCAAACCACCTTGGTAGAAACGAGAGCGTTGGATTTCATCTCACATCACGCCAAGAGCCAAATTTAACTTGCAGCTAGTGTTGCAGCTAGATAGTCAAGTGTCGATTGCGTTTCGATTGACTATCGATTGTTTGATTAATAGAAATAGTATCGATAGTATCAAAAGCCGATAGTTAATTCATCATCACGGTTCGATACTATCGATAGTATATCCTATATCGCAGAGCAATACTATCGATAGGATCGACAGTCTTCTCGTCATAACAGTTCGATACTATCAATAGTATTGCTATTCATCAATAGTATTGCTCCAAAATAGCTATCGATTACTATCGATATTATGGCCTTTTTCGATTGGAACTATCGATAGTTTGGTAACACTACTTGCAGCTTCAGATATATCAAGTTGGCAGGAATTTAGGTCTGCCATTTCCCCGACGGGGGCATAGGCAAGTGCGCGTGTGACACGCCCTGGTGTTGCTGCCTGCCTGTTTGCCTGCTTGGTATCTAGTGGGTGAATTTCACTGGCGTTTGAACGCGGCGTGTAGCGTTTCATTAGCGTCCGACATATTTTTTTAAAATTTTTTATTAAACATATATTAAATTAACATTGTACCAGTTCTTTACTTTTATAAAATAGGATAATAAAATTGATTAATGTGTATGGTACTATTTGATAAACACGAATGACAGCCCGCGGCAGAGTTCTAAACGCTCGTGAAATTCACCCCAGTCTAATAATAAAAACAAAGAATAACATATAGTTATTATCCCAGCCACTGACAACCCTAGGTGTGTTAAATACGCCGTGAGATATCTGCGGAAGCGTGATGTGATATGATACGGATACATAATTATATACGAATTAGGCCCTTTTCATACACACTTTAATAAATATGACGATAGTTTTTTTTACTAAGAATACTCACTCATAGAAAATAGGGGCACTATTTTCTAAAACGTAACGGAACCTATATAGGTAATAGGATAATTGTGATGATGCCCCATTAAATTCCCATTTGATGCTCCCCGATTATCTATTCGTAGCATTTAGTTATAGTGTTTTGTCTCGCTCTAGTTGAAATATGTACATAAAATGAGTCGAGATTAATTTGTGAACGCATGATTACAGCTCTCCCAGGACCCTTATCATGGCGCCCTAGGCTGCAGCCTAATCAGGCCCTTTAGATAGGGTTAATATTGTAGAGACTTTACAATTTTAACTTTATTTTGGTCTCACGTAATCGAAGTTAGTTTCATTCGTTTTCACCTAACTTTCTTTTGTAAATTTGTTTAAAACAATCGAAAAAAGTTGGAGAAAAGTGATGAAGCTAATTTCGATTGCATGAGAATCGGGGCCCAGGCCGTATTCGTAAATATATAAAAACAAGAGTAATAATACTCATAACCTTCCATTATCGCCAAGTCAGTAGAAAATGAAAGCGGTCCACCAGCGGTCAAAGTTTACATTCAACTCGGGTCTGATGACGGCTTCCTGCGGTCGGCGCGCGAAAACCGCACGTCTTATGTGACATAATATCGATTCTAATCTAACCAAAGCAACGCACTATTTTACACGTATTCCTAGCGATTTCTTCGCCGACCACTAACATTTGCATGCTATCTGCTAACTCCCATAGCCGGCGTAAGGCGAGGGTGATGTACAGCCCACAGCACACGGGCGCGCGATCCGAAGGGCCTAACGGAGATTTGTATATTACTAGCTGCGCCCCGGGGCTTTACTCCCATGGGAATTTCGGGATAAAAAGTACCCTATGTGTTATTCCAGGTTATATTATACCCGTGCACCAAATTTCATAACAATCGGTCCAGTAGACTTTGCGTGAAAGAGTAACAAACATACATACATTACATACACACATCCTCACAAACATTCGCATTTATAAAATAACTAGAGGACTTAAAGCCATGAACGCCCCGAAAAAAAGTTTTTTTTACGAAAGGACCTCGTGAAATATATCTTGCCCACATAAAATTATAATGGTGCGCCGCCACTGCTAACTCCCAAAGTTCATACGGGAAGGAGCTGCGGACACAACTTTTTTGAATAGGATAGTAGTAAGTTAGTAAGTTTACACATGGAAAATGAATCTTTCCAAGCAGGTGTCGTGTAAACCTAATTAAGTTCGCTCACCCCCACTCGAACTGGCCTGTTTCCTAACAGGCTGGTGTGGTCGAGCGCAGATTAAAACAATCGCTTTTCGGGGACATGGCGACTTTGAGACGAGCTGTCCTGTTTGGTACGTTTGTTACAGATTTACGCTGTCATTCATAAAAAGTTAAAGCTCTCTCTCGTATTTATAATAAAGGTATGGATAGTTATTCCCATTGGGTTCTCCTAATTCTACGGTCTCAGGATTGTCTTCGGTTGTCTGATCATTGATCTCATCAATAATCATCTTAATCCAAGCGCATTACAACACATACATTAGGAATTCTATGGACCTATTCTATGGAACATCAGCCTGAAATATTTTTGAACGGAAACTTAATCGATACAAACGAATAAAAAGTTATGAAACCCTCCCCGAAGATGCTGGAATCATCTCATCTGCTAGAAAAAAGCTGACGGTTTCCAAACGCCTGAACACTGAATTTTCCATAGCTAAGAATACATTCGATTAAATTATCTTTTAAATAAAAACTAGAACCAAGCAGAACGAGAAGCGAAGAAACAGCCGTTTGGCTACTACTTTGTCACTGACATACAGATGTACAGACATGTTACACACGACAAATTTACAACACTGACATACAGATATACAGACATGTTAAATTTATAAGGAACTTTCCTTCTGTCATCGGGGGGTTAAATGGGACCAGACGTGACTGTCGGCGCGATAATAGGCCGACAGTCACGTAATTCTGTTGCCAAATTGCAGAGTGTTGTTCGATCGAATAAGTACCATAAAGGGACTCCTCCCGGACTATACATGATTCACAGGCACGATGAAGACAAATGAGTGACGTTTATCAATCGTGATTTGAATTAACACGTTATCTTAATAATAATACTCAATGTACGCTATGCAACAGATAAAAAATACGTGTGCGGGGCAATGAACCAAATCATTTGTTCGACGGATTGTATGCTCCCGGATAATGTATATAAATTAGTATCATCATCATCACGTTGAGTGTGTTATTGCTAATTGTTGATGTGCGATTTTATTAAAGTCGCCTAAAGGCATCTGACATGACTTACGACTATCTACCGTCATCTACTGGCAGGTAGTCGCATACACACTAGCGAACTAAAGACTAAACTGTCCAATAATACTATAAATCCAATGCACCAATGTGCAGGTTTCCTCACGATGTTGTCCTTCACCGCAAGCAAGTGGTGGTCTATGAAAACTACATGAGTCAGATTGAATGGACAGCGATGGAATACATCGTGAGGAATCCTGTTCTCTGGTTGATTATCATCTTGTGTGTGAAATGGAGAAGGCAACGGCAAACCACTCCTCACACACCATATTAATATTGCCAAGTCGTTATGTGTGTTTCATTCCACGTAATGACCACGAACCTCAGCCATGAGGAATACGACTATGAAGAGAAGAGATAATTTTGAATATACTACTACAATCATACATGCAAGTGTATATTTTATTCTGGTTTTACACGAGCAAAGAAGGGACGGACCGCTAGTTATTTATAAATGCAATGAATATTGCTTCTTTTCAATAAAAAAAATGTATAAACATTAAAGCAAAATTAACAATCCTTGTTAAAGGTCACTTGTGATAATTGATCTAGTATAAAAAAAACAGGTTCCCAATGCTTTAATGTCGCTAACGTCAATCAAGTTTTATCAGTTTCGTTACATTATCGAAATATTCCAGTTTGTTGATTGCATTTGCATACTAGTATGTTTTATGTGTTATAGTGAAATACGCGATAACGTTATCATTGACAACTATGCGCTGTGCTATTTAAGGTAATACTTTATTTTCTTGAGACGACTTAAAATAGCTAAAAAGAAATTATTCTTAATTCACAACTCAGGTTAAAAAAAAACATATATATATATATTTAAATGTGTTTTCATTTAACGTTTGCCGGTGGCTTCGCCCGTTGAGAAAAGTAACCTATATCACACTCCAGTTCTCCAACTGTGTCCACGCCAAAAATCACCACAATCCAAAGCATCATTTTAACGTGAAAGAACAAACAAACGATCACACCTTCACGTTTATTATATTAGTATCATATACTATTTAAATTGGAGTCTTCCAGTTGTATGGCACCAGGATCTACCTTGGATTGTGTGACCTGTGCTCGTTCCAGATTCTTTGAAACCTTAGTCCACCGTGGCTTGTGGCCATCCTTGGCCCATCCTGGGACTATAAGTCACATGGACGTTATTAAAGGTTACATAAATATTATGAAAAGGTTATCTAATTATTTATTTATCCTAGTTTCTATATGAAGGCCCCATTGGGATCAAGGTACGGCCTTTAACACTGAAAAATATCTCTAATAATTAAAAAAACAGTGTCTCACTCAAATACGGGCCATAGTGAGTGACCTTCCAAGTCTTAACAATATGATATGTAGCAACTGATAAAGTTATTATTAATTTGTTACAGAAAATAACAGGCGTATTCAAACCGAAAGACGAGGAGCCGTACGGCAGACTGAATCCAAAATGGACGAAATGGATGCACAAGCTCTGTTGCCCGTGCTGCTTCGGCCGCTCCTGTCTCATCCCCAACCAGGTGACTTCAAATTTTGCACTTCAACCCCCAACCATGTTGCAAAATTTCGGTCAACATTTGTTGTCTCTTTTCTGAAACTAAATTGTTACGTAAGTGACAAAGATAGCAAATGTTATCAAGTGCGTAGCCAGTTTTGTATATATAGGAGGGAGATGCTGGCAGATAAATTAGACTAAAGTAGTCTGAACTGGTTCCCAGCCATATTACCAGTTACATATATTGAAATATATAAATATATAGGAGAAAAATCACAGATTCAAAAAGCTTTAAGATTGAATGTTCAAAGATATTCAAAGATATTCAAAGTTCTTGATTTGTGTTACGCGATACAACTCAACGACACTACATTTTGTGACATACCTAATTAGATAAACATGCTAATGCCATTGCGCTAATTTATGTTTGAATACTTCTGTAAATATTGCTAAGAGTTCATCTATCTTTCTGATCTGAAAAAGAGAATTTCCCGGTCTTGACCTGCAGGCCGATTTTTTTAAATTCTTTTTTTTTAATAATGATGTAAATTCGTCCTCCTCATTTTTAATATATGTATAAGACCTATATTTGTTAATTAACGTCCTTGGAGAAAAGGCTGCGGTGAAGTTTGTTGCGCCGCTTCTTCTTCACCTGCGCTTTGGAAGCGGGCAGTAGACTTAGTTTAAGTAATTTTTGACGTCAATAAGTAATGTATATCATCCTAAATTGAATAAAGAATTTTGAATTTGACGCCTACCTACCAACTTTTACGGAACGATTCAAATGCAGCACATTTCAATTATGGAATCTGAAATGAATCTCATTAGTATTAAACTTGATGGTGCGAATTCGCGATGCAGGTCAGTTTAATGACCGCGAATTGAACGTGGGGCGTAGCCTACCAGTCCCACTTCATAAGCCACAGGTCTTTTATTTTATTATATTTGTTTCAGGGGTACCTGTCAGAGGCAGGCGCCAGTCTCGTGGATTCCAAGATTGGCCTTAAAATTGTGCCAAAGACTAGGGTAGGGTTCTGCAATTTTTTATTTTATTTCGATTCGATTAAAACATGACGATGTAACAAACAAAATTACTTTCGCATTTATAATATTGGTTAAGATTAGGATTGTACGTATATATCAGCCACAATACGGAAGCTCGTAAAAGTAAAAATCTATTTTAAACAATAACTCCACTACATATATATATATATTAAACATTCTACAATAAAAATAAATTGTACAACTAACCACGCATATTACACTACAATGCTCTCCAATTTGTGGTAATAGGGGCGAATTTTCAATCAATTCACTAGATTCATGTGCTTATCAAAATCGTAACAGCTGGTAAGAAACAGTAAAACAATCCAAGGCTACAGCGGATTGATATTACATCAACAACATATTTATTAATTTTACTAGATGTTGCCGGGGGCTTCGCTCCCATGGGAATTTTGAGATAAAATATAGCCTATGGTAATCTTGGGTGACGTACTTTTCTAATGGTGAAAAAATTTTTGAAATCGGTTCGGTAGTTTCTGAGATTATACGCCTCAAACATACAAACTCGCAAACGCTTACTTCTTTATAATAATAGTAAACTATAATAAATTATACACCTACAAACCTACATAACAATTCACAAATAGAGTTATTATTGATACACATAAATCTGTGATATTATTGCGGAGGAGCTCAATGGCGTTCAGCGCGCTCCTCCAGTGATAGTGAGGTTAAGACACTCTCACGATGGTCGGTTATTGGATGGGTGACTATAAAAGTATTATCTTGAGCTCCTCCGTGCTTCGGAAGGCACACCTTTGGTACTGGTTGTATATGCAGCCGTTAAAACTGGCATGAGCCCGCGTGGTGGACCATGGCCCATATTCCATATCCATCGTCCAACTGTTAAATTGATTTTGATTATTATTGTTCACTTTATAGGTGGTGAAGTTAGTATCGGAAACGTTCAACTACCTCCGGATAGATCGCGAGAGGTCGCGGCTGAAGCGAGCCATCACCGAACAGTTTCCCAACCTCAGGTTCAACAGGATGGGTCTGCCGCCGAAGGTAACGTCACTTTATTGATTTATTTATTGAAACGTTATTTACCAAAATTGTACAAAAGGCGGACTTAATGCTAAAACCATTCTCTACCAGTCAACCTTCGGGAAAAACCGAAAGATTATTTGTAGTGATAGGTGTAAGTATGAAATATGAATAAAAAATAAATAATGATAATAACACTAAGTAAATATATGAGTGAAATGAGAGTCAAATTTTAGTAATATTTGCAATTGTTTAATCCCATCCCACGCTCTTGTAACGCCACGCATTATGACCTCTTTAGTCATGTCACGTGCGCGCTGACATCATTTTTATTTCTTTCAATTCAAAATTTTAAATTATTGTTCCACTTGATATTTTGAAATCACATTTTGACTCATTCATTACCATAACGATATCGGCACGTACCACACGTACTCTGTAATAATTATTATATATATATATATATATATATATATATATATCGATGTGAAACACAATTAACTTACATGAAAATATATGAGAAACGAGATGACCAGTTCCCTCTGGCAGCACCCGTTCACGAGTCTGATTTACGAATTTATTCCTAATAAAAAAAAATATTATATAGCCAAAAATTCCACCCCAAAAGTCGATGTGATTGCCAACTTATTTTCCTCTATAAATAAAATAAAGTAAGAAAAACTACACAGGGCGATCTTATACATTGGCATTATTTTATCTACATGCTCAGTCGATGGTACTGAACAGCTTTTCGTATGGAAGCAACCTTGAAATCGCGAAAAGCTGATGATCACAAGTTAGGTATTAAATGCATACATACATACATTTTCCACAAGTTAGGTATTAAATTTTCTATAGAACAGCTGATAGCAAGGTTGTTTTCACGATTTCAAGGATGCTTCCACACGAAAAGTTGTTAAGAATCATGGACTGAGCATGTCGACAAAATATTGCTAATTAATGTAATTGCTAATAAAAGTTACTCCGTATATGTGGTACATTTGCAGGTGGGGTCGTTCCAGCTGTTCGTGGAAGGGTACAAGGACGCCGACTACTGGCTGCGGAGGTTCGAGCAGGACCCGCCGCCGCCGCACGTCATGAGGAAGTTAGTAATTAATTACTAATTACGTTAGTTGATATTTACGTATTTACCAGGGCTTAGGGCTATAAAAATAGGTATAACCTGTTCTGCTGTAGATCTATGCAACCTGTAGATCTACTGAATATACAATTTCATCAGAATCGATCATCTTTTTAATTTCAGTTTCAATCTATATTATAAGAATTCACTCAAATGTGAAATGTAACACCATCTTTTTGGAAGTTTGATGTCCCTGATTGCTTTTTAAGGCAGAAAACTGATGCTACTCATTCTCTCGCGCGGTCGACTTAGTCTAGCTAGCAGTCAAAGGTTAAAGTGAATGTTAATTGACGTCCTTGGAGAAAAGGCTGCGGTGAAGTTTGTTGCGCCGCTTCTTCTTCACTTGCGCTTTGGAAGCCGGCAGTAGACTTAGTTTAAGTAATTTTTTTGACGTCAATAAGTGATGTATATCATCCTAAATTGAATAAAGAAATTTGAATTTGAATTCGTCAAAGTTGTCTAGTGCAACTCATTCTTAAAGAGTTTTCTTAAACTTTCGCGCTTTGAACACATAACTACATAAATTATATTAAAGGGACATAGCACGAATCTTTTTTATTTATTGTTGCTGACGTTTCAACGCCCTTGTAGTCGCCGTGGTCGCAGTCAGACAGTTGAAACGTCAGCAACATTAAAAATAACATATAATAAATAAATAAATATTTTAGGACAAACCACACAGATTGAGCTAGCCCCAAAGTAAGTTCGAGACTTGTGTTATGGAATACTAACTCAACGATACTATATTTTATAGCAAATACATAAATAGAAAAACATCCAAGACCTGGGCCAATCAGAAAAAGATCAAGACCCGACCGGGGATCGAACCCGGGACATCTCGGTTCAGTGGCAAGAACTTTACCACGGCGCCACCGAGGTCGTCAAACCTAAACTAGTACCTACTAACCTTTATATTATAATATATGTAGTTATGTCACCCTTAATATAATCTCCTATTCTTACAGGTTCCAGCTTCAGTTCGAGCGGCTAGTGATACTAGACTATATAATCCGCAACACGGACCGCGGCAACGACAACTGGCTCATAAAGTACGAGGGACCCTCAGCGGGACAGGACATTAGCATGAACGACCCTTCGGTGAGACAATGTCATGATTTTGTTATATTACCTTATATCAGTTAGAGTATCTTAACTGTTGTAACTAGCATTATAAATGCGAATGTTTTTCTTTGACAAATCACACAAGCACACGCAGTTTGTTTGTTATCTCCTCACGCACTATATACTCAACAAATCTTCTTGAAATTTTGCATACATATAGTTTGAAGTACGGAGTAGGACATAGGGTACCTTTCATCCCGGAAAAATAATAGCGACGCCGCGGGCAAAAGCTAGTTAAATAAATAAACTGCTGTAACATGACGTTTGAACGCACCCTTAGCTTGTCGTTGGTATCGCGTTTTACTAAATAAGGTGTTGAAAACGTCGCGGCCAATCAGAGCGCGAGTACGCGCTCTTTACCATATTTAGCTATAGCCAACCGCTAGCGGCGTCGTCCTAAGGCATAAAACCCGTTCGCGTCGGTTTGCCGGGGTCAGTTGTCCTAGTTCACTCGAGGTGTTCACGTCGGTCCACGTGGTTTTCTTTTTCCCTCCCGAGCACATGTAATTGATACAAAGTAAACCTACACTTCGTTTGTGTGTCAAAATTAAAATAGTTATACGATGAAATTTGTGGATTTTATTAAGAAATTTACCCCAATAACACATTTAACACTGCGTTTTAAAAACTGTTTTGTATAAATAAATTATTGAGAATGTTATATGATTTGTGAATACCACCAATTTTATAGTCTGTGGCTCTCTCTCTATGGTCAATGGTCAAACGGTGTACACTGTTTGTGCGCTCAATTATTGAAATAATAATATTTATATTTTATACCATACAAGTCTTTGTTTTCTTGCTTCAAAATCATCGATAACACCTAACACTAGCCTACTTTATACAGTACTTATTTTCAAAACACGAGCTTCTTGCCATCGACACTCAAACAAGATCTTATATACCACAGGGAAAACCAGCCTTTACCATGTAGCTGAGTGCCACGAAGCAAAGAGTCGTTTCCCTAACAAAAGTTGTGTGACGGTACGCGGGGCTGAGTCAGACGAGTGACTAACGTAAAAACTAGTGAATAATGATTTTTCAGTAATCTTGTATCTAATGTTAAGTCTTGTTCTCTAGGATTGGACGGGTGCGGAAGTGCGAATCGCGGCGATCGACAACGGACTGGCTTTCCCCTTCAAACACCCGGACTCGTGGCGGGCCTACCCCTACCACTGGGCCTGGCTGCCCCACGCCAAGTTACCCTTCAGCCACGAGACCAAGTAAGACATACATACGTACAACATAAGTCTTACTCGTTGTACAGTCAACCCAAAAACTACCCGACGGATTTTTGTACGGTTTCCAGCTATAGATAGTGCGATTCCTGAGGAAGGTTTATAATTTATTACGTTTTTACACGACCCAAGTCAGGACGGGTCGCTAGTGGCTACTTGTTTAGGTATAAAATAAAATGCATAAGTATTTGATACATTATTTAAATGAATCAAAATCAAATAATTTATTCAGAAATTAGACCTTCACGGGCACTTTTTCACGTCAAATTCTAAATGAAATGATAGTTACGAAAGCTACAAACTACTATAGCATTGTCACTGTAAATGTGATTTATAGTTTTTTTTTTGTATGTTAAATAATAGCTTGTAAAACGTAAAATAAATATTATTTCTAATTTTCAGGGAGCTCGTTCTTCCGCTACTATCTGATATGAACTTCGTCCAAGAACTTTGTGATGAATTACACATATTATTTAAGGTTAGTATTCTTCTTATACATTGGCATTGTTTTATCAACATGCTCAGTCGACGGTACTGAACAAATTTAATTTTGTATATATTTTTTTTTCGCGTTCTCGGAGTTACTCCCATACTAAAAAATGTTCAGAATCATGGACTGAGCATGTAGACAAAATATTGCTAATGTATAAAAACTCATCCAGTGTATTTAAGGTCATGTACTTAATTTTTTAAAAATCTATAAACTTAAATTAAAATTTTTATAAATGAATATCACAGAATTGGAAAAGGTGTTCGCTGAATTTGTGGTATGTTTTTAATTGGCTGCCTGAAATCAATAACATGACATCCGTTTAAACAGCGTATTGCTTTCTATCTATACTATTATTATAAAGTGGTAAGCGTTTGTGAGTTTGTATGTTTGAGGCGGGTAATCTCTGAAACTACCGAACCGATTTCAAAAATTCTTTCACTATTAGAAAGATAGATTATCCAAGATTCCTATGGGCTATATCTTATATATTATCTAAAAATTCCCACGGGAGCGAAGCCCCGGGCAACATCTAGTCTTCTATAAACTCATAATTTTTCTTTAAAATATTTCGCAAAATCTTTACGCAAAAATCTGAGAAACATGTTCTTTTTTTTTTTTTTGAAATAGACAATTTTTTTTTAATGATCTAGCAAGACAAAGGCTTCGACAAGGGTTTGTTCGAGCGTCAGATGTCGGTGATGCGCGGGCAGCTGCTGAACCTCACGCAGGCGCTGAAGGACAGCAAGAGCCCCGTGCAGCTCGTGCAGATGCCGGCCGTCATCGTCGAGAGGTGACCTCGTCGTTACGGGTTACATTATTTCGATAAAAACGCCTGATTCACATTTCATATTAGCAATTGTTGACGACCTCAGTGCGGTGGCGCAGTGGCAAAGTGCTTGTTCTGATAGTATCCCATAACACAAGTCTCGAACTTACTGTGGCGCTAGCTATATTAATATATTTATTATTATTTTATTTATTGTTGCCCGTTAATTTTCCACGGGATCAGTTATTTTTTCGGAATGAATGGGGTACCCTATGTCCTTATGCATATTTCATGTATGCAGAAATTCAAGAAGATCGGTTGAGTTGATAGAGCGTGAAGAAGTAACAAACAAACTTACTTCCGCATTTATAATATTAGTTAGAATTAGAATACCATACTTTGACTAATTAAACCAACACTAGAACAAAATCTGACCCGTTAGCAAGCCTATCAATATTCACACGTAATATTCTCGAGTCTGGTAGTGTCGCGATTGTGAACCTTATATCTACCGCATAAAGTTCATATAAAAAAGGTTTTAGTCCCGTTAATATAATTTGTGGCCGTCCAAATCAAAAGGGACATTATGGCGCCCGGCACTTACGCCATTATTGCCGTTGTTTTGTATTCGAACAACGGCAATAAAGACTTAAGTGCCAGCCGCCATGAGGTAACTTTTGATTTGGACGGCCACATTTATGTAGTTATGTCTTCAAAGCGAGAAAGTTTAAGAAATATTTGCTGTGTATGTACCAGGTCTAAGGGCGGGTCGACGTCGTCGCGTTTCTTCGACTCGTTCCAGCAGCGCTTCCAGCACAAATCGCCGTTCTTCTCCTGGTGGTGAGCGGGGACCACTAGGTGAGTGACGTGTGAAGGTTAACCTTAGGTGTTTCCGAATTCAAATTCAAATCATTTATTCAGAAATTAGAACTTTTCATCAAGATGTTTCCCTTCACTGTGGTCATTAAATGTTATTAATAAATCGTTTGAATTTTGCTGTTGTTGCCTATCAGCTGTAAAGTTCCCTTTATCGCTTCTAAAGTATAATGGATTTGAACTGGTCCTGATCTAGGGCGGGATCCTGGTCCTGATCTTACAAATAAACAATATGGTTTATTTCAGGGCGTATAAAAAATGGTGATTGTTCCGATGCAGCGTGAACTTAGCAAAACAATGTATGTATAATTTAAGTTGTAGACTAGAAATCACACGCATTTTGTGCTCCATCATTGAATGTGTACATGGATAACTTAATACAATAGGCTTGTGAAGTGACAAACAGTCAAAATCAACAACTTATTATTTGTCTATGGTGGCTAAGTTATCTGTGTAACGATTATTTCAAATTATGGTTACTTTATTTTTGTATATTGTTATTGTAAAGCCCTTATTTTCCAAGTTATCATTTCATATTTACAATCCTTTTTAACGGGTCAGCAAAAGTAATGCGAGATGATTTTTCAATTTTGAAAATTAAACCAAACATTGTGATGCTATAGATAGACGACAATTCATATTTTATTTCATTTATGTTCGAGAAATGTATTCGGAGAACCATGAAAAATCTACACAGTTTTTTAAAAGCCGATATTAATATTTTTTTATAGAAATGTAATTTTCATTTTTTTAATATTTATTTTTATTAGAAATATACAACCTTACTTGATTTAAAAAGAACCGTACCTCCTGATTTTAATATTTGATCCATCGAAATTTGCTGATTGACTAAAACAAAAATCGTAATCAAGCATTAGCAATCAATCTAAATTTAGCATTTTAATACAGCGATGTTTTTTTTTTAAATTTTGAAATCTGTGTGCATAGTTGCTGTTTACATGTCCCATCGAGTCCATTCGAACGTTGCGAACCAATCACATTGCGCCATTGTGACGTAACGGCAACCGCAACGTAATGTTATTGGTTCGCTGCGTCTCACTTCGAATAGAATCGATAGTGATAAGTGAAATACAAATGCTGTTATGTACCAAAGCTGGTATTGTTTAAGGTGATTGGTATATGTCGGACCAAGTCATGTAGTTCTTGTCGGTAGCTAGAAATTTATACTTGAAATCCTGTTGAAGACGGTGAAAGAATAATGACAGAAAAATATCTTTTACTGCGCTATGTGCGTATTTTTGTTTTTTTTTTTTTTTTATCAAAGGCAGTTAGTCGCCACATCAAACTTTACTTAACACTTTGGCGAACACTCGATGAGATACAAATTTAATTGTTGTACAGCAATAGCAGTAATGTGTCCGCGAAGGTGTTAAGCAGAGGTAAAGTGTGCTAATGTTTTGTGCTATGTCAGAATTTATTTACTTTTAGCATTTCAAAAGTCATGCCAGATGCCTTTGGGCGACTGGAATAAATTCAGACACCAGTCAAAAGTGATAAAAATCTAGTGACACTTTAATTTATTGTTCAAGATGATCACAGAAATACACGTAGAATTATATAAGGAGTAGCTATTTATGTAAAAAAAAAATAACGTAATAAAAATTGTTTAATATTATTATAGTTTCGCTTCGACATCATTATATTAATATGTCTTAATTTCTAAATCATCCTTTTTTTTCTGCAAAATTATTGATGTTTTTTTTATTATTTCGATATAAATCGCATGTACTGTTTACAAAGACTACATAACATCAAATTTAACCAGTTTGTTAATAATATTATTCCTTATATTTTATTGCTCGAATTTGTAAAAATACACCGACAAACCATGTTTAGTACATTACATTTTGAAATAAATATTAGGACAAATCGTTTTTTCACAGTTCTTCACAGTTAAAAAATAAATAAAAGCGGGTAACTCGATTTTTTAACAAAGGCTTGACGTCATTTTAGGCGCGAAAATCTCCTGTGTTTTTTACTATTTCTTTATACTCTACTTGAAGAGTTGACGCAGAATATAGTACAATTCCCTATCCGATGTACAATCAACTATCCGATTTTTGTACAAGTATCGAGATACCAATAATATAGTTGTATAATTTAATATATTTGAGTTTAACGAGCAACTAGTTAATGGCTGATTGACCACACGACAGATCGCGCCATTTTAGCTGTGAAATAGTATTACAAAATGGCCGATGTGTGGTGTTGCCAGTTAGTGGTATAAATAAATATGTTAATATGTATAATCGATGTGTGAGAATGAGTGTTCTAAAAGTGTAAAAGCGGTTTGTATGAAGACGGTTTTTAAAATTAATATACATTTTAATTTTTGTAAGTTTTTCTTGTTTTTCTAAATTATCATTACATATAATAATATTAAATAAATCAGTTTTCTTTTGTAAATAATTTTAATATTATTTCAAATACCAGTTGTATAGATTTTCTACTTAAATGTAATATTTTGTGTTTAATTCCATTTGTTCTGTGATAAAAATAATTTTAAGTTTACCTTTGTGTAAATTGTATATAATTTTTCCCCGAACTTTGAAAATTGTGGGTTAAAAGTTGGGATACTTAATGTAAACTTACTTTTGAATGCCCTACAGTACCGAAACATTGAAGAGTTTTCCTTTAGAAATACATAATTTGCTTGCGAGCAAACACTTCACAGCTTTTATACATGGACGTAGATAATTTTTAGAATCCCCTGCACAGTATATCTACAAAGAGTAGAAAATAAATGAGAGCACCTCATGGCTGGCAACACTGGTATGCTTCTGAACCAATCTTGGCCATTATATTTGGTATTGCAATGACAGAAAAATGTAGTTCGTTCAAAATTTAGTATTTTCTAGTCTTTGTAGATAGACTGTTGTTTGGTTAATTGTAACATATATTAATGGCGGCATAGCACCATATGCATTAAGTAGCAATATTAAATGGCAAATGCTCTCTTATTACATAATGAACTAATACAAAAACCTTTTCATATGAGTTACAACTGAGTTTCCGTCTATTTACGCCCGGCTTCTCTTGTAATTCTGGTATGCTTGCATGTCGCTCATTTGATCAAATATGTTTATCTAACTTGTATGAAATGCAAAATTCGATATCTATAAATTTTACTGTCTACGATATATGAGTACTAAGTGTATAAGTCTGTCAATAAAGTTAAGAACATAACTGAGGGCGCTGTCTCCAGTTGTTTGGATACACACCCAGTATTGGGTGTGTCCCCAATGTGTTGACTATTATGGTCAAGATTGGTTGATACACACCCAGTTTGGTATTGCAATGACAAATGTAGTTGTTGAAAATCCGTTTAATTTCTTGACAGACTATTTTTCAAGAAGATTAAAAGAAAACAAGAGCAGTGCACCGACAAGAGCCTCGCTCTTGAATGAGATGATTATGAAGTGAACTTTGTGATACAATTAGTTGAGGAGGTAGGGCGAATGTTGAACGTTCCTAACAATCCAACCATCTTCATACAGACCGCTGTGTAGTGAAATCCAAGTTTGTAAATAGTTTTAACATTTTTGTTCAATGGTTATTAACTGTTTATACGCATTATTTAATTTTTGAGAGAAATATAATCACCATTGCATTTTACTTGTGTTTGTATTATTATTATCCACAGAGTTATTTTAACCTCAAGCCCCTATCTCTTCATATAAGACTTAACTGTTTGTAGTATACCTTTACATAGGAGATATATAAACAATATAAAGGATAGGAGAGATTCCCTCTATTGTGGTTGAGCTAGGCGATGGCTGACTCACGCGTCAACTCTTGAACGGGTGCTGCCGGGGGGAACTGGTCAGGTCGATCTTTTATTAAGTTATTTTTTGTTTAGTTAATTATACATACTGTTGGATGAAATGAAACGCAACCAACCAGTAGTAGTACCTGTTTATCTATGACTGAATGTCTATTGCCATCTGTCACTTTGTAGCGTTGGTTTTGCCGCCAATAAAATTTCAAGTTGTCCGAAAATCACGAGTTTATTTTATCACAAAACTACAATATTCCTACACATATATATATATATATATATATATATATATATATATATATATATATATATATATATATATATATATATATAAAGTATATATATATATATACTTATATACTATATATATATATATATATATATATATATATATATAAAGTATATAAGCCCTTCTGGCATAATAGGGACCAACACTGTTTGAATGAGTTTCTTTCGGCATTCCTTCTCAGCAGTGGTCGTTCCGAAATGCTAGTAGTTTGTAGCTTTGGTAAATATCATTTAATTTAGAATATGACGTGAAAAAGTGCCTGTGAAGGCCTAATTTCTGAATAAATGATTTGATTTGAGGGGACTTTGTGGGATGTAAAGTAGTCGCATTTTTTATATATTGTAATTTTTTAACAGTTCTCAAACTGTATACTGTATTAAAATACCTACAGACTTTTTTTGGCATTATACAATATGCCGCTTAGAATTTGGGATATTAACAAAAGTAAATATCGCGCGGGCTAAAATGTATATTATCCAAATAAAACCATCGAGTTTTTTATTTACTTTTATTCAACATTCGAAATTGGCTAGTGTACGATATAAACTGTGCGCATAAATGATAAGTACAGAGGCCTCTGGCCATAATAAAAAAACATGATAAACGAAACTACTGAAATACATATTTGATAGTTATAGGTACTTCATTATATTATTATTTGATCAACAAGTCGTGTGACTTGTTGATCAAATAATTGACGTGAAATTAACTTGACGTGTTTTGGTTAGATGCGAAGAAGACGGGGACTGCCGTTTCACTCGCACGCATGCGTAAGGAGTGAGATTAACTTGACGTGTTTTGGTTAGATGCCTCCCTGCTCCGTCCGTTGCGCTCTGACAACGGCAAACGCAGTATAGAATTGCAACTGCATACGTCGACGTACGTCAATACCTATGTAAAACGACGGAGCGGCAATGCTCTGCGTCGACCATTGAAGTAAACACTGGAAACGAAACCAGTTTTTTACAAGCTTTAGTTTCAAGTGTCCCCTGTTTGTCTGTCTGTAATCAGATCTCGCAAGTTTAATTTTAACTACAGAGTTGAAATTTCCCACGTAGCTTCAGTTTCTATGAGTTCCAGTGCATTATGATAAGCATAACCGGATGGTGTACCCAGGATCGGCTTCCAACGAGGGAACTCCTCAGCGGTTTACAGTACGGGTTTGGTTTTTTTGTCACGCGCTGAATGCATCAAGATCATCAATAAAAGCTTGTGGCGAAAATGACATTCTTGTAAAAAGCTTGTACAAGAGACTTGAGAATTGACAGATCGACAGTTGTTTTGATATATTTCTATGCGTCGCAACGGAGCAGTGAGGTGCATTGTAATGCAGCGGATAAAAATGTATAAACATATCAAATATGTATGCTCGTAATTTTGCTAAAATCTAAATTTAAAGCAGCTCATATTATAAGAGGGAATTTGAACTTGATAAACTGCTTCCGCGAGAAAAATTCAACAATATGTTAACAAATTATTCAAATCGAATCTATTAAATGTACAAACAAATATTTACACCAGAAATATCACAATGGTTTTATTACGATGAGTAATTTATATGGAATAATATAGTTTACATGATTGAAAATGAGACAAGTAGAATATTTCGAAGGAATGTAAATTCGACTAGAAGTACACGGTTAAATATATGCAATAACACCTTGCAGTTACTGGTTAAGCAAAGACTATTAATCAATCTAAAAACAAAAACTACAGACAAATTAGTGAGCGTAGCCACATGAGATAGAACTATTTCATACAACGCAAAAGTACACAATTATTATGTAATGTTTTTCCTCTTGTTTCTCTTTCACGTAGCAATTGCAAATTGTAGATAAGACCTTGTTTATAGTTTTCTGTGTCAGTACAAAAAATAAATTAACGAACAAGTGGAGTTGTAATGTATGTATAATCAACCACACAATAAGGTTATAAAGATTTAACCTTATTGTGTGGTTTTCTGGTATCAATCCAGTATACAATAACAACATTTATATTTTAATCCCAAAAAAAACATGTTTCAATCTTATCTTAAAAATAAAAATAAATTAATGTTAAAAATAACAATGACTCGTGATAAAAAAATAATCAAGTGCTCTATGTGTGTGAAGTATTTATGACTAACTTGTTTCGAAAAAAATCTTAGCGTAAATTCTTAGAATAAAAAGCGTATAACATAAAACCCATTCCCTAAATTTTAATACTTCTAATATACACGCATAATATCACGCGTGTTTACTAATCCTTATGCAATAAAAATGTTTTCCACAATAATGACAAACATCTATAGCAGATTCCCTGTCTTTCTCTTTCTCTCGATGTGAGACAAAGAGAGGGAAGTGAAATTTGAACAAACATAAAATCGATTAAAATCTAAAATAAGTTTTTACTTTTTCATGAATGAGACAATATTTATTATCTCATGGTCTTTAAAGGGAAATAAATAGGTTACCTGTATTATTGCTTATTGCAAAAAATCCGTTATTCTTAATTTCTGTCCATTTTAGTATAATTTATATATTTTCTCTGAATGAGTTTGTCTCATTCAGAATAATGTAATTTGGCTGAAATAGGTCACTTTTACAGACACTGCTGTAACATTTATTATAATAATGAAACTTGTATTTTCGAGTATCCATTAATATGTATATTTATGAATCAGAGGTTTAACTATAATTTTTTTTCATTAAAAAAATATCTATTCTACATGTAATGTATCTAATTTTTATTTTGCCAAATATACAGTGATTTTGTATTAACACGAAAATCAGACTATAGAACCAAGCGTAGTAAAAGGCACACCTTTGGTAAAAACACGTTCTGAAAAATAATATAAAAATTTAGTGCTAACACACTATATAGGCAAGACTTGGAGAAAAATTTTGTTATTACTGAATATAATTATTTTTTTATTATTTTATATTGAGAGACTATAAAATGTTCTATATTCTATATCCAACTTTAGATATTGGATTAATATTTAGGCGAATAGGCACATAGCTTAGTTTATCTAGAAGAGAATGATGGGTTATATACCCAGTAGGGTCACGGATAGCCCATGCGATGAATGTAAATGTTTATGCTTCAAATAAATGCTTTCTATTCCAAAATTACAACGTTCGCCCAGCGTGTAGAACAGATATATCTGTGAAACGCCATATATTGGAAATACAGGGTGTTTTCTTAAAACCTACCAAATTTTCACAATATGCCATATAGATTCCATTATAGCCAAATGGAATCTAATGCTTACTACACACTATCGACAGATGCCGGCGTGAATGCACGAATATTCTGTAGTTTGTATATACCACACTAGATGTTGCCCGAAGTTGGTTTCGCTCCCGTGGAAATTTTGAGATAAAATATAGCCTATAGCAACCTTGGATGTACCTTTCTAATGGTGAAATTATTAATGAAATCGGTTCGGTAGTTTCGTAGATTAGCCGCCTCAAACATCCAAACTCACAAACGCTTATAACTTTATAATAATACATAGTATAGATTTAAAGCAAAATAAAGGAATTTGTTTTTTTTTTTTTTTGCTATTTTGAATAGTTAAACTTGCTATGGAAAATTAAATAGTGTTTACAATAACACATTGTACATACAGCATTATACATTAACATACATTTATCTATTCATAACAACGTTGTGTTGGTGTTTGACGAAGGCTATGGCCGCCAGCTCCTTGCAGAATTCTTCGAGGACAATCAGGCTTTCCACTAACTGGTTGTGTTCGCCCCTGAAAAAACGGATTTTAATATGTAACAATTTTGTTTTTTCTATTGTGTACAATCTGCCAGGAAAGTATAGAAAACGGTTTTTAACGAACTATATTTTTCGCCATTGCAACACTGAATGGTCAAGATTGGTTGATAAGCACCCAGTGTTGCCAGCAAATAGGAGACAGCGCCCACATTTATCTTCACTTTCATGACAGACTGTGCGGTGTGACATAAAACGGGGTTTAAGTAAATAATATAAATAATTTTACATCAGATAATAGATACTGACTGCAAAACTCACATTGTCGTGATTATTCATAGATACGCCATTATGAAAAATGGTGGATTCTACTATATACCTGCTAAAGATATATAACGAACCACGACAATGTGATCGTCGCGATAGGGCTACGGATCGGTTGTGAAGCACACGGTGTTAACAAGTTAACATAACAAATTTCATATTGCAAAATAATTTTTTATATACTCGTATATGCGAAAATAATAATATAAAAAATTGTCGCTATGAGGCTACTGCAATATTATCGCATTGACTTTACCAAAATTATCGAGAAAAGTCGTTACCTTTCATCGTAGCTAGGGTCTTCACTCATGAGCTGCAACCTCGTGTTCTCTATAACCTTCTTATAATTCCGTATTCTAGGAATCTCCATCGTCAGTCTCCTAGCTAAATCCTGCATCGTTTTGAACAGCGTCTGCGTCTTTTTCGCAGTTGGCAACATCGGGTTCAACAAATATTCGTGGAGATTCGAATGCGGCATGAGTGCCAACTTTGAAATAATGGCCGTCAAGAGAAGATTAACCTGATAAGGCTGACTGGGCATATTGCTAAGTAATTTGAACAACATTTTCATAAAAGGCCCTTCGTCGAACTCGTCTTCTGAATTTGAATTTATAGAATAATGTTTATCTTTTTTAATGACCAACTTTTGTGAAAATTGGCTGTCAATAGAATAGTGTGTGTCGGGGCTAGTGTTGGGACTGTCGGCTTTTGCCGATTCGAACGCTTCATCGAGATGTATGTCGGCTTCTGGGCGGCTATCGTAGCTGTGTGTGGAGCTGGCCGTGTTGTCGGTCCAGTTCTGGTCGGTCGGCCAGTTGAATGTGGCTGTTGTGTCCAGCCAGTACTGTAATATATTTTTTTATTCGGCAATTTTGTTTTTTTTCGTAAAGCAAAAACATAAAATAGTACGTAGCATTAGCGTGACTTACTTTGGAATGAAATTTTATGACGTTACAATCAGGATTTTTAAAAAATGTTTTTGAAACCAAACTTTAAAATTTCGAATTGACTAATATATATTATATTTTTGGAGTTTTAGAAAGAATCTAAGGGGATTTCTGGCACAAACCGTCCAGAAATCTCCTGCCACGTAAATCCCCCTTTGGTCTTCCAAAGATTTTCATGGGATTTCTGGAACGATCTAAAAGGGGCTATCGTACCTGGTAGTGTCTATGCGCGTCGTGTATGTAGTGCTCGTAGTCAGAGCCCACCGGATCCGAGAGGATCGCGCGCGGCAGCAGGAGCAGGAAACTGGGACAAATGAAACGAACGTCATCTTACTATAACCCTTTAATTGCACTCTCGATATGTTACTGTATATGTTACAATTTGTAAGTTTTTGTTTACGGCTAGCTTGAGAGGTCGGCTGTTCAATTTTTAATTACAAGGTCTTAGTAGGTAACAAAAAAGAAAATCTACCTATATTAACCCTGTTATTCTTTAAATTATTCGCTAAATTATGTTTTGACACGTTCTGTCGATATCAAATAATGTAAAGTGCAATAGTTACAAAACATACTTTAGCTTAAAGTGTATTTTAACTTGTTTTTTATGAATATTGGTGTTAATGTATTGATATGTTTTTTTAATACTACCAAGCAGGTAAACAGGCATGCGGCGAACCTGATGGCAAGTGGTCACCACAGCCTATGGACGCCTGCAATACCAGTTGAGAAAAGTTACTTTTTGATTTTGAACAGCCGATGTACTCACGCACACAGCATGTTGCACAATATTATATAACATCTGTCGTCCCTTTCCTTTAACAAAAATTACATAAGTGTGACAGAGACAATAAGTGTTATGAAATATTTTGTAACATGCTGTGTTAGCATCATTATGCACGAACAATAAATGGATATTCAGAATTTTGCGTTTGCAATTTCTTTTACTGTTCGTATATAATAAAAAATAAATATATACGTGGAAATATTGGACGTTGGGTTTGAAACAATAATAATTTGCAGTCAATATGAGAAGTAAACAATTAAAATTTTGTTTTCATATGCTATGAATCTCATATCAACAAAAATACATTTTTTTATAAATGTATTTTCGTTGATAATGCATTATATAAAATATGAAGTTTACGTACTATGAAGTTTATAACATTGTGATAAATATAATTTTTTTAAATATAAGATCTAGTGACATGACATCACAGTTTTAATTTCCACATCCATACATTTCCACATCAATCGTATAAAATCACAGATCCTTGAATTAATCTCTTTAATCATTAAAAATGGCGAGGAACAAATATTTCAAATAAATAAAATGAGAAAACAAAAATTAGCACATTGACTGCGGCCGCGGAGGAGTACAAAATAAAGGGCGCTATGTCCTCTTAACTGGCAACACTGATGTTTATCAACCAATCTTGACCTTGATATTTGGTATTGCAATGATTTAAAATTTAATTCGTTAAAAATCCTCCTTCAACTATCTATAGACAACGATGACAATGCAGATTTTAATTTTGTAGATTTTTAACAGTCAACGTGCTAGCCTGAGTTGTGATACAAGTCTTTTGTCACTTTGATTTTTTATAAGGAAGACATTTTGTCATCTCTAAAACCAGTCATTTCCATGCTACTGGTTTGGAAATACCGAATTGAGTCTTCTACTTTAGATTCTACCGTAACGACATGTCTTCATCAAAATCGTGAACCGATTTTGATTTTGCATTGCATTTCTTTTTTTTTTTGGCAAAAAGTAAAACTTAGTTTAAAATCAAACTATCAATATAAAGTTTAAAATCATAACGGACGTAAGTAAAACTAATCTAAAATATAATATATACCTTACAAAAATGAGCAAAAAATGTCAACGATATCCATATTTGTAATACTCATTTGCGAGTGCTTGTGAGTGTATAAATATAAATAAATTATTACAATTTGTCACATTTTATATAATACTTGAAAATGGCAATAGTTCAAAAAATATAAATGTAAACTTTAAATTTTGTAACAAAAATATATATAATTTACACAAATCGAAATGGCACGTGTAAACCAAAATGGCGGAAATAAATACTTTATTTTATCAAAATACTGGCAACTTAATAACATTTCCTCATTTATCTCTTCAATCATATCAATAGTGTGCTATTGCTAACACTGGTGTCAGATTTTATTGAAATCGCCTATAGGCGTTTGACACGACTGGACATCCGTTCAATATAATGTCTATTATAAAATCAATTACATCACTTCTATATTGAGGAGGTATTCCGCTAAATAATATTATTGTTATCTCACTCATAATATTAAGTGAAATGAAAGAGATAGCATTAATATTTGAAAAATAAGCCGGTCTCGTCAAATCATAACCTAAAACGAAGCAAAAATATTCTTCGCATGATTTATAACATAATGATATTATAGTCACACTCTACCATATTTATGATTATATCTAGTGTGTTATTGCAAACACTGGTGTCAGATTTTATCCCAATCGCCTATAAAGGCATCTGGCATGACTTTTACTGCCTACCGCCAACTAGTGGCGTAGTAAAATACTTATATGATAGAAGGAAAGCAGTTAATACGCATTATGGCGTATTTTATCCATTGTCGGTGGTTTGTGATTCCTCAGCAATTATTTCTTCAATGCGAGTTTTGAGCTCCATTAGTCGGCTAAAATGTTATTAAATTTGTTATTTGATTGCATTGATATATTGCATTTATTATGTAATAGTTAATTTTATAAGTATGGTTAGTGCAAGATATTTAGATAGTGGTATGCAAGATATTTTTCTATAATGTTGAAAAATTATGTATATCTACATGTTAACTCCGTCTCTCGTACTTTTTACATATTTTGTGTGATGCACGGTAAAATTTGACGTTTATTGTAACCGGCGCGTCGCTGACGTTTAGACAAAATGCCGCACTTTGCGTTTTTCTGCGCACGTTAAAGTTAACGTCAAAGTTGACGGTGCAACCCACCCTCAGTGTAATAATATTTAAATAAATAAAGCGCCAACATTTTCAATTCACTTGAACAAAGATTTATTACTTATTTTAGTCCAAGTATTAACTAAAGCTGGTAGCGACAGCTTTATATTCAGTCATACGAAATCAAGATATTAGCCGACTTATAATACAAATACAGTATCACGTATTCATCGTCTTACGGGGTAGACAGAGCCAAGAGTTGTAAAACTCGAATACCTTTATGGATATTATGGATTAAATAGTGCCAGGTTTCTTGTGGTAATTCTGACAGAAATTACTAAGAGATGACTGGAGCAGGTCTATGTTTCGATTAATTAGTTGTAGGGGAAATTACGAACTATCTTGGAGATATTACGAAAATAAACAAAAATGGCGCGATTAAACACTTGAACTTGATGCTACTGCCGTATCCTTGACACGAACGCCTCGCGCCCACAATGCGGCCAGCACAATCAAGATGGCGGCTAGGTTAATGTTGCGAACAAGGAAATATCGCTCAGATTAGCAGATTTTTTTTAAATTTCGGAATATACCCATTTTCGGGTACATTACCCCAATGCCAATGTTTAGCCCTTGATTGGCTTTTGCGCCTACCTGTTGACAAGCATGTGGAGGTCGGCGGAAGCCCACGGCTGGTCGCGGAGCCCCGCGAGCGCCGCGATCTGCTCCGCCACGCGGTCCTCGTGCTGCAGCTGCTGCAGCGCCTCTCTAAGGGGGAGCGATAGCCATATTCATGTTATAAACATTTGTAATTCTATTGGTATCCATATTCATATTACAAACATTTGTCGTTTTGTTTGTAATGGATATTATATAGTCTGTATCATAAATTGATTTAAATATTATAAAGATTTGTCGCAGTGGTAAAGTCTCTGAACTGAGAGGTCCCAGGTTCGATCCCCGGTCGGGTCATGATAGAAAATGACCTTTTTCTGATTGGCCCGGGTCTTGGATGTTTATCTATATATGTATTTGTTATAAAATATAGTATCGTTGAGTTAGTATCCAATAACACAAGTCTCGAACTTACTTTGGGGCTAGCTCAATCTGTGTGATTTGTCCTAATATAATAAAAACATTTGTCCGCGCTGGGAATCGAACCCAGGACCTCCAGATAGCGGGCGGGCGTAGGGACCACAACGCCATGAAGATCGTCAATTAAAATAATATAAAAATTTTGTAATGGATAAGCTCATAAAGTACTAGGCTGATTTTGATGAAATTTGGCACAGAGATAGGCGAAACCTTCAGGAGTGACATAGGCTACTTTTCATTACGGGTTTACCCGAGGAAAGCCGGGGCGACTAATAAAGGGGCCGGGGGCTAGTAATCAATAATCCTTTTGTTATTGACAGACAGACACTACAGCAAAGACAACAGTGATTCTTTTTTTTTTTTTAATTGGCCCTTCTTTTTTTGCTAAAATATCATATTCTGATCTAACCGAAATATTTCTATGTTTCCTGTTAAATGACAATTGTGATATTGTTATAAGATTTTATTTTAAATCATGTAATATATAAATATGTGGTATACATGTATAGTTGTATATAAATAAAAACGTTGTCTTTATCTTTGACATGTACCGACAGAAGCGAAGCGAAACAATTCATTTTGTTAATCTTTCGGGCATATTTAAAATATGTTTTACTAGCTGCGCCCCAGGGCTTCGCTTTCGTGGGAATTTCAGGATAAGAAGTACCTTATATGTTATTGTAGATTATATTCTACCCGTGTACCAATTTCATAACAATCCGTCCAGTAGATTTTGCGTGAAAGAGTAACAAAGATATACACACATACATCCACACATTATATACATTAGTAGGATGTACACAACAATTCAATGCAATATATATAGGTTTGGAAATAAATAAATATCAATATTAAATTCTGACTTACTTATTCCTCTCTCTTTCTCTCCACAAGCTAACATCGTTCAGTCTGTCTCTCTCGTCGTCATCCTGTATGGTCTGAGGCGAGTAGTACCCGCGGGAACACACGCGGGAGAGAACTAATCTGTGTATGCTGTGTTCCGTGCCTTTCTCTATGATTGTCTGTGGAAAAATATAAATAAATAAATGGACAACACTCAACGGGCCACACTAAGCAGTAGTCTGTGTCGCGGGTCCGATGGACACAAAAACATAAAATTATTACAACTAAAATATAACTTTAAAAAAAAATATGTCTATATATTATAGACAAAGTCCCAGGATGGACGGACAGGTCCCACAGAAAACCGCCAGGATGTCATGGGATTGGGTGAAATGAGCCACTTTTTGGATACCTGAATGCCGGAGAGGTAGAGGCAGACGAAGGAGGAAATGACGGGATGATATCAACAAATTTATAAAATTATGGTCAGACTTTGGAAAAATAACGGGGAGACCTTTTCCCAGCAGTGGGACATGTCATGACATTTTAAGGTTAAAAAAATTGAAATAAAATATTTGCATTTTATATATCCTAACCTCAAAGAACCTTAGTGTTTCTAGCGTGATGTCGTGATGTTCCGTGAGGCAGTTGTTGATAAGCGTGTGGAGGAGAGGCCACTCCGACATCTCTCCCTCTCCCACCAGCCAGTTTGAGAACTCTGTCGATAGATAAAACCCAAATACTATTACTTTTAAACGCGAAAGTGATGCGCTGCTACTGTACTGTCTCGTGTTGCTTGGATATTACATAGAGTTAAGATGTGTAGAATCGCAAATTAGATTTTTTTTTAATTTGAAAAGAAAACTACGACACACGAAACGTCGTAGAATAAAAGTTGCTTGTTTCGATATACCAAAGTAGTCTTAGGAGATTTTGTCGTCTCACCATTTATTAAATCCGGCGAATCGATGACCTTCAAGCACTTGGCCAGTACGGCGGCGACCAGAGCCGCGTGGTGTAAATCCCTCAGACCTGTTTCCGCGCACGACTCCAGGAAATTCTGACGGAATATTCTGGAGAGGTGGGACGCTATCGACGGGTGGCACTCCTGGAACAAGTATAAAGACTTAAAAGATCGTCTTACAGTTTTACAACCATCGATTTACGTTAAATAATTAATAATCAATCACGGGTGTGGCCATATTTTAGTATCGAGGGTAGGAGATTGGAGGGGGGGGGGGGTCCCCTTATAATAATAAGAGAAGGGAGTCCTTTTTCCAGCAGTGAGATAGTATATAAAAATTACCTTAGCATGGTAAAACTTTGAACTTCCGCAAGACAAAAATATCGGAGAGTCTATAGCCTATACACCTATATACCTTCATGAGGGTGTCGCAGTAGTCGAGCCACGAGAAGAAGCTGGTCATCTCCCGGTGCCCGTGGAACTTGTTCAGGTGTTTGTCTCCGAAGTCGTGAACCACGTATCTGCAATCAAAATCGTCCTTATCCTTACATATTATAAAACATAGTCCTCTACCGCGTCTCTGTCTGTTTATTCGCGATAAGCTCAAAAACGGCTGCACGGATTTTCATGCGGTTTTCACCAGTGGATACAGTGATTCCTGAGGAAGGTTTAGGGATATAATTTTATGTTTTTACCCGAGTGAAGCCGTGACGGGTCGCTAGTAAAGAAATAAAAATATTTATTGCCATATTTTTAAACCATCGACCAGGCAAATAGGTACCCACCAGGTAAGCGGTCACCACAGCATTACAAATCACGAAGTTTCGGCGCGTGGTTCCGCCCTAGAAAAGAACCACCCCATGTCCTCGAGTGGATATCGTGCGAGGACAGCAGATATACAACCAAAGAGTGTTAGCAAAATAATGTTATTATGAGTTAAGTTTCGAGGTTTAAAAGTAAGAAAACGGATCCTGGGCTTCGACGCCCAACAGCTGTGGAAGTAACAAGGAAACAAGGCACTAGATCACTCACCTGGTGATGTTAAGATGGCCGACATCGCCCGGGTCAGAATTGGCGGGAATACACTTGTATTTCTGCGCCAATTTCTCCACGATGGCTTCACAAACAGGGCTGCAGGAAGTGACTAGGTTAGCGATATCGTCCGAGGGTAGTGAGGACACTATCATGATGCCTTCGCATGACCGGAGTACCACTTGGTTGTCCTGGAAGATACATTAAAATTTTAATTTCATTTTACGTGCCTATACCACTAAAAAGGCGACAGTTTGTGTTTACTTCTTCACGCACAATCGGTTAGGCTATTATGAAATTTGGTAGTGATATATATATATATATATATATATATATATATATATATATATATATATATATATATATATCATATGGTAGTGAGATATATATATATATCTTATATCTTGGATTAACACATAGGATACTTTTATATTATTACGCTATTCCCATAGGTCTGATAGTCAGTGGAGCTTTGCAAAGTAGATGGCGCTACCGTGCATAAAAAAATAAGTTTCTTTTTATTATACAGTATAAAGAAAATTCGCCTTCCGCGTCTTTTCTTCTTTTAAACCACTAAACGGATATTGTTATACAGTCAATCAAGAAAATTGATTTTTGACGAACTACATTTTTTGCCATTGCAACACCAAAGACAATAGACAACATTGGTTGATAAACACAATGTTGCCAGCCAATCGGAATTAAAATAAACTGATGCGAATGCATGAACATTACTTAGTTTATACGACAGCTATTATTTATTGTAATGAAGTGAAGTACCAGCAATTCATCCCGAATCAGTTAAAAGTTCTGCGACAATGTATAGCCAGCAAGATCATACTTATTACATTTTTACACCATTACATTTTTATCACTTTCTATTATTCTGTACGAAGATATTCAATGAAGCAGTAGAGCATAAAATATGATTCTGTTATTACATTGGAAAATAATTAAAATTTTGTAGTTGAAGCGTGAGTAGTACAATAAATAATTGCGATGATTGCGTAAACGTGTTTATATTAAACGTGTTTATATTTAATATCAATTAAAATATTTGATGTCTTTCATGTAACATAAATAGAACATTAATTGAAATTATAGTAATACAAGCTGTGGCCCGGGGTTTCACTCCTGTGGTAATTTCGGGATAAAAAGTGTAACCCTATATGTTCCAGGTCATATTCAACTTATGTATTAAATTTCATAACTATTGATCCAGTAATTTTGCGCGAAGAGTGATAAACATAAATACCAAACTTCGCATTTATTATGTTGGTTGGTGAGGTCAGGCCACGTTTCGGTAAACAAGTTCTTTCTTATGATGCGCGTGACTCGGTCAGATTTGTGTACTGTGTGTAACAAGGAAGAAGACTTGATACATGTCTTGCTGGAATGTGGTCGATATTCTGCCCTACGCGATAGAATAGATTTTTAGCCACAGTGCCAGTGTGTAATGGATTGCTGAACATAGCATTGAGCAGTACATTATCACAGGTGGCTAAATTCATTTATATCTTGTGGACAAGCATTATGAAAGCTAGATAAATTTATATTAGACATCCCCCATGAGGCTGACATAGTCACACATAGTGACTCAAGCCTTGTCAAAAAAAATATCGGTAGGATTAACTAAGCCTTCGGGCTCTCCTTGTGAGAATTTTTGGGATAAAAAGTACCTTATTCTCTAGGTTATATACAATATAACAAACAATATTATATTTACTTACGGCACTATTTAAATAAGAAAGCAGTAGATCTATCAACAGGAACTTATCATTATCTTCGTAAACAGTCTTGTGGCTTTTACAAGATGCATCGTCGGAACTGTTTGAACCATTATCATGACTGTTAGTTCTCACTATAGACACACTCTTGAGCGGATTCGGTGGCAACTCCACTTCGAACAGGGGATTCTTTTTTGGTGTTTGCACTTTGGTTTTGATTGGTATTAGCTTTTGAATATCTTCCGGTATACTAAGTAATGTAGATTTGTCTTCGACAAATGGTGTTGTGAATATGTTGGCTAGTCCGGGCTCTTTGCGGACTAAGCCGCAGAGTGTAAGGAGCAATTCCACTTCTTCTTTCTCCGTCGGTGATGCTGGGTTTTCGTTACATTGTATTAGCATTCTCTGAAAAAAAATTGCAAGTTTGTAGTGAAAGGAACATCCTACTTTTTTCATTTAGCACATAGGTCCAAAGTCAATTGAAGAGAGGTTTTAAACTATGTAATGGCAGTTAGTATAATGGTATTGCCAAATTCAGACAGATGCCGATTGAAGGCTTTTATTTCCCACAATGAAAAATCAGCAATCAATGCCATATATGCCAATATTTGGCATACTCTTTGCCAATTAGCATAATGGCATCTTAATTTGCTAGAATAAATGAAAGATATAGATTTACCTGAAGAGGCCTATAAACATGAGCGCTATTCAGACATGGATGCCTGGTCCTCCTCAAAAGCGCTGTCCCTGTAGTGAGAGCTAGAGCTCTGGCGCCCGGAGGCCTATCAGCCGCCGCTAGGGCTGTCAATACGTCCAGCACACATATTGAGCGTTGGATGATCGACTCGAGACAGGGACCAACTGTGCCCCCTTGTTGTTCCTTCTCTTCTTCCACAATTAACTGGAAATGTAAAAAATAATATTTTGGTTAGTATTTAATTAGAGATGATGAATTCATCAGGTTATTTTCCGTTTATTTATTTATTTAAATAACAAACAAGACAGATATTACAGATCAATAAGTGATACCATAATAAATACTATGATAAGAATTTGTTGAACAAATATAAATGTTGAATGAATGCAAGATAATAAGGCCAATGCCACCTTGCTCTTAATTAAAACAATTGCATATCAAATCAAACCTAAAGAGGACATTCATGGAGTTCAATCTACAATCACAAGATTAGATCCAGCATAAATTAAAAACTACTACAATCTGTAAGATACTGTATATTGACAAATAGGCAGGAAAAATACATGTTTGTTGTTAGATAAAAAATTAAGATCTGAGACAAATGTGTCTCAGATCTTAGTGTGAGTAGGAAACTAATTCAGGGTAACTTACTTGTAACATGTGATGTAGATGATGGGGTATCCGGGAGTCTTCAACATGTATCTTACTGTTATCATCATAGTTTTGGTAGAAATTCAATATCATCTTCCAATGGTACTCAAAATCCTCCAGCCGCGTAGCCGGCGGGGCCAACTAGAAAATCCGTATACAAGGTCAAATGTAAACAGCACATTTTTTTATATGAATGTGTCCGAAATTGTATAACTAAATATAAAGTTACAATGTTAATGGTATGCAGGTTTACATATATATTTACTCACAACGTCAGCAGCAGTCTGCAAAACATCGGAAAATCTACTCAACATTTTACTTAGTCAATCCATTTAGGTTTAGGAACACGGTTGAAGTCCATAAATCTAGAAATGGAAATTTTAGCCTACAAAATCATTTCATAGTGCATTAATTATTCCATGACATACATTCAAAATAATTTGGAGTAAACAGTTATTTATTAGAATGGAAAAATGGTAAAATGGAAAATTAGTAAACTTCTGACTTTCTGAGTCTGACTGAATGTTATCAATCAATCAGAATAAAATGTCATCGCAATTCGCATCTCTAACAATCGCATGCATTTCAATTCAATCAATTTATCGATTATATTATAAGATTACATTGATGCTCTGCCAATCCTTCCCATGATAAATCGTAAAAAATCGGTGAAAGACAGCCCTAAAGAAAAAAAAAAACAAACTGTTAACCTCAAATAAAATCGAATGAAATGTCATAACAAAAATAAGAAACTAGGTATACAGTGCATTGCAGGATTTTCAGAGTTGCTTACAAATTCAACTTAATTTGAAAATATAACTTAAAAATGTCTGATGATGAAGTGATACGATTTGAAATCACTGACTATGATTTGGACAATGAATTCAATCCAAACAGAAACCGGCGAGCAAAGAAAGAGCAGCAAATTTACGGTATGTTTATTGCAATGAAACAATAAACAAGACTTAGAATCAATTAGAAGAAGTTAGAATGTAGATACTTTTACCTAAACCATTTTTTTACAAGGCTTTATATAATTTGGTTTAGCTAGACAATTATTAACCAAGTATTTGTAGTAAAAAAATAGGTCTGTAAGGAGTTCAGGACATTGCTTCTGCTTAACCAAGAAAAAGGTTCTCCTTTTGAAGACATAAGAAGACGTTCTCGTCTTCTCATATGATAAATAGTTTCAGACAACTGTGGATATAAATTTTCACATTTGCTTATAGGCAAGGCAAAAAACCAATTTCAAAATGTTCAATAATAATTTTCAGGTGTATGGGCTAAGGATAGTGATGAAGATGACAACGAAGACAATATCAGGCAAAGAACTCGGAAACCAAAAGACTTCTCAGCGCCCATTGGCTTCGTGGCTGGTGGGGTTCAACAGGCAGGCAAGAAGAAAGAAGAAAAGAAAGGTAGGTAGTTCATTTATATTTACTTGAATTATCCATATTTTTTCCACTCATCCTTATGTGTTCCTGATTGCTATTATCTCATTGGATCTTGACAAAGACTGATAATATAAGTATAAATCTTGTTAGTCAACAAATGGCTCAGGATGGGACACAAATTACAGGTTATAAAAAATCTTGTTAGTAAAAACTACATTACATGTTCACTTCAAGTTAGGTGATACCTATCTGGGAGCAGCCAAATCAAAGCAAACATGTAGATATTACCAAATTTTTTTAAGTTACTTCAAGTCAAGTGATAATGAACCACCATTTATTTCATTGTTATCTTTCTTACTTTGTGTCTTTGTAGCACTTTTCCTAAATTAATTAATCACCTTGTTTTTCTAGAAATACAATCATCTGAAGCTTCCACATCCCGTCCGAAGTTTGCACCAGACAGTTCCGACGAAGATGAGAAGCCAAGTAATCCCGCTGAGAGTGAGACGGCAGGCATTAGAAGAGCAGGACAGGGCATGAGACCAGTTAACTTTGGAGGGAATATGGGGAACTGGGAGAAACACACCAAGGGTATTGGAGCCAAGTTGTTGTTACAGGTAATTTATCTTCTGCTCATATTGATATCCTGATTGTTTATTGTACTTTAATCACTACATAGTATAAAACATAGTCGCCTGCGCGTCTGTTTACTGTTTGTTTCTAATAGCCTAAAAACAAAACTATTAACCAGCTCTGTAAATGTCCTTGTTAAGCCATAATAGTTTTGTTTTTTAAATCTATTTTTGTTGATGCTTCTGTTGCTTGGTGCACACAGTCATTAAAACAACACCATCAAAATTTGTGTTGCATAGTTTTAAAGATCTAAGCATACATTGGGAAAGAGAGCGCGAAGTGTCATTATCTTATACTATGTAATGATAATTAAGTCCCTGTCGTGCTGTCAGCATGAACGCGTATGACTTAACAGATCTTGTCTGTAGAGATATGGCTTCATCTTCAACTGTTCCTTTCAGATGGGTTACCAACCAGGTAAAGGTCTGGGCAAAGACCTGCAGGGAATATCGGCGCCAGTAGAAGCGACCCTCAGGAAGGGGAGAGGAGCTATTGGTGCTTACGGGCCGGAAAAATCTGCAGTAAGTTGGCTTCATTAAACATATTCCAATTCCTTTATTCGACAGATAAATAAATATATTAGGACAAATCACAGAGATTGAGCTAGCCCCAAAGTAAGTTCGAGACTTGTGTTATGGGATACTAACTTAACGATACTATATTTTATTACACATAGATAAACATCCAAGACCCGGGCTAATCAGAAAAAGATCAGTTTCCATCATGACCCGACCGGGGATAGAACCCGGGATGTCTCGGTTCAGAGGCAAGCACAGATGATATACTATCATGTATGTACTGTAACGCAGCTACGCTTTGTTTGGAATCTCTTTAGATGTATTTCGCCTGCGCTGGCACATTTGGAACAACTGTCATAAATTTTGAAATTCTAAATCCGCTCGAACACTTTGACGCGTAAACATTACGATCAAGCTAGCGAGGTAAGAGGGTGACCGTGATAAATTTATAAACATTAAATTAAATAATAAGAACAGACCCAATAAGGGTCTTACCTTAAGTTTTATAATAAACTTACTTTACTACCTGTGCCTATTTACTATCCAACCCACGATAAAATCAAACCACGATCACTTATTAACGTCAAAAATTTTCATTTGAATCAAACTCACTCGGCGTGTGTTCGATTACCGGTTGAGCCATGAATTTTTTCATCTCATTATTGTTTACAAATCAACTTGGGGCAAAAATACATTTTTTGTATGTATGTTTGTAACGCGATAACTTTCGAAATGTTGGTCTGATTTTGATGAAATTTAAAAGGTATGTAGGATCTGTCAATAGAATTTTCAAGTTCGTGAGGCATAAACATTGGTTAAGTAGTTTTTGAAATATTTACAATTTTGTAAAAATTTATTGTGTTCGCGAGGTCAAGTTCGCGGCGAACAACTAGTTTAAATTAAGTTTAACTAAAGCATGTACGACATGAAATATAACAATATATTTTTTTTGCAGCAAAAGGCAAAGAGAGAGGAAGAGAAGCGCCTGAAAGAGAAAGAGGATCAAGAGAAGAGTGCAACAGAGAAATCTTACAACTGGAAGAAGTCGCACAAAGGACGGTACTTCTATAGGGATGCTGCTGACGTCATTCAAGAAGGGAAACCCTCGATGCATACTGTTGTCACGTAAGATTGTCATTTTTATGGTTCCGTACCTCCATCATCAACAGTTATTAAAACATTTCCACTGCTGGGGCACTGATTTTCCTTACGGATGGATAATGAGTTTGGGCCATGACCCAAAACGCGGCCCATACGTGCCTTCCGAAGTATGGAGAAGTTAAAGATAATTCTGGTCACCCGTCTAATGACCGACCACACGCCTGTGTGGTCGGTTGCGTGCGATTACGAGCGTGCTAACCGCTGTGCCTTTCGATCGCAGGCGGACAGTCATAACCACTGCCGCTTCAGCTATCCACTAGTGGATATAAATATAAATGCTTCGGTCAAAATGCTTCGATGTACGATCTCGATACATAAATATATTAAAAATAAATAAATGAGGACAAATCACACAGATTGAGCCAGACCCAAAGCAAGTTCGGGACTTGTGTTATGGGATACTAACTCAACAACACTATATTCTATAACAAATACATATGTAGATAAACATCCAAGTCCCGGGTCAATCGGAAAAAGATCATTTTCCATCATGACCCGACCGGGGATCGAACCCGGGACCTCTCGGTTCAGAGGCAAGCACTTTACCACTGCGCCACCGAGGTCGTCATACATGATCGATGAATTTACAAATATTTTTTTCATTTATTGTGGCACAAACAGTTATATAAAAGAAGTCGGATATTACATGAATTAACATTTCAAACGTAACACGCTTAAGAATTTTGATTCGAAATGAAATTATTTGGAAAAAAAAGCAATTTAGTTAGAGTACCTACTGCTCTCTAATGAAAATACTGTACATCGGCGTGAGACGTAAAGATATGAATCAATTTAGCCGAACCGGCATGGTCTCGATAGCTCAGTGGTCAGGGGCACTGTCCCGGCTCGATTCTATATTTTTTTCATCTCATTATTATTCTCAAAAATAAATTAAAGCGAAAGTAGATTGCTTCTACGCTACTATGCGGAAGCGGTGTGCATCCCTGGTGCGCAGGGTGCGGGCCAGCACCAACAGCATCCAGAGTATGGTGGCCAGCAGACTGGACTGTGTATACATCGGTCTCTGTTGCGCAGTCTCACATGGAACTGGGCAGTAGTGACTGATGGATGTTTTGTGTTTTTTTTTTTGTATTTGTATTTACTAACAATAGGTTATGGTTTCATTGTTACTAACAAAAAGAAATCGACTTATGGTCTGAATAAAGAAATTTTTATTATTATTATGTATCTCCTTTTATAAATTCACGGCACTAAGTCCGGTCCTTTGAGAGGCTTGCGTGGGGATATGCATCCAACACGTAGAGGCCCTTTGGAGAGTTTTGATGTTGTGTAGGTCTTATTATTATAATATTAAAAAGCATGCGTGACACGTAAGCAATGATATTGTAGCAATGAGTTGTCCCGCGTGCCGGTGATCGACATGACGGGCAAAGAGCGGCGCGTGCTGAGCGGCTACCACGCGCTGCGCGCCGCCGCGCCGCGCTTCGAGCACGAGCCGCGGCGTCGGCTGCGGCACTTCGCTGCTACTGCGCTTGCGCACAACCTGCAGCTCATGGTCGACTGCTGCGAACAGGTTGCATACCTTACATATTCACTGCTTTTTTTTTTATTTCAGCCAAATGAGATACTTTCTACTTCTGTTATATTTTCTGTTTCTTTCCACACATAATGTTCCCTTTCTTAATCTCAAAAACTAAAATGTATGTGGAGCTTGTGTGACGTCTTGATTTTGAGATTATTAAACGAGCAATGTGGCTTCACCGTTGCATAAATAGTTGCATCACTCTCCACTTCCGTGAAGATAGTTGGAGAAAAGTGACCTCAGTCCAATACTCTGTTTTAAAATGAATGAAGGACAAGTACAAACATACTTGTACATTTATAACTGAGCGTATTCCTGGTTTCATTCTCAGCCATTGAGCGTCGCAGCTCACGGTCCGCGTTCTTTCCCTTTCGTCTACCCTTGCACATTTATAATAATAAATTTGAATTCCAGGACATAATTCAAAACGCTCGAGAGTTAAAAACAGCAGAAGACGAGATTGTAGTCCTGGAGAGGGACTTAGAAGAGTGCAACATGAAGTTGAAAGAGCACGATGTAGTCATAGACAAAATGCAGGAGATATTGCGGAGAGTGGAGGCTTTGGACAAACCTGATGTTTCTTTGGAAGATGCTTATGAGGTGTTGGCAGAGTTGAAGGTAAATTGAACTTTATTTTGTAGGTCATATGGTGCAGTTTTGAGTTCAAGTTGTATAGTAATATACTATACACAATGCATGAGATGTTGCGAAAAATGGAGGCTTTGTCAAGCCTGGTATATTTTTTTGTAGATGCTTATGTGGTGTTAAATGGAAAATGGGCTTTATTTTAAAGGGCACAGGGTACTATATCGAGTAAACGCAGTACATATTGTAAAAAGTGAAGGAGTGAAACCTAATACATCCTTAAAAGACGCTTTTAAGGTGTTGTCAGAATTGAAACTAAATGACTTTTATTTTACAAGAACATAGGGTTCATTATTGAATGAGATTATTAATATAATTTTAGGAAAGCTTCCCCCTGGAGTACGAAACTTTCGGCCTCGGCACAATCGCGGGCACCATCGTCAGTCCGCTGCTCAGCGCGCTGTTGGCGCCCTGGGACCCGCTCACGGCGCCCGACGAGCCAGTGCAAGTGTTTAGCAAATGGCGCAAGTTGCTCACCGACGAAGCGTATAACAGCTTGCTGTGGCAACATTATGTCCCACATTTGAACACTGCTGCCGAGTTAGTAGCTTTGTTTATTTTTCTACTAATCAACTTGGGGCAAAAATACGTTTTTAGGGTTCCGTACCACAAAAGGAAAAACGCAACCCTTATAGGAGCACTTCGTTGTCCGTCTGTCTGTCAAGATCCTTTTTCTCAGGAACGCGTAAAGGTACCAAGTTGAAATTTATACCAAACACCCAGGTCTACGGTTTCATCCATATGGGAAAAAAATCAAACTTATACGTTAACGCGATCAGAAAATATGTCAATTTTACAAAGGAATCAAAACCTACAGGGTACTTCCCGACGACCTAGAATCATGAAATTTGGAATAAAGTAAGGGCATACTATGCCGATATAGGAAAAAATCCAAAAATCGGTAATTTATACTTACATCAAAGAAAAAATGGTTATATTTGTAATTAGTTTCGAACAAAATTAGTGCACACGCCCGCGAACGTACGGACGCGACGTTTGTACGTTACAATTATTTAGTAATACATTATAATTTTGTTATTATTACATACAAAAAATGTATTTTTGCCCCAAGTTTCGATGCCCCAAGATTATTGACAAATTGTCAATAATATAGATAATAAAGGACCCGCAGAGCGGGCGCAGAAATTGAAGGGGACTTGTCCATAATTACGTAATATTCATGCCATTTCTATCAGTAAACCAATTACTTTTCTATCGATTATTAGTTACTTTTACATATTTTTCTTGTTTCTTAGTGTCACCATTTAACAGTTTACACGAAATTTACCCAATCGTTCATGAAATATATCGACGTGAATTAAATAAATAATTTGTCTTTAGATCGTGGAATCCCCGCGACCCAACGCCTATGTTACGGGCGTTAACGTGTTGGTCAGACGTGTGTCCCCCGTGGATCGTGAGCAACTGGTGCGCCCGCTGCGTGACCCCCCGCCTGCTGGCCGGCGTGCGGGCCTGGGACCCCACGGGGGACACTCTGCCGCTGCACACGTGGGTCTTACCCTGGCACCCTCATAATGGTAAGAGAAATAATACAACTATGCTTCTTGTAGTCGAATGTAACATAACTACTTTCGACGATTAATATAATTGATATTGCATTCTCCATCTAATACCTTCGCAGGCGCACGAATGCTGCAGTTAAAATTCTTTGTTTGTTATAAAACATTTTATAAAACAAAGTCGTCTGCCGCGTCTGTCTGTTCGCGATAAACTCAAAAACTACTGTACGTGTGATTTTCGTGCGGTTTTCACCAATAGATATTGTGGTTTCTGAGAAAGGTTTGGGTGAATAATTTATTATGCTTTTACCTGAGCGAAGCCGGAAAGGGCAGCTAGTGAATTTTAAAAGTGTCTGCGGTCATATTAATTATTATATTATCAATCAGATGTTATCGTGTTGAATACATGACATTTTATCTACGTTATTTATTCTATCATGTGATCTAACTAATTCTGTATACGTGTAATATGATCGCATCTGCGGATATCAATTAATCTATACTTCTATACTATAATTATAAAGAGGTAAGCGTTTGTGAGTTTGTATGTTTGAGGCGGGTAATCTCCGAAACTACCGAACCGATTTCAAAAATTCTTTCACCATTAGAAAGGTACATTATCCAAGATTGCTATAGGCTATATTTTATCTCAAAATATCCACGGGAGCGAAGCCCCGGGCAACATCTAGTATACTATAATTATGATTTGTGTAAAGTATGTACATACTAAATTGTACTATATACTTTTGAAATAGTAGTTTATTTTAGAATCTATCTGATTTCCACATGGTCATGGTTGCGTTTTGGGCTGTGACGCCTTGTAGCCCGTGGTTAGCCTCAAAAATAGGTTAAATAGGTTTGTTTTCTGTCATACACATGACATAAATAGTTTCGTCATAATATAAAGTCTCATAATTGGTTTTTATGTAATCTTCATGTCTTCGATTGCTGACTATCTATAATATCATGTAAAATAATATAAAGTTCGGTTAGAACGACTCTCGAAAAGGTTTTAAAAAGAAGTATTGAAGGAAAATATCCAACGTGAGGAAACCTGCACACTGGTTCACAGTTTAAGTTCACTAGTGTGTATGCGACTACTTGCCACGAGTGTCATGCGTGACATAGTCGTAACAAGACATGTCAGATGCCTTTAGGCGACTTGAATAAAATCTGACACAAGCAATAGCAATTAACGACCTCCGTGGCCTAATGGTCATCAAGCCGGACTCTTACACTGGAGGTCCCGGGTTCGAGCCCCGGTCAGGTCAACATGGAAAATGATCTTTCTCAGATTGATCTCAATCTTGGTTGTTTATATAGATAATATATAATAATGCATATGTCTATAACATATACATTATATAATATAGTATCGTCGTCACACAAAGTCGATTTTCATTGATAAATTCTGGCAATTCTTTTTTATTTATTTATTTTTTGCCTATGACCCTGCGTCATTGCATGCGAGACCGAGAGAACACGATAAACTATGAATTGGAATAATTGGAGTTTCAAACTGCGTCCATAAATTCATTGATATTTTAGGATAAACGCAAACCTCAATAACTTTGGTGATAAACGATAATATTAAAATTTGATTACTCATTTTAATATTAAGCCTTTAATTTTTTTGGCATAATTAAAAATGTATGGTGTATATATTTATTTATTAACACAAGAATAAAGATATAGGAGATTTGAATAATTTTGAAACGTATTGCTCCAACCATTCCCTATTGCATCAGGGGAGTCCCTCGCCCGTTCCGTGTACCCCGCCATCCGCAGCCGGCTGGCGTCGGCGCTGGCGGCGTGGCACCCCGCCGACGGCTCCGCTCGGCCGCTGCTGGCCGCCTGGCGCGGCGCCTGGGGCTCCGCCCTCACGGCGCTGCTGCACCAGCACATTGTGCCCAAGCTGGAGCACTGCCTGCAGATGGCGCCTTTGGAGCTCGTCGGCAGGGAAAATGGTGAGTTTTGTATGTATTTTTAATTAATCCTACTAATACTAATGTTATAAATGCGAAAGTTTGTGAGGATGTATGTGTGTTTGTTTTTACTCTTTCACGCGTAATTGACTGGAGGGATTGTTGTGGAATTTGGTACACGGGTAGAATGTAACCTGGATTAACACATAGGGTACTTTTGACCCCGAAATTTCCGCGGAAGCGAAGCCCTGGGGCGCAGCTAGTTTTGTTTAATATAAGACTTTGAATACATGACTTTTGATAAAGCAATACTTATTCTGTAATTTATGCATGCAGATTGTTTCATTTGTTTCACAATATTTTTAATTGTTATTTATTTTTGTATGCCTTGTTTCAGTGTCATTTATTGTCAGTATTATTCATACTAATATTGTCAAGACTAAAGTCACGTCTGTTTCGCTTTGCGGCTAAAAAGTTGAGCCGACTTTTATGAAATTTTGAATAGATTTAGTTAATAACCCGAGACCAAACTCAAGCTACTGCGGAGTTGCAGGCAACAGTCTATTATGTTTCTCGAATTTTATTTATAGAATCACGTTTGTATCTCTTACGGGTTAGACAGAGCGAAGAGTTGCGAAACTCGAAAGCGGAAGCTTATTTATAGAATTGAGATTAAACGCATTACATTGTTAGCCTATGAGATCTGTCATTCAATCTCCAATTTATAGCCTTTTCCCTTGATTGACTTTCACATTCTGCGCGGAAGGAGAAGCTAGGCTCTGTTTTTATTTTGCTCCTAGAGCTGCATGGAAGGAATGTTATTTTTTTGGGATTAATTTTCTACACTGTGATATGATATGACTTGGATAAAACGATAATAGAGATTATAACTGATTGTAAACAACATTTTGAACTTAGTACTGAATTAATTGATTTTATTTGATGATACAATTACAGATAAAGAATGCTTAATTAAAAGTAGTGTTAAGTGACATATTTAAAATTTACTCGAAACCAACTAGGCATGCCAAAGACCGTGCGAATGGCGACGAAAACGCTGGGTTCCGACGCTCCGTGGCCGAGGAAGAAATCGGGAACACGCTCTGATGAGAGTGAGAGAGAGAGAGAGAGAGACTGCATGAAAATTACTATTGTTAATGTACCATGTTCATACTTACTAATATCACAGCACAGATTAATGATTTTCATGCAATTGTTTTTTTTAGGTGGTAGCCGAATTGACATTAGGTTTTTATGAGTAGTTTATTAACAGTGATTGAAGTTTATTCCATATTGAATTTATAAATGAGAATGGAACCGAAAATTTTGAAATTGTTTATGAGAAAAGTTGATTATCTATATAAGAATTTCACTAATATTATAAAGTGAAAGTTCGTGTGTATGTGTGTATGTCGTGATACCGAAATTCCGAAGAAACCTTCAGGAGCAACATAGTATGGTTTTGCCTGAGCGCAGATGGGACAGGCCTCTGGTGGATGAATGAGGAAGATGGACCATGCCATACCAACCATCCAACATTATTGTATTGAATATTTTTACTGTACTCTGGGTGAATTCACAAGGGTGACTATTATGTCATTTGTTATAATAGTGGTAAAGTTCTTGCCACTGAACCCAGAGGTCCCGGTGCGGTCATGATCTTTTTTGATTGGCCCGGGTCTTGGATGTTTAGCTATATATGTATTGTATATTTGACAACCTCGGTGGCGTAGTGGTAAAGTTCTTGCCACTGAGCCGAGAGGTCCCGGGTTCTATCCCCGGTCGGGTCATGATCATTTTTGATTGGCCCGGGTCTTTAGCTGGATATGTATTTGTTATAAAATATAGTATCGTTGAGTTAATATCCCATAATACAAGTCTCGAACTTACTTTGGGGCTAGCTCAATCTGTGTGATTTGTCCCAATATATTTATAGTTGTTCTTCACGCTCAAATATTCATTTTTATGAAATTTAGTATTGAGTTCACTGATACCATAGGGTACCTACTTTTTATTCTGACTTTACGCGATTCCTGTACGATTGGTCAAAAAGTCTGATAGTCAATGGCGATTTATGAAGTAGATGGCGCTACTATTCATTAAAATGTGACTATATTTTTTTAAAATCATTACGCGGGTAACACCACACAGTTACAGCGAGTAGTTTTCAGTCTTGTTTGTCATTCTTTCACGTCAAAACGGAAAATTAGATGGAGGCGATTTTTGATGCGGAGATAGACGTTCGTTACAGTAACAGAAGTAGACGGATTGGGGAAAAAAAATACAATTTGAGAAAACAGACCAAATATTTAAAATAGACCGAACGGGAAGGTAGACCGATCGTTCCGGAGCATACAGCAACAAAAAGAAAAAAAATAGATTTTTTTTTAGCGGAGGGGTAAACTCCACAGCTGGGCATATACCCCTCCGCTAAAATGAAATGAATTAATGCTAAAATGAAAATAGTTAATTAAAAATGAACTAAATGGAGAGTCCGTCCTCTCCATTCCCGCAGTACATAATGTCTTACTTTTAATAGATGACAAAATGTGGCGTCCAAATCAAAAAGGACCTTACAGCGCCCGGCGCTTACGCCATTATTGTCGTTGTTTTGTATTCGAACAACGGCAATATAGACCTAAGTGCCGCCACCATAAGGTCCCTTTTTATTTGGACGGCCACATATGTTTGTCTAGAATGATGCTTTTACTCTTTTCTATGTGTTTCTGTTGATGCTAATATACTTTTTATCTATATACCCAGCGGCGTGGCTATGGTGCGTTGACTGGCTGGAGCTGCTTGGCGCTCCTACTGTGGCAGCCATTGCGTCCAGGGCGTTGTTGCCGAGATGGCTGGCAGCGTTGGCGGCATGGCTCAACACAAATCCGACTCACGCCACTGTGCTCAACTCGTACACTGACTTCAAAGTGAGAAAGTTTTAATATTGCATATTTTTTTTATCCATACTTCCATACTAATATGCGATAGTCTGTTTATCTCACTGTTACGCTTTCACGGCTAAACCGCTGGACCGACTTTGATGAAAATAAATATGCATGTAGTTGAAGATCCCCGTTCAAACGTAGGCTAAATTTTTATTTCATAAATCAACCCTCTAAGAAAACTACAGTTTTATTTTTCTACGGTATAGATATCTCTCATTGAAACTACATGTAATATGTAAGTATGTTTCCTTCCACAGAAAATGTTCCCCGAGGAAGTATTGAAGGAGCCAGCGGTTCGCGACGCGTTTAGGAAAGCCCTGGACATGATGAACAGGAGCACTGACATCGAGACTGTGGAGCCCCCCCCTCCGCCCCGCTTCACCGTCACAGACACAAAGGAAACGTCTAGAATCGCCGACGTGTTATCTTCGACTACCCAACAAAAAAGTTTTTCCGAGTTATTAGAATCTAGATGTATAGAAAAGGGGATAACTTTTGTACCTATAGCCGGGAAGACAAGGGAAGGTCGGCCGTTGTATAAGATAGGGGATTTGCAGTGTTACGTTATAAGAAATGTTATTATGTATTCCAATGATGGCGGACGGACTTTTGGACCGGTCAGTATGGAGCGACTGCTTAATATGGTTGAAGAATGAAATAAATACGTGTAGATTTTATTTGGAGGTTTTATTTTAGACATAATTGTCTTTCAATCTATATTTTTCTTCGCAGCGATAAAAGTTTATATAAGTATGAGGTGTGTTTACAATTTCCTGTTTAATTTTCATTATTTATTTATTATATTTATTAAAGTAATAATAAAAAATAAACGAATAAATTATAAATTCAGCTACAAAATGCCATATTACATGTTGAAAATAAAATAAAATTCAAAACAAAATAAATAAAATAAAATTCAAAATTCTAGTAATAATAATAAACTTTCATCCAATGTACAGTCAACAGTAAATTAATCAACCGCGGCCTTTTTTTCATCGAGTATGTTTTTTCTAACTCTGGTGTCAGATTTTATTCAAGTTGCCTAGAGGCATCTGACATGACTCTTACGACTACTTGCCAACACCTAGACGCATACACGTGAACTTCAAACTGTCCACCAGTGTGCAGGTTTCCTCACAACGTTTTCCTTCACCGGAAGCAAGTGGTAGTCAATGAAAACTGCTATATATGTGTTAGATTAGTATACAAACTCATGTGACAGGAGTGAGATTCGAACCTGGGACCTTTTTTTTTCCTATTTACCGCCTGCGGAGCTGGGGAAACTCATCATGGGCACCTGGGAAGGGAACCCCAGGTAGTGCCGGACTCCTACCGGCTAAAACCCCATCTACCACAGACGGCGAGTGCATGTACCGTCTAACATTATTAGAGCCTTTATTTACGTCTTTTATTTGCTTGTGTATATAATTTAATTTTAATTGGTCAATACAATATGTGCTGAACATGTATAAAATCTTTTGTTGCCTTTCCCTATATTGGGTTTGTCTAATGTACTAGTTATCACACTTGTTTTGTTATAGTTATATTTGTACTGCATCTCGTCCTACTGTTTACATTACATTTCGATCACAGGCGGTACTTAACGTATCTTGAGATGCGGTTGACTGTACCTAAATTCTAGTTGGTGGACTAAGCTGATACGGCATCTTTCAGTTTTCTATAAAAATGGTTTTGTAATAAAATCCTGAAATATTCACGGTATCCAAGTTTTACCTTTGTAGTTACAACCTCCCTAAATATAAATAACTAATAAAATAAGCCTTATACCCCTAAATATAATAAACTAAATAACGAAAATACACAATATACTCTCCCTTGCCTCCCTTGCACCCTATTGAACCTATATTACTGTCATTCTCACGTAAGTACGTAACTACATACCTACATGTGCAGATGAAACCTGACACTATTACATAGACCTCTTGGTAAATGTGTTAAAAGAAAAGTTAAATTAGATTTGTTTTTCTTAAATACCTATTTAAAAAAGTTGACGAAAATTTTCTAGACATCAATAGATACTTACAATTTACATGTCAACTAAGGTCATTATACCCTACACAAAAAAAAAACAATAGGTCTTATCAAAAAATCCGAAAAACGTGCACTAGGCAAATTAGTATAATAACTCAAATGAATCCTAATTCAGATGAATGTTTCGGATTACGATTAGATAATATGTGAGATAATCGATAAGGGATGATCTTGCAAATCGACTGTGACAATGTATATAAAGTCATAATTGTTCGGTGAGATATAGTCGTGCATACGCATCGATAAAGCTTCATTATAAATAGAAAGTACTCTGTGGATAAAGCCATGGCGAGGTTTGAACTGACACATACGTTATTCCACATTTTAGCAGGTTATTTTTTTTTTACGTATTGGTCATTAAAATCTTATTTAGTTATTAAAAGTGACAGTTTGAACTTTATATAGTTGCGATTGGAGTTACGCACATCGATCACAGTTTAAAGTAACAGATCTTGGTGTAACGATTTATTTGTTTCGGCTGAAATTTCAGTCAACATCCAAATTGGTGGCTAGTGTTTTTGCATATACGTACTCTTGCTCTCAAAGAAAAAGGTTTCTGCTAGAGTCTCGTCACTATGTTATATGTTTTTAGTTTTATTGTGTTAACAAATAGTATAGATTGGATTTTTTATTGAAAATATGTACTCAAAGTGCTATTACAGAAATATTCTAATGTACAATATTTCGTAGAAATTTGTCCAGTAGATTTTCTGTGATTGAATAAGAAACATATTTGCCTTGCACACATTCAAACTGTCGCCTAATATTTATTTTGTATTTCGCATTGTTTTGTCATTATGTGTACAGTGTGAATATTTTGTATTATATATATTTATAATTACAGGCGCAATCGCAGTCTCATCTCTCGAAGCGACATCGAGCGCGGACACACTATCAGGTAAAATACAATTTAATTTGTGAAAATTACCGTACAACTAAATTGTAGTACCCATGTGAAAATGATATTTATGTCGAGTTAGGTACCTATTTAAACGCAATTTAAATAATTTCAGTTTTAATATTAGTACCTATTATTCCATTATTCATAATTACATAGGCCTTACCATTAAATTAAGTATTATATATATAATATATAATAAAAACGTGTCGCACTGCAGCACATAATACCTACTCACAATAGACATATGTGTTTGTGGTATATAATATTATACTTTAGTATAACTTTTCACTTTTGTTCTGCTGTCAAATAATATAAAAAAAGCATTTATGTTTTTAGTCTTTCGGTCTTTTAATAACGCGAATCTTGAAAAGTGAACTTTGAGAGACAAATTTTAATGGTGGTCACCCTATTGGTGGATCAATTCTCATAAATATGTTTGTTTGTCTTTACCTACCTCGATTGTGACGGAACTGTGTCAGACTTTTGTTATGTAAATTAATGAATGTTATCGTCAACATGATGCGGGTAGGTATACTATTTACTCGAATAGTGTACCGGTATAGTTTACACTAAGTAAATTTTTTTTTTTACTAGCGGCTCGTATCGGATTCGCTCGGGTGAAACCATAATAATTTATAAATCTAAACTTAATTGTAAATTGTTTACATCATTTGATAATGTGATTCCTGAAGAAGTTTCACCCTATTTAATGATGAAAAATGAAACCATACAAATATCCGTCACGGTAGTTTTTGAGTTTATCGCGTTCGTAGTAGACAGACACGACAGACCTACTTCTTTTTATGACATTATACAGCTCTTCAAGCTTCAACACACATTAATATTAGTATGGATTAGTTATTAAGATATCAAACTTAATAGGATTATAAACTCGTCAACTAGTCCTTGCTGTCAACGTCATGAAGCCCGAGGGCATCGTAAAAATAAACCATACAATTTTGAACAATCTGTTCTGATTGTAAGTACTTATGACTGGCCGCTTCACACCAAACTTCTTTAAAGCGCTATTGTTGTCTAACAGAAATATTTATATTTTTGGTTATGTTTTATTTGGATTTATTACTAAAGACTAGGCCTATTAGGCCTCAATTTTTGATGTACACTACAGACTTGGCTTATGCCTTCTTCTTCAGTGGATATTAGCCACTCTTATTTATATATAAATATTCAATACAAAAGACTTGGCTGTATGGGCTAGTACCCTTTGCCTCCTCAATAAAACGAGGGAATAAACAAAAAAAAAAAGAACAGCTGTCATGGCTTATCTTTCTAGTCACCGTACGACATCTACGAGAGGAGATGGAGAGGTCTTATTATATGCCGGGAACTACAAACTAGACACCTCGTCTTGTCTTTTAGCGCCTTAGATTAGGAAAAAATCCCTTATCGCATACTTCTAGCACAGAATTATAGGGAATCCACTACTCCTGCACTTCTGTTGTTTCGATAGAAAGCATCTTTAGGCTAATCTTGGATTAGCTTATCTTTTCTCATTATAAACAGACGTGACACGATAAGCGTTCATAATTATAAACCATAATTCTTATTAATATTCAATTGTACGCGTATCAGGACACGTAAAAGGATAAGATCTAAATAATAAAGATAGGATGTCAATTATGTTTTATTATTTGATAATTACATGTTTTGGTTTATACTAGTTATCATATTGTCTAACCTAATAATCCTAATATTAAGTATTTGTTGTTACATTATTGGTGATTTAGATACCCTTGGCAATGAAATCAGTAATGAAGATAATATTCGCTTTCCCAAATAAATTTTGACCGCTAAAAAGTATGACTCCTATGCATCTCTCCTTAATCTTTTATTTAATCGTGCCAGATCGCTTAATATGGTAGGCGACATTTTTATGACATATTCGAAGGCCCTCATATTGTTAGAAACAGCAGTTAAAAAATACTGTTGTAATGACAATACTTTCAAAGATATAACAAAAATAAAATCTCACATTTTTGGACTCGTCCAAACGCTCCTTACTAAATAATGTGACGTCACTGTATTAATAGATCTTAGTATATTTACTTCAACACAATAATCTGTTAAACCTTGCGATTAACAGAATATTTCAAAAATATTATACATAAAAATCCGTCTGGAAGTTTTTTTTGAGTTACTTTCAAACTCATATATGGCACCGTTATGTATTGAACTAAAAACAAAACCATGTCGCGTTTCAATATTGAACAGCGCCATCTATCGCAGAAGGACTAAAACTGTAATTGCTTTGAATTGGTATCGTGCATGAGACATTTTTTTGAAAATAATGCTAATTTATAATTTTTTGCTAACTGTGACGCTTTATTGGTGGGTAACACTCAAAATTTTATGACTTTTCTATGCGATGCGTCTATATAAATTTATTCGTGTTTAATTATGTTCATTAGATATCGAAAAATTAGATTAAGAAAGAGTAAAAAGATTCATTTTCTTCCGGTGCATAAGGTCCATAGTATCATAACATCTGCAGTATCATTTCGTCCATAGTATTATAATGTCTGTCATTCATTACAATTACAATACAATAATCTGATAAATCTTGCGATTTACAGAATATTACAAAAATACATTCAAAATCCGTCTAGCCGTTTTTTTGAGATAAGTCAATTGTATGTAAGGCACCGGTAAGTATTAAAATAAAAACAAAACCATATCGCGTTTCAATAATGAACAGCGCCATCTTTCGCCGAAAGACTAAAACTCTAATAGCTTGCATTTGTATGGTGGTTATCGTCCTTACGAAACATTTTCTTACTATCGCCAAGCTTTGTTGCGGTTCAGTATATATTGCTTGTTTTTCATTGCAGTAAATAAAAGCTCTCATACTAACTACGCAATTGCGTTACGTTCATTCGCCGCGTCGTTGTCGGCGGAGTGGCGGCAGTCATTCCGCCGTACTAACTCTTTTGTATTCCGTGGGCATTACATACAAGACAAATTTATGTAAATTTGTTTACTTTAGTGTGTTTCTTTATTTATATACATATAACTATATCGTTGATTGTATTTTCAAATAAAGAAAGTATTGTTTCTCCCTTGATATGAAATATTTTTCGTTGAACCTTTCTGACGAAAATTGTTTTGGAACCTATTCAAAACTAAACTCTAAATTCTGTTTTTTCGTAATGCTTTATGGTACATTTAAGATACACAATAAAAAAACCCTGATTACAGAGCAATGGGAGGCCACGTCGATAGTTCTGCCTCGCGGCAGACCCGTGAATCAAACCCTAGGACCTGAAACCTCCGTGTACTGCAAGCTGACCGACCCCACACAGCGCGTTGTCTTCGAGGGCCATGGCCGATGCAATTTGGTTTTGGACAGGGTGACCAACAATCACGCTGGCATTTGGGTCATGGATGTGGGACTACAAGGGAATATGCTGACGACTACGTATAGAATCACTGCGCTAGTTCGGGGAACTGGTAAATCCAACTATTTATATCTAGCCTGCCTGCAGCTCCGCCCGCGGTAGCGGTATGTTTGACCTCGTCATTACTGTTCTAAACACCAAAACCACCACCAGCGGTTTCCTTTGGTCCACTCGTAATTAATAGATAGATGATAGATAAAACATTTATTTGTAAAACAACATAATAGGTACACAACAAGACTAAAAGCACAGTATACATAAGGACAATTGAAGAGCAAGTGTTCTGTGTTGCAGCAATACAAAAAGGCCCATCTCAGTACACATATCACCCTATTTACAAAACTAACTAATTGGTTACAAAAAAGGAATTTTCCTTCATTGTTTCATGAAAAAAGACTATTTTATCTTTATTCATATCCGTTTTAATCGCGAAAGCGTGACAGATAGACTTTCGTATTCGACATGATATTAGATTAGTAACTTCTATCGTAAGTCTACGCAACTCTTGGCTCTATCTGCCCCGTAAGACATAAAGACGTGATACTATATACGTATGTATTAATAAATCGCAATTTCTTCTCGAACCTTCTCACTTTTATTCTTTGTCAGAACAACGTATAATTTTCGTTAAATCACAGGAGACAAGCCAACAGTATCCACCTACGTGGCCAAAGAGCAGCCAGAAGTGACCCTTAAGTGCTCTGTGCCCGTCGAGTACGAAGTCAAGTCGTGCCTGTTCCAAGACCCGACCGGCCGCGTGATCATGTCCACTGAAGGCGCTTCCGAGGACCGCTACATCTCCTCTGGCTCTGGCACCACGTATGTACCTGAGGAATCATGTTCACACATGTTTTTTCTCATCCACGCGTGTTGCTAGTACCGCCTCGCGTATACCGTGGTCGCGCCTCGCGTGTCTTGGTTGCGCCCGTATACATCGAAAATCAGAGTTCGCAGAAATAAATCTTAGTTTAAAATGATTCTGCTATGCGATCTGCTTGGCGGTGTACATCAACCGCTTTGAGACCGCTGTTGTTGTTTCCCCAAAATAATGTGATAAGCCTCTTTAGATCAACACTTATATTAAATTTTTAGGTGAACTTGGGCTTTGGGAAATGTAACACCTCTCCAAATGTAACACGCAAAAATGAGAGAGAAGGGGTCCTATCTGGAGGAAAAAGTTCAATCCAGTTATTTATTTATTCTGTTTTTAAAAAACCTACACCTAATCACAAGTTTTCGTTAAATAATTTAATTAACATATCCGTATCCGTTTTGTTTCAGTGTGAGCGGTGGCGTCACGATGCACGAGTGCGGGCTCCGCATCACGGACCCCGCGGTCTCGGACCTGGGCATCTGGCGCTGCGCCGTGGAGACTGAGCAGGACGTCTACTACGGCTTCCTCACCGTGCTGTGCCCCTGGTCCATGCAGGATCCTGACATCGCCGCTGCTGTCGTCTCAGGTTGACATCGATTATCCATATTATAAAACAGTCCTCTGCCGCGTCTGTCTGTTCGCGATAAACTCAAAAAGTACTGCACGGATTTTCATGCGGTTTTCACCAATAAATAGTGTGGTTCCTGAAGAAGGTTTAGAAGGTTGTATCATTTATTATGTTTTCAACCGATCGAAGCCGGGACGGGTCGCTAGTAATAATAATAAATGGCCCACTTTAAGCACTAAGCTTGTAACGCGGGTTCGATGGACACAAATACTGGAACGGGCACAACACACCCAAGAACCGCAGACAAATATTTGTAATTACTTACAGACAAATAATTATAATAAATATAAATAAATAAATATATTAAGACAAATCACACAGATAGAGCTAGCCCCAAAGTAAGTTCGAGACTTGCGTTATGAGATACTAACTCAACGATACTATATTTTATAACAAATACATATATAGATAAACATCCAAGACCCCCGGGTCTTGGATGTTCAGTCAGAAAAAGATCATTTTCCATCATGACCCGACCGGGGATCGAACCCGGAACCTCTCGGTTCAGTGGCAAGAACCTTACCACTGCGCCACCGAGGTCGTTATCACATATAATATTTTGTGTACTTATTAGTTTGTAAGATAGAAGATGAATTATGATAATTTGTATCTTCTTTGCTTTCGGTGAAGGAAAACATCGCATGAGAAAACAGTCTAAGTGCGGTATATGTCGGTAGGTAATCGTAAAAGTCCTTTAAAAAAATCTGACACCACACTCGATGAAAGTCACCACTTCGTATCGTCGGCATCCCTGATTTTTGATTATGATATATTATTAGATTAGATTATATTCTAAATCTGTATCTTCAAACGCCTCGTCCAAAATCTTCGATTTACGATCTTAATGTACCTATATTTCATGTGACATGTATGTATAATGCCAGCTAAACATTATATATTTATTATCGCGATACAACACTGCTGGTTAATAAACACTCTCAAAACTAACAAACTGTGCAATGTTCTTACATTCGCGGCTTAATAATAATAATAGGTAATAGTTTATTTCAGATTTCAATCAATACGCGATTTTGAAAATAAAACAAAAATTAAACATGTAACATACAATAACATGTCCTTGTTATTCCAGAACCGACTCTGTCGTCAACGCGCACGGAGTTGGTGCACATGGCTGGCGAGAGCATGACCTTGAGTTGCTCCATCCAGTCTCCAATCAGGTACTGCTACTTCAGGGCGCCCAACGGCAGGACCTACAGCGTTTCTCCAGGTCAGTTTACTTTACAAACTGTTTGTGTGTCCCACTAGTATATAGTAAGTTACACTATATTATATATAATATAGTGTAACTTATAAAACGTAGGTACATAAATTACTACAACATTGTTTGATTCCTTATTTTGAACCACGCAACGGATTTGCGGTTTCATTTATTACTCGACTGCAAAGGAAGGAAGCATCTTGTATGTATGTAATATTCTTTATTACTTCATATCTCCAAAACTGTTGAACGGATTTACATATCGTTACATTCGTCTTAGTTGCCCGAGTGTTCTTAAATAGGTGACGTTAAAAAAAACAAACATGGAGGTCATTGGACTTGGTGAAAAACGTTTTTTTTTTCGGATACTACAATATAGGTATCAAATTAAAGCTCAACGCTACGATTCTTAAGCAGGCGGGTTTATTGTTTTTAGAAATTTTGCTTGTTAAGCCAATTTATTCCCGAATGTTTATAGCCCACGTGCGAAGCCGGCCCGGGTCGCTAGTAAATAATCAATATATATAAAACTCTTCCGTTACTGACTGTCTGACAGACAGCGTACCTACAGCCAAAACTACTGGGCGTAGGAAGCTGAAATTTGGCATGTAGGTTCCCTGGGGAGTGTAGGGGAGCACTAAAAAGGGATATCCTTAAATTCCCACGGGAAACGGATTTTTACTCATACGCGAAGTTGTGGGTAAAAGCTAGTAGTCTATATATTTTCAGCCAGCAACACGGACGAGTTCGAATACGTCGGCGCGGGTCTCGACTCAGGCGAATGCGGCATCAGGTTCAACAGGCTGCTGTCGCAGGAGGAGGGGCACTGGCCCGCGGGCCGCTGGAGCTGCCACGTGGGGCTGCCCGATGAGACTGAGGCCGAACAGAGGGTCAACATGCAAGTCCAGATTAATCGTAAGTTCTTTATTTTCGGCAGTCCATTGAAAAACGGTGCTTTATTGCAATTAAATTGAAGAAGCGGTGCTTTATTTAGTTGCACCTGTGATCGAAACGTCCCAAGTTCTAATCCTATTCGAACTCGTAAAAGTCAAGTCAGATGCCTTTAAGCGATTTGACTAAAATCTGACACCTGTGTTAGCAATAACACACGAGATAAGAAAGGAGTGGTAAAGTCTATGAATAGTACAAAACCAAAATTTGTGTCATTTCAATAACAAATAAAATGGACAAGATTGATTGATGAATGTTGCCAGCTACAAAGAGCACAAAAGCGCCATTTACTTTCTATTATTTATAGCATACAAATTGTATTAAAAATTTTTATAAACATAATTTTAAAATTTCCAGGCCCCATCGAAGTTAGCCAGTACCTAAACTCTGCGAGTGACCTAGTGATGGAAGCTGATGTGTTCCAACAGCAAGCCGTGGAGTACTGTCGCTATGTACGCATTGATGGATTTGGTAAGAGTTTACATCTCTCTCTCTCTCTCTCATCAGAGCTTTCTCCTGGTTTCAGCTGATGAGCGTCGGAGCCCAGCCGTGCTCAATCTACACGATGTGATTGAAATATAAAGATTTAGATTGGTCAGTTAGCCCTATCCAATAGCATAATCCAGTTGTAAGATATCATAAGGTTATCTGTTCGGTAACCTACTAATATTATAAATGCAAAAGTTTGTGAGGTTGTTACTCTTTCACGCAAAATCTTCTGGACGGATTGTTATGAAATTTGGTAACACGGGTAGAATATAACCTGGAATAAATACATATTTTATCCCAAAATTCCCACGGAACGAAGCCCCGAGGCGCAGCTTGTTGTAGGTACATATGACCCGACAGGCCACAAATATACTTTTAATTACATCATATTTTGTAGATGCAACAAAATATTGGACTATCACAGACTTTCAATAAGCGGTGTGAAGCTGAGAGTTCTGGTCCATAGGTTCATATTAATTTGACGTCCCTACCTCAGGTTTTACGTCAGCAACTCTCCCCGAGTCTCGCTACTCGTCCACCGAGCAGCGCGCGCGCGGGCACTGCGGGCTCCACATCTCCGGCCCCACCATCCTGGACCTCCACCCATGGACTATTGCTGCCAAGATTGTGGGCAGGGAAGAGGAGGTTCTAGATATCACCAACCATAGCATGAATGTACCTTCCGAGCCTGAAACTACTGCATCGAGTAAGTGTGTTTAATTTCATTTTATCCTCGGCTGGGACGCTCAGGATCCTTGTTAAAATGAGTTGTGATTTTACGAGCGGCCACCTATCCTATGTCAACCTTTGGGAATACAAATGAATAATGAGGTAAAGAAATAGAATATTTTGATATATATTATATGGCCAAGGTAGCTAATCTTTATATGGATTTGTTATAACTTTATTTACTAAGATAGTACAATAGCGGATTAAAAGCATTCTCTACCAGTCAATCCCTGTGTCTCATCCTCGGCTAGGTGACGCGACGCCCCAGTCTTTATGTGAATATTTTTTAATCTAGCCTGTGGATGCTTCTGTCCCACTGCTGGGCAAAATCCTTTATATCCCAATGTGTTGATATAGGCCTCTCAATTTATACCAATTACCTCCAAGAGGTCTTAGGTGAAAATAGTTTTGAACGGGAAAGAGGCGGATTTATGTATTAACGAAAATATGTTCCAGGAAACAACGTCTGGATCTGGTGCACTGCAACCATTTCCGGAGCGATTCTGATCGCCGCGGCCATCATGTTTATCCCGTCCAAGAACAGGGCCCGCGCCAACTCCTGGAAGAACAGCCTTCGCGCCAGCCTCACCAAGAAGCCCCTACCAGCTGATTCTGCGCCTAACTCCACCCCACCCGCTATGAGCGCGTGAAATTAAAAAAAATATGTAAAGTTTTTAAAAAATCACGCCATCCGCCTTAGAGCGTGAAATTAAGTGAAATACCTCTCTAACATAAAAATATTTCTGACTATATACTTGATATTAAACGCATTTTACATTTATCTTTGTTTTTTTTTACCGTCACATCTTGGGTCTGTCAAATTATATTATCTCAGTGGGGTATTATGTAATCTGAGTCTCACACTTGGTATTATTAAACGTATTTTAATTATTAATTTGAAATTTAATTTCGTTTCTGAAGTTGTTTCCATGTAATAATTTTAGGCCGTATCTGGTTGCACACTAGCGTCACTCACATCTTTGCTAAAAATAGTGTACAGCTAGATAAAAACAATTAAAGAAGGATTTTTCAGTGGGATAGTAAGGTGTCAACATGTTCACAAACAATATTTAGTAACTATAACAAAAACAAAACTATGTAAGCATGCAAACAAAATAAAATGTATTTTTCGCTAAATCTAATGAATACGACACGAATACATACTGTTAATTACATTCACTGGCAATTATATAAGATTAAGAATATATTACTAAGTATAATATATTACTAAGTAAGTATTATGGTAGGTAAATACGAGTAGGTACATTAGAACATAACAGAAACTATTCTATTTTTAGTAGCAAAAACTTAAAATTCTCACATCAATGCTGAATTAAGTACCTAATTTGAACATTTACATTTTACACCAATTGCATGCTAAACCTTTGGAAAATTGTACTTTTTTCTTTTAAACCTATCATTATAGGTATAACACAATCTGGCATTTAAATATAAGTAGGCATTTTAAGATAGGTAGGTATGGCAAGTATTTCAAAATTAGATTTTATCCAAAACATTTTAAAAATAGACTTAAATACAATATAAAAACTAAAATATGACACTAATTACTAGAAAAGTGGAGTAAATTCTTAAGTATCCATCAATAACTCATATAGGTATAAAAATATGTCTATTTACAGCCTCTAGGCACATGCAAGATGATTGTTTTGATTTTTGATACTTTATTTTTTAAATGTTAAAACCGGTCTGATTTTGATGACCGGTCTTTTTGTAAACTACCTACTGACCTAAAAGTGGTCGAAGGGAAGGAATTAGGTAACTGTAAGTCTAGATAGGATAGAGGTCATAACTCGAATATTTCAGCATAAAATTTTGTTTTGTCATTGCGCCAAATTCCTTTGAAAACTGACAGCTCTAAAACACTGCACGCTATTAGCGACACCTAGCGAGAAATTGCATAACGACAACGCGTAATTAATAGGTCGGATGACCAAACAGTAGCGGGTCCAGATGAGCCCGGTGGCGGCGAGCGTCGCGGACTGCGTCGGGGACACCTTATCCAAGGGGCGCCGGTACTCGTCCAGGGAAACCAACACTAAAGCCTGGAATTTTTGGGTTGATACAATTTCTTATGATAGGATCGGATGTTTTGAATTATCAATTTACACATGATGAGTAACTAGTTTTGACGTTTAACCTATCTATCATGTGAGCGTTTTCCCGCAGCCATTAAGCGTCGGAGCCCAGGGCTTGTTTTACTACTTTTTCGTCTCCACGTCGCACGGTCGTCGGAATCCCTAGTTTTCAGACCATTGGCACGCGTACCATCCTTGACATCAAGTCAAGCAGATCACCCACTACCAGCCTCATACAAACACTTCCTCTAATATTAGTAGTTTAAGTAGGTTAGATCCCACTTCTGGGCAAAGGCCAAGCATCAGTCACCAAGGGTCAGTCTGACCCATGATAAGTAGATAGGTAATATTGGAGCAAACACTACCAAGAACTTTCTGATGCAGAGTACATATTGTAGGTATTCTATGGATCCCTACATGCCAAATCGCAGCTTCGCCCAGTGGTTTCGGCTGTGCGGTGAATGTCGGCCAGCTTCAAATTAATAATTACAAATGAGATTAGAAAGATTTGTATTTATTTTTTATTTGTAGAGAGGCAGGACGACTTTTGATGAATGACAAACTGGTACCTCAGGATCAGGAGAAACATTTATCGCAAAAAACGCGGTATAAGTATACGATCGGTATACTTACTTATTTTTAAACTATTAATAGGTACTTACCAACATGCAAAATGATAACCATGCTACAAATTGATGTAAATTAATCTAATTGTGGCCATAACCTTCGAACATCCAGAAACCTAGTGGGTACGACGCGCAACGTTATATTGTTAAAAAATAATGACACTATTAAAGTTTCGTGCTGATTCCATAGTGTCAGCAAATAAGGAGCATCCGAACATACGTAAGATCTGTATACTTACAACATGCCTTTAACATTTTTTTCAACCGTCCCGTTAGCAATGAACAGTATTTTAAAATGAAATGATAAAGATAGATAAGCCACAAATTAAGCGCAACAATTGACATTTATTTTCTCCTTTATTAATTTTTGAATATATATAGATAACTAATTTGCAAAAGGCGGCAAAAGCGAAAGGCTAATAATTTAAAAAGAATCTGAGGAAGTAATAAATTTACGCTTAATTTGTAAACAATATCGAAAGCGAAGAAATAATAAGATGATTTGATGTAACACAGATATATTTATCAGAAGTATGTAAAAGGTTTACAAAAATAAACAATGTATATTTATACAGATACATGATTTAATAACATTTCAATATACATTTCCACGCTGGACATTTGTATAACATTTTGGTCCTTCGCACACATCTCGACTCAAAACGAAAACAAAATGGATGTCATTTCAAATATATAAAATAAATAATTATCGCGCGTCTCGCTTGTTTACATAAATTAATTACTGGCTGTTATGTAATTTCGGATACAAATAAAAAAATAAAAGTTTGAAGGAAGTAAAATAAAGTATACTTTTAAACTTTATTTTAAAGGAATTAAAATAAAGTTTACTTTGTATCTTCTACAATAAGCGCACTGATCGATGCTGTCGATTGGCCATGGACATTACGTTTACAGTCAACATTTCAAGTCGGGATTGATTCGAAGTATAATGTGCTTAGACATTTACACGCAAAACACTGACACGTCAAGAAGTAGTAAGTTTACGTTACATAGATACATTGTTTTGTTTAGTTGCAGTATCACGAAATTTTTAGCAATCTTCAGCCATTTGGAAAGATTATTATAACTGGGATGGAAGTTTTTTTTTTTAATAACTATAATATATTTTTGTAGGTACCTATTTAAAGTAGGATCTTTTTGTTTGGTATTAAATATCACAACTAACAAAACAATCGAAAAATAATTGAAGTAAAACATATCACATCACTTGGGTCCACAACCATCGACGTAAACAAAATTAATTAGTATATTAAAAAAATTATAGATTTCTTTGTACGAAATAAAACTTATATAGTCCAGTTAAGTAGATATTTGAGTGTTTTCACTCATTCTATTCTAAGGCGAGTGCTTATATAATAAATAACACTCTTATATGTAACATGTCATTACGTATAATTAGTGCAAAGTTTTATGATAAGTGCAAAAGCGAATTTCATACCACATAAGGCCAAGTCGAGTCTCATATGTGGCGCCCAATGACGCAAATGACCTTGTGGCGACAAAAAAAAAATTACTTAAGTACAAATTATTATAGGCTAGTTTAATAATCATAAGGCGAAGTAAAACACAGAAAGTAAAAATTGATAAAATAATTTAACATTACACATTTATATACATGTACAAATAAATATAAATATATTAGGACAAATCACACAGATTGAGCTAGCCCCAAAGTAAGTTCGAGACTTGTGTTATGGGATACTAACTCAACGATACTATATTTTACAACAAATACATATATAGATAAACATCCAAGACCCGGGCCAATCAGAAAAAGATCATTTTCCATCATGACCCGACCGGGAATCGAACCCGGGACCTCTCGGTTCAGTGGCAAGAACTTGACCACTGCGCCACCGAGGTCAATTTTTATAAATGTATCAAACCCGTCAATACTCGTCACCCGGTTAGCACATATAAGTAAATTTCGCCTGTCGTGTATTAAACTAGCCTATAATAATAAGAAATTACATTTTTTTCTTCGTCACAACTTGCGTCGCTTCGGCGTCTTTCGACACCACGTATCCAGGCCAGTTAGATGTTCTAAAAAATTATAATTCTGATAAAGTTTGTAAATTCCTAATATATAGAACGTATACATATATTCCTCTACTAAGTGTGGTTATTTGAACACAATTATTTCGTCAATTACACTACAATAAATAATTCGCATACCCATTGATATTGTATACTAACAAAATTGAACTACATTAGGACTGCAATCAAAAATATGAGACGACACTTCTATTTCTATCAGAGCGAGCGAAAACTAGTGTACTGCCTAGTATATTACTATCTCGCTCTAACATTAAATATTTCAAAAATACAACCCTAACTAAAACCCGTATGTACCCGTAATAAAGTCTACTTTCCTCCACTCGTTTTTGCAGATTGTTGATGCCTAACCGCACGTCCTATTTGGTACAAGCTTGTTAAAGCTACGAACACGTTTACAGCAAATAAGCTATAATTTTTTGGGATAATAACTAGGGAATAACGGGACCAAATGATGCCTGTGGCGGCGAGTGAGACCGATTGAGGTATCGATAAGTTCTCGACTGGCCGATTCAAGTCACCCAAACCTGCTATCACCAAACTCTGAAAGTGTTAAGATGATAATGATGAGTGATAACAGAATGTCAGTTTACAATCACATGATATTTTTACTGTCGATTTGTTTCAAGGTAGCGGTGTCGTGCGGGTTTTTTTTTTTACTTCGAATTTAGCAAAAGGGGAAACTTGATGACTTATTGAATATTTAAAAATCTTATTATTTATAATTTTCTTTATTATCTATATAGGCAGGTGTCGTATAAAGCACTAGTGAGGTTCACAAATCGGTGTTTACGTTACTTACTCAACATACACCCATTTAGAATCTGTTACTTTCATTTCTTGGTGTACAATGTACATGCATACATCTATACCTTATTTTACAAATGTTCACAATTTAGGCATGTCATTTATAGAAATATGAAGGTTATATTAATAAATATTATAAATTAATGACTTCTGGAATTTGCAAATATATATATATATAAATTTTTACAGTGTATTTTTAAACTTATTAAGTTTATATTTTACTACAGAATATATTATAATGTGATATCCATAGGTGATATGATATGGATATAGTATGTCATCACTAAGATGTTTGCACACAGCAGAAATATCATGTGAGTGAAACACATAATGATTTCATCGCATACAATGATACAACAGTGCGCTGAGCTCTGAATTGTGATGCAAATCAAATGTAACTGGGCATGTAATCATTGTATACAATTTCCTTACGCAGTGGCATTTGTAAGAGGGTAAAAGTAAGGATATACTGAGTCTGAGGGTTCATTATGTTAAAGAATATGTCACACTGTATTGTAAAAATATATAAAGTGTACATAATTGATCTTATGCACCTATCTTTTATTTATAAAATATACCAAGTCATCTGTACATATTTTTTCATTGTGACAGTGACTGGAAAATGTTCTATCCATATATAAAGTTTGCCATATGAATATTCGAAAGTTTAAAAACAATATAGATTAAGTTCAGGTATATTTTTAAAAGAATGCAGTTAATTAACTTGCAAATTAATTAAAAAGTTATACTAAAAATCTCAATTCAAAGCTCAGTTAAAACAGAACAATCCTGTTCAAGTATTATAAATGCAAAGATGCGTGAGAACATTGCAAAGGGCTGCCTCCATTAAATTTTTAATATTCCTTTTCTGCAAATGGCCCAAACATGCATATTTTGTCCACCACATTCAATGAATATTATGAAAATTGCTAACATATGGTTGAGGAAATACTTATTCAATTCAATATAATATTTGATTTGTGATAAAAATATATTTAAATTAATTTCTTTTTTATTCTCACGAAAGTTTGTTTGGTACCTAGCACAATTTCCTAATGTCTCATAACCATATGTTGATACAACTGGATATTACGTTTTAACATATCATAAGTCATCATTTCAAGTCAAGTACATAGAACACAGAAGATTAAATCTTTCGAGATACCTTATCACCAGTTATAAAGTATAACATTCACAGTGAACATGATACGGAAATTATGTACGCAAATGCAAATACGCGTCGTGCCCTTAAACAAGGTCCCAGGGCAAAAATAGAGCAACCTTGATTTTGAATTTGTGTTTATCCGCATAACTTACCCATTTGAATGCAGGTGCCCAGAAAAATATGGTTTTAGGACCTGGAATGAGAGTTATAGCGTAATTTCATACCTACATATCACGTAATAACGTTCATAAATTAAAATACGCAATAAACTTACCAGCTTCGTGTTCCCATAGTGGACGAAGTTTTGAAGGAACGAATCTGTCTGCAGCAGTGATAAGGGTTTTGTAAACTTTGGCCATTATTCTTATATTTTGTCCAATTAGTTATAGGAAGAGGAAGGGTTGTGTTTTGAGGTGGTCTACTAGTTTTATTTTAATAGTAGGTAGAGAATTTACATGATCTCTACTATAGTACGGATCGGCCTTGAATTGGAATTGATAAAAGTGACATTTGTTTGAAGTTTGATTAACAGCAGTGACAGTGACAGTATTAGTTGCGTTTTATTTTTGCTTACAGCGCAATCAGCAAACGTAAAAATGGTTCGTTCAATCTTAAGAAATTCAAGTAAATTCACCAAATATTACATTGAAGAATTTTTAGATGACAGCCATTTATAGAACGGATTATTAATCAGGTGCAATAGTTAATTATTAACTATATATATTAAATATTAACTCATCCCGAGTTAATAATAATTAGGTCATATCATAAGGATTTCACAACTACGAACGCGTTCATATGATGGGTGCGGAGTGCGTGTGTTATGTGTCAGTGAGAAAGAATTTGTAATTTTCTTTGTTTATTTTATAATTTTCAGTAATTTCTTGCCTTTGTTTTCATTTAATAAGCAAACGAATGTTGTGTGCGTTTTAATTAATTGTTGAATATGGGTACAAGCACCATGGGTAGTGATTTGCATTCAGACAAGCAAGACAAACTTTTGAAGCTTCAAGCTCGGAAAAAGGAATTGGAGCAAATGCTCGCTGCCAAAAATGAAGAGCTATATAAGTTATGTGTGCAAGAAGTTCATCTAACTGGTATTGTGCCTCCGGAAGCTCCATTGAGCCCCGAAGTCCCGCAGAGGGAGAGATTAGGCAGCGTAAAAAGTACTGAAAGGTCTACTGATGGTAACGATGTTCAAGATGGATCAGACAACTCATCTAGGCGTCTTAGATTCGGTACAGAACGTCTACTCGACGCTGATCAGATTTCTCGTAAAAATCTTTCTCATAGGTTGTCAACCCCGTCCATATCAGGTATGTCAACGAAAAGTGGTCATACTCGACATATTCGTCGACCTGAGACAAGCTGTTCCAATTTCTTCCCTTCTCCACCTCAAGAAAGGAATCCAGAAACCTTCTCGATTCACACTTCCCACACATATCCCGCACTAGCTGGTCGTCAAGAGCCAATTTTAGAAAATATGCACCATGATCATCAAGCACCCATGTATAGGCACCACACACTCACTACTGAGTATATGAATAAAATCTATTATACTAACACCCCTGAGGCTCACAATGTGTCTAGAATGAGAGAGACCCACTTCAGCTCCAGCCATCCAGATATCACTACTCATTATACGCATGGAAGCATTGCACCACATCCCATTCAGAATGGTGTCCGTAACACCCCATTATTATATCAGTATGCTTCACATTTGAAAGCTCAGAGTCAACATTTAGGAGCATTGCATCACCATCAAATACAAAGCCAGCCTAAACGGCGGCCAGAAGGAGTCCGCCGAAATACGTTGCAGAGAACTCAAACATATCACCTTACATCTCATAGTGATTACAACCAACATTTAGAGAATATGGATAACTATCGTCATAGATCCCAGCCTGATATTCAAGAGCACAGTGAAAGAATGCAACCTCCTATTGATAGAGTGGCTGTAGTGCCAAACTCCTTGCCTTTTCGTGAGCGGAACACTACTAGACAGCCTATGCATATGCAACTGCAAGTTTCTACAGATGATTACGGTCGAGAAGATCGCCGGACATATCCTGATGCTATGAGCCCAGTCAGTCAAATATCTGGTTACTCGGTGTCTAATTTTGATTCTGTCAGCATGAACAAATTCTCACCATTATCGCAAAATGATATGAAGCTAAAAGAGAAGCAATGGTATGAGACATCTCTTGATTCGCCAACAAAACCTGAAGTGCCTTTGCTTAAAAAGAGTAATAGTTTAAAACGGACATCAAGTATAGGTAATTCACAAGCTTATGAAGTTATGATCTCATCAGGTCGTCATTCTGCCATGCAGAGCCCTAGCCAAGTGCCTCATAGCCCTCCGGTGCTGTCCCCTAGTGCTGTGTCATTAGAGTCGCCTAAGAATTTAACAGTTATTGAGCAAGGCAAGTGTATACCGTACAGAGAAGAGACTAAGCCTTTTGAAATGTCAGATTTTTATAAATATTCTACAAAATTTAGGCAAAACACTGGCCCAAAACCGGCTGCCAATTCTGTGACGAATATAACTGTTAATTCTATGTACAATAAACTACCCATGGATTTGCCTCAGTACCAACAGGAACACTGGCACCCCCATGGCAATTGAGTTATACCTTTTACCTGCAATGCAATTTGTTATTAAAAGTATATATGTTACTGTAAAAGCCCATATACAGGTAAATCTTAGGCTTTTTCAGAAAATCTTAGGATTTACCGGCATGGGTTGGTCAATGTAAGGATTTATAAATAATTGACGATTTTTCGGGCTTTTGCCATTAGAATTTAGTATATGCTAGGTTTTGCTACTGTCGGCTGGTAAATGTTGGTTTTGAGAATAAATTAATGAGTAATTATTATTAATCATTTATTTTTCAGTCAAAACCTTGGTATTATAATTATGAGAGTAATTAATTACCTAAGTAATTAGTCAAATCGTTACCTATTTTCAATTATTTTCATTTGGTAAGTATTGTTATTTACAAATGTTTTTATATTTTAAAGGTAAGGTTATACCTTCCTTTAAAATACTTCTTAAATAGTAAAAAATAACAAAATTATAATTATTTTCTTTTAACATTTACCATGCCTTTGATGTAAATCTTAAGATTTACCAAGTGAATGGTGGTAAAAGTTAGAATCACATTATTGTTCGGACATTTACCATTAAGAGTTGGTAAATCTTAGGTTTTACTGGAATATCTAAGGATTTACCTTAGTTTGTGCTTTTACAGTAACCTATACATATAATATCTTAGATTTTTTCTATATCACTCAAGGAATTGGTAATTGTTCAATTGATATAATGTTATGTACTTTTACCCAGGCTGTATATTTTACCTTATTTTATTGTACATAAGTAATGTTTTAGAAATAGTAAATAATTACTATATTAAATCAACAAATTGTTTCATCTCTCTTTGGATTCTTTAAACTTATGCTTGCTGTTATTTCCTACGGGCTTGTCATCTCTTAATGCAATCTACTTTGCGACCTAAACTGATCAGCATCATAAATTTGTACCATCTAATTAATTTTTAGTATGAATGTGATTCAGTTTAGGTTCCTAAGTTGAACTGAGTTGCATTGGTATCGTTTCGTAAAAGTTGATAATATGCCAACTGATGAAATATTGCCATTTTAATAAAATCCTCAAAATATCTGTGATTCCATATTGGTATCAAGTATACCAATAGTTCAGCCATTTTTTAATTTCATTTCTTACCTGCTTTTATGTGTTATTGCAATTAGTTATAATCACCTTTTTAATTTATAATGAAATGAGCAGATATTTCACACATTTTCATTAATTATAATGATTTAAGTATTAATTATTATAGTCGGTAATAAAATCTAAAAAAAAAACATAGCCATATTAAATAATGAGTTATAAATAATGAGCCTTATTAAAATACCTTAGCTTTAGATCTGTGATAGTGTGTGAATTATATTAGCATCATAGCATGACAATAATTTGGATTAGTAAAATGTTAATTAGATTATTAAATTATTGCTTTTATAAATAAAGTATAAATGGAATGTCAATGGTGTCTCTCCTGTCCACCTCACATCAACAAAAATCATTAATTGCCCTAGAAAAAAAATCATTAAAAATCTCATTTGGACACTTTTAGTATGTAGCATTTATGCAAATTATATTACCAATTTTTGTATCCGCTGGGGTGTATTTCTTCTATAGTATCTTGTGGTGATAGTACATTTATCATGGATGTTTTTAAAGAATTCGAACAAGAGATTTATATGAGAGACACCATTTTCAGTTTCAAATTGAAATTGAGAATCATGTCAAATATGTTTGTCACAATGTCCTCTGCCAGTACAGCAAACCACACGTCTTACGCATACACGTTTCGATTTTCATATAATTTAAATTCATCAATAATTAATGGAATAAAATATTTTGTTGGTTGCAATAATTAATCATTTTTTATTTTTTAACCTTTGCTTTAGCAGTGGGACACGTCATCAAAGGTTTAAAAAATTGTTCCACCCAACGTGACATTTGATACGTAGACTTGTGGTCGACTGTACCGACAACATCCGCCCACCGCTAATGTTTATATGATAATATTATTACCATACATTTATTGTACATATTGATTTAAAATTGCTTTATATCTCGATTTCGTCATAGGACAAACTTGTTTTAGTAAAACTAAAACACCTCTTTTTATTAAAGTGTTCAATTTTATAAATACTAGCTGGCATGCATTTATTTATTTTTTAATTTTGTAATTACTCTTTGTGGTAAAGGAGGGCAAAAGAGATTGGGTAAATTTGGCCTAATTTTGAATTTTCACGAGCAAATCAAGGGTATATATATCATGTTTTAATCATAGACCTCATAATGCTGAACTTTATTGGAACTGGGGTATGGCATTTTGTTTTATATTCTCACAACCAAAGACTAGAAGTCAATGGCATAATATTAATTTTATATCAAACCGTCGCTATGATATCGACATCGTCTCTTACTGCCACCCAGCCAAGATCCACGTGGTCGATAAATGTAATTATTTTTTTCGAATACTAGATATGTCTACTAAGGCTTATCGGTACAATGTAGAATGTACATTACGCTACTGACTTCAAAGTTCCTTCTTAGTTGCGAAAAATAAAACGACAAATATATCAGCTCCGATATAGTTTAATTATATGTGATCCATAATAAATGTTCCCCTTGATATATACTTTTCAAAAAAGATTATTGGTAAAAATTCAAGATGACGACAACCCATACAAAATTACACCCAATCTCCTTTCTTTAAAACCTATTTGAAGAAGCCTAGGGTCTAGATTTTGGCCGAAATAATAAAATTATTATAGGTATGTAACATGATACAATAATGAATACCTACTATCTTTTCTAATTTTTTTCGTGTACATATTTTTCTAAATTAATCGGACCTTTTTAAAATGACAAGGTAACTAAGTTTAATTGGGTATTTATTCATGAATATTTGTACCGTTAATTACGATATGTCAACAAAATCATCTTGTTAAATGTGTCAAAACTGAAAATATAAACTAATCACATTATTATTATTTAGGTTAATATGTTTGATATTTATTTGTATTGTAAATCGACATTCATGCTACTTTTACTGCCGACTTTGCAACGTGTGTACGTGCGAGTTTTACTTATGCAATTTTAACGCATGCGTTTTTGGAAACAGCCAAAATTCCATACAAGAAAAGCACAGAAGTTGCGCTGACGGCTTATTAGGTATTATTTATATAATAAAATTTATATTTTGTCAAAATTTATATTTTGACCCTACGCTGTATGGTCTGTGGCCCCTATGTATACATTAAAGACTTGTAAATAACTTGCCAAACCTTGATATAACATTTGCCTTGACATGTGCATTAACGAATACTTAGATAGTTAATTCTTTAATTCAACTTTAAGGTACAAATATTGGCTTATTAAATTAATGTGTTATGTAGCAATGAAATTGCATATGCATAATGATGCTGCAAACAAAAAATTGAATATTTTTATATGTTGTTTATAAGTATTTTACGTGCTGATTGCACTGGTTATGTGAATAAAGTTTTTGGGTAATTCACTGTTGTTTTTTATTAATGAACTACTTATCTACCTATCTCTCAACATCGGTCTTTAATAATTTAATGAAATATTCAATAATTCAGTTTTCAGACATTTTGGGGACATTTTTATATGATGGTATAAAATTATAAAAATCAATAAAAAAATAGAAACTAATTTTAAATAAATATTTATTTTACAAATACTTCATACATAGACAAAATGTACCCATATATTTTTTACAGAGTGGAAAAATTATAGACAACGCATTTATATAATAGCAACATTTTAAAAGCAATTAAAAAATTTGCACATAATTAATATATATTAAAAAAAAACTATCCACACTAAGGATAGATTCGCTTCAGGTCTTGGTGGAATTAAACACAAGATTAAACAAACGTGCACTCTTCGTATAAAAGAAAGTACTTTCAAGCTAAAATATGTTTCGTCTCATTCTTACAAATGTTTTGTAGTCACAAAACATTTTAAAAGTAAGTAGGTAGTTATGCTTTTTAACTTTTTTATGAATATGAGAGGTTGCGTGCTGCACCTATGGGTTAAAAACATTTAGATCGACGTTCGGACGGACATAAAACACTATAATTTGTTCGATTGTGGTCAATGTTTGGGGTGCTTCCTCAACTTCTGCATGAGTTCGTGGAGAGACCTCTTGCCGGGGTTGAAGCCCCCGTTCAGGTAGTCGTCGTCACCGCCTGACAGAGAAAAAATGTGTCTGTATTAGTTATGGAATTAGTAGGTAGGTACTCCGTACAATAGTAGGTCTTACTAAATCCATGGTATTAGTGTATGCCAGTGGCCGCTTCCACATCAAAGTTTAATATACTAGAATAGAACTGTATAAAATAAAAATCTACTTTCTGTTATCTTCGCATGTTCCCAGTTACATACGGGATTGTGAAGCCGGGATCATCACTTAATCACTTCGTTACAAATTCCATGGCAATCATTGTACATTATCACAAGAATCAAAATTTTACAAACGTCCGCCTGCCTAACGTCAATATCATTATTGCCAATATTGTTGGCAGCTGATAATCTGCCAAGACTATGTGTCTCTTACTCGGCTCGTACGTACGACATCCACGGAAGTATAAAATTAATTCATTTTATTTCAGGCAATAACGTAAGTGCAGTACCTATAAAAACCTAATAAATAACATGGAGTGGTCCTATTCTAGGGCGGGGCCACAGGACTGTTTGTGAAACTATGAGTCATGTGGTTATAAACGACTGTAGCGCCGCGTCTGTGGAACTTTCGTGAAGACTAGAAATAGAATTACCAGCTCCAGGAAGTTGATCGTTGATGCACCCTTCGTCCCACATGTTGACGCAGCGTTTGCCCGGGTTGAACCCGCCATTCAGATAGTTGTCATCGCCACCTGAAACACAATTAGATCTCAATCAACCGTAGTTACCTAAGAAACTTGCCACGAAGGACCAACTTGTTGCTGAGTCAACTTCTTGAGGCGGCGGCTTGATTCGATTCGATATTACATTGGAACCTTAAAGAAACAAATACGAGTTTTGGAAGGCCGGCAAGGCAATGTTCCTGTGGTGTCTCTGGTTTTGTTATTATTCCTTTGCAGGTAAAGCGCAAAGGTAACAGGGATATATCAAAACCAAAGAAGAGGATGGATTGAGCCAGAGAAAGACAATAAATAAAGTTGAAAGTGACTGATCACTATACCATAACACATAAAACACGTACTTAGCACGTCATTGCGTCGACATGTCCTTTCTTTTTTTCACGATGCGTACACGATATAGGAAAAAGAGAGAGTATGTAGACGTTAATAGCGTTCTACGTCTTTGTATGTTTCGTGATAGGCTTTCTGGATACTTACCAGAGCCAGTCAGCTGACCATTGATGCAGCCTTCGTCCCACATGTTGACACAGCGCTTGCCTGGGTTGAAACCGCCATTCAGGTAGTCGTCATCTCCACCTAATGTGTTTATTTCAGGCAACAAAACAAAAATAGGTACATGTATGGCATGGCCCATATTAAATATTAGTACATAACTTAAAACTTGTAATTTGGACTTAGTCCTTTCATCAAAATAATACAAATGTAGCGACAGCTGTACGAGATACGATCTGTGTCACTTAGAGAAAATAGATAATTCCAGTTTTATTCTATTCATGTACAGTTTTATTATATTTACCGATTACCTACTTAGGTAGTAGTTTTTTTGTGAAATGGAAATTAAATTTAACGTTAGGATAAGATTTCTCTCAGTCTTATTTGAGCGAAACCCTGGTTGCATTTGGTATGATGAGTTATGAACATATATTTACATAGGTACCTATTATATCTACTCGTAATAATATATTTTCATATTTGAAGATCGTTTTACTATATCACATATTAATCGCTTACGCGGTAGAAACTAAGCCAAGAATTGCGAAATTTGAAGAATTCTAGTTATATAGCCGGATACTAACCAGAGCCAGTCAGCTGACCATTGATGCAGCCTTCGTCCCACATGTTGACACAGCGCTTGCCTGGGTTGAAACCGCCATTCAGGTAGTCGTCATCTCCACCTAAGTACAAAATAGAGCTAATTAGCACATTTCTCGTCTTGTGTATAAAAAGTATAAGTACCTATATATATATTAAAAGTGTAGAGACCCATAAAATTAATATCTGTTTCTAAATATTCACATTGTGAACTTTTGTATAAAGCAAGTCATTCAAGAAAGTTAAATTTCTAACTTAAGTAGTTAGTTGGTATAATTTTTTATTTTATTTTGTGTCGACAGTTTTATTGCTATTGGTCCTATAAAAAGCCTTCATATATTTTTCTGAAATTTCCTGTGGATAATTTAATATCTTCGAAAATACCTGCAGTGTTTTTCATTATTCTCAGGTAACAGGCAAAATTATTATATGTATAAAACATCGGAAAAAATTATCTGCTACGTTACTAACCGAGCCGTCGACCAGGGGGGCTACCATGAAACATAATACACGTGGCACGTCATTGCGTCCGAAGTGGACGTTAGGTAACGTGCTACGTGTTATAATTTTCTTCAATTACCAAGAGATTATGAATACCTGAAATGTCTTAGTACCTGATCCAGTCAGCTGACCATTGATGCAGCCCTCGTCCCACATATTGACGCACCTGACTGTAATAGTTTAAAGGTTATGTATCTACTTGACTAAGTAAATAAATATAATTTTTTCACGTCAAATTTTGAATTATACAGGTACCTACTACAGTATCATTTCGATACGATACTGCTGAGGAGAAATGCCGAAAGAAACTACATTTTGGCATCTATAATTCTACTTTTTATGAAGCCCTTCACATGATGATAGTTATATATATTTTTAAAATGAAATATAATAAATTATAAATTTTGAGTTTATGAAGGTTTTATGGGCTCACAATCTTACCACCATCCACTCCGATCCACTGACGGGCACCGAAAACGAGGCAGGCCAACGGCAAGATGGTCTGACGAACTTAGGTAGATTCCGACAAGAGATGTATGGAAATACCAGAGACATACGTGGAAAGAGAGTGGGGCAGCTTTTGCCCAGCTGCGGAACATAATATAGCAATTTAAATAAAATGAATTTGCTCACCATGCCCCCTTGAAGTGCTTAAGGATTTTGAATAGACCAAGCCAACTAGGCCACAGAATAAAATTAAACTTTTCATTTTAAAAGATAAATTAAATAAATCTGCCACTAGTTAGAATAGACTGAAGATTTTTTGTGATTTATTAATTTGTGGCTTCGTCCGCTATTTATATTTGGCTTATATCAATATATTGATAGGAAATTAAATAAATCGGCGACACTTGAAACACTTTAGATAAGAAAGGCTTTTAATTAATTATTTCGGCAATACTCACTAAACCAATTTGATTGATATAAAAACTGATCAAAAGGTTTGCGGTCACAAATCACAAAATATAAATTAGTAACTATTCTAAATGTCCTTTATAATTTCTTAATTTATTTTTCTCTTCATCTGAATACAAAAGGCCTTTTCTTTATGTGGTCCAAAATATCCTTCAATAGATACTTACCTAGTTGATACGCATATACCTACCTACTCACCTAGTTAGAGGCACGTTATAGGTTTTCAACATGTCCAATACTGGAATGAAATTTATAATAGATACCAATTGACTATCTTTATGGAAGTCGGCAATGTATACTTGTTTAGTCCTAATTAACTCTGTTTTCAACTGCGCTGTTAAATTAGTAGAACTTCCACGTCGTTCTGGATTCGGGTGAAGGAACAAATAAATAAATAAAATAAAAGGATTAAGTAGCAAACTTGTATCGCTGGGCCGATGGACACAAACGACACACACACATATACAAGGTGTTTGGTCAATGGTATATAAAGCCGAAAATGGTAGATAGGGTATCGTATCCACATTCTCAGAAAAATATTACCATGTGGAAAAAACGTCACAATAGGAAGTTAATTAACATTTTAGATTATGGTAAAATTAGTGCAGTGCCAACCCTGGAACAGCTGGTTTCATTCGTCTGTACAACTTATTGTTCATTGACCTCAGTACCAGGATTGGTGCAAATTATGATGATGAAAATTCAAAACATGGCTTTTATGCCTAAGATCTTTGAGTCTTTGAGAGGACAATATTAACTTTTTAATAATGAAATACATGCAAGACCGCTTTTACGGAACTGTCTCTATTGGAAACGTAAGTAAAAGCAATGATAAAAAAATTTTAGTTATTGACAAGTGAAGCAATTCAACTTTTAAAATTATTACAAAGTAAACAATTAGGTACAATTTAGGGAATATCTCTTCTGCGAATCTGATCTTTAAAATATCGTGTGCGCCTGTGTGAATGTGAAAGAAATAGGATAGAAAGAGATGGATGGAATGAAATATTGCCTATTATTTTTAGTGTCGATTCCATGGTTTTGTATGATTTATTATCTCTCTATTGTGATTTATATTCTCTCTATTATCTATCTATTATTAACTCATAAAAAAGTTTGATGTGAAATCTTTGTAGTCTGTCACTGGTACAAAGATCAAAGTCGAACCATCAGATAAAATTGAGCTCACATGAGAGTTCGCAAAATGACATCAACGTTTTTAATAAACTGATTTAATAAATTTTAAAAATTCATAATCAAACAGAGCAATCGTACGAGTAGGTACACTGCTTATCTACAAAATTATTTACACTTGTCTAGTTCTTCTTCTTTTTCCTATCGATGTTTTTCTTTGAGCAACATATTTTCACAAAAATCTTCTTCAGCACGTACAATACTGTCAAAATTAGTGCAACGAGATCTAAATAAAGCTTCTGGTAGACTGGCACATCGAGTGCTGGAGAGCGAAGGTGCGGAGCTCCTCGTGTCTTGACAACGTGCTCCACCCAGTGGACCAGCTCCTTGCTTGGGGGCACCGGTCTGTCGTGGTAGATCAGTGATAACTCTTTTGCTTTTTCCGCGTATCTAAAAAATATTAACAACATTTTTTGCAGTTTCTAGCTGCAACCGTGAGGTTTACATGACAATTTTGTGAACAAAAGCCGTATACCTATTCCAGATTAGGTTAAGTTGGGTTAGCCTCTTCCCATATAGGTAAGAATAAAAACAATCGAAGTCCGTCGAGAAGGTTTTAACTACTTGTTGTTGAAGGTTTTAACTAATTGGTGTGACTACTCTATAAACATCCAGGCCTTTGTTTATTGAGTTAACTGATAAAAACAAAATTATATTACAATAGTTTGTAAATTGATAAGTGTTCCATTTTACCAATATTTTATCGATTATGTACTAAAAAATGATTACCCAAGTACTCTCAAGAAATATAGAATACCTTTTATTATGCAATGCATCATCAATAGCTGCTCTTAAATGGTCCTTCATATCGTAAGCCAGATCCACTCTCAAAGCGAAGCCCTTCCTGACAGCTCTGTCGATGTTGTTGAACTGGTCTCCGAACACTGGGATCCCGATGATTGGTTTGCCGAAGTGTACAGCCTCAGTGGTCGATAAGAGACCACCATGTGTGATGAACAGGATGCAGTTGGGATGAGCTAAAAAAAGAGACAAACAAAATGAGAGATAACAATACAAAAATACAGGCGCGTGTAAAAAAAAATATTAAGCAAAAAGGCTTCAGGCTTCTTTACCTACCTAAAATACTTTGTTGTGGTGCCCAATTGACAATATGAATGTTCGACGGTAGATTTGGAAGTACCTCTTCGAATTTCCACAAAACCGTCTGTTTCAGGCCACCCAACATTTCTAACAAGTCCTTCTTCAAAATTTGTGGGAGATCTTTACTCTTCAAGTTGGATCCCAAGCTGAAGTAGATCAAGCCATTCTTCGCATTGTCTAATAATTTTTTAAGATCCTGTAAGCGTATATTTCAAATTAGAAGAATTTTGATGGCTGTGGGGAATAGGTTGAAGAGTGGAAAGAATAAAATATAAATATATTAGGACAAATCACACAGATTGAGTTAGCCCCAAAGTAAGTTCGAGACTTGTGTTATGGGATACTAACTCAACGATACTATATTTTATAATAAATACATATATAGATAAACATCCAAGACCCGGGCCAATCAGAAAAAGATCATTTTCCATCATGACCCGACCGGGGTTCGAACCCGGGACCTCTCGGTTCAGTGGTAAGAATCTTACCACTGCGCCACCGAGGTCGTCAAATAATAGTGGAATCCCTGCCAAGGCTCTGACGATAGTGACAACCAGGAATGCCAACGACCGTATGAAGTGGACTGGACTGCGACTATAAGGTACGGGAACATGCTCAGATGAGAGAAAGCGGAATCCCTGAATTCCCTGGCTTAATTTTAAAAAGGAACTAGATTGAATCACAAAATTATCGATTTGGCTTACTTCAGGTAAAGGTTTCACCACAGGGTCGATATGATACCCGGCAATCGGCTTATAGGCCTGCGGCAGCCTGGTCGCTTGCCCGAGAGAGACGTGGGAGTTGCCAAGGACTAAGGATGCGTTGTATTGTATCGCTTTGAAGTGGATCATCGACTTTCCTCTCTTGAGGAAGTAAGGGCCAATCAACTTTTGGAACTGCTCGTTTTGATAACCGTCTAAGTAACTGGAAATATAGAAAAGTGCTTGAGTTAAAATATCAAGACTTATTATTTTGTAAAGTCAAACGTAACACGTAAGCTAATAAGTATTAGAGTAGTTGTAAAACAGTGTTGGTCAAATCATCTGTGATTGTTGAGTGTGATTGAATGAGTTTCGACAGCCTCAGACTGATATGCCGGTGCTTCCAATAATTTTCAGTTTTCGTAGCGCATTCATTTATTCAGTAGCATGAGTTATAGTTTGAAATATGTAGGGTACCTATATATTAATCAATAGCTTGCCAGGGTAGGATGTCAGCGCTCCCTGATTTAATTAGCCTCCGGACACACTAATAACTTCAACTGGATAGAATTTTTTCTTATAACATTAACAACGTTGGTTTACGGTTAACATTCGATCCAAAATCTCTCACACTATTTGCACGATAACGAAAAGGTAAAAAAAAAGAAACAATCAAAATTCAACTAAGATCCAGCTGAAGTCTGAAGTTATTAGCCCGATTGAGAAGCAGACCCTGAAAGATGATTAACTTATTATTAATTATTATTTCAATAATAATAAATAATAAGGGTTATTTATTTATTTATTTATTATTTCCTGGTTGGGAACGCCGTCGCAAGCACCAGACTAGTCATCGGTTCGGAAGCGGTGGTGGTGTAATGGTTAAGGTCTCAGGTTCGTATCCTACTCGTGTCTATTCGAGTTTATATACCACACATCACATCCCATATATTACGTGGTTTTCATAGACTACCACTTGCTTCCGGTGAAGGAAAACAGTGTGATAATACCTACACATTGGTGGACAGTTTAGTACACTAGTGTGTATGCAACTATCTAGGCTGCCACTAGATGGCGGTAAGTAGTCGTAAAAGTCATGTCAGATGCCCTTAGGCGAGTTAAATAAAATCTGACACCAGTGTTAGCAATAACACACTCGATATGATGATGATGATCGGTTCTCCATTTCTTGGTTCTCATTTTCAGTGACACATTTCTCGGATGATGAACTTACAAAAATCTAAACGCTCTGCCCATGGTTTGCAGAGCGAGCTCCTTGACCCTGTTGGCAAAGTTGAAAGGCGGGACATTGTTGGATAAGCTGTCGGGCACGTAAGCTGGATTCACGTTTTCGTCAATAAGGCTCAATATAATCCAGTGAGGCTCGATGGTTGACAGCCAGATGAAGGGACAGTCGTACACGTAGCTGAAACTAAAAAAAAAATACACTTTTCTAAATGTAGTACGTAATTGCATTGAGTATTTACAGGGTGGCGTTTGAATGATTATTCTAAGGACACATTCCTAGGTATACCTGTTACTTTTATAGAACTTTGAAAGAAATTTTAAAATTCGAAATTTGAATTGGCTAAAAGCCAGAAAATAAACTATACTTATATGTAAACTAATAATGGAATACATAGGTAATTGACACCCGTTTGTATAGTCTGTAATTAAATTTGAATCCTTTAAATGTAATTTCTAATACCGTGTATTTTAACTTGTGTTTGTATTCAAAATAATTAAACTTCGAAATTAGTTTTACTTTAACATTTTAAATTTGTATAACCTATAAGGTAAAAATGATCTTACCCGATGTAAACATCTGTGAACATCCACTCGGCCACGATAACGTCGAACTTCTGTGTTGTGTCGCTCAGAAAATTCACTAAATTCGGATCTGTCAACAGTCCTTTGTTCATCATTTCTATGAATGCCTTCATTGAGGAGAAACCCATTTGCACCCTCCCGTCCAGGATTGATGTCACGTTCATGATTTTTGCTAAAAATAATTTGTTATTTTACAATACATAATTTTTTAGCTACATGATAAATAAAAATAAATAAATATATTAGGACAATTCACACAGATTGAGCTAGCCCCAAAGTAAGTTCGAGACTTGTGTTTATGGGATACTAACCCAACGATACTATATTTTACAACAAATACATATATAGATAAACATCCAAGACCCGGGCCAATCAGAAAAAGATCATTTTCCATCATGACCCGACCGGGGATCGAACCCGGGACCTCACGGTTCTGCCGCAAGCACTTTGCCACTGCGCCACCGACGTCGTCATACTTCTGGTCATGATACCCCTGATTACTGGGGTATTATGTAATCTGTGCCCTGGTGTTGCAGACGTCCAAAGCTGTGGTGACCACTTCACATCAGGTGGGCCGCATTCTTGTTTGTTTGCATAGTATTTCAAAAAATACCTAATTTATTATACTTTTACTTAAATATAATAATTTATTGAAACAAGCTTTTTATAAAAAATATCGTTTTTGCCACAAGCTAAGGTCCGTGCAATAAACAGTTGAGTTCCCACATTGGGATCCAATCCTGGGTGCACCATCTGGTCATACTTTTTCATGCCAATTGAAGCGACGTGGAAAATTCCAACACTATACGATAAGCAAAATTAGTAGATTGGTGTTTAACTTGCAAGATTTGACAGACAAACATGGGTACAAGTGAAACTAAATAAAAACCTTGTGATAAACTTTTTATTATTGTTTTCCTCTTGGGTGGCTCGTGGAAAAAAGGTATGCCCCCAAGATACCTGTGTTTATGCTACGTCTGTCGTGTGTCACATTCATTGATGCCATGCCTAAGTAGGTACTTATTTATTTTCTGTCAAGGAAACTTAACACTTTCTACTAATATTATACATGCGAAAGTTTGTGTGTTTGTTACTCTTTCACGTAAAATTTACAGGACGGATTATTATGACATTTGGTACACGGGTAGAATATAACCTGAAATAATTCATAGGGTACTTTTTATCCCGAAATTCCCAGCGAAGCCCCGGGGTGTAGCTAGTTCCTTAAAAAGACAAATATATTTACTCACACAAATGCTTCGTATCAACACTACCACTAATGTCTATCTGACGAAGATTGGGTATAGGATTTTTATCTGGGAAAGCTGTGATCTGAGTTACCTGAAATTGTCACAAAATAACATAAAACTGTAAGTTGTAACTGAAATAAACAACAGAAACGTCTATCTATGTAAATGGACAAACCTAGGTGATACGCTAACCAATCCCTTTTTAATCTCAATTCCACATAGCTAAACGTGGCTACTACCCGTAAAGACGTTATTTGTAAACGAACAGTTTTCACTTTGGGTAAAAAACAGAGTATATACTAGTGTAGAACCCTGAGGCATACCATTTTTTATTGGTCGCTCCTTTGTACGACAGTTAAATATAAGAGTAGGTAGACTGACTAAATTTCAGTTTCAGAAAATTAATACATCTTTTTAAGACTCGTCTTAAAAATATTGTGGTAAATTCGTTTGCACCACAATCTCCAGATAGGAATTAACCTGTATCTACAAGAGGCTTAATATAGGGAATTTTAGGTATTTATTATTTACCTCATGTCCAGCCTGCAGGAGAGCCTTGACGACTCCCAGAGCCAGGATGTTGTGGCTCTTTCCCGCTAGAGGGAACACCACCAGGATCCTATAGGCGTCACACACGTGGCCCACGGCTAGGGCAGCCACCAGGATATACGCGACGTTCGTCATTTTTCTGAAAGACATTTCAATATATTGAGATCGCATGTCTCAGTGTGTTGAAATGTTTTAATTATAAGTTTAATTGTTTTATTTATTTGTGTACCTTTTTATTTGTTGTGCATTTACCTTTCGGTTATAAAATTATATCGATTTCGATTTTCGGTTAAAAGATATTATCGTAAAAGACAAATATAATGATTAGATATCTGGAAAAAGGGGTGTCCACAGTTCACAGAATCACTCTTCATCGAAAGCACGTTTGAACAAAACAAACATTGAGAGACGTATCTTTATCCTACATAATATTCTGTGCCAATGTGATTATAGGCGTCTAAGCTATCTACGACACACCTTCTTACACACTAGTGATAAAAACACTATATATTATATACACTAACTAAAAACCGTGTCATATGTATGTCAACTTATCACGTAAATGATACTGGAGACAATAAATGATATTTTATTAAACAACACTTATTAAAGTGTTTTATCATATTACACAACTTTGCCTTTCTGCGCATAGGCCTTGAATGATGTAATGTTGTGCATAACAAACTCAATATGTTTAAATTTATCATTTTTATCAGATTTAAAAAATTAAGAACATAACGCTATACGTTCGTTGCTTTTTTGAGTCGAGTTAGTTGTCAAAATTCTAAATTAATAGTTACTTAATTAGTAGGTATAACTTTGAGAATAGGAGTTAGTAAATGAACCGGTACGTATCTACGTCTAGAAAATTAATATGTTGTTGTACCTGACTTGTTATATGTGAACTCATCATTCGAACTACGCCGTATCCAACTTGTTTTGACCAAGGTCATTTAAGGCAGATAACAATATAATGATTCTTTATCATTACATCACGCACGATCTATGGTATTATTTTGTTTTTTTTTTTGTGGATTTCAATGTTCATTGAGTGAAGGTGTTAAGATTATTCTGGAAAGAGGGACATTGGAAAAATATTCTAAATTATTGAAAAGGAAGGTAATGATTTAGTAGATTTAATGAACCTTATAAACACAATTTTACCAAGAATTCGCATAACTATTAGAAATGGATGCATGTATAAGTATAAATATAATGTGTCGTCAATTATACCAGTTATGGTGTGATAACTAGGGATGCCGACGACCGTGCGAAGTGGAGACGAAAATGTTGGAATATAAAATAAACATTATCAGCACCTCCCTAATTAAATTCATTAATGTATTTAAAAAGAGTACTAACTTCACAACTCATGTCAAAAACTTAATTCTAATATCTCATAATGTACAAAGGTTAATTCAAACGTATTACAAAACTAAAACATATAGTATAAAATAAATCATTCAGAAATCATTTTCTAAAGTCAAATCATCAATACAACATTTAATTCTTCTTCTTTTTCTCATCGATTATCTTCTTCGAACAGCAAATTTTCACAAAAATCTTCTTCAGCACGTACAATACTGTCAAAATTAGTGCAACGAGATCTAAATAAAACTTCTGGTAGACAGGCACATCGAGTGCTGGAGAGCGAAGGTGCGGAGCTCCTCGTGTCTTGACCACGTGCTCCACCCAGTGGACCAGCTCCTTGCTTGGGGGCACCGGTCTGTCGTGGTAGATCAGTGATAACTCTTTCGCTTTCTCGGTGTATCTGAAATTTAAATTTTGCCATTAGTAAAGCAAGTCTATTGTAATTTGAGCAATGTTTTTGTGATTTTTTAAATGCGTTCGATAAATTCAGACTTTTTTGTACAAGACTTTTTTTGTCTTGCTGGTCTCTAATAATATCTTCTTTCTTAGCTTTAGGTAATTTACAACCATAACAATGAACTAAAGATAATTTAATATTTTTTCGCAACTCATCTTCATCTCAATGATCCATATTTCAACAAAACGAAAAAAATACCCGAGGAATTGATATTGTTTCCTTTATGTTTGTTTACTTCAGTTACAAATAATGGCATTATTTCTTTTTTCATATGAATAGTTTTACCGTTTACTTTGTAGAAATTCATCGATGGCAACTTTTAATTTGTCCTTCATATCGTAAGCCAGATTCACTCTCAAAGCGAAGCCCTTCCTGACAGCTCTGTCGACGTTGCTGAACTGGTCTCCGAACACTGGGATCCCGATGATTGGTTTGCCGAAGTGTACAGCCTCAGTGGTCGATAAGAGACCACCATGTGTGATGAACAGGATGCAGTTGGGATGAGCTGCATAAAGGATTTCAACGTTTAAGATTTACGTAGTAAGTGACACCTATTTTGATGGATGGATTGTCAAAATCATAGTTATTAGTGAATTTTGATTTATAAGCCATATGTCCACAAAGTTTTTGTAATTTTGTGAGAAAATTTTGAAATAAAAAATAAAATGACATAACATTCGATCAAGATATTACATGAATAAATTAATAGTAGCCAACTAACCAACCTAAAATACTCTGCTGGGGTGCCCATTTAACTATATGCACGTTTGGTGACAAATTTGGCAGAACCTCTTCAAACTTCCACAAGACAGTTTGATTCAGGCTCCCCAAAACGTCTAAAAAGTCCTTCTTCAGTTGTTCTGGAAGTTCACTGCTCTGCAGAATTGAGCCCATGCTGAAGTAGACCAGACCATTCTTAGCATTGTCCAGTAATTTCTTGAGATCCTGTAATATAATTTATAGGGCAAAGTTCCATATATATCTTATCATACTTCTCATTAGTCATAGTCATTATCACCAATGCTGTAGGGATAAGATGTTTAATGACAGATAACCCACCAATTTCATAAATTTACTAGTCATGCTTTAAATACTTAAAATCGTCATCATCACCATTACATTTAAGTATTACAAAAAATCTTACAGATCATGGAATTTCTCCATGAGATTTCTAAACAGATTTAGTCAGACCATTCCTTATCTATACTGATATTATAAAGAGGTAAACGTTTGTGTGTTTCTATGTTTGAGGCGGGTAATCTCCGAACCTACCGAACCGATTTCAAAAATTCTTACCACTATTATAAAAGTATCCAAGATTGCTTTAGGCTAAATTTTATCTCAAAATTCCCACGGGAGTGAAGCCCCTGGCAACATCTTGTAAATTATATTTATATTTTATTTGATTTGTATTGTTACTAGCGCTTAGATATAACTAGTCACTAACAAAATTTGTCTCTGAAACCAGAAGCATGTACCCCACTCATTTGTCATCAAGTGAATATTTAGTAATTCCAAGCTAACTTACGTCAGGTAAAGGTTTTACGACAGGGTCGATGTGGTATCCACCAACGGTTTTATAAGCCTGTGGCAACCTCACCGGCAGTCCAAGAGAAGCATCAGAATTACCCAGGATTAATGAAGCGTTGTATCTGACTGCGCTGAAGGGAATCACTGGTCTTCCTCTGCTGACAATGTGAGGGACCAGTACTTCATCAAACACCTTAGTTTGATAGTTTGTTAAATAGCTGAAAATTACAGTAGGTATTGATAATGATTTGTTCTTCTTCTTATAATTAAACAAGTTTTTAACAAAAATGTAATTTTTGCCAAAAATGTTTATTGTCGTCAGAGATATCTTGTGGCATTTAACTGATTTATTATCAGTGTCCGCGCTGTAAACAATTGAGGAGTTTCTGGATGCATTCGTTGGGTGCACTATCAGGTCATGCTTATTATATTAAAGCATTGTCATGGAAACTAAAGCGACGTGGGAAATTTCATCTCTAGGTAGGACAACTGGAAGTAGGAGACATCTAACTTGCAAGATTTGATTACAGACAGACAAACATCGGGACAGGTGAAACTAAATAAAAATTTGTAATTAAGTATAAGTAGGATCTAATACTAGTTTTTGTTGATTAACTAACTAGACAATCACCCTCATCTAGCATAAATACTGAGGGATGATTTGTTGAATCCAGTTGTATAGTATGCACCATATCAAACAAGGCGAGCGTTTCGACCTCTGTGGTCGCGCTGTCATTACAATTTTTCAAATTTTAACAAAGAAAAGAATGAGTTTTACTATATGACTTTACATTAATTACTCTGTACTGTAGTAATGTCAATTTTATGAATGATTGATTTTGGAAATGATTCCTTCCTAAAGAAAATTGACGGATTGTAATGACCGCGCAGCCGCAGCGGTCGAAACGCTCAGCGAACCACCCACAACTGAAAGTTGGTAGACGTAAGTAGTATATAATATTATAGCATTTTTAAACTTACAAAAGGTCAAAAGCAGTGAATGTTAACTGAAGAAGTAATTCTTTTACTCTGGTTATGAAGCCAAAAGGCGGAGTGATGCTGGAACGGATGTTAGGTACATAGGATGGATTCAAAGATTCGTCGATCAGACCCAAGATCATCGAATGAGGCTCAACGGTTGAGAACCAGATAAAAGGGCAGTTAAAGATAGCTCCTAATCTGCAAAAAAGAAAAGTAGTGATTGGTAACAATGTGCAAAATCACGTGTTTACAAATCTGGACCATCTTTTAGAGACATTATTGGTCAGAGTAAACGTGGGTTTCTCTTTTCCAAATCACCAATGAGTAAAGTTGTTGATGATGGTTTTTTTTCTAAGACTTGAACGAAGTATAGTTCTCTCTCTCCCTCTCATCTAAGCCTTTTTCTACTTGCCTCTGCACTTACAGACGTTAATTGTCGGAACCCAGGGTCAGCTACGATTGAACTAAATAATAGTTATACTAACTTTAATGCTATGATAAAAAATAAAACTCGCACATATTGAAAATTTGGGGAATATAATGCTATAAATATACTTCTATGATGTAATGTTGGCAATATGTAGCTGTACGCTACAAAACTGTCAAGGGAGAAATAAAGAAACAGCGTCCGCTTGTGCGTTTTACTGCTAGTCCGGCTTACCATTATATTCGTTAGATTTAAATCTGGGAAATCCCTACATATTATAAAACAAAGTCGTTTGCCGCGTCTGTCTGTTCGCGATAAACTCAAAAACGACGGCAGGAATTTTCGTGCGGTTTTCACCAAAATATAGTGTGGTTCTTGAGTAAGGTTTCGGTGTATAATTTATTATGTTTTTACCCGAGCGAAGCCGGGACATGAAGCCGGTATAGTATAAAATATGACTTACCCACTATAACTGTCGGTGAACGCCCATTCACTAATGACAACGTCGAAAGTTATTGTCGTGTCGCTTAGCAGCTTTTGGACGGACTGATCTGTCAACACTCCTCTGTTTATAACCTCTATAAATTTTGGTAGTGTAGAGAAACTCGTTGGGTCTTCCCCATTAAGCACCGCTGTCACGTTAAACCTGTCCGCTGGAAACAGTATGTCACAATAATGGTAAGCGCTTCTGGCATGATCGAGATTTTGCAGTGCAATGTTGTTTAATTGAGTTTCTTTCAGCATTTCATCTCAGCAGTGGTCATTTATATACAAAATTTGATGTGAAAAAATGCCTAAAACACACATTTTACAGGACTTTTCGATGATAATTTAACTTTAATTTTGGTCGAAACCGTGATACACTTACTGAAATCTTCCATACCCAATGCGCTGATGTGCACTTGTTTTAGATTAGATGGTAGGTCTTTATCTGGATAGGGAGTGACTTGTGTTACCTGGAAGGCAGGTAAATTTTTTGTAGATGACGAAATAGAAGAAGAAAGTATAGGTAGACGAGATATAATTTAAAAAAGCGTGCCAAGTGATGTAAGAAGCGTAGAAACAGAGTTTTTCTAGCTAATATTTAAAAGCATAAAACTAACATGCCATAGAACTAGTAAATCACCGGACTACAGAAGCAGCGCTGTAAGGTTTGTAGAATCAACGAACTAACAAAACATCGTATTATATTCAATAACGAATTATAACAATTTGAACAAGACAACTATATAAATATACAAATAGGTGGCCGTAGTTTATAGTCAAGACAGACTGATTGTAAGTTGCTCAAACGAAAAAATATATGATGCTGCATCAGATGCTCTCAAAATATCAAATTATTATATATATAATTATGCCTATGGACGAATTACACAGATTGAGATAGCCCCAAAGTAAGTTCGAGACTTGTGTTATGGGACACACGTACTAACTCAACGATGCTATATTTTATAACAAATACATTATATAGATAAACATCCAAGACCCGGACCTTACCTCATGACCAGCCTTTAAGAGCGCCCTCACGACCCCCTGACTGAGGTGGTGGTGACTCTTGCTGGGGAACGGGAACATGGCCAGGATCTTGTAGCTCTCACCCAGGTGGGCACAGGCCAGGATAATCAGGAGAAGTTGGATTTTCAGCATTTTCTGTAACATTGGAAGTAAAACAATTAATAACACTTTTTAGACACATAGCCCATAAGAATACCATTTTAAATATTTATTTGTTTGTAATATATTTATTGCACAAAGAACATACGTTAAAAGTACATAATTATATAACAAGAGACTTATTCCATGAAGGGATATCTTCCAGTCACCAGCGATAGTTGGAGAGGATATTTCATCAATATATAAGGGTAATGTTGTTGTGTTTCTTGAACAGAGGTTTTTTTCACGCTTTCCCAAAACTGAGATACCCCTCGATTACGATAATTGGTGGCTGCCTTCAAGATTTCCAGACTTTTCCAATTTAACAGATTCTTCGATGGCTTCATCAGGTCGGCCCGAAAGCAGGTGTTTGAGCATGGCAGTAAAAATATGGTTTTTGTAATTTTTGATTCAAAAAAGGGAATCAGAACAAATGATGGTGTGAAACCTGGAAAAAATATGTCCTCATACACACTGGTGTAAATATTCTCAGTGGGAAGGTTCTTTACGTTACATACTCGTCACGATTTACTCCATATTCCTCCAAAATTTCACGCAAAACTATTCTAATTAAGTAAATAACTTATAACTTGTTTACCAGATTAATTATCCTGGTCTTCGGGATTTAGTCGCGTTGTTTTACAATTCAATTCTTTAATCTAAATAATTACATACTATTATAACACTACCGCGATTACCAAAATCAGACTTTAGATTGAGCTTCGTTATCAAATGAAGGTGATTGTCGTCTAATTGATATCTCAAACATGTTTCAAGGTTCATTCACTCGACAAGAAAACCAATAATTCGTATGTTAAAGTAGTCAAATTCTGAATGAGTGATAACAATTTCTTTTCTGGGCTCGTGGTAACTAAGTATTACAGCTTCGCTCGGGTAAAACTATAATAAATTGTAAACCTAAACCCTCCGCTTGAATCACTCTATCTAATAAAAGATCCGCATCAGAATCGGCTGCATAGTTTTAAAGATCATCAGCATACATATGGATATACAGACAGCGGGAAGCAAATTTTATTCATAGCAGAAGAAGCATATTTATATTCTACTAAACCTTTAAATCATAATTCGCTTGCTTGGCGAAAACATTTTCCATGACGTTTTACGTCCCGGTTTTTTATTAACAAGATATAAATATCCAAGTCCCAGGCCAATCTGAAAAAGATAATTTTCCATCATGACCTGAACTCGTTGGCCCGCAAAGTATACTTGACGACATCTAGCCAGCACTTTTTAGGTTTGCCCCTTCTGCAAGGCAATGTTCCCTTAGGTGTTGCATAAAAAAAATACTTAATCGTTACATTCAAATTTTTATTGATTTGATTAAACAGAGATGATCATACGTATTTTTATTTTTACAATTATATCCAATCTTATCTATGTAAAATTACGTTCTTAGATTTAAAGACACAAACATATTTTAAACTTTGTTTTCGCTCACAAATGATACAAAAGAACAATAGTTAGCAATTTGTAATTTGTATACTAGTTTTATTTTAGTTTTTACATTTCTTCATTTTCAGTTGTTGTCTGTCATACATCGAATCTTAAGGGAGTTTATACACAGACTGAAGCCAAATTTCGGATCTGATCAGCGTTCGTGATCGCCCGATGTATTAAAGTAGTTAAAAAATAGTTTTAAATACATTACTTAGCCCCCCTTCCCACCTCGACTATCACAACAACTATCGTCTACTAAAAGAAATCATTCTTATTAGTGGTACATTTACAATAACATGTTTTATGTTTTATTAATTCATCTTCAGCTTCTTATCCACTGATTTCTTCGAGAATATTTTCACGACAATCTTCTTCAACACATACAAGACTGCCAATACTAATGCAAGGAGATCCAGGTACAATTTCTGGTAAACAGGTACGTCCAAAGCTGGAGAGCGGAGGTGAGGTGCCCCTCGAGTTTTGATCACGTGTTCCACCCAATGCACCAGCTCTTCACGAGGTGATGTTGGTCTGTCGTGGTAGATCAGTGATAACTCTTTCGCCTTTTCAGTGTAGCTGAAAATTAAAATAAACTGTGAGGATTTGGAAAATCAGATAAGGATCATTATTGGCAAAATGGTATGCCTCTCTTCGTCTTTGTCGCGTTTTATTTGTGGTCGGTTCTCCTCCTCGATTTTGGGTCGTCATAGAATCAGCTTGAGTTATCTTTATGTGTAGACATAAAAATAACTCAAGTTGATGACGAATCTGGCTTTCTTCATTTGTTTGCCAAACTGAATAAGACATTTTTAACGAAGTTTATTTGCTGGCTGCTTGAACATTTACTGCTTAACCGGACGAGATATCGTAATAGTTAAATCAGTATCAGTATACCACCACAAACGGTTCGCAATAGAGAACGCAAACGGGAAATGGCTCTGGGCGTTATTCGTACGATCCACCGGAGGAATTGGAGTGGTCAAAGTCAAACATTTATTCAGAAAACAGACATTAACTTCACATACCTATTTACGTCAAATTTATAATGTTCCCTCTATGAGCTTCGCGTAGGTTAGTTCTAGGGCGGAAACCATACGCCGCTGCTAAACACTAAAAACATGCTGTACCTTTTATTTCTTAGCATTTCTTCGATGGCAGCTTTCAACTTGTCCTTCATATCATAAGCCAAGTTGACTTTAATAGCGAACCCCTTGTTGACAGACCTATCGACATTGTTTATCTGGTCTCCGAACACTGGGATCCCGATGATTGGTTTGCCGAAGTGTACAGCCTCAGTGGTCGATAAGAGACCACCATGTGTGATGAACAGGATGCAGTTGGGATGAGCTGAAATAAAGCTGTTAGTTGTACTTGATAATGGTCATGATAAATTATGTGTTATTGATTAATAATATCACTCAGCACACACCCAAAATACTTTGCTGCGGCGCCCAGTGAACTATATGCACGTTTGGAGGTAGATTTGGAAGCACCTCCTCAAATTTCCACAGCACCGTGTGTTTGAGACTACCTAACACTTCCAGCAAGTCCTTCTTCAGCTCGTCTGGAAGGTCCCTGCTCTTTAAGATTGATCCCATGCTGAAGTAGATCAGACCATTTTTTGCATTATCCAATATATTTTTCAAGTGCTGTAACCAAATTTATTTAGTTATGACATTCCTTGGTAATTTTTCTTTAATAAAATTGAGTCGATGATAATTAAAGGTATATATAGGTAATTTAGTGTTTTGTCTTGACAAGATTTGCTTGCTATTACACTTCTCCCAAAGATTTAAAATCTTGATTCTAAGGAAGTACCTTTGCTTCGGTGACTAAATGAATACATCGTGAGGTAATCTGCGCTTTAGTTGACGATTTATCAGCTATTGTGCGTAATGGAGGAGGCACTTCTTCAATGTGTTCTAGAAACTTTATTTTTTAACTATATTGGATAAGAAAACACATAAAAACGAAAAACAAACAGAAATAGTTATAGCAACACGGCGGACTTATTCCATGGAGAGATCTCTTCCAGCTAACCGGCAAAGAGACACACATAAGTCGTTCATTCATTCCACACAATGACCTACCGCCATAAGGCTGAAGACTATAAGAAGAAGAACTTACATCAGGCAAAGGTTTAACCACAGGGTCGATATGATATCCTCCAATGAGCTTGTAGGCCTGTGGAAGCCTCACCGGGATCCCGAGAGAAACGTACGAGTTACCCAAAACTAATGACGCCTTGTATTTAATGTCACTGAACGGAATAGCTGGTCTACCTCTCTTGATTATTTGTGGAGCTATTACCTCATTATATAGCTCGTTATGGTAATTCGTTATGTAGCTGTAAATTCAGTAAATGTTTTAATAAAATGTTCGTTTATTACCAAATTGTGGTCAAAAATTGATGCATTATAATTAAATATTGGTTTACAAATTAAGTAGGTTAAAAAAAGGTTTTAAATAAATGTCTTCAGAATATATGAAGACAATAATAATACGCGTTATACTTTTAGGAAGAAATAAATACAAATTTTCTAAGAATTTGTCATTGAGTTTCCGTTTATGAAAAGAAGTAAAGAATATATCGCTTCAGAACAATTTTTGATAACTGTCTCTGTATACTTTATAGCGATAATTGATGGTTTGGTTATATCTTACTTCAACGTACTTACAATAAGTCGAAAGCAAACATAGTGGATTGAAATAATAGTTCCTTCATTCTGTCTATGAAGCCAAATGGTGGGATGGTCGCGCTGGATTGTATATTAGGGAAATATGCAGGGTTTGAGTGTTCATCTATTAGTTTCAGGATCTGCGAGTGAGGTTCCATGGTGGAAACCCAGATGAAGGGGCAATCATACACGGCCCCAAATCTGAAATTTTTATAATCGTCAAAGACATTTTTGCCACAAGTTTTTATAATCGTCAAAGAGATCTTGTTGCATACAACGCGTTGCAGTTATGTCCGTGATAAGTTCCCTAGTTGGAATCTTATCCTGAACGCACAATCTGGTCATACTTATTATAATAACGCATTTGTGTTTAACTGTGTAGGACAAGCGGAAATAGGTGAAATTTTATTTTCAAACAAACATCGGAACTAAATAAAAGCTAGTAAATTTAATATATCAGTAAGATTACCATCACCTATATAAACTTATTAAATTGCTGCGAAGATAGTAAAATTCCACAAAATTTACATGACAAATACAAATTTTCATCCCAACAATAATTGTACCTAAGCAATGAAGATTATTCATTACTGGACTTCGACGCTTATGAGGACTCGGAAATAGCTCGCAAAAGATCTTGCCACTTTGGTACCGGAACTAGTTACGGAACGAGATTTTTTTTTTGGTGACTAAGTAGTTGTGAAAGAGGAATTATTTTTCCATTTTTATAAATTTTCTTACCCAGCAAACGATTCACTGAACATCCACTCAGCAATAACCACATCAAAGGTTTGTGTGGTGTCGTTCAGCAACCTCTGCACATTTGGATCAGTTAGCACATATCGGTTCTCCGTCTCGAGGAAGGGCTTGAATTCGAAGAAACTCATCGGGTCTTCACCTCGAAGTACAGTTGTCACGTTTAGCTTGTCCGCTGAAATGTTAAGACAAATAATCAACATTAAGTACTATACCTTAAATAATAAAGACGTACACGTGAAAACCGTATTTGTTTTATTTATTTATTACTATTTAGGAAGACTTATATTATAGCTATAATAGCTAGGGACCAGCCTGTAACAAATAAATAGAAGTAATTAACAATATGAAAGAGTGAGCCATTTAAAAGGTAAAATAATCCCACAGGTTTACCTGTAAATAAATAAATAAATGTAATGAATAGAGAAATCCATGCAAGTAGACAAAGTGTCTTAAGAAAATATAATAGCCAGAAGTTACTTATACTAGAAATTAATTACAGTAAAGAAAGAAAGAATAAATAAATAATAAATAAATAAATATATTAGGACACATCACACAGATTGAGCTAGCCCCAAAGTAAGTTCTAGACTTGTGTTATGGGATACTAACTCACGATATTATATTTTATAACAAATACATATATAGATAAACATCCAAGACCCGGGCCAATCAGAAAAAGATCATTTTCCATCATGACCCGACCGGGGATCGAACCCGGGACCTCTCGGTTCAGAGGCAAGCACTTTACCACTGCGCCACCGAGGTCGTCAGAATGAATGAAAGAAAAAGTTTTCAATAATCAAAGGTGTACCTATTGATATCCGTAACGTGACAGATGTCACAGCACAGACGGAGAATCGCCAATGTCACGCAGAATGTAGATACTCTTCACAAAATGTCCCCCTAGTCGAAGAAGAGGACATTGAACCATTCGCGAAATTGTCCTTTGGTCGAAAATTGATTTTTCGTATAATGTCCATTCGCAAACAGTCTTAACCGAGTAGGTAGGTAACTACACATTGTGAAATTACTAGTTGTAATGGGCAGATACTCACTGAAAACTGACATGTCGACTGCGCTAGTGTCCACTTGTTTCAGATTAGGCGGCAGGTCTTTGCTCGGATAGGGGGTGATTTGTGTTACCTAGTGTTCATGAAAAAAGAATATTTATTCAATAATACATAATACCTATATTATTTAAGAAGACACACTATCGCAAGATGCCTTCGACGCGAACGAATGAACGTAACTGACTAGTTTGCATGAGAGCGTTTATTTACCGCAATGAAAAACCAGCAATTTAGATATACAGAATCCGACAAAGTTTGGAATACTGTATCGCAATAATTCTGAGTTCAACCCACCTCGTGACCAGCCTGTAACAGTGTGGTCACCACGCCCATGGCCAGATTGTGGTGGCTGGTGCTCTTCGTCGGGAACACCGCCAGGATCTTGTAACTCTCGGTTACGTGGCCACAGGCCAGGATACATAGGAGCAGTGTGAATTTTAACATTTTCTGAAATATCGGAAATACATTATCTTTATTCTACTTATTATACATTCTACTCTACAGTACTCTCTCTATCACGCATCTGAGTGTCTTCCCGGTTGTCTCCTTAGCCGTTGAGCGTCGGAGCCCAGGGTCCGCTTTTCTACTTTATTGTCTCTACACTACTAGTTCCCTAGTTGTCAGAACTTTGGACACGCATATCATCCTTGAAAACATAAATCTTTCTCTTTTTCAGTCTTGGGTACCTATACCTACATAATTTATTTTTAACTAAGGCATGTGGTTCCTACCCCAGGATGTCGTACGCAGCGAAGGATTTAAAGCCTCGACAACCGATTCACAACAACAGCATACTCAAAGAGGGTTGACATCAGCCAGGAGGCTAAATCTACAAAATTTATTTTTCCATTTTTACGCGGTCCCTATTGGAAAGAAACCACGCAACATCGCGTTAAGTTTCCTTTTCATGGTGTTGTTGCCACTTAGCTGTCAAGTCTTTCACCTGGATCGTACGAAGTCCACTAAAGGAGCGGTGCTCCTCTTTTAGGGCGGGGACTACACGCCACGAAACTCAAAACACTGCTGCCTTATTTATTACATAACTTACCATCAAAAGAACCTTCTACTTTAGTGATGCTTTTTGGGTATTGTACAATCCAATTGTTTTTATATCTATCACAACGTTACACTGTTAACATTCCATAAACAACACGAGGAAATCTTGAGCTAATCCAAGATCTATGTAATGTTAATATAATAGTATGTTAATATTTCGATTTAAATAGTATTAACAATGCCGCAACTATGATAAACAGAAATTACACTGATATTCATTATAGTACTATCTTACAATTTATCTTTTATACTTAATTAATACAACTTAATTGATATCTCTAACGCTTTATATATATTTATATATATATATATATATATATTCTACCCATATATATATATATATATATATATATATATATATATGGGTAGAAGGTAGGGTTACCAACTACATTTTATTTTTTTCTGTTGATAAAAAATACTATCTGCGCCCCGGGGCGCGTTATAAAGCGTTTATATAAATTTCGGGATAAAAAATATTATTTAAGTGTTATTCCAGGTTATATTCTACCGGTGTATCTAATTTCATACCAATCCGTCCAGTAGATTTTGCATGAAAGAGTAACAAACATGCACACATATCATCACAAACTTTCGCATTTATAATAGTTAGCTATTAGTAGGATAATTAGCACGTCCAGAACTTCAGGGGACTCTACTTGGGATTTAATGCTCAAGTTTTTATTAAAACTAATTAATTTACATATTGTAACTAGTTATAATTTATTTGTGTTTTTTTAGGTAAGTTTAATTTAGTTTATATTACAAATTCAAATTCAAAATTCTTTATTCAATTTAGGATCATATACATCACTTATTGACGTCAAAAAATTACTTAAACTAAGTCTACTGCCGACTTCCAAAGCGCAGGTGAAGAAGAAGCGGCGCAACAATTAGGAGGACGAATTTACATCAAAATTTGAATGAATAAATAAAGTAAAAGTTGTATTATATATATACAAATATAATTATATAATGTCATAAATCAATTACATGTTATGAGGATACTGCACCATGTTTGGGCCAAACATTATTGTCGTTCACATAATCGTCAGACTTGTAATATGCCTTTTTACAAAGTACTTCTTTTATATAATTTCTAAATTTTTTGTCCGGCAAATCAAGAATCCATTTAGGCAATTTGTTATAAAAACGGATACACTTCCCAACAAAAGACGTTCTAACTTTGGCCAACCGATGCCCGGGGATAGACAATTTATCTTTATTACGTAAGGCTCTATCAGTGTAATCACCTACTTTTTTAAATAAGTTTAAATTTTTCCGGACATGCATAATGTTATCAAATATGTATTGAGAGGGTAAAGTTAAAATATTAATATCTTTAAAAAAAAATACAAAATTTCATATCTTAGTTCTGAATAAAAGTAATTAACAATCTGCTCGTAAGTGATTCACCAAATATAATCGTTCTTGTAGATTTTGATAAAAATATTTACCTACATAGTTGTGATGACACGTCACTTCTTTGATATGAATTTGCTCGACCAATAGAAGTATTCTGTATTTAAATGCCAAATGATAGACGTGCCGTGGAAGAAAATTTATTTATTTTATTTATTTATTATTACAAAACCAACGTTATGAAATTTAAACAATATTTTTTTTTTAAAAGCGAAAACAGCGAATAACTCAAGAAGAGGTATTGGATTCGGAACATTACATGTCTTCATTTTGCTCCTCATTCGGAACATTACATATCTCAATTTTGTTCCTCACCTACATACTTACATATAGAATAAATAAATATGTATATAGGGTCAAATCACACAGACTGGAGTTATCCCCAAAGGTATACTACTAGTACTACTAGGTATACAAAACGGTATAGTATCCCATCGATGATGGTTCTCAAAGATTCGAAATCTACTCGTGCCAATCTGGCACATGTATAGTAGTTTTCATAGATCACCACTTGCTTCCGGTGCAGGAAAACATCGTGAAGAAACCTGAACTCTGGTTTAAGTTTAGTGTCGCGAGTACCTACCTGCTAGATGCGGTGGATAGTCGTAGAATACATGTCAGCTGCCTTTTCGGGACTTGAATAAAATCTGACACTAGTGATAGTATGTGTGCGATCATCACTCTCGAAAAGCAAGAAGATTAGATCAACGGACAACCGAATATATTGTCAACAATTAACAAGTTACATCGACAATTTACGGTTTCGACTAATGGATATTGTAGATTTTATATCAAATTTTGTGCATAGTAGCGCCCTCTATCGATTCTTAATGTCAATATGTAATGTGTTATACGTACTCCATTCAACAAATAAATTTATTCACTCGGTGTCCTCGCATACGTGTGTTTAATTTATACTTATTTCTAAGGTATTTTATGATTGTTATCTCACGGCGCAATAACGTATTTGTTTGAAGTGTCTGTTTATCGTACATATTCTTAGATTTCTATAGACTATTTTAACCATAAATTCATTAGGGATCACCCATATTACTACTAAAGTTTATGAAATTAAACAAAATAAAAATAACAACAAATAACAGAACATATTTAATTGTGACTTTCATAAATTAACATGTAGGGAGTGTATCCTTATCTAAAAATACATATTATTCTACACATACCAAAATATATTTACAAGCACACGAAACCATAAAATATAGATAGAACAAAACATTTTTTTTTCTTTCTCGCCTTTGGTTCTCGTCGTTGGCACTTTTAAACCCTTTCGACAACACATATCATAATAAAATAATTTTTATTTTCCTTAAACTCGGGGTAGACATGCCTGGACAAAAAGTGCACAATTTACGCCCGGGCCAACCCAAAACCCATATCTGCGATCGTGTGAACGAGGCCTTAGAACACGCGAGCAGATCTTACGGGGCATTTACAGCAAGCAAGCGAGCTTATTCTAACCCACTTTGGCTCTCCAACCAATGGCTGTTTTATTTCTACACCTTAACATTGATGTGAAGGCTCAATGTGAACGTGGGTAAATCGTGGATAGAACGAGCATACGCTCGCTTGGTGTAAATCAGCCTTTAGACTAACTAATCAGCGCATCAACTATTCTTTTTCACAGCGTCATAATTACTTACAATCACAAATTTCCTCACAACACACAATGAACCAAATACTAGCAACAGGACCAAAGCTATGAGGTCCAAATACATTCTCTGATAGAAGGGCAGGTCGAGCGCCCTGGAGCGCAGATGGGGCGCCCCGCGGGTGAGCACCACGTGGCGCACCCAGTGCACCAGCTCGCGGGAGGGGGGCGCCACGCGGTGGTGGTAGATGAAGGATAGCTCCTTCACGCGTTCGCGGTATCTGGAATCATTTTGATCATTGAACGACGGACACAATGATTGTCGTCATTGATGAAAAGGAATTTTCATCAACAAAGTGTTAATACCTTAAGACCTACATTAACATTGTTAGACTGACATTTTCCGACAACGTTAAATTTAATGATGATACTTTTTTTTACATTACCTGCAGGCAAACAGGTATGCGGCCCACCTGTTTTTAAGTGGTAAGCACAGCCTATCAACGCCTGCAAAACCAGGGGTGTCACACGCGCGTGGCCTAGGATCATTTGCCACAGTACTCTAAGTAAGCACGCTGCCTCTCTCACCCTTCAAACCGGAACACAACAATGTAAGCACTACTGTTTAGCTGCAGAAATAGATGAAAATGAGGTACGCATGCAGATGAACTTTGTACCTAGGTTTAGGTACTCCTGGTAAGTCAAGTCTGGTACTTACGAACGATAATTTCAAGACAAAGTTAAAATCTACATTCATCATCATCATCTTATTCATATCACTCTCGACAACGTGTCGTCGTTGGTCGTGGCCAACATGGTTTTTGATTCTGGGAGGCAGGTGTAGCTCGCCGTAAAATCTACATTAAAAGACAATATATCCTTTAGGCAGGATAAAAGTAAACGCAAAAAACATGTAATTATCGACTTACGAAGGGTTTCCGATAATTTCTTGAATGGAAGACCGCAAATTGGCCGGGATATTAAAGTTCAGGTCGACTTTGAGGCCGTAGCCCTTGTGGACAGCCCTGTTGACGTTGATAAACTGGTCAGCGAAGATCGGGATGCCGATGACGGGGACTCCATAGTGCATGGTTTCCGTGGTCGAGAGCAGGCCGCCGTGGGTGATAAACAAAATGCAGTTGGGGTGAGCTGGAAGTTACAAAGTTTTTTATCTGAATTTCTTCTTTCAAATATAACTTAACTTTGTACGTCCAAATAAACAAAGTCTTCAGGAGACGGATCATCGGGATTTTTAAGGTGATTTAGACAGACATATTGAAAAATAATTGAATGTATGTGATTGCGAGTATTTTAATAGCTCTTAAGTCAAATGCAAGCTACGCTGAGGTAATAAGTAATGCAGTATCTTAATTTTTTGATACTCTGACACAAGGCTTCGGGACGTCACATCGATAAAAGAGAGAGAGAGAGTTATGCGTATAACTAATCTTAGATGATGCTGTGAAACTCACCAAGTATGCTAGGCTGCGGCGCCCACTGCACTATATGGACGTTCGCGGGCAGGTTTGGTAGATTCTCCTCGAACTTCCAGATGACGGTCTGCTTCAGTTCGCTGAACATCTTGAGGATGTCTCTCTTGATCTCCTCGGGCCAGGTCTTGCTCTTCAGGAGAGACCCCATGCTGAAGTATATAACGCCGTGCTTCGCCTCGTCCATCACTTTCTGCAGGTTCTGGGAAAATTAATTATCAAACAGCTTTTATCCGCAGGTCCGCCCTCGGTAGCCAAAGTATGACCTCAGATCGTTAATTACATCTATTCCAAATTTCATCAAAATCGGCCTAGTTGGTTGAGCTCTGAAAGCGTGACAGACAGACCTCATGATATGTGCGTGGAATCTAATACATAGGATTGTGTGTTGAGTTCTCTTCCAGCAGATCCGAGAGAGAAAATAGGGAAAATGTTGGGACATTATTTTTATGTTGCTCTGTACAAATTATCAATTTTGAGAGTAGGTAGATAGATTGTTTATTGGTTTCCTAGCTTCAGCTATCATATTGGATGTTGATTGGTTTGCATTTTGACTTTATCCATCTACTGATCACCCATCCAAATTTAGAACATACAAGTATTACATTTGCATATTTTGGAAACTCTTGTAACAATACATCATTTTTATTACATGCTTGCTTGCTTGGTTTTCTACACCAAAACCAGCTCAAATAGTAAAATCCTGATACCTCTGGCAAAGGCTTCAACTCCTCCTTAATATGGTACCCAGCGATAGCCTTGTAGTTTTGAGGCAGCCTGGTCGGCTGTCCCGTCGCCACATAAGAGTTTCCCAGCATCAATGATGCAGAGTACATGGCCTCGTTGAGGGGGGGCAGGCGGTTACCGCGAGCAGCCGCTGCGGCGCTAAATGCGTTGTTGTAGGTCGCGCTGTCGCGGTCGTAACGGGACCTACAATTACGATTTGCCATTTTGAGGTTAGAATGTAATCCAGAAGGATTTGAATTGGACGATATATGGTTTAAGCTTGGAAAGTGCCCCGTAGGTCTCCTAAGATGAACATTTCAATAAAATAAATATTTTTAGCTATAACATAGCTATTTTCTAGCAGATGACAAGATGGAAGCAACTTCCACCAGCCAGTTTGTGACCTCGTAGTCAGAATGCGGGATGTTATAAATGCTAATTTATTTTTTATAAATAAAGACGTCAACAACAGACTGTCGTGTTATCGACATCTGTTTAGATATTCCTATCGTACTGATAGTCGTAATAATGCATATTTATAAAGAGATCACTTATACAACAATAAATATACTACAATAAATATAGTTGTGAATTGGCTATTCATAGAATTATACGCCAAAAAAGCAGTGGTGACACTGAAGTCACTATTTCAAGTGTTCCTAATATGGATAGTTTTATGAGAACTAAAATTTTGATCAAATAAAGTGACGTTATATTATCGCGATTGGTTATATAATAAGTAAGTAAATAATAAAAATATCTGTCATAAAATTCATTCGAATAAATAAATCGAAAACTAATTGGCCAAGTCTACATTATAAGTGCATTAGAGATCATCAAAATTCAAAGTTAAAAAAACAATTACGTATGAATGCATCTGAAAATTTTAAATCGTCACTTACCATTTGGCGTATTTGATCTTCAGCAAAGTCCACAGCTCAGACACCCTCTCGGGGAAGGAGAAGGGGGGGTCCTGGCTGGACATGTGGTCGGCAGTGTAGGCAGGGTTAGGGTCCTCATCGATGAGGGAGAGGACGGCAGCGTGAGGCTCCATGGAGGACGACCAGATGAGCGGGCAATTGAATACTGGAGCGAATCTGAAGTAGTTTATCCCAACTAATATTATAAATGCGAAAGTAAGTTATTTGTTACCTCTTCACGCATTATCTACTGGACCGATTGTTATGAAACTTGGTACACGAATAGAAAATAACCTGGAATAAACTGATAGGGTACTTTTTATCGCGAAATTCCCACGGGAGCGAAGCCCCGAGGCCAGCTAGTTTTATATAGTCCAAACTTGTAAAGATCACCACTACTCTTACGCGGGTTGTACACGACTTATGCGTCTATGATGAATATTTATTCTAATACTAGCTGCCGCTCCGGCTTCGCTCGGGTAATATATTATACCCCTAAATCTTCCTCAGGAATCATACTATATATTCGTGAAAACCGCATGAAAACACGTGCAGTAGTTTTTGAGTTTATCGCGAACAGACAGACAGATACACACGGCAGAGGACTTTGTTTTGTATTATGTAAGGATAACAGAACAATAAAGTAGCTTTAACCGGTAAGTAATGGTAAGTACATTTGTTTACTCCAAAAAAAAATTACGGCCTTCCATTACACTCAAAATCATGAAATAACAAAGTAAGGCATTTAGATAGGTACCAAAAGTCGGTGCCAAGCACAGGAGGAAGCGGTATTTGTACACATTTAGTTATGCATTTATTACAAAGTAACCATACCCACTATAAATTTCGGAATACATCCACTCCGCGATGACGACGTCAAACTTCACTTTAGGATCCATCATCATGCTCTGCACATTGTTGTGGAAAACAGTCCCATTTGACACGAGATAAAGAATATCCACGATTTTGGAGAAGTCCTGCAAATTCACGTCTTGCGCCATCAACTTCTTGAAGTCCCAGTATTCGTCTGTAAAGTAACATTATCTTAACCTTTCTTTCCTTCTTTCATCTCCGCATGTTTACGATCGTTCGAGGCTGTGACGCAGCAAATTCCTGAGTCAGAATAACGCTCAACAGCCGACATAGAACGCTGAATTAACTTAGAATTATAGTTATCTTCTTCTTCTCTCTTCATAGTCGTATTTTTTTATTTTTTTTTATATTAGGACGAATCACACGATTGAGCTAGGCCCAGAGTAAGTTCGATACTTGTGTTATGCGATACTAACTCACTCAAAAATATAGAATTATTTTATAACAAATACATATATAGATAAACAACCAAGACCCCGGCCAATCAGAAAAAGATAATTTTCCATCATGAACCGACCCATGTTTTGCCGTTGCCTTCGCCATTTCACATACAAGTTAATAATCAACCAGTATGCAGGTTTCTACGATGTTTTCCTTCACCGGAAGCAAGTGGTGGTCTATGAAAACTACTACACATTTGTCAGATTGGTATACACACTCATGTGGCACGAGTAAGAGCCGAACCTGGGATCTTTCCATCCACAGGCGAGCGTCTTAATGATCACCATCGCTTCAAATTATACTATTATCTAATCAATATATAGTTTGAAGAATAGCTTCAAAAAGCTTACCGACAGCCATCAGCTCAAAGTTGCTGGATACGTCTACGATCGTCAGGTTTCGCGGAGGATCTTTGTAAGGTAGCGGTGTCACATATGTCACCTGAGGACAAGCAATGTGTAGGTAACTATAATTCATTTTACTTGTTTTTCTTTGCAGAATGGCGGGATACTGCAATGGACTGAGTAGCGGTCAAAAAGGCTCGAGCCTTTTAGCCCTAAATTTAAAGTTGCGAGTCTTTTTTAAAGGCGGACTCACAATTGTAGCGGTCGAAAAGGCTCGAGCCTTTTAGCCCTATTAAAAGCTTGCGAGTCTTTTTTAAAGGCGGACTCACGAAACAGTAGTTCTAAAATTGCTCACTAAAAAAGAGCTTAAGGCTTTTTTAGGCCTAGGCTTTTTTTAAAGCCTTTTTACAAGACTGGCGTCGTAATTAGAGTTTTATCATTTTAGCGGTCAAAAAGGCTCCTTATAGCCTTTTTTTAAGACTCACCGTTTTATAGCGATGGCTACAATATTAATTATAATAATAAATCGTCGTCTCAGCCGATGGACGTCCACTGCTGGACATTGGCTAATAATAATAAATATGTCACTACATTCATATAACGCCATGGGTAGTAAAAACAATTAATAAATATAAATTTCTAAATACATACATATTATAGATAAAACACCCAGACACAGAATAAATTATCATGTTCATCGCACAAACAATTGTTCTGGGTGGGAATCGAACCCACGACCTCCGGATTATCTGTCAGTGTCACTAACCACTACGCCACGAGGCCAGTCAAATTTAGACTTATTTTAAAAATAAGACTGTATTTTATTAATTTTGTACTTACGTGAATATTATTTTTTTACAATTTTCAAAATAACATCGATTCCTATTTCGCCATTATTATCTTGGAAATGACAAAGAAAAATACTTATTTCCGTGGTGTTTAATATTTTAATGTGAGGGTAGGTAGGTATATTTGTTCTTATGCGTTGCTGGATGCCCGGTTTAATTTACGTCATTCATTCGTTTTAATATCGTTCTATTCGAATTGTTGTTCGTATCATGACCAGGAAATGTGTTAAGTTAAATATCTGTTAGTATATTGTGTTGCGGTTAATATCGTAAATAAATACTGGTTCATCAATTGAACTGAAACATTGGGTTGGAATTATATTTTAGCGCGTTGGTTACTATTACTCGTTATCTTTGCGCCAAAATGGAAAATGATGGATTTGATGGTGATTTGGATGTGTCTACTGATGTCACATTTACGAGTTCTAGAGAAAATGTGAGTATTGAGTCTTCTCCGAATCCTAAAAAAAAATATAAAAAGCTGAGGAATACATATTACACGAAGAATGACAGTGGGCTTAAATGTAAAATATGTAAAAAACCATTTTCGATAAAATCGTCACATTCTACGCTAAAAAATCATTTGCTAAGTCATGAAGGCATTGAAGGCCCCTCAACCTCAACCAGCAATACTTCTGCATTGACATTGAGCAAACATAAAAAGGCACTGTATGACCGACTAGTGCTTAATTTTATCGTTCACGGCAACCATCCGTTTAAACTTGTAGAAGAAGAACATTTTAAAAAATTAATGGCTGAGATAAATCCTAAATACTCGCCATTAAGTTCAACGTCACTTAAATCAAACATTCACAAACTATTTAAACAGAAACAACCTGAAGTTATAGAGAAAATCAAAATGATTACAAATAAAATTTCTTTGACTTTTGACTTTTGGACCTCCGTCACGAACAAACCATACGTAGTTGTTACTGCGCACTTAATAGATAATGGTGCATTACAGTCATTTATCCTGGACTTCGATTTAATACCGTATCCACATAAAGCTGAACAGATATTACATAAAATTGTAGAAATCTTCAATTTATATGCTTTACATAAAAGAATTATGTCCATTACTACAGATAACGAGAAAGTAAATGTGAAATGTTTACAATTACTGACTTTATGTAATGATGATTATGATGATGTGATTCACACTAGATGTTTGGCACACATTTTAAATTTGGTAGTAAAGAAAGGTCTAAAAGAAGTTGAAGAGCCTATTTCAGCTGTGAGTAAACTTGTTAACTTAATAAATTTTTCCACTAAAAAAAAGCAGACCTATTTTGAAAAGTGTGCAGAATTAGATATTCCGCAATTAGCTTTACTAAAAGAAATTAACATAAGGTGGAATTCGACCTACCTTATGCTTGAGCGTGCATATAAAATGAAAGCAGTTCTCAATGATCTTTGTCAGAATGATAGGGAATTTCGAAATTCCAATATTGAAGAAATCATGTGGGCTGATGTTAAATTATTGATTGACTTGCTAAAGCCGTTTTACGATGCCACACTTTTACTATCTAAGTCAAAATACCCAAGTATTTACTATGTAGTACCTATAGTAGACGTCCTAATGAATCGACTTTCTAATGCCGAGGAGATGGATAATGATCTTAAGAAAAAAATTTCTGGAGCCATGCTCAACAAATTGCAAGAATATTTTCCCTTGCTACGCACTGAGTATGCTATGTTTTCTATTATACTCGATCCAAGATTAAAAAATGATTATTACTCCGAAAATTACAATGGTACTGAAGATCCCCTCACTTCTATGACATTACTTTTTAATACCAGATACAATCTTGGAAATCAAGCAGCTGAACAGCAATCCGATCTATCGGAATCTTCCGGTGCATCTGGAGTCAATAACAATATTTTTTCTTCAATTTATAAAAAAAGAAGACTTGATAATAATGAGCTGGAAAAATATTTATCCCTACCGATTGAACCCGAAGACACTGATGTAATAGACTGGTGGAAAAACCAACAATTAAACTTACCACGCTTACAAAAGATGGCTTTTGATATTTTATGTATACCAGCTACAAGCGTTCCCAGTGAACAGTCATTTTCCAAAGCTGGAAATTTAATCAATAAGAAAAGGAATCGTTTGAGTAATAAAAGCATACAATCCTCAATGTGCCTTTCATCCTGGCTAAACGTTTTTGGTGATTAATGTTCGCGTACCTAACGATGTTTTACCTATGCTTTTTTTATTTCATTAATTGATTTAAAATATGTTAAACTGTTATAATACATAATAAAACTTTCATTTATAATTCATTACGTTTCTATTAACCTAATCCTCAAAAGAGTCGAGTATTTTTAAAGATGGAACTCTAATTAAATAAATATTTTTTTTAAAGAATGTTTTTCTTTTTAATCACTTTTCTTTTGGATATGTTATGCGCAGTGGTTAAAGATCCAATATATTATATTGTAACTTGAAGTTTAAAAAAAATATCCAAAATATCAAAAAAGTTGTGGGTAGGTCAACATTTCACCTACCCACAACTTTTTGGATATTTTTACTATTTTGTAATCTGTTAATCATTAGCAATTGTGATTTCTTGGCTCGTTAAGATAATACATTTCATTTTTATTATATAATAAAAATGTCTAGTGATGACGGGTCTCCTCCGTGTTCTCCGAGTATTTTACCTGGTTTATCTCGCGAGAAGAAGAGGAAGTTATCTTTAAATGAAGAAAAGTTAAAACCAGAATCATCATCAAAAAAACAATTGGACAAAGGAGTACAGGTACGACAAGAAGATATTATGGATTGTGCCATATATAAAAGAAATCGATGGGACTCATCCGATGTGCGAGCACAATTGAATGTGGTAGTGGTAGACGATATCCACCTGTGCTCAGAGCAGCAACCAAATGATCAAAGAAACAAAGAGTTTGCAAAATTATTAGCTTTTGAGCTCGACCGTGTTCCTCCAGAAAAACGCACGATGACGTATTCAAAGATTCTGGATTTCATTAGAAAAATACGCCAAGAAGACAGTTTGGCTAATATCAGTTTGCCAAGTTTTGATGATTCCGACAATGAAAATGAGTAGATATCCAAGTTGTGTCATTGGTTATATTTATTACGTTTAATTTCATTTTTATATTTTTTAAATATGATACTGTATTTTTATTAACACATCCTTTATTTATTTACAATTTCATTTCATTGCCATACCTAATGAAAATCGGCTGTTTTTCTTTTTGGAACAATGACTATTTTAAGTTGGCCTCTTATGACTTAGTAAATCTTTATAACCAAGTGTCAACGTATACTGGTTTTATATTTTATTATTAAATGTACCAAAAATTATGTAATTGTTTATGTTTTTGCTATATTTAAACCAATCATCGATACCACCTTTAGACCTAATTAGTACCTAATAGTGTCAAATAATATTATATCTAAAAAGACTTTAAAAAAGCCTATGCCTAAAAAGCCTCAAGCCTTTTTTAGTGAACAATTTTAGAAAAAAAGCCCGCCTTTAAAAAAGACTCGCAAGCTTTAAATTTATAAGGCTCGAGCCTTCAAAAGCCATAAATACAATTAGCCTCGAGGGCTTAAGAGCTATTTAGCCTTTTAGCCTTCTAGCCCTCGCTATAAAGCGGCGAGTCTTAAAAAAGGGCTAAAAGGCTCGACCTTTTTCGATCGCTAGGACTGAGTTATGGTAGCAGAAAGACGAGGCATTTTCCCAGCAGTGGGATACGAAAATAAGCTTTAAGAAACCTTTTTTATTATTACTGTGGTACCAGCGAAAGACTGTCTCGGTTACCTAAACGTGACATTATGTTGAGCGTGAGTGACCTCTTTGGTTCTGGCAAAATATGTTATTTATAACGCTAATCGCGATATGTGTAATGTGTGTGATACATTCCAAATAAATAAGTAGTTTTTCTTTCTCTGTGCTTTCTTTTTTTTCCTCTGATCTCAATTATATATTTACCATAATTATATATAATATATTATAGCTATAATTGTATTATATCTTGATGATGAAGATGCCACCATCAGCAAAATCGGCATAGCGCTATCTAAGTAGTATATTTGGTTTTACAAAATGGTCTTCAGACACCAACGGTTATGTTTCGCAACAAACTCCGTGAAATGACAGTTACAATGGTATGGCCAATAACATTATTATTTATTTACAGACAATCCCAATCCCAACTAATAATGTAGGTAAACGCGAAAGTAAGTTTGCTTGTTACCTCTTCACGCGTTATCTACTGAACCAATTTTCTTGAAATTTTGCATATAATATCATTAAGAGCATAGAGAAGAACATAACACCTTTCAACCCGGAAAAAACTATTTTCGTGGGATTAGCGCGAAAAACCTATATTCTATTATAAGTGGCGCCAAATATAAAATCACTAGATGGCGCTGTGTGTATTTTAAATGTGCTTTGGATATTTCAATTCAATTACCTATCCCAATCGTATTTTAATACGAAGAAAATACTGTTCCCAAGAGAATTTAAGCGGGTGAAGCCGCGGGTAGCTAGTGTGTAATATTACTGTCTATTAAGTAATTATTTTCACATCATGTCCTTGTCATGTAAACAGAAGTTAATAAGCATTTATAACAATGAGTTAGCAAAATAACGGCCAAGTGTGAGTCAGGCTAGCGAAACGAGGGTTCCGTAAAATTTACTTTTTTGGTTAAGTTGTTTTGTTGATAGAAACTGAAATCTCAATTTAAGTAAGTATTGTTTATTTTTTACAATTTTATTCTTTTTTGGAAGTTATTGTAGGTGTAATGTAAGTATAACTATAGGTACTTTTAACATAGGTACCTATTACCTATACAAAAAAATGTGTATTGTTTGACAAGGCACTAACTAATACATAGGTATATTTGCATCGATTTTGGTAAGTTTCTTAGATACGTAATTAAAAAGTAATACATAAATAAATAAATAAATAAATAAATAAATATATTAGGACAAATCACACCGATTGTGCTAGCCCAAAAGTAAGTTCGAGACTTGTGTTGTGGGATACTAACTCAACGATACTATATTCTTTAACATACATATACAGGCCCGGTCCAATCAGAAAAAGATCATTTTCCATCATGACCCGACCGGAGATCGAACCCGGGACCTCTCGGTTCAGTGGCAAGCACTTTACCACTGCGCCACCGAGGTCGTCATACATGGTTTTCGGGAAAATTAGTTTAATTTTCCTAATATAAGAACGCCGCGCAGTTTGTCCTCATCTGAGCCTCTCGCGGTTTCTTAAGCCCTTAAGGGTAGGAGCACCAGAGACCCCTTTTCTACATTTTCTTCCCCATTTCGAACAATATTCATCAAATATTATCAAGTTCTCTATGATATTATTACGTCACTTCACCTATTTTATACTAATCAAAAGTTCACTGACCTCGTGTCCAGCCTTCAGCAGATGCCTTACTATCCCTTCTCCAAGAATCCCGTGGCTTGTGCCAGGAAGGGGGAACAGTACCAATATCTTAAACGCATAACTATGGCACAATAAACACAAAATTACGTATAATTTTATCGTATACATGTCGCCGGCGCGTGCTCACTGAGATTGTTGATTGGTTTAACTGAGCCACATGTGTAGAACGAGTTACACTACACCCCGCATTTAATAACCGGTCAACATATGCTTGGATGTGTCAGAACCAGAACCGAAATACTGCAATTTTATTTGGATACAAACAATGGGAACTAAAAGCCTAAAACATTTTTCTTATAATATAATATAGAATAGCTTTGCCAGATTTTGGCGGGATGTCCCGATTTTTGACTTTAGATTTTACTGTACCGCGCAGGACTGTAAATTCGCGCTTTTTTTTTGTTTTGCAGTCAATTGAAGAAAAACACGACACGGCATACTTTTGCTCAAAAAGTTACCTAGTAATCTATAAAATATGTTATTTAAATTTTCAATAAAATTTTACGAAATTATTTTTTTATTATATTTAGTAATGGGTATATGGATATAAAATATGACGTAAACTGTGCCCGTGGTGAAGTGATGAAACTCTAATTTCTGAATCGATGCTTTGACTTTGAAATACTTGTTCAAATTCAGAACAATTTGTCGGTATCGGTGGTCGAGGAATAAGTTTAACAACACTAATGGTGATTGTCGAGATTGGTGTCTCCCTCTCATCATTAGTATTCTTATGTTTCACATGTCATGCAAACTAATGACCATGACAATGTAAATATTGCCCAATTGGTTATAGAAGCTTGGCTGTTGTTATGTTTTTTATAATGTAAGTAAGTTACGTATTTATGTTGTAAAGTAATAGTTAGGTATTTATGTTGTAAATAGTTTTATTATTTTCTTAAATAAATTCAAATTTGTATATAGACACACATCTTACTTAGGTATATTCCAAAATTTAGAAAATCATGTTCGCTCCTTGAAGTCTGGTACTTTGTTTTATAGTATGGTAAAATTGAAAAATTTTACCATACTATATTATTTTCCGGAGTATCATCGTCGGGTCGCATGTTAGCGAGCCAAAATTTACAAGGGATAAAAAAAATTGGTTTTGATTTTCCTGTAAAAATAAAACTCTCATATGAACTAAGCTATCATTCGCGTCGGTATCTCTCCGAGTTTGCTTATAATATAATATGTACTATAAGAGCAATCAGGAGAATTAGCTTTTCCTTTTCTCTGCATGTTACTTATGAAAAAAAAAACGAAATATTTTTATAACAATATTTATTTATTAAACTTAAGGATTAAATTACCATAAGTTAGTCTCACTCACAAAAGACAAATGATTAGTTTTACTTATATAACGAGACTAACATTCATGCGTTTTTATTTGCTTCCATATTTGAAGCAGCTCAGTGCTCGTAATGCCATGCACTGATATAAATTTCTTCATCTCGCACCAATCACCATCGTATCTTTTATTATAAAACTTCCAGGCGTTAACACGTTCTACATTAACCTGTTTCGCTAAAACACCAGTGATTAATACATCTTCAAGCTTCATGTAACGCTCCTTGACAGCGGCAGCGAAGAATCGTCTCTTGACATCAGTGGTCATCATATACGCTGGACCTGTCACATAGTCAGGGAACACCAGGTCAGGATATTGGTCGGCCGTCACATAATACTTCGATTCATCATCACGAACTGGAGCATCGTTACTGCGCAAATCTCCCCATATAGTTCTCTTAATCCTATTTCGTAAAGTCTTTTTAACAAATTTCATTAACTTCGGCACGTTTATAAACACATCATCGTCACATTTTAACATTCTTGGAACTAGAGGACAATACTTAATGAGCCATTCGAGCATAGATAGACTTTTAAGCGTGAGATTCTCGTATGTGTCTATAAATCGACCGATTATAATATCACGGAATATCACATTTTCCTCATTAATGATAGATCGAATTGTTTTTCTTGGAGTAGCGCCAATTATAAAGGCTAAGGATGCGTTTACGGGAACCTGACCCCAAGTCATTCTGATAGATAGTCTTTGTTCGAAATGAGAAGGTGCCGAAGCTACAAACATCATTAACTGCAGCTGGGAACCGCGACCTGGACACAGCTCGGGGTGGCTCGCATCGTAACCTGACACGTAGCGGTCTCCAATCAAGACAATTTCCGTTGTGATGCTGCAGATCAGTGCACTGACAACTATCACCGGAGCGCCAGGACTCGGCCGGAGTATCATCATGTTTTCTTCGTAATTGAAATGGAAAAAACGTCGGGAAAAACACGTCTTTTTTAACGCAAATATTTTTGTAAATCTCAAAAAATCAGACAATCATCAGCTCGGTAAAAAAAATTTGAAATTTAATGAAAATTGCACAGTCCACGATGAATAATAGCTAATAGACAGAGAGGCGTCAAAATAGGGTGTCTATTAGATCTAACGTTATACTGGAATAATACATTTTTTTAGACATATTCCCGCCGACCTTGACTGATTTGGCCTACTATGACTTTTTAATTTTTCACCATGGTCGTTTTATTTGTCCAAAACATCACTTTATTTATTATGCTAGCTGAAACTGGCGGTGTTACCCGCGTAATGACCAGGAGACTGATGAGTTGATCAAGGTTCTTTTCATCAGTCTATTAGGGCGCGTTCCCATTGCGCGCCGTTGTGACGACTCACCACGTTGTAGCTTCGTTGCGCTCCGTTGTTTTCTGTTGGGTTTTACACTGACATGAGTTGACGTACGTCCAAACTTCATACAATTTATTTCTTTCTACATTCCATGTTTCTACCTCAGATTTCTACATTCTTCTGCGTTGATCCGTCGACGGATTCAAGTCAACATGACGGAGGATATAGCAACGCAACTGAGCAATATTAAGTTCTCTTAAAATCAACGTACCAAATATTATGGAATTGTAACTAAATTGATGTCATGATAATTCGACTACTTTCACTGTTGTGCCATCAATCACATCCAACCCCTTTATAATATCTAGTATCCAAAGGTCAACGGTGACACGACTACCGATTATAACAAGCTTTGTCGCTAACAAATCCGCAATGGAACTGATAGCCAGCCTTTCAATATGTAGGATGTTTTATTCCATTTCGAAAACAATTTGCCCGACGCCAGGTGGCGTGTTATCGTCATCGTTCCATTGTAATACTTACGATTAGGTACGTGGTACGAGCTAATATATTCAGCTAATCTTTTTCAAACTCCTAGATTCAAATTTAACTTATTGCCTTTTTTTAAAAGTCCAGGTACTGTACGGACCTGTATTATAAGTAGTTGTAAAATCTATAGATATATATATAATTCTTGCGTTACTGAGCGACTGACTGCTGACTGACTGACAACGTACAGCCGAAACTACTGGGCGTAGGAAGCCGAAATTTGGCATGTAGGTTTTCTGGGGAGTGTAGGCGAGTACTAAGAGAGGATCTTTGGATATTCCACCCCGAGGGGGGTGAAAGGGCTGAAAAACGTGAAAGTGAAAGTTATGAAAGATCCACACCGTTGAAGTTAGTGACTTGAAAATTTGGATTTTGGTTGTTTACAACAAATTAATGAATACGTGTAACAGATTTTTCTGAAAATTAACGATCAACTCCTTCAAAAGGGAGTGAAAGATTGTGTGGAATTTGATACAAAGCTGAAAATTGGTAAACATACTCTTCATCATTTTTCTTAAAGAACGACCGAAATTTTACTATGAAATTCACGCGGGCGAAGCCGCGGGCAAAATCTAGTTTACTATAAATATAATAGCTGTCAAGCTGTTATCAAGCAACTGAACGTGACCTTCGAGTTTTGCAACCCTTGCCTTTGTCTACCCCGTAATAAGGGATAAAAACGTAATTAGATATTTCCACTATCTTGTAAATAAGTTGTGCGTACGGTAAGTCGTTCGCGCATTGAGCGTATTAATTTTTACTTGTTGTTGGAATAGAACTCCGTGAGGCGAATTTTGACTTTGCACCCATAGAAATATCATAACTTTTGACTGAATTTTCTGGCCGGAAAATTAACTGAACGCCACCTTTGGAATTCCGTATTCCGTAACGTAAAAATTACGCCCGTGCGAACGATCCCTAAAATACTTCTTGCACGTAAAAATAAATATTTGGATTTGCTATTGTTCAGAAGACGACAAACGTTCGTGGCAAAAACTATCGGCGTACGATAGTGGAAGACTCCACTATCGTCATAGAGAACAATGTGTGTTTTTACCAACAAACTTTTGTCGTTTGTAAAATAGACAATAATGTGGAACTGGATATGCTTACCTATAATAAACTAACAGTTTCCTGCGCTACTCCGCTTTCTTTAGCTTATTTTATCTCGGATCATTAAAAATTAAACGCGCTGCGGGTCTAAAGACTAAAATAAAGGCGACGAGCTAGCGTCGCCAAAAGATATTTGTCTTTCGATAGCTCGTTCACCAGTAATGGATTGTGTTGAACACGTGGTGCACTTGAGGAGCGACACATCTCAACTCAATCGCATCCCAGCTGTCTTACCATCAAGTATTTATTTGTGTTACCGATACATAAGTCGTTCCCTGCATTAATTTATACTGTGGGCTGGCGGCAATGCGTATGCTTTTACTATACTGGGACACGCGCAAATAACGCGCCTTATTTGGTAATGTTCGCGGTCCTCGATCGTGATTGGCGCTCGCAGTCGCTATAGTCCGTTGATAGCATCACGCGTTCCCGCTTCCCGCGCCCGCTCTCAAGTCAGTCTGTGTCGTCGTTCGTCTTGTAACAGTCGTGTGTGCTAAGATAAATGTTCCGTGATTGTAAAGTGTCAAGGCTCCTCATTGTACGATAATAAACGCTGTTGTACCTACCTAAGTCCACTAATCTTTCATTTCTAACATCTGGTCCATTCGAGTCGGACAGTTAATATTAAAGTGCAACCGCGTCGTGTTCCGCGTGCCTCAGTCAGGACACCTACCAGTGAACTCGTTTCATCACAATGGTGGGAACAAGAAGCACGGCGAGGGAACCACTCGAGGAGCCATCGTCCATCACGGAGTCACCCCGACCTATAGTCACTAGCGGCGGCACTCAAGATGAAACGCTGCACGACACGACCGCAGCACTGCCGCCCGGTGGCACTTCGGCACCCGTCGCTCCCGTCACAACTGCGTCCAATGGGTCGCACGCCACCACGACGGCGGGAGTACCACAGCCAAACGACACCAGCCAGCCGTTGAGAGACCTAACGGCGGCTTTATTAGAGGTAGTTCGCGGGGTTCGCCCCGCACCCGCGACTCACAGGTATGCTGACTTACCTTACTTTAATGGAAATACTGGTGACTGGTTATATTTTAAAAGTGCATTTGTCGAGTCACAGTCCGCCTTTACGGAGGCGGAAAATAAGGCCCGGCTTCGCAAGTTCCTAAAGGGAGTAGCTTTGGAATCGGTAAAGGGTTTATTTGTAGGAGGTATTGAAGCGCTAGAAATTGTGGAAAGGCTAGAAGCACGTTTCGGCCGACCACACGCTTTGGTTACAAACGAACTGGAAAAATTACGCCACTTACCAAAGTTGGTAGATAGTCCAAGGGAAGTCTGTATTTTTGCTTCTAAAGTAAATAATATTATATCTACTATAAAGGCACTAAATAAAATCGAGTACTTACATAACCCAGAAATTACTAACATTGTATGCGATAAATTAACGACAGTTTTACGACATAGGTGGTATGATTTTGAGGCTTTGGCGGATGCATCTGAACCTAGGCTGCTTGTCATTGCTCGTTTCTTAGACAGAGAGGCTGATCTCAATTCTAGGCATGCCAAATGTGAGATAGTCGAAGAGCGAAAGGACTGCAAGCGCCATCACTGTGGCACCACAAACACAAAAGTCAACATGTGCCCTATATGCAACGCCTCAAGCCATTATACCCCGGCATGCCCTAAATTTATATCCATAACCGCTTCAGAAAGGTGGGAGGCAGCTCGTAAAAACAAATTATGTTTTAGATGCCTTGGCAAACGGACATGGAATCACAGATGCAAAGGGAAGAAGTGCGAAGCGCAAGGCTGCGAGTACTACCACCACAAGCTGCTGCACGACGACGCAGCGCAGCCAATGAAGAGTGACAACGGCGTGGCGGCACCACGACAGCGAACGCAAAGCAACAGAGCCGGAGGTCAAGCGACTGTCTTCGAGTCGTGTAGCAACGCGACTACAGCAGCGGCGGGAGCACTGCGTTCGGTGCAAACCTACCTCAAAGTTTTACCAGTTCAATTATCGGGACCACATGGTGAGATAGATACTTATGCCTTATTAGATGACGGGTCCACCATTACATTGCTGACATCAAGTCTGGCAGACAAGATTGGTGTCGCTGGGCCAGCAGCACCTTTTGTCATAGAGGCCATAGCAGGAGCGCACATCGACGCTGTTAGCTCCCAGCGAGTAAAGTTCTCCATTAAAGGTAAGTACACAAATAATAAAATTAATATCGAGGCACGTACCATAGATAGTTTGAACATTTCCCCCCAGTCTGTGCCAACCGAAGCCCTAGCTCATTGTGAACATCTACAAGACATTAGTGACCAACTTGTCTATGCAACAGCGGAACCACTTATACTAATAGGACAAGACAATTGGTCCCTGCTCATTGCATCTGAGGTACGACGTGGTAAGCTAGAACAGCCAGTGGCGTCGCACACACCTCTCGGCTGGGTGTTACACGGACAAAAAAGAGTATGTCCATACGGTCGCGGTGGCTACATGCTGCAAGAGCGTTTTCATTGCAGCCATGCACATACGAAAGACGAAGCCCTTGAACAATTAATAAAGGAGCACTACGATTTGGAGTCATTGGGAGTAGAGCCGAGCCGACCTCAAGCGGACCCTGAAATCCGCGCATTGCAAATATTGCAGAAAACAACCAAAGCGCTAACCGATTCATCACTCGCGTCGCCCGGATCGTCGCGTGCTGTGGACTGACTCGCGCACCGTGTTGTCGTGGCTGCGCGCGGGCTCGCGTTCATTCAAACCCTTCGTAGCGCACCGCGTGGCCGAACTGGAAGAGACCACAACGACCTCGGAGTGGAGATGGGTGCCCACAGCTGACAACGTCGCCGACGACGCTACTCGTCGCGTACAGACCGACTTCACAGCTGCACATCGTTGGTTTCGAGGCCCGGAATTTCTATACAAAGAAGAAAAACTCTGGCCGCACGACAAGGACCCGCTCCATTCCACAGAAACTGGCGAAGAACGTGTGGCTGCGACCGCCATTCGCCCGCAACTCAAAGATGCCCTACCCGATGTGTCGAGATTCTCATCCTGGATCCATCTACATTGTGTTCGTTAGAATACTTATATGTTTTGTGTACGTCATTGTAAATGTTAGCATTTATTGTATATTTCCTTGTACACCGAGCTATAACTTGTACCAGTTAGCTAAGTAAGGACCACTCAAGTATTAACTTGTCATCAACGGGATTACATGTATCGGTAGCTGAATACTGCCTATATGTTTACTGCGTTCACACGGCGGGAGGATGTTACCGATACATAAGTCGTTCCCTGCATTAATTTATACTGTGGGCTGGCGGCAATGCGTATGCTTTTACTATACTGGGACACGCGCAAATAACGCGCCTTATTTGGTAATGTTCGCGGTCCTCGATCGTGATTGGCGCTCGCAGTCGCTATAGTCCGTTGATAGCATCACGCGTTCCCGCTTCCCGCGCCCGCTCTCAAGTCAGTCTGTGTCGTCGTTCGTCTTGTAACAGTCGTGTGTGCTAAGATAAATGTTCCGTGATTGTAAAGTGTCAAGGCTCCTCATTGTACGATAATAAACGCTGTTGTACCTACCTAAGTCCACTAATCTTTCATTTCTAACAATTTGTGAAATAGTTTTGGAGGAGTTAAAGGTAGGAAATTTAATAAGAATTAAGCAACATTCTTTATGGATAGTAACTAGGTAGGTACTTCGTTTTTTTATTACATCTTCATTTATTTCATCTCCTGGTTTCATACATTCCATAAGCGGAATAGTTACCTAAATTTGTTACGATTGTTGTTTGGTTTGTTTCACTATGTCCACACTGACGTAAATGCATTTACTGTGAAAAAATCTCACTTGATCCATGATGGATCTAATGATCGTAACGTCTTAAAATTCACCAATCAGTCCCTTTTTTTCTTCCCACTTCTTCGCGACTTTCTGTAGAATCCCAAAGCGACAAAAAGCCCTAGCAATATGAGAGCGACGAGGTCTAAATACAATTTCTGGTATAATGGAACATGCAGTGCAGGAGACCGAAGGTGGACGGCGCCGCCGGTCCTCACGGCGTGTTCTACTGAGAAGACCAGCTCGTGGTGGGCCGGGATCGCTCGGTCGTGGTATAGATTCGATAACTCTTTGGCTTTTGCTTTGTAGCTGTAACAAAAACGGATCAGGAGGAAGCAAATGTCAACATTTTTTTTATAAAATAAGATAGAGAAGGGGCACACAGTATTTTCCCAACTTCACCTCAAACAGTAGTAGGTAAAATGGTATTTTTCTACGTATAGGTAGTGTATGCCACTACCTCTCTCACCTTTTCAACCGAAACACAACAATGTAATTATAACATTGCCGATAATCATTAACAGTGTGGATGATAGTGCAGTCAGTATGAAATCTTACAGTACGGTACTAATATATGCGACTAGCGTATAATACCTAGATTCCATTAGCTAGGCGCCTATATAGGTACTTACGCCTAGTTACTAATAAATAAATGTTTTTAAAATGTCTTCCGAAGCACGAACTCATACTTATCCATCCATAAAGAAGGCCTATGCCCCAGCTGTAGGGAGATTTAAATGGTTGATTATGATGATTTCAAACTGTGGTATAAATTACTTAGTAGTTACCTTGGATCAGTCAGCATCATTTGTATCGGCTTCCTGAGATTATCAGCCCAATGAACACTGAGCTCCGCCGTCAAGGCGTACCCCTTCTTGATAGCCTTGTTGATGTTGATGAACTGGTCGAAGTAGATGGGCACGCCGATGATGGGGACCCCGAAGTGTAGGGCTTCGGTCGAAGAGAACAGGCCTCCGTGGGTAATGAAGAAGAGCAAGTTTGGATGTGCTGCAAGGCGGAAATTCAACTGTTGGAATTCGTCGGGATCATTTCGTTAGCATTCGTGCCGGGATCCATCCATACTATTAGTAAGTATTATGAATTACCAGCGGACTTTCCTGGCTTCGCTCGGGTAAAACCATAATAAAAAAGTATCCTATGTTATTCCTGAATGATTCTATCTCTATGCCAAACAGCTAGAGCATAAATTGGCTACTTTATAATAAATATTATCAATCCTTTTTTCCAAGGTGATAGACAGAGAAGAGACTGGGGAATTTTTTTATATGCCACCGTCAATACCATCATGATAAATCTAACTCGCTTCCTCTATACTCGCTCTCTTGAATAGGTACATGCTTATTATAATACTTAGTCAAATTTTGTTACATTAGTGTGTACACTAATGTAACAAAATGGATGGTTGACATAAGTCCCATTCCTATACAAATAAAACTCTAAAAACCATCGAAATAACAAATCTGTGGTCAAAGCTAAAAACTTACCCAGAATGCTAGTCTGCGGCGCCCAATGCACAATGTGCACGTTCTTCGGCACATTCTCCAACGGCTCCTCGTGCTTCCAGATGACTGTCTGCTTCAGCTCCGCGAACATGGCCAGCAGTTCCATCTTCAGCTGGTGGGGCGCGTCCTTGCTCTTCCACGTCGAGCCCATGCTGAAGTATATGACTCCATGTTTTGCGTTGTCCATCAGGGTTTGCAAGTCCTTGAATGTTTGAATATCAATTTTCATCAGAGTGCGTTTGTGAACAACTTCCTCAGCCATAAGCAGTGGGAGCCCAAGTCTTTTGTTACGTCCAGGGTTTACCAGTCTTCCCAGTTTCCTACTTTTCCTTCTCCACTTCGCACAGTCTCGTCTTTAAGATGGGCCTTATGCTATGTTATGGAAAATCAAAAAATATTGTTATTTACTTGGCCCTACACCACAAGACATATTTTACGATACCTGTGGCAATGGTTTGATAGGAGTCATAATATGGCATCCCCCTATGAATCTAAAGTTTTGCGGGGTAGCAGGCACGTTGCCCATGGCATGATGCTCGTTGGCCAGCACCATAGAAGCGTTGTAAATCAATTCTCGGTATTCAGGCAGTGGGCGGCCACGTTCTGATAGCAATGGCCCAAAGAACTGCTTGTAAAACGCCTCTTCTTTTGGCATGGTGAAAAACCTAGAAAGTAGGCAAATTGGCTGTTATGTAACAAGTCAAATTAGAAATTTCTCTAAATATCAGGATCAATAATTGTTATAGAGCATGTATAATTGATATGAGATGTAGGAGAAAATAAGCTTAATAGGAACAAAAACATTTGAAATTTATTAAAAAATTGGTCCATTAAAGGGCTTCGGGTCTTCATTTCTTGCTAACACTATGGTGTTAGTTGTGGTGTTATGGTGTTAAGTGTCAAGTTGGGTAAATAGGTATGTACTCACTTACTGTATTTTCATACAGATAGACAGACTGACGGGACAGGGGGACTTGGTTTTTATAATTAAGGATTACGTCAATCTCTTACTCTTTGAGAAAACTCCACTTGATCTGTGTCCACAACTGGTCCACCCGCTGGAGGAACGAGAAAGGTGGTACATGAGCAGTTAGGTAGTCCATGGAGTAGGCCGGGTGGGCTGGCCCCTCGATCAGCCTGAGAGGCTCCCAATGCGCTCCCATGGAGTACAACCAGACCATGGGACAGTTGTACAGGGCTGCAAAGCTGGAAAACGAAAATGATACCACTGTATTTTGATGAATTGTTTAAAAAAAACGAAAGGGACATAAAATAGTTCATCGTGATGCACGTCGCGACAACCTTCGTGATAATAAGGTATTCGAATGCACACTACGACATTAGAAGTACTTAGTTACTTATCTATGCAGAAATATGCATGCGATGCAAGTAAAACATCATACATTAATTATACATACTTAATCTTGTATTAAGATTAACGGTATTGTCATCATTTATTTAATTAAGTAAGATTTAAATTACGCTATGGACAGCTACTGTAACCAATGTGAAGTCGAGCGCTATAATAACATCATTTCCATCGGAGAGGGATAAATCCTGGTTTACTGCTGTGGTTACCACTTACCATCAGGTGGGCCGCACAAGCAATAAGATAAATTTTCCAACTTACGCTGCATACAGTTCAGTTTCTATATAGTCTGCTACGACCACATCGAAGTGTTGGTCTTTCTTCAGCAAGCTCTGCACGTTCTCATGCTGGAAGGTGGCGGCCGCTATCTCGTACACCCGGGTTTGCATGTACAGCATGTCCGCTTCCACTGCGCGGTTTTCCAGGACATACTTTATGTTTAGGATGTCATCACCTGTGTTTAAAAACAATTTATTTAAAGCTATCAAGGGTGAATTTCACGACTATTTGAACGCGGCGTGTAGCGTTTCATTAGTGTCGCACTCTTTTTTATTAAGGCTCATTTTTTAAAATTAAACATTTATAAAATTAACATTGTACCAGTACTTTACTTATTTATAAAATAGGATAATTAAATTGATTACTGTGTATGGTACAATTTAATAAACACTAATGACAGCCCACGGCGGCGTTAAAAACGCTCGTGAAATTCACCCTCAAGTGTCGGCCTTCTTCTATTCTTTCCGTTTGATTCAGTCTTATTTTTTGCTGGCAACACACAATCGGCCAGCATAAACATTTGAAATACCGCAAGAAGAACTAGTAGCGTACGTATGTCTTTTAACGATAATTTACTTATAGGCGAGATTAGAGTTATTTAGTTTTTGCTAACCACACTTCCAACAATTGCAAACCACATTTCCAACAATTGAAAATATTAACTCTACCGTCGCTGTACATCTATGAAGTAGTTATGTTTGTCAAACACAATATTCACCTGTTTGAATCAGTAAGTAGTGGCCGTCGTCGAGGTAAACTTTATCTTAAACAATGTAGCACTACTTTTCTACATAAAAGCGTATTTGCTATGGCGCCTAAATTATATAACTCTTTGTCTAGTGATGTAAGAAATACTGCATGTTGTAAAATGTTTAAGAAAAAGTTGTTAGATTTACTTATAGGAAAGGCCTACTATTCTATTAACGAATTCCTTATAGACTATTAAAAATAAATTATTAATTAATTGTAAATACTTTTGCACATAAAATTTTAAAATTTATATTAATTATTATCAATTTGACCTTATTTAATATCAATTTAACCTTATTTATTATCAATTTTACATTAATATAAATTAATTGTAACTAATATAATGACTTAATAGAATTTGTCAATGCATGTACATTCTTGGATTTATTACCTATGTTATTTTAATTAATTTTGTATGCCCAATGGCGGGACATATTGTACATTTTCACAACACCATTAACAACCTGTGTTATTTATGTCCACAAAATAAATGAATTTGAATTTGAATTTGCTAAACCTGCCCAAACTAAGAACCTGTCAAAGTTTAAAAACAAACAGTAAGTAATTCTTTTTTTATTTTGCTGCCCGCTATAAGAGATATGAGTAGCGTGTAAAAGTTATTTGCTAAATAAAGGTTGAATAAAATATAAAACTTACCTTCAAATATATTCTGATTGCTGCTAACATCAATCATATGTAAATTTTTCACTTTTTCTTTTATTGGAAAAGCTGTTATGTAGGTCACCTGGATAAATAATCACGTCGTAAGTACATCACGTAGTACCCAAATTCATTGAAAACTCGCCGCTATTACATCCGCATAGAGATCCATTCAGCAGGACAATTAGACGGTGAATTTTATGTTTGTATGTCTTGTATTCTCGTGCATTCGTAGTTAACTTTATCGATTTTCTTCAATTTTTCTCCGATAGTTTTAAGCAAATTTACTAACGAAAAACTTCGATCGATCGATGCGTTTGATGAACTTTATGACAGTGATTTTAAGCAAAAACAGAAATTGGAGAAAAAACCTCCCAATAAATTGGAGAAAATTATGAAGTGAAGAGAAATATGAAGTGAACTTTCACTACGATTGCATGGGAATCGGACAACAGGCCTCCGGCAGATACCATATAATTACTTAGGTACTAACCGGAGTTACCAACTTCATTGGATTGTCATAGGCACAGCACAGTCGACTAATGTCAAATTACCCTTTATGTAATGGACACAGTAATCGGGGCGAATTTTAAACCTATAAACATAGACTTCCGCGGACTTCGGATAATTAACGTTATCTAAGTATTCGATAGGTATTTCCATAAATATCGGTCTTGCAGTTCAGCCTTGAAAGCCTGACAGAAGACTTTTGTATTTATATGACATGGTGGTTATTTACTTGTCCGTCGTTCCTGAATTCCACTCTTAAACGCGATCTCATCCGTGTACCAACACGTCGAAAATAAAATTGAAAAATCTTATCTGTAAATATTACATACCTCATGTCCAGCATTAACTAAATGTCTGGCGACCCCTTCTCCCAGAATGTTCAAACTCTTCACCGGCACAGAGAAACATACTAAAATTTTATACGCGTTAGACTGTAGCAGAATGCAACAAAAACAGATTAGTAATAATAACTTCATTTCTTTACCTTCGAAAAAAAATACGAATTAAATAAAATTATTAGTTTAATTATTAAGGTCTAGTGTCACGTCTATATAGCTGAGGAAATAACTCAACAATAAATAACTACATGCTATGTACATTTCAACTACCTTCTCAGAGAGACATAAACTAGTTAGATACACTATGTAGATACGTATCTAGAGACCAAGCTTCATATTATCACTCTGTTAATAACGTTATTTAATATATTTTTGAATTATAACTTTATAACTAAAGTTAGAAACACATGTTATATAAAATAACATAAAATTAAAGGCTATACATTATATAGATACGTATTTAGAGACCAAGCTTCATATTATCACTCTGTTAATAACGTTATTTAATATATTTTTGAATTATAACTTTATAACTAAAGTTAGAAACACATGTTACATAAAATTAAAGGCTAATCTGACAATAATCTATTAGAATCTTAGATTTTTTTAAAGATTTTCAGCAATAGCTGGATTTTAACAATTTACTTTAATTTTATTAATACTACAGTAGTATAAGTAAAGTACTTACCTAAGTATATATGCATAGCCAAGATACATGTTTAGTTTAGTTTCATTCAGATATAATACATATCTATACAAAGCATTTACACCTACTTGGATACAAAATAGTACTTGTGGTGTAGCTATGGATTTAACCTGAAAAAGTGTCTGTGAATATCTATTTTTTAATAGTATTTAGTAGATTTTGACAGCCATTTAGTCTAAGTATAGTCGTTATATTGTAAAAGCATCGTCTGCAAATGTTGCTTGATCATCAAATGAAAATCAAGCTGTGTATCTGGAGTTTTATTTACTATATATCTTACGAGCTGATTATTTATCAACTATATTTACCCTTGAAATCAGTTACCAAGATAAGATGTCCGCAATTAGCCAGTGACAGTGACTAACACTAATTACTTAGGAGTAAATTGAGTGGCTATACACACAATCCAACGTTGCACAATATGCACTGTGAATGCAATATAATACATTCAAAGAAATTACGTGATCATAAATTTTCACACTGTTTCATCTGGCCGGACAAATCGTATTGGAGAGCAAATAAAACAAAGCGAAAAGGATTGAAAACTCTAAATTAATCGAGAAATAATACATTATAATACTATGTAATTTAGGTAATAATTTTTATAAATAAAATCTGCAATTATTTCTTTAAATGTAAAAGATGCAAGAATGGGAAATCTCTGCCACCAAGCAGTGGGACACAAAAAAATATCGTGACCATTTAAGAACCTCAATTTTCTAATGTCGGTTAAAAAAATATATATATTTGTGCGATATTCTATGTAGCAAGTGGTAACATGACGATACTGATAACAATAAACAAATATAGCTTTATCATTAAAGATTAGATTATACTTATTTCTTATTTGTGTATCATTCCGTCTAATGATGCGTGGAATCCGCAAGTCATTGTTGTCATAAAAATATATTAGACTAGCTGCGCCCCGGGGCTTCGCTTCATAGAATATAAACACACACATAGGAGTGTGTGTTTATTTTGTGTATAATACATAATTGATTTGAGCTATATTTTCATCGTATGAAACATTTAAATTGTTATTTACTAGCTGCACCCCGGCGGGGCTTCGCTCCCGTGGGAATTTCAGGATAAAAGTATGTGTTATGGATATATTCTACCCCTAACAAATTTCATAACAATCCGTCCAGTAGATTTTGCGTGAAAGATAACAAACATACACACATGCATCTTCAAAAACTTTTGCATTTATGTAGGATTTAATCATGTAAAAAGTACCTACGTGTTGAGACATTATGTAATGGTAAACCTTTTAAATATACCTAAAATTAAATCGTTTTTAAAAAAATTCATCATTCATTGTCATTAAAAAGTAGATCATAACTTAGTTTATGGTGCGTTTAAGTAGTAGCAAATAAAAATAACAACTTCACAAAATCATTTTTATTTCTGATAAAACTGTTACAGTTTACATCTGTTGCATAATCAACACCATTTCCGGAATGTTATAAATAAAAAATAGTTACGAAAGGTATGTATGTCAGTCTGTCCAGAAAGTGAAGAAAACGGGTAATTGACGAACTACTATTTTTTTGCCATTGCAATACCGAATATAATGGTCATGATTGGTTGATACACACCCAGTGTTGCCGGCCGACAGGAGACAGCGCCCTCATTTCTTCTTCACTTTCTGGACAGACTGTATAATGTCAACATTTTACAAAGATACTTATTATGACAGGTATATACAAAATCTTTAATTTCAGGGTACAATAACTTTTTGCGGTACTGGCAACAATAGAAGACACATGACAAAAAAAAATTATACTTATTTTGCATTACTCACAAAAGTAAATTATCGTTCGAAATTAAATCAATTTCACTCGAAATCGAATGATCGTTACATAAATTTTTTTGTAATGAATAGATCCATAGGCGCAGTATATATGTTACGGCTACACCCCGACCCAAAGACCCCAGCCTTATCATTTCGGCTGGACTTGATGTAACCAACTGTGTCCGGCTGCACGTAGGTAATTAGCTAGACCTGGGTGCAGCCGGCCTCAATTGGTAATACCTAGGTATATTCGACTAAACCTTCGTGTAGCCAGGGTTTAGCCGTAACATTTTATATCATTGGCACATACTAAAAATCCACACTTTATTTATCTATGAAGTTGAAAAATTGATTGGGTGATTTTCAAAACATCAGCAAAATGTACAACATCTTCAAACTAAATGCGATAGAAAATAGTGTCGTTTATAACGATCAAATATTTTCATGTCACAAAATATTTATTCTAAAAAGCCTTGCCAAGCCCAGTCTTATAAATTCTATAGTCTAATACTCACTTTTATTTCATTGATTGCTTATCAAAATCATACATCAATTAAACATTTAAATCTAGTTACCTTAGGCACTAACATTACTTATTAAAAAATAACTATTAAGTAGAAATTGAATTTTAAATTTTATCATTGCAATAGCCTCAAAAACTATTTTCATTGTAATTTAAAAAACTAATCATTCACTGGTGTAGGTTTGGCAAAATCCCACCGAAACAATAAAAGATGAAAAAAAAATCAACTAATTGGAAAATCGAGACAAAATTTTCTTCGAATACAAACTTAACATTTTTTTCTTAAAACCGCCAAAAAATGTCCTAACTGAGCGTTATGACCAAGATGCTAAATTGACCAATCCCCTATTAGTAATTTGGGCCAATTCAACATGGCTACCATGAAACATAAAACACGTAGTACGTCATTCAATCCACACGTTCTACCTTTTTTTACACGTACATTAGTAAAAATGGAGAACATGTTAGTAACGTGCTATGTCTTTGTATGTTTCGTAGTAGGCCTTCAAGGCCTAATGACAAAAGTAGGACTTCTATATTCACGCTGAATTCAGAAGTTGGCATTTATAATCATTATCTATTAAATTTTTGAACCTTAACCCATAACTAAGGTTTTAAATTGTTTTTATTAATATTAAGCATATGTCCTTAAAAATAGTCAAGTCACACAATTTATATCAAGACGTTAACATGATTTTCACATAATAATCGTGTACACAATACAAACAAATAGTATAGATACGTTATCAAGCATAACTACAAAATGTATACGCGTTTATTCCAACGAAAACAACATATCATTCCATACTCATGCTTAATCATAGCTTATTTAAATTTCATTCCTACTTAATGCTAGTCTATAACAAAATGCATAGAAAAAATACTTAACAAAGTACTTTTCTATCTCTATTCTAACAAAACTTAAACAAATATATTTACAATTTCCGAGTAAGGAGACGGGATTAATTTCTAATTAGGGATAAGAAAAATGACCAATAAGAAATGACAATTAAAGATTGGGTCACTAAATTATAAATTTGATACCATCCGATTCATTTTAATACAATAAAGGATGAAAAACGAACGGGTGCGGATGCAAAAACGCTTTACAAAGAAATTTCCGCACGCCCGGTCGATGTCTCTGGGGACCCAAGGGCTTGTGACTATTTTTATCAACGATTGAGATTGGCCATAATGTCATTGCTTTGTATAAGTGTTTTTGTCTTTTCTAGATTTTTCTAGATTTGATTATAATGTAATAACATACTGAAACATATGCACTTATCTTACTTCCCAAAAAGAAACTACTTAATTAAGAAAAATAGTGATTTAAGAATATGACTTAATTTCCTTATGAAACATAAGGACCAATATTTTATAATATAGTTAACTGAGCTAATACTAAATGCTCGCCACGCATAATGAAAAATATTGGGCGTAAACCACTAAGTAAAAGCTAAGAGGACACGCATTTTTGCCATTTTATAAAAATTGTGTGATGATACGCGGGGCTGAAGCAGACGAGTGGGGAATGCGGTTTCGCCATGGCTCCGCCCCTTCTCCTCGAAAACGAAAAAACCCCGCCCCTTTATATAAAGACTGCGCAAAAGTTGATGTCTCAAGTCCTTGTCTATACCGGGTAATTTCTTTACACTGCACAAACTTTTTTGAGCATACACGGATAATGAAACCAAGTCGATATACCATGTACAGTCAACAGCACATCACCTCGCATGAAACTCTATGGCGCGGTAACAGCGGCGAGCTTGCAATGGATTTGAGTAGGTTGATGTGCTGTTGACTGTACTGAACATATTGTCATTTTTTTTCCTTGAAATCATATCTATATTTGGTCCGTATCGTAAACCCAAGTTTGATCGCACATGATTAGATGCCTAAGACATGAGAGGGACGGCGGCGGGCATGGTGAAGTGGTAGTTAGAGTCGGTGACTTCAAACAGCGGCGCGCGCGCGCGCACGCCCATAGCCGTGGGCCGCCGCGAGGGCTCCGCGCTTAACATCAGCCTTAGCACCTTTGACTGCAACAAACACAAACACAACTGCAGACGACAACTTGCGTACCCCAATTTTCTCTCTTACCCCAATCTTCTCTATTACCCCAATCTTCTCTCTTACCCAAATCTTCTTTCTTACCCCAATCTTCTTTCTTACCACAATCTTCTTTGTTACCCCAATTTTCTTTTTTACCCCAATTTTTGGGAAGACGATGACATTTGACAACGAGAACAAGTCATGATTTTTTGATTGGTTGATTGTGAAATGTCGCTTCACTGTCGAGGTGTATACTCTGCTTTTCACTTCGATTGCGAGGAAATTGAAAAAATATTATAAATAGGCATTGTAATATTCGTTAATATAGGCACGCGCCTGTTTATTTTGCCTAATTAAATTACTGGCTACAAGCGGAGGAGATGAAAAGAAAAAAACTTTTTTGTTCTAGAGCACTTTTGTGTCATATTTTATTTTACGACGGTGAGCAAACAAGAAATTCACAATCGATGATTTTACCTTATGCTCTAGAGCTTAAAATCAAATGCATTCAATCATAATGACAAGCATTTTCAATCATCTCATACAAAGCGACAGATTAGGTGTTCATAAACAGACGTTCACACGATGATTCATCGAGTTAGGAAAATAACGTATTGCGACGAGGGTAACATGTCAAGGGCGTTACTAGAAAGAAAGTACGATTACTTGGGTGAGTTGAAAATTGAGATTCCCAACTAGGGTGAGTCGTAATTTCTTCCGTAAAGTGATACATATTGTTGTACAAAAATAGTATAAAATGGAATGAAATCTACCTCTTGCGGATATTCCTCGTGGAAATTCGGAGGGTAAGTATCATTTCTCAGCCTCTGCAGACAGTGGACCCTTTCTGAATCTGTTGAGAACGGGTACAGGAGCTCGAACAAGATGACTCCTAACGAATATATGTCCACTTTGTAGCTATACGGTCGGCCCAGGAGTTGTTCGGGGGACATGTACAGGTGAGTGCCTGCGGACAAATCAACATAGAATTGGCTATTCGACTAAGGTTTAAGGGTTCTCAGAGCGTTTCGACCGCTGCGGCCGCGCTGTCATTACGATCCGTCAATTTGCTTGTGGAAGGAATCGTTTTTAAAATAGATAATTCATAAAATCGACATTATCACAGTACACATTGATTTAAGTCAAATAGTAAACTAATTCTTGTATTTGTTAAAATTTGAATAATTGTAATGACAGCGCGGCCGCAGCGTTCGAAACACCCTAAAAAAGTAAAACGTATGGGGATGTGATATTAAATAATTAAACACAATTAAATGTCACTTAGATTTATTAGAACAACACAACAAATGTGGAAACAGCATCAAATTCCATCCAGTATTTGCGTGCGCGAAGAAACATACAGACAGACAGTCAAACACACAAAAAAAAATGTTTTGACTTCTATTAGTCCCATTAAGATCATTATTTTTCTTTAATATCTCCTATGCTATGTATATTTATACCCCACTAACAGTTTTATTATATGTTACTAACTTTTGCCCACAACTTCGTTTGTGAGTAAAACATCGTATCCCGTGTGAATTTCAGGAAATCCCGTTTTAGTGCTGCCCTACACTGCACTAGGAACCTATACACCAAATTTCAGCTTTCTACGCCCAGTAATTTCGGCTGTGCGTTGTCTGTCAGTCAGTCAGTCACTCAGTAATGCAAGAGTTTTATATATAGATAGTGTGACAAAAATGAAACTTACCAACTTGATGTGTATGTGTCCCAGATGCATCAGTGGGCGGGGCTGGGTCGCCATCTTTAGAGTTGTCACCCATAGTGGTCACCAACCCGAAGTCCCCGACTTTGACCCGGCCGTCCGGGGCGAAGAATATGTTACTAGGCTTGAGGTCACGGTGGATCAGACCTGCCAAGTGCACGTACTCCACTGCGGCGACGATCTGACTGAATAGTGACTTTATCTGCAATCAAAAATAAATGTGTTTTAACGCCAATAAGGTGAGTAGGTAGACAATGTTTAGCATTGAGTTTAAAACTATTCCTGTATAAAAAAAGTAGTTAATAAGTACTGGCCGCTAAACTTCTGTACTATTTCAAAAGAAAAAGAAAAAATGTGTCTTTGATTCTTATTGTCATTATTTTTATTATTTTATTAGGTTATTATTTTGTTCGTTAATTTTATGTGATTACAATCATATTTATATTTCACACCATCCAAATTTCGTTTGATTCAATCCCGCCAATCATAATCATAAATAAGTAAATTAATAAACGTAAACACTATCAAATAAAAAATATCTATTCTGTATTTTTAGTTTTCGCTATTAATTTATATATATTGATACAAATGTGCTGGTGGCGCTAGTGAGCAGGATGCGCCCTCTTTAGTTGCACACTTTTAAAATTTTAATTTTTCAAATCTCTCCTCGCATATTCCTGGTTACATTCTGAGCTATAACGCCCCAAAGCCTAAAAATTAATCCTTTCAATTTTGAAGACTTGTCTATGCTTTTAGAACCTGCCTGATGTCAACCTTCTTTGGGGATGTTATTGTTGTCTATTAGCTGTTAAGGCATGTGTCCCTTAGTCGCCTCGTACGACTTCCGCGGGAGGATCTGGAGTGGTCCTATTCTATGAAGCATATTCTAATTGTCTCAATATTAAACTAGTTACTTGTTCCCTCCTCTCATTGGCTGTCCTTCTCACTCTAAGCCAGTCGTGCAGGCTGTCTCTCCTGCACAGCTGCATCTGTATGTAGAGGTACATCTTGGTGTCGGCCGCAGTATCGCGGTCTCGCTCGCGCACGCACATGTCCAACGACCAATGGCGGGTGTGGCCTTTCTGTTGACAATATATAGTATGTCTATCAGGCTTTCACGACACTACCTATTTTGATGTTTGGATTAAATATTATATAGTTAAAGAAACCGAGGTTCCTTTTTACCGTATGGGATGCAGAAAAAATTAGCAACAAAAAGCGCGATAGAATTTTTATACTCTGTAGACATAGTTCACATTTACAATATATTAACGGGATGCTAGCTGGCGGATCTTGTCAACGTAAATTATATCTACAGATAACGTTTTAAAGCTCATTTTTCAATGAACGTATACTTGCCGGGCAAGAATAAAACGGTGTGATAGAGTTGTATTGAAGTTATATTGAATGTCTTATCACAAAGACCAAGAAAACATTATATACGACAGACGAATCTAACCAAAGGACATAGATTTACATATTATTTTCCGGCCCTACCAGCTACTCTCATACACAGTATCAGATTAGACTGAACACGAGTTGAGGGACAAAAGCTGTCAACGTATGGACATCCTTTTCTTATAACAGCAAAGTCGAATATAGTACGGGGTCTATAGCCTTCTCTGTCTACGCCTTATCTAGATACATCTCTGCCTCTCTCATGTGAGCGTTTCCCCGGTTGCTTCCTCAGCCTTGGAGCGTCAGAGACCAGGAGTCCTTTCCTATATTTTCGTCTCCACTTCTAACGGTCGTCGGCAACACTAGTTGTCAGATCATTGGACACGCATCCTTGACGACATTAAGCCAGCATTTCTTGAATTTGCCTTATACCTTATATACTAACCTTTCTCTTCCCGCAAGTACTGGCACTGATATGTTGTTCTCTAACTCTGTCCAGTCTCTTGTCACTACTCCTGCTGCCCGAGCTGGGGCTCCGCTGAGAGTCGCCGAGGGACTTCTTCGGCGTCTCCGAGGACACCGACACATTGGATTTGGACTCATCGCGGGCGAACACTATGAAGGAGTCGCTGCAGCTTTGTGATCTGCGAACAGTGCGAATCGTCCTACAAAGAGTACCTTTGAGCCAACCACATTTTTTTTTTTCAAAAAATCAAATTCCAAAAAGTTTTATGCGCAATAAACAACTAAAATCTATTTTCCATACCGACCTATTCTTTTTGGAGAGCGTATGATCTAAGTTGGGATACACGAAGTCCTCGTCGTTAGACTTGTGGAGATTTAGCCGAACGCTGTCAGCCTTCTTGGACAAGGGGGGTGGGGAGGTCGCGCTGAACTGGGACACACCTGACGACACGCCGTCCAACTCCCTATAAGGGAAAAAATATAAATAATTTTAGAAAATTTTAAAGGTAATAAATTTTCAAATTTCTAAGAAGAACAACAGGAAATAATAACCTATTGTAAAACTATTACTATGACTTTAAAACCGCTTACCGCATCCAGACAGCGTCTCTTTCTCGCTGCCACCGCCTGATCTTGTCAAAGTAAAATGAACCTTATTACTATAACTTTAAAGCTGCTTACCGCATCCAGACAGCGTCTCTTCCTTGCTGCCACCTCGGCGGCGGCACTTCGATCCACGCGTTGAAATACCTCACGATATTGTCGTGCTCCAACTTGGCTAGTGCGCGGACTTCACGCAATACTCTTTCTCTTTTCTCTTCTCTGTAACAAATGGAAATATAGTGCATTGGGTAATTCCGAAAATGGATACATTCCGAAATTTAAAAAATCTACTAATCTGAGCGATATTTCCTTGTTGGCAACATTAATCTAGCCGCCATCTTGATTGTGCTGGCCGCATTGTGGGCGCGAGGCATTCGTGTCAAAGATACGGCAGTAGCATCAAGTTTTCAAGTTCAAGTGTTTTTCGCGCCATTTTTGTTTATTTTCATAATATCCCCAAGACACTTCGTAATTTCCCCTACCAACACGAAAAAAATATGATTCAACATTTTAAATGCTCGATTTGAAGAACCTAATCACTTTATCGAGTACACAGAGGTAAAACGATAATGACAGTAAATATAAAGTAACTTCGAATAATTAATCGAAACATAGACCTGCTCCAGTAATCTCTTAGAATATGTCGGAATTACCTAATTCTATACATATCAATACTGATATTATAAATATGAAAGTGAAGTGTCAAACGGTGGTGGTCAAGTGGTTAAGACCGTCCGCCTTTGATCCAGATGTCTCAGGTTCGAATCCTACTTGTGCCACATGAGTTCGGATACAAATCTGACTTTATTTTGGCATTTATTTGGCACTAGACGTGGTAGGTAGTCCCACGTCAGATGCTTTTTGGCGATTTGATTGAATATAATCCGACACAAGTATTAGCAATTAACACTCGAAAAGACAGAAGTGGTCGTTCCGAAATGCTAGTAGTTTGTAGCTTTTTAAGGAATATATAAGTATTTTCATAATTTGCATAATTTGACGTGTAAAAGTGTTTGTGAAGAATTAATTCCAAATAATGTGGTTATATTAAAAAAAACTTTTTTACATTTTTTTTTTCAAAATCTCACCTCCTAGGCAACGTAATCCTCTTAATGGCATACTCCCGATGGTCAATATTATTTCTGGCCTCGAACACGACCCCGAAGCCCCCCCTGCCAAGGCACCGTAACGGCGCGAAGTCGTTTTCGTAACGACTGGAGTATTCTGAACTGGTAGAGGGTAGCGGAGGTTGGTACGGGCGGTCTATTACTATCACCTCCTGTAAATTACGTGATTGGTTAAACAAAACGGTGGTAGTCCAGTGGTTAAGACACCTGTGAACGAAAGGTCCCGGGTTCGTATGCTACTCGTGCCACGTGAGTTTGTATACCAATCTGACACGTGTATAGTAGTTTTCATAGAACACTCGCTTCCGATGATGGAACAGCACACTGTTTGACTATTTAGTTTGCTAGTACGCTATAGGACCAAATACAATAGAACGTTTCCTAAGGTATTTTCTTAGCTTTTACTAATCATGAAAAGAAAATTAAGCGGTGGCGCTAGTGGGCAAAGATGAAATAATTGAAGGTTTTTGAAAATAATAATGAAATGAAAATTTTCTGGAATCGAGCCGGAATTGAACCCGCGCCCCTGCCTATCCGGGACAGTGATCTTACAGTGCTCAAATCCCGCTCGATTCCAGAATTTTTTCATCTCATTATTGTTTTCAAAAATAACTTAAAAAGCATGTGTTGTCACACAAACCATTTTATTGAAGGTTGTCGATACCTGATTAGCTGGTGTGGTCACGGAGCCCACTTTTGGCATGAAGAACCTTGGCCAGATCATTAGGTTCATCAGCAAAGCGGAGCTAGCGGCAATCACTAGCACTTCTTTCCACCTGCGACACAACATGTCTATAATAAATAAATATATTAGCACAAAACACACCCGCGCCAAATTAAATTCGAGACTTGTGTAATCGGATACTAACTTCACGATACTATATTTTATAACAAATACATATATAGATAAACATCCAAGACCCGGGTTAATCAGAAAAATATCATTTTCCATCATGACTCGACCGGGGATCGAACCCGGAACCTCTCGGTTCAGCAGTGGCAAGCACTTTACCACTGCGCCATCGAGGTCGTCATATAGTATACGGGTTGTATAGTTATAAACAAAGCTGTTAACGTAAAATTGGACCATGATTGGAGTAAAAAATATAAAAATATGAAAAGACATGAATATGTATGTGGTGGAGACACCATCGCTCGTCATTTCAATCTGACAGGATTATATCTAGAACTAGCTGTTTACCCCCAACTTCGTCAGCGTAGAATAGTTACGTCTGACAGCGTAATCTTAACTAATATTATAAATGTGAAATAAAGTGTGGTTGTTACCTCTTCAAGCGTTATCTGCTGAACATATATTCTTGAAATTTTGCATACATGGAGTTTTAAGTGAGGAGAGGGACATAAATTTACTTTCATTCTAAAAAAAAACACTGTTCCTGTAGGAAATCAACGAGGGCGGAACCGCGGGCAAATTTATAATATTAGTATGGATATGGATTGCCAATTCCAATTCTCTTGCAAAATAGACTTATGTCAAGATTGATATACTTACCAATACCACAACGAAGAGACGTGAACATGAATGTGATGGTGGTTCGCTTCCTCGTCACTGTTATTTGGCAGGATTATATCAGGAATGGTCAAGTCGTCCACTCGAACACTTTGATCGCAAGTTTCTTGGAGGTAGAGGAAGAAGCCGTGGCTGCCTAAAATATAGTACCACGTCTGTATCCTTTACGGGGTAGACGGAGGCAAGAGTACCGAAACTCGAAGAGCACGCAACAGAATAGAACGACTTTTCGATTAACAACATTTGAGTCTACTTTTTAAAGATAGCGACTTAACATTCTCATTGAGATTATTGTACAATTTAACAGCCATTTGATAGCTGGATGCTTCTCCTTCCGCGTTGATTGTAACAGTCAATCAAAGAAAAGGGAACTATAAACTAAATTCATCTCATAGACAATGAGCTAACCACTTGTCACTATTTAATCTCAATTCCAAAGATAGGCCCGCCATGCTTATAAATGAGTTGATCAGCGTGTTTAAAAAAATATATTATTAGCATCATTAAATAGTTCAACAAATATCTTAATGTGTGATGATAAATGGGGTTGACGCAGACGAGTGGGGAAGCGGATCCAACTTTACGGGATGTCTCTACGCTTTTCATAGTTCTGACTGACGTGTATAGCAATAAGGCCTATCCTCTTTGAATGTGATTGATTCAGTATGTTGCCCACCTGTATTCTCCTTGTTCCCATAGAGCGAGACCAAAGACAAGGCGTTAGCGTCAGAATCCTGAGGAATCGCCGGCCCGCCTTCCAAAAGGGGGCGAGATTCTAGCAGTTTCCACGGCAAAGGGCGACTTGATACAGACGTCTCTAGCTTCTGAGCGTATAGCAAACCCTCTTGTATATATAACTGTTAAGAAAATAAAGGAGTTAAAAAAAATAGTTAAATAAAATGACATTTTTGACATAAGCCTTTTTGTCGTCAGAGAGATCAATATTTTGTTTCTAAAGCTTATTGTTATGTGTCCCAGTGCTGGACAAAGGACTTCTGACAGATAAATGTGTCCGTGCAGTAATCCGCTGAGGAGTTCCCTCGTCGGGAGCCGATCCTGGGTGCACAAACATGTTACGCGTATCACAACAATGGATTGTCATCCAAACTAAATGTGTACATATACAAATTGAGTTACAACAAACACCAAAACAAACACACTGACATTTATAGATACATTGCAAGTTTTAACTTGTCGCCAATTCATGTTTTTTACAAGCTTTTATTTATAAAACATAAATCTAGTCAAATAGTGTTTAAATTATATTTTATTGTATTTAATAAGAACAAAAAAAAATACGAAATGACATTTGATTATCGTGATTAATTATGTGAATGCATTTATACATTTCATTTTATACACAAAGGTAACTACCCTATTATTCAAAATAGATCTCAAGTCTATTGCCTCAGTAGTGGGGACAATAAAATGGCTGACGGCAATGTGTTATACCTGTTGATTATGCACTCCGACATATAAAGATGGCGGAGCTGCGGAAGGCGCAGCAGTCAACGACCTGGTGGCTTCCCAAACGACGTCTATGGTTTGTAAAGAACCGGCGTGGAGACGCCACATGCCCACTATTGGCGCGTCTAGCTGAAACCATAGATAATTGTTAAGGCGAAGGTTTATTGGCTAGATGCTGTTGTTTTCACAAAACTTATTATTTTTAAATTAGTGTAAATATGACTCTTACAAATAGTTAACAAGTTACAAAGTTAAAGTACAAAGTACTTATTTCTGTAGTATTTTCTTCTAGTAAAAAGATGACAAAAAAGAACTTTTATCTTTCGCTGGGCCCAGCTGTCCCCTGCCCCTCACCTGGGTGGTCCACAAGACGCGGGCGTCGCTGAGGCTGCGCGCCGCCAGCACGCCCTCGGGCAGCGCCAGCGCCAGCGCCACAGCGGCGGCGCCCGGCCCGCCCGGCGGCTGGCACTCCCGCCTCGACACCGCCAGGTGGTGCTCCGCCACGCTGAAGTTCCATCTGAACAACACCATTCGATGTTTCATAAAATGATAGACGTGATACATATATTATTTTATTTTCCAAAATTCAAATCCAAAGTTCCCAACCATGCAGCGTAGGGAGCACGCACGCTGAAGCCCTTCCTTCTCACAACTCCCAGCCTTCAACATTCGTCTTGCGTGGAAACGTTCAAAATTCAAATCAAATCATAAATTATTTATTTGCCTAAAATAGGGTACATTTTGATATACATAGTTTGGTACATTGGATTCTTTACGGATCAGGAGGTTTTGGAAGCTAAACGTCCTTGGGTGCACACCGACTGCAATATATAATGCTCTAAGAGAAAAACGTCCTCAATTCGAAACGACTGCTAGTTTTCAAAGCAAAAGGTCCTTATTTCTGAATGTTCTCATTGTAAAGCGTCATGACAGCTAGAAGACTTAATTTTCTATTAATTTCCAATGTAAAACGTCCGCAATTGAACCAGACATTTATAAAAACTAAAAAACTATAATCCTCTTTTGAGAATACGTCAATATTTAAGAACAAAACGCCGTAAAAATAGCATGCAAATTTATACAAATTATTTGACTGCAGGAGCCAAATAAATAGGTCAGTCAGCTGTGATGTGTACAAATAATAGCCTAAAAGACTAACTTCTCGTTGCCATTGCGCGGGTCCAACGCCCGCACGGTGTTGGAATGTCGCCTGAGCACAATGACGTCATGGCCGGCGCTCGCCTTCTGCTGCTCACTGGAGCACCCCACTGACCCGCACTCGTATATCACTTGTCCAGTGTGAGCGTCCACGCCTACCCATAGGGTTTCACGGGCACCTGGCAATAGAATACGTATTTATTTATTAAGAGATTATTTATCCTACAGGGTTACGAAATTTCTATACAACATACGAAGTGGTAAAATATGAACTAAATAGTCAACAGGACAAGGCCTGTTGACTAAATAAAAGCTTGTAAGAAATACTAAATAATTTCTCTTTCAGTTTTTTCCGAAGAAAGTTAGTTTTGTAATTTAGTAAATAAATAAATAAAATAAAAATAAATATATTGCCTACTAAAAACTATCTATAAAACTGGTTTATGATAAATAAGTTAGTAAATAAAATATATATAAAAAAAATGTATCCCAGTAACAGTTAAATACGGGAGCTTACGCTAGCTAACAAAGATTGTGTTTATCAGTCATCACGCCACTCACGAGAAAGCTGGCCTTGAACGGGATGACTCACTCCCACGAGCCGTGTTTTGGATTTTATTTTCTTTGCAATCTCGCATATTATAACCGGTATTATGCATAACTCGTTCGACAACTGTTGTTGTTTATGTTCACAAGACCCTCTAATTTGATTTTTCTCGGTTCCTTTCTCAGCCGTTGAGCATCCTGGCCTAGCGTCCTAGCTGGCCTATTATTTTTTTAATTTACAAGACTACTTGGTAATCCATCAACACTAATATGAATCTCCGCGCGACTATTTTCCGGAATAAAAATCCCGTCTTTTTCCGTGTGTGATAAATTTCAAGAAGATTGATTAATTAGACAATGCGTGAAGAAGTAACAAACTTACTTTGGCGTTTATAATATTAGTTGGGATTGGTATTAGTTCAGCGGTCGAAACTATCTGAATACCACTAATGGAATTAGTAGGTACTACGGACACCTAATGCCTATTAATTCCATGAAACCAACATAAAATGTCTTAAAGTAAGTGTTGCTTTTTTTCTTTTTTCACGATGATTAATTCTTATCTCGATAAGACGTGCCTACAAGTTGCTTTATCTAACAAAACAAAATTTCTTTCTAAAAACACAAAAGATTTTCTATTTGCATAGGTATATAAATAGATAGGAACATACCTACATGATTATCGCGTAATATCGAATTCTAGTTTGAATTTAAATAGCTAGAAACGATGACTCACGTAATGCGAAAGTATGACCGTGGAGTATGGAGACAAGCCAATGGCCGTGACTCATCCGTGTTAATTTTAACTGGTCTATATAGTAACTAAGGGACATTTTATGGTGATGATTCTTTTATTATATATATTATTCTGCATTTTAACTAAGATGGGACAACTCATTCTGTTTAACTATTTTACAAGCCTTTAACTTGCAATGTATGTATGTTCAGGTGGAATCTTGTAAGTTTTGAAGCAGCTATCTTCAACCGATTGAGCTGAAAATTTGTACACACGTTTAGTTTGGATGACAATGCCTTATTATGATAAGCATGACCTGATAGTGCAAGTGCATTTGTAACGGTTCCCGACGAGGGAACTAATTTCGAAGAGTTTACTGTATGGACATTCTGTGACAACGGAGTCTAGAATGCAATAAAATCTCTGCCAACAATAAAAACTTATGTTAAAAATGTAATTTTTGTAAAAAGATTCACATTATTTAAAATCTTTTTGTGTTGCATAAAATCTAGATTTACCGTACCTATTATAGAACCTAGACACAATTTCGAATAACCACACGCTTAGCTTCGAGACACAGGCAGAAATACACACAGTGGGAGGTAACAAGACTTTATTTATAGTCTTTTATGTATTGATAATTTCAAGAAATTCTGTTAGATTGTGAGATATCTAATACAGAATTATACATACATTTTCGTTTCAAGTCGCCAAAAGGCATGACTTTTACGACTACCATTTACGGGAGTTAGAGTACCTAACTCTAAATTGAATAGTTAACAGGAAATGAGTAGATACCGACAAATTAAAAAATCCCCGACTTTCAATATTCATTTGGCTACAACTTTTGAACGGCTGAACCGATTTTCATGAAACATGGCTAAGAACACTCGGGACAAAATTATCTATGACATACAAGAAAGTAAACGATAATCGATTCATCATTTCTTGGGAGCTACGATGCCACAGACAGGTACACAGACAGACACGTTAAACTTTTAACAACCTTCTTCTTGCGGCGTCGGGGGTTAAAAACTAAAATCGACGAGCAAGCTTAACTAAATGAGATAGAAGATTTTCATACAACTTTGCGGCCCATCTCACACAGAGGCAAATTAGGTCTTATAAAACAGGTAAAATATGTTTTACCTAAAAAATACACTACGAGTAGCACTCCGTCTCGTTTCTTTATTTCTTGTACGCATTACCTCAAAATATTTAATTATGTCCCGTTTCTTATAACCATTTCTCTTGTATGACCGAAATGAACGAATGACGAATTATATAATTATCTCGGCTTACGAAATAAAAGCTTGTAAGAAAAATTAGGGGAGCTGCGAGCAATTCTACTAATGCGAAATTTTGTGAGGGTGTATGTGTGTTTGTTACTCTTTCACGCGTAAACGGAATCGTGGGATAATACATCGGATATTTTTTATCCCGAAATCCCCACGGGAGCGAAGCCCCGGGGCGCAGCTATCCTAATATTATAAATGTGAAAGTAAGTTTGTTACCTCTTCACGCTCAATCTACTCAACCAATCATGAAATACACTCACTCCGCGCTAACACACACAACTCCTTGTTTTTATATAACCGAGTTTGTAACAAAGTAAGTTAAAATATTTTGACTTTGTTTAAGTATCTTTGATTCTCATATGTTCTGGCACATCAACAAGTTATCAATATCCAAACTAGCATATTTTAGTTTTCTACTCTAACCTTGTGTGATTCTTGGTGATCTGTATTACAAGTTTCTTTGAAACTTATCTCGGACACCATTCTCTCACAATTTCTAGCATTAAGGAAACTGTTCTTTAGTTTTAAGGATAATACCTCTAGTAACAATTGTGTGAGATGAATAAAGATATATTATTATTATTATTATTAATCATAGGACATACCTATGTATACATCATTATATAATCACAGGAGGGACCTTAAATCCCGGGAAGAAGACGGCTTCCGTTGAAAAAATCGCGCGGGCAAAAGCTAGTACTTTATAAAACTCACCGGCTATGACCAAGTCGTCGGAGTACTTGAACGAGGAAGACAAGAGCTGGTCAGCGTCGAACGGGAGGGGCTCAATGGTGTCCCCGCTAATGCTGTAGAGTGCCCCGCGGAGTGACGGCACCAACCGGACCCATTTCCCGCCCGCTGACAGCTGGAGAAGAATATCATTTTAAAAATATGTCTCAGAAAACAGAGCCAGGTCACTCATGTCACGAAGTGTATTACGAAACTTAAGTGGCAGTGAGCGGGTCACGTCGCACGCAAACAGGCATCGTGGTGCAAAGCCGTGATAGTGGAGACCGTGGGGCGAGAAACGTCCACAAGGTAGACCGATAGATACGTTAGTAAGATGATATCAAAAGAATGGCTGGAACTAAGTGGATAGAAACTGCCCAAGACCGAGTGAGATGGCAGAAACTGAGGGAGGCCTACACCCTAGAGGTTGATAATGGCTAAGAAGAAGGACTTTTTGTTTTACGACGCCTGCGCGGTATACGACAAAGATGAGTAACATATATTTTACCAGTTTAATATTATAAAGTAACTATGTGAGAAAAAATTGGGAAGAAATGACCCCTGGATTGTTGGGGCATGGGTCATTCACAAGCTTCTTTAGTAATGTTTGCATCATTTTTTATGATTTTTGTTCTAGAAATCTATATAATATGTCTTTTACGGTAGACAAAAAAATCAAATTGTTTTTTTTTTTCATTCTTTTAACATAATGATAAACTCTTTAAACTCAGTTTGTACAATAAATAAATATATTGGGACAAATCACACATATTAAGCTAGTCCCAAAGTAAGTTCGAGACTTATGTTACGGGATACTAACTCAACGATACTATATTTTATAATAAATACACATATGTATAGATAAACCAAGACCCGGGCCAATCAGAAAAAGATCATTTTCCATCATGACCCGACCGGGGATCGAACCCGGGACCTCTCGGTTCAGTGGCAAGAACTTTACCACTGCGCCACCGAGGTCGTCAAAGCTTTTATTTATTTACAATGTAAACTATGTATGTCCCTATGTCTAATTTAAAGGTAGTGGTAGTAATTTAAAGTGTAAGTGCACACAGGAACAGCTCCCAAGGAGGGAACTCCTCGAACAGTTTACTGCATGGACGCAATTTTTTGTCACACATTGACAATAATATAGACTTGTGTGAAAAATTACATTTTTGTAAAAAACTTATATAGATAAACCGGTTGTATACCTCAACATGTTGCAAGTTGGACGATAACAACGGCTGTGTCTGCAGATCCCATACTTTGGTTCCTTCAATGGTTGAGAATGCTGTCACTGTCCCATCTAATGTGCTGATTATGACTAGACTGTAACAAGGAATAATGTGCTGTCTTATAATTAAAAACTGAATTTATATAAAGTTAATGATCAACTTTAGTGACTTTATAAAGATTATCAATGCAACAATGTCTAATTATTATTTTATAAATAAAATTATTTTCTTAACAAAATTTTGTTATTGCACTATTTTCTTCATAGTCGTAATACTCATTGGTCATTATGTGGAATGAAATACACAGAACTTTCTTAGCACTAGGTATTATGGAATGGCAATTGGCAATTGACTTCTTCATTTGACAAACAAGTTAACAATCAACCAGTGTGCAGGCTTCCTAACGATATTTTCCTTCACCGGAAGCAAGGGTGGTCAATGAAAAAACTATACATCAGATTGTATGCAAACACAAGTAAGATTCACAAGAAGAAATTTTTTGACGTCAATAAGTGATGTATATCATCCTAAATTGAATATTAATTTTGAATTTGAATTTAGGACCTTCAATCCACAGGCATCCATGAGCACCTTAACCATTACACCACCGCCCCTTCAAATTGTTTTTATATTTAAGGTATGAAAATCAGTAAACCTACAAACCTACTACCTAAGTATATCAAAATTAATCTGATAATTTATCAGAATCAAATCAAAACAATATATTAAAATGGATTGTTACTTTGAATCACTACTGGCATGGTAGAGAGGAGTATGACAGACTTAGTTACTGAAAAATAAGTAATGCAATTCAATTGAAGTTATAAGAAAATGTGAGTTATATTAATAAAATCTATCTATTGACAGTTATTTCCTTGTTTTGTGCTTAAAAACATTCTCCTATCGAAATGTTAAAGTCATATTAATACAATGTTTAAATTTATTTGCAACCCCAACTTCTTAATTAATTTACAAGACCAAGAGAGCATTTTATAATAGTACAACCAACAGGTTGGAACTTGTTGCAACATGACTCATCATTGCAACTGTAAAATCCTTAAAGAAATTGTTTTGAGCCCTAAATGCCACTAGAAGCAACGAATTAAAGTTTTGTTTACATTATTTTGAACTATATTAATAATTAATGCAAAGAAGCTAGCAGCTTCAATTGTTTACATATTAATTTAATTTCATCTTACTCGTCCTGCACGGGAACGCCGTCTTTTAAATGCGGGTTACAAAACGGCAGCCCCTGGACATGATCATCAGTTACGATATCCGAAATTAAAATAGGAAAGACGATCAATGTAGGGATTACGAACTTATTGAACCACTTACCTAAGTATATCAAAATTAATCTGATAATTTATCAGAATCAAATCAAAACAATATATTAAAATGGATTGTTACTTTGAATCACTACTGGCATGGTAGAGAGGAGTATGACAGACTTAGTTACTGAAAAATAAGTAATGCAATTCAATTGAAGTTATAAGAAAATGTGAGTTATATTAATAAAATCTATCTATTGACAGTTATTTCCTTGTTTTGTGCTTAAAAACATTCTCCTATCGAAATGTTAAAGTCATATTAATACAATGTTTAAATTTATTTGCAACCCCAACTTCTTAATTAATTTACAAGACCAAGAGAGCATTTTATAATAGTACAACCAACAGGTTGGAACTTGTTGCAACATGACTCATCATTGCAACTGTAAAATCCTTAAAGAAATTGTTTTGAGCCCTAAATGCCACTAGAAGCAACGAATTAAAGTTTTGTTTACATTATTTTGAACTATATTAATAATTAATGCAAAGAAGCTAGCAGCTTCAATTGTTTACATATTAATTTAATTTCATCTTACTCGTCCTGCACGGGAACGCCGTCTTTTAAATGCGGGTTACAAAACGGCAGCCCCTGGACATGATCATCAGTTACGATATCCGAAATTAAAATAGGAAAGACGATCAATGTAGGGATTACGAACTTATTGAACCACTTAGATAACATTTTAATGGACTAAAAGGGTAATAGTACATCATCAAACCGATTAACGGTGTTTTTCTATTACGAAATATTTTTGAAAATTACGACCCCTAGAACAAGTTTCGGCACAGAAATACTACAATAAATATATATATACAAATAGTACAAACAAGCAAGACCACGTCAGAACTAATACTGTCATAAAACGTCAATGTCAGTAACAAAACAGCTGTATATCGATGTTACCAGCACCTGAAAAATTAAGCTTATAGGTAGGCCTAGGTCAATGGGTAGGCCACGGATTTAATAAGTACGGAGTACCTCTACTAATAGGGAGTATTACTGCACCTTTATCCCGCCAGAGTACAGCACTGTATTTTAGGTACACAAAAGCTTTGCCGCCGCTTGCTATGTCGATTAAAACCTTTATTTTATAGTACTTTATTAATCCTTTCATTATGTAAGCATTATGTTTCCTGTAGCCTTTTGTGGCGACATCTATTTCATTATGATGTCGTTTGTGAAAATATACAACAATGTAGCGTATTCGGGTGCCGATATATTGTGAAAAATCGTTTTCCATAAAATAAAAAAACTTCGAAAACTATGGGATACGCCTCACACTGTAAAATTTTCGAGCCAGTAAACGGTCAAAAAGAAGCTCGGAACAATTCATACATGAAGACTTATTAAAATATGGACTGGTAAGATGTTCAGTCAAAATCAAGTTATCAGTTTATGACCACAGTTGACAAAACAATGCAGAACATATAACCAAGGAACCGCACGGCTCCGATGGTGTCATGTCGGAGGTTGTATTTATGCTTCCAATCGAAAACGCACTGTCTGCGCGGTCTAGACTTGTTAGCTTCTGGTAGTGAGTCGAGCGTAGTGCCATCTGTCTGTAGAGTCGTGGATCACTTGTTATTTGTTATTCGTTGCGTTTGGTCGGCTTTATACATCTGCGGCGTCGTGCATGTGACGTAGTAGATGTCGCCACAGTTATTTTTATCAGGATAATCCACTAAATCCTTCCTTTTTCCTTTAAACTCGCACCACGATTGCGTAGAAGGTATTTTTGGTCGTAAATCTGCAAGAATATTGAAAATTGGCGCTTATTGCCTCCATTGGCAACGTTTGTGTACCTTAGTTGTACCAGTAGCGCCATCTGCACTAAGCTTTGAGTAATATGCCCTTTTGAAAAGTTGGTTCTAACCAATGGTTCCAACATCAATAAAAAACGAAATCGCTGACCTGACATTGACAATTCTTATTTGTTTGTCATGTCATGTCAATGAATAATTTTCATGCGCGAGCTTTGCTATTTTATTTTGTTACCTGTTTGTAATTTTATCATTCGCTGACGGGCTGGCTTTGCATTTCAACGTAATTCGTTATTGTTCGTTAGTGGTCATTTGTATTTACCCACATTTCAATTCTAAATAAACTACTACGTGAGAAAAAAACATGACTTTAGGAACATACAACAGACACCAGGCTGAAAAGAAGAAGTAAGTATAATGAATATTCTCATAGATTTTTAGGTTTCAATGTGGTTTTCTTATACTAATTGCTATTTTTCAACAGGCAAGCGGCTCTGGCAGCGGCCTTCCCCCAAGGCATACGTTGCCAGAAGTGCCTTGAGTATGGCCACTGGAGCTATGAATGCACGGGGAAGCGCAAGATATTGGTGCGCCCGTCACGTACACAAATCATGAAGAAGAATCTTAAGACCAAGTCTTCGAAAGAAGAAGGTTCATGCAGGTCAGACTTAGCTAACTACCCTCAACAATATTGTAGTAAATCAATGCTTTTTTTCCTTATTGGTTATTAACACCTCATCGAATTCAAAATGTATTTTAGTGTTCTAATAGCATTTCAAATAAGTTAGCTAAATCTTTGTTAGCCAGGAAAAGATAGCCTTTACATACTTAGTTTAATTTGATATTTTTAAGTTTTCTATACAAAAGCAATACCTACAAGAGCAAAAAATGTTAATAAATCTCATCATTACCTAAATAAAATAAACTACACTCTTTAGTTTAGTAGTGGTATGGAATTTATGTTTTGGGGGTATTTTTTAAAATCTATTTTTTGTCGAGGCTTCAGTTGGTTGGTGCGACTATGCCAGCCTCATGGGGAAATTCCATTTTATTTGGTATTATGCCTGCTTTTGCGTCATCACCCCTCTCCAGAATGTATTAATACATCTGGCCTCCCAAGACTACGGTTTGTTCAACGTAATGTTGATGTCACCATTGCCCAAACAGAGATCACGCAGGAGTTTATTTCTTAAGCTTGAGTACTGATTACATTCCAACAAAACATGAAGCATATCTTCAGTTTTATTGCACACATTACATGCATCCGAATGGGCTTTTTTAATAAGAAAATAAAACTTGTTAACTGGAACATGACCTGATCTCACTCCAAAAGCAGATACTAGAATCTCCCTACTGAGACTAGCACAGTCGAACCAAGGCACAGGGTTGGGAGAACCTTGGATAATCTTATACCTAATATATATGGAAATCAAAGTGTTGTGTCCATTTATGTAAGTAGTATGACCTAAACATAGGCACAAGCTCTGAGGCATAAGGCAAACTCAGGATATCCTCCCCTCCCTCAACAGCTGCTTTTGCTGTGGAATCTGCCACTTCATTACCCGAGATTCCTATGTGGGAAGGTATCCATTGCATTTTAATTACTCTGCTATATTTCAATACCATCCCTAGGATTTCGTAAGCTATCGGCATTCTGTCTGAGGTACACCGAGCCAAGTGTTGCAGAGCACTTCTTGCATCTGTTAAGATTACAATATTGCATGTAAAATCTGCTGCATATTTAAGGGCTTGCGCAATGGCGAGTTGGGGGTATTTAAATAATAATTTGGATGATGAAATATTAGTATTTAATTGCTACATTACAATTTGGGTTAATTTTTTTAAATCTAATACATGTGAAAATAACCTTTTTTTTTAATTTACTGAACATTGTTTTACTGAATTAAAAATCGCAATATTTTCTGCAGCAATGGCAGTTGCAAGATACCAAGCAAGAAGAAACGTCAAGAATCAGATTGCTCTGACTGCTCCGACAAATCGGACGGCTCCTCTTCTGACAGTTCCAGCTCAGATTCCTCGTCAGGCAGCTCAGACTCCGGCAGCGACAACAGTGACTCTGAGAGTGACAGCGAGAGTGGGAGTGGGAGTGGCAGCGAATCAGGTTCTTGCAGCGATTGTTAAGAATATATTTCATAAGTATTTAGGTATAGTTTTAAGTACTGAAGGTGTTTGTCAACTTTTTAACCTGTATTGTATGGTGGAAGGTGATTCACATCCTACAGCATTTACAATTTGATATGAGATTCAACTTGGATGATGAGTAAAATTTACAGTTTTTAAAGTTCACAAAAACCCTAAGTGAGATTTTATGATTTTCTACTGGTTCAATGCTGGTCATTTTAAATATTAAATTCTTGATTTTAGTTTTGTATGTGAAAATTAAGCTGTTGCTTTGAAACAATGGCTATTTGAATTTTATTATTATTTAAGTCGCAGGAATATATTTTGAGATATTATTTTAACTTTGATATATTTGTGATTAAAGATATTCCTGTATCATATTTTAATGTATTTGTTACCTGACTACTGATAAACAATTAAATTGTGAAATCGATTAATTCTAGTTAGTTTTAAAGATTGTTGACTTGAATTTGTTTATTGGTAAGAGGGTAATTTTATAATGTGTAACTTTATATAACCTTAAATATATATATATGTAATCTTAGTATAGGACACCTTGAATGAGTTTTTAAAATTCTTGACATTAGAACTTAGAAAATGCTTTGTAAAGTGCAAATTGATATTTTAATTTTTAGATTCTCCACTGTATTCTTAGTCTTAGGCTTGCATTTGAATGAAAGCCCATATTTTGAAGCCCATATTGTGAAAATGTAGTAGTTTTAATAAGACTGTGTAAAAATGAATATATCTTTTGCAAGTAGTGTTATTATTTTCGTGATTTATTTATTAAGTGTAATTTGAAGATTTTATAAAAAAATTAAAAGTTTTTGATGCAAGCATATTTATTTACTTTCCTATATATAAAATGAAAATCGTATAAAAATAGTTATTGAGATTTACATGATTGGAGATTTATAATGAAATTTATAAAAATACTATAAATGGGGAGTAATGGTGAGTGAAAATTCAGGTACTATTAATTAAATACTTAAGTAAATTTTAACAATGTTTTATACCATTCTATTTAAACAAATCTGCAGATGGTATAAAATAAGGAGATATACTACAAAGGATGGTTTTATTTTAATTATCCAGCTAGAATGAATGGTCGCTAGATTGTCGTAAAAATTAAATGATTTTTAAAAAACATTGATCAAATGTAACAAAAAGGACAATTAACCTAAACACAAACTTAAATAACAAATTAAGGTGGGGTACCTAATTAATAATATTTCTAAAATGCCTGCATATTAGATTGTACTATTGTCTGAATTCGGATATTTGTGATATATAGATTTAAATAAGTAAAGATAAAGTATACTTTAAGCTAGTTAAGTGTGGTTTGTCTTGTCTTATTCTGTCAATATCAAATATTGTAAGGTGCTATAGTGACAAAACATTTTAGCATTAAGCCGGAGTTGCGCCAAGAACATTTGTTCAAAAACATAAATTACAACGATAAAATTATGTTTTTGAACAATGTTCTGTTCAAAACATGGCGCAGCGAAACCTTTATGCTTTACTTTTTATATGAATAAGTCATTTTCATTGGATTACACATTTAAATCTCGAATCCCTAGTTACTGGCCATATGCGAAGTTTACACACATGTATGCTCCTCATAAAAATCTATTAACTTGCACAAATGTTAAGTTAAACAAACAAGTCACTTATCTACTACCAAATCTACTTGATTTTCCAATTTGTAAAGTTGTTTTTAAAATGTTTCTGAACATTGTACGAAATTATTTTTCTTAATATTACGAACTGGAGGCCGCTGGCGCTTCAGGCAAGGTATGTATAATCACTTTTCTCTTCTGATCATAGTTGAAGCTGTTAATTTTAAATATCTGGCTATCGTAGAACGGCTTCAAGTCTGTGATGTTTATCTGTCTCGCTCGTTCCAACAGGTCTCTCTCGGAGATCTCAATGGTTGACTGCGAGTGGTTGTGGAGTCCTCGCATGTAGGCGAGCTGGTCCATGGTCAGTTGACGCAGGATGTAGTATAGGAGCTCGCTGTGATCTTTCTTGTATGACAGGTATTTTTGGAATGTCTGCGGGACAAAATAATGTATGATTATAAAACTAGTGGTGGTTGGCCAGTGCCTGTGATTGAAATAAATAAATATATTAGGACAAATCACACAGATTGAGCTAGCCCCAAAGTTAGTTCGAGACTTGTGTTATGGGATACTAACTCAACGATACTATATTTTATAATAAATATATAGATAAACAACCAAGACCCGGGCCAATCAGAAAAAGATCATTTTCCATCATGACCCCACCGGGGATCGAACTCGGGACCTCTCGGTTCAGTGGCAAGAATCTTACCACTGCGCCATTTTTTGAAAGTCGTCATTTTTTGAAAGGTTTTATGTTCCTACTCATACCATATAAGTTTGTATACCAATTTGACTTGTGTATGTATAATAGCTTTAATAGAGTACTACTTTGCTTCTGGTAGAAGTAATTTTCAATTTGTGTGTGAAATGGAGAAGGCCATTAATAGTGCCAAGAAAGTTGTTGTGTGCGTTTCATTCCACGTAATGACCTCGACCCTCAGTCATGAGGAAATACGACTGTAAAGAGATGGTTAATGAGCTGTTACATTAGGGTCTGTTTATAAACATATTTTGTTATTTACTTTTGCATCAATAAAAATAATGTATTGTATGACCTAAGGTCAAACATAGCCTACTGCGGGCAACAGCTAGTGAGGTACACCAATATATACCTGTCTCATGGCCCGCATGACGCTATACTTCTGCGTGTCGACGAAGCTCTCCAGCATGGTGCGGATGGCGAGGTTGACGTCTTGTTCGTTCACGAGCTGACGCAGGTGCATGCGCGCGTGCGCCTCGCTCATACGAATCACTGGCGAAATAACAAATTTCGTGTAGTTGGAACTATGAAGACGGACTTAGGGTACCTTTGATCCCCGAGAAACAACTCATCATCATATCAAGTGTGCTATTGCTAACACTGGTGTCAGATTTTATGCAAGTCGCCTAAAGGCATCTGACATGACTACGACTACTTACCACTATCGGGTGGTAGATAGTCGCATACACACTAGTGAACTATACTGTCCGCCGGGAAAAATAATTGTTTCCATAGGAACGTAACGCGGATAAAAGCTTACTAGCTTTTGTCCGCGTCCAGTCAACAGCACATTAACCTACCCAAATTAATTGCAAACTTGCCACTATTACCGCGCCATAGAGGTTCATGCAGGGTAACTTGATGTGCTGTTGACTGTACATACATAGTTACATTGAAAGTTAAATAAAAGCTTGTAAAAACCATTGCAACAAACTCCTCACCTGACTCGATATGTCTGACGGTGATCGGTAAGCTGCCTGTAGCGAGCGACTCCTGACGCAGTTGACTGTACATTTTCGCCACTTTGTCTTGGTCCATATTCTGTTGGTAAAAAGAAATATATATATATATATATATATTGCGCAAAAGGCGAATTTATAGGCGTGAATTAATAGCCGTAAAAAATAAGGTTCATATAAAAAATAAAATAATAACCTTATTTTATTTGGTGAAAGTTCGTGTTCCGCTTTCGCAGAATAACTAATGCGGGCGAAGCCGCGGGCGTAAGCTAGTTAACAAATGAAATCTGGTAAGACCTGTAGCTTAGGATGCACGTTCTCCCGGGCGTACACGATGTACTTCTTGAGCAGGTCCTGCGGCAGCGCGGCGGCGGCGGCTTCAGCCTCAGCCTCAGCGGGCGCCGGCGCGGGCCCAGCGCCGGGGTGGTGGCGCATGTGCGACCTCACCACGAACCTGCGGTACATCACTACTGATGTTATAAATGATAAAGTTACTTTGTTTGTTACTACTTCCACATGTAAGGATGGAAGGAAGGCCGATGCACATTGACTGTATAACGCGTGCGCGTTTCCTTTCAATGGTATTATAATGCACGCGTTTACGCAACTACTATTGGATTGGAAACCTTTGCAGTTCATATTTTTTATCGATGGAGATGTATGTTTGTTATTATTTCACGCAAAATCTACTGGACAGATTATTATGAAATTTGGTACACTGGTAGAATATAACCAAAAATAATATATAGGGCACTTTTTATCCCGAAATTACCACGGGAACGAAGCCCCGGGACGCAGCTAGTTCTCAATAAGTGAAATGTATTTTCTTTGAGAAATAAATAAATCTTTAACCGTATACTTACTTAGCCAAATGCTGGTCCATCATTGGGTCTGCTTCGTCCCTGACCACACACAACACATCAAATCTCGATAAGATAGGCTCTGACAGGTTCACATTCTCGGAAAACGTGAGCGACGCGTCGTATCTACCGCCTATTGGATTGGCCGCCGCTATCACAGAGCATCTGAAAAGAGATATAATTATTTTCTTTCTCTCTCATCCATGTTACTGGTTGTATTTAGGGCTGTTACGCCGCGAAGCGCAGCCTAGAATTTTTGTACGAATCTTTATTCAGCAAGGGTCATTCAGAAATGCCAGTAGTATGTTGCATTTTGAGAAATCCTACTAATATAATCACAAAAGTTTGCGAAAGTTTGCGAGGATATGTTTGTTACTCTTTCACGCAAAATCTACTGGACCGATTGTTATGAAATTTGATACATGGGTAGAATAACTAATAACTTTCTTACTTGCAAGATTTGATTACAGACAACGGAACTTGTGAAACTAAATAAAGGCTTGTAATGAATAAATATCCGAAACGTTACAAAAATGCTACAACATTCGAGGTTCAACTGCAATTCAGTAGAAGTTATTATCCATTGCGGGCTATGTAACTTACCTAGCATGCAAAGACGTGACGATGCCAGCTTTGGAGATAGATATAGATTGCTGCTCCATAGCCTCGTGGATGGAGGTTCTGTCCTGGTCGTTCATTTTGTCAAACTCGTCTATGAGACACACTCCGCGATCTGCCAGAACCAGCGCGCCCGCTTCCAGGGTCCAATCCCTGCAAACAGATTATACATTAATACTATTTATTTAAACTTTACTAATATTATAAATGCGAAAGTATGTTTGTTACTTCTTCACGCTATATCTAATCAATCAATATTCTTGAAATTTTGCATACATATAGTTTGAAGTATGGAAGACATAGGGTACCTTTCATCCCGGAGAAATAATAAACTGTTCTCGCGGGACATTTACGCGGGCGAATCGACGGGCAAAAGCTAGTGCAATATAATACAACATTACTACCGGTTTTGTACCGGGTTGTTAAACCACGAAGCTCAGGGTCATCGTAAATATAACAATTTAGAAGAGTCGGCCAGAATACATCATCAATGTTCTTAAATTAAAAAAGAAAGCTACTAACTACCAATATTACCTGGTAGTAGGGTTCTTCCTGACATAAGCGGTTAAACCCACAGCACTAGCTCCCTGACCTGTTGTAAACACAGCCCTGGGCGCAATCTGAAATAAAAATTAGTTTATTACAGAAATGTCATTTTTGACACAAGCTTTTATTGTTGTCAGAGAGATCAATGAAAAAATAGTTTGTTAAAAATCCGTTTCCTACTTTGATGGTATGGAGTACCTACTAATTGTATGACTGTAACAACATAGGATTGATTTACCTTTTCCGTATACTTCAAAAATTGAGATTTGGCTGTACCGGGATCTCCGCAAATTAAAACATTGATGTCGCCTCTTACTTTGTGCTTTTCACCTAAAATGAAAAGTAAGTTATTATAAGAAGGGAAAAAGGTTAAATTTTAAATATCATTATAATCCGTTCCCGTTCCTTAGCGGCTCCAGTGCAACGGTGCCTAAAACACTAGCCGCGGTTACCGCGCTGCATTGCTGTGGCTATTCTTTGCACCAGATATAAGCCAGAGCGGGCGTCACCGGATTTCTCCCCTATGCGGTGCCCGATCTCCCTAATTAGACGTTTGGCGTCAGAACCTCATCTGCCCATTGTCTCCACGACAATGGGCACAAAAACTTAAATAAATTTACACATATATATTGGAATACTGGTAATATTTTTTTTTAAAGTCAGATGTATCATTTAAATGTATGTTCCAAATGAATCAGTACAAAATAATTACATTTTTTATTTATTTATCAGCATCAAAATAACAGTCACAAAATTAAAATAAATACGGACAACACCCAACGGCACACATACAAAGTGGAGCACACTGTATACACAGGGTCTGTCGTCGCACGCAACAGGTTGGTTACTGAGCGCGCGAACAACACCTGCGGTGAGAGAACCTGCTGCCTCGCTTGATTAATAAATTACCGGACGATTTAAATAAGAATCTTACTTCTAAAAATTTTAAGATTATACTTAAGAGTTTTCTTTTAAATAATATAAATTTATTGTTTTGAAAATAATATACGATATATCTATTTATTTTATTTCTTGTCCATGCTATGCACGTAAGTAGTACAAAAAATATGCTAATATAAAATATATAAAAATATGATATATATAATAAAAAATATATAAATATATCAATATATGAAAATATGCTAATGCAGGGCGCATTAGCATATTTTCAATTATTAGTTTATTGCTTTGGTTGTGCATTCTAGTCTTAAGATACTATATATGCTTGATGTAACTCATCCATGCAACACAAACCTCAGTGGCTTTCGAAGTACAATTTATTGTCACGCTCAAATAGACCTTGTAAGATGATGTAATAAATAAATAAATAAAATAAACACCCATAACTACAGACAGAATTTATGATGACAAGTAGGTACATCATATCGGAATCAAACCCAATACCTCCAGAAAGCAGACAGGCGTGATGATCACTACGCCACGAAGAATGCATATTGAAATCATTAAGTAGACATAAATTTCAAAATTATTTGTTACTTAAACATCTTACCTGGATTTTTAGCCTCTCCTCCAAACAGCGCGAGCGCTAAGCCCCTTTTGATGTAATCGTGTCCAAAGATAGACGGAGCGATGCTCTGCACTATCCGCTCTGCTATTTGGGGGTCCTTGGATAACTTCACGATATTTGCGACGTCTTCATCTGTCAATGACTCGACAATATGCTTACAGTCTTTTACGACTATGTAATTCGCTATGATCACTGTTGCGAAAACTGGGAAACCCTGGAAAAAATGTAAGGTGAGATCAGCCATCAGCCATTTAAAGGTACCCACTAACTCATCATCGGCCATTTCAGAAGCGGTGGTGGCCAAGTGGTTAAGGCTGTCCATCTGTAATCAATAGGTCCCTGGTTCAAACCCTACTCATGCCACATGAGTTTGTATACAGGGTTACTGGTATCAAACGCAAAAACTCTTAAAGACTAACTTGGGTACATCAAAACAAGCAACTTTTATTCTACGACTTTTCGTGATACGTTTTTTTTTTTCATATAAAAAAAATACAATCTAATTTGCGATTCAATACATCTTAACTCTATGTAATAGCCAAGATAGTGCAGTAGCATTTTGTAGCAAAATCAAACATAGAGTTAAGGTTTTATAGAAACTACAATAAAACAAAAAAAAAGGAATTTTTTTGTATGTATTACGCCGTAGAACAAAAGATGTTAGTCTCTATGTACCTTATGCGCCTTTGGAAGGTAATGCGTTAGACACCAATAACCCTGTATAATCTGACTCATGTATAGTAGTTTACATAGACCACCACTTGCTTCCGGTGAAGGAAACATCGTGAGGAAACGTGCACTCTGGTTGATTATCAACTTGTATTTGAAATGGAGAAGGCAAAGGCAAATCACTCCATTAATATTGCAAGTTATTATGTGTGGTTCATTCCACTTAATCAATGAATGAATGAATAAAAATGAATGAATAATGGAATACGACTGAAGAAGGAGGATATACTGTTTACCTGTTCAGTATTGAGCGAGCCATCATAGTTGTTAGTATAAATCCCAGTCAAGTCCACCTCGTCTCCGGGCTTGCAGCGGTCACAGAGGTCGGCCAGCAGTATGCAGTCCTTGCTGCGCGGGATTCGTCCGGCTGGAATTCTACCGGGGGATTCCTGTATGGTCACCTTCTGGTAGTTCCGGTATACCGTTTGTTCCATGTTCACCTTAAATACAAGTTTTTCACAAATATGTAATTTTTGCCATAAGATTTTATTGCTGTTGAGAAGGTCCCTTGTTGTTTTGCGGCACGACCTATATCAGCTGCTTCAACTTATTGTGCGTGCTGGAAGACGTAAATCATGGCTGAGAAACATAAGGGAGTGGACAGGAATCAACAGAGTGGAACACGTGTTTCGTCTGGTGATGGACAGGGAGAAGTTTGCGGAACTGACGGTACCAGTAATGGAGAGGCACTACAAGAAGAAGGTCCCTCGTTGGGAGCCGATCCTGAGTACACCATCAAGGTCAAGCTTATCATCATTATGTCATGGAAATGTGATGTGAAAAATTTCAACTCTGCAGGACAAGGTAGGAAGTAAATGTAATTTAACTTGCAAAATTTGTAATTCTTCACCTGCGCTCTGGAAGTCGGCGGTAGACATTGTATATTATCGCAAGTTGTAATTGTCAAATTAAATAAATTTTCCTTACCATGAACGGTCCAGCACTTTGACACTCCGGGCACGAACCAGGCTTGACTTCAGCATTTTGCGACTGTACGAACGGTCCCAAAATGTAACCACATCGATTACAATCATACTTTACAACTGACAATTGGGGCAACACTCCCGTAGTAGACGTTATTACACCAACGGTCCTCACTAACTGATTCAGATGTAGCTTCCGGAATGTTCTCAATTCCTCTATCAGAGGCAAGTCTGATATTCTGACGTGGATTTCCGATGTGACTCTCTCGTAACTCGGGAAGATTTGCAATACAATGTCTTTGGCGACTTCGTCGAAGATTTGCAACATTTGGAATGGAGCTTCAGGGAGGAAGTAAGCGAGCACTTGTTCGCGACGAGCTAGAACGTCGAATTCGACGTGGAATGACGCTTGGTTGTGTTCGCACATGCGCCGAATGCGGTCCTTGTACACGTACTGACCTTTGCTGTTTGTGTATGTGCGGAGGAAGTTTTTGAACCTGAAATTTATTTGTGATATTACTAGGTGTTGCTGTCAAAAAGTACTTTATCCTTATACAAGTCCTCTACCGCGTCTGTCTGTTCGCGATAAACTCAAAATTACTGCACGGATTTTTATGCGGTTTTCACCAATAGATAAGAGTATTCCTGAGGCAGGTTTGGGAGTATAATTTATTGTGTTTTTGTCCGAGCGAATCCGGGACGGGCCGCTAGCATAATAAAAAGTAGTGGATGTAAGGTTGGAAGGTTGGAAGGTTGGAGAACTGGAGACTGGAGAGTCCACCCTTCCAACTACAACTACAAAAAAAAAACACATTGGTTTATTGCTTTGTTATGACCTGAAAGAAGGACAAACAAATACATTTTCAATTGAGGATAGATATGCAAGACTAGAATATCTAGTAGTATTAGGTTGTTATCCTATAATGTAAGAGATTTTCATCCCATTTAGTAATAAACATTTAGAAACAATATACATAAGAGTTAAATGCATGCAATAAAAGATGAGATAGAGATCACAAAGAGATGTTAATAAAAGGCTGATTTCCATTTACTTTGTTAAATAGTTAATTTTATTTCAATCATTATTTCAGAATAGTTCATCAAAAATAAGATGACCTCTTTACATACTGTTACTACATTTTTTAAAAAGAATAAATATAAATAATTTGTAACTTACTTGTATCCTATGCAGCAAGAACAAACAATTTTAAAATTTAAATACAACACAAACCAATATTGTATCCGAATGCGAACTAGGAACCAACTTTCTTTCTTATTGAGTGTGTTATTGCTAACACTGGAGTCAGATTTCATTAAAGTCAACTAAAGGCATCTGACTTGTACGCTGTCGCGTACGTACTCTAATTTGAGTTGCCCAAAGGCATCTGACGTTTTTTACGATTACCACTATCTAGAGGCATTAGAGGCATATACTCTAATGAATAACAGGTATGATGTTTTCTTTCAAAGCCAATGAACATGAGTCAGATCGGTAAACAAACTCATATAGCTTGAATAGTATTGGAACCTAAGACCTTTTGATTACAACTACTGGACCACCACCGCTTCAAGCAACTTACCTATTAGCAATCTCAGTCCGTGGTCCCAACATAGACACCCACTCCTTGGTAGTGTATCCCTTGGTATCCTCTAGGTTCTCGATACTCTCAATCCCTTCTTCCACCTGCTCATCAGTACCCATGGCCGCCTTCTCTGCTGCACGACGACGCTTAGCACGTGGAGCATCCGCACTTTCCTCGTCTGAATCATCTGAAGGAAACAGTGTTAGGGTCAGAGACCATACATTTTTCCCGCATTCTCATTTGAATTTCCTGATTACTTCTTCAGACATTTGCTACTTTTTCTTCAACTCTTCGACCAATTCAACATGTGTCCCTTAATGGCCTTATACTACACCTATGAGGGATATAGAGTGATCTTATTAAAAATAAAGCCACCACAAAATAAGTGCACAATCATTACACTTTTTTGCCTCCTTCCTCTCTCTGGTATGTTGGAAGAGATTTCTTTAGAAAATAAGCAGTCTTACAAACATACCATGTTTAATTATCCAGTGTCTTAATAAAGTCATAAATATATAAATAACTAAATAATATACCATAAAGCAGTCCACGATCATCCCTCCTCAGCCGGCCTTCATCCCTGTCACGTCTCCGCAGCTCTTGTTCTGCAGCCACTCGGTCTTCAATGGCAATGTTGTCGTAGTCCTCATCATCCAGGTCTTCATTGTCATACCTGTCTAGCGCTGGCATGGGCCGGTAATCGCTAACAACAATTGTTACTGCTATAAATTATGCATTTAATTTATATTACATATTTATATTATATTAGCTCTTTCTCTATAATGTTGCATCTGAGTGTTTTCACGTATTTTCTGGGTTCTTGAGCAATGGAGCCCAGGATCCATATACCTACTTTTTAATTTCCATTTGGTGGTCCAAGTGGAAATGAAAAAGTAGGAAAACCTTTGAAATATTAATAATATTTAAAAAAACACAAAAGGATATTAATTCAAGTCAATAATTAATCATAAAGTAGGTGAAAAACAGTAGTATTAAACAGTAGTACTAAAATATTTTAAAAAATCTTTATATATAACTTACGCCTCCATATTATCATTGAAGAGTTCCTCTCCATCATCTTCTTCTTCATCCTGAGGATTATCTCCCAGGATTGCACTTTCATCTTCAAACATCTCATAATCCCGCGCTGGTGAGGTCATACGCGATCTGGCTCCATCTCGCTCTGATGGGGTGTCAGGAGCTGGAGAACTCTAAAAAAATAGTTATTTTTTATTTATTATTGAATTAGTTTTTCTACAATATAGCCATGAATAGTTCTGTTTTGATCTAGTATATTACAAGATGAGCTTGTACTGTATTACACATACATAACGATTTCATAGTGGTAATAACCTAAATGATGGGTTGGAAATAAATTTTGTTTAATGGACCAGTGATAATAAATCTTGTATTAGATATTGAGAAATAATTAAGTAAGTAACGTTCAAATGTGTTGTGTCCAACAATAATAAGTTTAATAATAATAATGAGAGCGCCGGGCTGCACAAGCATACAATTCTATTGAGAATGAGTAAATATTTACTTACCATAGCGATTTTTTGTCAATGGTATATTTTTTTTTACTGCAACTTCGTAATTATTTAATAACATGCACTAAATTATAGCTATATCAAGAAAACAAATACAAATAACAACAGCAATTAATGTGGATCGTTAATTTTGCATGACAGACTGACAGACTCATCAAAAATGCGCGCGAAATGCTTGCGTCAATGTCAGTCAGTTATTCATGATGTAGTTTCAGACTTAATAGTTTCAATCGCAAAGAAACAAAACTCAAATGATTTCCAAAATTTCAAAAAAAATTAATAGTAGTAACGGCAAGTAGTTCAAAATAGTATATTACTATACATTTTTAAATCATAAATGAAATCATCTGTTTCTTTCATAACATTTTAGCAATGAAATTTTTTTTACGTAATTATTATTTAAATTATTACGTAATTTAATCGATAAATGAAACTAAACGAATCATAACCTCGAATCGTACTTTTTGCTTTTGACGTATTTTTGTCGTAATGACACTAGATTTATTTTATTTTAATAAAATAATAACATGGCTAAATATATAGCTCAAATAATAGTATTGGGAGCTCAAGTAGTGGGCCGGGCTTTTGCGAGAGCACTGAGGCAAGAAATAGCCGCTTCTCAGGAGGCTGCTAAGCGCGCAGGAGGTGGAGCACAGGGTACCAGGCGAGCTGCCGCGAATGCTTCCACGGGACTTACATTAGAAGAAGCTATGCAGATATTGAATGTAGACAAATTAGACAATGAAGAAATCAAGAGAAAATATGAACACTTGTTTTCCATGAACGACAAATCGAAGGGTGGTTCATTTTATTTACAGTCAAAAATTGTTAGAGCCAAAGAAAGAATAGACGCAGAATTCAAAGATCAACAAACCAGAACAGAGGAAAGTCCAAAGGAAGCAAAGAACACGTCATGACTTGTAAACTTAATTAGTTAAAAGAATTCATAATTTGTTGTAGATGGTGGTACGGAAACAAGTTGATTTTGTAAAATATTTTATTATGTAGAAAACGCATACCACAATAGTGACTAGAATACATCAGTCTTCATAATCAAGATTACTTTATGAAATGAATTTGAGAAACAATTAAGCATAATGCGGAATACATGTTTTGCTGAAGCATCACCTGTTATTATAGTTACTGTTATAAATAAATTTTGCTAAGCAATACATAATTTGCTTTTACTACCCTATTAAATGTACAGCAAATCTCAAAATGACTTGCATATGTGACAAAGTTATGATTATAACAAGGAAACTATTTTGTATTATTGCTCAGAGGTCCTGAAGCTTGCTGTGTTAGAGATAACATGTTTATCAAATTATAAAAACTAGGTTTTATCTTCTAAGTCAGGAAAGACTGATTACTATGTTGCTCAAAAACAAACAAAAATAATAATTAAAACTAGGTATACATACAAAGTAGTATACTACTAGAGAAGTTTTGTATATGAAAACATATTTCTTAAATATTTTTTAAATCATTTTCTTGTACAAAAATAAATATAAAGATTAGAAAAAGAAAATAATCTAACATTCAGACTTTAGATCAATACAAATAAAAATTTGGCATGAATTCCAGTCAGCACTTGGTATAGAGTACATAGGTACTGACTAAATGTTCATAAATAAATATATTACAATAACAATATCAATGGAATGTCAAATACTGGAAGATCAAAAATCAAAGGAAGATTTGAGCTTTTATCGAAAATCACTTATTACACTAAACTTTAGAAAGTTGTAACTTATTTCAAAATTTTGTCAATATTATTTTGTTTCATATTATTTTCTATATCATTTACTTCTAAATGAGTTCATCCCATCACTAGGCTCTTATAGAATGCTTTTTGGTCATACAAACATGTTCATATTGAAAGTTAGATTTATAGCTACATACAGCTAACAATAATTGCTTAATTCTTTTAATAAATATATTGATTCGAACCTTTGTAAATAATACTAACAACTGTAAAATTAGATTATCATCAATCTTGATTATATAATGCAGCATACATTGGCAGTATACATTAAAAATTCTGCTCAAAAATTCTAATCAATTTGATTACAAACACGGATTACACCTTACATTAACAATACAGAGATACAATCACACAAAGGTATACATTTTGACTATGTTCCAAAATAGTCTTTCAGTTATTAACTTCTATGCTTAAACTATTTCCTTTCAGATCAATGATATGATTCTTATATTCAAACATAATAAAACCTTTATTCATTAGTGGACATATAATGTTAGCAAGTTGTCAGAAATAACTGATTCCACTAATCAATATGATTCCATGATCTGAAAGCACTTATAGTATATTTATCGCAAATGGCAGTTATGTTGCTAAAATATGGCAATATCAATAGAAATACAAATGTATTGATTATCCTAAGTTGGCTTCACATCCATCAGCACTACAACCTCATATGGACTACATTCGGATACACCCAAAGTGCTACACAACCATCCGTAAAAACCTTTCTCAAAATCACACACATCCTTCCACCAGTTGGCCCCACTGAACGTAAGCTGCACAATACCAGCATACAGCCCCAATCCAACAGTAAAAATTACTATCAAAAATGGATACAGTAATATCACAATTGGAGCCAAAAACACCCTCTTCACATAGCTCAAATTCTCAGTCACATGTGTAAAGATATTGTACCAAGTCAGAGTTCCCATATAAAAGGAATATATCGCAGAAACGCAGGCAACAATTGGGATACAAACCAAGCTGAACAAGAATACATGCGGCCCATTGTAGAGAGAGCATTTTGATATATCCATCTTATTGTATTCCTCAGCGACAATAGCTGCTTCAATAATTTCAAGCTCTTCCCTTGAGATGTTTAATTTTACATCGACATTTTGGCCCTTTTTCTTACCTCTTTTTATTGTGCCAGTCATAGTTAGATAACCATCTTTGGAATTTTCAGTAAGAGAATATTCAGGTGAAATTGAACCTTCAGATTCAACTCTTAGAGCAGTGAATTCAACATCTGTGTTCTCAGATTCAATAATGTCTGGTACAATATTAACTCTCTTTTTCCTTTTAGCACTATTTTTTAGGCTGTCGGTGAGAGGTCCCATTTCAAAGCTGTTCTCCGATTGCGTCTGAGACATGCTGTTTGGAGTAGCAGATGAACTTTCATTGTAATCATTTAGGATACGGCATCCTTTTTGCAAGTCATTATCATTGATTTCTCTCAAGTCTCCATGACTAGAGCACGCATCAGATGAGTTTTCATATATTGGTGACAGATCAATGATTTCTCGACTGTTGTGTATATTTGCCAAGAGTTGGTAACCATTTTTTTGTGTGCTCTTTTGATTGTCACCATCATTTGATTCATTGTCTTCATCATGGACATCTGTTATGATAGGAAGGTTTATCTTCATGTTGGATTTCAGTCCTTCCATGGTGGAATGTATGATGCCGTTGACCACATGTTCAGTCACAGGGGAAAGACCATTTTTGTATTTGTTTGGCAACTCGACATCTGCTGCTCCCTGTAAATAAAACTATTTATTTAAATGGCAAGCAAACATGAAATAAGTAAATAAGATTCTGCAATTTCACATGATTTAAACTTTAATTATAGGATCTTGATATATAGGTATAATTACTATATTATATTATAGTAATTATACCTATGTATCAAACAAAACTTCAATCCTATCCTACAAATATTATAAACTAGAGACATGTCACAGCTTTTGCTTGGATAAAAACATAATTAATTATACACCTAAACTTTCCTCAGGAACCAAACTATCTGTTGGTGAAAACCGCGTAAAAATCCGTGCAATAGTTTTAGAGTTTATCGCGAACGGACAAACAGATGCGGCAGCGGACTTTGTTTATAGAAAGTTTGTGAGTAAATAGGAAAACTGGACAGATTGCTATGAAATTTGGTACATGGGTAGAATATAGCCTGGAAAACCACATAGGGTACTTTTTATCTCGAAATTATCATGGGAGCGAAGCACCGGGGCGCAGCTAGTAAGTATTGTAACGACCAGGTATAGGTAACTATAATTTGTGATCATTTTTCAGAGTAATACTTGATTAAAATTGATTATTCCTAAAGAAAAGATTACTATAAAGAGTTAATTACGTGAATATTAGTGAATTTGACCACAAAACCTAATACAAACCTGAACGCAAATTACGTGGTCTACATGATTGGCTACAGTGTTTTTCTTCTGGCCATTTCGCTTCTTAGGTAATATAAATATCGGTTGTTCTACTTGTGCCATACTACACATCAAATATAATGGTTAATATTTACTAAAATCACTGCAGTTATCTAATTTATCCATATAAATCAATCACAACAAAAAGTCTCCACCAGATTCTAACCAATGAATGTCAAACTAAAAATCCTTCGAAATTAACATAACTGTGGGTCTATATAAAAATGAAATAGATGATATGGCTTATTAATATGAAAAACAGAGAAAGAGAGTCATAAAACCTGATTTTTAAATGTGTAGCTTTATAGAAGTTATGTTTGGTTCACATCAAAATAACTATACTAAACTAAAATGTGTGAAAAATATTTTAACTGGTTAGGTAGCGTGGTATATTATTAATTATTAGGTATTTATTTATGGATCTGTTGTCGAGAGCGTTATTCTTTCATCTTTTCAAGACAAGATTTTACTTTATTTGTTTGTGCCGTGCCGGCCGCATGCTGTTTTGTTTCCTGTAGCAGTTGAAAGCAGAAGAATCATATCATCTGTCACTGTCTTTAAAAATATCCTAACTGTCAAATCTTGCAGTCACGCACGTCAATATAACTATGATAAATTATAACCTAAAAGTTATCAAAATTTAATAAAATTACACATTTAAAGTATTAAAACAAAATAAATCTTTTGGTCCTTGTATAATTTTCAGGATGTTGAAAGTAATTAATGATAACTTTGTGTATTCATTCATTCAATCATTCATATCGAGTGTGCTATTGAGTATAACCTAATGTTTCAGGGTATGGTTAGTTTAGTGACCGGCGGTGCATCTGGACTTGGTAAAGCTACTGTAGAGAGACTGATAAAGAACGGTGGAAAGGTGGTAGTACTGGACATACAAGTTACAAGGGCACACGAAGTTGCAAAGCGTCTCGGCAGTAATGTTTTGGTCTCACCAGGGTGTGTAAGTAAATAGCGGAATAATTGCTAGCGTCCGTCCCGACCATAGCAAAAAAATGGAGCCTATGTTAATGCTGACGGTTTTGTCTGTCATCATAATTTTTACAGTAGTTTTTGGGCTACCTACTGGGCCGATTTTGATGTACTTTGGCACAGAGATGGGCTAAATCTTCAGGAAAATCTGCTGATGGGCTAAATAATTTATTTTTAAATTATCCTTTGATAATCTGACTTTTTGAGTTTAAATTACTCATTTAAATATATTTGTACTTCCCGCTTTGCCATGAATTATTTTATCTCATTGTTTTAAATTAGTATTATTAGTGCATGTGTTATGCATATACCAATATAAAATAAGTAATCTTTACACATTATAATTACAATTTTTTTTTCATATATTGTCTAAGTGTATTTTAAATATACAATTAAATTAAATTAAAAATCAAACATTCTATCATAAGTAATTCATTTTTTAGGTTACATCAGAGGATGATGTGAAAAAAGCCATAGATCTAGCCAAAACACAGTTCGGATGTCTCAACACAGTAGTGAACTGCGCGGGCCACTCAGAAACACATCAAATATACAACTTTAACAAAGATCAGTCGTGTGACATTGATGGTTTCATGAAATGTGTGAATGTATGAATTATATTTTTAATTTCTTACGCCGGCTATTCACTATCGGCATAATCATTATCATATCGAGTGTGTTCTTGTTAACACTGGTGCTAGGTTTTATTTAAGTCGCCTAATGACATCTGACATGACTTTTACGACTACTTACCTCCATCTAGTGGCAGGTAGTCGCATACACACTAGGGAACTAAACTGTCAACCAGTGTGCAGGTTTCCTCACGATGTTTTCCTAATAATTAATTATTAATAATAATAATAATTTGTCATTGTAGTCCCACTACTACAATGACAAATTATTATAATTATACCTAGTTAGCTTATGTGTAGTTTATTTATGTTTATTTTTAAAAACACTCATGTTTTTTTTACTTAAAATAGATTTATTTCACATTTTCGTGATAATATAGATAGTTTCCTGCGCTTTGTTCCCCAAACTTGTTTTTGGCTAAATACTCCCTGAGTAAAGCCATACCATGAAAAAAATATAAATACGAAAATTTGACAGTGTGTAAGTATGTTATCAGTGCCAAAGAGCCATGGAGATAAGGATGTTGGGTGTGAGACTGACGGACCAAATAAGGAACTCAGAAATAAGGAAAAGAACCAAAGTTACCGACATACATTGCATCGACCATCTGAAGTGGGGCTGGACAGGTCATATGCTGCGATGTCAGTCAAATAAATGGAATAAACAGATAACCCACTGGTATCCCAGAAATGGTCAATGAAAGCGAGGTCGCCTTATAACAAGGTGGAAAGACGAGCTAAGCCTAACATTGGGATCTAACTGGACAAGAGTGGCTTTAGACAGACACCAGTTGGAGGAGGCCTTTGCCAAAAGGCACACTGAGCTCAGAGATATTTTATAGGATTTTTTTCAATCGAAACTTGATCTGAGCTCAGTAACAGATGTATGTTATCAAGCACACAAAATCAATTCAAAATCTATTATTGTGTAGTTACACAGAGTATTAATATAAACAAACTATACCCTATTCATCTTGGACTAAATTGGATATAAATATAAATAATTAATCAGCATTAAACCAAGATGAAAATCTGCTTGACTGAAATTTAGTATATACATAGATAGAATGTGACTTGAAATAGTACATAGTTTCCTTCTTCTTCTTGACCTTATCCAACTCATGTGGGGTCGGCAAACAAACATGGGGTACTTGTTATCCCATAAATCCAACTGTGAAGCCCGAGGCCTCGTGGCATAGTCAACGAATAGATTTTGATTTCCAGGTAAATACAGTTGGCACATTCAATGTAATACGTCTGGCAGCAGGAGTGATAGGCAAGAATGCACCAGATGAGAACGGACAAAGAGGGGTCATAGTCAACACAGCGTCAACCATAGCTTTCGAAGGAGATATCGGACAGTTTGCCTACGCGGCCTCCAGTGCAGCAGTCGTTGGCATGACGTTACCGATTGCAAGAGAATTCGCATCACAAGGAATAAGGGTTATGACTATAGCACCAGGTAATGTGTATATTATATTACGTTAATTAGCTGCTCCGCATTTCATTATGTGTTTGTAACGCCTTATTTGCATGAGAGTTGGAGAAATCAAGCGTTTTTAAAAACAAAACTTTAACTATGTTTTGTTTTTAAAAACGCTAAAAAAATAATAAAAAACAAAAAAACAATGTAAAAAGTAAGCAAAAGTCTGAAGATTCGGCTGCGACTTAACATCCGGCTGCCTGTTTGTCAACCCTCTTTGGAAATGCTATTGTTATCTATCAGTTGCATTCACGGGAGGATGAGTGGTGGACCAACGACAAGCCACGACAAAGTTGTGGAGTTACTAATACGTAGCCAACATTTTCCATACATATTATCACGTCTCATTCCCATACAGGGCAGAGACTTCGGCATTCCACTTGTCACGATCCTGACAAATCTCACTCGCTTCTTCTAAACTCATTATTCTCTTCTAAGAAGCGAGTGAGATTAGTCAGGATCGTGACAGGTGGTAATATTAAAATGCATGAAGATTCATGCCCTCCCATGTTTCTAAAATCTCTTTACGATCTTCTTTTTCTTCTTGACCTTATCCCACTCATCGTGGGATAAGGTCAAGAATCATCGTGGGGTCATCGTGGGGTCGGCACAGTATGTAAATTTCTTCCATTTCGTTCTGTCCCATTGACACTACTTTCCTGTTCATACCATCCTTGACACACTGTATCCAATTCTTCTTAGGTCTTCCTCTATTCCTGGAACCCTTTATTTCCATCTTTAATGCCATTTGAGTGACGTGATTTTCATCTCTTCTTAAAATATGCCCGCACCAGCCTAACCTATAACTACGTAATTTCTCATTTATTGGTGCTACTTTCATACTTCCTTTTACTCATCATAAAATCTCTTACGATATGAGTAATAATATTGTATAGCAGCTACAATTTATTCCAGGTACATTCGACACTCCGCTATTATCATACTTACCAGAGAAGATGTTACATTTTCTATGCAGAATGACTCCATTCCCGTCTCGACTGGGCAGGCCAGAGGAGTTCGCACAACTGGTCACCAGTATACTAGAGAATCCAATGTTGAACGGAACAGTGATACGATTAGATGGCGCTCAGAAATGGTTCCCGCTTTAATTAGCTTTAAGACTGATTATATATTTGTTAAGTAGTTATTCTTGTCTTTTATTTATTATCCAATGGTAATTACCACGTGGGCCGTACGCATGTTTGTCTGTTTGGTAATATATAAAAAAATCATGACAATCACTATGTTTTTCAGTAACTACTCTTTACAAGCTTTTATTCAAAAACAAAATGCCTAATCGTAGTTTGTAATCAGTTTAGATTACATTGTCCAATTCTGATCCAGACCCACTTTGCTACTTATTTACATACAATATATTACTCGGCTGAAAGGAGTAACGGTCAAATGAAATGTTCGTGCAATTAAAAAAAATATATTCTTCCTAATCCTATCTATACTGTGTAAAATACAATTTATAAAATATAACTTGAATCTTATGTCAGCAGGATGAACCGATACATTGGAAATGAGAGCGTCAGAGTGTATTAATTTCATACTATTTGACATCTGTCATAGGACTATATTTTACAAAGTATAATGTTATTAATGTGAAAGTATATTTATTTGTTACCTCTTCACTCATTATCTACTCAACCAAACTTCTTGAACTTTGCATACGTTTGAAGAAGGAAAAGGACATAGGGTATCTTTCATTCCGGAAAACACACTGTTCACGTGGAGATTCACGAGGGCGAAACCAAGCGCAAAAGATAGTAATGTATTTGATACAGAACACCTACTGTTTAACTCGACTTACAACTGGTCTTAAGATTGATCTCAAGTAGCGGTCACAATGGCAGCCGCAATAAAATTGATCACACGATTATTCCAATGAATAAATTTGAGTTGGTATATGATGTTAAGGCGAGATTACTGGAAGAATAATAATATCGTTTGTTAAAATTAGGGCGGTACAAGCAAGGTTTCACTGCTCCGCTACCATTCCTCTCTTTCTAGGAAGCATCAGGGAAGCCGCTCAAATGACAGACTTTCCTGTTGCTTCCCCAGCTGTTAAGACGTCGAGTCCAGGGTGTATACTACTCCGTCGTTTTTCAAATGGTTCAACGTTGACTATGTCGACCCAATGCAGTTGTGATTTGTGGTAAATAAGACTGTTTTGATCCGTTGACGGAGTGCAGCGCGACGGAGAAATGAGGCTGCGCTCTAACCGAAACAGTAGTAACTGTAGTAGTGGTTCCGAAATGGTAGTAATTATTAGCTTAACGAAAAAGAGCTTGCGATGGCCTAATTTTATAAGGTCTACCTATACATAAGGTCGGAAAATTGTTTCTGAAAAATTCACTGAAGGTTCTTTTCATCTTCAGTTACAGAACCCTAATAATAATAAATAAATAAATATATTAGGACAAATCACACAGATTGAGCTAGCCCCAAAGTAAGTTCGAGACTTGTGTTATGGGATACTAACTCAACGATACTATATTTTATAACAAATACATATATAGATAAACATTTAAGACCCGGGCCAATCAGAAAAAGATAATTTTCCATCATGACCCCATCGGGGATCGAACCCGGGACCTCTCGGTCCAGTGGCAAGAAATTTACCACTGCGCCACCGAGGTCGTCAATAGTTTAACGACCGTCCTACTATAACTAGTAAAACACCTTTACTTATTTACTTATTCATCATCTCTATTTTACGACTTCATTCGAGACGCAGCGGGACGCGATGGCTGTATTGAGATATTCGGGTTTAAGATGAATGTACGCTGTACGCTGAGGAAAAGATAAGCAAAACAATGTAGGTACAGAAGTAGAACCCGAGAGTACAACGTTACATTCACAATGGTCTGACATAGAAACTATATCACTGCATAATCCAATGTCATAGCCAATTTTTGTCTTATTGCTGGGGCACTGGATTTACTCGTGAAGCGGTAAGGATCATTATCTAATGTTATAAAAAGAAAATATTTGTATTTTTGTTTGCAATTAAACTTTGAAACTACTGAACTGATTTGATGAAACATTGACACAGAGATAGACGAAATCTTCAGAAATAACATACGCTACTTTTTATATTAGGTTAAACCCGAGTGACGCAGGGATGGGCCGCTAGGGCAGTGATATAGTTGCTATCTCACTTATCTCTCATTGTATATGATGTTAGAAGTGACACTTTTGTATTCTCTTAATTTTTCGGTAGTAGACATAATTCACAAAATTTATTATCTTTTGGGGCTTTGTTATATGTGTTATATAACTATTTCCATAACGAAAATCATATCATTCTATCGCTCTGGTTCGAAAATACAAACTTATTTTCACATTAATTTTATAGCTTACTCGTATTTAAGTGTCCCGCTGCTGGATAAAGGCTTCCATTTTTATCTTTTAACTAGATGTTGCTCGGGGCGTCGCTCCCGTGGGAATTTTGAGATAAAATATAGCCTATAGCAATCTTAAATAATGTACCTTTCTAAATATGAAAGAATTTTTGAAATCGGTTTGGTAGTTTCGGAGATTACCTGCCTCAAATTTACAAACTCACAAACTGTTACCGCTTGTGATACTATTATTTAAAACTACTAATAACTCACAAACTGTTACCGTTTGTGAGTTAATAGTAGTTTTAAATAATAGTGTTTATAGATTATCTAACTTCACATTCAAAAAATATTATTGCCAACAAATCATTGATAAGTTATTGCTTATCTAAGACTACCTTTTGACTATGTACTTTATTTTGTACTTACATTGTATATTACTGAAAAAAAGATACATAAATTAAAAAAAAATGGTAAGCCCTTCTGGCATTATAGGGACCAACACTGTTTGAATTAGTTTCTTTCGGCATTTCTTCTCAGCAGTGGTCGTTCCGAAATGCTAGTAGTTTGTAGCATTGGTAAATATCATTCAATACAGAAAAAGTGCCTGTGAAGGCCTAATTTCTGAATAAATGACTTCATTTTAAGTACAAATCAGCAACCTAATTTCTAAATAAATAATTTGATTTTAAGTACAAATCAGTAATTTCACCAATCGTTGATATACCGATTCGCAAAACGCCTTTCTCAGCTAGCGTAACTACAGAAACCGCATACCAAACCATATTCATCAAAGTGCGCATACGCATAAAAACATGTGACAACCGAAGCAACGCAACCGCAGTCGTAGGGCGAGTTCCACACTGGTAGAGTGAATGGGCCGAGTACTCGGCTTGGCTGTCATTTGGCCAAATATTCTGTTTAATATTCCTGTCTTCAGTGTAATCGTATCGTAAATGTCAAGTTTATTTGAAAATGTTAAAAGTACTTGTAATTTTTACCATAGATGCGCTGTTCAGTGAACCCAGGGCTCCGACGCTTAACGGATGAAGAAGAAACCGGGAAAAATGATGACCATATAAATTTCCATATAAATTTAGACGTGCTCAACCCCGACTTTAGCAAAATCATCGTTTGCGAACGATAGAGCCCTACTATTTATAAATTGATTTGGGTTATCAAACGTTTATACAAATATTATATTTTAAATTTAATAAGGTAAACAATATATTAACATAAGTATAACCATTGTGAACGGTTGTCTATATCTATGTATCGATTGAAGTATAAATAGACTATAACAGAAGAAAATAAATAAAGGGTAGGTTGTTGCACATTCTCGGTCAATCGACCAATGTGTCCTGTTCTTCGACCTCAATTTGCAATGGCAGCATGACTGATGAACACAAGCAAATGTGCTAGCATAAATCATAATAATGGAATGGTTTATTTTTCTTTTCGTTGTAACTCATTGTATGTGTTAATCCAGATTGATACATCTCTTTGGAATGAGGTATTTGGTTGCCGTCCACTCTGTATCTTCACTTGAATATTGTAATAATAATAATTACGTGTTGGCTCCATATCCCCACGCAAGCCTCTCAAAGGACCGGACTAGTGCCGTGAATTTTTAAAAGGAGATACATAATTAGTAAATTAAAATCAATGAACTGTTGCGTTCGCGTTTTTGATCTGCATTTTGTGTACTTTAAAGTGTGCTAGTTTGATCTGCATTTTGTGTACTTTAAAGCACATTTCACTATGCTTTTACTATTAGAAAAAAAACAAGTCCTTAAACTAATCTCATTAGACTGACATGAAATTTGACTTCTCCAGACATTTACAACGTAGTACCTACAATAAAGGAATTTTATCTTCGACCGAATCGAGGGACAAAACGTTTTAAGAAAAACAACGAGTGCCCCATACTGTGTCGAGTGCTAGTCTTTATTGTTACATGCATAAGGTCGTGAATCGATCGTCGTGAACAATATGCGTGTGAATATACTTCTCCATCAATCATACGCGACAGGAATGACATAGCTTGGTTGGTAACTGTTGGATTTTGTACATTGCTGGTCGGCTTCGATATATTGATTGTTATTTTTTTTAAGAACCATAAAATGAAGGATGAAGTGGTCGAGTATGAAAAGGTCCAAGGTTCGAATCCAACCTTGCCTGCACATTTTTGATGGTTAATCAGCTTTTTTGGTAGTAGAAAACTTATTTTGGTGACTGCTATAATTTTTATTAAAAACAATGATTTTGTTATAAAAACAAACACACAGTAACGTGTGTACTGGTTTCCTCACTATGTTTTTCACCGCAAAAAGGGCTACATAAGTCTAGTGTATTCTCTCTCATTTAAGCGCATTCTCGCTTACTTCACAAACATGGGAACCCAGCGTCCGTTTTTCAAAATTTTCTTCTCCACTTCACACGATCTTCCGACACGCTATTAGCACACAATCATTCTTGAAGATATTATACCTATGTCCGATCGATTGAACACAATATGTGAGCCGTTAAACTATTTATTTACTTACTAGCTGCACTCTGGGGATTTACTTTCGCAGGAATGTAGGCACAAAAAGTACTCTATCAGCTATTTCAGGTTTTATTTGCCCATTTAAAAAAATTCAACGAAATCTGTTCAGTAGAATTTGCTTGATTGTGTAACAAACACACTAATACAAACCTTCTCATTTATAATACTAGCTGCAACCGGCGGTGTTACTCACGTAGGTACTCGTAGTTATTTAAAAAAAAAAACTTACGTTTTTATGGACAGTAGCGCCATCTACTTTATAAACCTTCATTGATTATCAGATTTTTTGACCAAATCCTACGGGAATCGCATACTTTCAGAACAAGAAATACCCTATGTGTTTTTAGGGAATCTAAGGTATCAGATACATTATTATACCAAATTTTATAAAAATTGGCGCCGTCAAACAAACTCACAAACTGTCACCCTTACAATATTAGTGGTGTGTAGATGAGCAAAGCAATGGTCACGATCAATGATTACCTAGCCATCTTTACAATACGTTCAGAAATGCCACAGCCACACACATCGACATGACAATTTAGCTAATTGCCAGACAATTAAAGTCCTGTTTTAAGTTAATTAGAATGAAAAACGTTTGTTAATAACAGGTAAAGTAAGGGACAATATTGTTGAGTAATGTACTAACTAGGATGTTTACATAAATTGTTTGGATCGTTGATGGAATTTCTTTTTATTTTTAAAAGAATACGGCTTGTTTTCTTTTTGAAAAAATTTGAGGTACGTTGAGCAATATACATAAAGGAATATGTAATATATTCAACCAATTAGGTAAGGATTATTTTACTTAATTTTTCATCTGAGCGTTTTCCCCGGTTCCTTCCAGCCGTTGAGCAACGGAGTCCAGGGACCGCTTTCCGATTTTCGTCTACACTTCGCACGATTATTTTAATATATATATTTTTTATTTCGTTAAAACTAATTATCATAATATGTTTCAGTATACCTTTTGACCATTGTGTTGTTATATTACTGATAAAAAGTTATATAAATTTTTATATTTAATAAATAGTAAGCCCTTCTGGCATGATAGGGTCCAACTGTGTTAAAACGAGTTTCTTTCGGCATTTCTTCTCAGCAGTGGTCGTTCCGAAATGCTAGTGGTTTGTGGCTTGGTAAATACTATTTAATTAATAATTCTAATTTCTGAATCAATTATATGATTTTGAGTTTTTTGATTTAAAAATAACTCGACTGTATAATATTCTTTAGGCATACTGTCTGTTTTTTTATGTTTGATTTTTTTAATTAATCGTAGAACTGCAGCGCTATTTTTTATATTATGAATAAGTGTGAGATTCAATAATTAAATATTAACACTTAAAATACTTAAATATTTTTTATGACGAACGCGACTATTATATAAATTTTTCCCTTAATATACATCGTCCCAATTCCAAGAATTCCTTTATTTATAGACCAAAATGTAACATCATTTTCTCGCTCGTTTAATTTAAAAAAATAAACCAGATGCTATCGAGTTCGCCATAATCGCTACTTTTTAATCTGTGGCGGTGACAGTTGCCACTGGTACCTAATTGGGTGTGATAGCAGGCTGCGATGGTGGCTTGTGGGAAAATGGTACAATGGTTAGTCCTAAGGTGTGTGGTTTCCGCCCTGGAATAGGGCTATTTAATGTCCCGTAGATTTGGTGACAAAGGAATAAGAAGCCCTGGCAGGCAACGATAGTATTCACAAAGAGGGTTGACCAGGCCGCCGGTGGTGAAATCACAGGTGAAACTTTCAAATTTAATGGAAAGCAGACGCTGGGATTCGGGGAGTCACGGCTGAGAGTTATACCGGAGTGTGAGAGAGAGAGAATCATAGGCTATATGCATAATATTCCATATAGCCTATGATTGACCCCGGTTCAACAACGATGTCCATTCCAAATTTGATCAAAATCGACCCAGTGGTTTAGCAGCGAACAGCGGGACAGACAGACAGTAGTAGTTGAAATTATATTATTTATTGTACATAACCTCTGGCTAGCGACAGTTTGTTTGCTTAGATTTTTCGATTTCATACTTTTTTTTCTATCTGTTGCGACTGTTAATTTACTTTCTGTTTTTTATTTCTTTATTCTATCAATACTTGTTTAGTAACTATCAATACCTGTAAGTCTTCCTAAGATTAAATAAATATTAGGTCCTTACATATGAAATTGGCGTTTGGTATAGAAGGAACAAAAAGTAGAATATTTTTTAATATAATATATTTATTTAATCAAAGTAAGAACCATTATTATCGATGCACTTTTGCCATCTCATAGGTAGTCAATGCCCTTTAGTAAAAAAACCCAATTTGATTTGAAGGCGGTTTGGACTGCCCTATCGGAGTTGAATTTTTTCCCTTGGGAGAAGTTATCAAAATTTCGTAAAAATGGTAATCTGTTAGAGCAAGGTCCGGGGAGTACGGTGGATGTCTTAGACATTCCAATTGAAGATCCTCTAATTTGGTAGCCGTCTGTTGTGCAGTGTGTGGTCTAGCGTTGTCGTGAAACAGCAGTGGCGTGGAGCGATAGACCAGCCTCAGTTGTTTAGCAGCTAGCTTTTCCATCATAGTTTGCAATTGCTGACAATAGACGTCTGCCGTAATTGTCTGGCCAGATTTGAGAAAACTGTAATGAACGACACCGGCACTAGTCCACTAAATGCTTACAAGTAACTTTTTTTGGGTCAATTTTCGCTTGGGGCAGGATTTGGCCGGCTGGCCAGGCATTGTGATGAGCATTTCTGATTATCGTAGAGAATCCACTTTACATCACAGGTAATGATTTAATTTAAAAACCCTTCATTATTGTGCCGGTTAAGTAATGTAACGCAGCAGTCGACACGCGTTTGCCGGTTTTCTTCACTCAATTCGTGAGGTACCTTTCAAGTTTCTTAATCTTCCCAATTTGCTTCAAGTGGATTAAAATAGTTTTATCACTAACACCGAAGCCTGAAGCTAACTCGGACGTGGTTTGCGATGGATCCGCTTCCACAATAGCCTTCAATTCTTCATTATCAACTAGGGTCTCCGGACGTCCACGGGGCTTGTTCTGCAGGTCGAAATTTCCAGAACGAAAACGTTGGAACCAAAAACGCACTGTGTTTTCTTTTGCGACACGACCGCCATACACGTCATTAACCCTTCGAGCCGTTTCTCGAACTCGTACTCGTAAATAACGTGATATTTCAAGTTTTCCCTTTTGTAAACTGAGTGACACAAACAGAAAAATCAGAAGAAAAAAAAACAAATGAATGAAGGTTAACGAAACACAAATCCATGTGTAAATAGCTGTATAAATTTGAATTTGGAATTCCTAACCAAAGAGGAGAAATTTGTGATTAAAGTGGCCAGTACAACAAAACGCCGATTTCATATGTAAGGACCTAATAAATAAATATTCAGGAAGACAGACAATAGCATTTACAATATTAGTATGGAAGTAAAGATGTTTATAAAATATATAAATCCATTTACGATTTCGACAACATATAGGGACAAAACGTCATTTATTACGGAGATAAAATCTGTATCACAGGAGCCAGATGTCGAGCTTTATAAATGGGGTCTAAAGATTTTACTTTCGAAAGACAATAAGCCCGCATGCTTGCGCCGAGCTTTGTCTTATGCAATTGTTGCATAAACGACCGGTCTTGCTAACAACGATCTAGCCGAGACACACTGCTGGAGAGAATGGCCAGCAAGTTTTTGAAGTGAAAACTTTTTGTGATGGGTAAAAAATGTTAAACTCGCGTCAGGACAGGTGACCCTGATTGTAAATTCGTAAGATGTCAAAAATCCGGGTCCTCTCAGTTCAGAGGCAAGCACTTTACCACTGCGCCACCGAGGTCGTCACTTACCGCTATCTAGTGGTAGGTAGTCGCATACACACCACCAGTGTGCATGTTTCCTCACGATGTTTTCCTTGAAGTTTGTGTTTGAAGCAAGTGGTGGTCTATGAAAACTACTATATATGAGTCAGATAGGTACACCAACTCATATGTCACGAGTAGGATACGAATCTGAGACCTTTCGACCTACAGGTCTTAATCATTACCACCATCATGACGATCTCGGTGGCGCAGTGGTAAAGTGTTTGCCACTGAACCGAGAGGTCCCGGGTTCGATCCCCGGTCGGGTCATGATGGAAAATGATTGGTTGAGTTAGTATCCCATAACACAAGTCTCGAACTTACTTTGGGGCTAGCTCAATCTGTGTGATTTGTCTTAATATGTTTATTTATTTATCGCTTCATACATATTTACAATCTTATTTTTAATATACGCATATGTGGAAGATATTCTAGAATTAAACTTAAAAAATTAAAACGCTATTACGCTGTCGAGCATTTCTCAACATTGGCCATCCTCCACTGCAGTGTGTATCACACAAATCCGTCTAGCTGCAAGGCGCCACATTATAATTGACCCACTGTGTATCCACAACCGAATAGTTCATTGTTGAATAAATACTTCTCTCTCAACAAGAAGATGTTACATCAACTGCTTTAGCTAGATATTATTTATAAATAAATAAATATATTACGACAAATCACACAGATTGAGCTAGCCCTAAAGTAAGTTCGAGACTCGTGTTATGGGATACTAACTCAACAATACTATATTTTATAACAAATACATATATATATAAACATCCAAGACCCGGGGGCTAATTGGAAAAAGATCATTTTCCATCATGACCCGACCGGGGATCGAACCCGGGACCTCTCGGTTCAGAGGCAAGCACTTTACCACTGCGCCACCGAGGTCGTCAAACGTCATTTAAATTTGATTAACTGTACATCTATACTATTATTATAAAGAGGTAATCGTTTGTGTATTTGAGGCGGGTAATCTCTGAAACTACCGAACCGATTTTAAAAATTCACCATTAGAAAGGTACATCAACTCATGACTCTATTTACCCCGCAACGAATAAAGACGTGATACTAAAAAAAAATATTGCTGTTAAAATTCATATACATTTGACATCTACACACTTAATCTAATATTACAAATGCGAAAGTCTGTCTGTTGTTCTGTCTGTTCCATTTTCATGGCTAAATTGCTGGATTGATTTTGATGAAATTTTAATTGACTCAAAAGTCTGTAAAGTACTAATAAAAGTAAAGTTGAAAAGACTACCAAAGACTACTTAATTGGCTATAACAATATTAACAGTTAGAACAATATTGGACTGGTTTTGATAAAATTTATTTATTTATTTATATTGATATAGCGGGTCGGATCGGGAGGTTCCCTCTATTGTGAGCGGTGTGAGAGTTGAGCTTCGCGATAGCTGACTCACGCGTCAACTCGTGAACGGGTGCTGCCGGGGGAACTGGTCAACTCGATCTTTTACCAAAAGTTTTTTGTTTGGTTAATTATACATATATATATATATTATTTTTCCTATAATATTTATTTTTTCCTTTCATCAGCACTTGATCACAATCATAATATGTTTCAGTATACCTTTTGACCATGTACTTTATTGTGTACTTACATTGTTATATTACTGATAAAAAATTATACATAAATTTATATTTACAAATGGTAAGCCCTTCTGGCATAATAGGGACCAACACTGTTTGAATGAGTTTCTTTCGGCATTTCTTCTCAGCAGTGGTCGTTCCGAAATGCTAGTAGTTTGTAGCTTTGGTAAACATCATTTAATTTAGAATATGACGTGAAAAAGTGCCTGTGAAGGCCTAATTTCTAAATAAATGATAAAAGATTAAGAAAGATTTTGATATATTTTTATACAAATTTTTATCCCAGCGGAGTCGGGGCGGGAAGCTAAATAAAAGCAATATTTTGTGGACTAATATTTTAACTAGCATACTAAAGATAAACATCTAAGGCCATTTTTAAAGTAATCATGAGTATAAGAAACTCTTTGCCGCAGACAAAGTCGCGGACAACAGCTAGTTTTGAAAATGATAAAATAAAAACCAAGTCAGAAGGCTCAATAATCCTCAGATTATACAGTTCATTATGGACACTGTTTGTTCGTCCTTTTGTTCATTTCTCCATGCCTCGTTTGTTTAGGATCTCGTTAATTATGACCAGACTAACACACAGCTCGTGGGACCTCTTTTTTTTTTCAAACACCGACATTTTCACAGTACATTCTGGTTACATTGGAATACAACTTCCTAAAAAAAATATTACGATTGAAAGTCCAGTGGTTTATACGAAGCTTGTGTAATGAAAGGTCCCAGGTTCGAATCCATGTTTCATATTTTATTAATCTGAGTCTAAACAATATTATTTAACTAATAGGTTTATTTTACGTATACATTCGTTAGCGCATACAAAAGACATAAACGCGCTCGGAAAAGTTAACATTTAATGTTCCATTTTGGCGGACAAAATGATTCCAAATTCTTTATTCAATATTAGGACGATGTACATTACTTATTGACATGAAAAAAATACTTATACTATATCTACCGTCCAAAGCGCAGCATACGACTGCTATATCCGCTATATAAATAGGCACTTGCATGTCTCACTATGTTTGCATGAGTTACTAGAAAAATCTCATCTGATTTCTGAAAAATCTTATTCTGATAAAACGACATTTCTTACTGAACTTTTAGAGTTTTCAATTTTGATCACTGGATCTATGAGATGTTGGATGCTGGAAATGAAACAGAAATTTTCAAGTCTTTGATCAACAATTGTTTGGTTCCACAGCAACTAATCCAGCAGCGTCCGCCGACATAGCTGCACGCCGCAGTTTTTGTTGCACGACCTCCCCCCCGACCCCTGTGGGCCTCCCCTCGTGCCCCCGCGGCCCTGCGTGACGTCACGCGTCGGTAACCTAATTAAAACATTCCCAAGATCGATTATCAGCCTCGATCAATGCTACCGAACTGATGCAAAATCAAGTCGCGTACAGAAATTGAGCAATGTGCTAGCGTGAGTCAACTCGCCGCTAGGGGCGCTGGTGTAGGCAAAGGTTAATTCCTACGGTTATTTGTGTGTGAGCAAGAATGTGCGTTGAATTTTCTACAGCCTTAACTTTATGGCAAAAAATGTTTTACAAAATCTTGAAACATTGTGCGCGTATGGATGTATTCTTGTCTTGTTATTGGCTGGTTTAATGTCACCTGTGATTGGTTGTCTTAATGTCAGCTGTGATTGGTTGGCTTATAATTGAAGATTTCAGATTCGAGTCCGCTTGAAGATAAAGCTTGATATTTTTCAAGATTCTGCTGCAGTTTCACGTAGACACACCCGTTGTGTATTCATCACGTGCACAGCAAAATTTTAACGCACGAGTACATGCACGTATACACACATACATTACAGATCCATATAAGTATGTAGTAAAAGTGCTACAGAGGAATTTAGTGTGCACGTCTAAATTATAAATTTCCAACGGGAACGGTTATTTTTCCGGGATAAATCCTATGTCCTTCTCCACACTCCAAACCACATGTATGCAACAATTCAAGAAGGTAACAAACAAACAAACTTACTTTCGCATTTATAATATTAGTTAGGATTAGGTTGACAATCTGGAAATACATGAAAATCTTGTTAGTAAACAATTTAGTAAATAGAAACGTGTAAATTTCTTTTTTATTACCCAACAAGTTAAAGATCAGAATTTAAATTTCCCCCTCAGGTCCTTGTGTTATAATTTGAACGATTTTTTTAATGATAGATTTAGATAAAAATTTAGTTTATTTAGTTACTTTTATTTATTCGATTTTGTTTTGTGGGATGATAGCGTGCTCTCCATTTCAATTTACACACCCGTGGACGGTGAAACATGTAGGATTAAGTTTTTCTTTTAACACCACATTGTAAAAAAAAATAAACTCATGTTTTTGCAAATAAATAATCTTTGTCTTTATTTGTTTTATATAACAGTTATCTATCTAAGCTTTCAGCATTTTGTGTCGATGTCGATACACAACTATATAAATAGTAAGCTTGTATGCGTATAAGACCAAATAATTTTGCCTTTAAAACCGACCTGGTTTGTTAATTCTTTAACTCATGTCTGTTAAGAAGAATACAGCTTTTTGTTTCGTTTTAACCAACTACGACAAAGAAAAAGGGTAATGATTTTTGCTGGAAAGCCATTTGACTGCGAAGAGTAATTAGTCCTTCTGACTCTATAGTTGTGTTCCTCAAGGCTGAAGGTCGTGGTCATTAGCTGGAATGAAACACACAATCACTTTCTTGGCACTGTTAATGGAGTGGTTTGCCATTGCCTTCTCCATTTCACACACAAGTTGATGATCGATATACTTATACATGAGTCAGATACATGCTCATGTGGTACGAGTTTCGAATTTTGGTATAAAAAGTTCCCAATGTAGACTTTGAGTCAAAGAGTAACAAACATATATACACACTTACATTCTCGCAAACTTTCGCATTATAATATTAGTAGGATGTTTTGCCCAGTCGAACACAGCCAATTCACATTGTATCCGGTTCTCTATAATTGGAACTTATGTGAAATAATCCCATAATTTCACATCTCAATTTAAGTCCAAATATAACACCGTTATCGTCATATATCAAATTGGTTATATCATAAAAATGTATTAATTATAAACACATATCGTTAAGGCTCCTCTCACACACCGGATGTGGTGGTCGTATGTATAAATAATAATTCCTAACACTACTTCCTTGCTTGTTACGATAAAACGGGATTTTGTATAATAATAATATTTTCAAATAGTTACTGTCTCACAAGAATATTAACATGTAAAAATCCTATCATATGTTTATTTAATACAAATAAATATGTTTCCACTTTGTTATTTAAACGATTTGCTTCGCTGTGAAAGTGTGTTTGTTTGTCCTTCTTTCACGTCAAAACTGAGTATTTAATTGGATATTTACCCTGTCCTTCTCCTTATATTTTAAACTTTAATCCACATGTGTGCACAATTGGTTAAGTAACCGTGAATGGTTAGGTTGAGTTTATAACACGTAAAGAGATCAAAAAAGAATGTATAAAATAGGCAAAATAGAAAAAGTCGTGCTGCTAGACGTAAATCATGGCTGAGAAACTTAAGGGAGTGGACTGGAATGCGGGTCCGACGGCCAACCTGCAGTAATGGAGACGCACTACAAGAAGAAGAGAGAGATCACAAACGATCAATGTTACGACGACCTCGGTGGCGCAGTGGTAAAGTGCTTGCCTCTGAATCGAGAGGTCCCGGGTTCGATCCCCGGTCGGGTCATGATGGAAAATGATCTTTTTCTGATTGGCCCGGGTCTTGGATGTTTATCTATATATGTATTTGTTATAAAATATAGTATCGTTGAGTTAGTATCCCATAACACAAGTCTCGAACTTACTTTGGGGCTAGCTCAATATGTGTGATTTGTCCTAATATATTTATTTATTTTATTTATTTACTTTCGCATTTGTAATAGTAGCTGTGCCTCGGATAGGATTAGTTGGGATTAGGATAATATTAGTTAGGATAAGATTAGAGAAATTAGTGTGAGATAGGCCTTGTCTCTTTTAATAAGGTTCTTTATGAAAGTGGATCAATATGAGTTCGTATGTTAACTTGTTTATCTTAACCATCCGGCCCGACATAACTTTCCAATTGACACAAATTGTGTTCGACCAAGTGCACAGTTTAATGACAATTATATTTTTCCAAAATCACTTCTAAATATGTAATACTAGCTGCGCCCCGCGGCTTCGCTTCCGCGAGAAATTCGGGGTAAAAAGTACCCTATGTACTTTCCAGGTTATATTCGTGTACCTACTAAATCTTATAACAATCCGTCTATTAGATTTTGCGTGAAAGAGTAGTAAACATAAACACACACATACATATCTTACAAACTTTTGCCTTTATGATCTACTAATATCATAAAGGCAAAAGTTTGTGAGGTTTGAAAACAAGATGTAGATACGTATACCTACTTCCTACTATTTATTTATGTTTAGTTTGTTAATTTACTTCATGTGTAAAGTAAATTAAATCCTCTTAAGAAATGCTGTTGTTGCTGTAGATTGTGATCTACAGCAACAACAGCATTTCTTAAGAGGATCGAAGTCAGGCAGGTTGCCGGTGGTCGAAAAATCACTGCCAAATCTTCAAAATAATAGGGTCATTTTAAAAAAATGGGAACCCAGGCTTCTGGTTTCGCAGCCCCGAATGAAGCCGGGAGTACTCTCAGGCAAGATAGAGAGATTAATTCTGTAATTTTATGTTCACACTAGCTTTTGCCCGCCGTTTCGCCCGCGTGAATTTCATAGTAAAATCTCGTTCATTCTATAAGATAAACGAAGAGTATGTAAGTATACCAAATTTTCAGCTTTTATTAAGTTCCATAAAATTTTTCACCCCCCTTTTGAAGGGGTTGAGGGTTAAATTTCTAAAATCCAATTTTTCAAGTCACAAACTTCAACCATGTAGGACTTTTATATAAAAATTTTTCACCCCTTTCACCCCCTTCGGGGTGGAATTTTCAAAAATCCTCTCTTAATGCTCGCCTACACTCTCCAAGGAACCTACATTCAGAATTTCAGCTTTCTATACCCCTAGTAGTTTCGGATGTACGTTGTCTGTCAGTCAGTAAATCACTCAGTAACGCAAGAGTTATATATATATATAGATTTACACATTTTTTTGTATACTGATTAAATTTGCAAACACTTCTTTCGTTATTTACACAAAAAAAAAAAGGTTTTCCAATAAAAGTTTTCCAGTCCATGCCAAGGCGTCATTACAAAACATTAAATAAATTTATGACAAACGTCTTTAGAATGACAAATTTTTTGCATTCCGGGCAAATACATAACATAACCATACCCTGTTTGTATGGGAAAGTTATTCCGAGAATGAACGATAAGAGCCTTCCTTAGCTCTTCTGTCCCTTTCTTGCAACACCAGAATCTGAAGTATAAAAGAGACGGAAGATTAAGGAATGTCCTGTAGTGTATGCATTATTATTATTTATCGAAAGTATGATCTCGAGATCTTATGTATAAGTGTTTTTTTTTTTAATGACATGTTTGATTTTGTATGTATTTAGTACAGAGAAACGGGACTTGACATAATTAAATAAATATTTTTTATGTCCTTATCATAACTTGAGTGATTTCTAAGAATTTGGCTACGTGTTCATGGCTTCGGTCGTGTGGGAGTCAAATTATTCACTGTAAGACCACACAGAACTGTCCACGCGCTGCGGTCAAAGCTCCAAAAAACAATGTTTTTATACCACAGACGTCATATTAAAAATCAAGTGTTTATATAAAAAACTAATAGCCCGCTTTCGCTTGGGTAAAAACATAATAAAGTAGCTTTGGCCCGCGGCTTCGCCCGCCTTAATTTTCCGGGATGAAAGGTACCCTATGTCCTTCTCCATACTTCAAACTACACGTATGCAAAATTTCAAGAAGTTTAGTAGATATAGAGGTATAAAGTAACAAACTTACTTTCGCATTTATAATATTAATGAGACTATACACCTAGTAGGGCACTCTTTAGAAATGAGAAAGTGATTTTTATATTAATTGTTTTTTGTGTGTCAATCGTTTATTTAGTTATGTACCTAAATGATTATATTGGTTTTAATCATGTTAATTCTGTGATATTATAATTTTAGTGATTATAAAATTTTAATTTGACACATACTTATAGCTTTTATTCTAAGAAAGAGGAGATTATAGTCTCTTCTTCATAGTCGTATTCCTCATGGCTGAGGGTCGTGGTCATTACGTGGAGTGAAACACACACAACAACTTTCTTGGCATTATTAATGGAGTGGTTTGCCATTGCCTTCTCCATTTCATACACAAGTTATTAATAATCAACCAGTGTGCAGGTTTCCTCACTATGTTTTCCATCACCGGAAGTAAGTGGTGGTCGATGAAAACTACCTATACATGAGTCACATTGGTATACAAACTTATGTGGCACGAGTAGGATTCGAATCTGGGACCTTTCGATCCACAGGCGGGCGTCTTAACCATTACACCACCACCGCATCTACTAAAATCTCTACTTATGTTAAATGATTTTATTATTTTTTATTATGTTGATTCTGTAATATTATAATATTGTGATTATTAAACTTTAATTTGCTAAATATTTATTACTTTTAGATAATATTATAATCCTACTTATATTACAATTCGGGTTACGATAGGAATTGACTGTCGGGTTAGGTTAGGAAGCGGGTTTGGTTTATAATAAATATTGTATATTTTTGAAATTCCTAACCTAACCCGCGACCGGGTTACGATTTTGTGTCAGGTTCGGAATAATTCACCAATTCACCTAAACCTTTATCTGGAATCACACTATCTATTGGTCTACTAACCATATGAAAATCAGCAGTAGTTTCCGAGTTTATCGAGAACATACTGACTATAGTAATAGATTTTTATATGTAGAAGTGAAAAAGTTGGTATAACGTGTATATAATAGTAGGCGGGCGACAAGAAATAGTTAAGAAAATTGTTATCTTTTATATGTATTAATAATTAATTTTCTAACACACAACTACATCCAATAATTATATAGCATTCAATTACCATAACCGCATACGTCGTAAAAAGTAAGGTTGATTGTGAAAAACCTCGCGCAAAACGTCCGGTTCGCATAATGACAGTTTTCACATGTCTACCGCAAAATGCGTTTCGTATACATAACTTCGAATTCGATGACCTCTGTTTTGTAACAAGCCTGGAGGTTCTAGGAATAAAATTGTATATATTACGACCTCGGTGGCGCAGTGGTAAGGTGCTTGCCTCTGTTTGTCTTTATATGTATTTGTTATAAAGTATGGTATCGTTGAGTTAGTATCTCATAACACAAGGCTCGAACTTACTTTGGGGCTAGCTCAATCTGTGTGATTTGTCCTATATATATATTTATTTATTTATTTTCAAAGACGTTTGTATGGACTTCTTTCTTTCAATAGTATTACATACCATTATGTTTGTGCGTTGACTTTGTTTGAAAAAAAAATGCAAGGAAAAATTAATGGTTGGGTACTAAATACAGATTTGCTTAAAGATTTCCACATGAGCTATATACGATGGTGAATTTTCTACTAACCTATAACTGTAAAAAATAACTCAAAATAAAAATGCATTCATCATCAGCAATTAGGATATCACAATTTAACAATTTTCGACAACATCACGTGGTAATAAAAATTTAATTCCGCGGGGACATTTTGCGAATCGGTCATTTTGCGACAAAGCAGTGATAAAAATTAACCCGTAAATGTTATAGGACAACTAATCAGCCCAGTATCCCTTTATATTACACGATACGGTTACATCGCTAACACGGCCAAGTTAAATAGACATTTCAAATGAAGAATCGTTATAGTTACAAAGACCTTTTTAAACGGGCAGCTTATCATCCTTACGACCGTATTGTTGATCGTTAATAATACCAGAGTAGAGTTACTTCAAGTTCTGCAAAGTTGTAAAGAAGCAGCTGAGATATGTCCGTCTCTCTCTGATGTAAGAGTTATGTTATGGTTAAGTTGAAACGGAAGATTGGAGCTTGAGGCTTGCTAGCGGGACATCGACCAGCAGCTTTCAGAAAAACTTCGCCTCAGAGGCAGAGCGTTGTAACTCGGAAATATTAATTTAATTAAAGGAAATTATTTTTCTATATTTAGACCAGCTACTTAGTGACATTATTAATTGATGTATCCCAACATGGGATATATGAATAGAGAATGTGCTATTTTTTATAAAAGTCGCCCAAAGAATGAGCTACGTGAATTTGTAAATAAGCAATAATAAATAAATAAATAAATATTTATTTATTTCTTTCTTTATTTAGTATCGTTATATTTATATATATTAGGACAAATCACACAGATTGAGCTAGTCCCAAAGTAAGTTCTAGACTTGTGTTATGGGATACTAACTCAACGATACTATATTTTATAACATATACATATATAGATAAACATCCAAGACCCGGGCCAATCAGAAAATCATTTTCCATCATGACCCGACCGGGGATCGAACCCGGGACCTCTCGGTTCAGAGGCAAGCACTTTACCACTGCGCCACCGAGGTCGTCAAATTAAAGTGGCATCGTCTTTATCACGGCCAAAGCAATGAAAATATTGATGTAATGTAAAGAATAGTATTTTAACGAACGTACTGCGACGATATTTTGGATTGGCAAATAGAAATTCCTTGCTTACCCCCCATGGGAAACTAGCTGATAATGATGAATGTGCCTTAGTAACGAAGTATAATTAATCATCACATCCTACGTATGTATACTTAACAATAATCTCGTAAGTTACATGAAAAAGCTGGTTGCACTTCGGGAGTGCTGGCAAATATTAACATCGTGCATTTTTGACGTCTTACGAATTTTCGATCAGGACCCATCACAAAAAGTGCACTACATCGCTAAAGAAGTTTTCAATTAAAAAATCTCTTCATGTAATCGGAATGTTGAAAACTTAACAAAGTCCTAATTACCTGACAAAAGCCCACGAAACTTTACGAGCTACAAAGCTGTTTCACTCAGGTTACTTGCCCCGTGGACATCGACAAAAACCATGCAGCCTGACTATCTCTGTGTGCGCGCCTTCCTATCAGCAAACGCACGCACACAGACACATGCGCATACCGCGGCGGCTCTCGCGCAGTAGAAACCAGCGTTTTGCATTCAACTCTCAGTAGTACAGACACTTTAAGGGTCATCAAACGCTATACAGTGGGTCTCCGATCAAACACACATTCGATTCTCACATACTGATGGCATATTTTCAAAATCAAGTGAATTTTTCAAGCTTTAAGCGTGTACAATAGTGTATAATCTGGTTAAGTTTAAAGTGATGTGTGATTTAAGTTAAGTGTAAATGTGGTTACTAGTGAACCCAGTTGGTTATGGATTGCGTTTGAGGTGAAAATGTGGGAGACCATTTGTTACGTGAAGTCTGTCAGGAAAAAGTGTTAAGGTAAGCTAACTTAGTTCTAACTTGTATCTACCTGGTTACACCAGTAGAAGGGGACTAGTTCGGAAGCAGAAATTAAGTTTTTGTTGCGACATCTAAAGAAATTTAAGATCATGTGGTGAACTATCTGATATTAGAAGTGGTTGATGAGGTTCTAAACGATGTCGTTTAAAATTAAGAAACATAAGAAATCCGTATGAAATTGTCCAGTTTATCTCCATTGACTTACATACTCGTAATGTACAGTCAATAGCTCAACTATACAACCAAATTCATTGCAAACACGCCGTTATTACAACGCATACATAACCTAATGAAAGGAAACAGAATAAGCCAGAAGATGGCTTCGTTGCTGCTGTGGAATGTTGTCAAGAACATGACACAGTCGTTGACTATACCTAGAATCAAAAAGAGATCTAGTATTATAATTAAATAATTATCATAATTTTAGATTTATTTGTTCTGTTTGTTCTGTTTGACGACCTCGGTGGCGCAGTGATAAGGTTCTTGCCACTGAACCGAGAGGTCCCGAGTTCGATCCCCGGTCGGGTCATGATGGAAAATGATCTTTTTCTGATTGGCCCCGGTCTTGGATGTTTATCTATATATGTATTTGTTATAAAAATATAGTATCGTTGAGTTAGTATCCCATAACACAAGTCTCGAACTTACATTGGGGCTAGCTCAATCTGTGTGATTTGTCCTAATATATTTATTTTATTTATTTATTTATTTCACACTAAGAACGATTCTCCTCGTATCTCAGATGAAGTAAAAAGATGTAAGCAATTTATTATACGAATACTTTTCTCTTAGAACTTTCTATTTGAGCGCATTCCTGGTTGGTTCCTTATCTCCGAATCCGTAGCTTGTGGTACTATGACACCGATATCACACACATTGGTAGTACCAAGTTAAAAATACCATAAAGGACCTATATTAGTAGAATATGCTATAAATACCTTAGGTATGTAAGATTTTATATTAACATCTGATCAAGAAGCAATAAATAAGTCGCAGCACGACCGGACCATCTTACGAAAAAGTTCATTCACAGCGGGCGGCAGTCGCTCTGACCACTACACTCGTGGACATTATTGCTCGTAAAAATCTTGTACTGCTTAGTATACAGGGTATTACAAAATATCTATATACACATACATATATTATCACGACTGTTTTCCATAGGGGCAGGCAGAGACTAGAGATTTCCATTTGCCACGAATCCAAATTCAAATTCAAATAATTTATTCAGAAATTAGAACTTCACAGGCGGACCTTCATGATCCTGGCATATCTCACTCAAATCAATCCCACTAATATTATAAATGCGAGAGTTTGTGAGCATATGTGTATGTTTGTTACTCTACATACACAAATCTACTGGACGGATTGTTATGAAACTTGGTACACGGGTAGAATATAACTTGGAATAACACATAGGGTACCTTTTAACCCGAAATTTCCACGGGAGCGAAGCCCCGGGGCGAGACTAGTATTATAAATGAGAAACTTTGTGAGGATGTCTGTGTGTATGTTTCCACTCTTTCACGCAAAATCTACTGGAGCGATTGTTATGAAATTTGGTGCACGGCTAGAATATAACCTGGAACAATACATAGGGTACTTTTTATCCTGAAATTGTCGCGGGAGCGAAGCCCTAGTGCGTAGCTAGTATATACACTAACTACGTAGCTATATATACGAAGTATACTGTACCTCTTGGGTAGACCCTCTCAGTCCCGTTCACTCCTTTTTGTTTTTGCAAAAGCAAGAACTATATACGATGGTGAATTTTCTACTAACCTATAACTGTAAAAAATAACTCAAAATAAAAATGCATTCATCATCAGCAATTAGGATATCACAATTTAACAATTTTCGACAACATCACGTGGTAATAAAAATTTAATTCCGCGGGGACATTTTGCGAATCGGTCATTTTGCGACAAAGCAGTGATAAAAATTAACCCGTAAATGTTATAGGACAACTAATCAGCCCAGTATCCCTTTATATTACACGATACGGTTACATCGCTAACACGGCCAAGTTAAATAGACATTTCAAATGAAGAATCGTTATAGTTACAAAGACCTTTTTAAACGGGCAGCTTATCATCCTTACGACCGTATTGTTGATCGTTAATAATACCAGAGTAGAGTTACTTCAAGTTCTGCAAAGTTGTAAAGAAGCAGCTGAGATATGTCCGTCTCTCTCTGATGTAAGAGTTATGTTATGGTTAAGTTGAAACGGAAGATTGGAGCTTGAGGCTTGCTAGCGGGACATCGACCAGCAGCTTTCAGAAAAACTTCGCCTCAGAGGCAGAGCGTTGTAACTCGGAAATATTAATTTAATTAAAGGAAATTATTTTTCTATATTTAGACCAGCTACTTAGTGACATTATTAATTGATGTATCCCAACATGGGATATATGAATAGAGAATGTGCTATTTTTTATAAAAGTCGCCCAAAGAATGAGCTACGTGAATTTGTAAATAAGCAATAATAAATAAATAAATAAATATTTATTTATTTCTTTCTTTATTTAGTATCGTTATATTTATATATATTAGGACAAATCACACAGATTGAGCTAGTCCCAAAGTAAGTTCTAGACTTGTGTTATGGGATACTAACTCAACGATACTATATTTTATAACATATACATATATAGATAAACATCCAAGACCCGGGCCAATCAGAAAATCATTTTCCATCATGACCCGACCGGGGATCGAACCCGGGACCTCTCGGTTCAGAGGCAAGCACTTTACCACTGCGCCACCGAGGTCGTCAAATTAAAGTGGCATCGTCTTTATCACGGCCAAAGCAATGAAAATATTGATGTAATGTAAAGAATAGTATTTTAACGAACGTACTGCGACGATATTTTGGATTGGCAAATAGAAATTCCTTGCTTACCCCCCATGGGAAACTAGCTGATAATGATGAATGTGCCTTAGTAACGAAGTATAATTAATCATCACATCCTACGTATGTATACTTAACAATAATCTCGTAAGTTACATGAAAAAGCTGGTTGCACTTCGGGAGTGCTGGCAAATATTAACATCGTGCATTTTTGACGTCTTACGAATTTTCGATCAGGACCCATCACAAAAAGTGCACTACATCGCTAAAGAAGTTTTCAATTAAAAAATCTCTTCATGTAATCGGAATGTTGAAAACTTAACAAAGTCCTAATTACCTGACAAAAGCCCACGAAACTTTACGAGCTACAAAGCTGTTTCACTCAGGTTACTTGCCCCGTGGACATCGACAAAAACCATGCAGCCTGACTATCTCTGTGTGCGCGCCTTCCTATCAGCAAACGCACGCACACAGACACATGCGCATACCGCGGCGGCTCTCGCGCAGTAGAAACCAGCGTTTTGCATTCAACTCTCAGTAGTACAGACACTTTAAGGGTCATCAAACGCTATACAGTGGGTCTCCGATCAAACACACATTCGATTCTCACATACTGATGGCATATTTTCAAAATCAAGTGAATTTTTCAAGCTTTAAGCGTGTACAATAGTGTATAATCTGGTTAAGTTTAAAGTGATGTGTGATTTAAGTTAAGTGTAAATGTGGTTACTAGTGAACCCAGTTGGTTATGGATTGCGTTTGAGGTGAAAATGTGGGAGACCATTTGTTACGTGAAGTCTGTCAGGAAAAAGTGTTAAGGTAAGCTAACTTAGTTCTAACTTGTATCTACCTGGTTACACCAGTAGAAGGGGACTAGTTCGGAAGCAGAAATTAAGTTTTTGTTGCGACATCTAAAGAAATTTAAGATCATGTGGTGAACTATCTGATATTAGAAGTGGTTGATGAGGTTCTAAACGATGTCGTTTAAAATTAAGAAACATAAGAAATCCGTATGAAATTGTCCAGTTTATCTCCATTGACTTACATACTCGTAATGTACAGTCAATAGCTCAACTATACAACCAAATTCATTGCAAACACGCCGTTATTACAACGCATACATAACCTAATGAAAGGAAACAGAATAAGCCAGAAGATGGCTTCGTTGCTGCTGTGGAATGTTGTCAAGAACATGACACAGTCGTTGACTATACCTAGAATCAAAAAGAGATCTAGTATTATAATTAAATAATTATCATAATTTTAGATTTATTTGTTCTGTTTGTTCTGTTTGACGACCTCGGTGGCGCAGTGATAAGGTTCTTGCCACTGAACCGAGAGGTCCCGAGTTCGATCCCCGGTCGGGTCATGATGGAAAATGATCTTTTTCTGATTGGCCCCGGTCTTGGATGTTTATCTATATATGTATTTGTTATAAAAATATAGTATCGTTGAGTTAGTATCCCATAACACAAGTCTCGAACTTACATTGGGGCTAGCTCAATCTGTGTGATTTGTCCTAATATATTTATTTTATTTATTTATTTATTTCACACTAAGAACGATTCTCCTCGTATCTCAGATGAAGTAAAAAGATGTAAGCAATTTATTATACGAATACTTTTCTCTTAGAACTTTCTATTTGAGCGCATTCCTGGTTGGTTCCTTATCTCCGAATCCGTAGCTTGTGGTACTATGACACCGATATCACACACATTGGTAGTACCAAGTTAAAAATACCATAAAGGACCTATATTAGTAGAATATGCTATAAATACCTTAGGTATGTAAGATTTTATATTAACATCTGATCAAGAAGCAATAAATAAGTCGCAGCACGACCGGACCATCTTACGAAAAAGTTCATTCACAGCGGGCGGCAGTCGCTCTGACCACTACACTCGTGGACATTATTGCTCGTAAAAATCTTGTACTGCTTAGTATACAGGGTATTACAAAATATCTATATACACATACATATATTATCACGACTGTTTTCCATAGGGGCAGGCAGAGACTAGAGATTTCCATTTGCCACGAATCCAAATTCAAATTCAAATAATTTATTCAGAAATTAGAACTTCACAGGCGGACCTTCATGATCCTGGCATATCTCACTCAAATCAATCCCACTAATATTATAAATGCGAGAGTTTGTGAGCATATGTGTATGTTTGTTACTCTACATACACAAATCTACTGGACGGATTGTTATGAAACTTGGTACACGGGTAGAATATAACTTGGAATAACACATAGGGTACCTTTTAACCCGAAATTTCCACGGGAGCGAAGCCCCGGGGCGAGACTAGTATTATAAATGAGAAACTTTGTGAGGATGTCTGTGTGTATGTTTCCACTCTTTCACGCAAAATCTACTGGAGCGATTGTTATGAAATTTGGTGCACGGCTAGAATATAACCTGGAACAATACATAGGGTACTTTTTATCCTGAAATTGTCGCGGGAGCGAAGCCCTAGTGCGTAGCTAGTATATACACTAACTACGTAGCTATATATACGAAGTATACTGTACCTCTTGGGTAGACCCTCTCAGTCCCGTTCACTCCTTTTTGTTTTTGCAAAAGCAAGAACCTTTTGCTTTCCATCAGAACATTGTTTATCACCACTACTGAGAAGAAATGCCAAATGGCATTCATTTATACATTATTGGTATTATATTTTATAAAATAAACTGAAAATATTGTATGTATGTAATAAATAAAATAAATAAATAAATGAATAAAATAAAATGAAATTAAAATTAAAATGATGTATGCAAATGATAACTGATGTAAGATATATTGATAGTATTATTAGTCAACCAGCGTTTGCCCGCGGCTTCGCCCGCGTAACTTTCCCACGGGAACATTAAATTTCCGGGGTGAGAGACCCTATGGTCTCCATATTTCAAACTATATGTATGAAAAATTCAATCTCAATAGATAGAGCGTGAAGAGGTAACAAACAAACTTACTTTCGTATTTATAATATTAGTTAAGGTAGGATTAGGATATTAGTTTCTGAGATCGGAAAACTGGAATAGGATTGAAGAAATCTGAAATTTATATTAGGACATTGTTGTATAGAATAGCTTGTTCTCCCAATTGGAACCAAAATAAACAAATTCTAAGCACTGGACACACGTGTTTCAGATGTAGGTACTTTTGCAACCTTCTGTGTTTGTCAATGGAACATTAGTCAATTTTATTAGTATGATCACTGTGCCACAATAAACCTTTACAGTAACGGCGCTCCAGGTTCCCAAGAGACAGGGTTTCCCTAGTTTGGGAGTCGGATGTTTTTTATATTGACTGTGTATGTGTGTCGATGTTTATATTGATTTTTTTTGTCAAATAAACGCATTTTTATTTTATTTTTTTATCCTTATTGTTTTTATATATTTTTCTAGTAATATATAGTTCACTTAATGCGTATGGTGCCCCAGAAATGGGGGTAATAAAATATATAAATGAAACCGTTTACCAGCAAGCCCCCAAGTTTTGGAGATACCTTTGCATTAGTCCCTATAAATATGCTTAATTTTTAACCTGAATGGTCATGAATGAACAATAGAAAACTAGAAATTCTCCAATATCGAGCAATCGGCGCGAAAATGGCAGGGCAGTAGTGTATTAATGGTCGACAATAATTTATTAGTGGTCGATACCACAGGAAGCAAGGTATAAAGTGCGTAATGAACCAGTTGGCATGAAAGTAGAAAACTCTTGCGCACGACTAGAATTAGCTGTACAGGCTCCATTTTGCCAGTAGACTTTATATAGCAAAATGTGTATAAGTTATTCCTATTTACATGCATACGTTTTCACTTGTACTTTGGAAGTCGGCAGTAGACTTAGTTTTAAGTGAATTTATGAAACGTCACACGAATAAGTGATGTATATCATCGTAAGATGAATAAATATTTTTTTTTTAATTTACTTACATGTTACGGCGATTTAGTGTCAATTTTCTATTTAAATTACTTTAGTAATTATTATTTTAGATTTAATTTTTAATTTTAACTTATAGTAATTATGTTGTAAATACTTTTATTACTTTCTTAAATAAACTTATTAATTTGCTCCTTGCTTGCATAATTGAATGTTGATGTAATCTCAAGTTTCATTCTTCCCGAGCAAAAAATAACTTTAAATTAAAGTTTAATGTCAACCCTCTTTGGGAATGCTGTCGTTGTTTATCAGCAGCCACAGTTTTTCACCCAGTTCGACATGTACGGGAAGATATGAAGTGGTTTTATTTTAGGGCGGGAACTCCACGCTACCGTTGCGTGATGATGATGATTTTTTTGCAAAGCTGGTTGATTTGACATCCTATTTGAATTTGAACGACAAATTTGACAAAATAACAGCGCAATATATAAATAAAAAAATGTATTATGACATATATGTTGTTAACAACATCTGTCGCGTTTTTTTGCTTAGCTAGACATCATTAGGTTACGCTTTACGGTGAAGTTAAAAATTAAAAAACTTAAAAATACGACATTACGTCCACTCTTAAGCGGAAGAATGGTAACCTGTTCATTAAAAAAAAACTATAAAAATAAACGCTTTTAGAAAGCGACTTCATTGTGACGTTTTTAGTCGGGCGTTTTGCTTCTCTAATGTTCGGTGACACTAACGACCCCGATTACAATATGTAAAAGAATCAAAGCTGTATGGTTGAGAATTTGCGAAATCCCTCGCGATAAAACTAACATATTAACAGCTCTTTATGTATAATTTTACCCACAGATTTCACTGTATGGATATGCAATCGTAGATGAGTCGTATAAGACTATTATATTCCCAATTTTTTAAATTTGATACACCTAACAATATAATAGCTCTGTCTTATTATGGATATATATTTGGGCGATAGTTCTGTCATGTGGGTACTTTTATAATAAATCAGTTACTATACAGACACTGTCTTTTCATTACGTTACATGGTGACAGCGGTGGATTAAATTGATTTAAACGGAATAAAGGTGTTGCCTAATTGTGCGTAAAAGTGATAATTAAAGCGTAAAAGTGATTAAAAATCATAATGGAACACGCGCGTCCCCCGCCAGAGTTGTGTTTGGATGGTAGCCCTGTCGGCCGGGCTGACGCATGGAAGCGTTGGAAAAAGCAAAGGTCCAAAGCGGAATCTTGACCACCCATCTGGTGGCCCACCATTGCGAAAGTTTCTTAACCGCCAGTAGCAGCCGCACGCGACCTAACTCCACCGGCGTTCCTTGCAAGCTTTTAGAAAAGAAATTTGTTACATTCAAAGATAGTACGTTTCTCAGAAAGTTGAAAAGTACTTAATTAGATATGTATCTTAGTAATGCCTTATGTGGATACCTGTAGAACGTACTGGCTTTATTAAGTACAAGCAATTTAATGATAAAGATAAAGTTACCTTAGGCAGAGGCATGTAGGATGTGTAAAGCAGTTGGCTGCACTCATTTACGTACCTTTCAGAGCCTGCGGCAACGGCAGACGGTAACATTTTTTAACCCCCGACGCAAAAAGAGGGGTGTTATAAGTTTGACCGCTAAGTGTGTCTGCCTGTCTGTGGCACCGTAGCTAGTCAACGGGTGAACCGATTCGAGTGCGGTTTTTTTTTTATTTGATAGCTAATTTTTATGCGGTGGTTTAAAGATGTGTTTGATCAAAATCGGTTCAGCCGTTCAAAAGTTGTAGTTTGTTGAAAGTCGGGAGTTTTTTAATTTGTGTTAATTAAAATTGTACTTGGATGAGACGCCAAGCGAAATATATTTTCAGATAATCACTGTAAAAAAGTATTTACATAAATATATAAATACATTATTATTTGACCATATCGGTGGCGCAGTGGTAAAGTTCTTGCCACTGAACCGAGAGGTCCCGGGTTTGATCCCCGGTCGGGTCATGATGGAAAACGATCTTTTTCTGATTGGCCCGGGTCTTGGATGTTTATCGATATAGGTATTTGTTATAAAATATAGTATCGTTGAGTTAGTATCCCATAACACAAGTCTCGAACTTACTTTGGGGCTAGCTCCAATATGTGTGGTTTGTCCTCATTTATTATTTTATTTATTTATTTATATAAATACATACAAAACAAGTTTTTATTCAGAGACATGATGTTGAATCCATCGCGTGACAAAAATATCATGTCCGTGTAGTAAACCGTTGATGAGTTCCCTCGTTGGGATCGAGCCGATCCTGGTCATCCTTATTATATAATAATACATGTTATGGAAACTGAAGCGATGTTTAAATTTTCAAGATACGGGACAGGTGAAATTAAAATAAAAATAAAAATCAAACAGCACATAAAAATGGATCGAGCGAGTAAATTAATCTTTGTTATGGTAATTAATCTATGTTGAAGTCGAAAAGTAGACCTATGTTCAACTGATTGAACACAAAGATAGCTAAGATTTACTTCTCTATGTACACTGAACATAAAAAGTCTATTTTACTTATCCAACCAAATCGATATATATCTACTTGAAATTTCTAATATTAACTTCCAGTCCGGGTTCAGCCAAATCATTGCATTGTACAGTAAAGTTAAAAATACATAACACACGCAAACATATACTTTATATATTTACTGAAATAACTAACTGTCATAAAATTAATACCCGGCCAGGCTATCAATTTATTACAATACTGTCCATTTGTAATTTAAAAACGTTTATGTAAATGCTCAAAAAGAGAACAATGAGAATTCGTATCGCGTGCCAAACCTTAACCCTTGCATATCACCTATTATTTGGCGAATCACGGCATCGCCCCGATTTCGTGGGAACTCGATTCTCGAATCGATCTCTACGAATCGATTACAGTTCTCGATTCCGCTGATACGATCCACCCACTAGTTTGATGCGGTTCTTTTGTGTGCTTTCTGATTTTCTCATGCAATTCATCTGATCGTCGTGACATCGATTTGGAGTTGGCATTTGAAATAGCGTATCTAAGACTATAGAATATAGAGGATTGTCGTCGGCATTTTTTCAATTTTATAATTTAACGGCTAACACACCAGGCCGCCATTAGGGAGATCCAAGCTACGTCCCCTTCTCAGGAAACGATATTTTCTCCTGAGATCACGTCGTTTTAAACCTTTGGACTGGGTCTTAGACTAACTAATTTCTGACACTGTTTCTCTGAATTCTCATTCCATTCTCAGCTGCGGTGCCATGACACTCGTTTAAAAATCCTCAAGGTTCGGCTGTGATTATATGGCTCGGTGACGTTAACCTTAAACTTTTGGGAACGCTGTTGTTACCCTTACGGTTAGTACTTCTGGACTTGTTTTTTGACAGTCGTAGAAAAATAGATTGTTTTCTTTTATAAATTCTCATCTACACAATAAAAATATGACGAGGAAGTATTTGTAAGTTTGTGTGGTGTTTGTCGACCAACCGATTTCCGAAATTGTTTCATCAGTAGGAAGCTGTTATATTTCAGATTGACATTGGGTACTTTTATCTCAATATTCCCATTGGGGATGAAACCCCAAGGTTGTTACTAGTTTTGTGATAAATTAAAGTTAATGAAAACAACATTTTACATAAGAAACCACACACAAAGTCCTAACTTTAATCTATTAGATAAATGATACGCCATTTACAAGATGACAACGAAATATAGCTATCTTGGATCTAATAAAAACAGTTACAAGATCTACCAGGCTACATACTTGATAACAATACATAGAGTTAGTGTTGGTCTGTAGTAGAACGTGCGCAACCAACTAATCCCACTAATATTATAAAGGCAAAAGTTTATGAGTACGTTTGTTAGTTCTGTTCACGCCGAGACGGCTGGGCCGATTTTTGTAAAATTTGATAATGAAGTAGCTGATACCTCGGATTAACATTAGGGTACTTTTTATCCTGAAAGTACGTGATTGCCGTAGGATTTGATTAAAAAGTATATTAGTCAATGGTGCTTCATAACCCTTTTAATATTATAAATGCGAAAATTTGTGAGGACGTCAAAAATCTTTCACGTAAAATCTACTGGACGGATTGATATGAAATTTGGTACACGGATAGAATATAAACTGAAATAAATATTGGCTGCTTTTTAATCTGAAATTCCCACGGAAGCGAAGCCCCGGGCCACAGCTAGTATATTATAATGATCGATTGAATAAAAATATAAGTATTTTTTTATATATTACGCGGGTAACACTGCGGGTGCGCAACTAGTACATGATATATATCGTAGTCTCATTTCTTAAAAGTATCAAATAAAATATAACTAATGATATTGGTTATAATTAGGTACATATGAAATTGGCGTTTTGTTTTACTGGCCACTTTAATCACAAATTTCGACCTGCAACAAGCCCCGTGGACGTCCGGAGACCCTAGTTGATAATGAAGAATTGAAGGCTATTGTGGAAGCAGATCCATCGCAAACCACGTCCGAGTTAGCTTCAGGCTTCAGTGTTAGTGATAAAACTATTTTAATCCACTTGAAGGAAATTGGGAAGATTAAGAAACTTGGAAGGTGGTACCTCACGAATTTAGTGAAGAAAACCGGCAAACTCGTGTCGACTGCTGCGTTACATTACTTAACCGGCACGATGATGAAGGGTTTTTAAATCAAATCATTACCTTTGATGAAAAGTGGATTCTTTGCTCCAACAGATTACCATTTTTTTCGAAATTTGGATAACTTCTTCCAAGGGAAAAAATTCAACTCCGATAGATCAAACCGCCTTCAAAGATTTTTTTGATTCCCATCAGATTTGTTTTTTTACTAAAGGGATTAATGAACTACCTATGAGATGTCAAAAGTGCATAGATAATAATGGTTCTTACTTTGATTAAATATATTATATTAACTAATATTCCGACATTTTGTTCCTCCTATACCAAACGCCAATTTCATATGTAAGGACCTAATATGATATACCTTATTTTCAAACACTTAATAGTAATTACGATGCGAAAGCGTCTGCTTTATAGTTATGTCTATGGATTCGGAATCATATTCGAAGACGTGACACGTTCTTCAAATAAACATTGTTCTATTCATCTATAGATAAATAGTTACTCTATGGAATAATGGGAAATCCCGTTGCTTTGCTCGTTTAAAAATATATCTATCATTTGGCACATACTTCTTTGTTTAATTATTAATGTACTAATCTACTCTCTATGTTTGAATATAATAGTATGTTTTTGTTGTTATCTTCTGCAGGTCTAGTATTTCGTCGTTCTAAATATCAAAATTGATCTTACAGAGATATTACATATATTAACATATATACAATAGGTTAGATGCGCCCTGGAGTTACGCTGCAATGTATAATGTATATTCATCGTCTATGTTGGTCAAGTAGATTTGTACAACTATTTCTGTCTATAGTTAATTCTTCAGTCTTTGTTTTGGGGTAAAAATAATCTAAGAAATATTCCAGATTATATTGTACAATCAACAGCACATTAACGTACCCAAATTCATTGTAAACTCGCCGCTATTACCGCGCAATAGAGGTTGGGTAACTTGAATGTGCTGTTGACTGTACCAGTTTACTAGGTAGCCATTGGTACAAAGGTCGTCTGGATTCGTACCTCACTCTTATCTCTTTCTGTCGCCATTTAGCATTGCTATGCAAAGTAATTACAGGGCACTGTGGCATAAGACACTAGGACACAAAGTCGGCAATGCGCGTGTTACACCTCTGCTGGTATTGCAGCCATCCATACGCTGCGGTGACCACTTACCATCATGTGGGCTACACGTCTCTTTTGTTCTACGTTGCATGGTCAGGCAACAACATAACATACGGCCATTTTATCGAAAAAATAACGAAGAAACAGTAAGTACACATGTATTATCTTAAGTAGACATGTACTATATTAAGTAAACATGTACTATATTAATTGTCTACTTAATGTCTATATACTTGATACATATCTATGTACTATATTAAGTAGACATGTACTATATTAAGTTAACATGAGTAGAAGTACAATTAGCTTGATTTAATAATATACATCCTCATTTCCATCCAAACTTTTGAATTTATTATCTGTAGAAACATTAGGATCTGACGAGACATTAGGATTCTGTTCACGAGAAAATGATCAGGTTGTGAGTAAAAAAAAATAATGTTTCCCACAATCACACCGAAGCTATACAAGTGACACGATGTTAGTTACACGAATGTATTGGAGTCTTGTCATTACTATGGGCATATTTCCTCATTAGCACCTCCGTGTGACATTTCCTGCCTCTCTGATTGGAGAGAGCGTGTAATTCTGCATAAACCCATGGAATTTAGTTGACATAAGCCAGGTAATAGTCTGTTGGTGATCACGGATGGAATATAATATATTTCGCAATTTCTATGTTATAATGAAATAGTATTTTATCTCACTGGATGGTTACCAGAGGACAATATATATTTACAGAAATATTATTGGCTTTTACCCTACGGTTAATTTCCCACGGGAACAGAGGACGAAGTGCGAGTTTTCATTCAAATTCTCACTATCGAATCGATTCGAAGTGAAACGCAGAGAACCAACCAATTTGCGGTGATTGGCTAGTTGCGTCTCTGCGAGTCGACTCAAGCACATAGTTATTTAACCGCTTATCAGTTGATGTCTGAGGTATCATCACTCATAGCCAAAACTCAATAAATTCAAATCATTTATTCAGAAATTAAACCTTCATAGGCACTTTTTCTCGTCAATCTTTATATTTATAGTTATTTCTCACAAGCTACAAATTACTGGCATTTCGGAACGACCACTGCTGAGAAGAAATGCCGAAAGAAACTCATTTGAACAGTGTTGGTCCCTATCATGCCAGATCGGCTTACCATTATTGTTTCTTACAATGTTTTTTTTTTCTTTCTAATAATATATAAAAGTACATAATGTATGTATGTTTTTTGTATGATAATCAATACAGGATAGCCACCAACGGAGGTGGACATCGTACAAGACGACTAAGAGATAAAAAGCTTAGACAGTTGATAGGCAACAATTAGCGTCCCTTATTCGCATAGTATGAGATTTTCAAAATATCAGAATTTTTAAATCTTAAATTCTCCAAATAGCAGACTCGACTAGACTAGCTGGACATATCAATATAGCTGAAATTGTACGCATTTCCAAAGAGGATTGACATCAAGATCGTTGGTCTTGAGATCATAGGTTCTTCAGAATTTTAGATCATGTTTTATAAGCAGATCTCGGGACTTCGCGGCCTTCCAGCGAGAATGAATAAAGAAAAACTTTACATAGAGTCCCAAAACTTATATTGTACAGTCAACTGCACATGAAACTACTCAAATTCATTGCAAACTCGCCGTTATTACCGCGCTATAGAGGTTCATGCAGGCAATGGAAGTTTATTTACCTTTTCACGCTGGGGAGTAAGGTACAGAGACGGAAATAGCTAGGCCACTTTTGGTTCTTAAAGAAAACAAAAGACGAAAGAACTGTTCCCGTGGGAAAATACACACGGGCGAAGCCGCGGGCAGAAGCTGGTTTATCATAAAACGATAAATAGGATTTTCGACCGTCGCAAAATCGTCTCTCAAAGATTTACGATCTCCGGTTATACATACACACATATTTTTATTTAAAGTAACACTGATTTATGAAGTAAAATCAGGTTTTTGGTTTACGACAAAAAAAAATATATGATAAGTGGTAAAATAATTAACAAGATTAGGCGACAATTTTTTTCTCTGAATAAAGAATTTTTCGTTTTTTGAGGCATACTACATAATTTAAATTTGACTTGGAAAAGTACCGGTAAAATTGTCTTCTGAAAATGATCATGTTTCTCTTCCATTCATTCTTCCATCTTGATCTGACCGGGAATTGAATTCTGGACCAATGTTAGTTCTGTTTCTGGAGTCTTTACTGATACTTTTGAACAAAAAAAAACGAAAGCGGCATAACAAATTAAAGTTTAATGAATGGGCTACATTAGGTATATATAAAAGCAGACAAAAACTTTTTGATTTATATGCCCAAAAACGATATATGTTCGATACCAATTTCGTAGAATATGTTAGGAGTTATTCAAAAATTTTCAAAAAAGTATGTGGGCAAGCTAAATCTAATTATATTACAAAATAAAATTAATAAGGCTTCTATCTAAGTTTTATTAGATATAACTGTTCCTCGCAACTTTACTCGTAATAACGTTGCCAGGCGCGTTTGCCAGAGATAGACAACCTTTTTTCAATTTTTTTCCCGATGAAAACAACATTCTTGCCGCGTCGACTATACCGCTAGCTTGGCTTATATGTTCTTCATTCCTTTTGAGGAATTCATTTAGTTTATTTTCTTTTTTATATTATGAGCAAATTGTGTAGCCATTGCTATTTATTTATTTATCTATTTATGCACACATAACACTTATAGTATAGATTGTATCATAAAAAAAATGTACATAATGCTATGTCCTTTGCATGTCCTACAATTTTCATAAACTGTTCGGTAATTATTTAATTATACCAAATATCAGTACCAAAATAAAAGTTGGCCCAGCCGTTAGAGCGCGAAGAAGTAACAAACATTTATAATATTAGTGGTATAATGGAACAGTATAGCGCGAATTATCTTAATTAATTATCTATTATTATATTGGTTTTTTATTAAATTTAGTTTTATCGAATCTGATAAGTCGACGCGCTATACTAATATGTGAGAGCGCAGTTAGGGTATCTGTAGAATAAATTAAAAAATACTTTTCTATACCTAATTCTCATTTTGTTTGCCAGATCAAGTAACCTTGTTATTCAATACACAAAATCTAAAATAAAAATTATAGCCACCATTTTAACGTGTTATACAAATAGCCTGTCAAATGTTGACATATTTACGGCCTTACATTTTGTGTTTGACACAAGCATAGGCATTCCATATCACATCTTTCATTCAAATTTATACATTATCTATATCTTAATGGAAATGGTTTTAAGTGGCAGCAGGTCGATTACACGTGGCCCTTTCTGGTTGGTTTCGCGAGTAATTTGCGATTGCTTTTTCGGGTTCCGTCACGGAGTGTACGTGTATATATACTTCGTCGGTTCCGTAGTTTGATGTTTGTCACTATATTGAAATCTGATGACAAGGCAGGGAATGCTTACCGCGAGTCCTCGCGGTCGTAGTAATGTCAGAATAGAAAGAACTTGCTTCCGACTTAATTACCGACCAAAAACGAAGTGTACAGACAAATATTATTATATATTTGTATACTGTTTAATACCCTGAAGGGCCTAAGTGTGGATGAGGAAGAAACCGGGGAAACAAAAAGAGAGAAAGAAAGCCTTGAAGAGCCACGTACATTGAACACGTAGTTTGATGATATTTATTTATTTGTACAAACTGTATTTACTGAAATGGTACAAAGGGCGGACTTAATGCTTATACCATTGTCTACCTTCGGGAAAAACTGAATGTTGTAATAATAATATTGTAATAAATCTTTATTCAAAAAGTAAGATATATTTATAACTTAATGAATAGAAAAGTATAAAGTCACGGTACTTGAGTTAGGATGTAAAACATCCTGTGTGATAAAATGTTGAAATTTAAAACTAAGTAAAAATAATTTGGCACGCCAAATATGTGACTTGACTTTATGTATAATGTCAGATAAATAAACCAAAACACAGCAAACTTTAACCAAAGCAGAGCCTTCAAGCATTTCAAGATAATCGATCGGGTCATCAATCTACACGATTTGTTTAAGTGGCTATACATTATTCGCCCCTGCTTTGTCTGTCTACAGTGCAGAGTAAATGCAGAGACTACTCCTTGTTAAATTGCAGATGCCAAAGTCAAAAGGTTGTACCATTTTATTTAATATGGAGTCGGTGTGAATAAATATATATATTTTTTGTTTTGGTCACACAGATGTGCCATACTTATTGCTTGATTTGTCATCCAAGCTAAAAGTAATTTTTCATATTAATGTAAAAAAATACTTTTGCTCTTTCGTTTTAAATTTTGCTCTTTCATACAAAATTTTATTTGTTTTGCTTGAATTTTTATTTTCATTAATTTTATATTTTATTTTATTATTAAGGCACACGCAGAATATAGATAACAATAAAAAAAACAGATATTCAATCATCAAACGCATATTTTTTTCTGATTGGCATTATTTTTTCTGATTATATAGATAAACGTCCAAGACCCGGGTCCCGGACAAACAAATACATATATATGTATTTGATATAAAATATAGTATCGTTGAGTTAGTATCCCATAACACAAGTCTCGAACTTACTTTAGGGCTAGCTCAATCCCTAATATATTCATTTATTATTATTATTATAATTAATTCGATGGTACCTACGAATTTGCTATGTAGGTCAATCAAACTGGATCCATCAAGAGATGATGGGAAGCCCTCTGTCCCATTTAATCCTGGCTAACATAAAGATCAAGCTTCTATGAAAAACATTAAAATATCAGCTTGGTCTCTGTGTCAGCCTACTAATACAATATCAGAAACAGTTTGTAAAGTAACCCAGGGTCACGAGTACTCCGTCTCTGTTATTTACTACCAGCCAGTACTGTAGGGCTGTCGACATCTGAAACTAGAGAGAAGAAAATTTTCTTCACCAAAATCAGAATATTTGTTTGTTTGTAAGAGAGCAGTAAAATAAAGAAAGAGACGCGTACAAAGGCGGACTTAAAGGGATTTCTTCCAGTCAACCATGTATTTGAAAGGAAATAATTTAACACACAAAGTAAGGTAGCGTAACATAAACTTGCATTGTGAATATATAATATAATAACAAACAGTGAATTACTTCAATATGTATACTTTATTATAATTAAATTAATGAAAATAATATAAATAAAACCATATATAAATACTAATATACATAATTATAACACTCAAATATCTGAATAATATTTTATACTAGATGTTGCCCGGGACTTCGCTTCCGTGGGAATTTTGAGATAAAATAGCCTATAGCAATCTTGGATAATGTACCTTTCTAATGGTGAAAGAATTTTTGAAATCGGTTCGGTAGTTTCGGAGATATATAGCCTCAAATAGAACGCTTGCCTCTTTATGATAATAGTATAGATTAACACTAACAATAGTATAGATTAACCCGCCAATACATTTTAATCATTGAAATATGATTAATAATGAAAGATCGGTTTCAAGAAAGCGTAGGGTTTTTTGTCCATAGAACAGTTCGTGGAGGCTGATTTTAAAACTACTCACAGTAAACAAACTTAACTCTTTTTTCAAGTCACTAATAAATAAAAAACTCAGAAGATTTTTTTTGAAAACACCCCTAGATCTGGCTTGAATACTTGAATGAAAAAGGATCCCAAAATTCCAATGAGATAGCTTGAAGTTGTAACATATAGGTTGATGGCGCGGATCCAACTCACAAAAAAGGTTGTGCACTGACTCTGAAAATTAAAGAAAACTTATCACTTTTTCGATAAATATATTCAGATTCACGTGTTTGCGTTTATTTTGAAGCGTACAGTTTTACATTGGCTTATATCTTTTTCGGGCCGAGCCTATGAGTTGAGACGCAACCCTGAATCAGGCAGTGATCTACAGTTCGTTACAAAGTAAGCAATAGGCAATAGAGTTGATATAAAACTTAAGCCATTGAACCAACTGCGGAATAAATTGACGGTGTTAGCGACGCGTTTACATCGATATCTGTTTTATGCATACATTTAGAGAAAGATTTAGGCTATTTATTCACGGTGTCTGTCCGAATTTTTGCTTATTTGAAAACTTTTCATTGCACAACAAAAACACGTACAAATTATATACATTTATTTTATATTCACATGATAGATCCAGCGTATTCTCTTTCAGCACTATTTCATCTCTAGCTACTTACCTATGTCTTTCTTGGCTGTTACGTCCTAAGGCCCGTGATATTAACCTTAAAATTGTGAAGATTCACTTCAGTCTAAGGTCGCAGAAAGCTTTAAAAGGTGCAAATATGTGGTTATTGGTAAAGGTGCATATATTTTTGCCTTTCAGGTTGGGCTCTGTGGTCTGAGCAACATCAGGCCATGCACCAGGTGATAGGTATTGTTATCTAAACTAAAAGTGTTTACAAAATTTCAGCTCAATCGGTTGAAGATCTGAAATTTAAATGTTTAACTTAGGTTTGATATTATTTACTTCTGGTAGTAAGTATATATAATATTATTTAATATTTTCAAACATTTCACTGCTTGCTGTTAAGGGGCTATGTGAATAAAATAGAGGTATTTGAAATGAAAATATCTCGGAAATTACGAGGTTTGTTTATTTGAAATTCCCTATGTGTTTAGTTGATTACATATTCTATATCTTGTTGTAACTTATAACTCCTTTGTGATTGGTGCAATAAAGAGTTTATCTATCTATCTATTCCAAGCATTGAAGAGGAGAAACACGTTTAAATAATCTGATAGCCTATACGTGATACATATCGAACAAATAGCGTAAAATAGAACGAACTGGTAAATAACAACAGGCAGTTTTATCTAACACTTAGTTTTTGTGTCGGATCACAATATGATACTTTATAAGAAATTCCCCACTTTTTTATATAAAATAACACACTTAACACAAAACATTTATTTACTTAGTATTGTATTAAATATGAGTTTTAAACTAAGCAGTTCTGAGAAATGCAGATTTTAGATGTAGGTTATACGCTCTTATAATAAATAAAGTAGATAATAAAAATAATAATAAATATATAAGGACAAATCACACAGATTGAGCTAGCCCCGAAGTAAGTTCGAGACTTGTGTTATGGGATACTAACTCAACGATACTATATTTTATAACAAATACATATATAGATAAACATCCAAGACCCGGGCCAATCAGAAAAAGATCATTTTCCATCATGACCCGACCGGGGATCGAACCCGGGACCTCTCGGTTCAGTGGCAAGAACTTTACCACTGCGCCACCGAGGTCGAGATGATTTATTTATTAGCTATAAATTGCTGAATACGTTATTAATAAACAAATTTCTCGTTTATATGAGAGCTGTCACCGCCTCCTATCATATATTTACAATATAATTAAATTTTGAAAACCCCGTTTCAAGTTTTATTGAATATTGGTTAGCTATATAGGTAGGGAAAATATAACCACTTCTATTAAAACTGTGATTTATCGTCGTTATAAAATAAACATTGTAACATTTAAATAATAAATCAAAGTAAAAACGTAATGAAGGGGTATAGATAGAGACAAAGTTATGGAGCGAGACAAAAGATATAATAAAGAGCAGTAATAGGCCGTATATTTTTCTGTTACTGGACCGCTTGCTCCCGGCTACGATAAAAGTTATACGGATATTTAAAAACCGACCAAGCGTGAGCGGATTTATGTAGAATACTTACAAAGTCGGTCGTGAGTGTGATGATAATTTTCTATATTTCATACCACAAAAATGACATACCACAACAATGATATTATCTATCAAATGTTTGTTTTTCCGGTTCCTTCCGGAGTGTCGGAGCCCATGGTCCGCTTATTTCTTTCTTCTTTTTCTCCTCCAGTTCGCACAGTCTTCGGCATCCATGGTTGTCAGACCACTGGGCATATAAATAAATATTATTAGACACGTAATAATAATTACTTATACTAGGTACATACTATATATTAAAGTCGCTTTCCTCTGTCTTTCTGTACATATATATGCTAGAATGGATTTTGAAGCCGGCTTTTTTAAAAAAATGTGATTTCTGAGGAAGTTTTAGGTGTACCTATAATTTATTATGGTTTTACCCGAGCAATGCCGGGATGGGCCGCTAGTATAGAATATTAGTACATAAGTATATTACATGTTAGTAAACTAACCTCACACCCTCACGAAATAATGCGATTATAGAAATATTACGAATTTTGTGGTAATAATTTCAATCAATTTATAAGCAGTGATCCTAGAAGGTTTTCCTTATGGCCATAGAGGTAAGGTACCCTAAAATAATAACTTTGCATGTCGTTTTGCACTATATCCGCCGCAGGAGCCGTGGCTGTGCAGGCGTAGGTGGCTAAATTGTAATTTGGCTTTTACAGATCAGAAATATTATACGGTTTTAATTTAATTACACTAATATGTAAATGTATTTACGCAAGTACGTCTGTAAATACAATCTGTAATGACAACGCTGTCATTTATAGTCGTCAACATAATGGAGCGTTGCTTATTTTCATCTGGCCGCCTTGTCTCACCCACTTGTCTGCCTGAGCCCCCCGTATCGTGACACAACGTTTGTTTGTTTATTTATAATAATTTTATTGCACGAAAATAAGTACCGAAAATTTAAATTACCACAAGACATATACAATGGCGGATTATTCCTCTCAGGTAAGAGAAATGGCTTAAACCTTTTTATTTTCACGATCGCTCCAGCGCCATTTTAGTGGCCAAAGTAGAAGTGCATACCTGCGCCTGCGATTAACTTTGATCACGACTCGAGTTCTTTCCAGATACTGCAATGCCCCAGATGGAAACATTATTTTATTATGCATGTACCAACTTGCGCTAATGATAGTCATTACGGCTCACTATAAATCTTACCCTGGCGGTAAGAGATTGAGAAAGAATAATATTCCACCTGCTCTCTCGACTACAGATTACAGAAAGATAAGGACGGCAAATATTGGAAACATTTTGAAAAGCCTTTAATTGACAAATCTGTTCAGGTCGACGCTCTCGTCGGTTCGTATAAGTTCCCTTTTCTCTCTGATCTTCGCGGATTCCCGGTGTCATTCGAGTCTGTGACGCCGCAAAGCCGCGGGGTCAGCGTTAAGGCGACACATAACTGCACACAAGGCGCTAGTGTGCAGTTATGCCTTTTTCATATTACGCCATTATTCTAGTGTGCATTAATTTGAAAAGAGTATTTTTTAGTTATAAAGGAATTTATTGCAAAGTATTAAAATTTTTCATTACACAATATAGTCACAGTTCAGTAGACTGTGACTACATTGTTTAATGGAAAACTATAAATACTTTGCAATAAACTCCTTTATTTAGTGTAGAATAATTTGGAAGGAGGATTTTTATGTTTTCGCTAATAAACAAAGTAAATTGGTAAAAATGCAATGTTGGCGCTAGTGTGCATTTAAAATAAATAAACCTTGAAAGTTGAAGATTCGCCTATGATTTACAACCTATGTCGATTATTTTCCACTGCTTTCGAATATATTCTTAATAATATAAATAATGATAAATTACATAATGAAAAGGCCATAATTTTCTCACGAGAAACATCATGACGTTTCAAGACTTTGACATAAAACTGACACGCAGTTTTATAGTCTCCTTTCCATCTAACATAGCCCATATGCTTTTGAAATTTAATGGCAGCGCATTCGAGTAAATTAACTAACTTCGAATGTCTTACCATCGGAAAAATGACGTCATTAAATATACACCGTGACTTTTCTATGCTATAGTATGTCGCTGAAAGACGGAGTTTTAAAATAAATAAAGCGAAATACAATAGAACAAATAATAACGGGAAAAGTCGTGGATTTTCCGTATTTATTCCATGACGTCTCATGCGATTCAATATTTGTATGTTCGTAGCTCATTCGGCTACTAATTTTAAATTTATATCAGTATTCCTTGCTCAACCGATCGGATACCAAGGTTCGTATGAGAAAGGAATGTTCATGAATGTATATTTCGGGATAATTAAAAAAATATTATGCCGACTCGACACTGTCGTCGAACAGTTTGCCAAACTTGCGAGAATGCGGTATACATTGCAGGTTTTTCATTGCGGTAAATAAAAACATCCATACTAACTACGCAATGTTCACGCATTCTCGTCGGCATGTGTTTTGAGTTTAGCGACAGTGTGGAGCTGGCATTAAATCCCAACTAATATTATAAATGCAAAAGTAAGTTTGTTTGTTACCTCTTCACGCATTATCTATTGGGGTGATCGTTATGAAATTTGGTACACGAGTAGAAAATAACTTGGAATAACACATAGAGTACTTTTTATCCCGGAATTCCCACGGGAGCGAAGCCCCGGGGCGCAGAGTGCAGCCGCTCTCGATAAGTGGACTGCATTCGGATGAGTAAAGAGGTCTAATGAGAAATCATCGTAAGAATGCGAAACAACCAAGAAACCCATACTTCCATTTGTAATAAAGTTAGTCTGTTGAAATGTGAAAATTCCACACACTAGCTAACTCACACGGAAAGATTACCACAGCCAATAACCGTTTAAGCCATTTTATATATTTATAACTGACAAGAAAATAATCAGACAACAAATTTCTTCATTACTGGCCAGTTGCATTTAAAAATAAAGGAATTCAATTATTTTGAACAAGTCTTGCGCGCGATCGCAACGTACTCCCAACTGCGAATCAAATTGTCCAACATTAACTTCTATTCTTTAGCAACAGCGGCGAATTTCCAATGACGTTGTCTCAATTTACGTGTTGACTGTACCTTGGGTGGGACATTTGCATAGAAATCGTCTATAATTGCCGTCCACCGACGGAATATATCGAGTTATTTAATAAAAATGCACACGATGACACCTGCAAATATTTTATATTCCCGATTGACGTTTTATAACGTATATAGCAAAATGTCAAAGAATTTTAAATGGGATAGAGAAAATTGCATTAAACCACCTACGCCTTTCGGATGGACATTTCTTGATTGTGTGTAACAGATATTTTGTAACTAAAGTTTAGTACATAATAAAATTGACAGCACATAATCTTTGTTACCGTTAGTACTGTATTTATTTATGTACTGTACATTTATTTATGTAATAAATTAAGTTATTGTTTGTCAGTTAATTGCATGAACTCATCTAACGCTAGAACGTTTTGATTCGTTTTATTATTTGTTCATAGAAATATTATTGTTTACTTTCAAAATCATGATCATTGATTCAGGAAATAGACCTTCACAGGAATTATTACAACGCTAAAAACTACAAGCACTTGTAAAACTATCACTGTTGAGAAAAAATATGTGGAAATACATTTTTGGAATTCGATTGAGAGTAGTTACTCAAGAAGATTATATGTGTAGGGGACACACAAAATCACAAACAGTCCCTCTTTATAATATTAGTATTTTCGCTAGAAAGTTTAAAATCACAACATAATTGAATGTCTGGAGGTTTAATTTTATCTATTCGCGGGATGTGTATGTAAAGTGCATAACGAGTGCCAACTTTCAGTGCATATTGCATATTGCCCTTGGCGACGAATAATGCACGTTAGGGTTAAGATCAAATTTATATTTTAATTTTTAAGTCATATTCATTTTATGTCAGAACTTCATGTTAAACCTGTAGTTTTAGAACTAAGTTCTGATACAGACTATAAGTGGACTAATAGAATACCCTTTATAGTGAACACACGTATTCTATTCTATGGAAGGAAGTTAACATACACATTAACTTAATTGGCAATGATCAATTTGACACGTTTATATAATATGTGATGTAAGTAATATATGAATATAACTTTAAACAATGTGAGGTACCGGATTCGATCCCCGGTCAGGTCATGATGGAAAATGATCTTTTTTTGACTGGCCCGAGTCTTGGATGTTTATCTATATATATATACGTATTTGTTATATGTTGTTAGGTGGTAGGTTAATCTCAGGTAGGGTTGGAGTAGAAATAGACAAAGGCAGACAGTTGTATAATAGTATAATTAATAAGTAAAATACAGACCCTTCAAGGGTCTATAAATAATTTAAGATATTTTATTATATATATATATACCGTAATGTGGTACGTGCCGATATCGTTATGGTAATGAATGAGTCAAAATGTGATTACAATATCAAGTAGAACAATAATTTTAAATTTTTTTGTAATTTAATATTGTATATTGTATGTGTAGATTACATAATATTCTGCCACCCGTATCAGTACACAATATCATGTCACAACAGTTATTTACTAATAAATAAATTTTTCATTTGAATATTACTTATGCAGAGGTTGTGGCTAAAGAAGCTCCATTTTATTCGGGCTTCTCCAGCCAAAACTGACTGTGGTGCTGTCCATCCAGTCAATTGCTCACTGCAAGGTGAGGTTGTGCCTAACTGTCCCACTCCTTGTACAATGGAAGATTTGTATACGTCCATGGCGACTAATAGTAAAGTCCAATGACGGAACAATAACATACTGTTCTCAAATTAGATAAATAAACAAGCGGTCCCCCCGGCTTCGCTCAGGTAAAACCAGAATGAAAAAGTAGCCTATGTCCCTCCTGAATTTTAAATTTCATAAAAATCGACCCGGTAGTTTATGAGTTTATATAAACAAAAATACAAAAGTTTTCTCTTTCTAATATTAGTATGGACAATGATTCGAGAAGACGAAGAACAAAATTAACTATGCGAACACCGGCAGACTCTCAATGTCATGCATCTGGTGAACACACAATAAAATTGAGTTCAAAAGACGTATCATAAAATATCCTCCAAGCCGACCTAATTATTGTTCCTTGTATATTTTATTGCAAGAGCATTAAGCGTTGCTGTCGGTCGTTGCATTCTTGACAATTTGCAGAACGGCCATAAACTAATGCCATTTATAATTTAGTTTTCATTGAAATCATATTGTTCGACGTCCCTGGTGTTTGCAGTAAAATTAAATTGTTGTTGTGAAATATACCGCCGGGTTTTACGTTTTAATGAAGCCGTGGTCCAATGGTCAACGAATGGTGACCGGAGAGTTTCAGATTCGAAGTAAACTCGTGTCACGTGATTTCGTGTACTATTCTGACTAAGTATAGTTATTTTCATTAACCATCTCATTGCTTCCGGTGAAGGGAAATATCGCGAGGAAACTTGTACAGTTCATAAATTATCTAGTGTGTCAAATGGAGAATACGGTGGCCAACCACTTCATTAATATTAACAAGAAAGTTTTTACGTGTGTGTTTCATTCCACGTAATAATCACGAACCTCGATGAATATTACAACTACAAGAACGAAACGGGACCCCAATCGAATAAGTTCTCTTTTCTTTAAGTATACTTTTTTAGACTCGAGGTTAGTTTAATATTTTTTTGTATGAGCGATCATTGTTATTTGTTTGTGAACTTTGCCAATTAACAATCAAACATAATTGGGTAATCAAATACAATACAAAAGGTAAGATAATAACGACAAGAACTTATCGCCCGTCTTTTTTGTTTTATAATAATTCACATAATTATTTATAATAATATATACATTTTACATCGTGTGCATTTTAATAATCTATCATTTCTCTACAAGGTGCATGGGTAAAAAATTACCCGTAGACCCACCTGTGGGTTAAGCTGATGGGTGGACAGGTCGCGGCTGAAATAAGATGCCCAACCATAATAGCTAAAAGTGCCCAACGAGTTTCGCAACTCTTCGCTCTGTCCACGACGTAATTGATAAGGGCATGATACCGTATCTATATGTATATCTCTGAATATTCATATTCTTATAGTCGTATACTTCAAGGCTTAGGGTCTGGCCCTTATGTAAAATTCAAATTTAAATCATTTATTCAGAAATTAGATCTTCACAGGAACTTAGCAATTTCATATTAAAGTTAATTTTTACATTAAATAGCAAGTTCTGACAAGCTCCAAACTACTGGCATTTCGGAACGACCACTGCTGAGAAGAAATGCCGAAAGAAATTCATTTGAACAGTGTTGATCCCTATCATGCCAGAAGGGCTTACCATTATTATTGTTTTTTACATTTTTCTAATCATATATCAAAGTACATAATATACATAGTAATTCTAATATTATTATATAATTCTAAATTAAAGTATACATAATATACATAGTAATATGTAAAATATGACTCACACAACGATTTCCTGGGAAATATTAATCCACTTTATTAATTTGTCTTTTCCATTTCACACACACACTACCAGATAAATCATAAACTTGCAGATTTCCTCACCATGCTTACCTTCACTGGACATAAATGCTGGTCTATTAAAAGTACTATATGTGATTCAGATTGGTATACATGTGATAGGAGTAGGACATGAACCTGGGATCTTCGCAGTGCTTTAACCACCATTGTATCTTTCAGATGATTGTGGTTACAGCTGGAGTTCATGATGTCCTCTCTTTCTCTTTCTTATCTGAGCGTTTTTCGGTTTCTTCCTCAGCCATAGGGCATGGGAGCCCAGGGTCCGCAGTCCCCTCTTTATATTTATACGTGACGTATACTTATTTTACTTCATACTATACAAGTGTATTTACCAGGAATCTTGTTAGAAACCTCGACAAATCAAAGACTAGAATGGTGCTACAAGCAATACTTTCAAATCGAAATGCTGTTAAACTTAGCTATCAGCTGTCAGGGTTCTCCTCATACAACATCTACTATGGGAGGATATGGAATGGTCTTCTGTTAGGGCGGAACCACAAAACTGGATTTAACATCACAAATATTTATTATTTTAATAACACATTATACAAAAAATAACAATTAAGCAATCATTATTATTACATTAAATAATTTACTTGACGTGAATGATGACAAAGATAAAAAATTAAGACAAATAATAATATGAATATTAAATTCGATCTTTTTTGATTTTTGAAATGTTTCGCTCGGTCATGCGTATACACACACAGAATTGCAAGGTGGGAAGAGGGCCTTAGACGCATCTATGTAAGTTTGTATGAAAATCCAAATACATTATAGCCGTCAAATTGTACAGTCAACGTCAAGTTGAATGGAATTTTATCACGTGGTAATAGGGACGAATTTGCAATGAATTCGGTCAGGTTTGTATTGTTGAATGTACTTATTTATTTTGTGTAATTCATTGTAATGAGATTTGTGGGGGGTGTGGCCCATTGTGTGTTTGTTTGTCACACCACTGTTTAAGAATTCAAGGTTTTGAATAATGTATTGACTTATATGTATGGTGGTTAAGTGGTCACACCTACGAGCTCATAGGTTTTTCTGTTAAATAGTTAGTTTTAGTTATAATACTTATTATAGATTAGAGACAATAGAAAAAAATAAAGGTCTCTCTTTTCGGAGCATCCCTTTCCCTGCCATATAACGTCGGAGTTCAGGGTCTGTTTCACTCATGTTTCTTTTCACTTGTTTCATGTTAAGAATTCAACCGTTTTTGGCAAATTCTTCTTCATAATCGTATTCCTCATGGCTGAGGATCGTGGTCATTACGTGAAATGAAACACACACAACAACTTTCTTGGCATTATTAATGGAGTGGTTTGCCATTGCCTTCTCCATTTCACACACAAGTTAATAATAATCAACCAGCGTGCAGGTTTCCTCACGATGTTTTCCTTCACCGGAAGCAAGTGGTGGTCTATGAAAACTACTATACACGAGTCAGATTGGTATACAAACTCATGTGGCACGAGTAGGATTCGAACCTGGGATCTTTCGATCTACAGGCGAGCACCACCACCGCTTCACTACACTTTTTTGGCAGCACTTTGTAACATATCTTTAAAATATCAAGTTCGCTTTAAATAAAAAGAAAATCGGATAGCCCGGGAATGTTAGTGTTTATAAATCACAAAAAATAATTATAATGATAATACCAAATTTTTCGATGAACTACAAAAGTGATTTTTAAGTTTTTGTTCGAATCCTACAGAGAGAAAATATGCGGATATGAGATACAAGTTCTTTTTTTAAAATTTCTGCGCATTATCATATTTATATTCTTTTACTCGAATAAGAAGTGTTGATACCTTCCTTATGATCAAATCACAAATATAAAAACATTACAGGGATCAAATATTAATATGAAAGAATGAGGTTGTACATAAAAAATTATTAGATTAAAAATTAAATCTTAAATCACAGACATAAAAACAGGAGGAAATATTTAATCATAAGGAGCCCATAACAAACCTTCTTACTCGAGTAACAGAATATAAAAATGTTTTCACTATGCATACGATGTGAGGAATGCAAATTTTCTTGACTTCAGTTTGGCTTACTATGAAGCTAAACCATTGGTTTCGCTTGGTTGTGTCCCTCTAAGGTGATGTGGTATCTAATCTATTATAAGATTAATAATAAATACTCAAGATTATTAAGTATTATTAATATGGCAGGGCATAAATAGCAGCATAACAGTGGCCCTTTTAGGTTACATAGACAATAAATGCCAACAGTGAAAGGTTAATAAGCGGACATAGACACAGGAATTCTTGTAATTACGCGCGTAGACCGCATTAGGATGGGGTTATAGGTTAGGACACCTGGTTTCTGATGATGAAAATACTATAGATTATATTTACTTGTATACGGTTCTAACACCTAGGGAGACTGAGTGTCTAATATATATCTAATTTATACGTAATCGTCTATAAATTATCACTTTCCAACCGATCTTAGATTTTATTTAGTTTCTAAATTCAAATTAATTTATTTCGTGAACATAGGTAGTGATGTAGATGGTATACACGAGTGGTTTTCTCCATGTTCCGCCATAAGACATGCAAAATTTATCAAATAGGTTTGTGTCATTACATTTATTACATTATAAAACAATATCATGCAGAAACTAACTTATAGGTAATATTATTATCATCAATTAATTAATTAATTAATTAATCAATTATCATAATCTATTATGTCTAAAATCTTACTTTGCCACTAAAATGCATTATAATCTTAGATTTTTTAAATTCACCGACTGTTCACTGACTACAGATGTCGAATATTGCTAAGGCTAGATTTTTTTTTAAAATTAGCACGTAAACTGTGGAAATTTAGTCAGAAACAAAATTATTTATTCAACTTTTTAAAATTACGATATCAATTGTATTGTACATATATATCATTTGTATTGACGTCAAAAAACACATTGGAGTTTTGAGACACGCTGAAAACATGCGAAAACACGCTGACACGTTGAAAATGTTTAGTTTGTCACTAGTTCCTGAGAAAACTAATGCAAAATTACATATGTGTATCTTTATTCAATGCTAGCTTTTGACCGTGTCTTCGCCCGCGTTTATTATTTGCGTCCGCTCATATTTTTTTGTCAATATCTCGACTTTTAAGCAATGTATCACGATGAAACCTATACCAGATTTTAAGTTAGACTACTATACTATACAACTGTGAACCGCATCAAATCCCATACAGTAGTTTTTGCTTAATGCGCGAACAAACATACAGACAGACAGACAACAATTCTAAAAAAAATGCTTTGGCTTCTATTAGTCCCGTAATTTCTTTAAAATAGTATTTTTCTTTAAAATCTTCAATGTAGGTACAGTACAGATAGCCCATTTACAGCTTTATGATGTGTATAAAAGTCAATACTATAATACATACCCATGTCATGTTTATATAGGTATAATGTCGACACATACCGGCGACAGAGCGGCCTAGAGCCGGCGCCAACATTCACTGGCCCACGCGTGGCCTCGCCCAGCCCAGCCCAGCAACTCAGATGTGGCTTCTAATCTTTTGTGATTACCATCTGATGTTAGATGGAACAAAATCATGATTTTTCTTTCAACGCATAATTTTGTTTTCAAAGATGGCTGCTCAATTTTGTCAAATCCATAGAATTAGTAGGGAGTACCTACTAATTCCATGGTCGAATCTCTCAGATTAATAAAATAGGACTTCTTAATAATTGAAAATAAGAGTGAGTGTCACCACTTAACTTTGACGTTGACTTTAATCTGGGCGCCATCGACTATTAGACAAAATGGTGTTGCATCAGTCGGTTGCAAAGTAACTTCACCAGGGTTGCACTTGCAACCCAATTTAAGGACGGGTTGCACCAGTCAATTTTGATGTAAATTTTAACCTGCGCAGAAAAACGCAAAGTACACCATTTTGACTAAAGCGGCGGCAGGTCAAAATCAACTTTGTTTGAAACTTAAAAGCATTTCAGATCAATTTAAATTAATCCTATACTATAGTGAAATTAAAAAGTACACTTACTTAAATTATAAAATAAATAAATAAAAATTTTCTTCGCTTCTCCAGCGTTGTGCCTCCTTCTTTTCTTCTCTCTTACTTTGATAATCAAATCAATTTATTCTCGGTCAATGGCAGTAAACCCTTCGTATCTTAATATTATATGTGTAGGTAATATATCATAGCGATTACACACGTCGTGCAAATTCTAATTTCTTAACTGACATGGCTGTATGAAATACGACTTACCGGCCTCAGATATGAATGTTAGAAGAAAATATAAATGTTATATTTAAAAAATGGAAGAAAGAGAAGGACGGGTATAAGACATTTTAGTATGACGTCCCGTAATTGGACTAGCTATAATGCTCGGGCGTTATTTATACCAATTGCCATAAATTCCTTTCATGTATGCACTAAAACGTCCATAGACTATATATCAGTTACTAACAATGCCGCCACGGCAAAGACTGGCAATCCAGTGACGTATTTCTATGCGATTATCATAAATATTTAAAAATAAATGAGACGTTTTTCTTTTTTATTGCGCCACTAGTGAAGTGCAGTCGGCCAGTATAATTGGGTTTTAATTTTTTGCCACAAATTTTCATCTTTTTTTTTTTAATTAATAAAAAAATATTTATATGTAGCTTAGGTATTAATAGGTACGAGTATGTTCGTATTTCATTTAATGAAGTTGATTTTGCATTTGCCATATATAAAAACAGATGACTAGAGAAAATTTTGATTTAATAAATGAGAACATAATTAATATTACCTACATTAAACTACGAAAATGCATCAATAAAATTTAACAATCTCCAAAAAGTTATACGATCATGTAGCTTTATTGTCTCCCGACCACATTTTATACCCTCAGATACTAAAATTCGTCTTCATTTGGTCTTCGATTAATCATAGGTACACAGTCCACCTACGCAAGCACTTTAGATGTATAGAAAATATGGATATTTGGTAACAGAATTGCTAGAATTGCTAAACCCGTTAGTCTAATGGCGATATTTGATATATCCTATTTTATATTAGTAGTTTGACGATGTTATGGTCTGTACAAAATAGTTCTGAGGGATAAAAACAGATGTATCTTATTGCTATTAGATTTTATTAGTGTATAAAAATTCAAACAAGCACAAATCCATATTATATAATCAAACATAAGTTGATTACATAAAAAAAAAATCTCCAATGGATTCATCATTACATATGCAAATGGGACACGGCACATTTACACAATAATGATGGCATACAAGAATTGATGAGCAATAATTCTATCATGATGATGTCTCATTCCATCACTCTTGTCTCTCTCCCTCACGTATCCCATTTACATTCTCAGCTGTGTTGCCCGGAATACCCGTCAAAACAGTTTTGAGATATATGGAAATTTGTGACGGCTTGCTTGACGTCTACCCTATTATAGAATACTAATCCAGGTCTCGAGGATGTCGCCTCGTACGACATCCTCGGGGAAATCTGGAGAGGAGAAACTCATCTCACTCAACAATACCATTTTCAGAATTAGACTTGTTTATATGTCTCTTCCATTTCGAAAGTTTTTGTCCCCCTTGATCCAAAAATGCCGGTCCTTCCTTCCTTCCCTCGTGGACTATTATTATCCGCAGTTAGGCCTCTTGTCTGGCCCTTTCTGCGTGCGGAGTCTGAGCCGCTGATCGCTCCCGCCTGCCCAGCCAATATGCCAATTTTAGAATATCATCGTCATATAGTTAGTATGTTTTGCGCATTTAAGCTTAATTAATTGACGACCTCGGTGGCGCAGTGGTAATGTGCTTGCCTCTTAACCGAAAGGTCCCGGGTTCGATCCCCGGTCGGGTCATGATGGAAAATGATCTTTTTCTGATTGTCCCGGGTCTTGGATGTTTATCTATATATTTGTTATAAAATATAATATCGTTGAGTTAGTATCCCATAACACAAGTCTAGAACTTACTTCGGGGCTAGCTCAATTTGTGTATGATTTGTCCTAATATATTTGTTATTAAATAATAATGGCTCAATTAAAAGGCGCCGAAACTACTATCCGTTTTGTCTTACAAGTCCTAACATGTAAACAATTCTCACAGTGGTCACTTACTTTTGATTTTTTTTTTGAAATTAAGTCAAATTATCAGATCAAACCCACATTCATTCTAAAGTAAACATTTATTAACCACAGTCATTTCCTAATATGTCTATTTTAACATTACAATTTTACATTACTGTAAAATCATAAAAATACACAGTAAGATTGTTTACGTAATAAGACTTGCAAGAAAAAATCGGAGTATAAACTGTTCGAAAAGGTCGCCACATTTGCACGTAATATTTTGTGGAATCAATGACAACTGGTATTGATTTATGTGGCCATTGTAAATGGCTAATTGTGAAATAGGCTGGGCGGTAATACGAGTATGATTAGTCGACGATTATGCATTAAAGTTTGGTCTTGGTGCTGTAATAAATTATTACAATCTGTTGATATGCAATGGCGGAATGTAATAATATTATAAACAAGATGCAAAAGGCCTGCGAAGTGGAGAAGAAAAATAAAGGAAAGAGAGAGATGAAAGACTGTTAAATCGCAATAATATATATGCTGTAGAAAATGCTGCGTTGAGTGTTTTCTCCTCAATTAGGCGCTTTGGAAATACCAGTGAACTTTATTTCAAGTATTTTTTTGGCAAAATTAATTAAAATATATATTATGGTTATAGATAACTTTTGAAAATGGATAGAAACGGATATAGGAAGCATGGCATGGCAGAACAGATGGTCACAGATAGATGAGGAGGTCCGAATAATATGAAAAAAATGTGTGATGCGATACGAGCTCCCATGAAAACATACAATAACTGAAAAAGAAACTGAGCCAACATTTGTAATATTTGTATTTTTATTTTATTCCTTTTTTTTACTCAAAAACTACTGGATTGTTTTCGATGACATTTGGCACAGAGACAGACAAAACGAACATCAAAGTCTAGTTTTATATCATAGTTTAACGACCCACACCAAGAACTAAGCTTGTTCCGCGGGTCATATGTTGTGTCCATCACAGAAACGGGTACAATACACCCAAAACCGCAGATAAATATTTTAATAAACGTCAATTTGGAAAGATGTCGAAATAAATACTACTAAAATCTGAAACTGTGGATGTTTTCACATTAGGAGAAAACTGTACCTATTTTGATGTGAATAAAGCCCGGATCCCAGCCTACTTTCGTATGTAAATACGTCAATCAGTCTTTAGACATAGTCTGAGAGATAGATTCGATCGAGGAGAAAGCATCATTATAGACAGAACAGATGCTTAATACGACATTCGATCGATAAGCTGCTATGCTGTGGAATATGGAGGTATAGAAGAGTAACTTAGGGATAACATGTTATTTTTTGTGTATTTTGTTTTTTTTTTTCAACCATGTACTTTGTTATAATAGAAAAAAGATGTAAGAAACAATAATGGTAAGCCCTTCTGGCATTATAGTGATCAACACTGTTTCTTTCGCCATTTCTTCTCAGCAGTGGTTATTCCGAAAGGCCAGCAGTTTCTTGCTTTTAGAAAAAATATTTTTATAATCGTTTCATTATAAAGTGAGTACGCTTGATAACCATCCGATAATTTGAAGACGAAGTAGCCGAATCTTTGTACACATTTAACGTAATTAGTTAAAATGAATAAAGAATATACCGATGCCAAACATAGAAAATAGCATATGATGGCACAATGTCAGTTTACCCGCAGAGAAATTTACACTAACCCATGGTCAACCTTGTACGCCATTTTGAAGTTACATACAAAAACTATATTTAAATAGGCCGTATTGAAGCACTGTTTTTATGCGTATTGATATTACACGGGATGATTGGCGGAGCCGAGTGAATCGACGAAACGAAATCAACGGCCAAACTTCTATACTCTCTACATTTTGAGACCTTTACCATTTAAGATTTCTCCTAATGTGGAATACCGATATATAATATAATATTTCCTGCGATATCATATCATTGTCTAGTTTCACAGACATTTAAGTTTTGATGCGTTATTAACATTAATTATCGTTTAAAATAACTGTGTAATAAGTAAATGATATGTTTTCGAATTTTTTTTATAATGCTTTATAAATAATAACTATGTATTTTAACTATTTTATTTAATGTAATTTTGCATACCTTCGCAAGAGGTAAAATGTATAAGGATTATATAATATTATGATTTCAACTTTGTGTATCTACATTTTTATGAAAATAAATGAATTGATTGATTGAACTAAATAATAAAATCTTCTAACGAAAATATGAGAATTTTTTCAGACAGTGCGTTTGAAATCATTCGTATACCTTGAAAACAATTTTTAGTTGCGAATAATTGTGGTACGTATCACTTCAATTTTACATCAGTACATTTCCAATTTACATATAGATTTTTATCTATGATTAATAATGTTATTTATATAAAAACGACGCCTCGCTAGCATGATTAGATTTTTAATCGAATCGAAAATACAGAAGTGCGGGATTCAAAAGAAATGGTCATGTTGGTATCATAAAGTGTCATGGTGGACTGGTGTTCCACCCTAACGTCAAACCCGATATCCATGGTATATAAATGGCACATTCATTATGCTTCGGCTGTGAGACAGCTTTAGTGCCATCTTTAAGTGTGGCACATTGGGCGAGTTTTGTCATATCTTTTCTAATTTACTTTAAAACGACACACGAATCGCGAATAATAAAGAATTTTGAATTTCAATAAGATAAGATCTCCAAGCAAAAATACTGTGTAGTATAGCTTAATCTATATTTATGACTTCATATTCCCAGCAGCAGGTCACGTAGGACAGAAGACGATAAAGAATTCTAGATAAAACTTGAAGATATATTTTTCTGGTCTATACTGGAAACATGGACTGGCTTTTGCAGAAAGGATCCAGAAGATAAAACTATCAACTAGAAAATACCTATGTCAAATTATCATCATCACAGCCATTGAAACGTCCTCATTGATATGGTACAGACCTTCCTTATGGATAAGGAAGGCGTGCCCAGTGAGGATTGATGTATTTTGCCGACTGCAAATACAACCGGGAGCAACTCACTATCAGAGGTCCAGTGTGCTAACCACTGCACAATTTAGTTCCTCTACTAAATAAATTACTCGATTTTGTAAAGCATGTTATGTATGTAGAACTTGCCCGCTCGACCAATGTGAACCAGAATAATATATCGGTATTAAGACAGCTTTACAACCGTGTATGTGGACCGAACGCGTCTTTTTGTATGTAAATGATTGCTCAAGATAATTGTAATTTATATGTGCCCATTAGTGTTAAGATAGACGAAGTAAATGCCTCTTTATTTGAAGTTGCAGAGCTAAAAGTAATAATTTTAATTCCAGTTAAGCTTTAAATTATTCGCAACTGAGTATAAAATTTAAATAAATTACTTTTGGAGTGAAGTAAAGTAGTTGGTCAATTACAGGTTATTTTGAAAGCTGGCCTGGGGTGGGGTGACGTACAGTGCCACCTGTGGTCTGATTATACGACTTCAGAAATTCAACAGACAATTTCATGTCAAGTAACCCCGTGTTGACCTCTATGTGGTAGTAATAAAGACGAATTTCTATGGATGAGGTCGGTACGCTGCTAATTGTACCCGACTGGAGATTTCGCAGGAATATAAATTTTCAATTCTTGAAATTCGTTAGTATACCGAGAAATAATATACCGGGATGAGATACATTTTTCTGTTTTGAATTGTTGGTTAAGGCGGTTGCGAAACAAATATATTCCTAATTTACAATATTATTTTAATGAACATGTGTAAAGGGCAGTTTGATAAGGTATATCAGATATATAAAGTAAAGGATATAGCAATCGACACTCACGCAAATAACACCAGAAGCAAGCGAGGGAGTATAAAGACATGAAAAATAAACTTTTTTCTATTTCAGGTCCTGGACACGATGTCCAGTGGGAGCTGCTCAGGGCCGGGGGTGTGCGGGGGCGCGCGGCGGAGGCCCCCCCCGCCCCCCGAGCCTGCCATCTCCCTGGCCGCGGATCTGAGCGAGCTGAGTCTAGACCAGGGCTACCACACCTTAGCTGACTGCGGTCCACCGAGAAGAAGACGAGACAATACTCTCAGCGATGCCTTGTGGCTAAAAATACTGTCTTATTTAGAGGTAAGAGAATCAAAGAGCGCCGATTCGCTTTCCTACTTTTCTTCCTCCATTACTTGCGGTCTTCGGTAAGCAAGCACTTTGGGTTTGTCCGTTCTGTCAAGGCCAGGCGTAAGCGGCAGAGCTTAACATTTGTTCCTTATGTAATTTGCTAAGACGGTGCTCCTGGAGTTGCAATGACATTCACACGAAGGCCGCTGCAAATACGCGAGTTCCTCACACGGTCGAGCTGGCAAATCTGTATTTTCTGATATCAATCTTCAATAAGATTCTTCACCAAACTTGCGGCTTCATAAGGACTTCGTGGTCGATGGGCAAAAACTTTCACCAATGTTTGTAATCTGCTTATTTCTGGACTATGTATACCTCTTCTTTCCATAGTCATATTTCCTCATGGCTGAGAGTCTTGGAATGAAACACAGACATAAAACTTTCTTGCCATTATTAATAGAGTGGTTTACCAATGCTTTCTCAATTTCACACACGAGTTTGTTTGCACACACACATTGTTTTGACAAAGATAATAAATGAACTTGTTCATGCATTTTTCGTTTTTGAACAGATTTTAATTATTTCACAATTACCAACTTTTGAAGTTTATTCGCTTAAAAACTTGTGAACTTCAGTTAAAAATGTATCATATGTAACCTAATCAAAGTTTCATGCTTGGATTATAAGCATATATATATATATGCATATTTATGTAACTAAAGCAATGTGTACTCCATTGAGTTCTAAGCTTCTGTACCCGTCATAATAAATTCTTGCCGGAAACTCTAAAGCGATTTATTTTAATATGGCCGATGCTTCAATTTAATTGTGTTTACTTTTTTCATTTTTATACGACCCTTTTTTTAATATGAAAGAATTAATTTTATAAAATAAATATTTTTCCTCCGTGACTCGACTTTCAACGGTTTAATTTCAGTTGATTTTTTTGTTCGGCTTCGCCACTCTGTATGGGACTCTCTGTGTCTACAACAAACGTGAATTTGCAATGATTTGTACAAATTGAACTGCTGTTAACTGTATAGGAAAATGTACTTTATTATTGATGTCGTATGTTACTTTGTGGGTTACAGTGTGAGCAAAATTTTACGTGGACGTGTTATTGTATTTTATTTAAAAGGTTAGTTAACTCTTGTCAATCTTTTAATCTCTCTTGTAATTCAGGAAGGTTTTTAAATACTACAAAAAATATATAGCAAGATAGAATAACGGATTAGGTAGAGAGTAGGTATCAAAAGAAATAAATAGCGAAAAATTAGCCTTACATATTATAAGTTCACTGTCGCGTTTGTCTGTCTGTATGAACGCCATAAAATCAAAAACTACATATATTGGTGAAAACTGTACAAATTTTTGTACAGTTTTCACCAATATATAGGGATTGCTGAGGAAGGTTGAGGTGTAAAATTGATTATGATTTTACCCGAGTGACGTCGACACGGGCCGCTAGTGACAAAATATTTTTGCTCGCCCATATAAATTCTCTCCCATAAAAATCTTATAAAACTTGGTATAGAAACTCGGAAATTTGTGTTCTTTTTTCACATTCCTTTTTTTGAAGTTGTTTTCATCCAGTAAGATGAAAGTTGGTGTTTAAAACCTACTTAAAAAGCCAGTTGGTGTTTAATGCGGTCGACTGTACGGTCTAATAATGAGTTTATAGCTCCAAAAACAGCAGTTTTTGGAGAATAAACTCATTATTAGACCATAAATAGATCAAATAATATACACAGTCACAGTGATGGAATAAAACGTGCTCTCAAACCAAATTAAAAGGGGTGAAAAATAGTTATTTTCGGTAAAAATCCCGACCTTGGCCACTCACGCGGACAATCATTTTCGTGAGCCGGTAATTTTCGCGAACCCTATTCATCCTTTTCAGACGTCAATTCTATTCGTGGTCTATTCACTAATTTCTTAGTAATAATAATGTTTTCTTTCAATTTTGGTTTACGTTTTACTATGAGCAACAAGATGCTGCCAACCTTCTGGGCACGTTGCCACAAGGCAAAGAACTGCAGGGATTATTGGCATCTTTGTGAATATAATGTATATAATCCTTCCTTTTTTGAAGTAGTTATATTTAATCAAATTTAATCAATGCAAGTTTATTTGTTAGACAAATTAAATAACAACTTTTGAACGGCTGTCAACTTATGAATCTATCAAGGATTTTCATAACTTGGTTGTCTCGTCTCTCATCCACGAGAAAATGTGGAGTGGTCTTATTCTAGGGCGGGAACCATACGTCTTGTAAATGTTTCTGCATTGATTAATCAGTTATTCGTACAGTTTATCACCTTAGGGTGAGTCGCACCGTCAAATTTGACGTTTATTAACCAGCGCGCGCCGCTGACGTTGAGACAAAATGGCGTACCTACGTTGCGTTTTTCTGTGCACGTTAAAGCTAATGTCAAATTTGACGGTACAACCCACCCTTAATGTATTTCATACAAATATTGTTTCAATGTTTTTGCCAATCAATCACATCAAACGTCGAACAAAATTCATCCATCAGGGTGTAACAATGGTACCTATATGGTGTCGACGTATAATGTTTTCTTTATATAAGCTCGTGAATACCTAAATTCAACTGAACTTTTTACATGTGGGTTTAAAAAATAAGTATATTATAGCAAAACCCAAGATCTTTAGGTATATAAGACATGTAAACCAATATACAATAGTAATCTATGTTACAAACTTTATTTTCTCGTCAAAGGTAATAGGCAAGGGTATAAACTAGATCTACTTTTAGGCATTACATTTGTAACCTATTTTTACATGATTTAAATCTTGCTATACCTACATTTCCGATTAGCGTGATTCAAGTGAATGCATTCATTATTTGTACTATTGCTGTTAAATGTTTTAGGTCATATTTCTTTTCCAGGTAACAGACCTCTGCCGCATGTCGCGCGTCTGCCGGAGATGGGCCCGGCTCACCAGCCGGCTAACGGCACGGCCCGAGATCTGGCGGCGGGTGCGCGCGTCCGGCCCCTTGGAGATCGCGGCGCGGTGCGCGGGCGCGCGAGCGGGACCCTGCGTCAGCGCTGTCAGGGAGTGGCGGTCTAAGAGTTGTGTTGTGAGTCATTTGTTTTTGTATTTATTTTTAACACATACTGAGAGGATTTGGGTTTGGTTCTAGGGGCCCTTGGATATTGCGGCGCGGTGCGCGGGCGCACAGCTCTTGGAGAGTCCCCATAAGTAGGCTATGTAGATGACGGTGACGAATTTGGGTGTCTCTTTCTGTTTGCATTTCTATATGGTGGGGCAGTCTTGTTAGCAGCTGATGCGGCGCCAGATTTAGCGACAGCTGTCTCTCACTCATCTCCGCGAGTTCCCGATTCTGAGCTGTGACGATGCGAAGCATAAATAAAAATAAAATTTTAAAGATTCGCTTGAGATTTTTCAACCGGCCGTCTGTCTGACGTCAACCTTTTTCTGTAATGCTATAGTTGCCTGTCAGCTGACTAGGCTACGTGTGCTTTAGTCGCCTCGTACGACATCCTAGCAACAGCTATTTCGGTCGTGTGAAAATACACCTGTTCATTGAAACCATTAAAGATCTCAGCATCTTATCCCATCTGTCGACAAATCCAATGTCGCGAGATAAAATTTATCGAGGCTGTTTCTATTCGCATCAACTGATATGCAATGGAATTTATGCACATTGGATTAATTGATGGAGGTAACTTTTTAAGATAGTAAGTCTACCGCATATTATATCTGCAAGGACCTTCAAGACATGGTAATAGAGGAGAAATTGCAATGGTAGCTAGGTTGTCATGTTGCTGGCTATATGTATTACGTACTAATACGTATCTACACATTTTTGATACGATATTTTCATGTTTTATTTTTATTATATATTTTTTTAAATCTGAGTGCATTCTTGGCATATTATTATCACAATGTTAACAAAATCGACTATCTTAACACGTGTTATTATAGAACAGGCATCATCAGTCGGTTTTCAGAGCTTTACCTCGACTATACTGCCTGTTGCGCAACTAACCCACTTGTATACTACTAGCGACTCAGCTTCGGATAAAACCATTATTGTACAATTTAATATAATTAAAATATCCTAAGAAATCACACAATCTATTAGTGAAAACGGTTCCAAACCACCCTGTAGTTCTCGAGTTAATTCCGTTCAAACAGAAAGACCGTCACACAGTCATTTTGTAATACGTGAGGTTGTTTACCACGATGGTATTGATACATTCATCATTTTTCCAGGTGACGTCGCCTGGAGCACAGCTATTGTCTTCAATATTCCGTAATCTGACACACTTGGCCGTGACTGGATCCAGTAGTATGGACGCGAGATCGCTAACGCCACTCATCACCGACCTGGTAGACTTGAGGCATATTGATCTTACAGGTAACTTAGGCGCTTGAATTTGTTCATTATCATTGTTACCATTTTAGATCAAATGCTGTTCTAGTCTCTGTAGACAGTAGGTAATAAAAGACTCGATTTTTGATGGATAAACAAACGCAACCTCGCGTGCTGCACAACTAAGTTTAATCGTCTAGACATAAATGCAACCGGCCTCAGCCTGCTTATGTTTGGCTAGACTGAGATTTAGCCTTTATTATTTCGGCTAGACCTAAGTGCAGCCGATCTTCGTTAGTTATACAAAGCTGTAACGTGTATATCTTAGAGTAGACCTGGCTTTAACATTTATCATATCCCTAGACCTGGGTGAGTCAGTCGCGTCATCATTATTATCGAGTGTGTTATTGCTAACACTGGTATCAGTTTTTAATCAAGTCGCCTAAAGGCATCTGCATGACTTTTACGACTATTTACCGCCATCTACTGGCAGGTAGTCGCATACATACTAGTGAACTAAACTGTCCACCAGTGTGCAGGTTTCCTCACGATGTTTTCCTTCACCGGAAGTAAGTTACCACTTACTATAATTATGTCTATGAAAACTACTATACACCTATAAGAGTCAGATTGGTATACAAACCCATATGGCACGAGTAGGATACGAACCTGAGAACTTTCGATCCACAGGCAGTCTTAATCCTCCATTACACCACCACCGCTTCAGTCGGTCGCAGATGGTTAGATATAAATTTGTCGCCTAGAAATAAAGAAAGAAAAATTTTTTTGCCAAAAACATGAGTACAAATATTCAAATTGATGTTAAAATTAATTAAACCTACATGTTTTACCGAATATACGTATGGACATATAAATACATAAAGAGGAGCATGCTATCCACTACAAATAACAAAAAAAAAAGAATTATAATTAGGTGCCTAAGGGACATTACATGAAGTGGTCATATTTTATGTCGGAAACCGCTTATACGTGTTGCAACAAATTATTTTATGTACTTACTTAATTCGCCATTATGAAACAGATGGTAGATAAACAGGAATTGATTGAAAGTAAACTTTGTCTACAGTTTGTTATCACAGTAAACGATACTTGAACTTAAGATAACTGCGAAACTCACTGCCAACAGGTAACTGACTGGTTTCAGGTAACATTAGCACGAAAAGTTTTACTACAGAAATATTAATAATAAGTAACTAAATATAAAAACTAAACTAAATATACTTAAGTTTTGAGAATGATATTATGTGGAAAGAAACACATACAATAAATTTGTTGGCGATAAAGAGAGGTGACAAAAGTAGGATTCGAACCTGGAATACTTCGGTTCATAACTATCGTTTCATTTAATAAAATCGACAAGACCTCCGGTCCAAATTGAAAAAAAAAATCATAAGAAGTTATATAGTACAGTCGACCAAACATCAACCTACCCAAATTTCAAAATCACCTCTATTACCGCAGCAGAAAGATCTTAGAGTAACTTGATGTGCTGTTGACTTCACTGGTTTTATTTCTCTTTTTGACTAGTGTCAACAAACACACCTGCGACTGGGTTATAAAGTAATAAATACACAAATTCTTTACTCTAGGAGGTACCTACATTCAACGTTATTCTTTTATCGTGACAGACCCTTCGAACGATATATTTGTGCATTTTATTGCGCTTTCATTGGCTTGTATCCAATAAGAAAAAACTTTACGATTGAACTGCGTGCTCTATTTTGAATGGCAACTTATTCTGGGTAAAGGAGTATAAATATTGGACAAAGGAGAGAAATTAAAGAGAGAAGGGAAGGAAAACTGAAAAGATTAGGTACTTTTTCCACATCGGACTTTTGAGAGTGGAAGAATCAGTGTATTTTGATGACTAATCTTGATTATAAACAAAGAGTTCACAGGGTTACTGGTATCTAACGCATAACCTTCCAAAGGTGCAAAAGGTACATACAGACTAACATCTTGTATTCTATAACTTTTGTATAAACGTAATAAATACAAAAATTTCCTTTTTTTACTTTAAATGTCATTTCTGTAAAACGTTAACTCTATGTTCGATTTCGCTACATAACGCTACTGTACTGTCTCGATTGTTTAGCTATTACATAGAATTAAGATGTGTAGAATGGCAAAAGATTGTATTTATATATATATACAAAAAACTCCGAATCACGAAAAGTAGTTCTTTAGGAGGTTTTGCGATGTCGCCCAGGGCTTCGCACCCGTTGGAATGTTAAGATCAAATATAGCCTATAGTAATCGTGGATAATGTACCTACTAATTGTGAAAGAATTTTTGAAATCCCGCCTCAAACGTACAAACTCACAATCGCTTATCTCTTTATAATAATACTTATAGATAATGTGTTCTTACGTGTCGATCCATACAAGCATTAAATTATGTATATCTCGTAAAGAACAAAATATTTATAGGCGGATATTTAATAAAAGATTTCAAGAAACAAATCAATTGTTTACCTAATTTTTTACATTTTATTTTTTTTTTGTAAATATACATAAATGACCATCTGCACTCTCACTATTTTAACCACAGTGAAATAAACTGACCTCACGTACATCGTTACATGTTTATTAGCTATTCAAAGGTCTGGAGCGTAGCCCTTACCCTGTTTTAGGTCACGAGGTTCCTTCAGGTTGCTGTTTTTCTTATATGGGAATATCAAATCAAATACGTTTTTCTATGTTTCAAAAACAAAAAAAAAATAAATGGGGTTTGCAAGACAGTCGGTTGGAATAATTAGAATGTGTCGCGAGTACAATATTTTGTACCTACCAAGCTCATGATTTGGATCGTATACATGACATATATTTCTTAACCCTAAATAATTTCATAAACAAAGTTCGCTTGCTAATCTGTTAGTTTCACACAATTCTTTTGGCATTTTTAATTTATTGCATTAAATTTTCACATCTTCTGACGCTTTATTATCATTACTATATATTTACTGTCAGACTCGTGTTTTCTTGTTGGAATAATAATCTTCATCATGCTGTGTGTACCCACTTTTGGTCTTACAACCAGCTTTGTACACTGTTGATCCTTTTTTTTACCATAAGAATGTATAAGTTGTAAACTGTTGTGTGCAGAAATAAATAAATAAATGCTATTCTTATCTATCAGCTGCCTAGGCCCTAAGTCGAGATCGTGACATCAGGTGAGAATATGGTCTTGAACATATTCTACGGCAGAACCATACACTAATAGAATTTATGTTACCAGAAGTTCTTATGGCTTACATGTATTGCAAACGATTCATAGAAATCGATCTTGTAACACTCATTCTAACACCTCAATTCCAGGTTGCCCAAACGTGGACTGGCCAGAATGGGCGTGGCTGGAAACCCGTCTGATGGCCAGGAAACCACCAGTGGAATACATAGAGCTCACGGATTGTGGGTCAGTCAGTGACGCGGGTCTATGCGCGTTGCTGCACACATGTCCTTCTCTGCAGTACTTGTACTTGCGGAGGTGTACTCTAGTCACAGGTAAGAGTATAGTTTAGTTAGTTAACTGTAACATTAAATGTGTACGGGATCCGTACATCGCAATCAGCATTTTCATTATTACGCAAACTAGCCAACTAGGTAAAATTCATTTAAGTCAGTCCGAAATTAGCAGTCATATCATTCATACACATTTCTCCTTTCGCAACAAATAATAAATAGTGTTTTTTAAATATAAAACTAGAATATCTATCATTTCTTAACATGGTCATCATCTCAACTAATCAAGGTTCAGTCCCGGATTATACAACATGCCATTAAAGGTAAACTGTTTAATGTTGTGTTGTATGTGGCACTATATTACTATATAAGTTAAGGTTTTAAGTTTTACATGGTTTGCGTTTACACACTCGCTCTGTATATCTCGATAAATTGGTTTACGTCCGGTATTTTTCTTAGTTTATATCGGACTCTATAAACCAAACCGCAAATAAATAACATATAGGTTTTAGATCTCACAGAATTAGCGACGGATTGCAACAGAATAAAATTAATGAACAAAAATACGCACAGATTAACGCGTTCGTCACATTTTGATCAATTTATTTTATTTATTAGCATAAACTAAAGGAACAATCTTTAAAAAAATGCTATTCTAAATAAAGGAGTTTATTAGAAATACTCGTAATGCCGTTTTTATTGGACACTGTTTGCTAAATCGAAAACAGTGGTCACCAAAATCCGTGTAGTAAACTGTGATTACATTCTGTAAGGGAAAACTACGATTCTTCATAATAAAATCCTTTTGTTAATATAAATTTGTAGGTTTCTCTAAAAAAATTAATAAATGATATCGATAAAAATGTGATGGTGGTGCTAGCACATAGCGGTTCCGGACGCCATTAGTAAAATGTTTAAATTCATTATTTTAACTTTAGAAAATTCTTTACATAGTTTTTATATCTTAGAGATCTTGTACGTTTCTAATTATATACATGATCAATGAATATTACTATTACTGCACGAATAAATTTTCCCTCGTAACTATGCAAGAGAAATTTTCAATAAAGCAAGTACACAACACGAAATGTCCTACATTACCCGATTAATAAACTGTTAGAGCAAATTCTACGTAATAGACTACTAGGTATTAATAGTCTCTTATTGATATTTAATAGCTGGAACTAGATTTAACTGCACTATTTAGCCGTGGGAAATGAAGGCTAGACGCATTAAGGTTTTAATGGAAGAAAGTAGGAAACTATAAACATTTGCTTAGGAAAATTTTCGCATTTATTTACTTCGTTTCTCCTGACACGATATCTTTATCTCTATTTGTAAATATATCATGCAAGGTTCAATTATAACACAATTAATAACTTAGTATTGTTACTTAACAGCTGTGGTCGTTACGAAATGCTTGTAGTTTGTAGCGTTGATACTTAATGTTTCACAATCCATTTGACATGAAAAGTGGCCCGCGATGGTCTAATTTCTATAATCTTGTGATGAGAAAATAAACGTTATTATTGTTACTATTTTAGATAAACTTTATGTTTCTTGATTGAATTCCAAGTAATCAATAAATATGTACATATTATCTTTTTGCTCCGTGGCTTAGCCCGCGTAAATTTCCCACAGGAACAATTATTTTTCCGGGATGAAAGGTACCCTATGTCCTTCTCCACACTTCAAATACATATGCAAACTTCAAGAAGATTGGTTGAATATATAGAGCGTGAACAGGTAATAATTAAACAAACTTACTTTCGCATATATAATATTAGTTAGGATAGGTATCTAGTATAGGCAATATTCCAATTGTTCGCTTCTGTTCCCTATATTTCAATAATTCTTCCGATTTAATTGAAGCAATTGGGAATTCGAATTAATTAGTTCATAATGGTCAAACCTTTGACATATGATCCCACTGAACTGCAAAATAAATAGATATTGGACTCGCTTCTTCCAGTTTATAGGAATGTCCCAAACTGAAGATAATATCAGCGTACGGGAATTAGTTAAAGTTACATTAACTTCTAGGTAAGTATATTTGACTGTTAGTCGGTATTCTGTAAATTGGATTACAAGATTTTTACAAAAAAAAAAATCTAAATTATTTTCAGCCACAATGTTTTATTGTCATCAGACAGATCTTGCATTCAACGAATAACAAACATAAATGTTCATACAGTAAATTGTTGAAGAGTTCCCACGTGATGGGAGCTGATTCTAGGTGCACCATCAGGTCATGCGTTTTATAGCAATTAATATCAATGAAACCGAAGCAACGGGCAAATTTTCAACTTTGTAGGACCAGCATAATGTGGTGAAATTTAACTTGCACGATTTAATTACAGACAGACACCGAGGTGGGTGAAACTAAATAATTTCTTGTTGAATAGATTGACTAACTCTCTTTATTTTATTCTTTTTCTGTATGTTTCGTAATTTATTCTGTGAGATCTAAACTTATGTTTTGTTTTGTTGTGGTTTATTCTTGACTTGAGAATTCACAGTTTAACCGTTAATTGTAACTCTAATAAGTTAATCTTCCATATATCTTAGAAAGCACTTTGTAGTTCTTTCGATCCGCCAGTTGTAAAACATTATGGTTACACACTATCGCCGATTGTACGTGTTTTATTTAGGGCAATGAAAATCCAGCAACGTTAGTCGAATCCGCCACGGAACAAAGTTTAACGAACTGTTCAGCAATAGTGTACTTATAGCAAAAGTCGTTAATTGAATCTAGTCAGCTCACACAGCGTGTGGCAAAATCTGAGATGCGGGATTCATAGTCTACTTTGACTGAAACTTTTCACTTTAAACTCATTTCAAAATATTGTTTCAGATGCAGGCGTGAGATGGATCCCATCGTACTGCGCGTTGAAAGAACTTAGTGTATCCGACTGTACCGGGGTCACGGACTTTGGCTTATACGAACTGGCCAAGTTGGGTCCAGCATTGCGATACCTTTCTGTGGCTAAGTGTACTCAGGTTTGTAACTATCATTTGTTTATTTTTTAATGTTTTGACTGTACCGGATTTCGGTTTAACGAAGCAGCCAAGTTAGGGTCAGAATTGACATACATTTCTGTAGCTAAGTGTACTCAGGTTTGGCTGGCACGTTGACTACAACAAGCCTAAAAGATCTCTATTAAAAGCTTATGTCAAAAGTAAAATACAGTAAAAAAACTCATTTACCATTTTGCATAACCGTTAAATACCAATAATTGACAACGTTGCTAAAAAGAAGGGCCCAAATATTTGTGATTTTCACACAAGGACTTCGAATTATTAAAGGGTGTAAATATTCCTGATAGGTATTTGCAAGTTGAAAATAAGGTTGGTATTTGCAACCCTTCTGTAGTCTACACGGGGTGATAGTGTAAACACCTTCAGTAAAGAAAGAAAACAGCTGACCTTAGTATTTTGCGAATTTTATTTTGGGTTGCCTGAATTGGGGTACAATTTGGCTTACTGTTTCTCGTTTTATAATAGTCAGAGAGGCGACATTGTTTTTGTTTTCAACTTTTTTTACTGGTGGTAATATACTATTCCAAGCTCAAATCTAAAACTTTAATTAATGAAAAACACTTAATTGTATTTTTTTTTATTATACTATTGATGTGTCCCACTGCTGGGCAAACCTTCTTCTTCCTCTTACTGGAAAATCATTATTTTTCAGGTATCAGACTCGGGAATAAGAACTCTAGCGCGGCGATGTTACAAGCTGCGTTATTTAAATGCTAGGGGGTGCGGGGCTTTAGGGGATGATGGTGTGGAGGCTGTAGCCAGGGGATGTTCGCGACTGAGGGCGTTGGACCTCGGGGCTACTGACGTCTCTGACGCTGGGCTTCAGGTGAGAACCGATGGCTTTGACTAATTGTTCAAAATGTTTTAATTAAATATTAGGACAAATCCCACAGATTGAGCTAGCCCCCGAGTAAGTTCTAGACTTGTGTTGTGGGAGACTCAACGATACAATATTTTATAACATAATATATAAAGATATATAGATAGATAAATGGTAAGCCCTTCTGGCATAATAGGGACCAACACTGTTTGAATGAGTTTCTTTCGGCATTTCTTCTCAGCAGTGGTCGTTCCGAAATGCTAGTAGTTTGTAGCTTTGGTAAACATCATTTAATTTAGATTATGACGTGAAAAAGTGCCTGTGAAGGCCTAATTTCTGAATAAATGATTTGATTTTGATTTGATTTTGATTTTGATAAAGATCCAAGACTCGGGCCAATCAGAAAAATATCATTTTCCACAATGACCTTACTGGGGACCGAACCTCTCTGTTCAGAGGCAAGCACTTTACCACTGCGCCACCGAGGTCGTCAATTAATCAGGAATCACTATATAATCTGGAATATGTGCTAGTTTTTATGTTAGCGGCCCGTCTCGGCTTGTCTCTATCATTCATATATACATTCATACATTATATATACACCTAAATCGTCCTATCGATCACGCTATCACGCTATATATATTAGTGAAAACCGTACAAAAGTCCGTTTGTTAGTTATTTTAACTTTTTCCAGGTTCGAATTATAATATGTAGGTAAGGATGTAAGTGAGTGTAGTTTTTAAAATTGGAAAACTGTAATCACTCTCACAACTAATTGTAGGCCACTTTAATAATACTGATACGATATTTTACGTCTTCAAAAATTTTATTAAATTATAAGCGGTGGTGGTGTAATGGTTAAGACACTCGCCTGTGGATCGAAAGGTCCCAGGTTCGAATCCTACTCGTGCCACATAGTTTGTATACCAATCTGACTCATGTATAGTAGTTTTCATCGACCACCAATTGCTTCCGGTGAAGGAAAACATCGTGAGGAAACCTGCACACTGGTTGATTCTTATTAACTTGTGTGTGAAATGGAGAAGGCAATGGCCATTTATAATGCCAAGAAAGTTGTTGTGTTTGTTTCATTCCACGTAATAACCACGACCCTCAGCCATGAGGAATACGACTATGAAGAAGATTAAATTATATAGGTGACCGCGTGACCGGTATACCTCACTCATATATCGAATACAGCATTTTATATTAGGTATACAAGAAAAAAATTATCTTATGTTCCTTCCATCTTCAGATCCTGGCCAGATGCTGTCCAAACCTGAAGAAGCTAGCTCTGCGCGGCTGCGAGCTGATCGGGGACGATGGTCTTGAAGCTGTAGCCTACTACTGCAGGGGTCTCACGCAGCTGAACATACAGGATACCCCCGTGTCATTGCGGGGGTACCGCGCGGTGAAGAAATATTGTAAAAGATGTGTGATAGAACACACTAACCCTGGCTTTTGTTGATCTTTGAGGATATTGAATATTGTATTTTTAAATTGATATTTTGTATGTTATTTTTAACCCCCACGCAAAAAGAGGGGTGTTATATGTTTGACCGCTAAGTGTGTCTGTTTGTCTGTCTGTGAAAGTGGAACCGTGCTCATATACAGGTGAACCGATTTGGATGCGATTTTTTATATTCGATAGCTAATTTTTATGCGGCGGTTCTTGGATACGTTTGATCAAAATCGATTCAGCCGTTCAAAAGTTGTAACGAAATGAATATTTAAAGTGGTTTTTTTTTATTTGTCTCACAAATTATCTTGATAATTAATTTATTATTTATTAGCCAATTTATTTATTTATTAGCCAAGAAGTTGTGGGTGGTGACAGATGGGATTTTATTTTGTCGATTCTGTTATACCGACCTTTTAACTCGCGCGCGCAAATTTGTGCGCGGTAAATGTCACTCCCCTTGGCTCGAAACGCGCACACATTTGACATATACTAAATTAAGAAGGCTGTTATTCTTTATTTACCTTTTCTGTGTCATATGTAGTGTCTATGGAAGAAAAAGAGACAAGATAAACTGCTCTTTAATTTGATACCATAAACGATACCATACGTTCAGAAACAGAAGTTCGAGAAAAAATATTCCGAAATTCAGCTTTGTAATTTTACATTTTTAACGAAAGTTTTGTTCAAGATTATGCGAATACTACCGTTTTTACATAAAAACAAATGATTAGTCTTAATAATAATGTGTTTGTCAACAAAATTGCATATATTTGTCAAAGAATAAATAAGTAATATTTGAGCTATATTTTTGAACGTGAAGGTACTAACTAGAAAGCGCACTTTTTGACAAGTCACAATGTAAATTTTATTTTTGTATATTTTACATTTTAACGCTTCTGTAAAAGTTTTTTTTTAAATATCTTGTTTAATTAGGATAAATCCCATGAAGTTTCAACAATTATATTTGCGTGAAAAAAAATACAATAATTACTTTTGCAAATCAATATTTTTTTTCGATATTTCGCCATGACAGCTTCAGAACGAAAGTAAGTAAAGTTAAACGTAATCTCTCCGAGCGGAAGGGATTAACTAATTGTATTAATTTACTCCCTTTACGTACTGAGAGGTATTGGTAGAATACAAAGGAAAAATCGTTTTTTGTGAACACATTTGAACTTTGAACGGGGGACGAATATACTTTTCACATCCGAATTTTACTATTCGATAGGTATCGAATTTAATAAATTTAGTAACATATTAGCGTAGAAAAATAAATGTCAAAATTAAATCTGAACTATTTATTCTCAATAAAAAAAACAGGGTTAGAACTTGTTTCTGGTAATTTTAATTTTTTTTGGAAGAAAATGGTGTAATGATTTGTATAAAATATCAAAAATATATTTTTTATTGTCTATGTAGGTAAAATCCTTTTAGTTGTAATTTGTATATAAGAATTATTTTATAAATTACATCTACAGATATATTTAAATGTGTAAATGCTTTAATATTTTTAGGTTTCTTTACAAATTACAATACAATTATTTTCCCCCTAATTTCTATATATTTCAAAGACGATATATAAAATTATTAAAATACTAAATATACAAAAAATATACTGGGGCCTTTGACTATTTATCAGATCTGTGCACCAGTAGGTACACTGTGCCATATATTTAGAATCCAAAATACACAAAACTACATATTAAAGAGTCTTTAATATATGTCTGACAACCAGGGATACCGACGACAGTACGAAGTGGAGACGAAAAAGTAGGAAAGCGGACTCTGGGCTCCGACGCTCAATGGCTGAGGAAGAAACCGGGAACACGCTCAAATGAGACAGAGAAAGAGATTTTACTACGAACTTTTTTATTTATAGCCAACTTTTCGTGCGACGTTGCAGTCGCCGTGATTGTTGAATTATATTCCGTTAACTTATATGTGGTTATGTATACAAAGCATAAAAGTTTGATAAATCCTGTACTATCGCTAAATGAATTATATAGGTATAGATCATATCTATACTATTATTATAAAGAGGTAAGCGTTGTATGTTTGAGGCGAGTAATCTCCGAAACTACCGAACCGATTTCAAAAATTCTTTCACAATTAAAAAGTTACATTATCCAGGATTGCTATAGGTTATATTTTATCTCAAAATTCCCACGGGAGCGAAACCCCGGGCAATATCTAGTAGTATATAAACTGAAGTTTTTAGTAACTAAAAGCCTGAGATGAGAATTGAATCAACTTAAAAATGTTATGTAGGGTGTATTTATTTATTTTAAATCTTATAAATATGTAATTATGCTGGCAATATCTGGTATTGTTATAGTGTAAATTTATAATGTCTTTAAGTCGATTGCCATTGTTGTTTTAGTTTTAACGAATAAATTATACTTCTTAACATGGATTCATTATTTTTATTTAACTCCTATTAATGAAAATAAATAATTATTGTTTATCATTTGATTTAATTATTTTATATGTGTATTAATTACATGCTTATGAGGTATTCAACAAAACAAAAAGTATATTAGAAAATGTTGATGACTATAGACCGCGCCATGGAAAAAGTCCCGCTATCGCTGACAACAGCAACGTGATCGATCTATTACTGATAGTAAGAATATGTGGACATAGCTCCATATATTGCCGCGAGATTTCTACTACCTACTTGGTACATTTATTTTAACAATTTTCCTTTTGTTCAAACTTCTATAACATGTATTTCGACTTTGTGTGGATATTATTCAGTTTCTCTTTGCATAGCACGATTTTATTGCATTGTTTCTGACAAAGGAGTCTAATTTGGAACTATTCCACTATATACGTCGTACATTCTAAACTCGCCATGACTTAGATATGTAGACTAATAAGCTTTAACACAAAATATGGTATGTGATTACTGTATTGTATACAAATTCATACCTTTTTGTCTTTCGTTTACTCGTGCCGCATGTAATTGTATACCAGTCTGATTCAAGTATAGTTTTCATCGACCAACACTTGCTTCCGGTGAAGGAAAACATGGTGAGGAAACCTGCACACTGGTTGATTAACTCGTGTGTGAAATTGAGAAGGCAATGGCAAACCACTCCATTAATATCGCCAAGAAAGTTGTGTGTGTTTCATTTCACGTAATGACCACGACCCTCAGCCATGAGGATTACGACTATGAAGAGAGACATGCGTGACAGATCTTAGGATAAGGATATGATTAGGTATTTCTAGGGGAAAAATTACGAAAATGACATTTTGAGAAAAATGACATTTTGACTGCAAAAATGACATTTTGAGAAAGTAACATTACACACCACGCAAAAAAGTATGTTTTTTGCCATTCGCCTACGGAACCCAAAAAACGATCTTTCTTTACTTGTCCAACTTCAAGAAGTATCCAATACATAACAGAACATTTGAATTTTGTCCACAAAATATATTTCTTCCGGAAAGTGAAATCGATATCTGAAATCACGTCGCCGACAAAATATAACCAGCACTTGTGATAACACGGTTTATATTAAAATGCCTTATCAGTGCGTATAAATTCACTAACTGAATTAATTGACTAGTATCTTATCAGGGATCTCTGTTGCGTCACTTATTTTGGGTTATTCACTAAGTGACAGGTGTTTGACCATTTGACCACACTCACGGTCAGAGTGTGGTCAAATGGTTAAACACGAAAAATCTTTCATCTTTCCGCGAATACATACGAGGTTGTGACGTCGCGAAGCTTGAGATCAGGGTAAAACATTAACCTCAAAATTAAAAAAAAATCTTTTTTTACAACCTAATTTTGCCAGAGGTCAACCCTCCTTGAGAATGTTATTGTTGCCTCAGCTAACAAGACTCACATATTCCTGTGTTCCCGGTTACATTCGGAGCTGTGAAGCCTCAAAGCCCAATGTTAGCGTAAAAAAATTGACATTGAAGTTGGAAGATATAGCTATAATTTTACAACAGGCCGTCGTCTGACGTCAATCCTCTTTGGGAATACTATTGTTGTCTATCAGCTGTTAAGGCTTTGTTTCCCTTAGTCGTCTCGTACGACATCCGCAGTGGACTTGTTCTCACACACTCTTTTATTTGTTTTTATGGTAGCGGTAAATGTTTATTTTTTTATGCTCCGAATTTGCAATGAATTTGAATAGTTTGATGTGTTTTATTACTTTTCTAACTGATCAAGATTTTTTATTATCAATAGTAGTTTGAGCCAACACTGCTGTCAGGTTTTATTCATGTCGTATAAAGGCAATTGACATGACTATTATAAGGCTACCTATCACCATCTTGTGGTAAGTAGTCGCATAAATTACTAGCGAACTAAACTAAGTACAAAATCATTTGCTAATAAGCGTGGACAGCTTCGTGTGGTCACAGGTCACACAGTGAATAACCCATTATTTTCATATGGTCAAACCTATTGGAATTTTTATACAATACTCTTGAAATGTTGTTTCCGATTATTAATTAATAAAAGCGCATATCAAGTGTATCTAATTTATTATAGCCTCAGCTAATTAATAAAATTATATTTATATTCATTTAATCCACATTTATTTCTAAATATTACATATATTTGTAAACGCATAATTTTCACATTTGATCTTAAAACTATTTACAAATTTATCTATCTAGGCATTGTGATATAAATTCGTCGAATTCATTGATAAATTTCTTACCATCAAGAGCTTTTATTGATTTGGCTGCATTGTAATATGTGCTATTTTTGTTTAATTCGAGATTTGTGATAGTATTAAGAGAATTGAAATAGGATTAAAATAAGAAAAGTAAATTCATATAGGTAGGTATGGTAAGTTTTGATAGTAGCCTAAAGTAGCCTATCAAAACTTACCATGTCTTCCGGAAAACAACATCACGAGATAACCAGATGACGTCACTGTCAAATGCTAACCACTCGTGAGAATTGCGAGGAGATTCATTCAATGTGTTTAGTTGCTCTCTGATCCACTCTTGTCTATGGTCTGACGAAGATAAATATATATTGACAAAATCACACAGAGTTAGCCTCAAAGTAAGTTCGAAACTTGTGTTATGAGATACTAATTCAACGATACTATATTCTATAACATATATAAATAAACGTCCAAGACCCATATCAATCTGAAAAAGATCATTTTCAGATTAATTTATTGCAGTGTCACAAGTGGAAATGAAAGATGTTTTCCATGTTGACCTGACCGGGGATCGAACCCGGGACCTCCAGTGTCCGGCGTGATGACCATTAGGCCACGGAGGTCGTCACGAAGATGTCGAAGACCACGCGGACCGAGTGGAGAAAAATAAATCAGTCAAAATATATTTGAGATCCTCCTACAACATTGAAAATCATGTGAATCGCAAAAGCTTAGAATCCATACTATTATATAAAGTTTTTCCGTCTGTTCCGCTTTCACAGCTAAACCGCTAAACCGATTTTGATGAAATTTGGTATGCGTGTAGTTTCATATATATTTATTTTATCTATGGTGTTGTCAATGACACCCGTTCAAACACAGGCTAGTTCTTTTTTCAAAAATCAATCCCCAAAGACTTTGTAGTTGATTTGTATGAAAATTAATTATTCTGTCAGAAATAACTATTCTAGGCTTACGAAGTCGCGGGTAAACTGCTAGTAGGATTAGAAACATTTTTAGGTAATAGTAAAATATTGGAAGGATATAATATTATAAAAAGTTTGTGTGTCGGAGTATGAGGACCGAGTATGGTTGACTTGATATACAATCGATTGATTTCGATGAAATTCGTCACACGCGCGTCGCCAGCCCTGAATTTATCTTTCATCGAAAAAAAAATGTACTCGTAGCTACGTTTCAAACAATAATCTGAATACTTTAGCATTTATAATATCAGTAGAAAGTAAGATTTGGCATCAGAATCTGTATTTTCTAAGCGTCTAAGTCTCGCAGGGGCCGAAGTTCACTTTATCAGTTACCTCCTATTTTTTCTGGCATTTACAAAAAAAAAAAAAAACACCGACCCAAAATATCGAGTAACACGATCGATCGAACATTTTCGTTTGTAAATTTGCTTAAAACCAACGAAAAATATTAGAGAAAATTGTTGAAGTGAACTTCGATTGCGTGACAGTCGAGCTCTTCAGCTGGTAAATGTTGCCAACGGGCCCATTGCCTTGATGTAACGCGTTTGAGAAGATTTTTTATATATAACACGCATAGTTAAAAAAAAAAGATTGGTTAATGAGCAGCAGTAATTCAAAAAAATATGGATCTATTGGTTGTTTTAATGGCCAAACCGAGTTCAACTAACGAAACAAATTAATTCTATCCCTAGTTCAACTAATTTTAGCCCCGATGTGGAGGGCAGGACAGATTTAATAATAACAAACGAATTTATAAATAACTGCTCTGCTTTAAGTTGGATGTTAGCTCTGTGATTTTTGTTTTATTTTTAACCAGATATTAAGAGAAATTATTTTTATATGATATGATTCTTATTCTTTAACTTTTTGTAGCATTAAACTTGGTCTTTGAGTCTCGCAACTCTTGGCTCTGTTAGCCCCTAAGGCATAAAAACATGATATGTGTAACTTTTCGAAGGAAATGAATAATATATTACCATCCAATATACCTTATGGAAATTTAAAAAGTGGCTCGAATAAAGGTTGCCCATAACGCAGCAGTTGATTGATGTGGCTTAAATATCACGATAAAAGAAAATTCATAATTCAATTCAATTAATTTTCTTTTTTCATGATATTTAAGCCACATAACTATATCCACCAACCACTTTATTATTCAAAGAAAGGATCTCTTTTAATTTCATGTGGATTTATAATATTAATTTGATAAATAAAAAAGGAAGATTTGACATCGTTGCAAATAGGTAGTTAATTGAAAAATTACTTTAAACATCTTTTATCCCAGAAATTCGTATGAAAACTTAACTGGATTTTTTAAGACAACGCATTGATTAGGAATACAAAATAAAATTTACGAAACAGTTTTTTCATTACTTAATGAAATAGGCTTTTGATACTTTTTTCGTGACAAGACTAAGAAAAAATTTAATTCTTTTTCTCTATCCCTAAATTAAGACTATATCTAAAGCGATATCTATAGATAGCTATACTTAAACTTATTTTCAATTATTGCTAAAGTTAATGATATTTCTGTAATCTTATTACCTATATTATAATAAGATTACAGATACGATGTTGCTATCAGAGGTTTTAGTATCTTTCGGTGTGGCGTACGGGACGGCCGCGTGTTACGTCCATTTTGCGTTCCGTTTCACGACACGCGTGTTACATCAAATTAATTTTAACTGTTCATGTGATTTTGTGAAGTGTTTCTTATGAATTGTGTGATTTATGTGACAATCGGTAACGGTAAGTTAAAATTTTGGTGTTTACGTTTTTGCCTCAAAGTTTTATTGAGCATTAATATAATAATATGTCATTTTATTTCACGTTATAACTTATGTGAAGTTTACAGCAAATGCAATTCATACGATAGCTTCTCTCCCGTGGGAATTTCGGCATAAAAAGTACCCTATGTGTTATTCCAGGTTATATTCTACCCGTGTACCGTGTAATTTCATAACAATCCAGCAGATTTTGCGTGAAAGAGTAACAAACATACACACATACAACTTCACAAACTTTCGCAAGTATAATATTAGTAGGAAATAGGATAGGATTAATAGGATACACAATACACATGACACAAACATACATATTAATTATTGCAATTCTATGGAAAAAATTATCTACTGATAAAAATCTTAAATATGTTCAATAATACTGTTAACAAATTATACATTATTTATGAAAGATATTATATTTAGCTTTGTACTTAAAGGACAAAATTATCGAATTGCCATGAATCTGCCAGATTTTAGTAATATTTCCAGAAATATTCGTGAAAACTCCAAATATATTGGTAATTTTTGTGGTTTTTGAAATAGATTATTTTATTTGAAATAACATCAATGTTATTGCAATGTAGTTGTGTAAATTTCAATGTAATAATATAAAAATATGTAGCAAAAAATCGGAACAAAACTACGAAATTTAATACATTTACAACACTTATAATATATATAGTAAATAGTCCTTACAGTAATATCTACAATAGGAATTTAAAATATGAGAAACCTTTATATAATCGCTCAAGCTCACTTATCACTCTTCAAAAAGCAGTTTTAAGTATTTGTCGCAAGTTTTTACATTAAATGGTAAGAAAGGTAAAAGGAAAGTAGTTTTACTATTTTGATTTTTGTCCGTACCTATGTAGCTAAACGGATTTTTAATGGATGAGGATAAATTCTGACACGCATTTGACTATATATTTGGTTATAGAAAAAAATCAATTTATGATTTTTTACTGATACTAATTCTCTATACATTTGAACGATAATCGGCAATATACTTTCGAAATGAGAGCGATAGAGACAGATATCTGTTATGTTTATACTATTCTATATCTTTCATGGGACTCAAGTTATATTTTACAAATAATAGTGCTTCTGAGAAATCTATCTGTTACTCTGTACTAGAGCCCGGACTTTCTTGAAGTGTACACTTTCTTACTTGTTTCATTTTAAACTCAGCCTTTTCTTATTTGTCACTTCCTTTACTCGTCTCATTTTGTTGCACATCAGAAGCTAAAATTACAAAGGGAAGTAAATTCATATCTGCTTTATTGTACCTGTGTATGACATAGATTTAAATTGAAGTTTCTCTCACATGACTGTGTCCTTTGTATGGCTACAGAATCAATTTGTAGCCTCTGAGAAATATATCTGCAAGTTAAAATTTCGCTTGTCCTTTCAAAACAAAATCTCTGTGACAACAATAAAAAATTGTGGCTACAATTATATTTTTGCAATAATCTTGTTTGAATACCGGCAAGGTAGCAATAAAGACTATGTCTTCACAATTCATAGTTCTTTATTGTTTTCATTTGGTGTACATTAGGTAACACAACAAATTGTAACATTTTAAGTGTAAGTTTTTATTATGATATAGCAGATACTAGTTAGAAGAATAATTTTCAACAACAAATTAAGTAAGGATAAACAAACATATTTCGTTGTCGCGCTAACCGCTTGATTTTAAATTAATTTCTGTTTTTATGAGAGCAAAAATGTTTACCGTACGTTTTATGAAATTAACTTACTGATACTTGTTTTTAATACGTGTTGACGTTATTTACTCTCATATCTTCGGGTATTTTCGGTGTCATTCGAAGCTGTGACACCCCTAAACCCCCTTGGGTACCGCATGTCAGCTATACCTGTGATTTTATGACCGAATCGAACTTATACCGATGAAATTACTTCGCTTGTAAATTGAGATAAAACCATCGGAAAAAATATGAAATTTATATCGATTGCGTGAGTATCGGGTCCCTGGGAAATTCACGCGGGCGAACCCGAGGTCTAAAGCTTGTTTATAACATAATAGTTATAATGCGTACTCTTTCAAGTATATACTTACCTAATGCAAAATTTTCCCACTCCATCTAAATTTACACAATTGCTGTAATCTCATCGCACGGAACCCCGTGGGACAACCAGGGCAGGAAAATTTGGACAAAACACTTTTTGGTAACCTAACCTCTGAATAAAATACATTTAAGCTCGGAGGTATTCCGTTTTGCGAATCAATTCGAATAACACCTATCGATTCCGTTTGAGAGAATCAGCCATTTCCCACTTGGTATCAGCAATCCTAATTGAGCCTTTTTTTATGCAACATATCATGAGTATTTTTATAACATTGTATTTAACTAGTCCTTTGAATAATTCCACGAGAATTCGACAAATTGTGTATGCGGCATGAATTTTAAATTTAATATAATAAATATCTTATTTTTTCATCCAAATCAAAAATTCCTCCGCACAGGTTTTAATTGAAATTTATTGATTTCACATGAAATGTATCTCTAATTGGTGCGCTGAATGGCATAGCTCTCATTAGGGAGGATCAAATGTTTCTGTCGACATTTTTGTGCGATGTCAAGTACAAGGGATGCAAGAGAAAATGTTTTTCTCTTTGTTGATGTAATTACACTTTCATATTAATTTGTCCTTTTGAGAAGTTTATTTGTTACACAAATTACAAAACCCCTGACTTTCAATATTCATTTTGCTACAACTTTTATGGCTAAACCGATTTTGATCAAACTTAACTATGAACCACCGCATAAAAAACACTATGCTTACACGATATGTTTTCTTTCTCACAATGTTTTGAAAAACATCATGAGAAAGCAAGCGGTGAGCTATGAAAACTACTACTAGGTATACACGAGCCAGATTGGTACGTGTATACAAATTCATGTAGCACAAGAAGGATTCGAACCTGGGACCTTTCGATGGCGGATGGTTGTAACCACTGGGATACCACAGTTTCATGACTGAGGTTCGTAGGTTTCACACTATTGCCGTAATCGGACAGAACACTGCGTAATTTGTATGAGTTACTGTAAGGAAAAAGCAATGTGTACTATATCGGACAAACTTGTGTGGAGCATAACACCCTTCGTTTCGCATCAAGGGTTCATGTCAAATCTTTAGATCTTCCACAATGGCAGACACCATCGGAACAGATAGCTAATCTACACTATTCTATATCTACGATAGTTTCTATCAATCCTAACTTTTTATAACCACACTAACACAAGTTAGTTTACCAGGATTACTTTGAAACGGTGGTGGTGTAATGGTTAAGACCGCCCGCTTGTGGATCGAAAGGTCCCAGGTTCGAATCCTGTTCGTGCCGTATGTTTGTATACAAATTAGACTCATGTATAGTAGTTTTCATAGACCGCCACTTGCTTCCGGTGATGGAAAATATCGTGAGGAAACCTGCACGCTGGTTGATTATTAACTTGTGTGTGAAATGGAGAACGCAATGGCAAACCACTCCATTAATAATAAATAATAAATAAATAAATAAATATATTAGGACAAATCACACAGATTGAGCTAGCCCCAAAGTTCGAGACTCGTGTTATGGGATACTAACTCAACGATATTATATTTTACAACAAATACATATATAGATAAACATCAAAGACCCGGGCCAATCAGAAAAAGATCATTTTCCATCATGACCCGACCGGGGATCGAACCCGGGACCTCTAGGTTCAGTGGCAAGAACCTTACCACTGCGCCACCGAGGTCGTCATAATAGTAATAGCCATTAATAGTGCCAATAAAGTTGTTATGAGTGTTTTATTCCATGTAATGACTACGATCCTCAGCCATGAGGAATACGGCTAAGAAGAAGATCACGTTGGTAACATATGTACATTGCACATCCAGATAATCCATGTTTAATGTTTTAAAAATTTGTTTGTATTTTGGTGTGTGGTTTCGTCCTAGAATAGTACCAATCCGTATCTTATAGTGGATGTCGTACGAACATAATAAAATCAGAACAGAATATTAAATATTCAGAACAAAAAATATATAGCTTACCGACATAACAAATTTCGAACGCAAAAAAAATCTTGGAACTGCGAATTTCTCTGTGACACATCACACATCTGTGTTCAATTAAAGTTCAATCGATAGCCGGTTGGTGGCACCGTTAACTTGGACGTTAACTTTAACCTGCGCACAAAAAAGTTCGCCATTTTATATAAACGGTGGCAGTGAGCAAATTAAAGTTAACGTCACAGTCGAATGGTGCAACTGACCCTAAGTCTCTACCTTTGATATCGCATACAGCAGATTATAATCACTATTTAGATCCGATCAGAAATCCCTTTCGAAATCGAATGCCCAATACCCATTACTACCATCCGTCAATTAATAAGTTAGGGTTGTCATTTACAGTTACGACCTTAATTTACAAATATAGATAGTAGTTTATGCTGTTGGTTATTCAGACTTAATCGATTTTGTTAGTAACAATGAGATCTTAACCCAACCAGTGTTTCCTCACGTTTTTTTCCTTCACCGGAAGCAAGTGGTGGTCGATGAAAACTACTATACATGAGTGATTGGTATACAAACTCATGTGGCACGAATAGGATTCGATCTGGGATTTCAATCCATAGGCGGGCGCCGTAACTATTACAGCACCACCGCTTTAATATATGTATACATAACAGTTATTATTTATCAGTGCTATTTAATAAAAAAATGGGATATCTTTGATAAATATATACTGCTATTTAATTTCCAATCGGTAACAAATCTCTCTCTATAGGGTACGATAAGAATGGCATGACTTTTTATGATAGAAGCGCCTAAAAAAACATTAAAAATAATACTGCCAAAATACTAAATACCCGTTCCGTACGATGAAAAATAAAATGCAACATAAAATTTAATCCTTTGTCATATCGACGTCATATTTTATATTTTTAAATAGGTCGACGCGACATGACAGTCGATTCGGCCTCTCGGCCTTCCAGACTGACCCTTATCACTGGCTATTCAATGTTTCAAATTATAGTTCACGCAAAGTGAAAGCATTTTTCGGCGATTATAAAAAAGGGGGAGATTTATAACTATATAGCCTGCTATTTATTTATCCGGAATAAAATAAATAAAAAAGCTAAATCATTGACTATTAAAAAAGGTTTTATTGCTTTTCAAAATATTCGCCGTTATATGACCGATGCACTTTTGCGTTCGATTTCCATATAATTAAATAATTTACTATAAATATGTAGTGTATGCGTGGGTGGATTCATGAGGAAGGTTTACATATACCTACCTATTTGTACAGTCAACAGCACATCAAATCACCTCGCATGAACCTCTATGGCGCGGTAATAGCGGCGAGCTTGCAATGAATTTGTATAGGTTGATGTGCTGTTTCAGTTTGTTTCAGTTTCAGTTTCAGATCGTGTTAATAAAAGTAAATTATAAAAAGTTACAAAGTTGTAAATCAGTAAAATAAATTTAATCGATATGTCATTTACATTTAAAAGCAGATTCTCAATTTAGTCGCGAAGTTTTATTATAATATTATGTAAATTGTTGATTCAGCTTTACAGCTGAGAAACAACAAGACGCCAGATGTCAGCTTATAAAATCACATCAACAGAATCTAAAAATAAAAAGGTTTATTTTTTATGCCGGTTACGGGCTTCATGGCGTTACAGCCGCGAGTAAATCGGGAGTACGAGAAGGAGAGATTAATTTAAATTGTATTCGGTGTGTTTCTAAGTTCAGTAGCGTCTGATAGTAATTCAAACTTTAGCATTTATATTAAAACTAGCGGTTCGCATCGGCTTCGCACGGATATACAACCCTTCCTCTTGATATCCTCGATATATATATATATATATATATATAACCGCATAAATATTCGTTGAGATCTCTAAGAGTTTTAAAGATCTAAGCATAGTAGGAAGCGGGAAGCGACTTTGTTTTACATAAGTGGTTCTCAGAGCGTGGAGCGCGGCGACTACGGCGCTGTCATTATAATTTTTCAAATTTTAACAAAGACAAGAATTAGTTTAACTATCTTTTAAAATAAATGTCACTTTTATGAATGAATAATTTTGGAAATAATTCCTATTTCAAGCAAAATTGACGGATCGTAATTACAGCGCGGTCACACCAATTGGTTTTCATTAAAGTATAAATAGATTATAATATTTATACCAATTTGTACTGTCCATTAAAATAAAATTATTACAGATAAGATATATACAACAGATATAGTAAATTTTGAAGAACTCACGATGAGTTGTTGACCGATAGGTTCGATATTGAAATTATGCATGTTTATAATCTTGTCAATAATAAATTGATGATTCAAGAATGACTTAGCTTATTTAAATACTATTTCAATGGAAACTCGTACAAGTTACTTAAGGTCCGTAAGTAATTTTCCATATGTTATTTACATTCCCGATACGCGGTCCGATTTCCTTTGTCCGACTGATCGGACGACATAGACTAGTTATTATGTGCAAGAAAGTAGTAGTACACGTAAAAAAATCCCAGTAGTTCTACAAGTAGTACCATCAGTGGTACTACAAGTAGTACCATCAGTGGTACTACAAGTAGTACCATCAGTGGTACTACCAGTAGTACCACCGGTAAAAAGGGATCCTTACCGCCTTATGCCGTCTTTGCTATCCATCAGGCTGGACTGAGGTCCAACTCATTCTAATCATTAATGGAAAAAAAATTTTTTTTTCAATTCTCAATTCTTTATTTGCATCCTTAATGTGACTAACAGATCTTTCTTATATATAATAACATTTAAGGAACCTTTTTATATTTTTCATACAAACATTCAGAACAATTCAAAAATTACCCATCCGCTATCTCCGGGCTTGTGAAGATAATTTAAAAATTAAGCTATATTTAAAGACTAATTTCAAATTATAGATAAACAGTAATTTATTTTTTATTTTATCTCTAAATTTATTTAGATATAATACAATACAAAATCCATAATTGCACGTATAACTTGAAAATTTCATTTTTTTGTGTATTTTTTTATACGAATCTGCTGAGGTTTTTTGACCGTAATTAAAAAAAAAACATTGTATATCGTATATTTGTTTTGACAAAATTACCGAAAAATAAACTTGATCCTAAACAAATAAACGGTAAACACTCAACGGGACGCATTAAACTCAATGTTTCTTCGTGGCTCCGATAGATTCAAATATGGGACATAAACACATGGAAGTGAAGACAAATATGCGATAAATAATGTAAACATATTTTTATATCGTGGGGCTTCGCCCTAAAATAGGACCACTATCCTGCCGTAGATATCATATGACGTGACACATAGCTAAGGCAGCTGATAGGCATTCTCAAGGAGGGTTGGCGTCTGGCAGGCGGCCGGTTGTAAAATCACAGCTCACAATGACTCCGAGTTGCGAAACCGAAAATATGCGGAGATGAAAAAGAGAGAAGTAAACGTATTTTTAATTATTCAATATCGGTTTTCACAGTGAGACGCGGGCAACCATTCACAGTGTGATATTTTGAGACTAGGACAACCATACTGCAATGTGATTGGTGTTGTTTATTGAACACAGATAATAATGGGTACATGTAGGTCTTATAAATAGGCTGTATAGAGGCATTGTGCCCAGAATGTCGGCAGCATTTCCCCGCTGTACTGCCAGACTTATACACTAAGCAAACTCGATGAAACGAATGAAACGCTGATAGTTCCGTCAAAAATATCTTGGCTTCAGGGCCCCATTGTCTCCAGGTTAGCTGCGTCCCAGTGCGAAAAGATTCGATAGTGGAAAGTGAATTGTAAACCCACACTACAGCCTAACTGGCAATTAAATTCATATAGAGGAGACGATATTAGTTTATTATTTTTCACCCGCATAGTCTGTGTGACCCAATGGTTGACTGTTAGATAATGCTTTTAGCATAAAGTCCACCATTTGTACTTTTAAGTACTAATTGTATATTGTGCAATAAATAAATAAAATCCACTTAAAAAAAACTTAATTGTATCGTGTTAACCATTACCGATTAATAAAGCAAATAATAGATACCTATCCCTTGTTTTTTTACCGAAAACGGTGGATTAGGTACGATTAGGTGCACAGGATCTGTCATGATATAAACAAGAGACCTATTTAAAGCGAATGTCATGGATTAGGTACGAAATTACATAGGATACTGCTAATAACTGCTGTTAAAATTAAAATATCTTAGAGAGAGAAAAATACATAACGAAATTAAATACGATACTGCTAATGTTAAAATTAAAATATCTTAGAGGGACAAAAATACATAACGAAATTAAATACGATACTGCTAATGTTAAAATTAAAATATCTTAGAGAGACAAAAATACATAACGAAATTAAATACGATACTGCTAATGTTAAAATTAAAATATCTTAGAGAGACAAAAATACATAACGAAATTAAATACGATACTGCTAATGTTAAAATTAAAATATCTTAGAGAGACAAAAATACATAACGAAATTAAATACGATACTGCTAATGTTAAAATTAAAATATCTTAGAGAGAGAAAAATACATAATATTGTATGATTTACGAATTCGAATTGTGTTTGTATAGGATAAGTGGCGTTGATTGTACAAATAGGGTTTCTGGCGTGATTTCCCACGAGACGCAAAAATATACATAGCTATAGTACGCAATCTAAAAATCTTCTTAGTGATCATTAGTGGAATACATTCAAGAGAACAAAAATAGATGCATGCGCACATTAATTTATTAATAGACCAAATGGATTTCGTCTAAACAATGTGCTGAACTCATTCGCACCTTTTTCAATGATTGATTGGATTTATTGCTTGGTACTGGTTTCCACAATATATCGTCCTGTGAATGTCGTACGAGGCGACCAAGTAGATACACAAATTAAGTATGATTTTATTTTATCCCAGCAAGGGCGTTATGATAGACCAGATGTTGCCCGGGGCTTCGCTCCCGTGGGAATTTTGAGATAAGATATAGCCTATATAAATCTTGGATAATGTACCTTTCTAATGGTGAAAGAATTTTTGAAATCGGTTCGGTAGTTTCGGAGTAGTAGTTACACGCCTCAAACATACAAACACGCACAAAGTCATAAACGCTTACCTCTTTGTAATATAGATGTGTAATGCGATCCCGAGTCTCCTAACAATCGAATTTATATCATAATCGAAGGTAAGAATACTTTCTTACAACTTGTAAAGAACTACTGTTCTTTACAATGACTACGTCGATGACGTCACGACAAGATATAATTTTCAAGTGTGGCATATCAATGTAATCTAAAGTGTTTCACCTACTGACCTGTTTTGTATTGTGCGAGGAGGTGGGTTTACGCCCAGTTTTTTCCCAAACAGTCCGGCGCAAGGTCATGCTAAGAAACTAGAAATATATACAGGAGTAAACATGGAGTAAACCCATCTTATATGATTTCATGAAATTTTTATTTTATTTTTTTAAAAGGTTATCGGCTACATAGATAATATAGCAAAAAAAAAAAAGAAATTAAAAGCCATAAACGAACCTTCCCTTGTATTATCAACATTGGGAATTTATCTTTGTGTTTTTACACATATTGTTAGTTTTTTTAGGGTTTTGATTTTATGGGGTTGGAAATTCGAAACATAAATCAATAATTCTTTGATTTCTGACAAATGACACGTATATAATATGACCCAAATGGAATATTAGTAAATAGTAGAAGAAAAACGCAGTACGTGTTATTTATTTAAACTATGTTACACAAGTAACTGAGTTGTCAATAAGGAATGTTGTCGCCAAACAACAAACGTTTTATATGGTTTATTCTACCCGTGTACCAAATTTCATCGAAATCCTTACAGTAGGTAATTTGTACGTGAAGTAGTAGAATATACTAACACTCATAATTTTCACAAATTCTCATGTTTATATTATGTTTATATAGATTTTGAATAAGAACAAAATAAAGCGTACCTTTTAATTTGGTTTATAACTGAATTAAATTGGACGCCATGTTTGATGATCTAAATAAAGACAATAAAATGATTGAAATTGAAATAAATTGTCTCGGGAATTAGGGTGTCTTGGGCCCCGATCACCCTTCAAACTTCAGCCTTAAATACTTACCAATATGTTAAACTTTATGTTATGATCGCGAATAATTATTTCAATATTTAGTCGAGTTTTCATCTATTTATATCAAGAGGATTGTTTTTAGACAGGTTAATGTTACAGGCTTGACTTGTGTAGGTTCTTCTATTCATTGAAAGTTTAATGACATCCTACACTACACTATTTCAGATTTTCATTTATTTATATTAAAAAAAAACCTTTTTGTTACATCCTATACAGTTATGTAAACGTTTAGTCACATTATATACATTGAAAGATAAATTAGTCACGCCATAATTTTTTTTATGGAAAATTTACTACAACATGTCTTTAACTACAATTTTAAGAATTTTTCCGTATGATATGTCTTCAAAAGGGTTAATTAATATAATTTCTTACTCCAATTCTTAACAGCAAAGGAAAAAAAAACCGGTAAAAGAAATGAGAGAGAGATTACAAAATCGTACCACAAAATATTGATTAATAAGTCTCACAATAAATAAAAAATTTTTCAGGGATAAAAAAAGCACGTAATAAAACTTGATCTCCACAATTGAATAAGAGCCGATGTTATATACGTAACAAGGGCTACCGAACCTACGTAGATATTAAAACCTGTCTGCGGGGAGATTGTTTAATAACGGTAAAACATCTACGGTTAATTTAACTAGCTTTCGTTCTTATCGTGTGAAATAATTAACACTTTGGTTTTATTTAAATCTCCTAATTTTGCTATTAGAAAACTCTTATATCATTTGTAAAAAAAGATTTATATGTTCTCAGGAGGTCTTTTATTTTTCTTTCCACCCGAAGGTTGACTTGAAATTGCCTAGAGATATGTCCGCTACGTTTTATTTTTTGTATGTTTTTCTCTTTTGGCAATAAAAAATATTATTATTATATTATTATAAACAGGTAAACAAGCGTTTGTGAGTTTGTGATCTTGTGATTTTGTGAGTTTTTATGTTTGAGGAGGGTAATCTCCGACACTACCGAACCGATTTCAAAAATTTTTTCACCATCAGAAAGGTACAATTATCCAAGATTGCTATAAGCTATATTTTGTCACAAAACTCCCACGGGAGCGAAGCCCCGTGCAACATCTAGTAAAGAATATTTGTATTGCATTGCTTTCATTGTATATCGTCAGGTAATATAACCATGGCACTTATATTTTCTTACATTGCGAGACCTATATGCTGAAGGATTTGTATGACGCCATTAAATCGATAGCGTCATAATAGTTTCCACTAATTTGATTCGCCGAGTCGACGCGCCAAGATGTCAGGCGTGTAATCCCACCCTGGAATAGAACCATTCCATATCAACTAATTGTTGACTTATGGACAAATAGCCGCCTATCAGCCACCAAGGGGTGGCTGATAGGCGATCCTAGCATTCCCAAAAAGGTTGAGGTCAGACAGGCGGCCAGTTTTGAAATCACAGCCAAATGTTATTACGTTGACACCTGGATTTGTCCATAACTACGAAATCTACCGGGAAGGGAAGATGACAGAGAGAGAGAGATGTTTTCATGGTTCATGGTAATTAAGTAACTTTATATCAGAGAGAGGCAGTGTAATTGGTATGGAAGTGTCTACTGGGTACTGTGGCAAAAGATCCTAGGCCACAAATTAGGGAAAACGAATGTGGCATCCCTGGCGCGGCTGTAAACTCCCTTAGGCTGTTATGACCATCACTAGTAGACCGCATATTTGTCTGCTTGTTAGTTGATTAAAAAAAAACATCATAATTCCTAAACTGGACTAAACCTGTTCGAACGTAAAGCGAAAGACTTGTCATTTCACATTACACTAGTATGTATGAAAATGAAATGACAGATAATGAAGTTGCGGAAAACCCAACTTTCATGTTCCTTCGCTTCAAGGATACATACATACATATATCACCATACACTGACAGATAAAGGTCAGGGGAATTTGACACTTGATATATTTACTATCGGGGCAACAAGACTTTAAAAAAGTACTTGTGAGTTAAAGTCCATATTCTAATCCAGGTCTACCCTACACTTACGAGTAAGTAGTTAAGTACGCTATTGTATTGGAGTCATCTGTAATGCTAGTGTACGTACTGAATAAATAAATAAATAAATGAATAAATAAAAATAAATAAATTTACATGTAGGTGCATAGTTTTCTTATACATATTACACATGCTTTTTAACTAATTTAAAAAATAATAGTAAATAATATATGTAAATAAAACAGTATAGTGTATGACAATTTTAACCCCCGACGTAAAAAGAGGAGTGTTATAAGTTTGACCGCTAAGTGTGTCTGTCTGTCTGTCTCTCTGTCTGTGTACGTGGCACCTTGGGTGAACCGATTTAGATGCTTTCTTTATTATAGCTATTTTGTATGAAAAATCGGGTCATCCCTTCAAAAGTTGTAGCGAAATGAATATTGAAAATCGGGGTTTTTTTTTAATTTGTCTAACAAATAATCGGATTATATCAGGGATCGATAGAATTGCCTCGATTATATCAGGGTATGTCCAATTGTCCAGTATATTCTCATTTTCAGAAGTTGGAAATATGATGGGTAAAACCCATCTTTGCTCTGGCTCCATCTATGCCCTCTGCTCTGTGACAATGTGTTTTAATAAAAATGCGTTGAAGTTTTCGAAAAAGAAGAAATAAAAAAAAAACAATAATTTAAGTAGAACGTGTATCAAATTACTTTACTTTGGAACAAAAATTTTAGATGTCATGTTAATTTAGTTAAATGCTTTTTATCTGTGTATATACAAATTTCCAATGAAATTAGCTTGTTCGTGTGTTTAGCACCAGAAACCACATAAATTTGCACTGTTAAAAAATCCTCCATTGATACCAGACCAGATTGTAAATAAATAGCTAATAATAAATTAGGAAGTTGATGTTCTTCGATCTATGTATATAAAACTTCCGTTACTAAGTGACTGACTGACTGACAGACAAAATACAGCCGAAACTGCTGGGCGTAGGAAGTTGAAATTTGGCATGTATGTTCCCTGGGTAGTGTACGTGAGCACTAAGAGAGCTAAGAGAGGATTTTTGGAAATTTCACCCCGAAAGTGAAAGTGGTGAAAAACTTTTATATGAAAGTTCTACACCGTTGAAGTTAGTGACTTGAAAATTTGCATTGTAGTTGTTTACAACACATTAACGAATACGTATTTCAGGTTTTTCTGAAAATTAACCCTCAACCCCTTCGAAAGGGGGGTGAAAGATTGTGTGGGTCTTGATACAATTTTCAAGATTGACGACCTCGCTGGCGCAGTGGTAAAGTGCTTGCCTTTGAACCCTGAGGTCCCGGGTTAGATCCCCGGTCGGAACATGATGGAAAATGATCTTTTTCTGATTGGCCCGGGTCTTGGATATTTATCTATATATGTATTTGTTATAAAATATAGTATTGTTGAGTTAGTATCACATAACACAAGTCTCGAACTTACTTTGGGGCTAGCTCAATATGTGTGATTTGTCCTAATATATTAATTAATTAAAAGATAAAAATCTGAAAATTAGTAAAAACACTCTTTGTAGTAAATAAATTGAAATGTTAGGTAAGAGGAAGAAGAAAATATAATAATGCATTATCTATATTTTGAAAATAGCATCTCTAGAGGAATCATGTAAATTTATATAAAACTCCCATAAAATGTTTAATTTACGTTTGTGGTTAATAAAAACCGGGACGTAACACGTCATGGAAAATGGGACGGAACGCGTTGCAGAAAGCGGGAGTGGGAGTCGGAGCGGGAAATCGGACGGAGACATTTAGTGGGCGAGGCAAGTAGTGGGAAACGGGTGCGGGAGACATTGCGAAAGACGTGATGATACAATGATAACATATAGCAGGAAGCGGGATTGGACAAGTTGCGGGACGAGACACGTAGCGGGAAACATGAAATTGAACTAAAGATGAGAAAAAATATGAATTTGAATCATAAATATATGCCAGTCTTACAGAATACACGCGATAAAAAAAATCTGAGATTTTGCTATGAAATTCACGCGGGCGAAGCCGCGGGCAAAAGCTAATAGAATATATATCGTTTGACCTACGGGGTGACATGAATACAGAAAATTATGCAACGCGACATTAGAGGGTATGAATATTCTAGCGTTAAAAAGCTTTATGCTTTGTTTATTGAAAATTCGGCTTGCATTTTACGATCGATCAAAGTCGAAAAGCACGTTTTCATGTTCATATTCTGAATAATATTAATGATTTATATTTTTCAAATTTCAACAAAGACATGAATTAGTTTTACTATCTGACTTTAAAATAAGTAATAGATCTGTGATTTGGTAATGTCAATTTTATGAATGATTGATTTTGAAAATGATACCTTTCTCAAGCAAATTGACGTATCGTAATGACAGCGCGGCCGCAGCGGCCGAAACGCTCTGAGAACCACCATCCATTGAATTTATCAATAATCATTTTGAATTGTTTACCGGCGTTAAAACTGTTTTCGTCTAGTAACTAGTATGTGTGACTGGTCCTAGGAAAGGGATTACAACACTACGAAAAATAAGTCAATATCGAAGCTGTATGTCGCAATCTTACGAAGATAGGTAGGTTTTGTAATGTCAAAAAGTTTTCTTTCTCGTCTTCTTGCGTGCCAATTAACAAATCAACTGTCTCTTGAAGAAGATGTAACTTGTTAATTAACTTACGGGCCCTTCAAGTTTGGCCTTAGAGAAAAAAAAGACAACATTTTCGGTTTAGAATTAAAAATTGGCTTAGATATTTACAAAAGTAGAATCCACGCGTAGCCTCTGTTACCTATTTTTGAAAAATCATCCCGGTTTCGCTCGAGTGGTATAAAACAGACCTACTGAATATACAAATAAAATTTCATCAAAATCGGTAAAGCCGTTTTGGATTAGTATGACAACTAACACCGTGACAGGTTTTTTTTTCTAAATATAAACATAGTACTAGCTGCGCCCCGGGGGTTCACTCCCGTGGGATTTCGGGATAAAAAGTATCTTATGTGTTATTTCAGGTTATTTTGTACCCGTGTACCAAATTTCATAATAATACGTCCAGTAAATTTAGTAACAAACATACACACATACATCTTCACAAACTTTCGTATTTATAATAAAGAAGATATGTTTATTGGTAGCTAGGAAACGTACAAAGTTGTGGGCAAGTGCTAGTTTAAATAAGCATTTGACATTCGTATCGTAACATATATATATATATATATATATATATATATATATATACCTACTTGAGTAGGTATTGACAAAACGCGCACGTACCTCAAGGTGACAATGTTATCAGTAATCGATGCTATGATTGATTGATTCGTACTTAAAAGACATAAATAAACCAAAAGACGTCTATTTTCTATTTTGTACTGTTATTCAATAAATCCTTATATATATAATCATTATATATTTTAAAAATAAGTCCCCCTGTCTGTCCCTGTCGGACGTGATAAACTCAAAAAGTAGTGGACGGATTTTTGTAACAACTAAACTCAGTGAACTTAACTAAGCTAAAATAGGAAATAAAGTAATACGTCCACCGAAAAATAAGCTATAACTAAGTTAGTGATGGGCTTACAAATAACTTTGCATTACAGCTCCAAGGAATGGTATTAAAAATAACTTTTTTCTAACCCATCGTTCCATAACAAAGGTGTCAGTTTACGTAGCTTACTTGGCACAGATTGCGGTGGACGTGTATGAAAACTGGCTCAACTATGAGAGCTATAAGCTAAACTAACTTACTTGGCAGTGGAAGATCGGCTTTATACTCTACACGTGTATCAAATTTCATGGAAATATTATATTTTTTTTATCGTTCAATACATTTTGCGTAATTCAGTTACAAAACATACACCAAAACTTCTCATACAAAATAGTCGAATTAAGGTCGCCAGAAGTCAATGGACTTATATACATCTAAAAATGTATTAAAATGTACCTAAAAATCAAAGATTGGTCACACGAGATTCACTCTATGTCTGCAAATGTTTTTAAATAAAAAAATGCTTGCGCGATTTCAATTCCATAATTTTTCCCAGTTTCATTGTTTCGATTTTCAAACAATTTTCGCTGACAATTTTGTATGTAAACATTATGGCCTACTCTTTCTAAATAGTTGAAAAATTACCGTAACCCACTTGGGAAAATCGGGTCGGAAACCAATAACGGTGCGGCATTGTGACGCGACGACAACCACGTAGCAACGTGATTGGTTAGCTGCGTCTCACTGCGAATCGACTCGACAGTGAGATGTGAATTTCAAACCCACAGTTCGCCCTCAAATATATTATATCAGAGACATATAATTACGTATTGAGTAAATTTCACAGTATAAGCATTAATTCAAAAGCTTACTCTATATTAAAACTATCTATATGTAAGCTGTTATTAGCGTGTACCTGGAGCTGAAATACAAATGGAATTTCCACATATCTAATAAATTTTACTACAAGAAAATTCTAATATTTTCTTGTGTTCCCACATAGCAGTGCATCATGCATGCATCGCGTACACCTTACCAAAACTTAGGGTCCCTAAAAGTATAATTTGATGTGATAACCTACAATTTCAAATCAGCTTTTGCCCGCGGCTTCGCCCGCGTGAATTTCATAGTAAAATCTCGGTCATTCTTATATCGCGCAGGTATTCTGTAAGACTTATAAACATATGTGATTCAAATTAGTAATTTTTCTCATCTTCAGCCAGCCAGTCAGTCAGTCACTCAGTAGCGAAAGAATTATATATATATATATATATTGATTGCAAAATAGCGCATCTAAAAAAACTAGGTATATAGCGGAAAAGATTTCATCCTAGTCCAAAAATGTTTATAGTATTATAAGGTAAGTACTTTATGTGCTTATCCAATATATTAACTCTCGTGTATTATTTATTTCATTGAAATCTGTCAAGAAGATTTTGCATGATTGAATACCAAACGTCTTCGCTCATGTACGGATAATAATAATATGATAATATATTCTATCGCAAATGACAGGATTAGTTGTTGATAACTTGGTGTAGGAATTAATATTCACGTTTTAAATATTAATTTGGTCTTGGTATGTATGAGAATAATACTTAAAAGGTTTTGGAAATAGGCGTCTTCCTCCACAACTCTTTGTTTCCAGCTATCTTCCAGGTGTGACGGACTCAGACTGGACAAATATAAAACAAACTGGATAAAACACTCAAGACTGGATAAAATAAAATCGCTTTCTGCTGTCTGTCCCTATGTATATTTAGGTATTTAAAACTACACAACGAATTTTGATATATTATATAAATAACCTGTATTTGTTTCTATAATAGATAGAGCGATTCAAGTGGAAGGTTTATCTATATAACATTCATAATATTGCACCCGTGCGAAGCCGAGGCGGGACGCTTAGTAGAATTATACATTGTTGTAACTCCAATTGGTTACAAGCTCATCTACGCAGTCACTATAATGGCACATCATAACAGCGGTGCGTGGTGGCGAGCTCAATATTATGTTACATGTAATGGTGTCATAGCAGAATAATAGTACAAATACTTTTGTACTGATATACTTATCAGTGGTATAATTGAGGCTAGTTTTAAATTTTTATTTAGACATTTCTTAATTCTTTTTTTAAATTTAATTGCTGCAGGTTTATCGTATCATCTTTTTTCGGGCAAAAACGTCCTAATACACGAACTTCCAGGAATTTTGGATTCGAATTTCGAGGTTGAAAAATTCCACCTCTATTTTCTCCACAAGTTCTGTGGGATGAATGAGACACAGCGAACCAATCACATTGCGCCATTGTGACGCAACGACAACCACACTGCAATGTCATTGGTTCGCTGCGTCGAATCGATTCGATGGTGACTAATGGTAAGATGTGAAATGCTAACCCGCACTAACCCCTCTGTTGACAAGATGTTAATGGGTGAAAACTTATTTAGTTGAAGCCCACAAACAAACACAAATTAGTTACATTTAGTACCTATAATTATACGCGGGTTGCACTAGTAAATTTTGGTATTGAATTAAATTTGCGCGCCGATGGCGATTATTAAATAGGCTCCAACTGAAAATCAGTGTATTTCTCCTATAGTAATAACACCACTGAGTTGTGGCCTGTTTAGATTACTGCAGCACACACACCCATAATCACTTTTTGTATTTACCCATGTTTTGTTTTTTTATCTTAATTTTCTTTTTTGGTTATTATGTGTGTGTCTGTAGTTTTTTGAATAAACTTATTTCTATTCTATTCTATTCTACCTACTTTGCGTTGTTCTACGCAAGTAATAGTTAACGTCAAGTTAATGGTGCAACTCATACCATGCAGGTACTAAAATAAGCAAGTATACGGATTTATAAGTTAGTTTTTGCCGTAAAATCTCATAAAAATGGAACCATGTTGCTTAACCAGTATTGTATAACGTAATTCTTATCCCTTATCGCATTGCTAACTTTTGCGTCTCATTTGGGGTCCTAAGGGACTTGGGTATGTTTGTAAAGGATTGTTAGATAACGTAACATGTAATTAAAACATTTGTAACCCAAACGTTGTTTATATATTTGGCCCACCGGCCTAATCTTGTACTTATTTCAAACTAGCTTTTGCCCGCGGCTTCGCCCGCGTGGATTTCATAGCAAAATCTCAGTAATTTTTTTATCGCGTACTCTGTAAGATTGGTAAATATATATTAGCATTTTTTAACTTGTCCAATTGTAATGTAGATATCCCATACCGTTTCCTACATATTGTACCATCATGTTTTTGTCCCGTTCCGTTTCCCACTATGTGTCTCCTTCCCGCTTTCTGCAACGCGTGCCGTCCCATTTTTCCATGACGTTTTACGTCCCGGTTTTTTTTTTCGGATTACTTTATAAATGTTGATTGAACTGGCTGAATACTAATTTATTTCAAAACAAAAATGCCTATAGCAATTTCTAATGGTGAAATAATTTTTGAAATCGGTAAACGTTTATATACTTAACATAAACGTTTATATACCTAACATAAACGTTTATATACTTAACAAAAACGTTTATATACCTAACATAAACGTTTATATACTTAACAAAAACGTTTATATACCTAACATAAACGTTTATATACTTAACATAAACGTTTATATTGCTAAAATAAACGTTTATGCCTTCATTAGATATTTTTGATTTATAACTTACTGTATTTATAAGTTATTTTTAAGTTAGATATTTAAAAATGCTTATATTTGTGTGATATTTTGTTCTAGGCGCAAAACCACTAGTTACTATCGAAAAAGATAGTTATGGTTTTTACATTGCACGTATCAATCAAGTTTGAGTGCACTCAGCAGAAAGAAAAAAAAATAAAAATATTGTGAAAAAATAATATAACTTTCCATACAAACTCAGCGGACCGGTCGCATTTGTATGGGAAAGCACAGTCATCAGGTGTGTAATTTTATATTGCTATAACCACATTTCACACTGGCATTCAAAAAACCAATTAGCAAATTAACATTATGATTTGTAATTAATAAGCAAATAACAGAAATATTTCTCCATAATAAAATATATGGCCTAATGCGATATACGGTCGAGTGTACACAATAGGTCGTCGCTGCGGGCTTCTCTACAACATTTTTTCTACTCTGTTACACGTCGCTTTGTTTTCTTTCTTAATAGAAAAGAGTATTTTAATTAGAACCCCGACATGTTACAGCTACAGACACAGTTAATTATTTATTGTGTGTTTATCACATGTAATCCTTACATATTATAAAAAAAAAGTCTGTCTGTATATAATTATGAACGCCATAAACTCGAACCCGCTTACCTGGTTTCATCCTCAGCCATATAATTCTAGAAGCTGATCATACAGAATAAACTGGAAAATTCTAGTGAAAAATTGTATTTCTTATACTCAATTTGTAAACACATAAATCGAATAAAAAATGCTCTGTGCCTATCAATAGACTTTTAATTTGAATTTGAAGGAATTTTTAATTTGAATAAAATCTTCCACGTGTAATTTCGTCTATTTTACTCATCAACACAGAATTTACTCCCAATAAAGCCATATAATGGTAGTAAATAAAAAATATCTGTGCCTATCAATAGACGGGCTTTTAAAAATAATTTGTATATTTTTACTGTCGAGTAATAATCGTGCGCGCATCGTTAACTCATTAGCTTCACACATCTTGGGTGTGTCGGGTGCATTTACAATGACGGATTACAAAAAAAAAAACTTGTTTTTTCGTCGTCGTTCGTTTTGGCGTCAACACGTGGAAGTTTTTATTCAATTAGCCATATAAGGTATTAAAATCTGTGAGTTTCAACATTTCGCGTAATGATACAGACAAGATAGCTTTTAAATTTATACAATAGCTTTTAAATTTATTACGGCATTATTTTAGCACTTTTACATGTGTACTTGGCAAAAGTAATTACGGTATCATAAATAAGACACATTTCTAGATAATAAGAATAATACTTTGAGTCCTAAATAAGGTACCGTATTCAAGAGCATGCTAAAGTGAGTGAATCTTGGGCAAAAACTATCAGTTTCAAGCAAATAAATAAATAAAATAAAAATATTGCAAGGTATAAAATAAAAAAATAGTGTCTTAATTAAATATATTATGTACCTTTGTACTTAGTCTCCTATTCGTAAGTTTTATTTTCACTGTTGTGTTGTTTAAATTAATCAATAAATTAAAAAAAAATCAAGTCCTATCTCGAGACATGGTCACCCTACCAGAGCACCGATTGGATCACTCTAACGTACATCAAAAATAATCGGGTAATCGATTGGGATCGCTGCCATCAGTCTGCAATTGAATTATTAAGGTCAGGATGTCATGTGATGTGGTCGAGGTAAGTACTTCTTCGTCTAATTCTAGAACTTTATACGGCATAAATAGCGGCGATTTTGCAATGAACTTGTATAGATTTTTTGCTATTGCCTGTACCGCAGGAATTAAAAATACATTATGGCATTGACGAACATAAATTTTTGATTATTTTAGTATTTAGTTTGAGGCTTGTAATTCCGCCCTAGAATAGGTCTTCTCCATATACTCATGTGGATGTCTGACGAGGCGACTAAGGGATACACGGCCGGAGCTGATAGGCAACAATAGAATTCCCAAAGGGTGTTAGCGTCTGGTTGGCGGCCAGTTGTTAAATTACAAACATTATTATGTTTTTATAGTATATATTTTGTTATTTTCGCGCCATCATCAATACTTATTTAGTTAAAATCCTACTAATATTTTTAAATGCGAAAGTTTTTGGGGATGTATGTGTGTATTATTAATATTGATTTATTTTTTAATTCTTCATGGAATGTACTCAATTACTGATAGATGACGAAAATATAGTTTTGGAAATTTTTGTCTGTCTGTCTGTCTGAACGCGCATCACTCGAAATCTACTGGTAAAATAATAAAAACCAATTTTGTCACTGAGTATTGTGTGCGTAGTGCGACTTTGCTATTTACATGTTACCATCGAGTCGACTCGCAGTGAGACGCAGTTAACCAATCACAGTGCGCCATTGCGATGCAACGTCAACCACACCGCATTGTGATTGATTCGCTGCGTCTCACTTCGAATCGATTCGATAGTGAGAAGCGAAATTCAAACCCGCACTTCGCCCTCTCAACGAACGTGCGAATGTGACAGGTTAACAAGATTATCATAAAAAGACACTTCAGAAGTTGTTGAAGCTACTTAAAATCAAGATTACACACAGGATCAGTGACAAAAAATACAATAAGCTAAAATAATAATAGAATATCTTTTTTGTATTTTATCAATTGTGTACACAAAAGGACTCGTCTGATAAGATTGGCGATAAACTCACGTTATTGGAAAATTGGAGAAATAAACAGAAATAATATTATGTTATCTTATTGGCTTCATATATATTGTTTGGAAATCTTTTTTTCGCAAGTAGTCACATGTTTTGTGATGATGATATCTACTTTCATTGTATTGCCAATAACTGATGGCATTTCCTTCGATTTGTCGAGTGAAATAGAGCGAAATTTGCATTTCACTACTCACTATCGAATCTATTCGAAGTGAGACCCGAACTAATCACATTGCGGTGTGGTTTCTGTTGCGTCACAATGGCGCATTATGATTGGTTAGATGAGTCTCACTGCGAATCGACTCGACGATAAGATGTACGTAGAAAGGTCGCACTACACACACAGTACGTAGTGTTTTTGCTAGTAATTGTTAAGATCATCATCAACAGCTATTTAAACGTCCCCACTGGTGGGTTCTTGATCCTCCTAATGGAACTCTTAAGATACCTATGATTAATTGAATTAAAACTAATGGGACAAATATACATATTACATGAAAGCTATATGAACTTATTGCATTTCTGTCACAATAATACCGAAAATATAAATTGTGACAATAAATTGCAAAAATATTCTAAATAAATATTATTATTTATATATTTTAGTGATTAATAATTAAAAAATACTTTTGCGATAGCGCGATCAGACCAATTTAAAATACAAGTTCTAGAATTAGATACTCGTACAATCACAAATAATGATAAAAATAATAATCTCAAGTCGACACGATCACATGATCTGTTTTTCTAAAAATTCTATTTATCAGATCAATTGTTTTGATGGGTTCAACAATTGATCTGATAAATAGAATTTTTGTTTTTTTACAATTTATACTCATTAAATGATTTCTCAATGTCAAACTACTATTACTAGAAAAGAGAATTATTAATGGTGATTTGCATAATATACCTAGCCGCTCGCCCCGGCTTCGCTCGGGAAAAACCATAATATAAAGTAGCCTACGTCACTCCTAAAGGTATCGCCATCCCTGTGCCAAATTTTATCAAAATCGGCCCAGTCGTTTTGGATTTTATTCATTGCAAACAAAAAATCAAAAATACAAATCTTATCTCTTCATAATATTAGTATGGATAATTATTGATATGAAAAGCTATTTATGTTTATTTTTTAAATAACTGTTTTTTAATTTGTTTCAGGTAACTATGCGCGACGCGTTTACAGTGAAGTGTAGTGTTTAGTGATGGGATGTGAAGTGAGTTATCGATAAAATGCGGTGGCTAGTGTTGTTCTTGCTCGGTGTCAGTGCGGTCCACGGCCAGAATTGTCGAGGAGAGGAGAGGCCGAGGGATTGCGATGTGTGCGACAAAGACGGCAAGAATTGTACTATCAAAGCGGCTTTGCTTCTACCGAGAAACACCACCTATGATGCGAATTTGCTAACGGTATGTATTTATCTATCCGTCTAATTAATGTGGATTTTAATTTAGGTAGTTTTCTTCATTTTATCAATCTGTATCCTTTCCCCCTTATTTTTAACCCCGCTGTTTAGCATATTATAAGAATTAATGGCCACCATAATCCGTATATCGGTGGTGGCGGTAGTGTACGCGTATAGCCCCTGAATATCCCAAGTCATAAATATTCGAAACGAGATAGTGCTCTGAAATCTTTTGTCGCTAATCATGTACCCGGCCCAATCTGCCACTTGACTGATCGTCTTGGACCGCAAAGTTACATGGAACTTCTTTCTCATTTAGTTACACTTAGATATAAAAATCCGTCTTTTATATAGACGACGGTCGTCTATATCTACTTTTAATGTATTGCCAATAAGTTATTAAAGGGAATTAGGCATGCATGGAATTTCATTTCGTTTTGGCGAGTGCAATCAAAAAGTAGCTTACGTGACTAAGTAGATCTCAAGACACGTTCAAGTTGATTAAAACTAAATAAGTAAACTATATAATGTTATTTGTATTTGCGATCATAGGTGCAAGCAGTGATGGAGCTGGCGATGCAAGATACAGCCATCCAGACGGCCCTGCCAGCCGACGTGAAGTTCGAATGGATGACGTATGAGGTCACAGATTGTGACGCCGCGTACGCAGTCATATCGGCTATCGACGCTTACAATGACTGCGCGCACGTATTCTTTGGTCCTTCTTGTGATTTCGCCCTTGGTAAGTCTTGTGCGACTTTGTTATTCCACCTTCAGATCTCACCATAGAGTCGATTCGCAGTGACACGCAGCTAACCAATCACAGTGCGTCAATGTAATGCTACGACAACTACATCGCAATGTTGGTTGATTGGTTGGCTGCGTCTCACTTGATGAAATGCAAACTCTCACTAAGCTTACAAGCTAGATCAGCGGTTTACAAACATTTTTAAAAAGGAACCCATTTAGAACGCGTATTATTTGATGAAGCCATACATTAAACCAATATTTAAGTGTCAGCTTTCATACAACTTTTTTGAATATCTGACACTATCATTAGACTTAAAGGAATAATATACATGTTATTGTTATGAATAATACTTATAAAGGTTTATCGATGAATTAATTGATTATAGACTCGATGTTTACAATAACTAACTACGCTTATGAATAATTCATCGATGCTTTCTTGTCTTGTGATAGTAGTTATCGCTATAATGACTGTCCTCACGTTTTCCTCCACTGTTGCTGTGATTTTGCAAATGGTTTGTTTTTATCCATTTTAATTCTTGAATATTGTTGGTCAATAGCTTCCAGATAACCTATCTATGGATTAGTTATCAGCGTGATGCTAACAATGACTGCTTGCATGTCTTCTCATACCGTCTTGTAAGTTCATCCTTTTGTTTCACTGTTTTTAGTAGACTTGAGTGACGACAACAACCAAACAAATATCTTATTATATACACATATATATTACGATTATGATATGACAGACTGACAACAAGCAAATTAATAAAAAAATTGAGTTGCTGGTGGGCCCGATCGATCGGGCGGAAACCGATAAAATACCAATAATTTACCATTACAAATATGACTTTTCGAAGTTTTGGAAGTGAACGAAAGTGTGGCTGGCAATAGAGACTTATGGAAGGAAAAGTCTCTACTCAGCGTAAGATATTCTCTTTAATCCACTCATGTAATGGAAAAAGTTGTGTATGAGGTGGCTTTTTATCTTTCCAATCAAGTATACCAACTTTGTCTTCAAATGATGCGATGAGAATACTCTTTTGGGTGGTTTAAACGCTTTGAGAGAGCGTTTCGACCGCTGCGGCTTTGCTGGCATTACCTAGGTACGACCCGACATCTCGTAATGACAGCGCGGAATAACAAGGAATCATTTCAAAAATCAATCATAAAAAAAAACTGACTTTATCACAGATTAATAATTTTAAACTCAGATAGTAAAACTAATTCTTGTTTTTGTTAAAATTTGAAAAATTGTAATGAAAGCGCCCCCGCAGCGGTTTAATTTTTGATTTTTTTTATATTTAGAACTAGCTTTTGTCCGCTTAAATTCAATTTTTAGGGATGAAAGATATGTCTTTCGCTATGCTATGTTAACAAACAAACTTACTTTCGCATTTATAATATTTGTTAGGAATTAATTCGCTAATAGTGTGTTATTCCTACAGGTTATGCTACAGGCTATACTAGACACTTATTACGCGTTAAGTATAGTTTTATTACTTAGTTTCGAAGATTGAAATTCACGACGACAGAAAATAGCGACATTGTCCACCGGAATTGAAATACAGCTTATTCGGTCTTTGCCATCCACATTCCTCAAAATCAAATCAAATCAAAATCAAAATCAAAGGTCGCGTGCAAACAACGATTGAATCGCAAATGCAAATGTAAATTCGTGCGGTTTGCGCGCACCCTTTTACAACTCACTCTAATTCGATTAATATTATGTCCTTTGATGTTCCCATAGGATTTATTGGTTAATAATTTAAAGCCTTGAGACCATTGAGCCTTACGAAATTGAATCCGGTTCGAGCTTACCTTAGTTTTAGTTGTCGTTTTAGTAACTACTTCGCCCGACTTTGAATTGAGTCATATATGTATATGTATATAATTATCGGAAATGAATAGTTTAATAGTGAAAGGCGCATCTGTTACGTGGTTTGAAAGAAGAAAATTAACAGTCAGAAGAAGTTAGTTTTATTCTCTATATGGTGATAGTGATATTGTGCTACTATACTTATTAATGAGCTAAATATAGTACAAAAAAGCTATAACAAACAAATTAAAAACTCTTTTTCTTGTAAGATTGTTGTAAAATTATTTGTTATACTTTTTCAGTTCGAAGAATTTCGTTTAATGTTGAATGATTATTTTCTTAGTTCAATGTTTGCAATTGTATATTTCATCAAATTTATAATAATACATTTGCACATATGTATATTATATATCAAACTATGTAGTATGTATTTAGACAATATTCACACTTGACGCCTATTTTTTGAATGAAAATAATGTAATTCTAAAGCTCTTTTAGCATAAACATCAAACATTTGTAGCAGGTTAAACAATAGGTAAAGCCGACATAAACATGTGTTTGAAATTCAGTTTTCGTAGAGAACTGAATTTCAGAGTTTGGTTTAAGTTCAACCAATCCCGAACGCGCGATGTTTTGTGCCCATCACAATTTACACGATTCCACTGATTTCCAAATTTAAAATTGAAATTGTCTGTTCCCGTTGTCACCTTTTGAATAGTGAAGCTTCAGATGAATGGTCAGTCGTGGAGAAAAAGAAATGATGACCATCATCATCAGCATCAAAAGGGAATAAACCGGTATTTTAGAACCTCACGAAATACAGGCTAAACACGATCACCGAACTCGGATAGATGCCGACGCGAATGAGTGAACATGCGTATGCGTAGTATGTCCGAGAGCTTTTATTTACCGCAAGGAAAAACCAACAATGTATAGCGAATCCGTGAAAGTTGGACAGGCTGTTTGCCAGCAGTGTACAGGTGGCATAGCGGATACGGTGAATGTGTTACTAAATTTTTCTTCGCGTTCTAAGAACCAATGTTATTTAGTCGGATAAATTAGGAGTAAAAGGAAATTATAGTTGAGTCTCAGGCGCAAGTGACACGTTTCTGTTGTTTACGTTAATGAGTGGTGGTTCGAGATAAAGGGTGGTTTTTGGTGAACAAAAACCACCCTTTATCTCGAAGCGGTTTTGTGTAGAAACTTTTGCATAGACTTGAGTTAAAATTGTGAGATTCTAAGCACGTTTTTATTTACAATAGTCATTTTAATTTCCCCACTGTTGGGGTACTGGTCTTCGATGGATAAGAAGAATGGGACATAACTTTAAATTACTGGGATAATTAATACTATATCATACCTTTGCAACAGATTATCATCATAATTTGCAGCTTACTTTTGCATGAAATAATAACAGTGTTTATTATTTCATGCAAATTTAATCTGCAAATTATGTAATGTTAGATCATAATTAGACGCATGTCTGAGTCTTGTATAGTTTCGACGTACATCAATGCACGTTAAAGTCAAAACTGGTACAAATAATATTATCAAATATGAATATATTGAAAACAAAATGAATCCTTTCACATTAACGTGAAAAAAAAAACAGGTTACAAATTAAACAGAAATGAAAATATTCTTACGCTGAACCAACTATTGTATATAATCATACCAATTGCAATGAATTTGTATAGATCAATGTAGGTGTGGTTATTGCCCGTTTCTTTGTTAATTAACACGCTAGCGTGCCATTTTCATTAAATATCTGATGAAAATATCTCGTAAATGTAAGTTATATCAAATCCCGAAAGTTAATGTATTTATTTTTTCATTCCGACAAACCGTTATGTAAGTACTCCCGGTAATATTCTTCCTTTTTTATCTATGGTTACAACTAACATCATTGTTATTTTTGACGACCTCGGTGGCGCAGTGGTAAAGTTCTTGCCACTGAACCGAGAGGTCCCGGGTTCGATCCCCGGTCGGGTCATGATGGAAAATGATCTTTTTCTGATTGTCCCGGGTCTTGGATGTTTATCTATACATGTATTTGTTATAAAATAGTATCGTTGAGTTAGTATCCCATAACACAAGTCTCGAACTTACTTTGGGGCTAGCTCAATCTGTGTGATTTGTCCTAATATATTTATTTATTTATTTACAAGACTAGATGTTGCTTGGGGTTTCGCTTCCGTGGGAATTTCAATCTTATATAATGTACATGTTGTAAGAATTTTTGAAATTAGTTTAGTAGTTTCGGAGATTACACGCCTCAAACATACTCACAAACCTCAACTAAACTTTTTAAAGTAGTTTGTTCTGTATTCGACGCACATATTTCAGATTCATCGTAATCCACGGGTGCCTTTATTTGATTCCTTTAAAATTATTGTTTCTAATTTCACTTTGTCAAACCTTATTGGCCTAAATTTACAACGCACAATTATTATCTAGTCTAATAATTTAGCCTTATAATTGTTAGCTACAATTTTAGAATCTCTGTTGTAAGACATGCTAAAATCGTTTGGAATTTATTTCTTTAGACTTAACAATAATCAAGTTTAATAATATTTGAGACAATATTCTCATATCAAATGTATGATGTAATAATAATTTCGAAATGTACTACATCAGGTTAAAAATTCAAGTCGGACAGCAGGATTTCACCCGCAATAAAAAAAAACATATAGATAATAAACCTTACTGTGTCGGTTAGGTTAGTATTGTGAACAAACCAAGCGGAGTATAAAACTATGCCAACAAAGGTTAAGATAGGTTTAGATATGATTGCCCCCCGACGGGTTCCCATCTTGTAGCGATGGTGGGGCTTAGTAACCGGGGGGCTGGTCTCTGGTCTGACACAACCAGCCACCCCGGTGAACCAAGAGGAACCCAAGGCCCAGAGACTTTGGTGGGTGCTTTGGGCCTGGTGGACGGTCCCCTCGGTAGTAATGCCATTGGCTGGTGACCCGCCACCACGTCGGGGGGGCGTCGCGGTGAAATGCCTTTTGGCGTCTTTTGAACATACGAGTATCTCTGCTTTATGCTTGGACTGAAGCGATGACAACAGTGTCGCATTACTACGGGGACTACTTAGCACTGGCATGTTTAGAATTTTAATTAATTTTCTTTTGCAGACAGAACTCTTGTTATACAATGGTTGTGTAGAAAAATGAGATTTACAATCCTAGTCCTATCTTAACTAATATTATAAAAGCAAAATAAAGTTTGTTACCTATTCAGGCTCTATCTACTCAACCAATCTTCTTGAAATTTTGCATACATGTAGTTTAAAGTATGGATAATGACATAGGGTACCTTTCATCCCGGAAAAGTAACTGTTTCTGTGGGAAATTTACGCGGACGAAGCCGCGGGCAAAAGCTACTTTTCTATAAGATCATTGTGCCAGCTCAGGTGGCATATACCAAGACAGTGGACTGATCAACCGGTTTACACTAGGTAATAGTAAAAAATATTAACAATCGGATGAAGTACTCGATGTGATCATAGAGAAGTGATCGTTACTGAAAGCAATAGAGACAAGACGAGGACAAATGTTTGGCCAACGACACGACAACTTTATGAAGGAAAAGTCCAAGCTTGGAAAGGGCAAGAAAAGCCACGAAGGGCATTCATGCATCAGTTGAAGGAGAAGGCATAACATTGACGGAGAGGGAGGTAACATTAATGACAGAGGATAGAAGAAAATTAAACAGATAACACGCAACAGCCCATACTAAACACTAAGCTTGTATCCGAACATTAAGCTAGTCAGATGTAAACAAACACAGACGAGTTAACACAACTCAATACATTATATTTTTCAGACAGATTCAAACCACGTTTTACCAGATAGGTGAAAAATTATTATGAAGTAGTTAGTTCTATTATTATAAGTGGCTAAAGATATGTTTTTATGCCTTTGAAATATAATGTAATTAATGTAAGCTTACGGGACGCGCGTATAGAAGTTATTTTAGTTATCTGTTTACATAAAACACATCCATGTGAATGTTTACATAAGAATGAAATTTCTTTGGCAGGTATTACGTCTATTGTTGAATTCCAGGACGTGTGTAATTTTTATGTTTTTAAATGACGTCAGTAATTTAATGGAAGTCTTATTGTGGTTGGAGACCTTCCGGTGCATAAGGTAAATAGTATCATATCGTCTACAGTATTAATTCGCCTAGCTATATTCTAGCTAGCCAGCTATATAAAAATATTAGGTATAACTAAATCTAGCTTAGATTCAAGTGAAAGAAAAAAGAAACGCTTATATTTCTTTTATAATGTTTAAAATCAGTTTTACAGTTTTAATAAAAAACAAGAAAATTACAAATATTACAGCATCTGTAATTTTCTATTATAATATGATAAAAAGAAAAATTATAATATCTTCTTGTGCTTTAGAAAACCCTATTTTAATAATGTATTTATCCAAAACTGTGTATTTCCTGTCATACGTTCATTTACTTATAAAAGTGTCAAGTTTTACAAATATTAAGACAATATTTTTGAGTCATGGGTTAAGCGAATGATTAGATCATTATTAATAATGCCCGCGTACTTCGAATATGGACTAGCCGTTTTGGGCAAAAAATATAGATTGAACAAGGATTGAACTAGGTAGGTACCTAGCTTATCATTCGCTTAACCCATGACTCAAAAAATTTGTCTTAATATTTGTGAAACTTGAAACTTTTATAAGATAAAAAATGCATGAATGAATTAAAATATTTATCACATGCGCTCGACAGAATGAATATTTATCTTATTTCTCTCTATTCATATTATTAAAAAGTGCCTATTTTAATTCATTTTTTCGGGGTTTCATTTGTTCAGTTTTATTCGAATTGATACGCTAAACGGAATATCACGGTTTCGCCAATCCCCAACTAAATATACAAATCATATTATCGAAAAATTTTCATTAACTTTTTCTTAAAACAAAATAATGAGATATAACTTTTAGAAATTTTTGGACAAAAAATCGGTTTAAGGAAAAGTTTGTTAATATTCAGAAACTTTCTTTTAAGAGTTCGAAGTTTTCTTTTAAATTAGGCCAATTTTAATGATATTTACTTTTTTTTTAAATTTATATACCTATATTTCTTATTACGGATTTTTTAACTGCCTGTAAACTGTATCTGCTCCGGAAATATACAATATTTCAAAATGTAACCAACAACTCAACAGTCATCCAAATAAAAAGGCCTTCAAGTTTCCCATCTATTGGCTCTATCTACTCCGTAAGGTATATAGATGTAATACTGTACGTAATGTATGGCTATATGTAATATTCCAAAGCATCGTCAAGATTCTATGTTGGCTAACAAGCAATAAGATTAATTAGTGTTAGCTCTTCTCTCCCTGTGGCGTAGGGCAAACACAGGCGTATTCCACTTAGAGCACCTGGCTAAATAGCACTTGCATCAATGACACGTTATATCTAAAATAAAACAATATGTATATAACAAGTGTTTAACTTAAATCATTTTTTGTCATCTTTTTGTTGTAAGACGGAATAAGTAGGTTTAGTTAATTTTCAATATCCTCATAATATCTTTCCAGTTACATATCAACATGTATGTAAAATTAGATTGGGTTGCCAGCGCGCCGTCGTCATTTAAATAAATAGAAGTAAACGGAACAGGTTAAGGGTTAACATCAAAGATGACAGGTGTACCTAACCAAAGGTGTACCTAACCAAAGTAAGAAAAAACACTTAGACCAAAGATAAAACACAATTTAAACAATGCCCACTAGAAATATTTACAATAGTCGCCTTTTGTAAATATTTCTATTCTATAGTCTTCGAGGAAATGTATATCAATATAACATCTTCCTTTTCTTCTTTATTCTCGCCACAATCCGAAGGTCGGCTCTATTTTGAGGCGCCATCAGCTGCTTTTAAAAGCATCGACTTCAGAAAGGCCAAGCCTGCCTGACCCTATGTCATGCCATATTATAAATGCGAAGTCTGTCTGTCTGTTTCGCTTTCACGGCTAAACCGTTGGAATTTTGATGAAATTTGGTATACAAATAGTTAAAGGCGTTTTTTCAAAAATCAACCCCCAATTGACTCATGCGGGTTAAGCCGCGGCCAAAAGCTATAGTATGAAATATTAATAGAACATCTATTCGCTAAAACACGTGCCAACTATCTACTGTACGTTGTTATGGATATAACCTATAAGAAAATTTATCAAAAGAAAACAGTTTTCCTCAGGGGCGTAAGTGCTTCGTGATATGTTGCAATATGGGTCACCCAATTCAATCGTGATTATAGGTTTCCATTCCGGAAATAGGTATAATATTTCGTTTGATATTGAGTTTTGCTGTAACTATGAGGAAGTTTTGCATTACAAACCTAATAGCAGCGTTTCAAAAAGCTCTCCGAAAAGGTCGTGAAAATATTCCTACAGGCCTATACGATGGCTCCTACCATCGACTTTTACGGAACGATTCAAATGCAACTCAGTGCAAGATTCAATAGTTTAATTTAGGAATGTCTAAAATGAATCGCATTCATACTAAAAATTAATTCGATGGTACCAATTTGCGATGCAGATCAGTTTAGGTCGCAAAATGGCAAGCAATCAATATTAGCAAGAATTATCCTTACATAAATTAAGTAAATAATTATACAGCCAGAAACACGGATTGTAAGCTTTGTATCATTACAAAGTGTTTCAAAAAGTTTTGTTCTAATTGGGATTCGTACAAGTTATGTCTAAAAGACTCTGGAGCTTTCAAGTTTATTAGAATACACTTCAGAAGTTACAGTTTCGAGCTTTATGTTGAACCTCAAACGAAAAGTTATGAAATGTTGAATATACGCTTAGCAAAATTTTAACGCTCAAACTTTTTCTTTAGTTATAAAAGTGACTTTAATATTAAAAAATACCTGCGACCTCGCCCCTATATTTGCACGAGCTCTATAAACAACAACGAGAATAAATTGAGTGACAACTGCAAAATATATCCATTTGCATGGTTGAAGAAAAAAACTTACAAACAGACGTAAACGGCGACTACTACTCGCATGTTGTGACTAGAGATCGCCCGCTGTTCTACCCGCATCAAAATGGCTACATTTTGATGCGGGAAGAACAGCGAACTATCTCCACACAAAACACTACATTAAATTCTTTGCTGCTTTTTGACATCAACGAAGTGCAAGAAAATACATTTTCGCATTTATAATACTGGCGGTCCCGGCTTCGCTCGGGAAAAAAACATAATAAATTATACACATAAACCTTCCTCAGGAATCACACTATCTTTTGGTGGATACCGCATGAAAATCATGAACAGACAGCAGATGCGGCAGGGGATTTTGTTTTATAATATGAAACTCACAATATTATAGATAAAGAACAAAAATATCCAATACATAAACATCTAAGTCCCAAGACATTCGCTTTTCTGTAATATCGGTCAAAAGAATAATTTATAGGTTAAAATTAAATAGAACACATGAATTAATTATTGGAATTTGATAGTCGGATAATTGTAAAAAATATGTATAATTTAGATAAAATTTATATATAAATTAAGATTTAATTAAAAAATAAGATCATTCTGATAATTCAAAGAGTCACAACGCAACTGGATTGTACAATAGATTTAAAAGTCCTTTTAAAAAAATAATAAAATAAACTTAATAACAGGGGCAGAAGATAACTTAATAACAGGGGCAGAAGATAACTTTATTCCAACTTTATGAATATTATAAAAAAAAACAGCAACAAAACTCGGCATTTCAAAGAAGAAGCCTTCAACGCCAAGTAACCAGCGAATACTTTGCCTTTGTAGTTCCTTTGTCTTAGAAAAATACTTTTAAAAAATAATATCGTTTGCAAAAATCATTTCTTATCATAGGTTATGTATGTTTCTGATTATGGCCTTGTTTTTACTGAAATGTGCTTACAATATCTTTTATCTTTAGAAATCCTTATACTTATATAATATAAAACACAGTCCTCTGCCGCGTCTTTCTGTTCGCGATAAATTGAAAAATTACTACACAGATTTTTATACGGTTGTTACCAATAGACAGTGATCCTTAAAAAGGTTTAGATGTAAACTTTCCTGCTTTTACCCGAGCGAATTCGGGACAGACTGCTAGTGATTTATAAAGTACTTTACTGCCAACAGTACGGCAACATACGATTTAATGGATTTTGCTTGCATTGCGTTGTGTTATACCCAGAAATCAATATACAAAATTCACGTACACGTTCTATGGTTGTTAGAATAATCTATTTAGACACTTTTATATATTCAAAGACAGGTATTAAACGCGCACATACCTTTTTTCCCAGACGCTTCGGATCTTGTTCCAAAGGTCACTGGGCGATTGACACAGCAAGCTATGGTGACTACAACACCTTTGTAAATATTGAACAAGGTCCGAAATATCTCTAGGGAATGAAAAAGTTATGTGCGCGTGTCGTTTAATATATAATTATGCAACGCGAAAGTTAAAAGTAGTTAGACACTTTTATTTAGTTTCATCTGGCCCGTACTACCGCTTGTCTTACAACATGGGATTTTTTCACTTTAGTTTCTATGACAATGTATTCGTACGACGAAGTAACATGAACAAGGTTGCAAGGACTTGATTTTTTCCTCACGCGTCTGATGCAACAGAGGGCGAAGTGCTGGTTTGCATTTTCTTACAACCATCGCGTCGACTCGCAGAGAGACGCAGTTAACCAATAACAGAGCGCCATTGTGACGCAACGACGCAATGTGATTGGTTCGCTGCGTCTCACTTCGAATCGATTCGACAGTGAGAAGTGAAATGCAAATCCGCACTTCGCCCGATCTCTTTGACGACGATTTGTAGAAGCTTGTGGCCGAAATTACATTTTCGTACAATACTTTTGCATTGATAACTCACTTTTCTAAACTGTATGTACCCATTTGTTTTGTGAATTCTAATCGTGGATGGAATACTACACATTTATTGCCCTATCTTCTGACATTTCGGACACTTAATTAAATAACGCTGTGGTTAGACCAGTGATGGGTATGATGTCGATATACGGAAAGTTATCGATAGAGCGTCATTGGTACCAACTTTCATTTTATTTAAGTAAGTACTTTCTTTCGTTACTTTCTAAAACCACTTCGTCGCTGAAAACTGATGAATTAAATGTTTAGTTAGATATTAATTAAGATTTAAGATTGTAATTCATTGTATAGGTCTTGTAGGCACAACATTTTTTTTTTCTTTATTTGTTTTTATTTATTAATTTACCAATTTATGTACACGAACAGATTATATAAGAAAAATAAAAACTGGAATAAAGTACATAGGTACTGCTTATTTCTAAAGAAATCTCTTCCAGCAGATACGAGAGAGGAAAGACGAAGAAAGGGTAAAGTGCGCGTGTATTAAACAAAAAAAAACCTACTTAAAATTACATACATATATACTTAAAAAAAAACATCGCGAGGAAACCTGCACACTGGTTGATTATTAAACCACTCCATTACTAATGCCAAGAAAGTTGTTACGTGTGTTTCATTCCATGTAATGACCACGCCCCCAGGCATGAGGAAACGACTATGAAAAGAGAATACTTAAAAATATACGTTTGCTTCAATCTTAACATCTTTTTCATGGGAAAGTGTGTTTGTTTATCGTTTTTTTACGTCAAAATTGAGCAATTTATTATTGCAATATTGTGTGTATACAATTACATAGATAGTATTAAAAATGGACGAGTGAACTGACTAAGAGTGTTTGTAGATACATTTTACGACTTTCATTTTATAAGAATTCATGGTTTTGTTGAGTTAATTCAAACAAAACATAAATTTTATTGTACCTACACGTATATTACAGCTGACAGTTACCATTATGATAAGTACAAATACCAACCAAAAAGTAATTAAATCCTACAATAGAATTTGTGTTCTAAAATTAAATTTCGCAATCTACGAATTTCGAAAGGTATGAATTTCAGTTTCATTGTAAATTGTATTATTGTTTCAAATTACATTATGTTTAAGATAAACTAATTTTGGGAATCGGTAGAGTAGGAGGTTAATTACCATTTAAAATTTGCCAAACACAGTTAATACTTATATTAGTAGATGAATATTTTTGTCTCAAAATTCCCCCTCGAGTTTTGACGAAAGTTGTTTGAACATGTTTTATTTTTAGGAAGAAAAATACCAACATTTGTAGAACACATAATGTATTTAACTAGCTTACCGTCCCGTTTTCGCTCTGGTAAAAACGTAATAAATCATACACCTAAGCCTTCCTCAGAAACCACAATATCTATTGGTGAAACCGCGATTATCGCGAATAGACAGACAGACGCGGCCGAGGACATTGTTTTATAATATGTGAGGATAATAACAAAACTATGGAATTGTTTACATGAATATAAATGTAGAAAACTTTTGAAAAACTGCATACTCTTGACAGTTCATGTTCACTATGACTATTGCCACTATATATAGATAGGTATTCGTAAAATTCGTCTCAGATGCCGTGATTCACACTCGATAAGAAAGAATCGCAGGTTGCAGATATGGCAACATCTGAATTTTATCTTTCCGTGCGTGATGCCTCCTCTCTCGACCTCACGTTATGAACGTACGACCAACTCAATTTGAAGTTACATCGAACTGACCAATCCTCACACGATTGACGTTTCATCTCAATCAATTTTCTCCAGATATTTTTGAAGTTTTATCATAGTTTCTGCCTTCAAAGAAAATCACACTAAAAAGGTTTAATTAAATGTAACGATCGATTGAATTTATACAATTGTGAATTTGCCTATTCACAATTTTTGATTGCCTGAATTATTCTTCTCTTATCAGTCTTTCCTCAATTAATTTTTCATCATTTCAGTTAAGCAGTACTCGTAAATCTTACCCTCATGTTATGTTATGTTAAAATAATATGTATTATATATGTTAACATTAAAAAATGAAATGTCTTCATAGTCGCAGGAGGCATTTCATTGAGTAATGAATAAACCATTTTTTTATATAATAATACTTTAAATTTAATTTGTAACTGGTGGACTATTAATTCTGTCTGAATAAATTTTGGCCAACGATTGAGTTTGGCCATACAAAGAGGAAATGTCGCCAGCCTTCTGGGAACTTTACCGCACGATGACGTCGATTTAGTATCAATTTTTTATTTAAATTAATTTACCAATAAATTATTTAGTTTTATAATTTTAAGTTATAGTACGTAATTTATGTTGTAAATACTTTTATTCTTTTAGTCCTTACCATTAGATTAAGTTATACTTATATTCTGATTAAATTAATTGAGTGATTTAATGCTCCTCACCGAAATATGGTTATTCCTAGGGAATAATTTCAAAAGTATGACTAGATTTTTGCGGCTACATAAAACTTCAATATATTCTATTATATATAACAGGATTATTTGCAAATAAATTGACGCTAGTATATCGCTTGATAATAAAAAATGTTACTAACTTGTGTAAGTATAATAATTTAGACGACTCAAGGGGTCTGCGTAATTTTTGTATTGAGATCATAAAACCTGTCAAGAAATCATAAAAGTAATTAAGGAATGGAATAGATCTCTGTATCATAACGACATAGAGACTTTATTACCTCTTGAAGTGTAACATGGCTATTGATGTCGTGAGCCTTTACAATATATCTCTAAAAGAAGAACATTTGGTGCGTAGAAGGTCAATTAAAAATACAAGACCATTAATACAATATAATCTACAAGCTTTATAGCCGCGTAAATCTCCCACGGGAACAGTTGATTTTCCGGGATGAAAGGTACCCTATGTCCTACTCGATACTTCAAACTTCATACAATGTCTATGCAAAGTTTCATGAAGATTGGTTGGGTAGTCAGAGCGTGAAGAGGTAACAAACAAACAAACTTACTTTCGTATTCATATAGGAAGTTAGGATTAATTCTATTGTGAAAAATGTAGCGAAGTAAATAATGGAAACAAAGAGAATGTTTAGCCCGATGCGACACATGCGGATTCTATAGGTTTTGGAGGTCGACCAGAAATAAATTGAATACGTTAACAGATATGACACGTGCTAGCCGTGTGCCGCTGAGAAATACTATGTTCCCGGAAACCCCCGCAGATTTCCAAAAGAATGAACAATAATTCTCATCGAAAATTTGACTAGAACGTTCTATAAAAATTTACACCTAAAAAGCCAATCGTATTTATACCCAAATTCACAGTTCCCACAAGGAGCGAGAGAGTACCCGACCTCATGATATATCCCACCCATAAAACTGCCTCTTTTCGGGATAGCTTTATATACACTGCTATAAGATGTTAGAACAACATCCCACTCCCTATTAAGCTTAAAATATAACTTTTAAAAACAAATTAATAGAATATATATGCAGAAATCTACAGTAACACTGACACATAAACATCAGTCATACTGAACCTCAGTCGTATATTATAATTATATCACGTGTGATATAATTATAATTTATTTTCGTCGTAAAGTATTACCATATTATAAAAGTATTTCTAACCTAGATATTTTGTGTTAACCCATCGTTTGCGGCTCAATTGTCTTGGTAAGGATTCTTATTTTTCTTTCATTAACCCTCTGGTTTGGGAAAATGTTTTTTTAGATAAGGGACTTTTCGCGACGAGTCTTATTTGTCGAAGGTTTTGAAAGCATTTTTTCCTGGACAAAGGTTTTGGTATATAACCTTTTGCATAATTTATTTTTTACTTTTAGGACACTCTTTGCATATAGCGAACAAAATGGTGTGACAGAAAATAGGAATTTGTATAAAACAATTATTTTATAAAATATTGAAACTGGTTTTTTTATAATTTATTTAAAATAAAATTACGAAGGTTAGATGCAAATGTTTTTTTTCTTTTGTAGCATAATGAGCAAAGGAGCATGCAGGTTCCCTCATGGTAAGCACAACACCTAAGAACATCAGATTGATGATACAAATGATAGTTCAGAAGGCTAAAAATCCTAGCGATAAAGGAATATGAGTGATAAAAGAAAGAAAGAAGAACGATAAAGGAATATGAGTGATAAAAGAAAGAATTCAGTTATTAAATTCGGTTTAAAAATTAAAATGAAAAGTTTTTTCTCAATGTTCCTAAAGAAAATTTAAGCAACAGAGCTATTCAATAAAACAGATAGCTTCAATTTCGTGTTAGGCGCACAATAACTAACCGTATTACCGCTCAAATTCGCGCCGCCTCCTGTCAAAGATGACGTGATATGAATTTAATTCGGTTCGATGAGTTTGGGGGGAAAAGCTATTGAATCATGTCAACGTTGAAATCATATTGTTCCATAATCCGTTTCTATTATTTTTTTACTGTTGTTTAGTGTAACTGTTACCCGCAGCTCCGTCCATCAGTACTTTATTGCAAATTTCATCAATTTCTGCCCAGAGGTTTGGCATTGAAAGCGTTACAGACAGAAAAACAGATTTTTGGATTTATAATATTAGAATGAATAGATATAATCAAATGTATTTATTTATAGAAGGACTAAAAGACACTCAACTCACGTTATTAATGAAATTGCGGAATCGAAAAAATGTAAAGTCAGCTCTCGCATATCGATGTAAAATATGACTACAGACTACGCTTTAAAGCTCACTTTTCAATGAACATAATATTGCCGAGTGGGAGCGGTGCGGTAGAATAATGTGCTGTAGTACTTATACTATAGCTATCATTGCGAAGACGACAGACGACAATAATGGTAAGCCCTTCTGGCATGATAGGGACCAACACTGTTCAAATGAGTTTCGGTATTTCTTCACAGCAGTGGTCGATCCAAAATGCCAGTAGTTTGTAGCTTGTGAGAAATAACTATAAATATAAAAATTGACGAGAAAAAGTGCCCGTGAAGGTCTAATTTCTGAATAAATGATTTGAATTTGAATTTGAAGCATCAAATACAAATATAACACATTGCAAAGGTAAATGTCACGGTGAGTTGCACTAGTCAACTTTAACGTTAACTTTAATCTGCGCATCGCTAGTCGTCTAGACAAAACGGCGTACTTTGCTTTTGTCAGCGCAGGTTAAACGTGAAAGTTGACGGGTGCAACCTACTTTAAATACGTGAACAGTTTAACTGACATTCTAAATGATGTATTCAATCAGTAACAGCAACTTAAAAGTTCCCACTGCTGGGGCACAGGCCTTCCTTACGGATGAATAAGGAGTTTTGGCCATAACCCACCACGCGGGCCTATTGGCGGGTTTTAACGACTGCAAATACGAGTACAACCGGGACCAGCGGTTTTAGGTGCCTTCCGAAGCACGGAGAAGCTCAAGAGAATTTTGGTAACCCATCCAATGACCGACCATTGTGAGTGTCTTAACTGCCATTATCACAGGCCGAGCGCGCTAACCACTGCGCAATCGAGCTCCTCAATGACGTCTCATATGGAATCTAGAACAAATTTTTATTGTATTATCCGTCAAACCTACAAAGGGCCTTGTTCTAAGTTGCTTCCTTTGCTTGTACAAGACTTCGAAAGGTAAACACGCAACGAGTTAACACACAGCTAATTACAAGTTAATTATAAAGTTTCCCTGGAGAGTTCGGGAAAATAACGGCGATGTTTGATTTTACAAGATGACATTTTAAGACGTTGGTGTTTACTGAATAATGTAGATTATCACTACATAGTATAAAAAATATCGCTTTCTGCTGTCTGTCCCTACGAATGCTTATATATTTAGCCAGCGCTGATAGCTCTGTCGTTGGCCTCGTTCAAGTCCTCTTTAGTGCACGAAGGAAAAAAAACTGATGTATAAGAAAAAAAATTTTTTTTTTTTTAATTGACAACTTCTTACTTAGTTAAATGTCAAAACAGACTCGATAGGGAGAAGCTAAATTTAAAGCTTTTTATTTGCAGTAAGACGTAATTTCTAACATGTGCCTTAGATTACATACACATTTCGTGTGTAATACACACATAAATTACAACCCGAAGTCGAGATTATTAATGTGTTGGAATGAAACACATACGTCACTTTATTGGTGTTAATGGAGGGTGGTTACCCGACACGTTCTTCATTTCTTACATGAGTAAACATTCAATTAGTAGGCTTTTCATATAGGTAGCATATAGTCACAAATTGGAATTGGTTAGTTTCAATTTGATGAGATATTTTAATGGACATTAAAATAGCTTAAAATTTATACAATTACAGCTGTGCCACGCGGCTTTTTGCCATGGGAACTTTAGTATTCTGTCCTTCGTGCTAAAATGTAGTTTTTATTAAAAAAAAAATCTGACTCGCACACTTTTGGATGGGCGATATTATTTATTATGTGGAATTATTACGGATCTTTCACATGTTAATTATAAAGGTTTTCAGAACATACATGTAAATTTTGAGCCCTCTCTACTTTATTAATAAAACATTTAATTCTCTGATTAGGCTTGAAGTAGTTTTTCTTTGTTTTGTCCCTCTCTCTCTTTTCAATATTTGACAATGAAAGAATGAGGCAATACAAAGAATAACTGACTGATACGCTGATCAGAGAATAACGTTTTTATTAATAAGGGGGCGAGTTTATATAACTTTACCTCTCATTTTTAAGGTATCATAGCTTCGAAAAATACGAGTAATATAATTATATTATAGTAAATTCTTTTTTACATTATGACTAACATCATCTGCCTTGTCCACAGCATCGGTGGCCAGAATCGTCAAGTTTCTGGGCATGTCTGGTCTTCCCACGATCACTACTGGTGGTTTCTCCTTCGACTTCGTCAACCCGAAGCAAGCTTGTGAACACGAGTTCTACATGATGGTCCGAAGCGGTCCCCTCGGTTTCAAAGATCTGGCTTATTTCTTGATAGACGTCATGAGACAGTAAGAATTTGTTATATTTTTATCTGTTTCTTCAAATTTATGAACTCGAATGAAGTTTGCGAATATGAGATCTAAATGATGGTGAAGCTGAAGGGGTTTCTTGATAAATGTCATCATAGGACAGTAAGTACATAATATGTATTAAATATATTCTTCTTTTTTGACTTCGTCAATCCGAAGCAAACTTGAGATCTCGAGGTCTATGAGATGGTTTAAAGCCGATCACTGGTTTACTGTTTGATAGAGAGACAATAAGTACATAAAGACATTTAATATATTTTTTTGTAATAAGTATTAGTTGATAATTGAATTGTAAATGAATTCCATTTTATTACTTCTTGGTCGATCTCGTGGACATTGTTCTCTCTGCGTTAGAGGTGAGTTTTAGTTTTAAAATATATTTTGTTTGTCAAACCATTTGTAACCAAGAAAATACATGCTCATATATATATATATATATATTAATAAAAGTCAATTTTATTATTGAAAAATTGTGGCTGCAATTCATACAAGTTATAGTTTATAGCATTTGAGTGAACAAGCGGTTTAGTACTGGAAATGAGGAAGACCTAGGATGAGAGGGTCGGATGACTAAAAAGGTTGGACAAAAACGGCAAGATAACATCAAGGACAGGTGGAATGGGTGGAGTATATTAGGGGAGGCTTAAGCCCAGCAGTGGGACTTAAACAGCTAGAAAGAAAAGCGTTTTATTTATGTTTGAATCAATATGTACCTATTGAATTGAATATTCCGACTTAAACTTGCCTTGCCGATATATTATGGTAAAATTTACATTGGTTATCGATCGATCGATATGGATCGATAGTTCGCCTAAATTAAAATGACGACGCACCAGTCTACGAGCAAATTGTTATATGCTTAGGTAATTCGATAGAGGATCATGTCATTTCAATTTAAATGGGCTTTACTTTCGCATAATCCATACTAATATTATAAATGCGAAAGTCGGTCTGCCTATCCGTCTGTCTGCTCCGCTTTCACGGCTAAACCGCTGGAGCAATTTGATGAAATTTAGTGTGCATGTAGTTAAAGACCCCCGTTCAAACATTTCCAAAAAATCTGCCCCCAAATTACTGATGGGGAGTGAAAGTTTGTTAGAAAATCGCCTGTTCGCAGATAAATTCAAGCGGGCGAAGCCGCGGGCAAGAGCTAGTTTTTATATAAGTTCTATAAGTACTACGACTAACCGCTACGAGGCTACTACGACGCAAGTGCATTGCTACAAGAGTGCTACAATAATAATAATAAACCATTCTTAATACTTGCCGGATTACCAGAAAATTTCTATTTTCTTCCGGTGTTTCTGCTGGGTTTTCTATTTAGATTCTTGCTCCTATCGCTTGGCTAAGGCCCGCGTTAGTTGCTTATATTAATTACCCTCTCTCAAAAGGAGATATACATAAAATAATAATAATAATAAACTTTTATTTCAGACCATAGATCCATATGTGTTAGTGACAAAAATATCCTTATATACTAGTGTTAGTAAAATACATAATAAAATAAGAATTAAATTAAATGCCAGCCAGCTGGAGCAGCTGCAAACAGTTTACGAAATAACTGCATGCAGCCTTATCCAGCGAGCTAGCATCCGCGAGTCCCACCGATCCGCCAACGCGCACAGAATACTGTTGGGACAACACTATCATGCTACAATTCTATTATTTCGCCATTCATTGCTTAGAGTAGGGAAAATGCATTATTATAAATATCAGAGTGCATTAACATAAAAGATGTGAGCAATTTTTTTTAAAGGTTCCTATGACTACCCTAAAATCTAGATTCCAAAAAGTTAAGACGAATGTAACGATACCTCACTATATAAATATATTCAGCGGTTTTGGAGATACCTAGTAAGTAATAAAGAATATTACATACATACATAGGTACAAGATACGCGCGAAAAACAATAACCTTCCTTTGCAGTCGGATAAAAAGTAGCCTAGTAGTCATTGTGTGGAAAGCGACAACGGTCCATTAAAAACTCCTTATCGTGTTAAACTAACATTTGTTTCACGTCTTCAATTTATTTGTCTTATAATGGCCGTTTAAGTAGGGTGTTTTCCTGGAATTACCTTCATACTTAGAGTATTAACAATATTAATGCAGACGGTACGTTTGATATTGGATATATACCTATTTAAAAATTTCTATACTAACTCAAAAATGTTGAAAAAAAAAAGTTGGTATTGATTAAAAAGGCGTTTGTTCAAAGTTGTTTGGCATCTTGCCATGCTTTTTTTTCTTTCTAGCTGCGTATTCAATAAAATTTTATTTGGTTGAAATTTATAGACATCTACGTAATATAGCTAATTTCATAATTAATTCGATATATTCCAAGTTCCCAACCCATATTATAAATGCGAAAATAAGTTTGTTCTTCATGCTTGATCTACTCAATCAATCTTCTTGAAATTTCTCACATAATAATATATTAGATAAGAGTATGGAGAAGAACATAGCCTAATTTTTATTCGGAGAAGATGTACATTTCTTGGTGAGAAATCCACGAGAGCGAAGTCGCGGGGAAATACTATTATAATATATTTGTTTTTAAGAAATAAAAACCCACCGACAGCCATAAAAAAGGACATAACCGTAAATTGGGACTCAGCTCTCTCCCTCTCCCTTCTTTAATTATTAAAATTAAAAAAAAAAATTGTTTATTATCACGTTTTGTTTTTGGGCTTGTAAAGACTTTGTTACTATATACCTGGATGTTGAAGGACAATGCCACTGAATTTCAAGGTGGCTACTGAAAGATATTTGTTATGTTCGGATGCTTTTCGCCATTACTTAGATTACAAGCTGCACACCGAGGAACGACCGCGATTAATCATTCGTTATAAGTTCTTTAAACGTTTACTTAACTTTTTAACTTCATGTATAGTAGCGCCATCTACTTTCCATGAAGTTAAAAAGGTAAAACATGTTAAAAAATACCCTATTTATACTATTATTATAAAGAGGGTTTGTGACTTTGTGTGTTTGAGGCGGGTAATCTTCGAAATTACCGAATCGATTTCGAAAATTCTTTCACCATTAGAAAGGTACATTATCCAAGATTACTATAGGCTATATTTTATCAGAAAATACCCACGGGAGCGAAGCCCCGGGCAACTTCTAGTGTGTTAATATACAGGTATTAATATATAGGTATAAGGTATCAGCTACTTTAAAACTAAATTTTTATAACAATTGGCTTTGCCCTTTGAGCGTGAAGAAGTAACAAATATACTCACTTTTGCCTTATCATATTATTGGGATAATTTAGAATAATAGTTTAAGAAAAAACTATAACTATAAAAAGGAATTTTCATTACATTTTATGTTTTACTGCGTAGTACTACTAGCTATTGCCAGCGACTCCACGCGGGTTTCTCCTTCACTAGTCTACTTGAGGTTTATATAGAAACTAGCGTCCCGTCCCGACATCGCTCGGATAAATATATGATAAATAATACATCTAAACCTTCCTCAGGAATCACACTATCTACCGGAGAAAATCGCATGAAAATCCGTGTAGTAGTTTTTGAGTTTATCGCGTGATTTTGAGACAGACACGCCAGAGGACTTTGTTTTATAATATGTAAGGATAAGTAGTACCTTAGTTTCCTATTTTGTAAATTTGTAAGTTTTATATTTACCCTGTTAAGTGACTTTCACAATTATAATAGGTATTTGTAAGTAAATAATAATGAACAGAGTCTGAAACGATTCTCCGACAATTACTTTTTCTACGAAAGTTTCGTCGACAGAAGTAATTGTCGGAGAACCGTTTCAGACTCTAATGGACACTATGAGCATTAACCAGCCGTTAATATGAGATAATAATTTAGCCTTTCAGTTTATTACGTTCCATCTAAGGTTTGGTAAATTTATAGCAGTGTTACAGAAACACGCTGGGGATCATTTACGAAGATCCGCCCATCAAATCTCGATATCGACATTAAGTCGTTTTGTTAAAATTTGGACGGAAAAATCCCCGGTGAGACTCGAAGAGATGAATCCGTGATAGACAATGATTGTTCTTATTAAATGAAGATTTCTTACTTTGTACAAATGCGTTGGTTTATGGAACTAGCTTTGGAGTTCTAATTCTCAACTTTTTTCCAAAAATAAAGTTAAAATCAGATAGAAGTATAAGCAATAACACACTTGAAAGAAGATCTCTTTTTTTGGCTAGAAGTTACCCGGTTTATGGCGTAGAAGCCTACGACTAGCTAAATTTATTGTTATCTTAGTATAAATATTAATTAAAGTTAGGTAACTATGATCACACTAACACGTCTTAACTAATATTATAAATGCGAAAGTGACTTTGTTTGATACCTCTTCACGCTCTATCCACTCAAGCAATCTTCTTGAAATTTTGCATACATGTAGTTACAAGTATGGAGAAGAACATTGGGTTTTTCATCCCGGAAAAATAACTGTTCCCGTGGAAAATTAATGCGGGCGAAGACGCGGGCAAAAGCTAGAACTATCAATGATATGATGATAAGAAAAAAAATATGTTTGCCAATATCAGTAATGTAGCAATGACTTATCGTTTGTCAGTTTAATACGCTCGAGACAGCGAAAATAACAGGAAAATTCTTCAGATCATTATTACATAAAACCCTTGTTTTTGACTTCGTAATTGTTGTTATTGTTTATTCGGAATATATATATATATATATATTATTGAAAAATATTCCGAATAAACAATAACAACAATTACGAAGTCAATATATATATATATAAATAAATAATTTATAGTATGTGAAATGGAATAGAAAAATAAAGACAACAAACCTTGGGCTAAGACGCAATATAGCTGTGTAAGGAACCGAATTCTTATTTATTCATTAGTTTATGGTTAATGGTTAAATTATTTAAACAGAAGGTAAACTGCGGAACTCGTCAGTATAAAAATAACTAACTAGTTAACATATGTAAATGCGAAGGTAAGTTTTCTTGTTTGCTTTTCACGTTTTATTTGCTCTTCCCACCTTCTTGACATTTTGCATTTCCGGAATACAAAGAGAGACTTAGACATACTTTATTTGTAACATAAATAACTGATCATGTAGTAAATTCACGCAGACGGAGACGCGGGCAGAAGCTACTTAAGTTAAAAAAAAACTATTATAATTTACAATAGTAAACACGCCAGATGACATAATTTTATTTAGATCTACCGTTTTTGGTAAAATGGAGATAAATAAAAACGATATACACTATTTTGCGGCTCCAATATTAACCTCAGTTCTAACACTATTATATTATAGGTTTATTAAAAGACTGTCATTAAAACTGTCTCCAAAAGTTAACCAGTACTTAGCGAATAGTTTGTACCTTTTGAGAAATTACTATGTAATATAAAATTTGCGGTGAAAAAGTGTTTTTAAAGGTCCAATTTCTGAATAAATTATTAGATATGATTTTATATGAATTAGGCATGATGTGATTTGCCAATTTTATGATCGAAGAAAGCTGTAAACATCGTCTTTACGAGCCATTATTTTTGAAACAGTATCTTTATTTACCAACGATATATGTTTTCTCGGCCTTATTGATAAATAATTAATTGTTAACGATCTTCTAGCTAAAAACAAATCGATTTCGGATAAAATAACTAATATCTTCCTCCTTTTTATATATCCTCTAAACCATAAGGATTTTTACGGTTCCTTGGCTTTTTTACACCAATACTTTGCAAAATAAATGGCAATTAAGAAGTGTTGGCTTGATGTCTTTATCGTTGGATGATGTTTAAAATAAGGAAAGTGGACTTCGAAACTCTATAGCTGAGGAAGCTATAGTTATGTTATAAAAATAAAGCCTAGTTGAGTTAGTATCGCATAACACAAGTTTTGAACTAACTTAGGAGCTAGGTATTGTGTTCTTACAACCCTCCTACTATGGAAATCATTTAAATATACTAAACTAGCTTTTGCCCGCGGCTTCGACCGCGTTAATTTTCCGGGCTAAAAGGTATATCCTTCTCCATACTTCAAACTACATGTATGCAAAATTTTAAGAAGATTGGTAGAGTAGATAGAGCGTGAAGAGGTGACAAACAAACTTACTTTCGCATTTATAATGTTAGCTAGGAAGTTTGGATTAAGGTCTTTGAGTTTATCTAGGTTTAATGACAAAAAATATATTTTATCCAGTTATACTAACAGAAGAATGTAGACTCACAAAAAAAAACAGAATTTTCTTCAATCGAACTTTGTATTGGGATATTTTATAGTATAATAAAGAGGGTCGCAAATTCTTGGATATACCATTCGTTTTATCACTATTTTATCACTTAGCCGTGACTATAATGCGAATACTTTGAGAATTCTCTCGGATGTTGCATTATACAAAGAGGGTACGGAATAAAACACGTAATAATGTACTGCAATATGATAAAAATAATAATGACTCTCAGAATATCAGATAACAAGTTTTGGAACGATAATATTTTAGAGAACACTATCAGTATCAAATACATATGTAATAAAAAAATTCTGTACATTGAATATATTTACACAAAAACAAAATTAGGCGAAAGAGGCATATTAAAAAAAACTGTGTCTATGACTGTATGTCTGTTTGTACATGCTAATCTCCGGAACTACTGGACGGATTCGAATTAAACTTTTTTCTTATATAGCTATTAAATCTGGGCAACATATAGGGTATAAATGATTTTGAAAACTGGAACACCTGATGGAGAACTATGATGGTCCAGCTAAACTATAGGGAATATAGAAACGATGCCTTAGCAAAAGTTGTTCAACCTGATGAGCATTTTCTGTTGAGGTATAAGAATCGAAGATCTAGAACACCTGATGCAGACCCATGATGGTCCAGCTAAACTATAGGAAATAATGAAATGACGCCTTAACAAAAGTTGTTCAGCCTGATGAGCATTTTCTGTTGAGGTATAAGAATCGAAGATCTGGAACACCTGATGCAGACCCATGATGGTCCAGCTAAACTATAGGAAATAATGAAATGACGCCTTAACAAAAGTTGTTCAGCCTGATGAGCATTTTCTGTTGAGGTATTAAAATCAAAGATCTGGATCATATGGAAGAAGAGTCATATGTTATTAAACAGTTTGGGCATAGGTATTTACGACCTTTCGATATCGACGGGTGATCTATAATTAAAAACTTGCCTAAACTGGCATTTATGTATAGAATATGCCTTCAGGGTTATATTATTTTCTCTTTAATAATTTTGATTCTTAACCAAAAATGTCGTGGGCATCAGCTAATCAACAATAAATTACCTTTCCGCGAATTAGGCAGAGAAAGTTCGTGTCTGTTTTGCCTGCGCAATAGCGAAGTGGCCTTTAAGAGTCATGCCCCATTGCACAGCTACGCATCACAACGGAGCACCGGTTGCGATCTGTAGCTGTGCAATGCTTCGTTATTTTCTATAGGTTTCTAAGGTGTAATGACGTGTACGGATGTCATCGTAATGGAGTGCAACGGACAAATGAGGCATGGATCTAAATCATTGAAGTTGGGCACCTTGAAGTTTATAAATCCAAATATACTAATGTAATACCTGCTTTAAAAGAGATTCAAAAACGACTTGTTTCTCTATCCTCGCTATTTTTATTTCACCGAACTAAAAATTTTACGGCTCACCCTAGACCGCAAGGATAGGGGCCATACGGGAATTCTTGATAGGATTAGGAAATCTTATAGAATGCAAAATGAGCTCAAAGACGAATTAATAGAGTTGAGTTTCATTTCTTCCCGCCGATGGTGACAACATATAAGTGTTATGTTTGTCATTGACATAGATAAACAAAAAAAAAACTATAAAAGGTTGAGAAAATAAATCGAGCGTGAGGTTCCCGCTTTATCTTCCCGTTGTACAATCACTGTTGTACAAGGCGATTAAGAGACAAAAATCCTTCGCCAGCTAAAGGCTTTGTGTACAGGCATCATAGGCAACAACAGCATTCCCAATGAGGTTAAGGTCTGGCATATAGTAAATATATATAGATCGTCAAAATTTAAAGGTATTTTTATGCTTTAGATGCAACCAATGATAACAATGATTTACAAAAGACATAAGAAAAATTTTACTGCTTCCTCTTTAAAAAAAATTTACTGCTTCCTTTCTTTCTTTTTTTTCAAATTCTGCTTCATTATTTATTTTAAAAATCTCTTAAATAAGATATAAATATTGCCATAAACATTTTGCTGGGATTTTGGGATAAAAAGAAACCTATGTGTTATTCCAGGTTGTATTCTACCCGTGTACCAAATTTCATAACAATCCGTCCAGTAGATTTTGCGAGAATGAGTAACAAACATCATAGACAAACTTTCGCATTTATAACATTGGTAGGAAGAAGTAAAGAATTTACGGCTTAAAAGATTGACCATAAGTTTTTGCGCGATTTTATTTTACAAGCCGTTGGTCCCCCTATGAATTAAAAAAAAAAAAAACAAACATTAAATAAAAATCAACATGAACTACTATTACAATACAATTTTATTACCTTTTATCTAAACTCTGTGTTTATGGCAGCTGTCAGATATGATTCAGAAATCATAATTAGAAGAAAAGCAAGTTTGATTATTCTGACGTTTGTTGAACATTGACGTCACCCTTTGAATAATTAGTATAATAATAATAATATATAGGGACAAGTTACACAGTTCCGAAATGCTAGTAGTTTGTAGCTTTGGTAAACATCATTTAATTTAGAATATGACGTGAAAAAGTGCCTGTGAAGGCCTAATTTCTGAATAAATGATTTGATTTTGATTTTGATTTCAGATTAAGATAGGCCCAAAGTAAGATCGAAACTTGTTTCATGGGATATTAAGTTAATCCATTAAAATTCCACATCGAAATCCTTTGCGTAGTTTTAAAGACCTAAGCATACATAGGGACAGACAGACAGCGGGAAGTAACTTTGTTTTATACTATGTAGTGATAATAAATTTCAATGGCAAGTTATTACGGCACCTAAAATAATTCAAACCTATCAAAATCTATACACACCGAGGTTCAATATACATATATGTATATATTTTTTCCACAATCCTTCATCTTATTCGCGTATGAAATCTAGAAACTTTGATAATCCGATATAATTCAAACTTTTGGGATCAAAGAAGGCTTGACGATGACCATTGGAAACTATTATATTTACTTAACTTTGTTCAATGAAAGTTCGTTCATACGCACTAAGGGTTGGTTGCACCGTCAACTTTGACGTAACTTGAACTTACGCAGAGAAACGCATTCTGTCTAAATGTCGGCGGCGCGGCGCGCAAGTTTATGTCAATGTCAAAATTGACAGGTGAATGTTTGTAGTCTCAAGCACTCTAAAAGAAGTATTAAACGGTTTCTGATGAAATAGCACATGCGTTACTTTTTATATCCACAAGTTTTTTAAAACCACTAAAATTAAAGATAACTGTTTTGAAAATTTGTTCTTAATAATTTTTGTATTTATCAGATTGCCTTCTCATATTGAATATAATTCAAACTGCGCGGGCAATTTGAATTATAGAAATGTTCTTTGGCCTTGTCCATAACATGGTTGTTCTTGGATTCTCGAGTCAATTTTTTTTTGTTTAATTATCAATTGGGATTGGTGTTGACATTTTAATGGCTACTAGACTGGGTGCGAATCTCGGAACGATAAAAAAGAGTTTTAATTTTTCCGTGGTGCAAACATTTTCAGTGCAATTTGATTGTAGGTTATTGCAAGTAAATTAATAAAAACATTTGTTCGATTTTTCAAAAATAAAATAGATTATTAGTCAATTTAAATGTTAACAATACAGGTGTTAGAACCTCTGGAAGTATGTCTGTGCTCTGGCATAGGTATAATTTAGCTTAAAAGGCTCCGCGGTTATGAAATTGAGTGTATATTAATATTCTGATATGAAAATGTAGGTATATATGTCAGGAGAAGGGATCCCCTACGACAAATGATTTCCCATGATAAGCTGGGGATTAAGAAGATACATATTAGGAGATGATACTTCTATTCTCCTGTGTTCCTACTACACCGGGATAGCAATCATATTTCTTACATTAATATGTGAGTATAACACAGATTAACACAATATTAACAGGATATGAATATTCATTTGTACCCTTGTTGCTTCAGGCGACGCGTCGCTGAACAAATAAATCCATCCACACAAAACCTTCGCTTTCGTAATGGGCGAGTTAAGAACAAATTTTTTGTTTCAATTAAAAACTTTCGATAAATATTTAACAATTGTACTCACAATTGGTATAGATAAAGCGGTGGTGGTGTAATGGTTAAGCCCGCCTGTGGCTCGAAAGGTGCCAGGTTTGAATCCTATTCGTGCCACATGAGATTGTACATCAGTCCGACTGAAATGCTCAATAGAGAAAAAGAAAGCACTGTTATATATACATAAGTTTAGGCTGTTTGAAATTAGAAGAAAGCCTTCTTCTAATTTATGTAGTGCCGGATATCCTCTATACAAGTTCTTAGTCAGAACCGAGTTGTTATTCCCACCGCAACTGTAGACCATTAATAAACCCCAACGTGGCCGCGCCGGAATAATAATATCCGGGATAAAATATTACATGATTCGTTTTAATATTTTGATAAACAAAATTTGACTGAATTATGAGACATTTTTGATTTATTTTTCAATCTCTTCTCTCTCCTTTCAAAAGCAAGATAAAAAATATTTTATTTGCAAAAACATGTGTAAATTGATACATAACATCTTAAAAGACTCGACATGCCTTACCATAGAAGGGTGTGCAAATATAGTTACAGTCGCTGCTATACATACATATGTAAAGAAAAACAAAAAAAAAACTATTTAAATACGATAAACACGAATGCTTCTGAATTTAAATGTCCATAAAATGAAGAAAAAAAAATGTTGAAAGGAAAGCAAGATTGTTGAAACATTTACATTTAAATATTTTACTTAACTAAGTTTTGCCGTAAGTATTGCCCGTAGTTCTGACTACGTGAATTTCCACCGGACCAGTTATTTTTTCCGGGACGAATGGTACTCAATGTCCGTGCTTCTTACTCTGGCTAGATTTGTGCAAAATCTCAAAGACATTGATTGAGAGACGAGTAAATTAAACGTTAGGAGGTAGAAAATAAACTTACTTTCGCATTTGTAAGTAACATCAGTTAGGATCAGCTACTTTACCTTGGGGATGCATTAGTTGCATTGCATAGTATTAATACAAGGCTGTATGCATGTTATTTGTAATATTTAATAAATTATACCTAGAAAGAAATTTCTACGCGGGCTTAGCTGTAAGAATTTCCTAGGAAAACTCATAGAAAGAATACTCTCAAATAAAGTACTTAAGGTTCATTCATTCGCGTCGGTACTTAAGTTCGCCGATAGTGTGGTATAGCGTAAAAGTTTACAACGCGTACTGTCCAAATGCAAATAAAACAAAAATTTAAACTCAATTTCGTAAAATAAACTTCAACTTTTCACGAAGGAAGTGCCGACAAATTACTTTCGCAAAATGAAAAGAAGTTCAGGAAAAATGTGGAATGAAAAGACGGTTTAGTGAGATGAATTGGTGAAACTTCATCATTGTGTTCTTGTGAACTTTGTTAGCTGAATTATTATTTTGTATCTCCTTTTATAAATTCACGGCACTAAGTCCGGTCCTTTGAGAGGCTTGCGTGGGGATATGGATCCAACACGTAGAGGCCCTTTGGAGAATTTTGATGTTGTGTAAGTCTCCCGCCAAAACCCGCTCGCGAATATACCAATAAAATGATATGCCCATGAGCAGGTCTCGGCGGGAGTGCGAACTATTGCAGAATAATGGATAGAAGTACTGGTCTATAGAATGAAATTTGGATGAACTGAGAATGGGCTATTGCAAAGAGTTCGGTCACCGGTCATAATCATGATAACTGACTATTCAGTGGTGACTCGCCGCTCACCCTCAAATCAGTCGCCGCGATTGGCGACAAAGGGGCAACATTGGCGTGGGCGGCTAAGGGTGTAGAGAGGTGAGTCTGCGGGGCGCGAAATCATGGTGATCCAGTCAGACGCCCCCGGCGTTATGACATTTTACACTTCCACCCTTCGAGCATATAGCTCTCGCTCGGTCCTGTTACCTCTCGGTTTCCACTCCGACCTTGGGGAAGGAAGGCGGAGGTGAGGAACAGGGGCCTCCCCTGGGAGCCGGTCCGTGGGGTCGCTACTCCCCAACAGCTCGCCACAAGCTGCCCTGCGGGCTTATTATTATTATTATTGTTTATTTAATACACTAGCAGCTTAAAGCTGATTGTTTTATGTTTTAATACAATTTTTAAGGGACAGTCTGCCATAGAATTTATGTATGTATGGTATGCAATTGATTCGGCCTAACTGATAGCTTAGATCAGTGGTTGTCCAGGTTAGATAAGAGTCGTGGCTTAATTCCCGCTTGATTACAATTTTTTTTAACCTCTTAGTACTTATACGTACGTAATTTGTATACTAGCTTTTGTCCGCGGCTTTGCCCCCGTTAATTTCCTGCGTCCGCTACTAACTTATTATTGTCATTGTCAATATCTCGACTTCTAAGTAACGTATCACGATGAAACCTATACCAGATTTCAGGTTAGACTATTCCCTATAGAGTAGTGAAAACCGCATCAAATTCCATTTGGTAGTTTTAGTGTGATTCGCAAACAAACTGACAGAAAAAATTAAGTAAAAAATTGTTTTGGCTTCTATTAGTCCCATATAATTATTTTTATTTAATATTTTATATGTACATACATAGCCCACATACAATTTTATTATATGTATAGATAGATAAGTATAATTATCAATTTAATATAAAGATCGTTATCAGCAAACGCATTGCAACATCACATATTAAATCAAATCTAATTATAGAATCACTTATAATAATCAACTAGTAGATAAGATAAATACAATTAATATTATCTAAAAAGTTCTCCACTTTGTGTGTCTAAAAATAACACAGTTTAGCACTATGTTGATAAGAGTAAAAGTTTTGTTTTTATATAATTAAAGTATCTATAGCTTTCAATGGGAAATCCAGACCTTCGTTATTCATAATGTATTTAATATATTTGTCCTAATATATTTAATATATTTTTTAAATATATGTTAGCAAATATTACCGCGTAGTAAATATTATTATTATTAAAAACGTTTATTGAAGCAAGATACACTTTAAATTTTCGCAGATCATGTTAAGTATTTCTGTTGACGCTATAAAAACAAACACCAACAAAAAAACAGAATATAATATAAAAGGGTTCCCATACAACATACGAAATTATTTGCCGTGTTTGCCGAGAACTGTACGGAACACATCGTGCGCGATTCCAACTCACACATGGCCGATTTTATTTAGGTCTCATCGTATCTCAGAAGGGAAGATACGCGAGCATAATTTTGCCTGTTCATCTCGTAGGAAAACAACATTTTCCCAACAACTGTTGTAAGTTTCTCTACTCGAGCATGTTTTGTAACGAATGAATTACGTGAGAGATGGCTGCGAATATGCACTTAAACTTTTTTATATTGTTTCTAGAAAATACTCCGTCAAATTTTAATGAAGTAATTTTTATGACACTAGTGCCCAAAAAAAGGAGTACTTATCAGAGAGTTCATTTTTGTATGTATATGTGTGTCTATTTAGGTATATGTATATGTAGGTATATGAGATTTTTATTCCACCATAATACTTTACAAAAAAATAAAATAGATTTTACACAATGCCAATAGAGTATTGTAACCAGCAGCGATTATAGTTTGGCAGATCAGTTATGTTTAAAAAAATCACAAATATTAAAGACGATAAAATAGAACTAATGTGTTTTCTTGGTTACATTAATCAATAAGTGCACAGTTTTCCGCACGTGTGTCCTCGCACTAACACTTTTCTTTTCAACGCCATCTAGCTTCAACTGGCAACAACTTCTCCTCATCTCGGAGTCCGAGAGCCAACTGCACGTAGCCGGAAAGTCCACATGCCACCTCATGATGAAAACTTTCGCCAACTATCTGAAACAAGAGAACATCACATACATCCCCTGGGACACGAAGTCTGATGGTGGCAGAAACAACTCGGAAAATCTCAAGTTTTACCTAGCATACAGGTATACAAGTAAGTAGTAATCATTTAGTGGAGGTCTAACATGCATCGTCTAATTCTAATAACAGGTAAGTACCCAGGACCTGGAAAACTAACTTAAACTCATCGTATCACTTGCTACACAATTGCATAACTCTCATTTTGTAACCATAGATGGCGCTTAAACTAATTCTCTTTAAAAATATAAATTACACATGATAAATTATTAGTTACAAAAATTACTTATTTTTTTTGTGTTTATCGTAAGATTAAATATATGTACTACTTACTAAAAAATGACTGAACAAACATAGAAGTTCGACAACAGATGGCGTATCGAGCTTACTTCAGCCACTCGCCACTAGATGTCGCTACTAGTAACAATTTTTCAACAGATTCGACTGGCAGCGTTTGGTTTTACTCTACGACACGCCGTCGTACTCCGAAATAGTGGGCGCCAGTGGGGGGTTCCTCCTTGCAAGTACCGTTCACAACTTCTTGCTATACGAAGGCTTCACAGTTTTAGCGAAAGAATTGTTGGCTCAGCAGAGCCATGAAGAGATGTTGGTGCAAGACGTAGGAAACGCGTATTCTAGTGAGTTTGTGTGCGAATTGGGGTGGTTATGGAATCATAAAGCACATAATTGTGTGCTGCACTTTTGAAATAGTTATTAACGCACTGCACAGCACTAAATTCTTACCGATTTATCATGTTTAGCGGGATTTTTTATCAATGCTAACTACATTTGATCGCTACGTCCTCGAACTACTGCAAATGTGGATACCATCCAAAACACATTATACAATACCATGTTTGTAGGTAATACTTTATTATAGAGTTACATACAAACAGTACCTAACAGCACACAGGCCGCACAAAAAGTAGACCATACAAAAAAAAAAACAAAAATCTCAACAAACGTACCACTTATAAACATAAGACCAGGCTACAGACTATCAGACGAGATGCAAACACGATTCTATAATCATTGCGTAGTTTGTGTGAGAGCTTTAATTTACAGCAATGGAAAACTAGCAATGTATACTGAATAAGCAGAAATTCGGCGAACTGTTTCGCGATGTATACCCGCCATAATACTTGAAACCCACATGGGTTGCACAACCCATGTGGGTTTCAACCGAGCGAAGCCGGGATTGGCCGCTAGTTCTCTTCAATATTATTAAACTTGATACATAATGTAATAAGTTTACACAAGACAACCTTCCTCAGGAATCGCACTGTTTATTGATGAAAACCGTACAAAAATTTTGGTAGTTTTTAAGTTTATCGCGAACAGACAGACGCGACAGGGGACTTTGTTTTATAATATGTAAGGATAGATAATAAAATAACTTTTTCTCTTTTTCTCCCCACATCATTAACATATTATGAAACCAAATGGTTTTGTGTAATTGAGAGCAATTTGTCGTAACGACAACTATTTCTGCAAAAAGGGCGGGAAAATGGAAATAGTTATCGTTTTATGGGGACTAAAATAAAACCCAGCTTAACGATCGCTGTAGCTATCCGCGGAACCTGTGTGGCCACTAACCAATCGCTTGCTGCGAATATCAAATTACGAACTTTATTCGAAAGAAATTTCACAGAAAAAGTCGTTGGCGGACGCGCGAACTTTGAGTGGACAAACGTCAACAGCAGATTAGAGTATGCAAAATCATTGTAAATTTACCACTATTCTTTGCATAGCGTCCTATTTATATAGGATAACTTGAGGTGCGGTGGACAGACCGCTTTTTCGGTTCGATTTCTTTATCGGTTGACACGTACACGTACATATAATTAAAGTAGGAACCTATCTATATGATAATAATTATCACATATTCATCATCGTCTGCAGTCTTCAGTGACCCACTGCTGGACATTAGGCCTCCTTCCATCTACGCCAACCATATCTGTCCTGGGCCATCCAGAATATATAGTTGTTGCCAGCAATTAATTCATCAATATATATCACTATATCATTCAGTACTGTGAGGTCATTATATTCAACGAATCTTGTAACTTTACAAAACCTTCGCGTTTACAGGAGTTTCGTTTTCATGGCCACAAAACGTCGACTCAGGGGAAAGGAAATTCAATAAAAAAGTATTTCATAGACAGGAAAACTCAGTTTTATTGGTATTAATGTAAATGTTCGCGTTGTTTGCTACGCACAACTTAATGTACAGCTTTCATAGGCCACCACTTGCTTGCTGGTGAAGGCAAAATGGCGAGGAAACCTGCACACTTGTCAACGATTTAGTTTACTAGTGTGTATGCGACTACTTGGCACTATATACATATAGTCATAAAAGTAATGTCTGTTCTGACAACTAAGGATGCCAACGACCGTTCGAAGTGGAGACAAAAATGTAGGAAAGCGGATCCTGGACTCCGATGCTTAACGGCTGAGGAAGGAAACGGGAAAACACACAGAAGAGAGGGAGATTACGGCCCTTATTTGAGATTTTTTTTTGGTAAATTAGCTTTCATTTAAAATATTCATTTATTTTAATTTAAATATTAACTAGCTGATAACCCGGGACTTAAAAAGCCTATAGTTTTTCATGAACTTTTTCTGATTGACCCGGGTCTTGAATGTTTATCTATATATGTATAGTATGTGTAGTATGTATAGTAGTAGCATCGTTGAGTTAGTATCGCATAACACAAGTTTCGAACTTACTTTGGGGCTAACTCAATCTGTGTGATTTGTTCCTATATATCTATAACTATCTCGACTCGAAAAAAAAAATACATTTATTCATTGCACCAATTTTTTATTCTAGCTTTATAAGTCCCATTGCTTGGCAAAATACTCCCCCAACTTCTTCCACGCCTGTCTTTGGTGTTCACTTGCCATTTCATGTCGAATCATTTCAAGTCATCTCGACCTAGATCTTCCTTTTTTTCCTGTATCCGTATAGCTTTGGAATCCGTGAGGTCAATCTGTATCACTATCACTCTCTTATCACTTCTCGTTAATTATCTGTCCCTATGTATGCTTAAATCTTTAAAACTACGCAACAGATTTTATTACTGTTATATCCGAGCGAAGACGGGGCGGGCCACCAGTTAACTTTATACTTCATATTTATTTATTTAAGATAGACAACTTTTGTAAAGCTAGGCAACAAATCAACACACGTGTACACAGCACATTTAAATTTAAAAAACGATTTTGCCAAGAGGCAATTATTCAAGGAATATCAAGCTGCCAAATTAATAATTTAAGAGGAAATAAACTACAAAAAAGAAGTTACATCTAAGTGTAGATTTATAACAAAAAATATAAGTGAAAATATAAATTATACATAATATTCCCAAAGTAAATAAAAATAGATATGAAAATTACACTATTAACAAATTACATTTAAGTAGAGTTTGCAAACATAAACATTAAACAGATATGACAATCAAATTATTATTGATAAATTGTAATTAGGTTGACTATGTAAGTATGACAGATATTTTCAATAGTAATAATATAAATAGTATTTTTTTTAACTGTGTGATATATGAATTTAAATTGATTTGAGTCCATCATTTACAAAACATTTATTTTGAGTGCGACCTCCTCTCATCTGCTGCTGCTGTGCCCGCCGGGGACCATAAATATGTGCTTTTTAATATAATTTATAACACCGTGTCAACTTTATGGTATGCAATAAAAATATTGAGTATTGATTAAGTACCGTACCGTATCTAACCACTTCCTGTAGGTATATCTGAATAGCATTTCTATAGATTATAAATATTAATGAACCCGATGATAAATGAACTTTTACTACAGACATCTTAGACGAAGAGCATAATGACGTTGCAAATAAATCCATTAGGTGACTCTTCAAAAATTCCGAGCTTTCGAAGTGGACATACTGTCTGAAGCTACAATTTAGTAACAAGTTATCATATTTTTACCCTACTAATATTATAAATACGAAAGTCTGTGAGGATGTGTGTATGTAGGTTTGTTACTTTTTCGCGCAAAATCTACTGGACCGATTATTATGAAATTTGATACACGGGTAGAATATAATCTGGAATAATATATAGGCTACTTTTTATCTTGAAATTCCCACGGGAGCGAAGCCCCGGGGCATTCGTAAAAAAGTTAAAGCATATTTTAAGCGTACATATAGGTTATTATAAGCTTAAGTATAAATAAGTGTTTATAGTAAATAAAAGCATACATACAAACAAAGCAATTCATGTATTTACGTCGGCGATAGATAGATAGATAGCGGTGGAGCCTATATAAGGGAGAAGTAAGTACAGTCAACAGCACCTCAAGTTACCCAGCGTGAACCTCTATGGCGCGATAATAGTGGCGAGTTTGCAATGAATTTGGGTAGGTTGATGTACTATTTACTGTACACTTAACTAAAGAAGATATTATGTTTCTTGTCAATTTACAACCATCTATCTGTTCAAATTCATGTCATGATTTTTTTTAATCTCATTGTTATTTTCAAAAATAGATAAAAGGTACCTAAGTTTATCCATTTGGTAGTAGGTACATTCCAAGTCAAGCGATAATTGTGTTGTCGATAGGATCGGTTAGGCTTTTGAGCTCCGAAATTGGATCCCTGCTGATTATGACGCGCTATATTTATTGCCGGGCGATAATTAAGAAAGGGTCATATTTCCGAATGGCGGAAAACATAAATAACAATTGGTAGTCAATTAACGAAATAGCCTAGCTAAGAATGATAAAACGATGGAGGTATCTTACCTCTTAATAATAATTGTAGATTGTCAACCTAAGTTCAAAAGTATTTAATTCCAATTTGAAATAAGTATTTATTTATTTTCCGCTTCATCCATACTAATAATATAAATGCGAAATTATATTTGTTGCGCTTTCACAGCGAAACCGCTGGACCGATTTTGATGAAATTTGGTATGTATGTAGTTACAGAACCCAGGTTAAACATAGGGTACTTTTTCAAAAATTAACCCCCAAATAACTATTATAATATTTTATTTATTGGCACACAAAACAGTTTAACAACATAACATGTCAGGTTTAAATAGTACAATGGGTACAAAGCCTGGTTGAAAAACCAAAATTTTAGAATTACTTAATTTAGAAACCAATATGTTGATATTATAGAGAACAGAGGAAGTGACAGATTGATTAACATCAGACAGGGAGAAGTGCAGACTGAAATGGATGACTTTTAAAACTGTATTGCAGAAAATTATAAAAATGGTCTTATAAAAGTGGATTTAACACCATATGACATTATCTACCAGAAACTCTACTTTTCATTTCAATTAAAGGCTAAAAAATTGTAGATGTTTTTATTAAAATTAAACCGAGATTCTAAATTTCGGCGCAACTATCCAAAAAATTGCATTATCTGTATTTGTAACTCAGATTCTTAATTTCTTATTTCGCTGTAGCTATCCAACAAATTGCATTCTCTATTTAAAAATTTAAATATGGAACACGTGAGTCGCCAGTGCAGGCTGTTTTGCTAAGATTTTCTTAAATTTCCTATGTTAAATTGTTCAAAGCCGGCCAGCTATATCTGGAGAAGTACATAGGTATAATTGAATTTTCTCGAGTTTCCTACGGCAGAGATATAGTTAGTTAGATTATTTACACTAGCGGCCCGCCCTGGCTTCGCTCGGGCTAAAATATATTGTGCACCTAAACCTTCCTCAGGAATCACACTATGTATTGATAAAAACCGCATGAAAATCCGTGCAGTAGTTTTTCAGTTTATCGCGAATAGGCAGACAGATGCGGCAGAGGACTTTCGATTCGAATAAAGATGAAATCTTAGGTGTTGGTAATGTTATAAAGTGATAATAATAATTTTATTCCCAAATTCATAAGATGCGAACACATAGAAGCACAAAGGGCAAAGATTCATAACTTTTTACGCCAAAAGTCGTTAAATTTACAAAATTAAATTCCAGAAATATGGTCCGTGAAACCCTTTCAGCCTGGCCCTTTATACCGCCATCACTATTGCTGTGCTACTTCAAACGGAGCACTTCTGTTGAATTAACTGGTACAAGATATATTGAAATGCTTTTATAGAATTGCTTATTTTTAGCATCAGCTAGAAAGGCAAGAAATACGGCAAAAAGGCAGACGATGTAAGTCTGTTCTATTTTGTTTAATAAATATCTAAAAAATACTGTCCGATAATAATAAAAAATAAATCGTGATTTTAGTTTTAATTTTGAATAGTTTTGAAAAAAATATTTGTATAATTTGAATTGTAGCTAATACGCTTTCTATTTGCTTGGTTTGATCACAAATGTACGTACATTTGTTATTATTTACAGTGAGTTTAAACAATATATTGCATATCGTGTATTTAAAATTTAAATAATGGAATACGCGAGTGATTAGCGTACCTATTCTAAATGTTATTTTTAATTCACACTGGCAGACTAGAAACTAACAAGACAACAACATTATTTTAAAAAAATATATAAATTTGATTGAACTACGTAACCAATGACGTTCTATTTTCAAAAGATGAAGCCCATGATCAGATAGTAATTCTAATTACTATGAGTTTTTACCGACCTACGCAAGTATATCTCATCTCACGTTTCTTACTAAAATACGTTTCCAAGTAGTCAAGTTACTCGTATGTGCTGTTAGTAACATAAATGAGGTGTAACAGATGTAACCATGCTCTAAGCGGCTCTGCGACCTTTCGTGGTTGGAACCATGAAAAGTCGAAAAGCCGCTGATTACCATACTTCGGATTAAGTTAGGTTCATTTGATTGTCCTGTGAAGATCTTATGTTTTTTTTTTGTATTTTATATTAATGAATCAGTTTTTCGCGCGAAGTTTTTCTTTATACAGAATTTGGATAACGCAGAGCTGCAGAAAATTAAGTCTATAAATAAAATTTGCACCTTCAAAATATATGGAAATTATACTTTTTTTTATCTTAAACTAGCGGCCCGTCCCTGCTTCGCTTTAGTAATAAAACAAACCTAAACCTTTCTCAGGAATCACATCATCTATTGATGAGAACCGCATGAAAATCCCTGCAGTAGTTTTTGAGTTTATTGCGAACACAGAGACAGACGCGGCAGTCGACTTTGTTATATAATATGTAAGGATAAAGATATATAACCTAGAAAAAATATTTTAGGTCTACAATGAGCAATGAACATGGGCGAGTCTTCTTAGTTTTCTTCCAAACAGGAAAACCCAGTCCAAAATATTTTAGTAAAATTGATGAACAAACTGGATTTTGTACGGAGCTCTTCGCTGAAAATTCGATAAAATATGCTTACGGGAGAAAATCGTAAAAGTATATTTATGGACCTTTCTTTTCCTTTTACACAATGGTATTTGGATCATAATTAATGCAACGGCTGTGAACCAATGTCGCAAGAAGAAGGGTTAAATGTTAAAATTAATAATAGTACTAGTGTTGGCTACACTGGCATAAAACCGCTTTGGGTTTTTAATTACTGTTTTGACTTTGTCTTTCAGAAAACGATGGTAAAAATAAAATTGCTAAACCAAATTGCTAACTTTCTTTTACTCGCGCAAATATATTTATACATTTTGAACCAGCTGGACGCTGTCGCCCACAATTAGCTTTTCGAGAAATACATAGGTATGTATAGGTATGTATAGTAAAATTTGACGTGGAAAAGTATTTGATTAAATGCCAAAGAAAATGTTGACTTCCGTGTTGTACGGAGAGGGATGTGACGCTAAACTACCAACGGTTGAAATAATATTTACTCCGATATATATAATGTCTGAGTGGAGTTATATCTATATAGATGTATATATACATTCATCCATACTTTTTGATATTTATCCGTCGTATCGCGTCGCTTTGTCATTACGTAGACAAGTTACACACAGGGACTACACATGACTGTAAGTTACAACTACTTATCAAGGCTTCCCGTGCTAATTCTATGATTTTTATAGCAATTTCCTAATCTATCGTCAATTGATTGTAAACTACTTGATAATAATCTCTATAATTAAGTGATAAAAACTATTATTCGTCGTGATAAAGTCATTAAAACTGGTTGTAAATTCGGTCAAGGGAAAACTTTAATAACTTAACAAATGGCTACATTTCAAGAGGTCTTATCGTAATTTAATTTTAAGCTAATCTAAGGGATAACATCCATGAAAATACGGGAAACTTTCGAGATAATTGTCGTTTTGACAAAAGGACGGATCCGAATTCAATCACTTAATATGCCTATTAAAATTTTATGACTTTTACGTTAATTTCACTGTGATCATGTTGTTTTATTTCTTTGTGTATGTACATATTTCGTAGTGTTGTGATAGAACGACTGTTCATGTCTTGTCGTAGGTTAAATATTTTAAAACATTAAACATTTGTTTATAAGTATTATTATATATGTCCCGAATTGCGCTAACTTCTGTTGTATCAATTGAACCTCTATTTTTTACCGGTTCTGTTGTAAGTTCCTTTTGAAACTTGATATTTTCAACAACGTTGGTTTACGGTTCAGTTTCGATCCAAAAGTATGTTAAACTATTTTCACGATATCGAAATGGTGAAAAAATTGCTGAACGAACGAAGTTAAATTGCGATCCAGCGATAATTTATCGGCGTGATTAGGGTGAACGGTCATAAAATTCAGTTAGTGTCAAACAATTACTCTCTAGCGGCCCGTCCCGGCTTCGTTCGGGTAAAACCATAATAAATTACACACTTAAATCTTTCTTTTCCATCATTCTATCTATTATAAATCTGTCGCGTAGTTTTAAAGATTTAATACATATTCATACATAGGGACAGAGAGACAGCGGGAAGCGACTTCGTTTTAACTATGTAATAATATAATTAATATTATATTATATTTCAATTCTAAGACCTTTCTCCTATACAATACAAAACAAATATTATATATTGCCACAAGAGAAATAGAAGACAGAAAAAAATTTAAAAGCACATGGTGGACTTATCGATAAAGCGAACTCTTCCAGTCAATCTTAGTGTGGGGGGAGAAATAAAAGAGAGAAAGAAAATGGCGTTTATTTGGTGATTTACAAAAATAATGACGAAACTTCTTTTAACACGAATTCATATATACCTAGGTACTCATGTTTTTTTTTATAAATAAATTGTTCTTTCTCTCTTTCTTACAACCTTAACAGGTGTGAGAAAGAGAGAAAGAACGTTGCATGGTGGGTGCATTTTTGTCTCTGATCCGAATACCACAATAATGTTGACAGCTAACATCGCTACGAAATGCAAAACAATGATTTTAAAAGGCAACTTTGTAAAGAAAAGCACTTAAAACGCTAGCGTATTCTTAGTTTAGTATTGGGCAAACTTCCAAAAGCTACAAAGCAGTGCAAAGCTTTCAGAAGAATATCGGAATTTATTGATTGATTCGTCGATTATACTTTCGCTACATCATCGGCGACATACTGCATACATATTTCTATTGGGCGTAAATTATATTCATAATAATTTATCGAAAATAACATTAATCAATATTATCGAGTGTATTATTGATAACATTTTTTAACGTCACATTTTGTTCAAGCTGCCTAAAGGTACCTGACATAGCTTTTAAAAATACCATACAATGGTACGAATACTACTAGTGTACTTGGCAGACTATTAATATACGTCTTTGAAGAAAAGGCAGCGGTGAAGTTTGTTGCTTCGCCGCTTCTTCTTCACCTGCGCTTTCGCAATATCCACATTAAGTAGAATAAATAATTTTGAATTTGAAAAAATATCTATCTACTTACGTGCAAGATTCCTCACGATATTTTCCATCACCAAAATCAAACCAATCATCTATATAAACTACTTATACAGTCAAATTGGTCTTTGTACACAAATATGATAATTGATGAGTACAAACGAATGTGACATGAGTAGGTTTTGAATCTAGGGCCTTTCGATCTCATGGGACCACCACCGCTACAAAATGACTTTGAAATTAAATCAGTATGAATATCAGAGGAGTCCCAATTAATCCATCCCCGTTGAAATTGATTTAACTCGCCAATGATTCACGTCGGCTTAATTGATATCGCTTGGTTTCGTTCGCATTACCAGATTAATTACCTGTACATTTTTATATACTAGCTTTTGCCTACGGTTTATTCCCTGACATATTTTTTTGTTGTAACAAGAGAGGTTAGTTTAGTTACGTGCTAATGCCTGCAGGGTTACCTGAATACTTAAATCTTACGGCTAAAAATTCGAAGTGCGGCTAGATCGAACGACCTCGGTGGCGCAGTGGTAAAGTGTTTGCCTCTGAACCGAGATGTCCCGGGTTCGATTCCCCGTCGGTTCATGATGGAAAATGATCTTTTTCTGATTGACCCGGGTCTTGGATGTTTATCTATATATCACAAGTTTCGAACTTACTTTTGGGCTAGCTCAATCTGTGTGATTTGTCCTAATATATTTATTTATTTATATATACGCGCAGATCGTAATCAAATGTATGTTTGATTGAGCAGCATAGTATAGCGGACCCTAGGCTCCGGCTGAACAAGTATCCGAGAGAACGCTCGGATGAGAGGAAGAGGGTATTAGTAAAGGTTAATTTTGCTGGTCGGCCGGCCGTAGACAGATTACACTAATATATTACCATCCATTTGACTGTACTAAAGCGGAGAGAAGGTATTGCGGTGTCAATGGTCAAGTCAGGTCGATCGCTAAGACAATACTTCCACTTTAGACAAGCAAACGTAGCTTACGTTTCAGGTCTTTCAAAGGTTAATTTGTTCAGTCATAGTCTTTCTCTTTCATTCTTGTTTCTGGTTATATCCGACTGTATCGTCCAAAGCTCAGAGCCCGTGTAGGTATACATTTAAAATTTTAAAAATAATTTCTAATTTTATGACCGGCCGCCTGCCTGATGGCAAGCCAGCTATGCTCAGACCACAAGAGAGATAGTGGGAGAATTTCTATCAAAAGATGGTTAATTTTTAAATTTGACGGTTGAATTTAAATTTGATTTATCAAAGTGAATTTATTAACGAATAAAAAAGTTTATTCAACCAATTGATTGTCTCAATGGGTAACATTCTGTCTTCAATAAAAAAATGTTAAATAAGAAACGAGAGGAATCTGTTTCCTGTAACAATATGTTTAGATATTACACTGGTAAGCATAAGATGAGATCGTACTACTGGTCCTAACCAGTAATATCTAAAGTTATTGTTACATTAACATACGTAATTTACCTCAAAGGTCACATAGTTTCATACCTTCGTTTCATAGCTATCTCCCAGTGGAATTTAAGGCTTATGCTATATATTTATCTAAATAGAGACACACGATACCGGAATTTCAATTAAACTGCTGTAATTTTCAGTCAAAGGATCTATTGACCCGCCCAGTAATTTAGTACGTTATTTGTGTTCGGATAATTATAAGGAACCGAGGATCCTTATAATTATGGCAATGATTTATAATCTGTTAAATAAGCCCACGAAGAGTATAATATTAATTATTTATCTAGTTTCGATACTTCCTTTCTGAAATATATTTTTTATAATTTTTCTGCTTTTTCATAAGCAACATCAACGTTCTAAAACTTCATCTTTTGTGAACGTCCGTGCAGTAGCTTTTTAACTCTATCGCGAATTGACAGACGGCAGCATAAGACTGGTTTAATAATGTTATATACTGTATAATGTTATAAAGTTTAAATAAATAAATAACTATTTGTTCGCCGCGTACTTGTACGCCGAGACTTCACGAATACATTTTTTTTTTTACAAAATTGTGTATATTTCAAAAACGGCTTAACCGATTTTGTTGCCCCACGAACTAAAAAATCGATTGCCATATTCTACATACCCTTTAAAATTTCATCAAAATCGGACCAACGGTTCGAAAGTTATCGCGTTACGCATACATACATACAAAAATTATTTTTGTCCCAAGTAGAATAAATAGATAAATAATTTGTATAAGGAAATTTCAGCTCCAAACTTGGAGCTGAGTTTTTGGGAAGCAAAATTCTCGTTTTGTTTTCGTTCATTTTTATCAAAAACCAAACGATGCCCTACACAAATAGCCCACGGGGGGGAAAACGTGAGGCCGAGCCCGCTTTATCGGAGCGCGGCCAACTAGATCAGGAATTTGAATTAACATCTCATTTTATGATAAGTCACGTACGATTCTCAAGGGCTTTAGTATAATCCAATTTTTTAAAATAGTGTGTCAATTTTGAGGCATTACTAATTTCGTGTGATAGCGAGCACAGTTGATATTTTGACAAGCTATTTACGAATTAAAAGTAAGGCGAAATTTTGTAAGTATGTTACTTCTTCACGTTCAAACAGCTGTTTGCCTAGCTAGGCAAATTTATTGAATTTGGTATTGAGGCAGCTGATACTTTGGATTTTTTAAGTTACTTACAGGATACTTTTTTTATGCGATTCCCGTATGAAGTGGCCAATATATATATACATAATCTAGCTACAACTTGCGGTGTTACCCACGGTTTATCAGTCGTTGTAAAAACATATACGTTTATATATATATATATTTAAAAATACATACACTTGCTTACATAAACTTATATATAAACGTATATATATACGACTGATAAACCGTGGGTAACACCGCAAGTTGTAGCTAGATTATGTCGCATGGATTTACTTAGTCTAGAGCTCAAATAACCTGCGCCTTTGAAACTCAAATTGATTTAATAAAAAATGTATTCAGAAGCTATTTATCGCAATAATAAATTTTATTCTTCAGTGAATTTGATGCCAAAATATAAGTTCAGTGAGAGTGACAACCGGTAAATTGAATTTTGAACTAGAAATTGAGTTCCCAAATTGTTGGCGACACAGTCAGTCAGTTCTTGCTAACTTATTGTTTGTAAACAAAACAAAGGCTTTTCATGTTAACAAGATCAATATAAAAACATTTGCAATGGAATATTACCACACACTTTACCATACGTGTGGTCAATTTGTTATACTCGAAATTTTTTAAAAGCTTTTATTTTAATGATAGTTATAGCCAATATAATTATGATTATAAAAAAAATAATGTTTTTAAAAAAACAGACTAATTGCAAAAAAACATAATTGTAGAACACAAGTTACAAGTAAAATTCTGTTCAATCTACACTATTATTATAAAGAGGTAAGCGTTTGTGAGTTTGTGACTTTGTGAATGTGTATTTGTAATCTCCGAAACTACCGAAACGATTTCAAAAAGTCTTTCAACATTAAAAAGGTACATCATCTAAGGTTGTTATAGGCTATATTTTATCTAAAAATTCCCACGGGAGCGAAGTCCCGGGCAACATCTAGTAAAGAATCAGTCACAAGTCTCGAACTTACTTTTGGGCTATCTCAACCTGTGTGATTTGACCTAATTTATTTATTTATTTATTTTCAAATGTATCGCAACCAAAGCAATTTCGTGGCGAAACTCGAAAAGTTAGAATTTCAGAAATTCACAATCATTTGCAAATCACCGTAAAGTTTCGTCTCTGAATTGACGACAAAAGTAAGGGTTACTTCCAGTGATGAGAGAATGATTATAATATATTTTTTCTGATAAATTTATCGATAAAGTTTTATTTATCACTTCTACTTATTACTTAGACCCAGTCAGGAGACTGTAAATTGTTGGTGAGATTGGTTGAAGAAACTTATATATAAAGAGGTTTAGTATAACATCTTTTTCATCGTTCTGTATGATCACATTAAACTTACAAATAACACACTGCCATAAGTATCATATATAACATCTATTTGTACATTTTATTCATTCATGTATTCAAACGCATTTATGTACATAGGACAATGAGAGAGAAAGAGAGAGAGTTCTCTCTCTCAGCGTTTTTCCGGCCTTCCTCCGCCACCAAGTCGACGCTTTCGTACATTTACTTCTCTACTTGACACGGTAGTCGGCATCCTTAGTGTTTAGATCTAGTTAGAAAGAGAAAGAGAGAGACATATTATTATAATAAGAGAGAGAGCGATTGATTTATTATTTTACAAGATTAGCTACTACTGGATCTAAACCTTTTGAAATGTAGCAATGAATTTACAAAGCATCACGCGTATACAAACTTTCCTTGTAAAACTTGTGCAACAGGAACGCTGCCAGTAATTTTGTTTAAAGAACAAAAAATATGGACGAAAAGAAACAAATTACTTGAGACTGTTTTGTAAAAAAAATATCTATAAATGTGCATTATTGCATATTCATAATCATTACGCATTCGAAGTATGTCATAAAATTTTTAATTGTATGCAATTTTTTAGTATTGCCTACATTTTACCATACGTGTGGTCAAAAGTGGTTGTTACACTCGAAATTTTTTAAAAGCTTTTATTTTAATGATAGTTATAGCCAATATAATTATGATTATAAAAAATATATTGTTTAAAAAAAACAGACTAATTGCAAAAAAACATAATTGTAGAATACAAGTTACAAGTAAAATTCTGTTCAATCTACACTATTATTATAAAGAGGTAAGCGTTTGTGAGTTTGTGAATTTGCATGTTTGAGGCGGGTAATCTCCGAAACTACCGAAACGATTTCAAAAAGTCTTTCAACATTACCATACATTATACATAAGAGCTCAAAATACAAATATTTAAATCAAATATCCACGCAATGCATTTGCAGAAACAAAAGTCGTAATTTTCTAGACTACAGCCGACTAGCAGATCCTATTTTCAGATAGAACACGGTCGATTGCGGTCGATTTTAAAATTGAATGCTCACGAACTTTGATCGGAAGGGTTATTCCGATTCTCAATGAGAAAATACCTTTCTGGATCGAGTACTTGATAGTAAATATTATCGTGAACCGTTTTATAATAGACAGAGTGGACCGATAGGAAATTGCGAATATATTATCAATTTTTAATTTAAATGAAATTCGGTTTCAGACAATCGATGAACAATATAACTATTTGTTTTATGGTAAACTAGCTGTTACCCGCGGCTTCTCCCGCGTTAATTTTCCGGGATTAAAAGGTACCCTATACCCTTCTCCATACTTCAAAATACATGTATGCAAAATTTCAAAATTATTTGTGACTAGTTGTAATTCACACAATCTATCAGATTGTGTGAAGAGGTAACAAACAAACTTACTTTCGCATTTATAATATTAGTTAGGATTAGGATTGTTGTCTCTAATAATGTTTTATTTTATTTGATCAATCTTATCTGAGTAGATAATTTCCAAAAGTCTTACTTAAAAAAATATCATCAGCCCAGAATAAAAACTATAACAATTTGAGATATTTATTAAATAAATAACAAGAACCGCTTCTCTAGATCAATTAAATGGATATAATACACACTTTTGTGTTTACATCGCTAATGGATAAAGCAAATAATTTACCAAATATTATCTGGAATCGACGACATTTTGGCGAATATCTAGAATCTTCTCGAAAATTCCCAAGTTTTCACGGACCATTGTAATGTCTGGTGCTAGGGACGCAATAGAATTTAGTATTGGTATAGGCACACAAATTTATGTAGGTAATTATATTAATAAACATTTTTATGGTTTCTAAAATAGTATATTAATTTGTGCATTATGGCTATAAGTATAATCATCTATATTTTATTCTAAAATTTTACTATTTTAAGGGATTAAACTAAAGAATCGTTGTTTATTTTTTTCTTAACATTTATTGATAAATTTAATTTTTATACAAATACAGATACAGATACGATTGTTATGTACAAAAGTTAATTTTTCGATTTCATACGAAATACCAGTCTTATGTTCTTAAATTTGAATAAAGAAATAAAAAATCCGGACAAAGATAACTTTTTTGTAATTTTATCAGGTAAGGGTTCTCGTTGTGTTCCCCATAGGGTGTAATATTAGTCTCTAATAGTACCAATATACTTGAAGGGCTTTTTAACAACACGTATAAAACTAAATTGCTATATAGCGGTGTGAAAATAGATTTTATTGTTGCTTTAAATATATTGCGCATTTGAATACATCGAATTTGTTCAAAAATAGATGGTTTAAATAGAAATATATTGGCGTTGTGTAGATTTTCATGGAAATATTCAATATAAAGTACCGACCTCAGTAACCCGACGTCCTAGCTGAGCTACAAATGCGGCAAGGTTGCGCAACGAGACTCAACATATAGCGATATCATCCATTCCAACATATGTACATATTTACGTGCAGTCTTTGTTATCCATATGTTTGTTATTAATATTGTTGCATATATTCGTTTTAGAATATTATCACTCCAAATCCTATCGTGAGCCTAGAACCTAGCCTTGGCTAATGGGTAACAACCACATTTTCCAATAGAATTGACGTCAGACAGGCCGCCGGTCGTAAAATCAGAGCCAAATATCGAAAATGTTAATGATTATTTTATATGCGATCCCAGGGTCATAGTTGGAAATAGATATTATAGAAATTGGTAATATGCAAATATCAGAAAGTTTTTCATATTCGTGTCATATCGCATCATACAGCACTGCGCCGCTAAGTTAGGACGACGATGACGACGCGATGCGATATATGACCATGAAGCAATGTAATTGAAATGTATTAAATTTCTCCATTATTATTTGTTTACACAATACAATTGCGATAAAATATTTTTCCTTTTCACAACGGATTACCTTTTACGTAACAATATTAAATAATATCAAGGTTATTTTTTTTGAACCGCATGGGTCTGCTGTAGAATAGAACCATTCCATATCTTTCCTTGGATATCGTACTAGGCGAGGGACACATAGCCTAACCTGCTGCGAGACAACAATAGCATTCCCAAGAAGAGGCAGACGACCAATTATGAAATCACAGGCGAACCTTTAAAATTTTCAAGGTTATTTTTTAACGTTGACCCGTTTGGGGCTTCACGGGGTTACAGCCCCAAACGTAACCGGGAAAATACGGATATGGGAGAAAGAGAGAGAATGTTGCATATTTTCCCCAGGGGAAAATATCTTCGTTAAAGCGAGGCGATGTAAATTTTCTTGCATTATTACATTCACTAGCTGTGCGCTTTCGTTCCCATGGGAAATTTGGGATTCTTGATAGTCTAAAGACTACCAAATGACTGACGACCTCGATGGCGCAGTGGTAAAGTACTTTCCTCTGAACCGAGAGGTCCCGGGTTCGATCCTCGGTCGGGTTATGATGGAAAATGATATTTTTCTGATTGGCCCGGGTCTTAGATGTTTATCTATATATGTGATGTTATAAAATATATTATCGTTCAGTTAGTATCCTATAACACAAGTCTAGAACTTACTTTGGGCCTAGCTCAATCTGTGTGATTTGTCCTAATATATTTATATTTATTTATTTATGTGACAAAAATAAAATCACACATTTTTAGACTTGTCCTAGTGCTCCTTACTTATTGACCTATAACGTGACGTCACGATTGTGTAATATCTTCGAAAAAAAGCTATGTTTGTCTTATTAAGAAGACGTCAGACGTAATCTTTGAAAGCATTGTCATTATCACAGAATATTTTTTCCACTGATGTTTCTAATAGCGTAAGGTCTTTCGAACAATCATCAGAAAAACAATGCCATCTACCCATCAATTGGGAAAGCCATCTATTGGGATGAAAACAGAATTTTCTATTTAAAAAACAAAAATAAACGGTATAACAGCATTAATTTAGACAGACAAACTCACCTCTCGTCCCTCTTATTATGATAATGTAATGCTCATTTCTCGACGGAAATAAAAATTGCAGTAATATTTTCGTGAATCTCTTTGAATTGCATGTAATATATTCTATCTGTGAATAACCTACGTGCTCGTAAAAAATATATTTCAAATATTCAAGTTGATTATTCAGAATGTTAAATAAAAATATTAAAACAACTCAGCTCTTAAAATATCATGTTTTAAAAATAATTTATACTAATATTAGAAATGCAAAGGTCGAAACGTAAATAATCTAAATGAATAAATTCAGTGGCACCGTTAATTATAACGTGTGCAGGAAAATGCAAAGTGCGCAATTTTGTCTAAATGTCACCGAAGCGCCCGTTAAAATCAACGTCGAATTTGACGGTGCAACTCACCCTATATAATTGTAGTGTGTATTAATCATGTATCTACTAGTCTCTCTCTCTCACACACACATTTGATCAATTTCCCGGTTTCTTGCTGAGCCTGCTATATCATCCTGCATAAAACTCTATAATACGTTAATAAATAGTTTAATTTGCAAAGAATTCGTCCAGTAGGCGTATAGTGGATTTGTATTTCACTTCTCACTATCGATTCGCAGTGAGACGTCGCTAGCCAATCACAGTACGCCATTTGTGACGCGACGACAACCACACCGCAATATGATTGGTTAACTGCGTCTTACTGAGAATCGACTAGATAGTGAGAATTGACGTGCCTACTCACACTTCGCTGTCAGTTTCATATTCTCTAGTGTGTAGTTTATTAAATTATGTGATTTCTTGGAAGTCCACGACAAAATGTCAATTACCAATAAATTGCTATGTAAGAAAACAGTGGTTACATAGTCATATGTAATAAACAAGCTTCTATTTTTAGATTGATAGTATGTTTGCTTGGGCGGATTGGATAGTTACGACTTAAGTACGTAGTCATGTTACTTAACCGTGTCTTAGGTAAGGAAAGTTCACAAAAGTAAAAAAAAATCACACGTGTATTAAAAATTTTATTAGCCACCTCATCATCGAACTCATAGAAAAACTAACCAAAACATATAATATATTATAATACTAGAATGATGGCCGATTTCATCAATTCAAAACACGTTCATTAAACTTTATTCTAGATAAAAAAATCTAAACAACCTTGCCACAAGGGCAAAACTTCGAGGAAAACATTTTTTTTTATTATTTCATAGAAAATTCTATCTAGGTATAGTAATCTAACATTTATTCTTAAAAATAACTAAAACTAAAATATAATAAAAAATATAATAGATAAGGTATAATAAATAATATTATTCTTACGTTATGCCAGCTCTTAGTAAAAATAACAGTTTTTTAATAAAATAAATGGACAACTAAGTAGCAATAAATCACTTAGCTTGCATCGCTGGTCCGATGGTCACAAATACGAACACGACGAACCGTATAAAATATTAAAGTGTGCGATCAAAAGTAAAAATATTTGCCCGCGCTGGTAATCGAATCCAGAACCTCCTGATCACGGGGAACACAACGCCGCGGAGGTCGTCAAAAATAACAACAAATAACTTTAAGAACAGTATGAATACCTCGTAATAATAGTGTGGTATGGTAGTAATAAATGTTATTTTATTATTTAACCAGAAAGCTAAATAGATTACTTTATTGACCCCGACCCTCATCAATGACGAACGTAACCAGGAAGTAGACGTATTCTATATTCTAAACTTCGCTTTGAAATAATTTTACGACAAAACTCAGACTTAACAAGGCACGTCTGCCTCGAAAATATGAAAATAAGTGTTTTTGTTAATGTGGTCAGTGTTATTTTTGGCAATAATTTAACGGGCTCTATAACCGGTTAGTTAAGGTTATATATGCGGAGATCGGTAACCTAACGTCTGTCAGTCAGTCTTTCCGTTGACGTCGGTGGGGGCGCACGCGTCGCGCATCATTTTCCGCGGGAAATCGCAGTATCGCGCGTTCTACATCCGAAAAACAGTCGCATTTAACAGTGCAAATTTTTTTCAGTGTTAAATTGTTTTTGTGCCAGTACTAAATGTGGATTGTTTTTGTGTTTTCCTGTTTTATCAGTGGTTTGTAGTGAGAAAAAATGTTTTCTATATTCTACTTTACGAAGCGATGATCGTCAATAATTTCAGCTGTTCAAACCTATACGGATTTTTTGTATGTTGTTGTTTCAAACAAGTGTTCAAACGGCATACGGTTGAAATTTACCAACCGCACTACGGCACAACATTTAAGGTCAAATGACGGATAACTAAAAATGTAATGAACGCGTATTATTTTTACATGTGTAAAAAAAAATATGTTTCCTCTCAAAATCTGACATGATACCGCGTAAATTACAAATTAACTGTGTTGAATCATCCAAGTTGAAATCTTAACTGTTATTTTATGCGGCCACTAGTTTTTATGATTCGCTTTTTCACTTATTTTGAAGTTCGAAAGTATTAATTTTTTTAATGATTTTTAGTGCGTTTGAATCTAGCCAGATGGAAGTTTTATAAATCATAAATTTTCTTATTAGAAATTTCTACTCTTTTGACATGACATGAACATTGAAATATGTTATAAAATATATTTTTATACAACACATAAATCAATGCCGCCCCTCAAATTGAATAGTTTATGGTATCTAAATTAGTCTACATCTTAAGTATAAAATGTACCAAAAAAGTATGTAAAAATACAAATAGTAAAACATATATAAAAAATATGAGATTGACGATTGATTGATATTATGCGACATTAATTAATTTCATTAGAGGTCCATACAATGTCTAGAAACTTGGAGAACGAACGAATACGCTACGTGATATGACTTTTGTAGTAAATGAAAAACGCTCAGGTTAGAGATCAACAGCTAGGTAAATTCACTTGTTTATGATTTACAAGATCTACGCCCTTCATTAAAAATTATAATTGTAATTATAAAAACCATTGAATGTTATGTATCTGTCTGAGTACAGAGGTCGTTGACTTGTAATTTGGTTTACGCTGTGTCAATAAAAAAAAAATTAGGCAATATTAAATTGCTGTAACATGACTGTGTGATTTTACTCTCCGCTGTCTGATGGAATATATTTTTCAAAACAACATTTTTTGAATATGAACTTAAAAATAACAACAACAAAGCAGACTTTTAAAAAAATACACATGTAGGTATATTTGTAAAAAAAACTATGCTTCTAGAAATATATATATTTGACGACCTCGGTGGCGCAGTGGTAAAGTTCTTGCCACTGAACCGAGAGGTCCCGGGTTCGATCCCAGGTCGGGTCATGATGGAAAATGATCTTTTTTCGATTTGCCCGGGTCTTGGATGTTTATCGATATATGTATTTGTTATAAAATATATATAGTATCGTTGAGTTAGTATCCCATAACACAAGTCTCGAACTTACTTTGGGGCTAGCTCAATCTGTGTGATTTGTCCTAATATATTTATTTATACCTACTACTACGTATATTTCTAAGAAAATCTTTGCCTTGCGTCGCATATTCTCACTTACTTTTGAATTTAAAATTGCAATTACGTTATTTACAATTTTACATTAGTTTATCATTTAGTCTACATTATCTTATTGATGGGAAAAAGTCTTCATATAATTTCCTTCCACTTATATCTTTACTAGCTTTTTCCCGCGGCTTCTCTCGCGTGATTTTCCCTTCTGATAAATATTTAGACTCTTTAACATTTGGTTTCCTAATACAAACTTTGAACCCCCTTTTTATCCCCTTAGAGGATGAATTTTGCAAATCTTTCTTAGTACACCCGTAGCTGAGATAAGCAATCTACGTGCTAAATATGAAGTTTCTAGACCCAGCGGTTTGGGCTGTGCGTTGATATGTCAGTCATTCAATGTCTTCTTTTCGATATATAGATAATATTTTACGTTTTATGTGTCATATATAATATATATGGTATATGTTATGTGGCACAATTTGTTAATTTTTTTTTTATTTTGCGCTATGAAATGAAAGAGATTGATACAAATATTATGGTAGCGTTAGCGTCTTAACACACGTTCCATTTACTCCCTCTGCTAACGAGATTTTGAACAAAATTTTTTTGACGTAATAGTATCTATTTTGGGACATGGCAACTAGAATCCTACATAACATATTTATGTGTATGTTCACGTTCTATTTCAAGCCTATTGTTATATTACTTAAGCAAGGTCAACCGACGCCTGCCAAAAGCATTCTCTGCCAGAAAATTCTGAAATTACAAATTTATGATACCCTGTATAACTACCTACTTTATGACATTACAACTGAGCTACCTAACCCGATAGATCCAAAACATGGAATATTTTTAATTTAATTATTTCTCTATTTTATTATAGGTTTTATTTTTTTTATTTTATTTCAAATTTAAAGCCCAGCGCTGTGACAGTTCATGCCACAGTATAAAGCTGACATGGCAACCTTTTCGGTGATGTTTATTACTTGTTTTTTTTGCTGCACAAAGTAAGCTTTATGGAGCAAAGCTTTTAAAGTTGTAATGTGCTTAGACTACTCGAAATAAAATGCCAATGAGAAGAATGGAAGTAGAATAATTTATTTTACAATATTTACATATATTTATAGTACGACATTGATACTGCACACGTAATTCGCATCACGGCACAACTCGCGCGGTGGTGGGGAGCGCGCTGAACAGAGCGCGCGTCGCGTCGCCTTGTTTCTACTCAAACTGTTTGTGGGCTCCACATTATCCCCCTTCAAGCGAAGCGTACACAAGGTTTGATTACTCTTCCATGTCTTGATATCTTCGGCATAGTTGTTGTTTCCTGTTTTCTCGGCTTGACAATACGTGGTTGCGGCGCACTCGGCGTGTGAGCAGATAGTGCGCGCTGAGATGTACTCGTTGCTGGTGCGGGTTTCGAGGAGTGGGGATGGCTCGGTTGCGCGTTTGCCGCTACGTCGTCATCTTGCTTGATTATGTGTGCCGGTTTGAGTCGATCTATGGATATATTGGATGCTCGAAGTGGCAATTCAATCTTGAAATATTTGTTGTTTCGCTCTATCACTCTGTATGGACCGTCATATGGCGCTATCAAGGGGCTTCTCACCGTGTCATTGCGGACGAATACATGACTGCATGTTGATAATTCCTTATATACGAAGAGGTTCTTACTCGATGCGATTATTCTCTGTACAGGTGATAGAGTTGACATTGTTTCTGTGAACTGGCGGATGAATTGGGCGTCTTCATTCTTTGACTTTGTAGGTACAAAGAAATCGAACGGGACTCGTAGCGTAGAACCATACGTCATCAGTGCAGGACTAGTGTTGTCGTCACGTAGTGCAGTGCGTATGCCAAGCAAAACTGTAGGTAAATCTTCTATCCACCTTGTACTGGCCTCTCTTGCCATCAATGCCGCCTTCAATGTGCGATGGAATCTTTCCACTTTTCCGTTGGCTTGAGGATGATAGGCTGTAGTTCTTATGCGCCTTATGCCACATTTCTTCATTAGTGCATTGAACAATGATGACTCGAATTGCCGTCCTTGGTCCGTGGTGATTCGTAAAGGACATCCAAATCTCGATATCCATCCTTCATAGACTGCTTGAGCAACAATCTCGGCGGTGATTTCTTTGACCGGTACCGCTTCCATCCAGTTCGTGTTGCGATCGATGATTGTGACGAGGTAGCGGTATCCCTGCGAGATCGGTAGAGGTCCAACGATGTCTGTATGTACATGTTCAAATCTTCTTGCCGGTGAAAACTCGCCTAAGGGACTGACGACATGTCTATGAATCTTCGCACGCTGACAACCAATGCAGGATTTGGCCCATGTTCCGACGTCCTTGTTTATAGACGGCCAAAAATATTTTGAAGTCATTATTCTTCTCGTCGTGCGTATTCCTGGATGGCTTAATTCGTGTTGCGCTTTGAAAGCGGCATAACGAAAAGCTTGTGGTAGATACAGTCGATTTTTCCCTGTCGATGTCTCGTACGTGATAGGTTGAGTGACGCCTGTCAGAATTGTGTCGGCAAAAGTTAATTTCGGATGATTTTTCAAATCTTGTAGGGTGATATCTCTTTTCTGTTCTTGTGATAATTTTTCGTAATCTATGCATGTGAGTAGATCTATTTCTTCTATGCGTGACATGGCATCGGCTGCTAGATTTTTTTCTCCTTGTATGAACTTGATTCTTGAACAAAACTGGCTGATATAATGTAGTTGTCTCTCTCTTCTCGGTGTGTCACTGTTGCTCGGCGGTCTTGTTAAGGCGTTTACTAGAGGTTTGTGATCGGTGTAAATGGTCACTTCGCTCCCCTCTATAAGACGTCGTAGGTGTTTGACAGCGGTGTACATAGCTAGTAATTCGCGATCGTACACGCTGTATCGCCGTTGCGTCTCGCTCATTGACTTCGAGAAAAATGCGAGTGGTTTCCTTACTTCATTTTCTTTTTGCTGTAGCACTGCGCCCAAACTGCAGTCAGACGCGTCGGTCAACAAAGATAACGGTGCACCGGGTACTGGATGTGATAACGTAGTAGCTTCGAGAACGCTTTGTCGGCATATATCGAAAGCTGTTTCGGCTTCAGTTGTCCATACTATCGGTGTCTTGTCGTTCTTCTTGGCGTTATGTAAGTATTTGTTTAATTCGTGTTGATGTTCGGCTTGATGAGGTAGGCAGTCACGATAGAAGTTGACCATGCCAAGAAATCTTCTAAGATCTTGCACCGTGTTTGGTTTCGGATAGTTAGAGATGGCGTGAGTGCGCTCTTCGGTCGGTGTTATCCCCTCCACTGAGACTTGATAACCGAGGAATTCAATCTTGTTTCTTCCGAATTCACATTTCTCGATGTTTAACGATACTCCATATTTACTTAGGCGTTCCAGGACAAGTTCTACGTGCCTTCTGTGGTCATCCGGATTATTTGAAAATACTAATAAATCGTCGATGAATGAGTAGACGATGTCATCCAAGCCTCGTAGTACCTCGTGCATAAATCTTTGGAATGTTTGGCTAGAGTTTCGTAGGCCAAACGTCATGCAGTTGAATTCGAAGAGTCCGAACGGTGTAATGATGGCTGTCTTTGCTTTATCTTCGTCTCGAATTGGGATCCAATAATATGCCATTTTTAAATCTAATTTCGTAAATATTTTCTTATTGTGCAATCTGTATGTGAAGTCTTGAATTCTCGGTATGGGGTAGCGATCGGGTACAGTCACGGCGTTAAGTCTTCTGTAGTCTCCACACACACGAAGTGAGCCATTTTTCTTTGTGACGACGTGTAATGGACTCGCCCATGGACTTTTGGATGGTTGGCAAATACCCATCTCCATCATTTTCTCAAATTCAATCTTGGCCGCTTTGTACTTGTCGGGTGGGAGGGGTCGAGGCCGGGCGAAGAGTGGGGGGCCGGCGGTTTCGATGTGATGTGTGACGCTGTGTTTTGCTGGTTCCTTCACTGACATCGGGCGTAGTACTTCGGGATATTTTTTTAAGATATCTTGATACATGTGATTTTGGTCTATGATGTATACTGTGGGCTGATTGCTTGTTGTTTCTATGACTTCTATCTTCAAATCAGTGACGCTGTCTATGAGCTTCTTTTGATGTAGATCGACGAGTAACTTGTGACTTCGTAAGAAATCTGCGCCCAGTATGGATGTCTGTACGTCTGCAACGATGAATGTCCATTTGTATGTGCGACGAAGGCCTATGTTGAGATTTATAGTTTTCTCTCCGTAGGTTCGTATCGGCGTATTGTTCGCTGCGTACAACTTGTAGGTGTTGCTCGGAGTTTGGTTTCTGTTTTTCGCTGCTAATACAGATATGTCTGCGCCGGTGTCTACGAGAAAACGCTCTTTCGTGTTCAGCTCCCTGATGCAGAGGCGGTTACTCCCTTTAGTAACACCAACGCCCGCCACCGTCGATGTTGCTTCTAGTTTTCCGACCGTCGCCTAGCGCAGGGTGACTGGCATTTTCTGGCCTTATCACCGAAGCGATAGTGATACGAGCATTCCCATTCTGGGTCACCTGGTTTTCTTCCGTTTCTCGACTTCGATCTGGTTGATGATCTGTTCTGGCGTGGGTTTCTAAAGGGTTGACGACCACGAAATCTGGACCGACCTTCTTTGAGAGCGGCAATCTCAAGTGTAAGCTTTTCTATTTGTTTGCTTAAGACTTGAAATTGCAAGTTGTTTTGCGTTTCGCTGCTGCTTCTAGGGGTTGAATCTTCACGGACTTCTGCTACCGCTTGTTCTGTGTGCTCCATCATCTTGTCTGCCATCGTTTTTTCGGGGTCACCAATTGTAATGTGCTTAGACTACTCGAAATAAAATGCCAATGAGAAGAATGGAAGTAGAATAATTTATTTTACAATATTTACATATATTTATAGTACGACATTGATACTGCACACGTAATTCGCATCACGGCACAACTCGCGCGGTGGTGGGGAGCGCGCTGAACAGAGCGCGCGTCGCGTCGCCTTGTTTCTACTCAAACTGTTTGTGGGCTCCACAAAGTCTTAAATTAAAAAAAAACTGTATAAAATACATGAATGTTATGTACCAAGTGATCAATTGGAACCTTTAAAAATGCCGGCACTGCTTGAATAATGCCCAAATAGAGTATGGGCAAAATAATCCCATCGACATTATCATTATGCTCGTCGCCATATTTATTTATTAAATTAAAATTAAACGTGTTTCCATATTCAAAACAAACCAAATAAACGTAAGTATTACAGCCCCACGACAATATTTACAATGTCGAGGATACAATGGGATAAATTAAGTGGTGTGATAGATCTGTACCTAATAATTTATTTCGGTCTAAACTACACGACTACCGGGTACCGGGAACCCGGGTACTTTGAATATAGACAATTTATGTCTATATTCCAAGTACCCGGGCATTACTAATAATGTTCTGATTAATCACCTGGTTCAACCGAATTCTGGTCATATCCATTTCGTAAAAAAAACAACGAAACATTATTAATTTAAATAGAAGACATACGCTAGTTGGGTAAAATATGAAGTGTCTATTATAAAAATAATATACACTCAACGGCCCACACTAAGCTTGTAACAATCCAATGGACACAAACTCAGATATAATATGTTGTTGCTGATCTATGGTTGTAGTTAGTCAGGTCATGTCTGATGCTTTTCGGGAACTTTATCATGACATCATGACTCACTTATGTTTGAAAATAATACAACCAGATATCATTTTCAGACTACACACAGCCATTTACATTATATTTTTCATGGTATGTATCAATTTGTCGCGGGTATTTGTTTGGTAAATACTTCACGATATACACACTTTTGTGGCAAGGTTATTTTCGTTTATTGCTTGTCTCATCTGTCACGTGATTTTGTATATTTATTAAACTTTATTTTCCAAGTAAAAATATAGTTATTGTCTAGAGAAAATGTTTAAAATGCCATAAGCAACTTAATAATGAGCTGGAAAATGCAAGAACATGATATTATCAAAACATCTCTGAAGTACTAACACCGTCTGCGTACAGTCAACAGCACATCAACCTACTCAAATTGCAAATTTGCCGCTATTACCGCACCATAGAGCTTCATGGAGGGTAACTTGATGTATACTGTTGACTGTACCTCACTCTCATATGTTCTGCCAAACAGCAATGCTTGCATTGTTTTGTTCGGTTTGAATATGCAGTGTTATTACAGGATACTGTGGCAAAAACCAACTAAAACTGGTGTTGTAGACGTCCATAGGTGGCGGTGACCACTTACCATCAGATGGGCCGCAAGCCAGTTTGATTGCTTGATAGTTTAAAAACATTAAAGATTTTGTAAGATATTGATACAACTTGGTATAGAACCAGCGAACTTCTACGTAGCGGAGTAGACTTTTGAACTACGTTTTCCAACAAAATTTCACATAATAACCTAAAAAATTATTTGTAACATCATAAAATTCAAAGAATACAGATAAATAATTGAAAACATTAACCCACTTTCAAATATCAAATATCATTTTTTATGTGTTCTCTCGGTAATTCTGTTGTGTTATGACTAGTACGTAAAATGCAAATGAAGGAACCTAAATTCGACGCAACACTATGTCGTCATATTGCATAGAGGTCCATGCAAGAGATTGACATACAGTCAAGTTCAGGTGACGCCTCCTGCAGCCCGACACACGACGAACACAAAACTCTCAAAAACGGGTTTTCAGTTTCAATTAAAAACTCCTATTGACATAATCTTAGGGAATGTTTAAATTCCTGTTTAGTTAAATCAAAACCTACAAATCTAGAATATTTTTAAAACGGTTAACTCTAAGAAGAAAAATACCACTATCCTATTTATTAAAATCATAATGTTTGAAAAATGTAATAAACCTTAGAAACTATTATGAGATAGCCTTTGTCTTATTGTCTCTAAGAGAAGTCATCGATTATATTTCGTAACCCCAATTACTCTGAAGCGCACGCTTCAAAGCGTATCTGTTCCGAGATAGGAACTTAAAGTCCAATAGACTGGACTTTTTGATTTCAGACAAATAAATTTGCGTCCGTAAAGCAGGACTTGGATATATTTCATACATTCGTTCGTTCGTTCGTTCATTCATTCATTCATTCATTGTAAAAAGCAATAAATTCGGACGGAACTCTATTTTCCGGCTCCTGATCGAAGAACATTTTAATTTAGGTTTTTGCGAATTGTCAGTTAAACCCAAAATAATACTTATTTTCGATCGAGTTGAAGTTATCACCTTGGTCTCTTTAAAACAGTCCAGGATTTAGCTCTTGCCTGTCCCAAGTTCCAATACAATCGGAGAGGTATCTCACGTACTCGGCAAAGCACTATTGTTCTCTAGTTTATTGTATTGTATCATCTTGTCCGGTGTTCTATGTAGTGATGTGAGATTATCGATGGTCTAATATCGATACTTTGAAAAATAATGATTATAATTTAACCGTATATTAATTTTATCACGGCGAAACAATCAAATATTGAAAATATATGCAAAATTTCTAATTGGAATACTTATCAATAAATATTTTACTTTTTACAAAATAAATCATTGGACAAAATTGTACTTTTTTTAAACTAAACATAAAAATTTATTTTATTTATTAATTTGATGCTATGCATCACCATCCAAAGGTGGCCAACCTTTGGGTGAAAATGGGTGAAAAGAAAAAAGTGATTGCATTAAAAGAAATTGCATTTACCGATATGTCCGCCTCGGCTCACATTAATGTTTGAATATCTTGTTGTAACTTTATAAATGGTGCGATAAAGAGTTAATTTATCTATCTATCGACATTTTCTATCAGCATCATTATACAAGTTTAATTAGTTCGACAGGGTATGTACTGACAGGCAGTCGCTTGATAATATTGATATAATTTGGGAATTCAAATCATACTTTGCCAAGTTTAATTGAAATACCAAATGGTACAAGCAGACACTCAAAAACATCTAAGCATCATATAGATATATAACAAGGGGTGGATCGCTAGCTACAATTTTCTCAATCTATGTTTTATCTGCAATAAACTAATATATCTATGATTGGCAAGCTTGATTTATCATTCACGTATTCAATTTAACATAAGTATATCCTCAAGAAAACCATATATATATATATATACTTAATCCGTACTATAATTAGTAACTATAGTCAACACCCACAAAAACAATATTCTTGTGACATGTAAATGTGTGTAAAAAATGTTGCAAAAATATGTTCGTAAAAATATATTGTGTTCGTGATACTATTCATAATTTGAAAAATTTTAGAAAAATAGAAACGTGTAATTTATGTAATATTTTGTCTTAGTGAAAATTTGCTTCGGTTTTCCTTATAAGCCGCATGCCTTACTGCTAACGATGAGCGATAAGCGAATGTCGTCTAAGGGAAGTTTCCACAGATTGAAGAAATTTTAGTCGCCCTACGAGCGAGGGGAACTTTTGGGACTACTACGGTTTTTATCGCTCAAGTACAGTTTCCGATAAGGACCACTCCAATGATCTAATGTAACTTTTTGAATGGGTCGATTAGGACTTTTTGTACCAGAGCTCTTATCCCTTACATGCCATAGTTTGATAAAAAACATCAATAGTTATTAGACGACTAGTTGTAATAGCCCAGGACTTCGCTCCCGTGGGTATTTTGAGATAAAATATAGCCTATAATAATCTTGGATAATGTATCTTTCTAATGGTAAAAGAATTTTTAAAATCGGTAGTTTCGGAGATTACCCGCCTCAAACATACAAACTCACAAACGCTCAGCTCTTTTAGTTTCTTGTCACCACACTGCAATACTTTCGCATCTTCTTTAGTACAGAGTCTGTATAATCGTGTGTCAAAATAATGTTAACAAGTACTTTATATGTACTTTTAACCTATCGAAAACAATGACACTACGTAACGTAGATATTTCAGGCTTATCTACTTACACGGTTAATATTTATCTATTACCTTCTGTGTACAATACAGGTAATATTAGCGTTTTTCTTCTTATCTATAACGTTGAAAGACCAGTTATACAATTTTTTACCTTTAAAAATAGGATTATATAAATGACTAGCTTTTGCCCGCGTCTTCGCCCGCATGAATTTCATAGAAAAATCTCAGTCATTTTTTAATCGCGTACTCTGTAAGACTATATATTATATGATTCAAATTCGCATTTTTTCTCATCTTTAGTTCAATTTCCTGTTTCCCGCTGCGTGTCTCGTCCCGCAATTTTGATTCATAATTAGATTTTCAATTATCCTACGGGAATCTGACCATTTACCGGGATGAAATGTATCTAAGATGTTAACCCGATATATAAGGCACCTACATACCAAATTTCAAGTAAAACGGTCCAGTAGATTTCGAATGTTGCGCGTTCAGACAGACAGACAAACAGACAAAAATTTCCAAAACTATATTTTCGTCATCTATATCAGTAACTAAGTATATTCCATGAAGGATTTTTTTAAAATATTTAATGTACAAATTTGGCCTCTCTTCAATTTTATTAAATGACTTGCTGGACAGAAAGAGCAAGAAATAACGAAGTCCTAAATCACTTTATAGTATAAGACAAAGTCGCTTCACGCTATCTGACAGTCCCTATGTGTATGCGTAGATCTACGCTGGTTCCACACTACGCATGAAATGCATGAAAATTGCGTAGTTTGTAAGAGTACTGTTAATTACCGCAATGAAACGTGAACGGGTGCTGCCAGAGGGAACTGGTCATCTCGTTTCTCATATATTTTCATGTAAGTTAATTGTGTTTCACATCTATATATATATTATAATCAGCACTCGGATCACAATCATAACCTGTTTTGATATACCTTTTGACTATGTACATTATGTACTTTTATATATTATTAGAAAAAAAAACATTGTAAGAAACAATAATGGTAAGCCGATCTGGTATGATAGGGACCAACACTGTTCAAATGAGTTTCTTTCGGCATTTCTTCTCAGCAGTGGTCGTTCCGAAATGCCAGTAGTTTGTAGCTTGTGAGAAATAACTATAAATATAAAAATTGACGAGAAAAAGTGCCTGTGAAGGTCTAATTTCTGAATAAATGATTTGAATTTGAATTTGAAAAACCAGCAATGTATGCCGAATCCGCCAAAGATTGGCGTACTGTTCGCGAATTTTATATCAAAATAGAAACGCATTTGTAATTCGCAGAGACAGTTATAAAATTCAATTGTTCAGGCCAAAGCCCATGCGCGTCTGTAGAGCCTAACCGTGTTATTCATAAAAAGATAAAGCGTACGTCAAGCTAAAGTATGTTTTGTCACTTTCGCACTTTACGATATCTTGATGATCTATTTTGATCCAATAAAAAACATTCAAAGTGCTTTTAATGACTTTAAAGATCGGTATTTTCCATCGACAAGCGGCGCGGCGAGAGCCAAAATCACTGTTTATATCTACTCCCCCTAATATTATAGCACGATAAAACTCTGTGATATACTGTCCTAGGAATCTACACGACAAATTTCAGCTTTCGACGCCCAGTAGTTTCGGCTGTGCGTTGTCTGTCAGTCAGTCACTCAGTAACGCAAGAGTTATCAGTTATATATATTGATAATGCAAACATAATACAAATAAACATGAAAGATCCAGGTTAATCTGAAAAACATCATTTGCAATTTCGACTTGACCGGGGATCGAAGCCGGTAGCCAGTTTAGCAGTCCGGCATGATCAATATGAACATTGAGCAATCTTATATATAAAGTTTTATAAGGTGCATCACAGTTTTAATATTATCTTATTTATACACCTGAATTAGCTTAGCTTCTGAAGAAGAATGTGAAGGTTCCACATTCCTGTTTTTGGGAACGAAACATTACCAATTCTGAAGGAACTTTTTCGGGAATAGGTATGGGGAACGTTCGGGAATTTATGGACGACATTAAAATTTCACTTGTTGAGATCTAAACGAAATCTATCTATTAGACAAGCTGTTGTCCGCAACTCTGCCCGCGGTAGGTTATATTGACCTCGGGTCATGAATGTCCAATTTTCAAATTTTATCGAAATCGGCCACGCTGTTTAGCCGTGAAAGCGCGAGAGACAGAGAAACAAACATACATTGCATTTATAAAACGCATCAATAGGTATAACAACAAAACATTTTACGAAAAACAAGAAGAGAGCGGCCTCATTCAAAAATTTTAATAGCCATGTTGTAAAAAGCGAAAGACCCCGTTAACCAAGTCAGAATTTTAAGTTAATTTTTTAAAGATAAGCTATGTAAAAACAGTTAGGCACGTCTGTTACCAAATTTTTGGAATCTATTTAAATTTAAAACTGAGAGCATAACTCGTATTGATTTATACCTAAATGAAGTAATTTTGTAATAATATAACGCATTGTGACAATGAAAGATCATGACACTAAAGTGTACAAATGAGACAATGTATAATATCTACAAAAAGTAATGATATAAATCTATAGGCACAACATAAAATATGTATGTTTTAAGCAAAAGGGAGAAAACCAGTCTAACCGTGCGAAGTGAAAAAGAAAAATTAGGAAAAGGGACCTAAGCTCAAACGCTCAAAACTGCTAAGACGCAACCGGGAAAACTCTCAGGTCAAAGAGAGAGAGAGAGAGAGAGAGAGGTAGAGAGGACAACCATTCAAAAATAAAAATAAAAAAGTATATAGAATATATATAAATGAATAGATATTAAATTCTGCTGTGTCGTTCTCACTTGCGTCTATATTTAGGCGTTCATAACTCGTGAAGCGTGTAATTGATCAGTGGTTTTGGTCCACACCGCCTATTAAGCAGGCAAAGTGACATACCATACCTATTTAGTTATGTACGTCCGTACTAATATTATAAATGCGAAAGTCTGTCTGTTTGTTCTACTTTCGCGGCTAAACCGCTGATTCAAACACAGTAATTGATAAATAATTATTTATATTTAAATAATAATTAAGAAATAATTATTTATAATTCAATAATAATTAATTATTTATATAAATAATAATTAATTATGTATATAAATAATAATTAATTATTTATATAAATAATAATTAATTATTTATAACTAAATAATAATTAATAAACCTTTATTCCCTAGGTTTATACCTAAGAAATAAGGTTCAGTTTAGAATTTTGCATCCGACCATATAAGTGAGGCTGGGAGTCCTGGTTTGGGCCCCAGAGCTCAAAATTGATCAAGGTTAATATTAAGAAACGAATTGAGATTTTTAAAAGTATTATTATAAATATTCGTTATTATTATTAAAATTTGCAGGCAGTTGCACCTAGCGCATGTTATAAAATATGCAGATGACCAGGCACTTTATTGAAATGTTAATTAAGTCTGTAATTGTACTATTGTTGTATTCAACATGCATTCCATTATCTAATATGCATGCATGTTGTACATGATTAGTTTAAAATGTTTTGTGCGGTAAATTTATGCGCATTCATAGTGTAATCACACTAAAATTGATATTAAGAAAGTAGATTTTTTGTTTGTTGTAAACCAGGAAGTTTGGAACACACAACTTCTTTTCATTTATTAAAAAAAAATATACTTTTGCATTGGACCAATCCAAAAGTATTATACACAAATAAAGTCCTTTGAAATCTACATGTTATTTTTGCAATAACGCTAAAAGTGTGTTGCACCGTCAACGTTCACATTTACGAGCGCAAATTACGCCATTTTATCTAAATGCGAATAACGTGCCGGTTAAAATCAACGCCAAACTTGACGGTGCAACTCACCCTAAATTTGTTTCTATTACATGTATACAATTCGTGACTATAATCCTATTCGTTGGGGTTTTTGACATTTTTACAATAATAGCCATTCTATTTTAGACACAATCGGGCAAACAATACTGCTGTTCACAACAACATTCAATAATGTTCGGAGGGCTTTGTGCGTTCTTTGCATTTCGCTTCTCACTGTCGAGTCGATTCGAAGTGAGGCGCAGCGAACCAATTAAATTACGGTGTGGTTGTCGTCGCGTCACAATAGCTCACTGTGATTGGTTAGCTGCGTCTCACTGCGAATCGATTCGATGGTGACATGTAAATAGGAACAACGCACACAGATTTTCATTAAATTATTCTTATAACTCCTCATCCATCCATAAGAATACTAAGAATGTGCCAGCAACTTCTCTTCCCGAATTTTTTTGCTCAATCGGTTGAAAACATGCGTAATTATGCTATGTATGACCTTATGGTGTATCCAGGATCGGTTTCAGACGAGGGACACTACAATAGTTTACTGCATAAGCTTTTGTCACGCGTTGAACGCAATACAGATCTCTCTGACGACAATAAAGTTTGTGTTTGATATGACATTAAAAAAAAAGATTTATTTTGATAATCTTATGAGAATCGATTATTATGAATTCTCTAAGGAGAACGTCTCACGAGAACGAGTGACGCTCGGTGAGATAGCATAAATACGTCACAATAAGCCGATATATTTAAATACCTAGTAAACACGCCTTGTGACGTAAAAAGGTGTGTTTCGATACTCTTCGAGAATACAAATATGAGTAATTTTTGTCAATTTTTTTTATTCTTTTCACTTATTTTTATTATTGTTTTACTTTTGTCTGTGAGTACGCAGAATTAAAAATGGAAGTAACAGTTTTTTCTTTCGATTAGGAATATCAAATCTTATCTAAAGTACTTGTTGAACTTGAAGAATGGCATGCAACAGCCTATTAAAATGCCTGAATATGACTAATTTAATAAATAGTAAATAGTTACCTTCACATAATGGTATTTTCTTTGCCCTTAAAATACAACTTATAGCTTTTCATTTAATCAATTATTATTGTATAATTTGTAGAAGTTGACTCATTCGTTTTACGTAGATTGCCTATAAGAAGAACGAACAAATTATATTTTTATAAGATTTTCATATGGAGCTTAACGCGTTGGGTTTGACTCACATTAATTCACTTGATAAATTTTAACCTCGTCTTTGAGTCTTTGATGCATCGAATATGTGTGATTATAAACTGAATAGATTTGCAATCTAACCAATTCTTGATTCTTCACGTATAAGAAATAATGATAGTGGGCTTTTAGTATATACTCAATATATATTTATTACTATTTTATTTTGAAACAGGTTTACGTGGCTTATCAGTGTATTGACCTTCAGTTATACATATAATGCATTCAAACGATATTTTTTGTGGTTTTCAAATTAAAATGTCGTCCACACAAGTCGTACACTCAACAGCACATCGAGTCACTCTGCATGAACCTCTATAGCGCGGTATTGTATCGGAATTTGGGTAGGTTGATGTGCTGTTGACTGTACACCACGAATTGTTTGTTACGAATCAGGTACAGGATTAAGGCGCTATTAGCCGAACACTAGCCTTAATAATAATCACCCGTAACTGTTTGCACATTGCAATTTTCTTTTTGGTTACCATAAGAAATATTTTTTTCAGTGAGCAGCAAGTTAATATCTTCAATTCATAATTAAATGTTTAACTCCATTCATCTATTTTCATCATCATATATAATAAATAATCATTTTGTCAATTTCCTCAAAGGGCTATATGTATGCCGGCGACTTCCTCTGCTAAATTGAAGTAAATTCGATTGAATACTGGAAAAATATATTTGAAATCCCGAACAGTGATGTAATTGTCCCTTTTCGTATGCAAACTAAGTTTGTTTTGCCATCTATTGTGTTGTGACAGGTTCACAACTAGCTTTGTGCCGTTTTCGATTTCGAAATAGAAGTTTTTAAATCGGAAATTGGCGGGAAAGTATTGGTATTTTTAACTGCCTCTTGCCCCTAGCTCCGCCTGCGGTAGCCTCTTTGACCCCGTATTTATTAAATCTATTCCAAATTCAGATTTAGATTTAATCAGATATCACAATAAGATTTTCCAGATTTCATCAAAATTAACCATAAAAGCATGACGGACAGATTTTTGCATTTGTGATATTAGCGTGAATAAAGTTTTTACAGTTGCAGTAAATCGTTAAATGCAAAGTCAAAATTTAATTGACTTTAATTCTGAATAGATTTCTCGGTGGTGGAAAATAAATAACATTTCAGTTACATCATGTGTTCTTTAAAAACATGGAATTCATTAAAAAGTAAACAAAACCCATTGTAGGTAAATATATTGTTTAAATTATGATATGGTTAATATTTCACGAACCTAGAAGGTAATGAAGGCTTCGCCCGCGGTAGCCTGTGTTTAACCTAGGGTCATTAACTACTAACTGCGCCCCGGGACTTTGCTCCTGTGAGAATTTCGTTGTAAAAATTACCCTACATACTTACAGGTTATATTCTACCAACCGTGTACCTAATTTCATAACAATCCGTCCAGTAGAACAAACATCACACGCATGCATACATCCTCACAAATTTTCGCATTTATAATGAATTTATAATTTATTTATTTCGCATTTATAATTTATAAATGTAAGAATGAAAATATATACTATGGGCTTATATTTTATATAATAGATATAATAACTAAAAATAAATATCTATGGCTCATTATGAGGATATTCAGTTAGCTTATTTTTTACAATATTAGTAAAAGATAAGAAAATTGACGAAGACAGACGAGTATGAATACATTATCCTCATTGACATTGCTTCGATAATATTTTTCGAATAGTGTCTCAGTTGTTCTGTTCACTCGATCATTTTGTAAAGGCCAGTACAGAGAAAAGAACATTAATCTACCCAAAACTAATTACATAGTCGTTATTACCATTACATAGATGTGCATTGCTTTGTATTCAGTTGACTGTACCGACAAGTGAATGTCAAATAATTCTACATAGATATTTGTGTTGTGATAATAGAGGCGACTTCCATTGAATTCTAGTAAAATAGCTTGATGTGCTATTGATCTCCCTCTCTCTCTCATCTGAGCGTTTTCCTGTTTCTTCCTCAATCATTGAGCGTCAGAGTCCAGGGTCCGCATTCCTACTTTATCGTCTCCACTTCGCACGGTCGTCGGCATCCCTAGTTGTCAGACCATTGGACACGAATACCATCCTTGACCGATATCAAGCCGGCAATTATTTGCGCTGTTGGCTTGACGTCACAATTTTTATCCTATTATCATGAAGGTGTGTTGATCTTTAAAATCGTAGATTAACAAGATTACTATACGCGTCATAAAGTGGAAATTTTGAATAACCTTTTTTTGATAAGAAATCAACAGTAGCGACACACTCACAGAGTGCACAAGGTTTTCCCGTTTATTTTTTTTATGAAGATATTTTTGCCATATTAAAAAAAAAATCTTTACCATACCAGAGACATTACAATTATCTTGGCGTTATTATATTCAATTTTAATGTAATATGGCATAAACGACACAATTATATTGATTATTTTTTTTTAACTTTATTGCACAAAATACAATGTTAAAATACAAGAGGTGGACATAGTGCTAATAGCCTTTACTATACTTCCTAGTGTATATTAATTACCGTGCACGTAGGCGAGATAAATCAACTCTATTTATAACCATAGTGATTCATAACCATAACCTATATATAGATATATGTGTTCAACTAGCGCGTCTATTAGCATAAAGGTAAATCAATGCTTGTCTTTTGTTCAACACGATTTACGTCTGTTGCTCGCAGCTTCAAGTATTATTTATATTAGCTTTTGCTCGCTTGTGTTATTTCTCAATATCTCACATGATTTTCATACAAACTTTACAAAATAGACTTGATTGTGCCCGTGGCTTTGCTTGCGTGAATTTCCCACGGGAACAGTTAGGTACCCTATGTCCTTCTCCGTACTTCAAACCACACGTATGTAAAATTTTAAGAAGATTGGTTTACTAGATAAAGCGTTAAGAGGCAACAAACTTACTTTCACATTTATAACATTAGTTGGGATAACCTATAAGTTATCATTTAATAAGTAGTCATTTAGGGGATTATTTAAAAAAAAATAGCCTATATTTGAACGGAATCTTTAACTACATACCAAATTTCATCAAAATTGGCCAAGAATATCCATTAGTTTATTGGTGCCTCTGTCACCTCATTCTTCATAGTCGTATTCCTCATGGCCGAGGGTCGTGGAGCCACGTGGAATGAAACACACACAATAACTTTCTTGGCATTATTAATGTAGTGGTTTGCTATTGCCTTCTCCACTTTATACACAACTTAATAAGAATCAACCAGTGTGCAGGTTTCCTCACGATGTTTTCCTTCTCCGGAAGCAAGTGGTGGACGATGAAAACTACTATACATGAGTCAGATTGGTATACAAACTCATATGGCACGAGTATGATACGAACCTGGGACCTTGCGATCCACAGGCGGGCGTCATAACCATTACACCACCACCGCTTCCACTCTTACACCTAACAACTCACTAATAAACAACTTGGATTTCTGCTCCATGAGTCTCCTCATCTAAACAAATGGAACAGCTCTCAGGAGTTGCCTTACGTGAATCGAATTGGCATACATATTCAGTAGTAACCTCGTCCGTACGTCATGGAGCGGGATATAAATAGACTAACAAAGAATTTGTGACATTGCGTTTACGAAATTAATTTCGGGAATTTTTTCCAACAATATTGCATTGAAACAAGTGTTCTATGAATAAAAATAAATACAATAGAAAGTAAATACACGATTATTTTAATTACATTTAGAAGTCTTCCATAGTCTCCATTGAAACATATGTTACCATTTAAGACATATATTTTATATATTGATACAAATTGAGTATAAGGTCTACCATGCTTAAAATTCTGCCTTGAAAACCAATCAACATATTCAAGCTTGTAAATAACGTGAAAATATATATCCAATGATTTTCAACGAACGCCACATTTATACGAATGAGAGAGACCCAAATATATGATTCTAATATAACCGAAAGAGATGAACGACAAAAGCGTGTAAGCGGAAAATGGGTTTTCTCCTTTTTTGCTAACAGTATGTATATTTAATTTCGATATAAAAGTCTTTGTAGCTAAGTGTAAATACGATTCATCGGAGCGTTGGTTGGTTTTGTACCTTTACTTCAGAATTAAGTAGTATCGATGTTTATTTTGTACTAAACTAATGTAAAAAACGTTAATTATAAGAACAAAATCTCCAGGTTTAAATGTGGTGATTTTATTCGAGTCGCCTTAAAGCATCATTGAGAATTGAAAGTAAAGTTCACGCAGAAATATTTATATAATGGTAAGTACTTTTCATAAACTGTTAGGTAAATTAGAAAAACATCTTACACGTGAAACGAATTGAAGATTGTTAAAAAAGCGGTGCCATTGTAACTAAATGTATAAATCGTGTAAAAAGCAACGGATATAAAAACTTGTTGAATAAAAAGCCTAGAATACTTAAGATGTATGTTTGAAATGTTTGGCCTGGGTACCCACTCAATGTAAATAAATGTTACTGTTACTATGTTGTTTACAGTCTTATTTTTTATGCATTGCTAATTACATTATGATTGTACGCAAACGTTAACTTTTTACACAAATATCTTAATGATAATAAATCTAATTAACTTTACTTACTGTTATGCCAGCTCCACACTGTCCATGAACTTAGACACATGTCGACGCGAATGTGTGAACATTGCGTAGTTAGTATGAGTGTTTGTATTTAGCGCAATGAAAAACCAGCCAAGCATATCGAATCCGTCAAGGTTTGCTGTTTGACGACAGTGTGGAGCCGGCATAAAAATTTAAAAATCTAAAATTAACTCATAAAACTGATAAAATTTAAAGTTAACTCCTAAAATCAAAAGTTAACTCATAAAATCTAAAGTTAACTCATAAAATCTAAGTTAACACATAAAAGAAATTACTTGCCATTCCTAAATACTGAGCCAAGTATTCCAAATAAAATATGTGTGTAAATTAAATAATAAAAAACAACATTATTGATTTCGACTGTACAAATAGAAAAAAAAATAAAACTGCAAAATACTTGACAATACCCATACTTAGATGTTTTATCCGCAGTTAGCAATCCAAAATCTGTGTGTTTGAACAAAATTCAGCCAAACCATTTTTATTTCTAAAAATATAAATTTCCAGACAGTGTATTTTTTTATAAATCAACTGTATTTCAGTTTTTAAACATGGCAATAGAATTTGCCACTAATTTATGTAGACATGGCAATATAATTTGCGACTAATTTAAGTAGTTTGACATTCTATTGACTGTACATACACATCATATTTGTATTTATGAGGCCATTATAATCGACGACCTCGGTGGCGCAGTGGTAAAGTGCTTGCCTCTGAACCGAGAGGTCCCGGGTTCGATCCCAGGTCGGGTCATGATGGAAAATGATCTTTTTCTGATTGGCCCGGGTCTTGGATGTTTATCTATATATGTATATGTTATAAAATATAGTATCGTTGAGTTAGTATCCCATAACACAAGTCTAGAACTTACTTTGGGGCTAGCTCAATCTGTGTGAATTTTCCTAATATATATATTTATTTATTATGATTTTATCGTATTTAAAATATCTAGTTATAACAAGGACAACTATATAGGGTGTATACCAGCGAGGTCAGTTGCTTTTAGTAGGACATCCGTATCCTTTTAGGGGAAGTGTGTTTTGTATCTACACACCTGCGCAAAGGACATTATTGTCGTCCTTTTTTGACAATTCGAAGAGTCTATATTCTGAATGGTACGTGCCATCTTATAGCTGCGACACGCTTAGAATGCGGTTATGCCGTCAATTTAATCTAATCGAAACTTTAACACGGCGTTTACGTTACGTAAGTATTTTCATTTAACACAATTGAAATTAAAAACTGCTTTCTTATCAATTTGCTATGATCTAATAATCTATAAAATATCTCATTTCACAAAACAAGATTACTTTTAGTCAAATATATTTAATTTTCTAATAAAAATATAGGGTAAAGAAAAGATAATAAAAAATAGATAAATAACAGCAACATAAAAATTAAGAAATTTTAAATTAAGAAATTTTATGTTTGAAAATAATCTGGATCTTTATCGCCATAATTTTGATTACGAATGCCATAATTTATAAAATATACAATATTTTTGCCACACAGTAAACAGTGACAGTACGACATCATAATGTTAGGTTAATATTAGTAAAAGCGTATGTTTTCAAAGTAAATTATTTTTATTCATCCACGGGGATGTTGTGTTCCACTGCTGGGTATAGGTCTTACCATTTTTCTTCTGCTTGTCTATTCCTATTGTAAACTTTGGCCTAAAAAGTATATTAACGGTTATTTAATTATGTTAAACAATATAGTTAAATATAATTAAACATTACAATTTATATAAATAGTATAAAGTTAAAACAGTCATATAACATTTACATAAGTTACCAGCGATGTGGAATGGACTAGTGACCGATCAACTAAATTTGTATGAACTTATAAAACTATTGAAGAAACTCCTGTTTCGATTTTTAGATTACAAAATCAAATGGGATTAGCAAAATATTTATAAAACGCATATAGACAACGTCAAATATTATATGGAATGCACTGATTCAATTCTTCTTGTATTGATAAAAGTTTGACTATATGTATAATTAGATAATCTTCTATTTTATCTCTAATATTGACGAAGCTAAGCCATCTCAATTGAAAGTAGAACTGAATTTTGCATAAATAATTTTCTGAAACAAATTTAATTATTTGAAGAATAATATAAATATAGTTTGAAATAATATTTTGTTTATAATCTAAGTAACATAAATTAATTTATTTTATTGTTTTTCAAAAAATATGTAATTACCTTATTAAAAACGTTCATGTTCTACCGTTTGCTATGAAAGAATAGAATACTCGCTAAGAATCAGATCCAGCTTAACGGTCACCCATCTCATGACCGACCAACGTGAAAGTAGCTTGACCCCCACAGGCGAATTCGCGAACCGCTGCGCTACCGAGCTCCTCTCGATGGCCGCACTTCACAGACACATATGGTTGATAAAAATAGATTCAATTAAAAAAAAGGATTCAATTAAAGTGAATGTCAAATATTAACTCACGATTGAAAGTTGACAAGAACGATTGAAAGACGACAGACGTGAAAAGTTGATAACGAAAAGGTCAAGCACAAAGGAAAAATAAAAAGAGATTCCGTTGACTGATTGAGAAATAAAACATATGTTAAATTGATTTTATATCATGCAGGTAATTAATTCACTGTTAAATTATTTCAACCAAAATGCCGCCAACAACATAATATTAATATTTTATGTTATTTATTTGCAAATCAAGTGTTACAATAATCTTTCATCAATATTATTATTACAAAGAGTGAGTGCGTTTGTGAGTTTGTATGTTTGAGGCGGGTAATCTTCGAAAGTAACGAACCGATTTCAAAAATTCGTTCACCATTAGAAAGATACATTATCCAAGATTGCTATAGGCTATATTTTATCTCAAAATTCCCACGGCAGCGAAGCTCCGGGCAACATCTACTCTAAACTATTCTATTATATTATATAATCTACCAATTTGTGTTAACAAGCAAGAATATAATTATCTAATTTTTAGCTCAAAATATTGTATAAAATTTCATCTATAAGTTTCGTAATGAACAATATTTTATCTCAAAATTCCGACGGGAGCGAAGCCCCGGGCAACAACTAGTTATCCATATTACAAATATAACAATTATTATGAAAGTATTATGGAACTTTAGGAGCTCACATACAGGGTTATCTAGCACTGGTGACTCGTATATAAAAGCCAATCGATACTTTTATAGTGTGATATCATCCACAATCATGTGATAATACTAATATTATACATGCTAAATTAAGTTTGTTTGTTACCTCTTCACGCTTTATCTATACTCAACTTATCTTGAAATTTGGAGACTTGTACTTTGAAGTGTGGAGAAGGACATATGATACATTTCATCCCGGAAAAATAACTGTTCCCGTGGAAAATTTACGCTGGCGAAGTCGCGGGCAAAAAGCTAGTAAAATATACAACAGACGCGGCCAATGACTTTCGGATCGCATCAGCCTACCGTTTAAATAAAGTAATTATTTTTAGAAGGCATTCATTTCTGGTCTCAGTATCTTCAGTCTCAGGTCATTAACCTGTTATTACAGGAACTTTTGGTTTGACTGGAGAATTAACCATACATCCACACACTTTGCTTCAGCCTTACAGAGTAAATAATTTTTGGAGGAGGTTTTTTTTGTCTCAAGTGGTTAACTTTTTCTCTCTCACGATTACTGGCAATGTCATTACGGACATTAAATGTATTATCAGGGTATTACTATACAATGACTATACAATATTATTAAAAGTACAATGAGATTTAATTAAATCTGTCTATTATAATTTTACGTCGATGGAAGTAAAACAATAGGTCTCTTTATGGCGATTATTATGTCATTTTAATAGCATTTTCGTCGTAATCATACTATTTTAAATGCGAAAGTTTGTGAGGATGTATGTTTGTTAGTATGTCACGCAAAATCTGCTAGTCGGATTGATACGAAATTGGGTACACGGGTAGAATAAAATCTGGAATAACACATAAGGTACTTTTTATACCGAAATTCACACGAGAGCGAAGCCCCAGGGCGGAACTAATAAATAAAATAATTGAATAAAAACTGCAGCCGTTCTTTTTTTAAATAGTTTTCAAAACTTTTTTTTTCTAGCCAGCCAGAGTTTCTCCTTCGAATATTTCTTAAAATATCTTCATGAATTTCAAGCTTGTATTCACGCCCACGGAACAAACCGTCTTGAAATTCATCTATTCTGCCGTAGGGAGGTCGCACTGAACTCTTGCATGTACAATCGGATGAAAAATGCATGAGTGGCGTGGTTTGTGGGTAGAAAAATAAATGGTTTTCGTCTTTTTTTCTTTAAAGACCCTCAACCTGGTACCACCGTCGCATTTTATGAATATCTTTTATATAGTGAATGTATAAAACCATAGGGGATTTTGCTACACTACATAATGAGAAAGACAATTTTTCTATCGGACACATTTGCCAAAATAGTAGTTTTGGCTAATAACGATAATAAATTGGGAAACTAAAACATGTTATCAATTTATTAGCGAATAACCGTCTTTTACCGCCGCATAAGAATTCCATGAAGTGTTGGTATCTCAAAACTATATAATAAGCATTTTTAATATTTAAATATTTTCATTTTTTTTTATTTTAACCGCAATTTAGCCAGATGGAAAGCAAAGATGAGGTGAGTTACACGCAACCTAAAAAAAAAAGACTTATGTAATTGTTTTATTCGGCACATTATCATACCAGGAATTTGTATTTATTTATGTGATATATTTATTCATAATATAATTATTTAGATTTCAACTTGACATGCGGTTGACTGTACAACACCTGCGTGGCTCATCATGAAAGTGTTTCTTCATTTTAAATTTTCAAGTGAAATATTAAATACTTAAAACAATGCATAACTCTCGCCGGTAAAAACTTTTGTGTCACTCACGTTTGTGACTTGGAAAAATAAAAACGACATTTTGAATTTTTCGAAGAAGAAGAAATTCGTTGAGACTTATAAAGTATTAACAGGATATTACGATGTACCTAATTTAAAATATACCTATTTAAACTCTTCAAAAGTAATAACGAGGAAAATTTTTCAATAATAATTCAACAACTTTTTTCAACAAATCGTGTAATACGAGTGTACTGTTAATCAACAGTTTTAAGAACAGATTAGACAAAATCTCCAAACTCCAAGACACACAGTTGCTGGTTGGTCATAAAATAAAATAAATAATTTTAATGTTAAATAATTCGTTCTGGACGCACCAAAAAATCTGATAATATTGATGGTCAAAATTTAATCAATCATTTGAATATTATACATAAAATAATTTTATAGATTTGGACTTTATGTTAATAGATATTGAGTTTGGTACTACCTATTGTCCGCAGCTCTGTTCGCGGTAACCTATATTTGACATCGAGTAACTAACTATATCTATTTCAAATGGTCAAACCGGTGGCGGCGTCGTGGATCGAGTCGGGAGGTTCCCTCTATTGTGGTTGAGCTTCGCGATGGCTGACTCACGCGTCAACTCGTGAACGGGTGCTGCCGGGGGAACTGGTCAGCACGATTTTATATTAAAAGTTTTTTTTAGTTAAATATATTTTCCTTTCATCAGCACTTGATCACAATCATAATATGTTTCAGTATATCTTTTGACCATGTACTTTATTGTGTACTTACATTGTTATATTACTGATAAAAAATTATACATAAATTTATATTTAAAAAATGGTAAGCCCTTCTGGCATAATAGGGACCAACACTGTTTGAATGAGTTTCTTTCGGCATTTCTTTGATAAACATCATTTAATTTAGAATATGACGTGAAAAAGTGCCTGTGAAGGCCTAATTTCTGAATAAATGATTTGATTTTTGATTTTTTTGATTTTTCAGATTTCATCAAAATTAGCGTAGCAAATAACCTAACCAGGTTTAATCAGCTAAAGGTTTAGCCGTGACAGATATACTTTATTTAAAATATCGTTATATATTTGTAGCAGATAGTAGATAAAAATAAAGGAATTACTGATTTTTATTTAATTATAAACCCATCTCGATCTTCAGTAAAATATAAAGTTATGTAGTTCTAGACGAAACGCGACACAAAATTGCATTCCATTTTTGAAAATTTAAACGCTACAAGCTCGGCTGACGCCATTTTAAATTTCACATTTTAATTGTGTCACATTAATGTGAAACTGGCTAAAACTGGTTCGCGTAATTCATTATCAACTTTCTACAGTGCGTCTCGTTTGCGCTTTTGGCTGCATGCCAATTCTGTGGCCTAGTGATTCAGGTTCAGGTTATAATTTAAAAGAAAGATAAGACGTAGAGGCTTCATATGCCAGCTATGTGTGCCAGTAGCTGACATGTAAGTGTGTAGCTTGTACACTTGCATGCCAGCTACTGGCAAGGTCTACTGTATTCACTTACATGCAATTAGCTGACATGTCAATAACATATTGGCAGCACGATATAAAACGATGCAGTGACTGGCATGTGTCAGTCACTTCATCGTTTTACTAGAACGTGTATCCTTCAAAGTTACACAAAAAAAAAAAAAATATATATATATGTATTCAACGTGTAGAATTTCTATTAAATTAGGTTGGTAATCAATATAACTTAAATTATCATAATTAATCAGTTACATTGCAATTTTTGTTCCACGATAAATTGTGCATGAAATATGATTCATGAAAAAATAACCTTATTTCGTCTTTATTTAATTTAATATATTTTCTCATTCATTCATTCAAATCCCAGAGATGGCTTTGCGCCTGGTTTTTAATCCATTAATGTTCAACTTTGTTCAAAAAACATGAATGACATGGTGGAAATGAGAACCTTTTTTCTCCAAGTCGATTGAAAATATTAATTTCCTAGCAGAGTTTATATTTATTGGAGAAAATATAAATTTTCCAATTAACTGGGTCTTTGCCAAGTAAGACTTCCGCCATCTTCTTCTTATTGGAATACGGGCTTGAAATAAAAGTTGATTATGTTTACATTTCAACATCTCCTATAATTGGTTCTGTTTCTCGCCTTAGGGCCTTATTTTGAAGCAATGAAAGCTTTGTAAATATAAACATCAGTCAAGTACAGTCAACAGTACAATAACCTTTCGCGAATTTATTGTAAATATGTAATTCTACTAAGACCCACGTCTATTAGGATAATTTGATAAGCAGTTTTGTAATATTTACACTCTTATGAATATCGTACTAGCATATGTCGTGCGTGCTTTGAAATAATTCGATTTCTTTAGTACAAAAATCCTGATATACTTGTTCAAAATTAAATATAATACGTTTGTCTTATTTTGCAATATTTGGTGAATTTTGTTTGAAATTGGTTACGATACATACTCTAATTGTAACCTATTTGAATTTCACTAAAATCACTAAATTGGTACATTCTATCTACTACTATTCTATCTATTCTATCTACTAATCACACACAATCGCATATAACTATTCTATCTACTAATCACACACAATCGCATATAACTATTCTATCTACTAATCACACACAATCGCATATAACTATTCTATCTACTAATCACACACAATCGCATATAACTATTCTATCTACTAATCACACACAATCGCATATAACTATTCTATCTACTAATCACACACAATCGCATATAACTATTCTATCTACTAATCACACACAATCGCATATAACTATTCTATCTACTAATCACACACAATCGCATATAACTATTCTATCTACTAATCACACACAATCGCATATAACTATTCTATCTACTAATCACACACAATCGCATACATAATCTTCATACATACTTATCGTATACAAGATTATAATAAATTAAAAAAAAAATAGGAACACATCTTTCAAATCTTCAGAAGCAGCATTTAGTTTCTAACACCGTAACGACCGTCTAAAATATCCGAGTTATATAAAATCCGTGTCGTCCAGACACTGGGTCTAATGCATTCCACTAGTGCAGTGAGTTTATTGCAATTTTATGTGCACTCAAAACTAGTCCGGACGGAGGTAGGTGCAGGAAATGAATTGCTGAGCTGAGCTTCTGCTCGACTCCGATTTCTGTTGCCACTAATCATATCCTTTATTGCTTGTATATATGTTTTATCGGCTTAGATCTTGCGATTTTGATAATAATTATTGTCTGCAACTCCACCCGCGGTAACCTATATTTGACCTCGAGTAACTTTACTATGTCTATTATCAAATTCATATAAATAAGGTTAAGCTGTAAAAGTGTGACGGATAAGTAGACTTCGTTTATACTTATTATAAGTATGTATGTATTTACTGTAGATAGTAATAATTCTAGATTTTATGCCACTAATTTCTTGTTATTGCTAACACTGGTATTTTATTCAAGTCTTAAGAAATCTGACGTTTACGTATACCTACCGCCATCTAGTGGTACAAGATTGAAATGAATAAAGAAACAAATCAAAAAAGTTCGATGTTTGTGTAGCGGATTTGATATTCACAAACTCAAATCTGGGAAACGAAATAAAAATATAGAAAGTGCCAGTTGCTTCTCCTCCCCCGCAGATTGTAAAAGTCAATCAAGGGAAGTGCTATAAGTTGGTGATTCCTATCATAGGCTATGGGCTAACCACATTTCACTATTTAGTGATTATTACGTTGCATTACGATGTCATAAAATTAGAAGATTTATTAGCAAGCAATGAAACACACCCTGAGGAACTCAACGGCGCCAGTGGTTAGCGCGCTTAGCCTTTAATAGTAGCGGTTAAGTCACTATCATTATCATATGATGGGTGACCAAAATGTATTGATGACCAAATGTGTCTTGAGCTCCGTACTTCGGAAGGCACGTGAAGCCGTTAGTACCGGTTATATTTGAAATCGTTAAAACCCACCAATCCGCAATAGGCCCGCGTGGTGGGTCATAACCCATACTCCTTAACCATCCATAAGGAAGGCCTGTGCCCCAGCAGTGGGGACGTTGAAATGGCTATTGATGATGATTAAACACATCATACATTAATTACTGTAACAAAATCAACTTAACTATAATCGTAAAAATATAGAACTTTTCTCATATTTATATATTTACTTACATCAAAAAACTATTTAAGAGGCCATGAACTAAAAGCGTTATACCCAATGTAACACTATTATAACCACGTCGAAACTCATTCAGATTTAGAGTTCAAAGTTTTAATGAAATCCTAGCTCATACTAATGATATAAGTTACAAACTAGTTTTAGCAAAATCCTTAATATTTAATCCAGTAACAAATTAATTTTTGGTATTGTACTGGTCGAGCTCGATGGCGGAGTGGTTAGAGCGCTCGGTCTGTGCTAGTGACGGTTAAGACACTCTCACAATGGTCGGTCATTGGATGGATGACCAAAAATAATGATGATGATTATGCTGGTATTCCTGTCAACATTTGAAGGCTAATAGAAATAAATATAATATATTAAAATATTATTAGATATTTCATGAATATATTTCGATTTTAATAGGAAAAGTGTTACTAGTCAAACTGTGTTATTAGTGAAATTTTATTTATCAACATGGTACAAAGGTGGTGTGCTAAAAATCATTCTCTACTACACCTTCGGGAAAACTGAAAGATAATTTATAGCGATAGGTGTAAATAGTGGGGGTGAAAGTTTGTATCAAAATCCGTTTGTTCCGCTTTCGCAAAGAAATTCACGCGGGGGAACGCGCGGGAAAAAGCTGTAGTACATTTATTTAAAAAGTTTAGCATTCTAAATTGTGGGAATTGGTATGAAATATCAGTTACTTCCACTTTTAATAAACAATATTCTCTCTCTAATAATATTCATGCTATTGAGAAATATTAATCCTAGTTGTGTATGTTATTACTTTACAGAGTTGTAACTTGAAGTTCGCTAAAGTTCATACTAATTTTGATAGTTTCAATCATACCTAAACCCGGCTTACAATAAACATCTAAAACCATTTCACGGATTTGTCGTTAAAGTTTAAATTTAACTAACCATATTAGAATTCATGTTCAGTTCCACAGAAGCTAAATGGTCTGTGTTCAGTTATAACCATGTTAAATAAAAATTAGTTATGTCCTGCACCTCTCTCTGTCATCTCCACACGTTTCCGTTTACGTTCGGGGCTGTGATAACGCGAAGCCCAGAGTCAACGTAGAAAATAACCTTTAAATTTTAAAGATTCTACGGTGATTTTACAAACGGCCGCCTACCTTATGCCAACCCTCCTTGGAAATACCATTGTTATCTATCAGTTGGAAGACTAAAGGACTAGGCGTATGTAGTCGCTTCGTACGACATTCATGAGAGAATATGGAGTGGGCCGATTCTAATTTAATATACCAATTTAAATTTAATAATTTTTATTTCTTCTGTTTGACAGAGGCGTGGGTTCAATTCCCGCCCGATTTCAGATATTTTTCATCTCATTATTACTTTCAAAATCTATACATATATCAAAACTGAAAGTGGGCTAAGTTTGTTCGCGTGAAACGTAAAAACTACTGGGTGGAATTTGATTCCGTTTTCTCAGTTGTATAGCGAACTTAAAATCTTGTAAGTTAGTGTAATGGTATCGGTGCAAAAATATTTTATTCGAAACGAGATAATATTCTGTTCATTTTGTGTACCTAAGCAGACGTACACCATTGCAACCACCTACTTAATCACGATCATATGATGAAACATTCGCCAACAGGTCCAAATTGCATTTGAAATCGGCAAATAATGAGATTGATTTCACATTATTTATTGAATGATTATTATAGTACTTTATGATAAGATAAATAGTATGACCTTTCGTGCTTTGAGAAATAAAAATAAATAATTCATGCTTTCAACATCAAAATTACTGAAAATTTGATGTTTTGTCAGCTTGAGTGACAGCAGCGGAAAATCTATTCTGACCGGCTGACGGACTAACAAACCACTATTTTTAAATAATTCCCATTCGTTATTAGGTAACGTGTATTCAATCGGCAGGCGGAAACGAGATATCGAGGTACTGCAATTTGTTTGGGACAAAAAACAACATTATTTTGTATTTTGCTTATTTCAAATATTATTTTGTTTAAATAGAATTTCGGGATTTCTATTTGAAAAAAAAAAACAGGTCTTTTGCTTGCTAGTATTTCTATATTTGCTTGTCATTCAAACGATAACCAGAAAAAAATAAAAAATACAATTATTTTTTGTTTTTTTTTTACACGTCTTCGAATCACAGCCACGCTGTCGGGAGCATTCAAAAATTAGAGATTTTTAAGATATATTTATTTATATTCAATTACCGCAAGCAAAGGAAAAAACTAAAATATAAAACATAATCTATAAAACTATGCACATCATTCATCTCAAAAATATATTTTCAGCGTGCAATGAGCAACTTTTGATTCATTGTTACCCTGAAGAATGGTCCTCGTATTCATTATTCGGATTAATTGTGGCTTGTGGCGAAGTGGGACGACTCGCTTTTTGTTTTTTTTCTTATTGCGTCAATGGTTTTCAGAGCATTTGTTATTTTGTTAATTTTTATATTAATTTTCTGTTTAGTAGGTTGGTGGACGCAGTCACCACATTTAAAGGTATCCTAGTGTTCCAATATTATATTGTTTATGATTGTTATAAAGTTACATTGTTTTACCTATGTGATGATAAAAAAATATGTCCTTAAACTGCTTAACAGTTTTGCAAAAACATATATTTGTAATTGCAAGTAAGTTTATGAATAAATAAATAATATAAAAACGTAAAAAGATATGGTAGAATATTATTTTATTTTGATATTGATTCTTACATTCAGCTCTACAAAGCCAAGTTCTTTGCATTTTTCACCTGCGCATGAGCGTTCGCTTGCGTATGAACCTTTCTTAAGAAGTTGTGACGCAACCGTAGCGAAAAAAATACATTTGAAAAAATATATTTGTGTACTCTCTTTGAATTCTTGACACAGCTTGACACCTGGTTTTTTATCTGTTTCATATAGCGTGCTGGTATTAGTAGACATTTTTTTTTAGATTGCCAAACACCTTACCGCGTCCCAATGTACATAGTTATAAATAATATTATGTGACAAATAAATTCATTCATTAAATTTTACTATTTTACAACGGTTTTATGCATTTGTCAATAGAACCAAATAATAGGTACATCTATAGGTTTTGTTAATAAGTATCGGTATCATATTATTCCTAACTTAATTAGAATTAACAGTATTAAACAAGGTTTTTCTCGATTACTTGACTTGACATTTCCATTATCAGAAGCAAAGCAAGCAATTAGTAAAGATTGAAATTTCCGATAAAAGCTTAGAGAACAATGAGACTAGGGTTACCATCATTAAGAGAAAATACGGAAAAACCGGTCTATTAGACAAGAATGAGGTTGTTAGCCCCATTAAAAAAAATCCGATTGTCTTAGTTTGGAGACGAAATCTATGCTAATTCAAACGAAGTCTGATTGTATTTTTTTAATTAATTTTTCACCTCTGAATTTACTCTACGATCTTTGATTTTAAAACACTTTGTCAGGAATACTTCGGATATCTTTTGAAAATAAAACAGACCATTTCTGACTTCGTAACCGGATTCAAATAGAAAGAAACTACATAAATATACATAAAAATAGCGTTAAAAATTTGATTTTAACTTTTTCTTTTTTTTTCGGAAATTTCCTGTGATTTCAACATACATGGTGACCCGACACAGCGGACTTTTCTCCAGTAATCACGTTAGAGATAGAGCGGTCATTCTTAGAAAAGCAATCGCGGTCAGATCGTATCTTGGAATAAATCGACGTATTGAAAAATTAGACACCATCCATAAAGAAGATTTGGGTTAGAAAGACTAATCCTGTAATGTGGATCGCTAGATGAATATATTTAACTATAGAATAGCCTATTCACTACCTATTCGTGATAATATGCGTGCCACATGAGTTATATACCAATCTGACTCGTATTTTCATAGACTTACACTCATCATCACATCGAGTGTGTTATTGCTAACACTAGTGTCACATTTTATTCAAGTCGCCTAAAGGCATCTGACACGACTTTTACGACTATTTACCGCCATTTAGTCGCATACACACTAGTGAACTATACTGTCCACCAGTGGGCAGGTTTCCTCACGATGTTTTTTAGGATACGAACATGAGACCTTTCGATCCACAGGCGGGTGTCTTAACCATTACATCAGCACCGCTTCAAACACTTGCTTCCGGCAAAGGAAAACTTCGTGGGGAAACCTGCACACAAGTGGACAGTTTAAGTTCACTGTGTATTACTGACGGATCCGATCGCTAGTTATTAAAAACAGGTATTGCAAACCACAAATCACCACGACGACATGATAGTAGAGAGTGTGAACATGTGTGTGTGAATAATATATATAATATATTAGGACAAATCACACAGATTGAGCTAGCCCCAAAGTAAGTTTGAGACTTGTGTTATGGGATACTAACTCAACGATACTATATTTTATAACACATACATAATATATAGATAAACATCCAAGACCCGGGACAATTAGAAAAAGATCATTTTCCGTCATGACCCGACCGGGGATCGAACCCGGGACCTCTCGGTTCAGAGGCAAGCACTTTACCACTGCGCCACTGAGGTAAAAAAAGGTAGTGTCAGTTCGCTCACATGTAAAAAGTCTTCAATCAAAACCTTTCTAGTCCATTTTCAGAGTGCCATAAGACAAGACCAGCGTCATAGCTTCTCGTAAAAGGGATAGCCAATTTTCCTCCATCATCCGTCTTTATCTGATACATGTGAAATCATGTTTCTGTCTCTTTTCACCTAGGAACTCGGGTTAACGTTATTTGATACTACAAATGTTTATTGGAATCGTTTAAAGGTCAGATATACAATTGATGGGAACATAAAATTTGTAGATAAATACACATTTGTTTTTTCATTTTACAAGTATAACACCACGGTTTAAAAGGGATTTTAAATACTTTTCGATTTCTTCAGAATTTACAATGACAACTAGCTCAATGCAAGTTGGGTCTCGGTCACCTTAATATTACAAAGTATAATATCTCTTAAACTAAAATAAAAATTAAATTAATGTTAAACTATGTAATTACTAAGTTTGGCCATAAAGTGATTTTTATTTATTTATTTAATTTACCTAATAGAAAAATATTTCTCTGTGTTTGATACCCATAGGTATACCATTTTGTTTTCTAATTTGATTTCTTAAAAGCAATAGTTCCTTACCTTTTCCGTGAAATATTAACAAATCACATCCAAATATTTTCACATGTTTTCTATTTATTTGTCGACCTAGGTGGCGTAGTGGTAAAGTGCTTGCCTCTGAACCGAGAGGTTCCGGACTCGATCCCCGGTCGGGTCATGATGGAAAATGATCTTTTTCTGATTGGCCCGGGTCTTGGACGTTTATCTATATATGTATTTGTTACAAAATATAGTATCGTTGAGTTAGCAACCCATAACACAAGTCTCGAACTTTGGGGCTAGTTCAATCTGTGCGATTTATCCTAAAGAAATTCTAATAAAAATGTAGGGTTCCGTAGTTTACTATAACAACCAAACAAATGCGAGTCGGATTCACCGAGAGTTTCGTACCATGCCACCTGTTGTGCGAAGTTTTATATTAGAACTAGCTTTTGCCCCAAAATGTGAGTAAAAATCCGTTTCCCGTGGGATTTTCAGGGAATCCCTTCTCAGTGTCCTAGAAACCTACACACCAAATTTCAGCTTTCTACGCCCAGTAGTTTCGGCTGTGCGTTGTCTGCCAGTCAGTCACTCAGTAACGCAAGAGTTTTATCTAGATGTATAGATAGATAGATACATTCGGTCGACTACTACTTGTAAACTTATAAAACCAACTTAGATGATGATAGTTTTCCTTCTAATTTCGTTATATAATAGTACTACGCCGTACTTACTGTTTGAATCAGCCATCCAAAAACAGCGTTTCGTTGTAAGAGGGGGAATTAACTCTAACTAAAGTGAAGTGATTTTGCCTGATGCTTTTAGGCGACTAATTGAACAAAATACGTAAGACATGATAGCAATAAAACACTGGAAAAGAATAAAAGTATATAGGTAGATAGATACTAGCCATAGGAATGGATTATGCCTTCTCAGGTATTTCCCGCTTATTACTCAGGTATTACGAGACAATGACTCTGTGTTTTTATCGAACCCAGACCGTAACGATATCCTAACAACTAGTCGCGGCCGTTGACTACACTTTTTTAATACAAATCTTTGTCTATCAGAAGTACTTCCGTCATGGAACATTCTATTCTGTATTTGTTTGATAAATAAAAAACAGGCCTTCAACCGCATTAAAATTAAAAAAAAAAATTATAGACAGGAAATACAAAATGTCGATTAAAAAAAAACTCACTCAAATGTGTCGATGTGAGTTTGATAGCACAGAGAAATGCATTTTTTTTAGTATATAAAAAAATGGGAAAAAAATCAAAAATGCTCTTAACTGTATTTTTATGAAAACAGTCACGATCATACAACAACGGAAATGTAGCTCAATACCAATAGTATTCAAAAGTACCTAATTAAAAAAATATATGATATTAAAAATATGCGATTATGTTGATAAAACCGGGTGAAGCGATGTCGCGTCGTCTCCTAAAATAACTGTTACCTTGTCAAAAGGTTAAGAATACCTTTTATAAAACTTTTTGCATGTTAAATATAGCCTGCGAGTCAAAAATAAATTAACCTTGATTTGTGATGACACGTTTATTCAAAGATGACTCTTGTTTATTACTTACTAGCGTTTGCTCGCGTCTTCGCCCGTATGAATTTAGCACGGAGTTATTATTTTTTTCTAGACAAAAAGCATTGAAATCTGTCGATGAGCTTTGATAGCACATAGATAGTAATCTCTCTCACAACTGACCGTGTTTCCGGTTTCTTCCTCAGCCATGGGGTTGCGGCGCTCAGCTCGGAGACACACTAATAAAAATAGTCTCATTTAAATGATACATAATGATAATATATAATGATGATGGTTTCTTTCCCTATGTGTTTCATCTTATTTTTAATATATCAAACATGCTATGCAAATTTTATGAAGATTGAAAGTTAGTAGATAAATCGTGAAGAGATAACAAAAAATATTTCAAACTTATCTTCGCTTTTATGATGTTAGATTTAAGCATTTATTTCATAAACATTGTATTTTATGTTTATGCAATATGAAATAAAGGCAATTTTTTATTGTTAAAAAAGAAAATTTGAAATTGAATAAATTGATAAAAAATAATATACGCTTGGCTTTGGCTGGCCTATTAGGCGTACACCCTTTTTCCAGAAAAAGAGATGAAATTTAAAATGTGACCATAAAATAATATTAGCTTTAAATTTTACCAAAGACAGGGCATTTTCCTAGAATAAACAATTAGAGGGTTATTCACTTTTGCAGACTCCTTTTACCTTAGAAGGTATTTTGGAACAAATAGGTAAGAATTGGCAGTCGGCCAGTGGTCAACGAAGTCAACGAACCAATACTAATAGTACAGTCGCCCAAATAATATAATGTTGTTTTACAACAAGTCAAATATTATATTTACATTACAGAAAAAATATTAAGACTTCGTCAATAACATTTATTTAATATAATTTCAACAAGAAGTTACACTTAAAAAAATATATATATTTTTATAAAACTATCAAGCATATTAATCGAAGGTTACGATAATCACTCCAGAGTCAACTCGACAAAATATATTGGATGAATTCTGTATTTCTCGTACTTTGTTCTTGTGGAATTCGACATCTCGACTCCTATTTCAAATCATGTAGCTACTCTACTAACTCTTCCAAATATTATGCCTTAAACAAAAAAAAAACTATTAAGTAAATTCTAACCTTTACGGAGATAACTTTGATGAAGATATTTCTGTTGGATCTCCGTCTGTTGGTGGTAGCCGTCGCGCGACGGTCACTGCTCGTGGCGTGCAAATCGCATCGGGCAAATATTCGCTTCGATATAACTAAGACATTTTAAATAATGAAACTGGCAACTGCCAGGTAGTTTGTAGTTAGTTATTACAAACTTCTGGCTATCAGATGTTATAGAAATTTAATCAACGCGATAACTCCTAAACTTTGGATGTGGTCCAAATAGAACATCTGTTAAGTTCGACTGGTTGTAAACAGGCTAAGTTAGGCGATAGTACCTATCCAACTTCGCTCGGGTTACATGGTAAATTAATAATGTTCTGTCTTGTTCTTGTTTTGTTATTCTTATAGCTTTCCCAAGTTAACCTAACAACTTGGACACAAGAATACGTGGCTCAATGATATCTCAAGAATGTTGTTTTTGCTAATAAATGTGCTTTTATTAAAGAAACGTGCACTTTTTCAAAAATAAAAAGAAATAGGATTAATTTAATCACCACATGGACTTTTGGATAAGGCCACACATAACCTCCCTTGAATGTCGTAAGAGGTGATATAGGGACATAAGCCTTGACATCTGATAGGTAACAACAGAATCACAATCACAGATGAAGCGGTCAGACTGTCATTAAATCAGAAAATTTACCGGTTTATTTTTTGTGAATTTGAGATGAGAAAAACTGATAGAATAACTATTTTCTGTCCACAACAAGGTTTCCATGGAATGAAAATTTCTTGAAAACCAGTTTTTTTCAATTATTTATGGAAATATAACTATTTTCTGGATTGAAAGGCTGACAGGAAATCCTCCTCACTCCAACGTTTACGCATCTATGCGAAATTAAAGTTACATATTTAAAACGCAGGGTTAAAAATACACTTTCTTCATTTATTATAAAATAGTTTATTTATTATGAAATAGTCAAATAAATATCTAAATTGCCTTTCGACCCTCACAACCTTCCTCAACATCAAACAAACAATAAATATACTTATAGGTACAAAAATAAATACTCCATTTGTAAACAGAAACATTTCAGTAATTTACAAGCCTTGTATGTTATTGTTAAGATAATAATAATAATGTATCGTAAAATGCTAAGTGTATCATCCATTTTTCTACTAACATTATACATCTGTCCACTGACGTCCCGGCGCCGCAGCCCCGAACGCCTGAAAGTGTGAGTTGCTGACTCCAATAATACTACAATTTATTAAAACCGAGTATTCTACTCAACAACAGAACTCAAGTGAAGAAGAATTTTACATAAATGAATGACGATAATGCACGAAATGCACAAAATTATGACATCAGACATTCGATATACATGGGCATATACTTAGAAGATAAAATCTATACTATTATTATAAAGAGGTAAGCGTTTTGTGAGTATATGTTTGAGGCAGGTAATCTCCGAAACTACTGAACCGATGTCAAAAAATCTGTCACTATTAGAAAGGTACATTATCCAAGATTGCTAAGGCTATATTTTATTTCAACATTCCCACGGGACCGAAACCCCGGGCAACATCTAGTATTATAAAAAAATATGTACGTGTTCTTTCTTTTTTGTTTCGTGTTCTGTGATATATATAGGCTCCACTTAGTCAAGTCTCTCACAATCTTTGTATTGCCACAGATTACTAACTTTATTGGTTATTGTTGAGAACAGTAAATAAATTTGAATCTTGTTGTCTTTCAAAGTAAATTAAAGTCTAAATGAATTAAGTCTTAATGAATGATATCACCTATATAAATAACTATATATATTTTGAATCTCCACTAATAGACAACTATAGTGGAAACAGTTACAATAAGTCTCCCATAAATTCTTTTAAAAATATTCCTTGGTTGTGAAGATAACAAAAATTCTATAGTTGCTCTGTTTTGAATTTCAAATTTTTACATGATGAAATGAGAAAAATAATGTGTGATTTTCTTCACTTGGTCACATGACCGCAACTTGACAACGCGACAAATAAAACTACCATTCTATTTTTGTATAAGCGTATGCGCATAATTTTCGTTCGTTGAATTCAGCGTGCCACGTGTGTGATGAATTATATATGGTTAATATAATCTATGTGGTATATATATATAGTTATATAATTTGCAGTGCTCTAAAATATATAAATATGGCCAGAAGCTTTGCCTCGTGGCAAGTTGATTTTGGGGTGATGAAGTTAGCTAAATATTTTGTTCTGTCTAGTATAAAATTGATAAAATTATGGTATTTAAATTCAAAATCATGCATACATCGTAGCTATATCATTTAATGAATACTAGCGACCATTACCGGCTTTTCTAGGGTAAAACTATAACGAATTATACCTACCTACACCTAAACCTTGTTCAGGAATTACACTATTTATAAAAAACCCGCATCAACATACGTTGCATAGTTTTAAAGATCTAAGCAACAACACAACAACATGTGGACAGACAGACAACGGTAAGCGACTTTGTTTAATTCTATGTAGTGATATATATGATTAACATATCCATTAATCATGATTAGCTCTTGTATTGTAGATCAATGAGAAACAATTTGAAAGTCTGTCAAGTTCAAAAAATACTTTTTGTCTCGTCGGAATAATTTATTTAAAATTTATTTTCGTACAGTCACTTCAGTGATGTTTGACATTCGTGAAAAATTTCTGTAGGACAAGCGGGAATAGGTGAAGTTTAACTTGCAAGATTTGATGACAGACAGGCGGGACAAGTGAAACTAAATAAAGCTTACGTACAAAGAAACAAATGTGTCAGCGTCATTGCCGTGACTTCACACGTCCGAAAATAACTTGCGATTCGGCGTAGCTATTTTTATAACAAGTTTTGACCACATTTGGCATTCAAGTGTGTTTTTTGTGGCCGGTTTAGTGTTGCCTCGTTATTACCGTGTCTGTTCATAGGTTTATAATAACATAGATACCGTATGTCTATGCGATATGCGTGTTAATGGTCTGACAACTGGGGATGTCGACGACGGCCGCGTGAAGTGGACACGACAAAGTAGGAAAGCGGACCCTGGGCTCCGACGCTCAATGGCTGCGGCAATAGCAGGACATACGCTCAAATGAGAAAGAGAGAGAAAGAGAGATATACCGTGAACCAATCAGATTGTATTTCTTTTTTACATAGATATTATGAGTAGGTATATTTCTTCTCTAACCGGAAAGTAAGTAAAGCGATAGAGACGAATTTATATGATCAGTTGAAAAATGTTATGAATATTTGCTTGAGCGGGAATCGAAGCAAAGCAGGTCAAACTGGCATTAATAGGTCTTAACCAATGAGCTATCGATAGAGAACTGTAAATGATACGTCTTAGCAAGTAGAAATCCGTAGTTCATGCTTACATTTTCAAGGCTGGGGCATGACAATATTTATGTACCATTGTATATAAAGCACATATGCCACATGCCATGCCGGGATATTGCATGTGCAATCAACAAGTCTTAAAAACTATTTAAAATTCTTCAGTTATCAATAGTTTTTCTACAAAACTCTTGAGTGGCATTTTGCATTAATTTTAGATACAAAAACCCGTCGTGTCCGTTTATATTCTAAGCATATTTCGTAATAAAACGGTATCTGGTTGAACATAAATCTATGGTCGACTCTGTGATCTGTAGATAAGTTATATTTTATTTATCATAAGTTTCTATTTTAAGACACAACTGACACAATGTTTTAGGCTTCATTTATGCTTTATTCAGATATATATTTACACGTGTGAGAATCTTTAGTTCAGCTAGTAAGCTGAACAAATTTTTGAGGTACTTGGTATGCAGTAGCATACCAAGTACCTCAAAAATTTGTTATTATAAAATTAATTTGACGTTTGACTTGCATGAAAACTTGTTAAACTTCTTTAATTTCTTCAACATAAATAAAAAGCCATCCAAAATTTTGATATATTCTACGTTCTACTTTATTATTACTTTATACTTAATTTGATTACTACCTTTTGCCCTCGGCTTCGCACGCGTGAATTTTTCTATGAAAGCGGAACAGACACGATTTTTCATAGGTACATTAAGTTATATCAAAATGTAGTATGTAATTTAAGTAATAAAACATGTACTCACTTACTGAACATAAGTACTTGAGGAATTTAAAACTTAATAAAATTAAAATGCCGAGAGCATTTGAATTTCGTTTCGTTACTTTCGTTTTGAAAACCTAATTTTATATTTAATTCTTCACACGATAGAGTGCAAATTCAATTAACACGTAGAATAGTACCATCCAGTACTTACCGCAGGCATCGTAAACAACGAACTGCTCTAAATTGTGGTAATAAAGTTCAAGTTCATGAACTTGGTTCCCCATCTGTCACGTGTACTGTTCATGGAAAAAGTGAATCCCTTTCTAGCAATCTAAACCGATAAATATCTAAACCGATAACCGATAAAAATAGACAATGATCGATTTCATTCATAATAAGAAAAATATTCAAGGTATTTATAATAAGAAGAATTTCATTTAATATGATAGTAAATCCTATGAAGTACTCACCATGCACCACCATATTAATTAAAATCTTAGATTTACTTAATTAACGAGGTTTTGTTAATTACCTATGTAAATACGGAATTAAAAACATACAATACATATCTGCGATAAATACCGCAGGTATGTATTTAATTATGGGTGAATTTCACGAGCGTTTTAAACTCCGCCACGAGCTCTCATTAGTGTTTATTAAATTGTACCATACACAGTAATCAATTTAATTATCCTTTTTTATAAATAAGTTACGTACTGGTACAATGTTAATATTATAAATGTTTAAATAAAATGTGCGACACTAATGAAACGCTACACGCCACATTCAAACGGTCGTGAAATTCACCCACCCACCCAGTTTGTATAATATTATCCACACACAGTTTGTAAAATACACACACAGGTATGTAATTTTACATATTATATTACGTACTATATACGGTATGTAAAATTACATACCTGTGTAGGACATACCTCCGGGACCCTAAAATGGCGCGAAGTTTGAGACGCACTTGACCAATTACACCCAGGGAAAGGGGGAAAGGCACAGACGTATGCCAGTAGGCATTTTATTTACCGCTTTCTTCTTATTCTTACTTTCTCTGATGCGACATCCAATTTATTTTGGTTTCATTTAATATATATTCTATTAAGGTAAATTTTTAACGACCGTAGCGTTTTAGTCTTGTGGTTTGTTTTCCGTCTCAAAATATGTACGAAATATCCTAAAAATAATTATATCACGCGCCACGTACCAATATATTTTCATATTTTATTTATTTAAGCCTTTATTGCTGATACCAAACACAACTACAATACTTTACATATAACAAAACATTAACATTATATATTTAGCGGATTAGTGATCAGCGTGTCTTGTGATACGTAGGCCTCTTCCAGCTGTTTCCATTCACTCCTGTTCTTAGCTTCTCTTGATCAGGTTGCTCCTCCAATTTTCCTGATATCATCCATCCATCTTTTCCATATTTTCATATACATTTCGTATAATATAATAATACATGTTGTGACATTAAAAAAAATAGTAGTTTCAGAAGTGCTAACACTTTTGTGGGTGACTATACAACTTGAGGAGCATTTTACGAAAAGGGACAATGGCACATAAAATCTCAGTAGGTAGGTAAAAAATTTGGAGAACAGTATGTATAGCACTTGTATTTTTATGCCTAACGTTTAGATCTAAACCTAAAATTTGAACCTAAAATCAAAAAACAAGTTTTCTAAGTAAATATATAATTTACTTAATATTTATAATTTATAATTTATTAGTAATTTTAGGTTAATTTCGATGTTATATAAATGTTATTTTTATTACATTTTTAATCTATTGTCAATTGTTCATTATTTATATACTATTAGAGTAGCAAAGTCATATCAAAATATTAAAAATCAATGCATTTACTGTATCACATATTCATTAGGCAATAAAAAATGCATTTTATATGCGTTTTGCATTCAAACAGTTTGATATCAGATGTGCTTTGAAATGAAATATTATATCTGGTACTAAAAATCCGTGAAAAAATAATATAGCTACAGTTTTCCTTTTCAAATAAAAAAAATGTAAAAATAACCAAAAATAAACATATTTTAACGATGATTTATTTTGAACAGGCATGGGGTTCCACCTTAAAATAAAACCACTCCATATCCTTCCGTCGATGTCGTCTGAAGCGATTAAGAGACACATAGCCTAGGCTGCTGACAGGCAATAATATCATTCCCATAAAGTAAGATGTAATATGTAAAATCACAGTCGAATCATCTCAATTATATTAGAGACCGGGAACAGGCAGAAATAAGAGAGAGAATTTAATAGCTGAGTTTGAACCAAATGCAAAACCTAAATTACTTGTGGAATTCTGATCAGCGGCTTGAAAAAACTAAGCAAAGAAACAGAAGTAACCACATAGACTGTTTTATGTTGTAATGCTATAAAATGTGATTCATCAACGCATAACATGGTTTATTTATAGTAATAAAGATAGATTGCTTCGACATAAAAAGCGTCATTGGTTTTGAGGACGCGGACGGGGCCTGTGCACATCCTGGTACAGTCGACAGCACATAAAGCTATCCAAATTTATTGCAAATTCGCCGCTGTTACTGCCGCATAGAAATTCACGCAGGGTAACTTCACGCGCGCTCATCTATACTAGCTGCACGTTTAATCTCAATTTATTGAAAACTGACACTTTTTTCGTCCATTATATATTTGTTTTATTTATAACAACAATATTATGTGCACATTGAACGCGTATCCAGCACGTGCAAAATATTTTTGAATTATTTCTCATACATTACTGGAGGAGGAGATTCCTTTATGGGATAAGTTCGCACATTGCCTTTAAGTTTTTTCTTCCTATCCACTTAACACTTATATTTTGTTATTTTATTTTACATATAAAATTAGCTGTTAATTTTCCAAAATCCTTCTCCAGAAGAGAGGTTTATGCTCAGCGGTGAGCAGAATAATGCCAAGATGATGTGCAATAAAGTTACTTCAAACATACAGATATGATGTGTCCACCAAACGGCGAATTTAATTTGTAAGCGAGCTACTAGCTGCCCTCTTGTTTGCCCTTCCCTGTGGTAAGCCTTTCTGGCATGATGGCGAGCAACACTGTTTACATGAGTTTCTTCCGGCTTTTCTTCTCAGCAGTAGTCGTTCCAAAATGACAATAGTTTATAGCTTTTTGAGAAACTACTATAATACAAAATTTGTAGTGAAAAAGTGACTGGTCTAATTCCTGAATGAATGAATGAATGAATGAATGAATGAATGAATGAATGAATGAATGAATGAATGAATGAATGAATGAATGAATGAATGAATGAATGAATGAATGAATGAATGAATGATTTGAACAACTCAATTTCTGATTAAATTACATAAAATTGAAATGTGTCCCTTGCAGGCTTGAATTTATTTTATCTATGTAACAACTTCAGATTTGTAACTTGCAATAAATAAATCAATCGGAATCCAAACAAGTTAAATTAAATAGCTCACGATAAACTTTAGTTTTAGAGACACGATAATGATAATTTTATAGACAATATATTTTTTACGATGTTATTCTCTTAAATAATCCCTAAAGTACATGGAATATACTAATTCAAAAATAAATTTACATTGAAGAATATATAATGTTCGACTTCCATATTGTCCGATCAGCTGTAGTCAATTTGTTTGAGAAAATAATTTATTACATTATTTATTTATCGATTTCTTAAGAAACCGATTTCATTATCAAATTCTACCAATACATTTTATGTACCTAGTGAAAAAAAAAAAACGTTTTATTGGAAATTAGAGTTAATAACAACGGATATTGTATTATAACAAGTTCGTAGATAAACATTATTGTATGACTTGACATGATATCCGCATTCCGATTAGTTATTAATAAATTCCAACAATCTAACAAGAACAGATGTCCTTTATTCTAAATAATTTAATTATTTAATAACCGTTTATATGCCAGTATTGAGCAAAGGCCTCTCTATTTCTTCCACGACTTTACTTTTTACTTTTTATTCAAACACAACAACTCATTTCTAGTATTCTTGCTGGATATTTTCTGCTCCATAATTTCTACTCTAGCAGTCGTCTGCACCTCAAATCCGGTTTTTTGCTAAAAAACCGCAGTTCATCCTCACATGAATCTTGATAAATATCTTCGGGATCATATCGATACTTGTTCGGATGACTTTTCGACCTGTAAAAGTTACAAGTTGAAATATCACAGATCATTTTTAATATAGTGGTTATAAAAGGGTTGTTTATTAACTTTGAAGATTTAAGTTAATTCGAAATGTTTTTCTCGGAACTCAGTATTATTCCACAAGCAGTACACGCTATTAATGAATTTTCATTATTTATTGCATCATTATGTGAATTTTAAAATAGCAACATGTCTGGTGACCTTCCTGTTAAAAACAGCTGTTTATACGGTGTGAATAATAAAAGGCTGTGGTCTGATTGACAGCGGTATGTAGATAGTCGTATGTATAACTTTTAAATCACCAGTGCAAGGCACAGATAATAGCAATTCACCTATTACATAGTATATTGGCAATACATGTATTCCGTATAGTTTAGATGTTAGAATTTTATAGACTAATTTTGATTAAAATTAAGTTTCAATACTATTTAGTACCTAACATATTTATAATAACCACGAAAAAAGTGCTGATATTAAACTGAAAAAAAAAATGTTGACCACATAATTCTTAAGATAGTAATTGTGTCTGCGTATTATTGAATTATAACAAAATGGTTACGCGTCGAGGTTTCGTGTGAAAATTTTAGAATACTAGATGGCGTATAAACTTCCTAATGAATGATTCATTTAAGCATTATTTTTTATATTTAATCAGATTTTCTTATCAATGGAAGAGCAATAAATACTTACTCAAAATATTGTATTAACATAATTTATTTATTATTATCTAAGTAATGAAATACAGCATTTTAATAATAATAACGACGATCATCGCCTTCGTAATTTCGAGAATAAATCAACGAGAACGTTTACAGGTAACTAACGTAGTGTTGTGATGTAACCTTAAAATGGAAATCTCTTAAGATACAATGATAACGGAGATCGTTTATGCGACTCTCCCGTCAAAATCTAAAAAGACATTGAATCCAAACAAAAAACGCGATGGAACCAGATCAAGCATCTATGGAGGAAGAACTAAAAACATTAAAAACACACAAAATGAAAACAAAGAACCAAGTGAAACTATGGACAATGCTCAAACACACAAGGTTAAAAGAACAAATGGGAATAGAATACATATTAAATTACCAATATTATATTCATTCCTCGTTTTCTATGTATGTGTACTAAATGTGATAACTATGTGTGATGTTAGTGATAGTGACATAAATTTAAAGACTTTCAAAGATGTACAAAGTACTCATACATCACAGGTTTATTTGATTAAAAATAAACACAGTCATAAACATGACAGCCATTATAAAAATATGCGCAAAGGTCGCGCTTCTCAAAGAATTGATGAAAATGATGACATTAAAACTGATAAATACTCTAGTTCAGAAGACCGAGAACTTGGTAAATACTACAACTATTTTAAAAACAAAGAGGAACTTGTGAATTCTACTCAGTATCCTTATTACAAACTGCCTAGATACATTTACGATGACAAACTTGCTGTGGGTTACCCGCACGACCTAAAATCGAATGAATACCACGTGAAGAAGACAAATTTTAACCTTAGACCAGAAAAACACCAATTTAAAGAGAAGATAGTAAAACTAGGTGTTTTATTGCCAGGTGATCCTCGGCAAGTGTTTTCGCTTGTAAAAGTTTTGCCAATATTGGAAATGGCAGTTCTAGCTGTGACCAAACCTGATGGTCCGTTACCTGGCTGGAAGATTTTAGTGGACTACAGAGACACTGATTGTTCGTCAGTCGATGGACCCCTGGCAGCTTTTGAATTTTACATCAATGGATCTGCCGGTAAGTGATCATTATAACTTCAGAATTAAGAAACTCTTCCAAATACAATCGTTTTTTCTTCTCTTTGTTTACTTATTAAAATCAGGGCTAAAAAGAACGACATTTTCAGATGCCTTCATCGGCCCTGGTTGTGAATACGTCATCGCTCCTGTGGCTAGGTACGCTGGAGCCTGGGGCATCCCCGTCATCACTGCGGGTGCCCAGGCACAGGCCTTTAACTACAAAAGCCCTAGCTACGCCACCCTCACCAGAATGATGGGCAGTTACATCCAAGCTGGGGTCGCGATACAAAGAGTTTTTGAGGTAATTTGGATTCAGTATAAATGTTGTGATGTCATCAATGTTATTTTCAGCACGTATCAGTAGTATATTTTCTGTTGTGATGGCTAGTTCGTGTTGTGGCTGGTTTGCATGTTGCGGGCTTGGACTTGCATCATTAGATTTATGAGATCTGAGCGTATTCTTTTGTTTTTGTGTTATCTTGCCAAGTGCGAGTGGCTCTCTGTTCTAGTTCAAAGAATCGCTCACAATGTGAAAACTTGGAGTAGGTAATCATTTCATAAATAATCCAGCGATAGGTACATGAATTGTACAAGTTATTTATTACAAAGAGTATTTACTAATTCATCATACTAATACGATTCATGTGTTTTTTTTCACAGTTCTAGAAACATTTTTAATATATTTAAAATTACAAACATAACAGTACGTCAGACGATTATTCAGCTTTTGTTATTGCATCTATGACGAATTTTTTGTCTAATTTAGGAGAATGCAAGATGTTCATATAACTTCATTTGCATACACTTAGAGCTATTAAAATTCATACAGAAATTTACTAACAATTTTGTTTCAATGCGAAATGAGACTAGAAATGTATATCTAAATGTTTTATCTTATGAATTATATACATGAATACATTTCCATTAAATATTCATTCAAAAAACAATTGGGCGCAAAGTGGAACCAATATTCAAATTTAATTCAAAGATAATCGTAGTACGTGTTTGGAATTAAACTTGAATGGAGGATTCGTAAAATTAAATAAAAATTCCTCTTGCGTCTCCTTTTGGGAGATCCGGAGGTCGTAAATTTGGATGCGGTGGTGGCCATATGAGGGCGTTTATTGATTTGTATTTTCATAAAGTTAAATAAATCATTGGATAGAACGGCTTGAAAGAAAATGGCAGAGATAATCCGTCCCACTTCTGGACAAAGGTGTCCAGAAGTGGGACGGATTATCTAAACATTTTCTCAATGTAAAACAGTAAGAAATTCAATGGATTAAATTGATTTAGAAAATCTCAACTTAGTTACATAAAACAATGACAATGAAAATTGTATGTCGCCGATATTTTTCTTCATCTCATCTAAGTACATTTGTCAAAAATAGCCTTTTTTTGTAGAGAAAATTACTGGCTAAACAAGTTGAATTATAGTAAATTTGCCATCGTTAAATCTTTGTGAAGACAATGTATCTTTGAATGAATTACAAATACGATACAGATATGTCCTATGTCTACATATGTATACATATGTAATGTATCTTTTACGTATTCCATGATCAAATCGAGCCTCACCCTCAATAATACTGATAGCCGACGTGATTTGCGTGCTGAATGCTGCTGACGCCAATTGGAGAACCCTACTCATTATACTGAGGATCAAAAGTTCCTATAAAAATGGGATTTTATGTCTGATACGTCAAATAAGGCGCTATGTGCACGCACACTAGCGCCACGATCACATTTTAATCATAAAGAAAAAATATTTAAGATTACGTCACACTAGATAAAAAAATAATAAAAAGTGATGATGATGATGTTCAACCGATTTAGTCAACTTTGACTCCAATGTGAAAACATTCTAAGAAATTTATTTACCTAAAATGTGACATTTGTCGGTCTAAATGAATTCAACTTAAAACGGCTCAAATATGTAATCCGTTTGAGGTTTTCGGCCTTAGAGTAGCAACCGAAAGGTGAGATAGAACCAGGCTATTGACACATGTGGCAGCGTCTACGATAATCTGCACAAATCAATAATATAATGGTATCATAGAAAAACGATACTGGAATTATAGTACACTTTTCACCGAGCAATGAAAGTCACAGATACTAAAGAGGATGTATGTTGAGTTGTCACAAACACACGAGATGTGAATCGTACTTTCTTTCGTGTGATATATAGTGCTTATACGACACTTGCCTACGACGATAATAAAAAAATCTAATACGTAACAAATTACCTACAACAACGTCCATTAAATATTCACATTCGTAGTTAATGTCTTTCGTATTTTTTAAAAATAGAATCATATTTTTTGCCAGCCTGCGTTATAAATACTTATTTAAAAAAAGAATGCTCATTGCTGTCAATTTTGATGTAATACGACGGAATTGTGTTTGGATCTGTGTCAAATAACGTTTGTAACCAGCGATGTTCATATTTATTTCGACCGGGTTATAATAAATCCCAAGAGGCAGGCAGTTTTCGTTCGACTTCAGTTATGTACTTTCTTATAAGTTCAAACATGGAATTTCATTCTTTCGGATCAGGTGTCGTTTAAAAATTAATTTCCGTAGTCCCATAAGTAAATGGGTCTACGGTTAAATAATTTTTTTCATCGTTTTATCAATGGGACATCCAATGGAATCACGGAAAAGAATGGTTCACATATAAGTATTTTTAATCCCCGACGCAAAACAGGGGTGTTATAAGTTTGGCCGCTTAGTGTCAGTTAGTTAGTGTCGCTTAGTTCGGGTCAGGTTCGGAATAATCGTATCTGTCTGTCTGTGTACGTGCACCGTAGCTCATCAACGGGTGAACCGATTTGGATGTGTTTTTTTTATTTGATAGCAAATTTTTATGCAGTGGTTCTTAAATATGTTTGATCAAAATCTGAATGGTAGATTTGTGACTAAGAGATATTTTCAGCTAAGAAAGAATTTTGTAAATTCTGTCCCTTAATGGTGAACGCGGGCGAAACTGCGAGCGTAAGCTAGTACTTAATATGCCTTAATCAAGATACAAAACGCAATTAGATGACGTCATTCGCTAGGATGACTCTCAGAAAACACTATGGATCATATTATTTGCGCTTCATCACTACATAATATAAAACAAAGTCGCTTCCCGCTGTCTGTCTCTATGTATGCTTAGATCTTTAAAACTACGCAACTGATTTTGATGCGGGTTTTTTTTTATAGATAGTGTGATTCAATGGTAAGGTTTATGTGTATGGTTTTACCCGAGCGAAGCCGGGACGGACTGCTAGTTTTGAATAAAGAACAATGACATAGCACAACTCAATCTAGTCCGCACATACAATAGTTCGAACATTTGGATCCAAGAATCCTTGTCGATATTTTCCCTCAAAGTCATAAGCTTTTATACTAAAATTAGGGTTGCGACACGAATTTTCGCAAATTATGCTAATCATGCAGCAAAACAGCGGTCTGGGGTAAAATCGAGCGAAATGAGACCATCTGGACCCTGTCTACTTTTCTTTTCATGGTAATTTTGACCCTTTTTTGCGATACGCGTAGGAGTTTGATAATCAAGATTAAACTCTTTCTGATCCGAGCTTTGTCTCGGTTTCTTCCCCCGTCATCGAGCGACGGAACGCTGTCCCACTTTATCTTCTCCACTTAGCACGGTCATCAGCATGTTTACCAGTCAAATCATTGGTACGCATATCATTCTTGACGACATCAAGCCTCTATTAGTTTGCCCCTTCTGCCATGACCGAACGGGAACCCACCATTAACAAAATTTATTTGACGGTTGCGTAGGAAACAAATATCTTTGAGGTTTATCTATATACCTATGTATTTGTTATAAAATATAGTATCGTTGAGTTAGTATCCCATAATACAAGTCTCGAACTTACTTTGGGGCTGGCTCAATCTGTGTAATTTATCCTAATATATTTATTTATTTAAGAATGACGAAAGGCTAATTTGATAGAAATGACCGTATGTATTTGTTAAAATTCATTGCGTAATGGCAACATTATCAGCTACTATAGCTTTTGCCTAAATTACCCATGGGTACATTGTCCAGGATGAAAGGTACCCTATGTCTTTCTCCATACTTCAAATTACATGTAACCAAAATTTCATGACGATTGCGTGAGGAAATAGAGCTTGATGTGGTAATAAACTTATTTTCGCATTTATAATATTAGTAAGGATTTAAACATCCTCATTACTAGGGCACCAGCAAATCCTATCAATGGTAAAATTTGCATGACGACGCGTTGAATATATGTTTTACTTTCATTTGTTTTTATGTACGTTCATTATCGATTCACAGAAATGAATTTGATTCAATCAACTAACAAACATTTAATAGTGGTTTGGCTTCCATTGTTTTGTATTATTATTGACGAGGAAAACTTTTAGCCAGTAAAAGTTTTTAGCAATTTTTAGGAGTGGTTTTGTGAAAAGGCCGTTGCTTTTCACAAAACCACACAATTGTATGGGATGGGAAAATTCCAATGTACCTAAAGAACGCAGTTCTCTTCTGGATGTTTCTCAATAAAGATGTATTTATTAAAATGCCATTAACCGTCGCATTAATTACATTACTTAATTTAAAATGTTTCCTGTATGTATACAGGGTTACTGGTATCTAACGCAAAGCCTTCTAAAGACTACTTGGGTACATAAAAACAAGCAACTTTTTATTTAGGACTTTTCGTGATTCATAGTTTTTTTTTCATATAAAAAAATGCAATTGCGATTCTACACATCTTAACTCTATGTAATATCCAAGCAGCACGAGACAGTACAGTAGCGATATATAGCGGAATCGAACATAGATGTGACGTTTTATAGAAATGACATTAAAACTAAAAAAATAAAAACTTATGTATTTATTACGTTTAGGTAAAAGTCGTAGAACAAAAGATGTTAGTTAGATTATGCGTTAGATACCAGTAACCGTGTATACTGTTAGTTGCAGATTAAGATATTATATTAAGACAGCACCAGTCAACATTAACTTTAACTTGCGTAAAGTTCGCAATTTTATGTCAACTGATGCTCAGAGTGTACATACAGTTTGGTCCAGTAAACGGCTTCGTTGTTAATATTTTGTTAACCCGTCTTTGTTTTGTTACAGGAATTCAACTGGCAAAAACTAGGGATGTTGTATCATAACAACGACCTTGCGACTGGGCAAGGGAATAGCCCATGTTATCTCACTTTAAGCGCGATATTCACCGTGCTAAAGAAGAAGGAATATAACTCGTCTATACCTAACATACCTTTCGATGAGAAAAACATCACTACAGCTAATATCAAGCAGTTGCTAACAAAACTGTCATTGGACACTAGAAGTAAGTGAATAATTAATAAAATGAAAATATAATGAGTTTTCTTAAGCATTTTCAGATCGACCAATCCTCCATTGAAATTAGCCTTAAAAGCGATGAACTTCTAAAAATCTTGCTACAAAATCACTATATAGACTGGACAGACACATTAGACAAAAAAGCCCTGAGAACCACCCTTTAATTAAGTCTAATTAAGTTTAATTAAAGGTGGTTCTTGGAGCGTTTCGACGGCTTTCGTGTTTCGACCGCTGTAACCGCATAGTCATTATAATTTTTCAAATTGTCAATTTCATGAATGATTGCTTTTGGAAATGATTCCTTCCTCAAGAAAACAGACGGATAATGATAGCACGACCGCAGCGATTGAAATGCTCTGAGAACTACTAAAATACATTAATGTTAACTATAACCCTTCGGTCACAAGGACGTAAAAATACTACCAATATTTGGAGAATATTAGTGTTTGACATAAGTGACATTTGACATTCAACCCATAACACTTAAAATATTTTAAATTATCGCATTTTTAACTCTCATTGAAAAAGAATTTCTCGCGAATATCGAAAAGATCGAAAAAAGATTCTCACGCCTGCGAATCCAAAATCATCGCCATGTTCTTTAATAAATTGTAACTAAAATGTATTTTAGTTTAACATTGCTGCACTTAGACCTCAATTCCCAAGCTCATTATAAAATCACAGCCAATAACTAGAAAGCGCACCCGAGTTTGCTAGTTCTATTGAGCGACATAAGACTTGCATATTGAAGTCCCCTTCATACTTCCAACTACAAGTCAATCTGCCCGACATATAGACCTTTATACCGAGGCAATAGCGACGATATTGCTATGAAAATGTGTGTGGACGTACAGTTGTCTGTACAAATTGAAGGATCTATCGTGTATGCATTACCTTCTCCGCTTTATATTGGAAATATTAACACTTTAATAAGCATTCTATAAGAGGCTGAAGATTCAATGAATTTATGCAAGACATTATAATTATTTTGTATATATTTATAGCGTATATTTTTATTAGTTTTATTTAATGGTCCTAAAACTAGGATAGTCACTACAAGACTGCTAAACTCGAATTAACAGTTTTATTTTTTTTACCATTAAACAACACAACACAAACAATTGTTTATTAGTACAGAAGCCAACAAAAATAAAATGTTAATTTTTCATAAAAACTTTTTTTACCTATACAGGAGTGATAGAAACCACATGTTATGTTTACGCGATTGTACTAATTATACACGGTAGGTAGGTGTGAGTGCAAAAAATATTTTTCATATTAAACCATTTGCGGGACCACTCGCGTGATTCGTTCATCGTGGTCATGTGGTAAAATATTAACTCAAAAAAAAATAATTATAAGATTGTTTTTTTTTTATTCGAATTGAAGGAGTATCGATGGATATGGCAAATGACAGAACGAAATGGAAGGATCTTACATACTGTGCCGACCCCACATGAGTGGGATAAGGTCACGAAGAAGAAGAAGATGATTGAATTTTACTTTTAATGTCTTTAAATGAATGATATTTGATTGCAAAAGCATTTGAAAGCTATGTTTTTAATGAACAATTCCAACTGAGACTGAGAGATTTGAATATAAGGACCTATTTCATACTGATAAATATTAGATAGTCTAAATGACAACATATCAAACAGATAACGATAAAAAAATTATTTCATATGTGTCGTATAGAGCAAATTGGCTAATCATTGTTTATCTGTCAGAGTTTTATCAAAAAGCGGCGAAACAGGGCGTAAAATATCTCGTCTTTATTGAGATACTAGCGGCCCGTTCAGGCTTTGCTCGGGTAAAAATATAATAAATTATACACCTAAACCTTCCTCAGGAACTACACAATCTATTGGTGAAAACCGCATGAATATGCGTGCAGTGGTTTTTGAGTTTATCACGAACATACAGACCGAGGCGGCAGAGGACTTCGTTTTATAATATGTACGGATTAAAAACTACCATTTCAATTTAAAAAATGTACATAATATGAACACAGGAGTTGAACTCTTAGCATATAATATTTAGGGCAAATATTGTTGTGAAGGTGACAGGCTACCCTTGAGACATGTAATCCATTTGGCGGTAAATACATGTACAATATTTGAGTAGCATTGTCATATTTCAGGTTGGGGGGTAAATATTTGATGACACGATAAATGAGGGGGTGCGAAAATAAACACACCCCACATTTCATATTTATCCACTTTGGCACCAATTCGCGAAAACTTTTCAGCCCCCGGGTGTGTATTATAAATTTTTACTCAATCTTCTTCTCATTCAAAAGAAGATTTTCGTCGAAACTTTGTATATTTATTTTGGAGTTGTCGCTAAAGTGTTTTTACTTTTTCATTTATCGTTTAATGTATTGGAAAAATTGCGCTGTAAAAATTATTTGTAGCACTTTGTGGGGTTTACAAACTTTTTGAATGAACAAACTTTCAAAAGTCTGAGAAGATAAATAAGTAATCTACAATATATATGTTGATAAGTTTTTGACTATTAATAGATTTTTTATTTCGGCAACTTAATTCGTGAGCTTCCGTGATGGAAGCGATTTACGATCAGAATATCCAATTTCCAAAATATCTAGTGGATACAAAACGTCCTAAACCTATATTTTGACATTCTGACATTGATCGATTCGCGCCCACTCTTGGACCTTTCGGGAGTCTGAAATGAAATGCGTGTAAACTTATTAAATTATGCTAATTAATTCAGATAATAAAGATCCATAATGTATAAATAATAATTATGTTATTTATACTGTGTTAGCTAGTAAATTAAATTAAAATAAAATAAATAAATTGCTAAGTCTTTCTATTACAATTAATGTGTTATCTGTTTTAAAGGTGGTTTTTTTAAATATATTTATTTAAAAATGATCTTTATTTTTCTCCACTAATGATAGAATAAACTTAGTGAGATAGGGAAACTGGTGGCAGATCAGTGGGCGAAGTGCGGGTTCACTTCTCACCATCGAATCGATTCGAAATGAGACACAGCGGACCAATCATATTGCGCCATTGTGACGCAACGACAACCACGCTGCATTATCACTGGTTCGCTGCAACTTACAAGTCGATGGTGAGAAGTGAAATGCTAACCCGCACTTCGCCCTCAAAGAGAGTGTAATCTAACTCATTTGACGAGAGTAACTGTCATTACGTCTCAATTCTCGTGAAAAGCAAGGCTAGTGTACACCAACTAATCCATGCAGCTCTATTTGTGTCCCATCATCTGTCAGTGGAGGCGGCGACAAACCAATCAGCATTCAATCTCGACTTTACCGAGTTAACCCAGCCTATTAGGGTTGCCACGTTATCCGCAATTTTCCGGTCAAAATGATATCGTAATATTGACATATTTCCTCATATTCCCTTGGTATTGTTGGCAAGCAAAAATGGTCGATGTGTGACATCATCGCTTTTCTACGAATGATTCGAATCGGGCAAAATGATTTCTAGAAATAGGATGGTAGTAAGTAAAGATAAGGCACAGACAAATTTATGATGTTACACATCAAAAGACATTATTATATTATTTGACGTCTTTGAAGAAAAGACTGCGGTGGGGTTTCATGCGCTGCTTCCTCTCCACTTGCACTGTGAAAGTCTGCAGTACACTTAGAGATTTTAGGAAATTTTTGACGTTAAGAAATTATGTAATTATATCATTCTTAGTTTCAATTTTGTGTTTGAAACTTATGGTACCTACTATATATGTAGACTAGCTTTTGCTCACAATTTCGTATGTGAGTAAAAATCTGTTTCCCGTGGGAATTTCAGGAAATCTCTCCTTAGTGCTCCCCTACATTGTCCTAGGAACCTACACACCAAATTTCAGCTTTCTACGCCCAGTAGTTTCGGCTGTGCGTTGTCTGCCAGCCAGTCACTCAGTAACGCAAGAGTTTTATATATAATATAGATATACACAGAACATTCTAAGTGTGATTGAATTTTCTTAAATCTCAGATTCCCGTTTTTCTGACTTTGAATATTTTAAGTTTAATATTATTTCTGTCCCTTTAGTATTTAGAGTTAGATTTATTTTATGATCTACCTTACCTCTTGTCTACGTTTGAAAAAAAAAACATTAAATATGTTTTTTACAAAAACTTCATCATCAAATTCGATGTTTATTTTGCTCATATCTATTAGGCAATGATAGTAAAATCATCTATATTGCATATCTATTTTAATGTCATATTTCAATTTTATATTTTTTATAGATTATAAATTCCCTTTTATAGATTCGAAACGAGGCAGTTATAAAATTCTAGTACTTAATACTGCACCTTACTTCTTTCTTACAAGCTTCATAAGTGCAAAATGAAAATAAGTTGTTTCGCAAGTTGTAAGCATATAAAATGATACAATGTAACAAGCCAATGGGATTCCAATATTTAGTGTCATTTAAAGCTCCATACAACTTTGTATTCATTCATGCAACTTTGTAATACAATTGCTATTAGCAAAGGAATATTTTCGTATTCCAATCGAAATTTACGATAATTCCTGTAATAGCCGAGCGGTGGATGGTACGTTTTGTTCCGAAGGTAAGTCATTCTCAAATAAGCTAACAATCATTTTGCACCTGTTTGGGTAAAAATCGTAGATATTTAGTATCTTGTTCATAAGATATCCTTTTGCTCAATTTAACTAAATTATCATCGTTATATATTTTAAACTTTTTTATACTATATATATAACTCTTGAGCAGCAAAGTATTATTATTTATTGTATTGTTATCGTGGATTCGGAAGTCAGTTTAAATTATTTCACTAATAGATTATCTATGTTTGAGCGCCATCTATGAATTATATATACAAACTTTTATTTTATTTATCATATTGTTGTCACGCTTGCACGCACTCAAAATCGTTGTATGTATTATTTTATTATACATGTACGTGTATTATGCTAGCTCCACGCTGTCGTCGCACTTTGCCCATAATTTCGCAAATAAAAGAATTCATACTAACTACGCAATGTTCACGCATTCGCGTCGGCATGTGTCTGAGTTCGGCGACAGTGTGGAGTTGGCATTATGTTCCTCTAAATTTTATACTCTTATAGCAACATCGTCAAAATATAATTAAAGAATATTTTATTTCCTTTTTGTGGTAGGGACAGCCCTACATAGGGCTAGCTACATAGCTACGACCATTACGACTACAACGCCATGCGAACTGTTGTCACAAGCTTTGTAAAGCCTATGTATAAGACAAAAGTCATGTTACGCCAAAATGGTCTGTATTGCGATACAATATCAATTATGTCACATTTTAAATATAAATCTCAGTAATAATAGAATTTTCATAGATATTTTTTTTATTATTGACAGTATTGATGGTAATATACCTAGGTATCAAAGTATGTTTACATTTTTTATATTTAACTGAACTATGTACCTATAATGTCAATGGGAACACTTTTTGACGTCAAAATTGTGTCTTTGGACATCACTCATAAAAGTTCCACAAATGGTTTAATTTGACATTTATGAAATTTGATTTGTTAAAATTGGCAAATTGATGGCGATTCCTAGAAGTATCTATTGTGTGTTGCCATGTTATTAATTAGACATATTTTCCTTTACAAAAAAAAAAAATATTGTGAATAGAAAAAGTATGTAATGGTCTATATAAACATAAATTTTGCCTGCGATTTCCACTGGAAAAGAAGAAGAACTTACATTACTTTATCTGTCTCTTTCTTGTATCTGTGTACATAAACTGTTAAATAAAGGAGAAGATTTATAGTTTGGTTTGTTCCAGTCGTGGTGGTGTGCGCAAACCCGAGTACAGTCAGGGAAATAATGCTAGCTGCGGACGACCTGAACATGGTGTCTTCGGGAGAATACGTCTTCTTCAATATCGAACTTTTTTCAAAGTAAGTTTATTTGTTTTAAACAAATTTATTGATAAGATAAATTAGTCGCCATTTGTTGCCAATACATTATCGAAGGCCGACAGTTTGTCGGACCATCGCATCTTCAGCTTGCCTTGCGATTTTCCCATCAGTCGGGAATTAAGTAGTAACTCAATTAGGGACTTAAGGAGTATCTATTGAGTTATTACTAAATATCTCAATAGACCCAAGTAGTAACTCAATATATTACTTGGGTTACTTGGGTCTGTTGAGTTACTACTTGGATCTATTGAGTTACTACTTGGGACAGTCGAGTTACTACTTGGGCCTATTGAGTTACTACTTGGGTCTGTTGAGTTACTACTTGGATCTATTGAGTTACTACTTGGGACTGTCGAGTTACTACTTGGGCCTATTGAGTTACTACTTGGGTCTGTTGAGTTACTACTTGGGCCTGTTGAGTTACTACTTGGGTGTGTTGAGTTATTACTTGGGCCTATTGAGTTACTACTTGGGACTGTCGAGTTACTACTTGGGCCTATTGAGTTACTACTTGGGCCTATTGAGTTATTACTTGGGCCTATTGAGTTACTACTTGGGTCTATTGAGTTACTACTTGGGTCTATTGAGTTACTACTTGGGTCTATTAAGTTATTACTTGTGTCTATTCAGTTACTACTTGGGTCTGTTGAGTTACTACTTGGGTCTATTGAGTTTCTACTTGGGTCTATTGAGACTTGGGTTGTGGTTATATAAAGCAATGAAGACTTGAATTGAATTCAAAAAGATATGTAGACAGTTGTGTCAATATATAATTCATAATTTGTGATGCGTACAAAAAGGGCTGACCATCCTTCGGTTAGAAATGGCACAGGATGCCTCAAATAAGCAATTACGTGGACGAAACTCGGACTTGGGTATTTCCATTAAATTGTTTGAAAGGATATTAGCTACCTTTTCGGGAATCGATAGACTTATAAGGGTCAGTCGGAGTTACAAAGGGAAAGGTCAAATCACTACATAGTATAAAACAAAGTCGCTTCCCGCTGTCTATCCTTATGTATGCTAATATCTTTAAAACTACGCAACGGATTTTGATGCAGTTTGGTTTAATTGGTAGTGTGATTTTTGAGGAAGGTTAGTTGTTTATAAATGCAAGTGAATAAATAAAAAAATCTACTGATTTCAAGCTTGATTTGTGTAGTGAGCAAAGTTTCTATTACAATATTTAACTTTTAACTTTTTCAATATTTTTTTTTACAAAAATAACATTTTAAAAAATTAATTAAGTTTATATTTTTTTTTTACCGATGCACTTTATGGATATCATGGAAAAAGTTATAGTTTTAGATCTATAGATAACTTGTACAGAATTCTATTGGAGTGTCATGCCAGTACTTTGTAGCTTGTGAGCAATAACTACAAATATAAAAATTGTCGAGAAAAAAGTGCCTGTGAAGGTCTAATTTCTAAATAAATGATTTGAATTTGAATTTCATAATTATATACCTATGCTATTTGTACGTAATGCATAATTCATTTATTTTCAAACATGTACAGCATAAGGATTACAAAATATTGTGCAGTTAAACATGTACCCAGTACCCTTACTGGGTACTTGCTACACCCAATTTAATATTAAAACTTTACAAACGTATTTTTTGTAATCCTGTACAACCAACAAGTTTTAATAAAATTTAAATAATAAAATTTAGAAAGACATCAATTAAAAAAAAAATATAGTTTCAAACAATAAATTATTTCATGAAATTTTAAAATCCACATCTTGTGTGATCTAAGACTTCGGATTATTCCAGTTTGGCGTCGGCATCATCAAAAGAACCGTGGAAGGTTGAAGGCGATTCGGACGAGCGGAACGAGCGAGCGAGACGGGCATATAGCGCCGTCCTCACCGTCACCAGTCCAGCCCCCGAGAATAAGGAGTACTTGGAGTTTTCCGACCAAGTAAGTTCAAAAAGCCGATTGGCAACAGCATTTTCAAGGCAATCCGAATTATAAAAAGGAACTCGTTATAGATAGGTCGTCTCTTATAGGACTTCCACGGGAGGATATTGAGCGGTGCTATTCTTCTGACGAAGGTAGCAGCTGAAAATCTGAGCTGCTGCCTTTTGTGCCTCTGTGGCACAACACATAATGAATGTTTGGTTTTAAGATTCGTTTTAAGTTTGTTTTAATATAATTTTGTAAGGCGTGTGTTACAGGAGAGCAATAATTTTTTTATCTATCAATCTATCTAATCGATTTTTTTATAAGTTACCGCAGAAATATGGCCAGTATCTAAAAACACACTCGTAAAGATAATAAGATTCACTAGAAAAAATAATAATTAAATATTTCATATATAGTTAACGAGGTTCAATTCATGAGAAAAATCAGTACTTAAAAACACACAAGTAAAACAAACACACTAGTAAAGATAAAATACATTAAAAGAAAAAAGAAAAACATTTCGATTAAAATATTTCAATTGGCGTAAACGAGGTTTTCAATTCATGAATTTAATTCATGCTTTTGTATACACAGGGTCTTAACGTTTCAAATACTAAATTGCACGTGAGTCTGTTCTGAAATACTACCATTCAAGCGTTAATCAACCTGAATAGTACTGAATAGTACGAAAATTGCATTAAGTAAATTAATATTATTCGTATTATTCATAGTTCGCTTTGAATCCAGGCCGTGTAATTTGCGACTGGTTGATTCAGTGTAAAACCACTAATTAGTATTGCTTGTATTATATCATGTAATATTCGACACGGCTTTCAAGATATTTTTGATTTGTTTTAATTGAAAATAACCGATTGATTCATTTGCAGTGTATTTATTCACTGTAGTAAATTTAAAATTAGTTGAAATGAATACTAATTCAATTAAACCATATTACTGGATCCAAGGACTTAAATAAAAAAATATATTGACAAAGGTACATACATAGCAACTTAACATATGTTAAGAGCCATAATTTTACTCATGTATAATAGTAAAATTATGGGACCTAAGTGAGAGAAGTCTTAGTTCTTGTGTGAAATATCGGGATGAAAGTTTTAAGACCTCGTTTTTTGAAACATAGCCTTCATAGCCTTTAATCCGAGGCTTATTAAAAAAAAAAAACAACTGAAAAGAAAGTCAAAAATATTGATTTACACATACCTGGTAAACATTTTACGCCTGTGTTCAGCGGTGTGAACCCTACCATGGCAGGAGGCATAAATAGACATAAAATGACTCTTAATTCATTCTTAATTTAAAAATAAAAAATTATAGTAATATTTAAGTAAAGGTCGCGTCGCAGCTCACACGTAGATGAGAGAGGCACAGGGTACATGGTCAGCTGTGGGTAGATGAAGCGTGGTGTTAATGATTAAGACGCCCACCTGTGGATCGAAGGTCCCAGGTTCGTGTCCTACTCGTGACATATGAGTTTGTATACCAATCTGACTCATATATAGTAGTTTTCGTAGACCACCATTTGCTTCCGGTGAAGGAAAACATTGTGAGGAAACCTTCGCCCTGGCGGACAGTTTAGTTCACTAGTATGTATACGACTACCTAGCACTAGATGGCGGTAAATAGTCGTGAAAGTCATGTCGGATGCATTTAGGCGATTTGAATAAAATCTGACACCAATGTTAGCAATAACACACTCGATATGATGATGAGTGGGTGTAGATAACGGTCGATAATGATGACGTAACCAAACATCTCTGTCTCCAGGTAAAACAGCTAGCAGCAACAAAGTATAACTACACATTCGGGAAAGAAGAAATGGTGTCCACTTTCGTCGCCGCATTCTATGACGCTGTCCTACTGTATGCCCTCGCCCTGAACGCTACTCTGAGAGAGGTGGACATCACCAAAGGGCCGCTAGATGGCGCCGCTGTCATAAGGAATATGTGGAACAGGACGTTTCAAGGTAAGATTCGAAATTCAAATTCAAATTATTCATTCAGAAATTAGACGTTTACAGGCACTTTTTCATGTCAAATTTTCATATTAAAAGTAAGATATTATTTGTAATAACTTTAATGTACGAAAAATTTACTCGATAAAGTCGCGGCTCTTCTTAAACGACGTGTTCCAAGCATCAAAATATACAATTGTATATAGTATAAAACAAAGTCAATTCTGACCAATTTTCTATATCGATTACGATACGATAACGTCTCTTTATACATAAGTTAAATGGATTCAGATTTAAAATAACCCTGTGTATAGTATATAGTGTGTATTAGTCTTATCTTTTTCCTAGCTCTCGAAGGTTTTTAGAACCAACTATTCATATTTGGTTAACGTTTCAAACGTTTTAAGTTTAAAGTTTCCCTAAACTTTAGTTAAACGGATTTATTTGTCAAAAACAAATCCTTTCAAAGTTTCAGACAAATTTGAATGATAAAGCTGTCCGGGCATTACAAAGTTCGTTGATCTCAAGTTCATGAAAAGAAAAATATTGACTTGAATTTTGTTACATCGTTTACGTGCAAATCGTTCAACAAGTTTATTTGTAAGACATTAATTAAAAAAACCCGACTTTCAATATTCATTTCGCTACAACTTTTGAACGGCTCAACCGATTTTGATCGAACATATCAATGAACCACCACCAAACGGTGGTTGTTAGATAAAAAAAACCGCATCCAAATCGGTTCACCCGTTGATGAGTTACGGTGCCACGTACACAGACAGATAGACACACTTAGCGGTCAAACTAATAACACCCCACTTTTACGTCGTGGGTCAAAACCAGTTTATTTGTAAGACGCAATTCAGTAATCGCGTTTCAAGAATTTGAGAAAGTTGGTTTTTTAATCAATATTTTCGTTATATATATAATATAACGTAATTTGGTTTATACAGTTTGTAGGACATAATTATAAATAGATACAACTTCAACGATAGAATAAATAAGCATTATATATATATATATATATATATATATATATAGTTTATATAATATTATATTAACTAGTGATAACAATAAATAAAAATATCATTATACTTAAATAATCACAGCCCATGTACAATAATCACATTATTATTAACTAAGGTCGGTGGTTCGTATGTCCTAGTATGATAAAAAATGCAAATTACGAAATCACCCGACTGTCCGTAAAAAAATGGATATGTCCGTAAAAAAGATAATTTTCCACGCTTCAGTGAGCACATTTAGAGTGGGTTGTACCGTCAACTTTAACCTGCGCAGAAAACCGCAAAGTACATACACCATTTTGTCTAAACGTCAGCAGCGCGCAGGTTAAAGTCAACGTTAAAGTTGACCGGTGCAACTCACCCTAAATGTACATAATTTTGTGACCAAACGACACAGATTGTTTAGTTGTGAGTGTGAGTGCTGAGTAGATAGACACAAGAAATTACTAAATACCAGTTTGTAACTTAGAGAGATTGTATAATTTAAAATTTGACGTGAAATAGTGCCGTGAAGGTCTAATTTACTGATACTATATTTTATAACAAATACATATATAGATAAACATCCAAGTCCCGGGCCAATAAGAAAAAGATCATTTTCCATCATGACCCAACCGATCGGATCGGATCGAACCCTCTCGGTTCAGAGGCAAGCACTTTACCACTGCGCCACCGAAGTCGTCAAATAAAGGTTAAACTCAAACTTTTAAACACTCAAATTTCTATTTACAAATAAAATTACCATGTATGTATAATATGTATTTTAAGGGCTTTCGAAAGAGATATATCTCTTTCGAAAGCCCTTAAAATACATTGAAGATAAAATTTCTTAAATATATTTTAAGATTACTTTAAATACATTTGAGAATTTTTCATACGAGTCGATAAAATTAGGTAAACTCCTGAAAAATTCCGACACGCATAGAGCGGAGCGAAATTGCCTGTTTAGAATTTGTTGTTTCTAATTGGATTTCTTGTTTGAGAATCAGGGTGATGTCACGAAAAAGTTTTGTTTTATTAGATTCCGAGCATTTCAATACAAAGTGCTCGAGAACTCGACAGAAAACGTTATTAAGCACTTTATTTTAATATACTTAATGAATTTATTCGGAGTAGAAAATTGGTGTATGCTACATACAAAAATATCTAAAAAATGTCTATATATGTTACTGTAAAAGTCCGTATACAGGTAAATATTAGGTTTTTTCAGAAAATCTTAGGATTTACCGGCATGGGTTGGTCGATGTAAGGATTTTTTCGCGCTTTTGCCATTGGATTTTAGTATATGCTAGGTTTTGCTACTGACCGCTGGTAAATGTTGGTTTTGGGAATAAAACAATGATTCATTCTTATTAATCATTTATTTTTCAGTCAAAACCTTACATATTTTTATGTAGGTATCATAATTATGAGAGTATTTAATTAACTAAGTAATTAGTCAAATCCTTACCTGTTTTAAATTATTTTCATTTGGTAAGTATTTTTATTTATAAATGTTTTTAATTTTAAAGGTAAGGTATAACCTTCAAAATACTTCTTAAATAGTAAAAAATAACAAAAGTAAAATTATTTTCTCAACATTTACCGTGCCTTCGATGTAAATCTTAAGAATCGCAAAATTGTTCGGACTTTTACCATTAAGAGTTGGTAAATCTTAGGTTTTACTGAAATATCTTAGGATTTACGGTAGTTCGTGCTTTTACAGTAACATATATATTGGTAATGTTATTACCAAAAAATATTGATATATAATCAGTTCATTAAGGAATACTGATACTGAAAAAGTCAGTCGGTTACGAATGTGTAAGGAAATCATTACGGTAGCATTTAGAATACATGTTACATTTACATTCACACATTCAGAGTTCGGAATATCAGTTACATATAGGTACGTCAGGAAGTCGGATGTGACGACATCGGTTAAATACCAAATAATGTATGCGAAAAAAGTTACACATCAAAAAACATAAATGACATTTGAAGTTAGAAAGAAATTCACTTAAAGATACATCGACTCGGTTTTATTATTACCGACTTTAGATTCTTATCCTAAAGTAATACAAGAAGCGATAACAGAAGCGGTGGAGTAATCATTTTTTGCATGCGCACATTTGTAAAGCTCATTTGTTTCACAGGCATCACCGGGGAGGTGATAATCGACGGAAATGGAGATCGCGTCGCTTCGTACTCGCTGCTTGATATGAACCCAAAGACCAGCATGTTTGAGGTCAGTGTCCATTTGATTACGTTTTTATGTTATTTTTTTTGGTCAACGTACATTTTAATTTACACTTAAGAGGATTTGAGTGGGTATTATGCTCTTTTTGTTTTACTTTAAAACTACTAAAAAACTACTTTAAAACTTTGTAGTTACACGTTTTGACCTCGTGTTGGATTAACAGTCTATGTATTAGGTAAAATATTTTTTTAATAATCTTTGTTGGTATATGTTAATCTAGATTTATTTATTGTATTGAATAGGATACAACGTTAGTAAATTTTATGAACCAGTGTCAGTTTATAGACTTCTAGACAGCCCATGAAGTCTAGATTCTTCTCATATCGAGTGGAATAATTCTGTGTCAAAAATATAAAATATATCATAAAATCTACAAATTTATACTCAAGTTGACATAAAGTAGTAAATTGATAATTGAGTTATATCTGTTTTTAAAACCATCAATTTGATTATTTGCCATATGATTTAAAAAGTCACAAAAGTTTAAAGGTTTACGACACTTAGTTATGTCATTTTAATTCATCAGTTTTATTAAATACGTGATTTATTTATATTTTGTTACGATTTGTAAGAATAATAATATGAATGCTTTTAGACTCCAAAATTAACGACTCTGTAACAAACAAAATATCTGTCATACAAAGCCGCTTATATTTTTTTGTTGTTGACATTCGAAAAAAAGTGTCTGTGGATGAGTTGTACTGTCAAATTTTACGTCGATTATAACCGGCGCGCCGCCGACGTTTAGACAAAATAATGTACTTAGCGTTTTTCTGCGAACATTAAAGTTAACGTCAAAGTTGACAGTGCAACCCACTCTAATTGGACTAGTTGAAAAATAGCCTATTTATAATTAAAACCAACTACATTTCAAAACTGTGTTCCTATCTTGACGGCTGATACATTACCAAATTTAACTAAATAGAAGCTAAAACATTACATTAGGATTTTCTATTTGTGTTCAACCAGTGTTCATATTCATTCTAATAACATTTTCCACCTCTCAAAGCCTTAATATTCCCGCAAAAGTGCAATCAGAAGCCTCATTCAGACCAACTCATATAGAATGTTCATTTGTACCTTTGTATTTTCAGGTTATGATTCCCCTGCTCACTTTTCACTTGTATTTTGTAGCGCCATTTTTATACAGCCGTGTGGTTGCGAACAATGTGAACATACATTAATTTATCTTCGCCAGTTTATTATTTTAACAAATATGAATTTATTGGCTGCATGTGTTAAAATATGGGTTAGAATCTTCACAAAAAGAAATCTTTTTACCTTTTTTGTAGACGATTTTTTAAGGAACTTTAACAAAATCAACTAGAGATTTCATATAAATTTTAACTAGCTTACTTAAACGCTTTCGCGTCATTAATATTTGAGCGTTACTTCAAGTGTAACTTTCCAGACGTTTTTGTTGTACAACACAACAAAAAAAGTCTGGAAAGTTACACTTACCTATGTTTTCACATTTTAATTTTTTACATTCCTGGTAATTTCTGGTCAAAAAAGTCTGGTAACTTTCCAGACGTTTTTTGTTGTACAACACAACAAAAAAAGTCTGGAAAGTTACACTTACCTATGTTTTCACATGTTTTTTTTTCATTTCGGAGCTCTTTAATTATTTTTGTCTATTCTTTTGTTCTTCATAATGTTTTCTCATGGTCTTGACTGTCAAATTAAACTATCGGTGATTTACGATTCTGATGTCGAAATACTAAAAAAATATTTCATTGACCAATCTATTTATTACGATTGATTAGTATATGATACGATATGTTAATTATGATTATTTATAGGATCCCCAAATATTATATAACAATTTTGTATTTACAATGAAACAAAAAAGGATGAAGAAAATTTTGTATTTACAATGAAACAAGGAAGTATGATATATTCACTACGACTTCTAAGCATAGAAATAGTTGTATTATTACATCGGTGTAAACAAACATTCTATATTGAATGTGTTTACACATGCCAGCTAAAATCAGTTAGCGCTATTCTCTATGTTTCTGTTGTGAATAGTCTAGCATACCCCTAGACTTGTTTGCAAACACTTTGTGCCTAAGTGAAAATCTCTCAGCTGAACATAAAAAAGTAGACACGACAATAGCAGCGAGGGTTCTGAAAATCTAACAGCCGATAAAAATATATTGGAAATATATGTACACTACAATTGATTCTAAAAGGTAATTTTGATGATAATGTGTTAAGCTCTGTGCTCTAGATGACTGATAACTCGACGACCTCAGTGGCGCAATGGTAGTGCTTGCCCCTGAACCGAGAGGTCCCGGGTTCGATCCCCGGTCGGGTCATGATGGAAAATGATCTTTTTCTGATTGGCCCGGGTCTTGGATGTTTATCTATATATGTATTTGTTATAAAATATAGTATCGTTGAGTCAGTATCCCATAACACAAGTCTCGAACTTACTTTGGGTCTAACTCAATCTGTGTGATTTGTCCTAATTTATTTATTTATTATTATACTTATTAACTGAATATAAAACTAATAGAATAGAATATAAAACTAAATAGAATTGTGTGAAAATGCTGACAATGTACGATGCTAATTCGTATTGTAACATTAGTTACAATTATTTTAGCTTGATCGTATTGTTTGCTAAAATTATTATAAAATTATATTGAACAACAAGGAGTTGTAGGATAGGTATTTTAAACCCCATTTTGTGTTTCTTCTTCTTAGCGTGTCGACTCGATTAAATTTGTGCAGACCGGTACAACGCAGCATTATCTGTGGCGTCATTCAGATCCTCAAGGTTATACACTGGACACACAGGGCAGGATATTAAGTGCGCCATGGTTTGGGGAGAGGCACTGTATTGGCAAGCGGTGTCAGAGTTATAGTCGGCCGATGCAAAGAAAACATGTCCAGGCCTGGCGTCCGATCACACACATAATCGACTTCATAAATTTTATCCAATCTATGGTTGGTTAGTTGATTTAGCAAAAAAAATCGATCGATGCATTCGTTTTTTGCCGGTGTTTTTTTGTAAATGCAGTAACAGTGCTAGAAACCTTTAGGAAAAATTGGAGAAAACTGATGAAGTGAACTTCGATTGCGTGAGAATCGGGCCCTTGAACATGTTTTTTTCGAATCGGCCGACTTGTGTCTGGAGGCTATTGATAATAAATAGCTGATAATAAATGCAATTTGGTGCGATATGCGTACACTTTTATGGTTTTTAGATCATTTTGATTAGACGTCTATAACATTGATGCTGACTGTACCTGAACAAATGAGTCTCGATTACGCCTTCAAATCCCACAGGCTTACGTTACTCTTCAACAAAAAGAAGACTTCTAAACCTTTGAACAAGTTTTCAACAAAGAAGAATCGTCCTTTATCTAAGTTCGTGGTTACTTGTATAAAGTTGTATGAGATGGGCCCACCTCTTTGATGGTTAGTCAAACTTTTCCTTGATACCTCCAATCATTTATATGAATACGTTTTAGTTTTGTCCGAATGAGAGTTTCGTTTGCAAGTGAGTTTATTCGAAATTTTATATCTAGTATGTAATGTTATTAAGTATTATATTTATTGTATATACTGAGCATATTCTGAGTATTTGAGTGAGTAAAGAAAAAACAAGTGTTTGAGTTACCTAGTTTAAATACCACTTTTTTGTCTTCCATCAACTATGCTATTAAAAACTTTATAAACTGCAGTGTCAGTGGAAACAGGAAACTTTCCGAGAGCAAGGTTAATAAGATTGCATTGATCTAGGAGATTTTTTGTTTTAAGACATTGGGTCTTTCACGAAAGGACCATAGGACTTTAAGCATAAGATTCCTCTGTAAAATTGCCAAGAATATATATTATAATAGTAACTAATTATTATTATGCAAATTGAATAAAAATAGATATTTAAAGACATTCCATGTTTTATCTAGAGTCCACTGTACTCACAAGCAAAAGTGGCCGTATTACCTCATTTTAAGGCCTTCCTAAAAAGACTATTCTAGTAGTGTTTCAGATAATATTTGACCCGTTGTCGTATCGACATGCAAAGAAGTAGTGAGGCAAAAATGGCTCTGATTTATACCAAATTACATGTTTATTAAGTTTGTCAAAATATACCTTTGCTAATTTTGACTCATAATGTTAACACAGTCAGTTCAATAAAGGCTTTAAAAAAATAATTACCCTAATGAAACAAGAATAATACTGAAATAATATATTATACGCATATAGATTTTCACCCAAAGCTATGTACGTACCTATTTTGTTCTAAATTCCTGAAACGAAACATACTCTTATAATATCCTGTCTTCTTAAAGCGCTGTTAGCTAGTTTTCTATAATACAATGTGAGCACAGTTGACTAAACGGATGTTGCTGGCCACAGTTTTTTAATTAGTCAACTGTGTCTAAATTATGTAATGGAAAAATTTAATATTTTCTAAAATCTTGGCATATTATGTCAAAATCATTGTTTATTTTTTTTAATAAGAAATAAATAAAAAGGTACAAAATGATGGTGGCGCTAGTGTGCGCCTTAGAAATACATTTGTCTGTCACCCGCTCCACAGCCATTATTGTATCAGATAGGTACGATTTCAGAGATGTGTGTCGAATCGCGTCACGTACGAAAAGGCTCCCAATTCGGCAATGCTTTGGAGGAAACTTAGGCCGAGTTTATTTTAGGCTATTTAAGGGTTGTACATACGAGTCTTTTTAATATTAAAAAAAAAATATGCGAGCATTTATTTTTTTACAAACATCTTTTTGTAAATGCTCGCAGAAAGTATTAAAGTTTTCCATTGCACAATGTAGGGATAGTGTAGGCACATTCTTCTTCTTAGCGTTTCGATGGTAAACACAAAATTGTTGCGGCCCAGAAATTAGCCACCCTAATCGCGTAGGCAAATTTTTCAATTTAGTTGACTAATTTCATGTCTACATTAGACAAATTACGTTTAACTGTGACCACATTGTATCATGATAGAAAATAATAATACTTAAAATTGTGACATTTTTTGTCAAGATCATTGTTACGTTTTCGCTAGTAATAAAATAAATTGATAAAAATGTGATGGTGGGGTTAGTATGGCATCACTAGATCAGTACCAATCGTCGTCACCGATAATAAATTGTTCACACGTTCAAGGGGATACGTATTCCGTCGATTCCTTAGGCATGTTTATTTATAAATCAAATATGTTTACCTCCCAAGATACAAAGATAATACTCTTAACATTTTCCAAAGCGATTTTTCAAGCAATGTTAACCGTAATGAGGATATCTATTGTTAAAAAATAGTTAAGAATGTTTACATGTAAAAATATTTCAAGGATTTCATATTTTAAGATATTAAAATAAATGTTAGGATTTCATATTTTAAGATATTAAAATAAATGTTAAAAAATATGTAATTGCGTTTCAGGTATCACAATAACATTAATATTGCCTTCCATACTAATATTATAAAGAGAAAAGAAAAATCCCATCCTCGTCGCCAATGTGATATCTTCGTCGACAAAGTCCTGAGGGACGATGCGATGGTGTCGCGGAGCTAATAAAAACACGGCGTACGCAACACGCATTTATTCCGAAATGGCTATATAATGACATCTCACAACCAAGATATTTAGACTACCCACCACCATTTATACTAACTTACATACACAATCACAATTTGTATTTTTGTTTGTAATGAACCAACTCAAAAACTACTGGATTTGGTGAAAATACAGGAACAGGCGAATCGTTCAATAATATAGGCTATTTTTTATTATGGTTTTACCAGAGCGAAACAGGGATGAGTATCTAGTCAACGAATATATAATAAGGCGATGTAGTTTTGTCATATTCTTTTTTACATCAAAAAATATTCGTGATCTAATAAAACTACAAAACATGTTGATTAAAAAAAAACATTATATTATAGTAATTAAAATCTGTATGTCGTCTAGCGTCGACTGAACGACTAAATGTCTATGACTAAATGTTGCAGTGAAAAATGTTTTAACGAGAATAATCTTAATAGTTAAACAATACGATTTTTAGTTTAATGACTGTCAAATCGCATTTCCTTCCAAAAGCTTTGAATATTTTCTCCGATGTCTTCATAATATGTTCATAGTATATACCATGGATAAGTAGCTAGACTTGACACACATACAAGTTAATATCATAACACAATCTATGGGTTGTAACATCTGTGAGATTAAATTATATCAGTCAGATCAATATGTGAATATTATCCAATACGTATCTTGGAATTAATTAACTATTTGTAATTGAAACAAACATGTGGCTTCCTGGATACAGGATTTGCTTAATTAACCTGTAATCCGTACTAATATTGTATTTGTTTGTATGTCCATTCACGTCAACACAATCAATCAATGTAATATTTTTTGTGTGGAAATAGTTGGAAGGTTAAAATGAGATATGGGTTGATTACACTACTTCATTCGATTTTTACTATGTTTCAAGTAAACCTTTCATTAATTCAGATTTTATTTATTAATTTTCGAGCGGGACTGCTGAATCGATAGTATACCTATGTGCGTATTGTACGTGCAATACACTGAATACAAATTGATTGTAGTTGGAGCGATTGGAGGATTAAATTATAAAATACCTTAATTGCTCTAAAAATGAAAATAAGTACAGAAAAATAAAATATATCTTAGGTTTAAGTTTTTTTTTTTTTGACGTCATTAACTGATTATATCATCCAAAGTGTAATAAACTATGCTAATAATAAAGTGTGCTGCTTTGGGTAAACATTATTTCTGTCTGAGGTTTCACACTTTAATGAACCGAACCAACATTTTCTTCATTCATTCAATATTATGGGTGGAAATTCAGTCGTTTCTATGATGGACTATACTTTCAATATTAACCATATTTTCAATAGTTTCAATGTATTGAAACTATGGTTACAAACAGTCAAAGCAACATGTAGCAGTTTTACTTATATTTCAAGTATATATACGTATACATACAGGTATACTAATATTGCAAGAAAAAAGTAATTTTCTTTAAGTTATTTTCCTCGGTTTGGTAAATATATTACGATAAATCTATGTCTAAAATGGATTGTTAAAGAAGTTTGCAATATTTTACTGTAAGGACGGTTTGACATGTAGATATCGAAAACATATTGTATTAGGGAACATAAATATATTCATGGCTCGAGAATATAACTGAGCTTTAGCATTTTATTATAGAGTAAAACAAATATATTGATAGAACGAGCAAAAATTCAATTGAAGTAAAGTAAAATTTGAATGGATTTTCTTTATATATTATATTCAAAAATTCATATGAAAGTTACCTACCTATATTGTGCCCAGAATACTGATTTTTTACTGTAATGGAGTGGCAAATATATAGATATTAGGTAGGTATATTAAAAAAAAAGAAGAGAAATAGAAACCTATTACAATTTAATCTCTATTCACCGTAAAAAGCCAGCTTAACGTGGCTTTTGAATTTCGCAACTCATGGCTCTGTCTACCCCATAAAAGGTAAAAACGTGATACAACTGTATCTCAATATAAATGAGTTTAATTAATAAAATATTTCCTGCCTTAGGTGGTGGCAACTTACGTGGCAGCTAACTCGTCCCTGCAGTTCATACCGGACCGGCCTATTCACTGGGCGGGGGGGAGGCTCACCCCCCCACCGGATACGCCAGAGTGTGGTTTTGACGGTGCCCTATGTCCTGACAACTGTAAGTTATATTCAATAACATTTTAAGAAAGAAAATTTTATTTTCGAACAACTTTATAGATACAAATTGGTGTTAATAAAAGATAAGTCTACATGTTTTACCGACTATGAGTTTGCTATTCAACTAGCTGCGCCCCGTCGCTTCGTTAACATAGGAATGCATGTATTTATAAAAATTTTAGAGAACAAATTGTCGAAATAAGAATAAATAAATATATTAGGACAAATCACACAGATCGAGCTAGCCACAAAGTAAGTTCGAGAGTTGTGTTATGGGATACTAACTCAACGATACTATATCTTATAACAAATACGCATATAGATGTTTATCTATATGCGTATGGATGTTTATCCAAGACCCAGAAAAAGATCATTTTCCATCATGACCCGACCGGGGATCGAACCTGGGATCTCTCGGTTCAGAGGCAAGCACTTTACCACTGCGCCACCGAGGTCGTCAAATAACAGAGAAGATTGCATCAAATTCTGTTGCGTGTCATAAAAGAAGAAAGATAAGATGCATACAGAGATGGAGAGCGACTTTGTGTGATATTACTTTAACTTGTTCTTATTATACTATGATATATATATTTTTAAACCTTCTTCACCTGCGCTTTACAAGTCGGCGGTAGACTTGGTTTAAAGTACATTTTTGACGTCTATATATATATATATATAGACAAAAATGTACTATATGTATATATCATCCTAAATTCAATAAATTGCCTACTTTACGTGGGATCGGTACATCATGTTAGTCACCTTCAAACCTATCAAACCTATCTATTCTATCTATTGTTAATCGTTCTATAGCATCTCCCTGAAATAAAACACAAAAATTTCTTATATGAAGAATGTGAAATTATTTTTAAACATAAGTGGTAAATTATCTCGAGGAATAATTTCCAAAAATTTACATTACCACAGTAATGTATTCATTATTTTATAATCAGATAGTAAAACGAATATTTGTCCCTGTCAAAATTTGAAAAATTGTAATGAAAGCGCGACCGCAGCTGTTGAAACGCTCTGAGAACCACAAGAGTCACATTTATGTAGGTATAGTAAAAATATTTTCTTCTTCATAGTCGTATTCCTCATGGCTGAGGGTCGTGGTTATTACGTGGAATGAAACACACACAACAACTTTCTTGGCATTATTAATGGAGTGGTTGATAAGAGTCACAAGTTAATAAGAATCAAGTGTGTAGGTTTCATCACGATGATTTTCCTTCACCGGAAGCAAGTGGTGGTCGATGAAAATTACTATACATGAGTCAGATTGATATACAAACTCGTGTGGCACGAGTAAGATTCGAACCTGAGACCTTTCGATCCACAGGCGGGCCACCACCGCTCCAAATGAAAAAAAAATATCTAAATTAATGCAAAAAATTGTCTATAGTAAAAAGTTGAAGACTGTAAGTATTACAAACTACACTTAACAACAGACCAAAATATCTTTTGAACAGACGTGAAAAAAAATCGAACTTTTCCTTCTTTTCAGCGGACCTTATTATGTTTGCTATGAAAGAAAATGATCAGCTATAATAGGTATTTTTTACTCCAGTGAACATCAAAGCGTGTCAAATCGCAATTTTGTTCAAAACCTTGAAAGACAAAATATTGCTCGTTCATAAAAGTTTTAATAAGACTGAAACTCTCTCTCACTTTAAATGCTTTTGGTACATATTTTTTGTATTCATAATCAGTGAAAGAATTCATTTAAAACTTTATGTATAGAAATCGAAAAAGAAAAGTAATTAAAACAAATTATTCAAAAAATAATTACTTATTACATATATTTACAAAAATGACAGTCCCTGCAGTTGTACCTTGAGGTAGCGTGCCCAGAAGGCAGTTGATATTTGGTCAACGAACGAAAAAATGGCGGTTGTCAATGTGAAAACTATTTAAATAATATTTTAATTAATATAATTAAATAATATATGTTAGGTCTAATGGTGATTCTTTAATTTAAGAGACCGAGAGAGAACTTATACTAGAAATATCTAGTACTCTTTTGATTGAAGCAACAAAACATAAGATCTGGCTAAAACGTTCGATTGACCTGCTTCACCCTTAAAGTAAGGTTAGAATTTATGTCATCAAAAATACGAGCAATCAAAGTTTAGAGACAACAAAGGGTAAAAACCTAAGTAGGATTATTGAAGCTGATGGAAATTCAAGAGTAAGGTGATTGAAATGAAATACTATAATTAACTTTTCGGATATGGAATCAATCTATGTCCAGAACACGTTTGCCGAAAGATTTCACAGTGGGCATAAAGTATTCTAAAGAGATTAAAAATCTAAAGCACATGACAACAGGTGTCGATGTGGTTTGGTGTACATAGTGCTTTTATATAGTGTGATGTGTACGTGGATGGATGGAAGACGCTTGTCAGGAATTGTTTGTAGCTTTGTGAGATTGACGAATGTGAGTCAACGTGTTTAGGATAAATAAATAAATAAAATAAATATATTAGGACAAATCACACAGATTGAGTTAGCCCCAAAGTAAGTTCGAGACTTGTGTTATGGGATACTAACTCAACGATACTATATTTTTATAATATATACATATATAGATAAACATCCAAGACCCGGGCCAATCAGAAAAAGATCATTTTCCATCAAGACCCGACCGGGGATCGAACCCGGGACCTCTCGGTTCAGTGGCAAGAACTTTACCACTGCGCCACCGAGGTCGTCAAAGGATGATATTATTGTGTTTCTCTAAGAAATTTTTGTAAGTGCCAATTTTTTCTTACTAAATACTTTAAAAGGATACATATTGTGTACCGTTGTATTTAGCTAAGTAAAGAAATAAATATTTATTTCTTAGTGTATTCTCTTTTATGTGTTTTTTGATATGGAGTTGAGGCATTGGGGCCGTGGGCTGCTTCGGCCCACTAATTATATAAAACTGTATCCACCAAAATCATTGAAGTGACCAAAGCCTGGCATATATCACGTCCAGAGATTACTCTCTGGACGTATGGCATTGCTATTCAACGTGGCATTGCTGTTAGCCTTCTGGACACGCTACCTCAAGGTAACGAACCGCAGGGACTGGCATTTTTGTAAATATAGATATATATTTTTCTTATCCCTTTTTTTATAGTGTCAATTTCGTTGTGTTTCTTTTTGTTTTTTGTCTTTTTGTTTTAGTGTAATGTAAAAAAAAGAATAGTAATATTAATTAGAAAAATAGATAGATAAACTGTTTATTTATATCGAATATATAATTTGTAATGAAATTTCTCAAAACATATATAATAGAATCTTAAGCTCCTTAAATATTATCTAATACGACCTCTATACAAAACAACATTACTGATATTGCCAAGAATGTAATTTTATTTTCAAAATTAATTTTCGAAGAGCCTGCACTAAGGACCCAAATCAAATTATCCTTGTTGCCCAGATAATAAAAGCTAATTTCACGGCGAAACAGATCCCATGTTATGGGTACAATGATTTCGGCCATACTTATAAAGTTATATTTTTACGTCGTTAGAAACGCATTTCGGGAGTCCGAGTTCAGAAGTGACTACAACACGATTTGTTTTTTTTTTTCAGACGTACTTTTGGAGCGATTTATATGAAATTTTATAAGACGTTTCCATGTAGGAGAAAATCACATATTTATGTAAAAATCTTCACAACTCTTGTGTTATTTCATGGACTACAATATTTACTGGCACAAAAAGAGATAAATCTTATCTTGGTATGTTAATATTTAGTTATTTCTTGTCCTATTCATCAATAAAAAATTACAATGATTAGTTAATCTTACACAAATGTTTGCACGGCCGGATTAGGCTTGTGTGATGGACAATATAATGTAATAACGACTGATGTAACCACATTTATGCGAATAAAGTATTGAGTATTGAATATAATAAAAAACACGCTTAACAGTGGTTGATGGTCAACATATATATATATATATATATACATTTTATTCAGAATAAAAAGATACCGCACTAAACCGCAAAATATTGGATATTAATTTCACTAATGATTTAAACTATTCAATAATTTTACGATGTTAATTGATCATATTTATGATTGTTACGAATGCACGGTGTTTACGTTGTATATGTACTAATTAGGTCGCGTCGCTTAAACTAATATGCACAACAAAACAAGCACATGAAAAATGCACTCACTGTTTGCACTGTACATTACATAAAAACATAATATAGTGTTAGGGTTAAACCAATGATAACGTGTGGTATCTATCCAGTTCTATAAAAAGAAATGTACTCGTGCTTATGAAGAGCGTCGGAGATATTTATTGATAGGGCAAATATTATCTGTGACGTTTATACTCGGGTTTATTTTGTATCAAATATAATAAGGATGATCACTGACACTTCTTTTGTTTATATTAATATGCGTATATAATGTAGGCAATAATCTCCCATAACTTTCTCCAATGTCTCTTGTCTTGCATAGTGACTCATAATATATTTTTTAATTCATAAACTCGCTTAACTTTGCGTCTTACTTAGTTGTGTAACCACACTTCACTAAAACAAAAACCTCAATACAAGCGTTAGCATTAACTAAAAGCACTTGTGTCGAGTGAAAGCACTTTCCCAACTTTAAAGTGCAGCTGTTAACTTAGTTTATTTTTTTTATCAAATGCTTTTCACAAAATTGGAAAAATCCGATTTATTTACAACATTACAAATTGGCTGATCTCAAGAGTTGAAAGAATATTTACTTGTTTGTATAACGAACTTTTTCTTCATATTCGTATTCCTCATGGCTGAGGGTCGTGGCGTGGCGTGGTCATTACATGGAATGAAACACACGTAACAACTTTCTTGACATTATTAATGGAGTAGTTTGCCATTGCCTTCTCCATTTCACACACAAGTTAATGATCAACAAGTGTGCAAGTTTCCTCACGAAGTTTTTCCTTCACCGGAAGCAAGTGGTGATCTATGAAAACTACTATACATGAGTCAGATTGGTATACAAACTCATATGGCACGAGTAGGATTCGAACCTGGGACCTTTTAATCATTACACCACCACCACTTCAATTATGAAGTATATATCATCTGAAACATAACAAAGGTATAATAAAACTAACTAGACTATGTATATAGGATCTTTATGTGCTTGAGAATTTCTTGTTTCTGTTGAGATTTCTGTTGATATTGGACTCAGTTTCATTATACGTATCTGCTATAAAAACTGTTAATGTGAAAAAATACTATACACTACATTTACTTTATTACTTTTCCGTTATTCAAATAATGTATTTGTAAACATGGAAAATATTGAAAGCTTTATAAAAAATTAATAAAAAATATATCAAACATATACGTAAAATTTATGAATATTTATGCTTTTGAAAACAGTATGCAGTGTTTTTTTGTGGAAATTTATTAATATTGACTTCCTCGAATTCATGGAATGTTTTGTATATATTGATATCTAGCAACATCAATGACGAGCACCGTGGCCTAATGGTCATCAAGCCGGACTGATACACTGGAGGTCCCGGGTTCGATCCCCGGTCAGCTCAACATCGGAAACGATCTTTTTCAGATTGACCTGGGTCTTGGATGTTTATCTCTATTATGTATATTATATAGAATATAGCATCGTTAGTATCTCATAACACAAGTTTAGAACTTACTTTGGTCCTAACTCAATCTGTGTGATTTGTTACTATAATATAATTTTTTTTTTTTTAATTACATTTCGAAGGTTTAGCTACCTATGCGTTTACGACCGGCCGCTTGCTTGACTTTTCTATTTGGGAATGCTAATTTCGCCCGTAGAGGGTCTACGGGAGAATATGGAGTGGTCTTATTCTAGGGCGGGACCACACGCCCCTAGGCCCATTCTAAAATGAATATCCAATAAAAAGACTGTGTATCTACTGTATGTTATAAAAGTCAGAGGTATTTCTCTATTATAAACCTTGAAAGATAGATTCGTCCTTTTTCTGGAACGTGATATCGCGCCTTACTTCCATCGGAGAGATTTATCGACGTACAAACGAGTTTCAAATAAAACTCTGTCATTAGTTTCATAGTTTTTAGGGTTCCGTATTCAAATGGTAAAATGGGATTATTATTATTTTCTAATTTATTCTTTTCTATTCTAATTTATTAAATTGGGATTATATACCTATTCCTAAGACTCCTAAATAAGACATGAAAGATGGCATATCCTCCCATGGTTGTCGTACGAGGCGACTAAGGGACACATAGCCTAAGCAGCTGACAGGCAACAATACTAACAGCTCGCAACCGCGAATGCAACCGGGACACGAGTATGCAGAGAAGGGAGCGTACTTCGCTAGCAAAACATTATCAATGGCGTTGTATAGAGTTTAGTGCGGGTTTTTATTTCATTACTCACCATCGAAATGAAGACAACCAATCACATTACGCCATTTGTGACGCAACGACAACCACACTGCGATGTTGAGATGTAAATAGCAAAACCCGCACTAAGCCATCTCTCATTACGTGTGTATAGTTGAAGGCACGTGTAGGACAAAACATTAGATAGGATATAGTTTGGGGCACATAATGTGACCATACGAGCTTATTGAGATAGCGAAAGTGTCAGTACAGTCAACAGCACATCAACCTACTCAAATTCATTGCAAACTCCCCGCTATTACCGCGCAATAGAGGTTCATGCATGGTAACTTGATGTGCTGTTGATTGTACTCAATTTTGAAAAACAAAAATGAAATTTTAAAATCAATGAATAACTTTGTCTTTCCTCAGAAGAAATAGAAGAAGTAGATTATCTTTGCGAAAGAAAATCTCTGTTCTTTCACGGGAGTTATTTGTTCTTCACTAAAGGGCGTCTGATTTATCTGAGTATAAACAGCGCGTGAGCTTGAAACGAATCGTAAAATTGTTCATAGTCACGCTTTTGAGACCGCAGATAAATTTGTGGTTGTATTTTAGCGTAGTTTTGAAATTCGGACTGAGAAAATATTAAAAGATTTAGACGGACATTGATTTTCATAATATTCGCATACGACTTATGAAAAAGAGTATATACCTATGTACATTCAGAAGCTGAGACATTCCTTTGTCACCTTAATATTACAAAGTATATCTCTTAAACTAAAATAAATATGAAATTAATGTTAAACTATATAACACTAAGTTTGGCCATAAAGTGATTTTTATTTATTTATTTTATTTATCTAATAGAAAAATATTTCTCTGTGTTTCATCATACTCGTGGGTATACCAAATTATTTCTAATTTAATTTCTTAAAATCAATAGTTCCTTACCTTTTCCATGAAATATTAATAAATCACATCCAAATATTTTCACATATTTTCTATTTATTTGTCGACCTAGGTGGCGCAGTGGTAAAGAGGTCCCGGGTTCGATCCCCGGTCGGGTCATGATGGAAAATGATATTTTTCTGATTGGCCCGGGTCTTGGATGTTTATCTATCTATATATGTATTTGTTATAAAATATGGTATCGTTGAGTTAGTATCCCATAACACAAGTCTAGAACTTACTTTGGGGCTAGCTCAATCTATGTGATTTGTGCTAATAACTTATTAAAAAAGAATAGTGCCTACTGAATATTGGAAAACAATAAACGAAGTCCGCAGTATCTGTATTGTTGCTCTATAAAAGAAGTTATTGAAACCTTAACAGTAGGTAATAGTAACGGTGGAAACTTCTTAACGGCTTATATTACGATGCTATAACACTGACTATGGAAATGTATTTCACAGCTATTTTCATTCGCAGCCTTTCAGTCCTTTTGTGAGTGGGATTTTATTTATAATCACAATTTCATTCAATTTAGATGAAAAGTGATCACAGTTGACTGAACGGATTTTGGCAGCCACCGTTTTCGATTTAGTCAATTGTGACTGCATTGTGTAATGGAAAAGAAATTATTATATAATTTCTTTTATCTAGTATGGCATAATCTGTTAAAATATATTTTTTTAATTTTCTCACTCTCGTCTTCCCTCTTTCATTCGGAGCTGTGACGCTCCAAAGTCCAGGGTTAGTGTACAAAAATTTAAATTAAATGGAAGATTTAACTAGGATAAATTTTACAACCGACCTCCGCCTGACGTCAACTATCGTTGCCTGTCAGCTGTTAAGGCCTTATGTTCATTACTCGCCTCGTACGACATCCACGGGAGGATATGTAGTAACCCTATTTTAGGGCAGAATCACTCGCCTGTAATGCGGACATTATGAATAATAAATGTTAGTTGTCAGAAAGTGAATAATAGGATAATCGTGTTTCGAATTTCAAATATGTTTTAAAATATAACAACTTGTGTGAAATACATTTGAATTGGTAAAGTTAAATATTATAAACTTTATACCCCGCCGCGACGGCCCTTACAGAAACAAAAAAAAATGTAATTTTCAAATAAAGTTATCATTTATGTTATTATACATATTATACATACATCATCATCTGCAGCCCTATTATACACGTCTGTCCATATGCAATCGTCTGTTTAAAGTATAGTAATAAATAAGCTTTCTTTTGTTGCAGCTCTGCCGGTGTACGCGATACTGAGTATTGTACTTAGTTCTGTGGTGGTCGTGCTGGCCATTCTGTCAGTTTTCATATACAGGTGAGTCTACCTGAAGTCTATTCATCTATTCGTATTAAAAGAAAAAAAGTACAGATTGTAACTTTCCTTTGCTATTTGTAAGTTTTATATTTACACTTAACAGTGTAAATATAAAACTTAACCTTCTATTTGTTTATGTATCTACATAACCGTTAGGTTATGTAAACATACATTACATAAACAAATAGATAAAACCATCTTATATATCATTCATATTCTTGTTAGTAAGCTTTGATACCATCTTTAGGAAAACGTTCAGACGAAAATAATAAGCAATACTTTCAAATCTATACTTTTATATTGTGTACATAAATTAATATTTTAAAATAATATACTTACCTATATAACATTAATATTTTACATGATATTCATGTACATAATATAGCCAAATTACAAACACTTCACAAATAAAAAATTCTAGATGTATCTATAAAACTTCGTTCTATTTCATAAATAATACAAAGACAAATTTCTGAGTAATATTCTATTTCTGAATAAGTTTCCGTCCGTATGTCGGGATATTCTCTTTATTTTGTTATCGGAAAAGCAAACATGGTTAATGTATTGGAAAATATATTGCTTCCAAATATTACCGACGTTTTGATCGAAATCACAACTGAATGATTTTATTCAATCGGGACGAGTGAGAGCAATTATATTCAACTTTCTTTTGCTCCAAGATTCACTCGGAAATTACTATAACATGCACGTGCAGGAGATTTTTAAACATATTTCGTATCCGCATTCCCGTCTTGCCATCACATTTTTTCCAAACACCGACCGGCCATCCCCTCCATTATGCGTATTTAACAAGCAATCAAAATGAAAAGCTGTTTTTTGTAAGGATAGATTTAAATTAATCGTTCGTGTTTAAACCGATGTGTTATACCTATGTAATAAATAACATTATGACATTTTATTAATAGCTAGGCAGATTCAAAAATATTTTAATATAATGACCAAAGTTTAGCGCATTATTGTTTAAATTTCTTTTTGCCCGACTGCAATGGAAGGGTTATTGTTTTTCGCACGTATCTTGTTACAATTGTGTGTGATTTTTGGCAAATACTTCAAAATTATGTCGCAGGCACTACAAGCTAGAGGCAGAAATAGCAATGATGACTTGGCGGGTGAGCTGGAGCGATGTTTTACATCCGAGTGGGAAGCTAAGAGGCAGCATGCACTCGCTGGCAAGAAGGTACAGCACCGGGGTGAGTGACCTTTGTTTACTTAGTTACTTCTGTATATTAGTTAGCTGTAGCGTTGTTTTATATTATAGTGGGCAACGTGCTCTCGCTAAAATGGACATCATATTAAATTTTATCCATAAAAATGCCAAAATATATATAAATATGACTAAAAATGCCAATTTCACATTAAATTGTTGACATATGCACATTGATCAGTACACAAATCATTGTTCACATAATCAGCACACAATGTGAGAAGAACATATAAGTATGTACTCAATATATCCTACCTGTAAATTTACGGTCAGAGTATAGCTTATCCACCGAAAATCAATGAAAAAGTTTACGTAGACACCTTTAGATATAGATATTGATACCTATCCACTGATTTCTGGTAAAAATACCTAATTGCAGATTTACTGCGCATCTCATAAAATCAATTGACTCCTATGTACCTATGTTACTGTCCAAATTAAAGTAAATATCAAATACACTCAGTATTTGAAATGTCACGTAACTGTACCTATATGAATACGTAATATTGAACAGTAAATAAAATATGAATAGTGATTCCCTCCCTTGACGCAAACTCGTATATTTTAATGCAAAATATTCTGATATTTTGCATTAAAATATACGAGTTATATTCTGATATAAGGCGGATAGCTCGTGGCCAAATATGTTAAAGGTACAAAAATTATTTCTTTTATACCCGACCTTTTACATTGTGTAGGAAAATATATTTTTCGGATCTAGTAAATTCGATTTTTGTAATGTGTTTTATTTTTACTGGCCTACAGCGATTTTCTGTTCATTTATTAATAAATTAATCCTTTTTATGATCAACAAAAAAAAAACATTGAAATTATAAAGCTATGTTATTCCACATAATACAGATGAAATTGGAAATCGCAAAAAGCTTTTGTTAACAGCGGGAAGCTTTTGACAAAATGAACAAAGCTAGACATTTCCAGAAATTATTCCTCCCATATTTTAACATTCGTTTTTATTTATTACATTTATTTATTTAGACAAATACAAGGACAGCGAAATACTATATGTAGATGACTACAATTCTATAAATTCTATAAAAAAGTGTCAGTTAAGCAATTTTATTAATGGACAATCATTACATGGGTGACCCATTTATGCTTCCGCACGTTTAGCCGTTGTTCCCAGCTGCATTAGTAGACGTTAAAGTCCACTACCCGTAAGAATGGGCCCGCGTGGTGAATCATATCATGGCTCACTCCTTATCCCATTTATAAGGAAGGCCAGCTCCAACAAAACTGCCAAAAATTCTTAAACTTTCTTTCTTCGCGTCATTTAACAGACCAAAACAAAATCTTTTATAAGGCATTAAATTAAAATCCATTAGTACCTTATACGAAACATTTGTGATAAATTTTCATCTTAACGATGGATCACATTATAACAAATTGTTGCTCAGTGAACACAATGAAGTAAGAATTTCGTATTTAATGTGTTCGTAATTTCCTCTCCCCTTGTCTGTGAATAAGTGTAAATTGCTTTTGAATGGTAAGGTTGAAACCTACGATAAGCGAATTTATGTTTGTGTAATGCTTGGCTTTTGTATAATTATTTCAAATATTTTGTCTGTCTGTATTTTGTATAATATTATGTGTATAATATACGTTTGTGCTTACCTTTTTGTTTTTATACCTACTGTTTAGTAATGACTTCCATGTAATGAAATTGAATAAAATAAAAACTTGTACGCTTTTAAGATTATGTTCTTATGTAACAAACAAAAAAAATGTTAGTAATATTGTTAATAACTGTCAATTCTATTATCTATGGTATGCTCATGAAATTATTTAAAAAAACTTAATTTCCCAGAAAATAACAATTTTTACCTACAGCTAAGGAAATTTAAAAAAAGAGACTGGGGTTCCGCCCTAGAATCCTGTGGATTTCGTACGAAGCGATTAAGGGACACATATACATATGTGTCCCTTAATCGCTTCGTCGCTCTATGGTGCCAAGGTGTAGCCTTGCAGACACATAGACAATGATAAGCCAGGCAGGCGACCAGTTGTTAAATCAAAGGCGAATCTTCAAAATTTTAATATTTATTTATGTAGGGATTCGCGGCGTTACAGCCGCGAATGAAACGGGAAAACGCAAGGATGAGAGAAAATCTTTGCTGTAACTATGCGTCAGTTTTACAAAGATATCTCGATTTGATGAACAAAATGATTTGATTAATCTCGTCGATTCATTTGACTGGCTCTTCATATTATGGGCTATTACGCAAAATATCTTTACCACAAAATAATTTCAAAAAGAAATAAAATCTTTCTTCTTTTTGAAATCATATTAGCTACAACAAGTTCTTTAGCTTTGACGTGAAGCGGTTTGTTTGTATAGATAGGATTAGACGAGTCTAATCGATATGACTTTTCTCCATTTCTTCGTCAGGCGATCCTATATATTAAAGCCTAAAGACAAACGACCTTAGTAAATATCTTAATAATCTGTCCGTCCATCATAAAGACGTCGTTATGATAGCCGTCCTTTTTAACCCCCGACGCAAAAAGAGGGGTGTTTATAACACCCCTCTTAACGTTTAACGTGTCTGTCTGTGTGTTTGTGTATCTGTCTGTGGCATCGTAGCTCCCTAATGGATTAACCGATTTTCGTTTAGTTTTTATTTTGTATCATAGATAATTTGATTCCCAGTGTTCTTAGCCATGTTTAATGAAAATCGGTTCGCGCCGTTCAAAAGTTGTAGCGAAATGAATATTGAATCGTTTTTTTTTTTAATTTGTCTAAGTAATAAACTTGTCTCTTTTCAAAGGCTTTTCTTCAACTTACTCCTGATGAAGAGAAAACATCGTAAGGAAACCAGGCACTCTAGTCAAGTAGTTTTCATCTAGTACATTATTCTGATAAGCAAGACCTGACAGTGGACCATGATCGGCTCCCATCGAGGGAACTCCTTAATTTTTGTCACACGTTAAAATGACGAAAATACTAGCATACGAAAATGATATTTTACAAAAAAAAAAGTTCGTTTCTTTCAACACGGTACTATCAACGATTTTCCAGCAGTATATTTTTCCCTAGTTAATTATCTCGTTTGATCAACTGGTATTAAATTAACACTTAATTCCGGAGCCGTTCGTTCGGACCCATCGTTACTGCATTAATCATCCTAGGTGAGCTGCTACAAACGTGGGAATGCTGCGCGACGCGGCTAAATGTCGTAATGCATTCATTACAACGTATGGATTTACTAGTGGCTTATACTATTTCATTTTTTTTTTGGCTTATTATTTATGCATAAACTCAACTTAAAGAAATACCTAAGAGATTCGCATATCCGTCTGCAAGTCGAGACACAAAATGTTAGGTGTTAATCGAACATATCTACTTGAGATCTTCATGCAGTAGGAGGTAATAAAACTGAAGGTGATTATATGTATCCCGCAGTTGCGCAGTGAAAGAGTGCGCAAGGCCCATAAAACTTGATATGATACACTACAAACTATACTAGCATCATCTACGCTAAACTTTTCAGATTACCTGCCGCACTTGTACAAAGTGTCGCACCGCATCGTACAGCATTCAGTCGCTCAGTTGGGGCGCCGGGTTGCGTCGTTGAAACTGACACGCGCCCGAAGGGTTAATTAGCTTGAAGCCTTTTTAAATTAAAATGAGTGTGTAGGTCGGGGTTTTTGTTCTTTAATACAAATTAACGATTACAATATGTTATGTTATTATTTCGAAATAATTCCACAGCGGCGCTTCAACCCCCGCGTACAAGATTAAAAGTGAAAAGTGTTTTACCCATAGAAGTCTCAAAATTTTATGCGAATGGCGTCTGTCTTTCAGTCTTTTGAAGACACAAAGAATAAAACTTAGGAGACATGTATTTATAAAGAAGAATAGGTCATTGCCGATCTATACAAAGATTACAAAAATCAAAATCATTTATTCAGAAATTAGGCCTTCACAGCAACTTTTTCACGTCATACTCTAAATTAAATGATATTTACCAAAGCTACAAAACAAACGAGTAGCGTTTCGCAAAAAGATTTGCATATTTTAATTCAGACGAAAAAGAAAAACGTATAAAATATTTATCTTATTATAAAACACATACCTTCAAGTACACTAGAATACCAATCTGTTCATGGAACCTTTTGCAAAAGGTTTAATGATGTAAATCCACCATCAAAGACGTGTCAAGTTTCACAGACATAACGAACGAAGCGATCCATCCAGAAATTAACTGTTAATTTAATACTCGGTTGGTTAACCTGCAGTTCCTTTGCAACTGATATAATTTTGTAACTAACTGTTTATGTTATTATTTTATATTATCGTATTGTACGAGGGTAATCATTGAAACTAGTAACTTCTATTTGATTCGGAATAGAATATGGTCTTTTTTGCATGTCTCGTCTTGTTATCAGCTAGGATATCTAATAATCGTTATCAACATATTTAACTAATTTGTGATGTTACGAAACATTATGAATCAGGTTGTCTTTTATAGCGTAAACGCTGTACATAGGTTGGTTTTTATTGTTTCTCGTTCCTTATTTGAATTCATTTTAATTAAGTGGTAGAAACTAGCCTTATGATGTTGTTTACAAAATAAATAAATAAATTAAAGCATATTTTACGCTTTAAATAAATTAAAATAATATGTAGTGTGTTTTATCTTGTTCTGTCAATGTCAAATGTTGTAAAGCGTGATAGTGATAGAACAGTTTAGCTTAAATGATGCATTTTCTGTTTTACAAGTCCTACACAAAAAAAATGGTCATCTTTGATAAAAATAATTAAATTACACGATTTGTCATATGCAATATCGGAAAAAACTAATAGGAAAGGTATTAGACTCGTATTGGTACGTTAAGTTCGTTCACATTTTTATTCATTCAGACGCAATTCGACCGCCTAGCTGACTGAGTAACTATTCAAATCAAATCAAATCAAAAGACCGCATTTACGAAATCCTATATTATTTATCTAATACGTACTTGCTAATGGATTGGAACCTTAATTTTAAATTGAACCCTAGAATCGTGGGGGTTGAAGTGCATGTGGATTCATGTTACATCATTCACCCATGTACGAGCTCAAATTTTGATTTATTAAACCGTTTTAAATGAATAATTAAATTTGTGTAATTATTTAGTTGCAGGCTAGGCCAGTTTTAATAATTGTCTGCCCTTGTCGTTAGGCGTCCGTTGTTAGATGTCAGAGAGTGAAAAATATGATAATTGTATTTTGAAAATTTAAATATGTTTTTAAAATATATGTGCGAAATACATTTGAGTTTGTAAAGTTTGTAAAGATTAAACTTTATAGAATTTAGTATATGATAAACTGATTAATAAAATGTCAGAATTCAACGCTCGTTCACCCGCTGAAACACAAAATGTATGGATATTAAAAAGTTTTTTTTTTAATCCTTATGGTCGGGTTAATCATTTAGAACAACCAAGAATATACCTGTAACTCTTTTTTAAATTTTGTTTTAGGTACGTACCGAATAGATACGACAATAAATAAAATATGTGATCTGGCTGCAAGACTGCAACTACGCAATCTTTCAAATTCAACGCAATCTGACAGCTTAAAAAAATATTGTGAACGTAGTTCGATTTTCTTTTTTTTTTTCTCACATAATTATTTTTTCTGCATATAAATACGGGTAAATTTGCAAATAGCCACAGATTCTTGAAATTTATTTTAACGCCTGATTAATTATTGTTTCAGACTGCATTTTCCGACGAAGCGATATCCCTACCAGGCGACAGACAAGTGTACGCTCCATGTGGTTTCTATAAAGGCTGTAGGGTTGCCATCAAGAAGGTTAATAAACAACGCATAGACTTAACCCGCCCTCTACTCCTTGAGCTGAAGAAAATGAAAGATCTTGAACACGATCACTTGGCTAGGTTTTATGGAGCCTGTGTAGACCCTCCACACTGTTGCCTCTTGACTGAATACTGTCCCAAGGGATCTTTGCAGGATATCTTGGAGAATGAGAATATCAAGCTTGACTGGATGTTCAAAGTCAGTCTCATGCACGATATAGTTAGGGTAAGTGAATTAATTAATAAAACTACCTATATTATATTGATGTCATTTATACTAATATTGAATCCGTCACCTATTACTTGATAACATGTTTGCGCATTGTCTCGATTTCTCGCGATCGAGAGTCTAGAGATTATTAGGTGGAATTGAGGACTAGAGTGTCGTAAAAATTTGTAATTTTATGTTGTCAGGGTGAACGTCTACCTACAATAATATAATATAGTTTAAGAAGACTTTAAATACTGTTTTATAAAATTATTACTCCTTAGAGTGAAATTAACCTTATGGACTATTAACATGAGCGATTTTGCCGTGATGACTAGTTTTATTAACATTTATTAGACTATTCATTCTATTACTGTAACACATATTGGCATATCAGTCAATGGGCATAAAATGGGCCGCGATGATAATCTCTGCAGCCTTTTAATTTTCGATTCATATTTTATAGAGAAAATAAATGCGCTTACTTTCAAAGTAAAACTAAAACAAATTCTCAAGTCCACCGACTTTTTCACAAAAAGCAAGGAAAATAAACAGTATCTACAAGTCAGTCACTTGAAATGTCTTTTATTCCTAACCTCCGAAGGTTCCTTTAGAAAAACTCGAGAGCTCTCCTATTGTAAGGGGATGCATTACGAGTACATGTAACACTGATACGCGATACGCTTTGTAATGGTACTATTGTGTAGATCTACGCTTCATAGCAGAGATTCTTTGTGAAATACAATATGAAGACATTGTTTGACTCATACCAGTCTTTTTGTAACAATTTATCGGTCATGAAACCATTCAATTCAATTCTTTATTTGCATAAATGTTGTTACATTGATTGTTTGCTATCACTCATAGTGCAGTCCAATATACATTAACTGAACCTAAGCATATAAGCTATAGATTTACATCTATCGACTTTTAATAGTAAAAGAGTAATATTTAAAGATAGGATAACTATAAAACAAAAAAAATATTTTATTTGTTATTTTTAATTTAATTTCTTAAAGGAGGTGTTACACGAACAGTCTTACACGAACAATAATACACGAATTCAAATTCATGCTGTTTAAATAGTGTAATAAATTGGAATCTGTTTTGTATGTGTTTTCCATGCAATAACGAAATAAATACATGAAATTAACCAATAACAAGTTCTGTGAAAGGAAAAATCGTCAGTAGTTTTCATAGGCCACTATATGCTTCCGGTGATGGAAAACATCATGAGGAAACCTGCACGCTGGTTCATTCTTTAATTTACTTATATGTATGCTCACTATATGATAGTAGGTAGTCATTAAGGCCATGTCAGCATTTAGGCGACTTGTATTTGATCTGACTAAGTATATGTATAAGACCTGCATTTGTTAATTGACGTTTTTAGAGAAAGGGCCGCGGTGAAGTTCTTCACCTGCGCTTTGAAAGTCGGTCGAATTTGACACGAGTGTTAGCAAAAACACTCAATAAGTGTCGAACTTCTTTCCACAGGGAATGCACTATCTCCACGGGACAGATATAAGATCGCACGGCGCGCTGAAATCTAGCAACTGTGTTGTTGATTCCCGGTTTGTTCTGAAGATCACAGACTTTGGTCTGCACGCGTTGAGGTCATCTGAGAAAGACTCCAGGGCTCACAGCTATTGGACACGTAAGTTAAATTTTTCCTACCCTTTTAAAAAGCGGCTCTATAAACTCTAGCAATTACCTAGTAGAATAATCCCTGTTCGTGCTGAACATCAATTTTGGTCTCCACAATTAATGAACCACTCAGCTTTGCAAAAAGAGAAAATGTATTTTTACTCCTAAAAATACTATCCCATATATCCGATCTCAATGATTTTAGTATGTTATTTTTATCAGAAGATCTAGACTAAAGACTCGCATTTAAAAATAAAGATTTTCAGGTGCCGATATATGTCAATCTGTTAAATGAAAACCTAGCTTAGAAAGTCAAAGAGAAAGTCTTATATGTTGTCAACATATAAAATTAGGTTTGAAGGTTTTCTTTTTTCTAAATTTGACATTTAAGAGCTTCAAATATATTGGCAGCTGAAAACCTTTATTTTTAAATGCGAGTCTCTAATCTTTGGATCTTCTGAAAACAAAAACGCAGCGTCCATAGCTATTGTATTCGTAAGATGAATATTTGGTAAACTGCAGTGTGAATTTTATTATGTTCATTTTACATCTTTTAAAATCACCTGCAATTCAACACTAAATTTGTCCCTTATCCACCAGGTCTCATGTGGACTTCCCCGGAACTGCTTCGCATGTCGGAGCCACCTCCAGAAGGCAGTCAGAAAGGAGACGTCTACTCATTTGGGATCATTATGCATGAGATCGTCAACAGGCAGGGCGTGTTCTGGCTGGGACCCGGGGTCGAGATGTCTCCTAAAGGTGAGCTGTTATACTTTTTCAACATTAACTAGACGAATCTGCACTATTGAAATGCTTGACGAGTTAGCAAGTTTCAAAGGCTGGACGAACAGACACAATATTCTGCGGGTAAAAGCCCTTGAATAATTATCGCTTGATAAATTTAATACTTTCGCGGACGCTCGACAACATGCAAAAGAAGTTTAATTGTTATAATTACTATAACTTATTAAAACGATCATAATAAAACTCTTTGTTACAAAGATCAATGTGGTGTCTATTTAACATGTTTCCACTTTTTTAAAAAATTGTCATTGGATGCATTGTATAGAAACAGATAAAAAAATAATCCTGCTTCCTCTACTCTCAGACGCTAACTAGATTACCTATATCTCAGCCACTCTGTTTTTCTATTATCAAATTTTTGAAATTAACAAAGATCTTCTTGAAACTTTTAGTATAACATAATCACTTTTTTAACAGATGTGATCGAGACAGTGATATCGACCGGCCTCCGTCCCAACACATCTCACCACCGCTCGTGCGAGGCTGATGACGCCACGGAGCTGATGAAACGATGCTGGGCCGAAGACCCCACGGAAAGACCCGACTTCGCCCATCTGAAGGGAGCTATACGAAGGCTCAACAAGTAATGTTTATGTACATGTCTTTTTCTGGTTGCGGTTTGCTGACTGTATACGACTATCAGATGTAGATACCAAAAAGTTTATGAACTTCTGAAATTTAATGCATTTAAGAAGTTATTGGGTAGAAGATTTGGAGATGATCGTAGCAGGAAAATCAGACTTTATATAGCTGAAGAGAGTATATGAATTTCAATAATTAAGTACTTGCCCTTTCTGGTCACGTGACGTGATATGTCTTGAATGACTCAACGAATAAATCCGACTTCGCCCATTCAAAGGATATTAACCGAATATATTTTATTAATATTTTCTATCCTATACAAGTATTGTATTCCGTTACTGGTTAAACAATAACTTAAATTGTAATCACAAAAACCGAAAGTAAATGTAAGCCTCATTATAAAATAAAGTCCACTCTGTCGTCTGTCTGTCTGTTCGCGATAAACTCAAAAACTGATGCATGGATTTTCATGCGGCTATAACCAATAGATAGTTCGATTCCTGAGGAAGGCTTAGGTGTATAAATTATTATGTTTTTACACGTGCGAAGGGCCGCTAGTACTGAAGAAAGCATATTCTTATATTCAGTCCCTACAGTACGAAGCTGGCGTAACTGCATACCCAATCAGACTAAACTGGGCTTTAAGATTTATTTAGTGGCCCATGTGGCTTAACGTCTTAAGAATACACGTTTCTATTTTATGTAGAATGCGTGCATACTGACTTGTTCTAAAGTAAGAGCTTTGTAGTCTCTGTTTTGGACTGTTTAATAGATTATTGGTTCTACAGAATAGTTCCTTTTTCTACTAATTAGACCACAGAAATACATTATTCAGATTTCCATGAACGACGAACTGTAAATTACGGCTGACTGTTTGTGTTTTAATTTAGAGTATATTCAGAGTATAATTTAGCCTGAGCATGACAGAGACATGTAGCATGGGCCGTATTGCGACGAGATTAGGAACAATGCGGGGTGTACATACATCAAATCTTGAAAAGGCCCAGATCTAAAACAATTGGGGGTTGGTTTTTTTAAAATTAAAAGCCTACTAGTTGGACTGATTGTTCTACAGAATTAATTTGTAATAATTTAGGAAATTAACCGGTCGTTTTTATGTTACCTATATACAAAATTATAACTAAATAGGTCCTAATTATACTAAATAATGATGACCGATCTCAGTGGCGCAGTGGTAAAGTTCTTGCCACTGAACCGAGAGGTCCCGGGTTCGATCCCCGGTCGGGTCATGATAGAAATAGTCTTGGATGTTTATCTATATATGAATTTGTTATAAAATGTAGTATCGTTGAGTTAAGTATCCCATAACACAAGTCTCTAACTTATTTTGGGGCTAGCTCAATCTGTGTGATTCGTCCTAATAAAAAATAAATACAAAATTAGTCAACAACAGTTCGATCTCCACGACGATTCTGCCCACCGGTTTTTCAGACTTTACTTTCAGATTTATTTGCCTATTTAATGATTAACGCTATTTTGTTATGTAGTCAATATACGTATAATTTTATTTATCGCTATCCCTTTTTCGTTAAATCAGAAGTGAAACACCAATAATTAAAATGTTAGCACTAATAAATAGTTTTCATACATAGAAAAAGATCTACTTGAGTTGTAAACTAACAAAGCTAACACATTTAGTTTGTCCCAACTACCACTGTACAAGCTTAAAGTTTAACATCGCTCCATTTGCCTAAACAGTCCTGCGTCGGAAGTAAATTTGTTTGGGATAATCTGAGAATACAAATCATACGAATTTCGGGATTGGATGCATGTAACTATTTATTTGCACACATCCCAAAGCTAACGTTCCAGGCTTTTGGAAAGTAAAAAAGCACAAACCACGATCGTCTTTTCTTTTACGAATACAAAATGCAGAAAAAACCAGCTAACAGGTTTCCTTTGTGTACATGACAGGGCAGATGTATACAATATACGGGGTAGCTTATTTAGAACAACCAGATTTTTTACCCAGTACAAAAACTACAACAACGTAAATAAAAGTTATTTTTTTAACCCCCGACGCAAAAAGAGGGGTGTTTGTAAGTTTGACCGCTTAGTTTGTCTGTCTGTCTGTATACGTGGCACCGTAGCTCATAAACGGGTGAACTGATTTGGATACGGTTTTTTATTTGATAGCTAATTTTTATGCGATGGAGATATGTTTGATTAAAATCGATTCAGTCGTTCAAAAGTTGTAGCGAAATGAATATCGAAAGTCGGGGTTTTTTCAAATTGTCTAACAAATAAACTTGTTTTCTTTCGAGTTTGATCAGCTGATCGGTCAATTTTCATAGGAGATAGATTTCTTGATTTCTTCATCCAAACCAAAAATGCTTTACAAATTAGGAAGGTGTTCATAAAACTACCCCGTGTGTGCTTTCAAAATCAATGTAGCATCAAATTCTATATAGTGTTGGCGCGGGCTGAATCATATATTGTTCTACAAATCTATCTCAATACGTATGAACATGAAACAACACACCATTAGAAGAAGAAAACCTTTAAATAATAAATTAGTTAACATTTTTTAAATTTTTTATGATATAAATTTAATCAGAAGACTTATAGATAGAGTGAAATTAAATTTTACGAAAGTTTCTTGGAAGTATGCCAAAGACATTCTTATTGCATGCTTCAAGTTGCTGGAAGATAATATCATCTAGATACTTAATTAAATTGTACATCGTACACATTTTCTTATCAAGGATATTAAATTTCATTATATGAAGACAGGAAATTAATGGGGTAGCACTAATTGTGTGATGATGTATTATAATGTTAGTAAACGAAAGCTATCTAGTTTAAAAACCTACAATGTTAGTGCAATGGTGGAAATACGTATGCTAGTAGCTGGCACACTTGGATACCAGTACTTGGTTGCCTAGTAATAAAAATGTCCCTGGTTTGAATCCTACTTATGCCACATGAGTTATTGTATAAGTACCAACTGTGATTTCGAATTTGCTCTCGCTTTTCCATTATGTAAAATTATTTGGAGTTGTAATTATACAATTTCATAGTCGTGTTATAATGTTATATAATCTGCTTATTTGTTCTTGTCGGTAATAATATATTATAGTTACTATTAGTTAGTTCTTTCATCAATTCTTCGAATGATTATTGTGGCTAAATATTTAGATGATGACAATAAATTTGCTTTTTTTTTGCAGAACTCAAGAAAGTAGCAACATTTTGGATAATTTACTTTCCCGTATGGAACAGTACGCTAATAATTTAGAGTCTTTAGTTGACGAACGCACTCAAGATTATTTGGAAGAGAAGAAAAAATGCGAAGAACTACTATACCAGCTCCTACCGAAGTAAGTAGATCATAGGTTTCATGTTAGAGCCTGAAAATGCTTATAAGTCAAAGTAACAAGTTTATAAGGCGATAAACTTTCTCCACTTGTAACATGTTTCGTAATAAATAAAATTCAATATCTCGTTTTCATAACAGTTTCTATCTACTTGAGAACTTTTGAGAGTTTCTAAACTTTGTTACGCCTTTAGATGGGTTTTATTTGATAGAGGAAGTTTTCACATTAGCGTCTTCAAATTAATATTTAGTTATAAAGTGAAACATTAATAAAACTATTATAGATTAAGATTATATTATTTCAATAACCATTGTGAAAATATATAAACGCATTGCAAGTAATTCAGCTATATCCAAGTCGCTCAACCCTTGCAAAAGCAATATCTTTCAGTTAGAACTAGAAACTCCTCGAGCATATTCCGTAAATAAAGATTAAATTATTATTTTATTTATTCATTTATTTATCATACCTTAATACAAAACAATATTATTACACCAGGTCAGTGGCATCACAACTAATCCACGGGCAATCAGTAGTAGCCGAAACGTTCGAACAAGTCACAATTTACTTCTCGGACATCGTCGGCTTCACGGCGTTGTCGGCTTCCTCCACTCCTATGCAGGTGGTCGACCTGTTGAACGATCTGTATACGTGCTTCGACTCCATCGTCGAGAACTACGACGTTTATAAGGTACGTCAGTAAATATACTTTGTTTGGATTCTCTTTTTTTAATCTAAATTTATTATCGTCATCATCTTCGTCGACATCATCATTATCATCTGCAGCTCTCCTTGACCTGCTGGATATACTCGTCGGCCTCCTTCCGACTACACCAACTTTCTCTGTCCTGGGCCATTCTTATTCATTCTCAGAAATAGAAACCGGAGCGTAGGACATCTGGCAGCTGGATGGGTCAACGATATGAAAGAAATTATTGGCAAAATTTATGTGAAATTAAATTCAGATGCACAAAAGGATGTAAAAAATTGTACTGCAGGTCTAAATAATATGATAATCTCTTTGAGTCGCTGTGCTATATCAATTTCCGTTTAATTTATTTTATCCTTAAATATAAGATTTTCTTAGTAATCTTCAGCAACTTACGTGATTTACAAACCTATTTTCCTAAAGATAAGTAAAGCGATAAATGTCTTTTACGTAACAATTTTATTTTAAAAAGTTTATCTCACGGACTCATTAAGATAAGATTCCAAACAGCTATTATATTTAAGTGGCCATTGAATTTCGCAAACGTTTCATTTCCTTTTCTCGTTCTAATTTCTTAATAAATGTAGGCATTTCATAAATGAATAAAAATATTAAGGTCGTAGGAATTCTAAATATTCATATTATGTAATAGAAACCTAGCGGAGAGCTAGCAAAATTTCGATCAGGTACATAATATTTACTACCATAGTTTCTAGATATTGTATTTGTTCATATTCACGGACATGAAAGAGAATTCTATTTAAAATAATCTTAATGGAATCTTGCGGAATGGAATTGCGACGTTATCATACTAGAATATGTACACGTGGAACGCCACATATAATATATAATTTAAAACAAAACGTAAAAAGATGCCAGAAAACGTCAAAAAAATTTTTTTTTTTTCATTGAATGACTTTGAAGACATACAATAATATTTTTTCTTGATCTAGGTGGAAACAATCGGAGACGCCTACATGGTAGTATCGGGGCTGCCAGAAAGGAACAGTACCCGGCACGCGTGTGAAGTGGCTAGGTTGTCGCTGGCCCTCTTGGATGCCGTGAGGCGGTTCCGCATCAGGCATAGGCCGCACGACCAGCTGAAACTCAGGATAGGACTGCACTCTGGTGAGTAATGTTTGTTAAAACGTCTTCGGCTCACTAGCGCCACCATCACATGATTTTTTCATTTATCGCTAAAGAAAGGTAGTATTAAGTAGTAACAGAAATGCCAGAACATAGTTGCAATCCATATAAACAATTATGAGTAGGCACAATTACTAAATGCACTTTTTGTCACACAACAAAACATTATTCCTCTGCTTGCATCTTCACTTCAATGACATCTGTCTTTTTGACGTTAACTGGCACGCTCTTGTTCCCTCGTGCGGCCGCAACCGCCGTGGTGGCGCTAGTCTCGCAATGTTGCCAGCGCGCAATTACGTAATGGTAGTATTTCATTTCGAAAATTATCTGACTCCCTCCTTTTGGCTCAAAGAGCCCGCTGTATAGTTTGCTCAGATCGCAGACAACTTTACACTTTCAAAGATTAAGGACGACGAAACGAAATACCAGAATGTCAGCGCACAGTTTGAGCATCGTTATTCGGTCGTAGTTAAGAACATACTCGCCATGAAACAATGAGCTCAATTACGGCTACCATTCATCTAATGAATTGCATATTTGTTGCTGTCTTTATTTGGCAACATCGTTAAATGACTGCGAATCAAAAACAACTAAATCTACTACTACAATACATCTAATAGATAGCAATTCAAAGAAGAAACGCAGCAAGCATTGTACTTTTGAGTCAGGTAAAATTTTGGGATTAATTTAATTTGATTTAATTTTAATGTAACTTATGTAGTTGTATTAACAATTTGTGACATTTTAAGTAAGTAAATATTTCTTAATAATAATAAATTCTTTAATTACTTTTAGATAAATGAGAACATTTAGACTGTAATAATAAATTTATATTATTATTAAATCTATATATAAAGATACTGGAAGTATTATAAAATCTGTGATAAAGATTTCCGTGCTCGAGAGGAACTTTAAAATCGCAGCGTTGGAAATGCTTTTGTAAGACTCGTTCACGTTCCATAGAATACAGTTGGGATGAAACCACTTCCACATGTCGGGAACATCTTCGCCTCACATTTAGAAATATATTTAATGAATAGAGAATATAAATACCTATGTATATTTAAAAGGATTATAGATACATGTACATCAAACAAAAAACAAGAAGAGGGTGCAGTCTAAACATTTCCTTCATTTGTGTATGTACAGTGTGCAGCAATTCAAACAGACAATGATGTTATTACTCAATGACACTGATATTCAGTGGGATATTTCAGACACACAAGCTTACTTTTCGATTTTATTTATATCTCAGTTTAGTAGATAGAGATACGTTCGTGTAGATTTAAAAATTCTAGATTTATCTTATAGTTTCATTTTAACTACAAAATAAATCTGGAAAATATAACAACTCTTTCTTTGCTTAAGACATGTGTACACAGAGCGTGTACACATACCCTTTTTTATATGGAATTCGGTAGTTTTCCGTTATATTATACAAAAGTTATGTAAACGAACTTCTTCATCAAGATACTAGTAAACCAAACAAACCCTAAAAGGGGTAGTTACAAACATTTGCACAGGCTCTATGTAAATATGACTGTTCGCCATTTTTGTATATTTTTCGTAATGTTTCTATCGCTTCTCATTACCCTAGAATATTGCCTTTCTGTTTACAGTAGAATTCAAATTTGGTTGTTAACATAATGTTCGTAACTGTTTGAAATTATTAGAATATTTTTTTGAATGTTATATGTATCAGACGTGATGGTATGTTCTAATTATGTAGGAATAACATAATAATGACTGACCTGATTACCAAATTGAATTTCGATGTGTGATAAAATCTTTTAGATCAATAGATTTGTAAACTCGTATATGTTACGAGGTCATAAAACTATTTTGCGTTATTTAAAAAAAAATCAATAATGTTGTATGATTCAAATAAATCTCCAATAGTATTATCAAGATCCTCTCACCTCAACAACACTCATTTTATAATGAAATTTCTTGTATCTTAATTGGCACTTTGAACTACTTTGTAACCGTTTCATCTAAGAGTTTCTAGCATCTACTTCAATTGAGCTTTGATTGAAAACGTCACAAGTTCTGCCATTAAATTCTCTGATTTGCTTCGAAATTACTTTTCCCTTTCAGGAACCCTTGCCGGCGTTAACTGTTACCTTCAATATAACTTTACAATGTACTTAACAGATCGTATCTTTAGCAGTACATTGTTGCTTGATTGTAAGGGCTTGTTGTGTACCTGTCTTATATAAAATTGTTTTATTAGTAGATAAGAGTATGATGAAATCAAATTTAAAAGGTATCTTTTGGGAAGAGGTCAGTTTCTAAAATAATATTAACGGACTAAAAACGATTGATACAATAAATAGTTACATTTTGCATTTCAATGTATTAATAATAATATAATGAAAAGTTTATGTAATGAATAAACAAATTAAGCGATGATAACCGGTGAAATATTAAGCTTTCTTTTTAAAACCATCTTGTATATTATTTATTTGGTAATTTATTTGCAAAAATATATATATTATGAGTTTACATTCATTTTTTATTATCATGCTTGCAAATAAATTGAGGCATAAGTAGAAAATAAAGTTACATACGGCAAAAGACCGATTGGATACGTTTTCGCGCTTAAAAATTCTGCGAAATTAACATTTTTACGCCCCTCGATAGTGGAACGTGCGTTCATTATTCACTCCCAAAGCTTCAAAGCTTCCACGTACCGTAAAGCTACCATACATTTGCCTGTCGTATTAAATTCCAACATTAATCAATGAGCTCAAACTCACTGAGCTGAAGACAGTGTCGAGTGCGATACGAATTATATAGGTGTCATAGGTAATGCATAGGTATATAATACACGACTTCTTTCACATTCTTTGAGTGTGTTATTGCTAACACTGGGGTCAGATTTTATTCAAGTCTAGAGGTATATGACATGAGTTTTGCGACTGAAAATTAAAATTTGTTTCAAATGTGGTACTGGTAATTTAACATAAGTTTGCATAAAATGTGTCTTTACATTATGCATTTATAAAACGTGTAATTTAAAACAAAAAAGAAGGTTAATTTTTTTTTATTATCTTTTTTACTTTTATTATTTTTTTATCCACAATTCTGGAAAAAAAATAGTAACTTTTATTATATGGTAAGCCCTTCTGGCATAATAGGGACCAACACTGTTTGAATGAGTTTCTTTCGGCATTTCTTCTCAGCAGTGGTCGTTCCGAAACGCTAGTAGTTTGTAGCTTTGGTAAACATCATTTAACTTAGAATATGACGTGAAAAATTGCCTATGAAGGCCTAATTTCTGAATAAATGATTTTATTTTGATATTAAAAAA